>NW_027507718.1:519750043-521106461 GCF_037356315.1 Lithobates pipiens
GTAAAAGAAAATTATTGTTAAAGGAAAACAATGTTCATAGTGTGTGTGTGTGTGTGTGTGTGTGTGTGTGTGTGTGGTGTGTGTGTGTGTGTGTGTGTGTGTGTGTGTGTGTGTGTGTGTGTGTGTGTGTGTGTGTGTGTGTGTGTGTGTGTGTGTGTGTGTGTGTGTGTGTGTGTACACAAGACAAAAAATAAAGATACACAATCAGCCGGAAAAAAAAAAAAAAATTACCTGCAAATCTGTTTTTAGTAACGGTCAGAGGCAGAGAGTTTGAATAAGATCTTCTGTCGGTCTGTAAAAAAATAAAAATAAAAAAAAGAATTAGAAAAAATCTTTTAGAAAAAATAAACAATAGTACAAAAAAAAATAAATTACCTGCAGCTCAGCAGTACAATAAGGCTTCGGAAAAGATTTACGTAAACGGCTTCAATATAACTGTAACAAAATAATCTAAAATTAATAAATAAAATTAAAAAGTCAATAAAGATGATTGTTAGAAAAAAAAAAAAAAAATTAAACCCCCCTTCCCCAAAAAAAAAATAAAAAAAAAAAAATTTAAAAAAGAAAAAAAATTAAAAAAAAAAAAAAAAAGCCCCCACACACATTTAAAAAAATACACAGCCAAAACTGAGAAAATATAAGAAAAAAATTTAAAAAAATAAAATAAAAAAGACTAATGAAAACTAATATTAAAAAAAACATATACTACCTTTTATTATGAAAATTATTTAACAATCTTTATATCTTTTATTAAAAATGGATACAGACCATAAAAAAATAGATACATCCATTCACAAATAAATAAATAAATAAATAAAATAAATAAAAAAAACGGCCAAAAAAAAAATAAAAAAATTGGAAGATATAGGAAATGTTTCACATTTAACATGATTGTATAGTATGAAAATATAAATAGTTAAACTTACTTGAAATAGCAGATCAAGTGTTGGTTTCTATGTTAGGAAAGCTGGGTCCTCGTCCTCCGCGTGGTCCTCGTCCTGCTCGTCCTGCTCGTCCTCCTCGTGGTCCTCGTGGTCCTCGTGTTGCACTCAGGTGTGCACAGGTAATACTGATCAGGTGTACTGGTCAGTATTACCTTTTGCCCACGATTCAAATGGCGGTTTGTGAACCGCCCTCTGAACGTGGGTGTCGTGATGATGTCACTTCCCTTCTCTGCCTCACGCGAGATCTCGAGTCTATGCACACCACAGACTCCTGGGGGAAAAAAAAAAGGTCCCAGGAGCCCATGCGGCAGACCGGAACGAGTGACCTGCCGATTAAGCCCCGCCCCCGTTCCGCATCGGCTCCTCCCCGTTCCGGAATTCACTGTGGAGGGAAATTTCAAATAGCAAAAAAACTAAAGAAGACAGCTGGAAGGTAAGGGGGTTACCAAGCGTTTAGGGAAGGGGGGATCACATAGCCCAGGGAGTGTATTTTAGGGTGGACCTCCGCTTTAATACTTTTGTTGTGTCAGTGTCCATGTTGTGGGACTATGTGTGCACAGCTAGTAAGTATTTTGTGGCTGAAAATATGACCTGGAGGTTTTAAAGGTTCACCTGCCATTAAAGTCAATGGGGTCCGCCGCGAAAACTTTTGGCCGCTTTCGCGTTCGCAACACTAGTTCTCCAACACTACTGCTCAGTCACACACACATTCCAGGTTGCATTAAATGGGTCCTATAGCAGAGGCAAATAATTCCAATTCATACATTTATATTTTTCATATACTTCTTACACAATATACAGTTCCTTTCACAGAACAACAAATATACAATAAAAATTACAGCATTATACCAAAAGATGAAAAATGTGTTCTTTTGCAAAGCAGAACCTACCTGAAACATCGGACAGAGAAAACATACCCTTTTGTCTCAGGACAACAAAGTTTGATGTCCTGGACTGGGATCTGTTCTCACCCTTTTCTTTGCTGGTGTGAAGGAGGTTCTGTTCGCTCCATAAGGTCCTGACTTGCCATCTTAACTGTTGTGGATATTCCACTTTACTCTTGCGCTAATAAACTCCCTTCCACCATAATGGTATAATGCAGGTTAAAATTAACCCATGTCCCACCCTTTCCCCAGTAAACAGACATTACCAAATTCTTAATAAATTATAAAATCTGCGCTTGGTAAAAAAATTGGAAATTAAAAAAAATTAAATTATATATATTTTTTTTTTTTTTTTTTTTTTAAATCAGCAGCTGAACACAATAACCCGGATACTGGGCACAACAACGTACAAAATAGCTAACAGTGCAGCGCTTAAAAAATTCTTACATCCTCATCTCAGCATGACTGCTGCTGAGCAGTTCACTGCTTCTTTTATTCACACACAAACAGGAAGTCACAAAAGGGAAGGTCTGCCTCCAACAGCCAATCACCTCCTACACAGGATGTGACCTCACAGGAAATGATCAATAAGGATGTAACAGCATAGGATGTAAATGTCAACACAGGATAACTGAATTTATACAACAACCAATGAATGATGACTACAATTCCTGCTGATGGGAGCTTATCTGCAGGTGTATGTGATGGCACCTCAAATATGTTGATCAGGCATACAGGGGTGATACGAGTGTACATCCGCTAAACTGATAATGCGTTTGCAGAGTGAACACATCCTTCCCAAGAAAATCGTTCTATGCATTGCACAGGGGCCCTTCGCTGGTGGACATACCCTCACTCCGCAAACACCTCTCTCCAAACAACAGCAAGTTTTCCACTACCTAACGGATCTCAGCCAGCATCAATCTGCCCCAGTCAGCTCTTTAGAGCTGGTTGCGGGAGAACTAACACTGGGAGTAGTGATGGCCGAACAGTTCGCCCGGCGGTCGTTTCGCGGCGAATTTCGGCTGTTCGCGGTCCGCCAGTTCGGCGGACTATTGGCGTCTTTCGCCCAGCGGACTTCCGTGTTTTTACTGTGTAAAGGAACTTTGACCTGATGACACATCCATCATGGGGTACAGGACAGCCAATTGAGACATGACAGCACATGGACACTTGGACATTCCCCCTAACTTATAAATACACCCGATCCGGCGGCCATTTTACATTCTTTCTTCTGTCACTATAGGGAAAGGTTGCTGTTTGGAGCAGGGACAGATAAACCACTAGCTATTTGGTACACAAAAGTTCTTTTCAGGACTGGTATAGGTGTTAGGTGTATATAGGTTTGCTGTGCTACTGATTGTTGCAGCAGCCTGAGTGTCTTTTGTCAGTTTAGATAAAGGGACAGAGTGCTGTGTCTGCTGCTATTTTAGGGACAGCCAGATTAGTCATCATCATCATCATTAGCTGTTACTACCAGGTCCACAAAAGTGCTATTTGAGTAACCAGTAATTGTTCCAGTCTCCTCTGTTTTGCCAGTTTGTATAGGGACAGGAAGGAAGCAGTGTGTCAGGCAGTGAGGGTCAGTTTAAACAGTTGCTGTTACTATTAGTTCCACAAAGGTTCTTTTCAGGACTGGTATCAGTGGTATGGTAATAGGCTTGTACACATATAATATTCTTTCTTCCAAATATAGAAAGAATATTATACTTGACTGCTGCCCTTCTGCTGCAGTCTGCTAATCATTCACAACTCACTTGTTCCACAAAGCTCTTTATCAGGACTGGTAACTTGGTCTGTGTAGGGTGCTACAGTACATAGGGTTGAGTGCGGTACAGTCTGCCGTTCTGTAAGGACTGGTATCGGTCCACAATACATAGGGTTGAGGTGCACCACTGCTGACCGCTGCTCTATACTGCAGCAGTCCTTCAGCAGTATAGGGACTGACGTACAGTCTGCTAATCAGTCACACACAACCTACTGGGTCCACAAAGGTCCTTATAAGGACTGGTAACTTGGTGAAGGGTGCTACAGTACATAGGGTTGAGTGAGGTACCGTCTGCTGTTCTGTAAGGACCGATATCGGTCCACAATAGATAGGGTTGAGGTGCACCACTGCTGACCGCTGCCCTATACTACAGCAGTCCTTCAGCAGTATAGGGACTGACGTACAGTCTGCTAATCAGTCACACACAACCTACTGGGTCCACAAAGGTCCTTATAAGGACTGGTAACTTGGTGAAGGGTGCTACAGTACATAGGGTTGAGTGAGGTACAGTCTGCTGTTCTGTAAGGACCGGTATCGGTCCACAATAGATAGGGTTGAGGTGCACCACTGCTGACCGCTGCCCTATACTGCAGCAGTCCTTCAGCAGTATAGGGACTGACGTACAGTCTGCTAATCAGTCACACACAACCTACTTGGTCCACAAAGGTCCTTAATAAGGACTGGTAACTTGGTGTAGGGTGCTACAGTACATAGGGTTGAGTGAGGTACAGTCTGCTGTTCTGTAAGGACCGGTATCGGTCCACAATAGATAGGGTTGAGGTGCACCACTGCTGACCGCTGCCCTATACTGCAGCAGTCCTTCATCGGTATAGGGACTAAGAGTTTTGTCACAGGGTCATTTAAAAAATGACAGGCAGAGGAAGAGGCAGGCCCTTCCGCAGGGGTGGTAGGGGTAGGGCAGGAGCAATAGCCTTGAGCCAAAGTGGGAAGTTGCAGAAGGTGCGTTCAATTACTTTAAAGGACGCACCAGACTTGGTTGAGTGGCTCACTCAGCCTTACTCTTCTGCACCCTCCTTATCCTCTCGATCTGCACCCTCTTCTTCACTCTCTGCTATGTGCACCCCCAAAGACACTACCACCAACAACACCACCACCACCACCACATACCTTCCGCTTGAGTCACAGGAATTATTTTCCGATCCATATCAAGACATTTCTGATGCGCAGCCACTCTTGGTATTGGATCAGGAAGAGGAGGTAGCAACAACCGCTACTCAGCAGTCTGACGACAGTACCCAGATCAGCCCAAGGAGGAGGTTGGTCCCCGGTGTTGCTGCCTACTCCGAGATCTCTACTTATAGCGGTGGGGAAGGTGATGTTGATGATGACGTGTCTAGTGATGTCACGTGGGTGCCCACAAGAGAGGAAGAGGAGGGGAGTTCAGAGGGAGATATGGACCAGCAGATAGGGAGGAGAAGCAGAATTAACTTACATTGCACAGGAGGGACAAAGCAGACTGCAAATGTATCAGGAGCGAGTCATCGACCATGTACGGTCACATCTGGCGCTCCCAGGACACCGGCACATGGCTCCGCAGTGTGGGCTTTTTTTAACGTGTCCGCTGCTGACAATAGCGTTGCCATCTGCAATCTTTGCAGTCAACGCATTAGTCGCGGTAAGCCCAACACTCACCTAGGGACGACCGCCTTAAGAAGACACATGGGCAGCAATCACCGAGCCGAGTGGGAGCAATGGAACACACAAAGCCACACTGCAGGCTCTCACCGTCCAGCCTCGTCTTCTACTTCTCCTTCTCCTCTCTCCTCACAATTGTCCTCCACTCCACCTTCCATCACGCCAAGCTCACATTTTTCTGCAAAAAGGCAGGCTTCCGTGGGCCTAATGTTCGAGCGTAAAAAAATGATGACGCCGGATAACCCTCTTGCCCAACGATTGACAGCTGGCTTGTCAGAACTCATAGCCCGCCAACTACTGCCATATAAACTGGTGGACTCGGAGGCCTTTCGCAAATTTGTGGCCATTGGAACACCACAATGGAAGGTCCCAGGAAGGAAGTATTTCTCTGAGAAGGGCATCCCAGAGCTATATGGCCATGTTCAGCGGCAAGTGAATGTATCTCTGGCACACAGTGTCGGTGCCAAGATACATCTGACCACAGACACGTGGTCTAGCAAACACGGGCAGGGAAGGTATATCACTTTTACTGCCCACTGGGTGAACCTTCTGACGGCCGTCAAGCATGTAACCCGTGGCACCCGTGTAGATTTGGTTTTACCGCCACGGATTGCATGCAGGCCTGACTCTTCTTCTCCTCCTCCTCCTACTCCATCCTCCTCCCTCTCCTCCTCAGCTGCCTCCTCCTTTTCTGCTGCTAGCGTCTCTTCCGCTGCACCGCCCAAGCTCCCCAGAACCTATTCCACATGCCAGGTGAGACGTTGCCATGCCGTGCTGCGTCTGTTGTGCCTGGAAGCCAAGAGCCACACTGGCCCGGCACTCCTTTCAGCTTTGCGTTCACAGGCAGATCAGTGGCTAACACCGCTCAATTTGACAGTTGGTAAAGTGGTGTGTGACAACGGTGCCAATCTGCTTAGCGCATTGAAACAGGGCAAAATCACGCATGTGCCATGCATGGCACATGTCTTAAACTTGGTCATGCAGCGATTCCTTGTCAAATACCCTGGGGTCCAGGACATCTTGTGGCAGGCAAGGAAAATCTCTGCCCATTTCAGAAGATCTTACACGGGCATGGCTTGCCTTGCTGACATTCAGCGGCGACACAATCTGCCGGTCAGACGTCTTATTTGCGATTGCCCGACGCGTTGGAACTCAACCTTCTATATGCTTGATAGGCTGCTCCAGCAGAAAAGTGCAGTTAACGTCTACCTGTATGAACTCTGCGAAAGAAACGGTTCTGGGGAGCTGGGTTTTTTTTCACCGCGCCAGTGGCTGCTCATGCGCGACGCATGCAGACTTCTGCGGCCATTTGAGGAGATCACCAAAACTGGTCAGTCGCAGCCATGGCGCCATCAGTGACATGGTACCTTATGCCTTCTTTATGGAGCGTGCATTGCGTCGTGTCATTGATCAGGCTGTGGAGGAGCAGGAGCGGGAAGATGAGGAAGTCGCAATGCTGGATGAATTCCCAGGGGGGGCTACTCTATCTGAGACAAGTCAACAACAGGAGTCTGAAGAGGAGTCAGAGGAGGATGGTGTCGGGGCGGATGAGGAGGAGCAAGAAGAGCATGCTTTAAACCTTTCTGGGATCCCTGTTGTGCGTGGATGGGGAGAGGAGAATGAAGAGGACGACATTATCCTGGATGATGAGCAGGAGCCAGGCCACCACACCGCTTCCACTTTAGTGCAAATGGGGGCCTTCATGCTCCAATGTTTTAATAGGGACCCCCGTATAAAATCCAACAGCGCCTGCAAGAAGAGGCCGGTTTGAAGATGTGTTGGTGACTTCGGATATAAGGACATTCTTTCAGCCGACCCATCGACAGGTGTCATCCGGATCCAGCATCAGGGAACGCTTAGACCATCAGGTGTCCGACTACATTGGGTTAACGGCCGATGTGGACGCTCTGAGGAGTGATGAACCCCTGGACTACTGGGTGGGCAGGCTTGACCTCTGGCCAGAGCTTGCCCAATTTGCAATCGAACTGTTGGCTTGCCCCTCATCCAGTGTCCTGTCCGAAAGGACGTTCAGCGCAGCAGGGGGGATTGTGACCGATAAGTGTACTCGCCTAGCTCACGATAGTGTTAACTACCTCACATTTCTAAAAATGAATGAGGCATGGATCTCGAGGGATTCAACACATGTAACCAGTAGACCATGTATATGTCTATAAACAATTTTTTTAATCAAGCACACAGACCTTCTTTCTTCATTTGGCTCACTTCCTTGTCCCAAAAAAGCACACCGTACTATATGCCCCTACCCTCCTCTTTCAAGAGGTTGAGTGGTGTCATATTTCTACTGGGGCTGCTTATGAGGGGATCACACCATCCCTGTGCTGTGCTGACTTCCTCCTGGGGGTTCTTATTATGAGGGGATCACACCATCCCTGTGCTGTGCTGAATTTCTCCTGGGGGTTCTTATTATGAGGGGATCACACCATCCCTGTGCTGTGCTGACTTCCTCCTGGGCGTTCTTATTATGAGGGGATCACACCATCCCTGTGCTGTGCTGATTTTCTCCTGGGCCTGCTTATTATGAGGGGATCACACCATCCCTGTGCTGTGCTGACTTCCTCCTGGGGGTTCTTATTATGAGGGGATCACACCATCCCTATGCTGTGCTGACTTACTCCTGGGGGTTCTTATTATGAGGGGATCACACCATCCCTGTGCTGTGCTGACTTACTCCTGGGGGTTCTTATTATGAGGGGATCACACCATCCCTGTGCTGTGCTGATTTTCTCCTGGGGGTTCTTATTATGAGGGGATCACACCATCGCTGTGCTGATTTTCTCCTGGGCCTGCTTATTATGAGGGGATCACACCATCCCTGTGCTGTGCTGACTTACTCCTGGGGGTTCTTATTATGAGGGTATCACACCATCCCTGTGCTGTGCTGAGTTTCTCCTGGGCCTGCTTATTATGAGGGGATCACACCATCCCTGTGCTGTGCTGATTTTCTCCTGGGCCTGCTTATTATGAGGGGATCACACCATCCCTGTGCTGACTTACTCCTGGGGGTTCTTATTATGAGGGGATCACACCATCCCTGTGCTGTGCTGATTTTCTCCTGGGCCTGCTTATTATGAGGGGATAACACCATCCCTGTGCTGTGCTGATTTTCTCCTGGGCCTGCTTATTATGAGGGGATCACACCATCCCTGTGCTGTGCGGAGTTTCTCCTGGGCCTGCTTATTATGAGGGGATCACACCATCCCTGTGCTGTGCTGACTTACTCCTGGGGGTTCTTATTATGAGGGTATCACACCATCCCTGTGCTGTGCTGAGTTTCTCCTGGGCCTGCTTATTATGAGGGGATCACACCATCCCTGTGCTGTGCTGATATTCTCCTGGGCCTGCTTATTATGAGGGGATCACACCATCCCTGTGCTGTGCTGACTTACTCCTGGGGGTTCTTATTATGAGGGGATCACACCATCCCTGTGCTGTGCTGATTTTCTCCTGGGGCTGCTTATTATGAGGGGATCACACCATCCCTGTGCTGTGCTGATTTTCTCCTGGGCCTGCTTATTATGAGGGGATCACACCATCCCTGTGCTGTGCTGACTTACTCCTGGGGGTTCTTATTATGAGGGGATCACACCATCCCTGTGCTGTGCTGAGTTTCTCCTGGGCCTGCTTATTATGAGGGGATCACACCATCCCTGTGCTGTGCTGACTTACTCCTGGGGGTTCTTATTATGAGGGTATCACACCATCCCTGTGCTGTGCTGAGTTTCTCCTGGGCCTGCTTTTTATGAGGGGATCACACCATCCCTGTGCTGTGCTGATTTTCTCCTGGGCCTGCTTATTATGAGGGGATCACACCATCCCTGTGCTGTGCTGACTTACTCCTGGGGGTTCTTATTATGAGGGGATCACACCATCCCTGTGCTGTGCTGAGTTTCTCCTGGGCCTGCTTATTATGAGGGGATCACACCATCCCTGTGCTGTGCTGATTTTCTCCTGGGCCTGCTTATTATGAGGGGATCACACCATCCCTGTGCTGTGCTGACTTACTCCTGGGGGTTCTTATTATGAGGGGATCACACCATCCCTGTGCTGTGCTGATTTTCTCCTGGGCCTGCTTATTATGAGGGGATCACACCATCCCTGTGCTGTGCTGATTTTCTCCTGGGCCTGCTTATTATGAGGGGATCACACCATCCCTGTGCTGTGCTGACTTACTCCTGGGGGTTCTTATTATGAGGGGATCACACCATCCCTGTGCTGTGCTGATTTTCTCCTGGGCCTGCTTATTATGAGGGGATCACACCATCCCTGTGCTGTGCTGAGTTTCTCCTGGGCCTGCTTATTATGAGGGGATCACACCATCCCTGTGCTGTGCTGAGTTTCTCCTGGGCCTGCTTATTATGAGGGGATCACACCATCCCTGTGCTGTGCTGACTTACTCCTGGGGGTTCTTATTATGAGGGTATCACACCATCCCTGTGCTGTGCTGAGTTTCTCCTGGGCCTGCTTATTATGAGGGGATCACACCATCCCTGTGCTGTGCTGATTTTCTCCTGGGCCTGCTTATTATGAGGGGATCACACCATCCCTGTGCTGTGCTGACTTACTCCTGGGGGTTCTTATTATGAGGGGATCACACCATCCCTGTGCTGTGCTGATTTTCTCCTGGGCCTGCTTATTATGAGGGGATCACACCATCCCTGTGCTGTGCTGATTTTCTCCTGGGCCTGCTTATTATGAGGGGATCACACCATCCCTGTGCTGTGCTGACTTACTCCTGGGGTTCTTATTATGAGGGGATTACACCATCCCTGTGCTGTGCTGTGCTGAGTTTCTCCTGGGCCTGCTTATTATGAGGGGATCACACCATCCCTGTGCTGTGCTGATTTTCTCCTGGGCCTGCTTATTATGAGGGGATCACACCATCCCTGTGCTGTGCTGACTTACTCCTGGGGGTTCTTATTATGAGAGGATCACACCATCCCTGTGCTGTGCTGACTTCCTCCTGGGGCTGCTTACGGTGCTGCTGTCAGTGCTGTATATCACGGTGCTGGTGTGAGTGCTTAATGTCACGCTGCTGATGTCAGTGCTCTCTGTCACGGTGCTGCTGTCAGTGCTGTATATCACGGTGCTGATGTCAGTGCTGTATGTCACGCTTCTGATGTCAGTGCTCTCTATCACGGTGCTGCTGTCAGTGCTGTATATCACGGTGCTGATGTCAGTGCTGTATGTCATGCTTCTGATGTCAGTGCTCTCTATCACGGTGCTGCTGTCAGTGCTGTATATCACGGTGCTGATGTCAGTGCTGTATGTCACGCTTCTGATGTCAGTGCTCTCTATCACGGTGCTGCTGTCAGTGCTGTATATCACGGTGCTGGTGTGAGTGATTTATGTCACGCTGCTTATGTCAGTGCTCTCTATCACGGTGTTGCTGTCAATGCTGTATGTCACGCTTCTGATGTCAGTGCTCTCTATCACGGTGTTGCTGTCAATGCTGTATGTCACGGTGCTGGTGTTAATGCTTTATGTCACGCTGCTGATGTCAGTGCTCTCTATCACGGTGCTGTTGTCAGATGACTCTATCACGGTGCAGGTGTCATTGCTGTATGTCACGCTGCTGGTGATTAATCTCCTGCACCCTCTTCTTTGCCTACCCTGGTCCCTGACCTTCCCTCTCCTCCATTGCCTTCATGCGCTCCACAGTCCTGAATTGTCAGAACAATTTCCCATATAAAAAAAGAATGCTTGTAGTTATCGATCCCAAATTCACCTCATACATGTGTTATGTCATTGGCCATGTGGTGGGACTATGTTTGCCCAGCTAATAATTATTTTGTGGCTGCAAATTTGACCTAAAGGTTTGCGAAGTTCGCCTCCCATTGAAGCCAATGGGGCCCGCCGCAAACTTTCCGGTTCGCGAACTATCGGCCGCGTTCGCGGTAACGTCCCGTCGTAAGTTCGTCCATCACTAATGCCCACGTCTAATGGATAACTAACTATTCCGATCTGTTGGTTTGAAGTATACTTTCGTTCGGATTCCTTTCAATAGTTATATCCAAAAAATTGACAGTCTTGTCACTAATTTGATAATCCCACACAATATTATTTGAGTTGTTATTCAGAGCCCCCAGAAATTCAACCACAGATTCATCTGACCCCTTCCAAATAAACTGGAGGTCATCTATTGAAGTCAATGGGGCCCGCCGCGAACGTTCCGTTTCGCGAACTATCGGCCGCGTTCGCGGTCCACGTTCGTGAAACGTCCCGTCGGAAGTTCGTCCATCACTAACTGGGAGACACTGTGACAATACATATTAAAATACATCTTCATAAAATTTCCAAAACACACCAGTTTTAATTTTAATTGAGTAAAACACCCACCTATCATCTAAATAATGTAATTGCTATGTAAATATAAATTCTTGCCAAAAATAAAGATATAACAGACAACTAAAAGCTAAAATAAAAAGGCAGCTTTTTCTGCAAGGTTCAACTTAAATTCAGAGCTATCCCCAGCAGTGTTAATATTACACCGCTAGTTGCACTTACTCTGATGTCCAGCATCATTAAACAAACTTCCTCTGAGCCTGAGACTGTCATGGGCCTGCACAGTGAAAGGAGAAGCAGCACAGTGATTAGCTCATCTCTCTGTCACTCTGCTCTTCCCTCCAGTTAGCATGCTTGTTATCAGCACATAACTGATTTGCTACTTGTCCTGATTCCTGCCCTTACAATGGAGCTTGTTGGTAGAGATGAATGACTATGCTTGGGTTTGATATTGGCCATAGCCAGGTTTGGCGAATCCAGAGGGAAGTCTTTGAAGCCCAAACATAGTTATCAACCCCACTAAAGACTACAGGAGGGGAAACTAGTTATTTTTTTCTGGTTACTTTCAGTATTAATTGCAAGCTATTCTTATAAAGGGACACAGGCTACTGGCGACTGCCATGGGGAACATATACCAATACAAAAAAGAAGAAAAGAAAATGCTCAAAGGGTAACACTGAAAATACCCAAATCACTTAAGGACCGGAAGACTTTCCCCCTTAATAAACAGGCCATTTTTTGTGATATGGATACTGACAATTGCACAGACTTGCGATGATGTACTCAAACAAATTTATTTTCCCCAAAAAATAGAGCTTTCTTTTGGTGGTATTTGATCAGCTCTGCAGTTTATTTTTTGTGCTATCAACAAAAAAAAGGTCAATTTTGAAAAAAAAATTTTTAAATATCCCCCAAAAAATAAAAATAAAACAAAATTCTTCATCAGTTTAATCCAATATGTATTCTTCCACATATTTTTGGTAAAAAAAAAAAAATTACAATAAGCGTAACATTTTATTTTACACAATAAAAAAGTGTTTTGCCTAAAAACATATAGTCAGCATTATAAGCACATGATAGAAACATCAATACATCAAACAACAATGAAGGATAGTTGGATCAACCTCCCCAGCAATAATAGACCCCCCCCCCCCCGGACTATAAATCCCCCAGCAACAAGCAATAGATCCTCAAGCACACCCCACCGCCCATTGCCCTGCATTTCACTTTATTGCTATTACAAGGGGTCTAACAAGTTCCTATCTGATAGAATAGACAGGTGAGGGGCATTTTTTATGAGTCATCTATTAGTCATAGACTGTGCTTGATCCGTTGGGCACCCAGCTTTTCAGTTGAGATTTTGGCAGCATGGAAATGTTTACAGCTCCGTGTTGGAGATCAGAGAATGAATGTTTGCTGAGTTCCTTACGTTTTCTCTCCTGACATCAGTTATTGTGGTCTGGACCCCAAAGACCACTGAGTGAAGAGATCTGTTGGGGACATGCAATTTGCCAACAAAGTGATTGGGCAAGTCAGTGAAAACCAGACGCCACGTCCTTAACAACCCATGACTCATCAGCTGCCAGTGTGCTTCCCCGCTCACAGCTGATTGTAACAAAAAAAAACGTCAATCAAAAAATATGAAAAAGAGCAGCATGGGTTCCCCCCTAAAATCCATACCAGACCCGTATCTGGGCATACAGCATGATAGGTCAGGAAAGGAGGGAATGAGCGAGTGCTCCCCTGAACCATAGCAGGCCAAATGCCCTTAACATGGGTGGGTGGCTGTTTTGCCCCCCCTACCCCAAAGCACCTTGACCTGATGTTGATGGGGACTAGGGCCTCATCCTCACAACTGTGACCAATGGTTGTGGGGGGCCTATGGGCAGGGGGCTAATTGGAATCTGGAACCCCACTTTAACCACTTCAATACTAGGCACTTTCGCAGCTTTCCTTCCCAGGCCAATTTGATGATCACGGACATGTGTGCAGATGATCATTGGGACATATGATTTTACTGTTACATATGTGGGGGACAAGTGTTTTTACTGTGTGGGGACAGTGTTTTAGGGACACTATTTTGGGGACATTGTACTTTTACATTGTGTGGGCACATGTGTGTGGACACTGGACCAGTGATCAATGTGTAAAAAGCTGTAAAAAATGGCTCATACTTACCTTTTTACTGGCTGGCATCAGCGATCTGCTCTCCTCTCCTCACTGACAACTTCCATGTGAGGAGAGGAGAGCCGATCGCCTAGCAACCGGCTCTCTATTTGCATTACATGATGACTGTGATTGGACACAGCCGTCATGTGATCAGGAGGGCCAATCACTGAGCCCTCCTTCTGATCGGAGATATGCTGTGTCTGGATGACACAAGCTCATTGGGATCGTGCCACAAAGCGGGCACGCACATGATCCCCCTCCTGGGGGAGCCAGAATCTGGGGGTCCCCTTCTTAACCCCGTCCGACCCGCCCGTATATGTGCAGTGGTCGGGTCGGAGGGGAATAAGAAGGGGACCCCCAGATTCTGGCTCCCCCTGTGTTAATGAGTTTGGGGTACATCGTACCCCTACCCATTTACCAAAAAAGTGTCACAAGTAGGGATGGGCTGTCTGAACATTGGCTGTTCACCTGTTCGCCGAATAGCGAACAATTTGGAGTGTTTGCGGTAAATTCAAAAGCTGTGGAACACCCTTTAAAAGTTTATGGGAGAAGTCAAAAGTGCTCATTTTAAAGGCTAATATGCAAGTTATTGTCATAAAAAGTGTAAATTTTTTTCGGGAGCAGTGATTTTAATAATGCTTAAAGTGAAACAATAAAAGTGAAATATTCCTTGAAATTTCGTACCTGGGGGGTGTCTATAGTATGCCTGCAAAGTGGCACATGTTTCCCGTGTTTAGAAAAGTCCCTGCACAAAATGTAATTTCTAAAGGAAAAAAAAGTCATTTAAAACTGCTTGCGGCTATTAATGAATTGTCGGGTCCTGCAATACAGATGAAAGTCATAGAAAAAAACAGTATGGGGATTCCTCCCAGCCAGAAAAATTGCGTAGGGGCCCAACAGTGGCCATCAGTGCTGCCTATCAGTGCACACCATCAGTGCTATCTCATCGGTGCCTCCTCATTGGTGCCACCTTATCAGTTCCCATCAGTGCAGCTTATCAGTGCCCATCAGTAAAGGAGAAAACTTACTTATTTATAAAATGTTATAACAAAAACTAAGAAAAAGTTAGTTTTTTTTCAAAATTTTCGGTCTTTTTATTAGTTTTGTTTTATTAGTTTAGCAAATAATTAAAACCGCAGAGGTGATCAAATACCACCAAAAGAAAGCTCTATTTGTGGAAACAATATGATAAAAATCTAGTTTGGGTACAGTGTAGCATGACCGCGCAATTATCATTTAACCACTTACCGACCAGCGCACGACGATGTACGTCCTATATTTGAAGAGGGATATCTCGGTAACGGCAGCAGCTGCTGCCACAACGGAGATATCCATCTCTTCAGGCGCCGGTCGGCTGTACGATAACGGTGGTCTCCGAAACGGATTTGCCGCGAGATCACCGCTATCGGCGGCGGTAGAGGTGCCACCCCCCCGCACCTTCCGCCGCTTACCGGAGCCGTCAGTAGCGGCGGAGGCGATCGGGTCCTTTCGTTAGCTGGGTATGGAGACGAGTGAAGCTAAGATGGCCCCCACTCGTCTCTATACCATAGGAGGGCAGAAGCGACGTCAAAACGTCACTTCCGCCCATACCTCTTAAAGGTATATTTTTTTTAAATGTCATTTTTTTTTTTTTTTGCATTTTAGCCCAAATATGAGATGTGAGGACATTTTGACCCCCGATCTCATATTTAAGAGGACCTGTCATGCTTTTTTCTATTACAAGGGATGTTTACATTCCTTGTAATAGGAATAAAAGTGATCCATTTTTTTTTTTTTAAACAGTGTAAAAATAAATAAAATCAATTAAAAAAAATAAGAAAAAAAAAAGTTTTTTAAAAACACCCCATCACGACGAGCTTGCGCACAGAAGCGAGTGCATACGTGAGTAACGCCCGCATATGAAAACGGTGGTCAAAACACACATGTGAGGTATCGCCACGGTTGGTAGAGCGAGAGCAATAATTCTAGCCCTAGACCTCCTCTGTAACGCAAAAAATGCAACCTGTAGAATTTTTTAAATGTCGCTTATGGAGATTTTTGAGGCTAAAAGTTTGACGCCATTCCACGAGCGGGCGCAATTTTGAAGCGTGACATGTTGGGTATCAATTTACTCGGCGTAACAGAATAATTTTATAATTTTACTGTTGTCTTATTTTTTTATTCAAAAAAGTGAATTTTTTCCAAAAAAGTGAGCTTGTAAGACCGCTGCGCAAATACGGTGTGAAAAAAAGTATTTCAATGACTGCCATTTTATTCTCTAGGGTGTTAGAAAAAAAACAATATAAAATGTTTGGGGGTTCTAAGTAATTTTATAGCAAAAAAAACTGTTTTAAACATGTAAACACCAAGTCTGAAAAAGAGGCCTGGTCCTTAAGTGGTTAAACAGCGACAACGCTAAAAGCTGAAAATTGACCTGCGCAGGAAGGTACGAAAGTGCCCTGTATTAAAGTGTTTAGCCACTTAAGGCTCTTTTTTAGATGTGTTTACAAGTTTTTTTTTTTTTGCAAGAAAATTACTTAGAACATTATAAAAAAAATTTTCTAACATCCTAGAGAATAAAATGGTGGTTGTTGCAATATTTTCTTATGCACCATATTTGCACAGCGGTCTTACAAGCACACTTTAAAAAAAAAAAAAAAACACTTTTTTTAATTAAAAAATAAGACAACAGTAAAGTTAGCCCATTTTTTTTAATATCTTAAAAATTGCTCCTGCTCGTGGAATGGCGACAAACTTTTACCCTTAAAAATCTCCATCGGCGACATTTAAAAATTCTACAGGTTGCATGTTTTGCATTAGAGGAGGTCTAGGGCTAGAATTATTCTACCGATCGTGTTGATACCTAACATGTGTGATTTGAACACCATTCTCATATGTAGGCGCTACTCACGTATGTGTTCGCTTCTGCACGCGAGATCAGCAGAACGGGGCACGTTTAAAAAAAAATGCTTGTTTATTTTACCTTTTATTTTTTATTTTTAAAAATGCAATTAAAAAAAAATGTTGTCACATAAAAAAAATAAAGAAAAGGCTCTTTAAGAGCTATGGGTGGAAGTGACATTTTGAAGTTGCTTCTATCGTGCAGTGTCATGGAGATGGGTGAGTAGATATGGCCTTGCGGTTTGGCCAGCGGTCGGTTCGCAGCAAATTTTGCTTGTTCACGGTTCGCAAAACCGGCGGACTTCTGGCGCTGTTAGCAGGGGCCATATTTGTTTACATTGTGAAGAACTTTGACCCATGACACATCCATCATGGGGTACAGGACAACCAATTGAGACATTTCAGCACATGGACAATTGGACATTCCCCCTACCTTATAACTAGACCTGATCTGGCGGCCATTTTACATTCAGGGACAGACTGTAGTGGCACAAATCGCTAGCTATTAGGTCCACAAAAGTCCTTTTAAGGACTGGTATAGGTGTACAGTATATAGGGTTCTGGAGCACTGCTGCTCACTGCTGTGCTGGTGTTTGCTCAGTGCACTGCTGACCGATTCTGCAGCTGTCTTTTGTCAGTGTAGGGACAGGACGCTGTGTGGAGCAGGGACAGTCAGTTTAATCACTAGCTATTACTATTAGGTCCACAAAGGTCCTTTGAAGGACTGGAATAGGTGTACAGTATATAGGGTTCTGGTGCACTGCTGCTGACGGCTGTGCTGCTGATTGCTGAGTGCACTGCTGACCGATTCTGCAGCTGTCTTTTGTCAGTGTAGGGACAGGATGCTGTGTGGAGCAGGGACAGTCAGTTTAATCACTAGCTATTACTATTAGGTCCACAAAGGTCATTTTAAGGACTGGTATAGGTGTACAGTATATAGGGTTGTACACGTATAATATACTTTCTTTCAAATATAGAAAGCATATTATAGTGCACTGCATGCAGTGCTGCTGACCGATTCTGCAGCTGTCGTTTCTCAGTGTAGGGAAGGACAGTTTGGTTTTTGGAGCCGGGACAGTCTGCAATTCACTAGCTACTAGCTAGCTACTATTAGGTCCACAAAGGTCCTTTTAAGGACTGGTATAGGTGTACTATTTGGTGTGCAGTATATAGTGGTGTAATACACGTATAAAATACTTGCACATATAGAAAGCATAGTATAGTGCATTTCCACTGTGCAGCATTGTGACTGCTGAGCGGTTCTGCAGCGATACTACAAAGAGTGACAAACTACTCCATCCTCCTCCCTCTCCTCCTCGGCTGACTCCTCCTTTTCGCTGCTAGCGTCTCTTCTGCTGCACCCCCCAAGCTCCCCAGAACCTATTCGACATGCCAGGTGAGACATTGCCATGCTGTGCTGCGTCTGTTGTGCCTGGAAGCCAAGAGCCACACTGGCACTGCACTCCTTTCAGCTTTGCGTTCACAGGCAGATCAGTGGCTAACACCGCTCAATTTGACAGTTGGTAAAGTGATGTGTGACAATGGTGCCAATCTGCTTAGTGCATTGAAACAGGGCAAAACTACGCACGTGCCATGCATAGCACACGTCTTAAACTTGGTTGTGCAGCAATTCCTTGTCAAATACCCTGGGGTCCAGGACATCTTGTGGCAGCCAAGGAAAATCTCGGCCCATTTCAGAAGATCTTACACGACCATGGCTCGCCTTGCTGACATTCAGTAACGGCACAATCTGCCGGTCAAACGTCTTATTTGTGATTGCCCGACGCGATGGAACTCAACCTTCTATATGCTTGCTAGGCTGCTCCAGCAGAAACGTGCGTTTAACGACTACCTGTACGAACTCTACGGCAGAACAGGTTCTGGGGAGCTTGTTTTTTTTTCACCGCGCCATTGGCTGCTCATGCAGACTTCTGCGGCCATTTGATGAGATCACCAAACTGATTAGTCGCAGCCATGGCGCCATCAGTGACATTGTACCTTATGCCTTCTTTATGGAGCGTGCATTGCGTTGTGTCATTGATCAAGCCATGGAGGAGCAGGAAGATGAGGAAGTTGCAATGCTGGATGAATTCCCGGGGGGCTACTTTATCTGGGACAAGTCAACAATAGGAGTCTGAAGAGGAGTCAGAGGATCATGGTGCTGGGGTGGATGAGGAGGAGCAAGAAGAGCATGCTTTAAACCTTTCTGGGATCCATATTGTTGTGCGTGGATGGGGAGAGGAGAACGAGGAGGATGACATTATCCTGGATTATGAGCAGGAGCCGGGCTACCACACCGCTTCCAGTTTAGTGCAAATGGGGGGCCTTCATGCTCCAGTGTTTTAACAGGGACACCCATATGAAAAGCATAAGGGTCAAGGACCAGTACTGGGTGGCAACGTAATTAGACCCCCGGTACAAACACAAAATGGCAGAAATGTTACCACTGTAACACAGAGGGCTGTCAGAATGGAGCACTTCCAGACCTTGCTTCGACAACTGCTGCATTCTACTTTTGCGTGCGCTGGCAGAGGAAGGAATTCCCACTCCCAGAGAAAGTTGCGGGTACCAATCCAACAGCGCCTGCAAGAAGAGGGTGGTTTGAAGAAGTGTTGGTTGACTTCTGATATGAGGTCATCCTTTCAGCCGACTCATCGACAGGTCTCATCCGGATCCAGCATCAGGGAACGCCTAGACCAACAGGTGTCTGACTACATCGGGTTAACTGCCGATGTGGACGCTCTGAGGAGTGATGAACCCCTGGACTACTGGGTGGGCAGTCTTGACCTCTGGCCAGAGCTTGCCCAATTTGCAATGGAACTGTTGGCTTGCCCCTCGTCCAGTGTCATGTCAGAAAGGACGTTCAGTGCAGCAGGGGGGATCGTGACCAATAAGCATACTCGCCTAGCTCACGACAGTGTTGACTACCTCACATTTATAAAAATGAATGAGGCATGGATCTCGGAGGAATTCAACACATGTGACCAGTAGACCATGTATATGCATAACTCTATAAACAATTTATTTAATTGAGCACACTGACTTTTTTTCTACCTTTGGCTCCCTTCCTTGTACAAAAAAAGCACACCGTACTATACGCCTATACTTTTGGGTCCCGCAGCGAGTTGCTGGTATCAGTGCTGCTGTCAGTGCTCTCTATCTCGGTGCTGGTGTGGTCTCAGTGCTCTCTATCACGGTGCTAGTGTCAGTGCTATCTATCACGGTGCTGGTGTGGTGTCAGTGCTCTCTATCTCAGTGCTGGTGTGGTGTCAGTGCTCTCTATCTCGGGGCTGGTGTGGTGTCAGTGCTCTCTATAACGGGGCTGGTGTCAGTGCTCTCTATCTCGGTGCTGGTGTGGTCTCAGTGCCCTCTATCTTGGTGCTGGTGTGGTCTCAGTGCTCTCTATCACGGTGCTGGTGTCAGTGCTCTATCATGGTGCTGGTGTGGTGTCAGTGCTCTCTATCTCAGTGCTGGTGTGGTCTCAGTGCTCTCTATCTCGGTGCTGGTGTGGTCTCAGTGCTCTCTATCACGGTGCTGATGTCAGTGATCTCTATCACGGTGCTGGTGTGGTGTCAGTGCTCTCTATTTCGGTGCTGGTGTTGTCTCAGTTCCCTCTATCTTGGTGCTGGTGTGGTCTCAGTGCCCTCTATCACGGTGCTGGTGTGGTGTCAGTGCTCTCTATCACAGTGCTGATGTCAGTGCTCTCTATCACGGTGCTGGTGTCAGTGCTCTCTATCACGGTGCTGGTGTGGTGTCAGTGCTGTCTATCTCAGTGCTGGTGTCAGTGCTCTCTATCACGGTGCTGGTGTCAGTGCTCTCTATCTCAATGCTGGTGTCAGTGCTCTCTATCTCGGTGCTGGTATTAGTGCTCAGTCTCTATCGTGGTACTGGTGTCAGTGTTCTAGATCAGTGCTGGTGTCAGTGAGGGAGATAGCAGCTGGGAAACCAATCAGCAGGCAGTGCCAGCACCATGGCTCAGGATCAACACTGGACTGGCACCTCCAGACCACCACAGTGGAGCCCTGCATAGGTGGGGGATAAGGGGTGGCAGAGGAAGGGGCTCAAGCACAGGTTGGCACACTGGGACACTGGCATAGGACTGCGCTGCCCTGACTGTGGCACTGATCATCTCCTGCACCCCCTTCATAGCCTGCCCTGGCCTTGCCTCTCCTCTATGACCTTCATGCGCTCCTGAATTGTCAAAATTTCACAGATTGTCGATCCCAGATTCACTTAATACTTTTGTTATGTCAGTGTCCATGTTGTGGGACTATATGTGCACAGCTAGTAAGTATTTTGTGGCTGAAAATATGACCTGGAGGTTTTTAAGGTTCGCTTGCCATTAAAGTCAATGGGGTCCACCGCAAACTTTGCGGTTCGCGAACTTTTGGCCACGTTCGCGAAACGTCCCGTCGGAAGTTCGTCCATCACTATGGCTGAGGGCCATCTTCCCCTCAGTCATCTCCCTGCACAACCAAGGGAAGGAGTTGATCACCTCGGCTACTGCCGATTGCTCCGGATACCTCGGGGGGGCCCTCTTCGCCGCCGATAAAAGTGATCTTGCGGCGAATCCACCGCAGAGACCACTTTTATCTTGCACCGAACAGCCAGTCGAACGTGGCGATACTGGGCTATGACATTTTTTATATAGGTAAGGGGCGGGCAACCGGGCTATATCACCTGGTGGCCCCCCTTGTGACATCACAGACCCGTGAATGCTGGGTTGGTGATATCACAAGAGGCATTGTATGGACTGGGTTTTGTAATTTTTAATTGTTAGCTTTTTATTTTAAATGCATCTGTTAGCGGGCTTCCCGGACTGCTATTAGCCTTGCAAAATAAATAAAAATAAATAAGCTCCTATAGACTTCAGTTAAGTATGGCACTAAGTTCAGGGTTCATGGGCTTCCCTTTGGGTTCACCAAGCCCTGCTTGGACCACACCCAGCCAGGTTCAATCATGCCCACTCTCAGGTCCTAAATACTTTATGCGGGTGATGACATCATGGATGATTGGGTGTGGGAACAGAATGCATAACTGTGGTGGATCATGTGATGGGGGGGGGGGGGGCATGGGTAAGAAAAAAATGCTTTAGAGGGCTTTAAAAAATAATGTTTCCCACAAAGGGGTTTTAACCACTGCTGTAAGAAACTCATTTACGAGATCTCTATTGTATCACCAATCAGATATTAACTTCCCAATAGGGTTTGAATTCTATTGGTGGCTGTAAGGAGCTTCTTTTGAATATTCATTTTGTAAGACACCCAGGGCATATTTGGCCTAAAATAAATCTACTTCTTAAGGACTAAATCATTGCACAACTTCCTTTAAATTTTGTCCGATTTTTTTTTTCTCTGGCGTGCGATTCCTTACAAGAATGTTCAATCAATTTGATTTAAATGTTCAATAAATCTTATTTTAAATGGTATTTAAGGACTTTTTGCTAAATCTTCCCCATGGTCAGCCTTGGTAATAATGCTTTGTCACATTGCTCTCTCTTTAGAGAGGAAGCAATGTATCTACATTGGGTGTGTTTGGAAATCTCTCTACTGCATTACAAATAGGCCAGCAAAAGGGGTTCCTATATCGCCAGACCCCCCATTATAATTGGTGGGGAAGACAGAGATGCACTACAGCCTAGGCTGAATAAAAAACTAAAGTACTGATCAGATAAGCAATGCTCCATGTGTGCACTTCAAAGTTTTTTTTCTTTTTTTTTGTTTCTGGAGTATACATTTAATATTCTTTGGATTTTAAGCATACAGCATATAAAACATTTAAAGCACAATAACAATACATTCAAATGGATGTTGAATTTCTGATTCACGACTATTACATTTACACTGATAGGTCATTGTATGTACTTTGGATTCATGTATAATTTTAACATATTTTTCATTTGCTGTTTGTAAAATAAAATATTCTTTCATCAGAAGTTCATGTACGTCCCCGAGGGAGAAAGTCAGCGTTGTCCTTCACCACCTGCTCTGAACGAAGCTCTCCTGTGATTTCAGTTCGATGAGGTGTAATTTGTTTTATTGTTAGTCCGTAACTATCCCTATTCAAGTTTCCCTTTGGTAACGCCCGCCATACATGTAATTGTAATGTAGAGTCAATATATATATTTTTAGTAATAGTTATTTGTGAAGTAAAAGTTTCTTTCATCAGAAGTTCATGAGGGAAGATAGCAAACTTTGTACTAAACCATCTGCTGAAGGAAACTTCTACCTAGTAATGTGTTATACAATGCAATGGGGGTTATTTACTAAAGGAAAATCCACTTTGCACTGAAAGTGCACTTGGAAGTGCAGTTTCTCTAAATCTAAGGGGTAGATCTGAAATGTGTGGAAGCGCTGCTGATTTTATCATCCAATCATGTGCAAGCTAAAATGTTGTTTTTTTATTTTCCTTGCATGTCCTCCTCAGATCTACAGTGACTTTACTTCCAAGTGTACTTTCAGTGCAAAGTGGATTTTCCTTTAGTAAATAACCCCCAATGTGTTCTGTAATGCATATGTACTGTATATATATGTAGCACTAACCCCCGAATGAGCTGCTGGTTTTATTCGGGCTTACCGTTTCCTTTTCTGCTTGCCTCTTCATCTTGGGGGGGTCCTGTGGAAAGTAGCCCACATGAAGATGTATCAGGTCCTTTTTGAAGCTTTATTTAACCTCCCTGGCGGTATGATTATTTCAAATTTTAGGTGCTGAAAGCGGTACCATTATTTTGCATGAAAATTTGGTGTTTTATATTGTAGTCCTGTAATTCTTAGGAATAACTCTCTTAACCACCTTCAGACCGGACCATTTTGCTGGTAAATGACCAGAGGTCTTTTTACAATTTGGCACTGCACTGCTTTAACTGGTAATTGCGCGGTCATGCAATGTTGTACCCAAACAAAATTTGCGTCCTTTTCTTCCCACAAATAGAGCTTTCTTTTGATGGTATTTGATTGCCTCTGCGATTTTTAGTTTTTGCGATATAAACGTAAAAAGACCGCAAATTTTGAAAAAAAATGATATTTTCTACTTTTTGTTATTAGAAAAATCCAATAAACTCAATTTTAGTCATACATTTAGGCCAAAATGTATTCAGCCACATGTCTTTGGTTAAAAAAAAGTCAATAATTGTATATTTATTGGTTTGCGCAAAAGTTGTCACATCTACAAACTAAGGTACGTTTTCTGGAATTTACGCAGCTTTTAGTTTACGACTGCCTATCTCATTTCTTGAGGTGCTAAAATGGCAGGGCAGTACAAAACCCCCCCAAATGACCCCATTTTGGAAAGTAGACCCCCTAAGGAAATTGATAAGTGGCATGCTGAGCCCATTGAATATTTTATTTTTTTGCCTCAAGCGATTGAATAATGACAAAAAAATTTTTTTTTTTTTTTTTTACACAAAGTTGTCACTAAATGATATATTGCTCACACATGCTATGGGCATATGTGAAATGACACCCCAAAATAAATTCTGATGCTTCTCCTGAGTATGGGGATACCACATATGTGGGACTTTTTGGGAGCCTAGCCGCGTACGGGGCCCCGAAAACCAAGCACCGCCTTCAGGCTTTCTAAGGGCGTAAATTTTTGAGTTCACTTCTCACTACCTATTACAGTTTTGAAGGCCATAAAATGCCAAGATGGCACAAAACCCCCACAAATGACCCCATTTTAGAAAGTAGACACCCCAAGCTATTTGCTGAGAGGCATTTTGAGTCCATGGAATATTTTATATTTTGCCACAAGTTGCGGGAAAATTACAAACTTTAATTTTTTTTTTTTTTTTTTCACAAAGTTGTCACTAAATGATATATTGCTCACACATGCTATGGGCATATGTGAAATGACACCCCAAAATAAATTCTGCTGCTTCTCCTGAGTACGGGGATACCACATATGTGGGACTTTTTGGGAGCCTAGCCGCGTACGGGGCCCCGAAAGCCAAGAACCGCCTTCAGGTTTTCTAAGGGCGTAAATATTTGACTTCACTCCTCACTACCTATTACAGTTTTGAAGGCCATAAAATGCCAAGATGGCACAAAACCCCCACAAATGACCCCATTTTAGAAAGTAGACACCCCAAGCTATTTGCTGAGAGGCATGTTGAGTCCATGGAATATTTTATATTTTGCCACAAGTTGCGGGAAAATTACAAACTTTTTTTTTTTTTTTTCACAAAGTTGTCACTAAATGATATATTGCTCACGTATGCCATGGGCATATGTGAAATGACACCCCAAAATAAATTCTGCTGCTTATCCTGAGTACGGGGATACCACATATGTGGGACTTTTTGGGAGCCTAGCCGCGTACGGGGCCCCGAAAACCAAGCACCGCCTTCAGGCTTTCTAAGGGCGTTACAGTTTTGAAGGCCATAAAATGCCAAGATGGCACAAACCCCCCCCCAAATGACCCCATTTTGGAAAGTAGACACCCCTAAATTTAGGGGTACACTAGTGAGACTAGGTAATAAATGGCGGGTGCCCTGAAACTATAAAAAAAATAACTAACCAATCAGCGTCACCTGTAACAGTTATATGGTGATCACTGGTGAAAGGGTTAACTAGGGGGCAATCAGGGGGCTTTATGCGGTAGTATATGGGGGTCCCTGGCGCTATAAAAAGCTGCGGCGAACCTAAATACCTACCTGCCTAACTAGCGTCACCTGTGACACTAATACAGCGATCAGAAAAACGATCGCTTATTAGGCTGGGTTCACACTGGAGCGATGCGGGAACGCCACGAATCCGCGGCGGGTTCCCGCATCGCATGCCTCCTGGCGGCAGTTCACACTGCCCTATGCGAACTGCTGGGAGTGTCAGTGAAATGTTAATGACACCCCCAGATCAGTTCGCATATCGCAGTGCGATCTGCAAACTCGGATCGCATGGTGTGAACACCCATGCGATCCGATTCTGCTGCGGACCAAAAAAAGGGTCCCGTGCGAGTTTGCGGCGGGTGCGGCGGGTGCGACACGAATTCAGCCATACTATCTGTATGGCTGAACTCGAATCGCACAGAGATCGGATGTGATTTGCACTGCAGTGCGGTGCGAATCACATCCGTTCTCATAAACCGCTGCAATGTGAACCCAGCCTTAGTGACACTGGCGACGGGGGGTGATCACGGGGTTAAACCTTTATTGGGGGGGTTAGGGGGGTACCTTAGAACTAAAGGGGGCTAACCCTAACTGCCCTAACAGTTATTACAGTCACAAATGACACCCGCCGGGTGATCAGGGGGTTAAACCTTTATTAGGTAATAAATGGCGGGTGCCCTGAAACTATAAAAAAATAACTAACCAACCAGCGTCACCTGTAACAGTTATATGGTGATCACTGGTGAAAGGGTTAACTAGGGGGCAATCAGGGGGCTTTATGCGGTAGTATATGGGGGTCCCTGGCGCTATAAAAAGCTGCGGCGAACCTAAATGCCTACCTGCCTAACTAGCGTCACCTGTGACACTAATACGGCGATCAGAAAAATGATCGCTTATTAGGCTGGGTTCACACTGGAGCGATGCGGAAACGCCACGAATCCGCGGCGGGTTCCCGCATCGCATGCCTCCCGGCGGCAGTTCACACTGCCCTATGCGAACTGCTGGGAGTGTCAGTGAAATGTTACTGACACCCCCAGATCAGTTCGCATATCGCAGTGCGATCTGCAAACTCGGATCGCATGGTGTGAACACCCATGCAATCCGATTCTGCTGCGGGCCAAAAAAAGGGTCCCGTGCGAATTTGCGGCGGGTGCGGCGGGTGCGGCGGGTGCGGCGGGTGTGGCAGGTGCGGCGAATGGCTGAACTCGAATCGCACAGAGATCGGATGTGATTTGCACTGCAGTGCGGTGCGAATCACATTCGTTCTCATAAACCGCTGCAATGTGAACCCTGCCTTAGTGACACTGGCGACGGGGGGTGATCACGGGGTTAAACCTTTATTGGGGGGGTTAGGGGGGCACATTAGAACTAAAGGGGGCTAACCCTAACTGCCCTAACAGTTATTACAGTCACAAATGACACCAATGCAAAAAAAAAAAAAAAAAAAAAAGCAATTGGTGTCACTGTGACTGGGGGGGCAGGGGTAATTGGGGGGTGATCGGGGGGTAAAGGGGGGGTGTGAGTGTGCCTGGCATGTTCTACTGTGTAGTGTAGTGCTTGTGCAACTCACCGATGCTCTCTCCTCGGTGCCGGAACGAAAACTACCGACACGGAGGAGAGAATACATCACTTCCTCTCCTGTGTTTACATTACAGGAGAGGAAGTGATGTCACCGGACATTTTCATTCGCCGGGAGCGATCGCGAGGGGGTGGCCATGAATGAATGGCCGTCCCCTCGTCCGGGATCGCTCCCGAACGAATACCGACCGCCGCAGGCACCGGGCGGGGGCCCGATCGGGCCCCCGACCCGCGGGAGGCAAGGGACGTACATGTAAGCCCTTATGCCTGCCCGTGCCATTCTGCCGACGTACATCGGCGTGCGGCGGTCGGCAAGTGGTTAAATCTGTCCAAACCAGAGTCTAGTAGACATCCCGGGTATGATAAAGTTTGAAAAATTAAATCATAAATTATAATATAGTAAATAACTATAAATGATTATACCAAATAATAATAATATAACAATAATAACAATTATTAAATAATGTAATCAAATCAAAAACACTGAAATTTGCTCAGTTGCAGAATTGTCATTGTCATTACTTTTCAGTATTTGATGACGGATCTCCCCACAAATCGCTATCGCTCAATTCTGCGAGTGATTCTAATTTATAATCGCTGTTTTCTAGCTGGTCTAAAACCATTTTTGATGTAAAGGGACAGTTTTGGTTGCTATGGACAATCTCCAGTTTCCAGGCATAAAGAACAGTTTTTATAAGATAAAACTGCATGCAGGACACTGGGCAGACCACAAGGGACAAAGGGGATGTGAAATGATTACATACAGCAATGTAATCTGAAAGATTACATTATACTGTATGTAATGTGTGTGTTTCACTTTTTGAATTTGGCGCCGTTCTCCGTCCCTGTGCGTCGCAACGCTCGCAGGGAACGGAGATCGGCTCCGTGATACATCGAGCGGAGCATGGCTCGCTCATATAGCGGGGGGACATCGCTGGATCCAGGGGAGAAAGTAAGTAACATCTCCCTACATTCAGCGATGCGGTCCCGAGTCTGGCTCGGGATTACCGCTTTTGGTACAAAATCTCCACCCCGAGCCAGACTCGGGAATACCTCCGGGGGGTTAAGAGTATCATTGAAGAAAAACACAAGACACAGTCCTTCAATAGAGGGTTAGAGGATAAGGGGGAGTTCAGGCACCTGGTAATTGCGGGTTAGAGGTATCAGTCGTGTCCAGAGTACAGATAGCTCCACAGACTGGATCCAGCAGTCACCGGATAGGCCCCTCTCACTTGACCTAGCAGCCGATGATATGCTAAACAAAGTCTCTGCCACAGACTTGTTAATTGAACTTAGTGGTTCTTGAAAGTAGATGTGCAACAGAGTCTCTGCCACAGACTTGTTAATTAAACTTAGAGATTTTTGAGAGTTTTTAGGTAGAACTACCATATAGATTCTTTCAGCCGACCCGGCGATACTGTAAGGATATTGAACTGGGATGCTTCCTCAAAGTGAGTTTCCAGGCTCCTCCAGAGACAACAGCCTTGTGCTCGGTCCTTCACTGGAAAAGTCCTCCCCTGGATCCTCCAGCTTTCCTCGGCTTCTCCCCACACGCAAGACAGCACAGGACCACCCCTGGATCAGCAGGCCCCAAGACATTCCTGGGCCTACACTCTCAGTTGTAGAGCCTTGGGCAAGAAGGCCCCGAGGCACAGGACCATACATCACAGACCGCAGGCCAGGAGGGCCTTGGGGTTGGGATCACAGACCCCAGAAAGCAAAACAAACCCAGAAAAATTGCGTCAGTACCTTAAATACCCTCTCCCAGAATGCACAGCAGGGAAACCACACCCACTGAACCATTTCTGAGCAAGAGGCGGTATTCAATACATCCAGCCTGCTGCTGTTCCACACCCACTGATGGTGACAGTGACACCTACGGTCAAGTGAGAATCAGTGCAACCCAACTGGACTGGTACAGAAACCAGAATTTTAAAGAAATTTGTCTGAGCCAAACTACAGCTTCCAATAATTAAATTTAAGAAAAAAAAAAACAATAGTGTCTGGAGGAGGGCGCTACATAACATAACATAACTATAATATATATATATATATTGTGTATGTATATATATATATATATATATATATATATATATATATATATATATATATATATACTGTATATATATACTGTATATATACACATACTGTATATTAAACAAATATTAATTTACTTCATAAAGGGTCTTTTTTATTTTACTTCCAAAGTCAGATGATAATAATATAATAAAAATAATAATAATTACAGCATTATTATTACGGTAGTATTATTATTACTACTACTACTACTGCTATTACTGTTATTATTCATATATTTATTATTGTTATTAATGTTATTATTTTATATTCTGAAAAAATATACACACAAATGAAAGTAAGAATTAATACATACAGTTTTTGTTTTTGTTTCATACTAATGGTGACATGAGTGATACGAATTAGTAGAATTAAGGTGACTTACTACAGTATATGTAATAAGAATTAGTATTAAACAATGTATTTTTGTAGTTATTAAAGTAGAACACATCAATTTATCTAGTTTTGAGCACAAATAGTATCAAGCATTTGTTTTCTGTATCCTCACTAGGGATATTTTCCCTTGCTTCCTGTCCTAAAGACACATCAGGAAGTGAAAGGAAATATCCTTAAAATTATGAAAGATTTGACCATTTTCATAGAACAAAAGTCCCCTTACGAAATGTTTCCTGGTGACAATTGTTATATTTCAGGTCTCTTTTCACACTCCATCTGAGTGACAATAGTAACCAGGACAAAGACTGAAAGTGATTTCCCAAATAGAAACACAGAAAGAAGCAAAGCCCAACATTCTGACACCTAAGGCGGCGTACATACGGGCGGACTGTCTGTCCAACTTAGTCCGCTGAAACACATTTCAGTGGACAGTCCGCTCGTGTGTGGGCTTCAGCGGACTTTTTCAGCGGACTGTCTGGCAGACTAAGTCTTTCGGAATTTCCGTAATATTGTCCGTCCAACTTTGGTTTCAGCGGACAGTCCGCTCGTGAGTAGGCAAGTTGGACGGACTAAGTATGGCGCATGCTCAGGATTTACACGGCCGAAGGTTGCATTGCAGTGTATTGGACGTCCTATTTCTAGTCCCGTCGTACGTGCTGTACACGTCATCGCGCAAGCTTTCAACGGACTATCTGTTCATCGTGTGTGGTCAAGTCCGTTCATTCAAAAGTAGGACGGACTGTCTGTCGGATTGTCTGACGGACTTAGTTGGCCAGACAGTCCGCCCGTGTGTACGCGGCTTAAGTCTTACTTAAGCCACATACACACGAGCGGACTGTATGGCCAACTTAGTCCGTCATACAATCCGACGGACAGTCCGTCATACTTTCCACTGAACGGACTTGACCACACACGGATAGCCAAACAGTCCGACAAAAGCTTGCGCGATGACGTACAGCACGTACGACGGGACTAGAAATAGGAAGTCCAAGACACAGCAAAGCACCCTTTGGGCTCCTTCTGCTGACTTTGCGTTAGTAGAAGTTTGGTTAGAGACGATTCGCGCTTTTCAGACTTCAGCTTAATTTGTCCGTTTTCTGCGGCGCAGTCTACCTGTGAGGTTTGTATCTGTCTTTCGGTACGCGTGGATCAGTTGGTACCTGTTGTTAGGCGCTTCTGGTCCGCTCGTTTCTGGGTTTCAGGTCGTTCTTCATAGGTCTGGCTGTTCTTCAGTGCGTTCAGTTAAGCTTGTTTGTCCAGCCGATCGTTTCAAAGCCATGGAGAGTGGACGTACTCGGGAACGAGTTTGTGCTATATTGGGGCTTGGTGTTGGGGTTAATACTTTGACCCGAGCCCAGTCTGTGAACAGGGTGAGGAGGAGTTCATGGACAAAGAATTGGTTGTGCCAGCGTGACCAATTCTCGCATATGCCTTTACTCCGTGAGATCCGTGAGAATAATCCTGATGATTTCAGGAATTATCTCAGGATGACGGACCCCGTTTTTCACCGTCTGCTGGCTTTGCTGACCCCTTATATCAGCAGGCAGGATACCTGCATGCGGCAAGCCATCACTCCGGAGCAGAGGCTCATCGCCACGTTGCGCTACTTGGCGACAGGGAGAAGCCTTCAGGACCTCAAGTTCTCTACAGGCATCTCCCCCCAGGCTCTGGGGATCATTATTCCAGAGACCTGTTCTGCCATTATTCGGGTCCTGCAGAAGGAATATATGTAGGTAAGTTTGTTCTTTTAATATTGCATTATATGCATTGTATGTTTGTATTAATTTCATCATGACTTTTAATATCCATGACAGGAATATGCTGTGAATGTCCCCTTTATATGAATGCATGCAATTTTTTTTTTTTTTTTTATGTTTTTTTTTTTTTGTGTCATTTTGTTATAGCTTTTTACCTTTTTGTGTCCCACGCGCATATTTGCTTTCACTAACGTCCCCAGCATGCAATCCTGGGCCCCTATACACCCACAGCCGAGACTGTTTTTCTCTAATTCATATTGTCAGCTCCATTGTACTGTTTTACTGCCCCCCACCCTTTGTATACTCTTTGTATACACCCTTTGTGTGTATGTGTGTATATATATATATATATATATATATATATATATATATATATATATAGGGATTGTATACTCATTAATTAGTCCCCCACCCCACTCAAATTGGTTGCAGGGATTGTATACTCATTAATTAGGCCCCCACTCCACTCAAATTGGTTGCAGGGATTGTATACTCATTAATTAGGCCCCCACCCCACTCAAATTGGTTGCAGGGATTGTATACTCATTAATTAGGCCCCCACCCCACTCAAATTGGTTGCAGGGATTGTATACTCATTAAATAGGCCCCCACCCCACTCAAATTGGTTGCAGGGATTGTATACTCATTAATTAGGCCCCCATCCCACTCAAATTGGTTGCAGGGATTGTATACTCATTAATTAGTCCCCCACCCCACTCAAATTGGTTGCAGGGATTGTATACTCATTAATTAGGCCCCCACCCCACTCAAATTGGTTGCAGGGATTGTATACTCATTAATTAGGCCCCCACCCCACTCAAATTGGTTGCAGGGATTGTATACTCATTAATTAGTCCCCCACCCCACTCAAATTGGTTGCAGGGATTGTATACTCATTAATTAGTCCCCCCCCCCACTCAAATTGGTTGCCGGGATTGTATACTCATTAATTAGGCCCCCACCCCACTTAAATTGGTTGCAGGGATTGTATACTCATTAATTAGTCCCCCACCCCACTCAAATTGGTTGCAGGGATTGTATACTCATTAATTAGTCCCCCACCCCACTCAAATTAGTTGCAGGGATTGTATACTCATTAATTAGGCCCCCACCCCACTCACCCACCTAACTTATGTCCCCTGGTCCATTAGAGGGCTGAGTAATCTGTGAATTGGGTCGTCTATTTTTTTTTTTTTGCAGAATTTTTTTTTCAATATTTCTGTTTAACTGTTGTTCCAAAATGTTTTTGAGTTTTACCGTATATACTCGAGTATAGGCCGACCCGAATATAAGCCGAGGCCCCCAATTTACCCCCAAAAAACTGGAAAACTTATTGACTCGTGTATAAGCCGAGGGTGAGACATGGCTGTCCATCCCTGTGTGTCCGTCCATCCCTGTGTGTGTGTCCGTCCATCCATCCCTGTGTGTGTGTCCATTCATCCATCCATCCATCCATCCCTGTGTGTGTGTCCGTCCATCCATCCCTGTGTGTGTATCCATCCATCCATCCATCCCTGTGTGTGTGTGTGTGTGTGTGTGTGTGTGTGTGTGTGTGTGTGTATTCATCCATCCATCCATCCCTGTGTGTGTGTGTGTGTGTGTGTGTGTGTGTGTGTGTGTGTGTGTGTGTGTGTATCCATCCATCCATCCATCCATCCCTGTGTGTGTGTGTGTGTATCCATCCATCCATCCATCCATCCCTGTGTGTGTGTGTGTGTGTGTGTGTGTGTGTGTGTGTGTGTGTGTGTGTGTCCGTGCAGCCTTGTGTGTGTGTCCAGCCTACCTGTGTCCCAAGCCTCCGTCCCGAGCCGCCGTCGTCCCGAGCCTCCTCTGTCCCGTGCCTCCTCTGTCCCGTGTCTCCTCTGTCCCGTGCCTCCTCCGTTCCGTGCCTCCTCCGTCCCGTGTCGTGCCGATGGATCGCCGCTCTTCTCGGCGGCCATTCTACAATTCAAAAGCCGCGCCTCCGTCCTCCGCCTGTGATAGGCGGAACACTCAATTTCCCAGCAGCCTGTGTTCCGCCTATCACGGACATCCTCTCATACTCGTCCATAGTATGAGAATGAACGGATGTCCGTGATAGGCGGAACACTGACTGCTGGGAAATTCAGTGTTCCGCCTATCACAGGCGGAGGCGGAGAAGGAGGCGCGGCTTTTGAATTTTAATGTCCGCCGTCTGTCTGCTCGATACGCTGATCGAGCAGTCAGACAGCGGTGACTCGAGTATAAGCCGAGGGGGCACTTTCAGCCTCAAAAAAGAGGCTGAAAATCTCGGCTTATACTCGAGTATATACGGTATTTGTTATGAATTGTTTTGATTTAATGACGAATTTTTTTTTTCCTGTGTTTGACTCCCCAGTTTCCTTCCACGCCACAGGAATGGCAGACTGTGGCTTCCCAATTCGCTGCCCCTTGGGACTTTCCCAACTGTGGAGGGGTGATCGACGGGAAACATGTGAGGATTGTGCCCCCACCCCATTCGGGGTCCTACTATTGGAATTATAAGGGGTTTCATAGTGTGGTGTTAATGGCGGTGGTGTCAGCACAATGTGACTTTCTGTATGTGGATGTGGGGAAGAACGGCCGGATGTCTGACGGAAGAGTGTTTCGGCAGACCGAGTTCTGCCACCGTCTCATCACTGGTGGCCTGGACTTGCCACCAGATGGCGATAATGTGGAGGGTCTACCTTTTGTTTTTATTGCTGATGAAGCGTTCGGTCTGAGTGACCATTTGATGAAACCCTTCCCCCAAAGGACCCTCACCCCAGAGAGGAGTGTTTTTAATTACCGGCTGGCCAGAGCAAGAAGGGTTGTGGAGAATGCCTTTGGTATTATGGCCAGCCGGTTCCGTCTGTTTATGACAGCAATAAACTTAGCAGAGTACAAACTGAACTATGTAATTCTTTGCTGCTGCATTTTGCACAATTTTTTACGCAAACTTTCTGGAAACCAGTACCTGCAACCAATTGGGCCTGAGGCCGGACTAATATTACCTGAACTCACAGGGCTGGATCATGCCCATCCTGGCTTAGCCCCCCAAACAGCACGTGAGGTGCGTGACCGGTATGTCACCTATTTTAATGGTAGGGGGGCTATTCAAATGCCAGCTGACCAATAAAAATTTCTTTTTGTTTAAATATGTATTGTCTGATCAAATTTTTAAGTTTGGTTCTTGTTTGCTTTTCACGGTGCTTGTCTCCTACATTCTCCTAATTCAGGGATATGCAATTGGCCGACCTCCAGCTGGTGCAAATCTACAAGTCAATCATGCCTCCGGATCTCATGCTTGTGGCTGTCAGTCTTGCTATGCTTCATGGGACTTGTAGTTCTGCAACAGCTGGATTTCCACTAATTGCATATTCCTGTCCTAGTGCATTTGTATTGCAAAGTGGTTTTTGCCAATAGTAAATAAGGCCCTTTGTGACAGACAACACAAAATGACTTCCCAAACTGGTATTGAGTATTGAAAGAAGTAGACACACACACACACACATCTTTTTTTTTTAATTTTTAATAGTGCACATTCCAACCAGTGCCTCTTTTTTAGATATTTTTCTTTTTGTTTTGTTTTGTTTTTGTAAAAAATTTTTTTTGTAAACATATAAATATATATATATATATATATATATATATATATATATATATATATATATATATATATATATATATAATAAAAATAAAAAAAAACATAAAATCGAATTTTTAACTATTTACAGAAAACAAGGGGTAAAGCCAAATTTTGAAGATGCACACCAAAAATTGGTAATGTCAACATGTGCTATCTACCATTATGAGTGATCAATGGATGTGTTTGGTGGGTGCAATCCCTTCCTCTCACATACTAGAATGAGGAAGGGTTTGCAAACACAAAATGCGTACATTGCGATCCTCTGATGGCACTTAGCACATGTTGACACACCGTGTGCATCTTCAAAATTTGGCCTCTAAAAACATTGTTTTAAAAAGATTAAAAACTTTTTTACAAGGAAATGAAGAACATGATCTTTCGTTTTAGGGAAAAGGGGCTTAGATTCTCCCTAAAACATTGATCATGTTCTTCATTTCCTGCCTCATAGTGTCCAGTTCTCGTTGCATGTTTTGCATTTTGTTCTGCATTTCATCAATCTTGCCATTCCAGGCCATGATCTGACCAATCAGTCTCTGGGCACTGTCAGAGGAAAATGGCTCCGCGGTTTGTCCTTCCACAACCAGATCATCACCTAAAAACATGTGTAGATAAAAATATTTGTTAAAATATACAGCCATTAATTGTTTACCTTAAGCTGGGTTGTCAAACACTCACTTTGTGGGGTGCGTATCTCCACCACCTCTTCCTCCTCCACATCTAGCCCTGGGCTGGGCTGCTCCAGCTCGGACACTGGGCTGGGCTGCTCCAGCTCGGACACTGGGCTGGGCTGCTCCAGCTCGGACACTGGGCTGGGCTGCTCCAGCTCGGACACTGGGCTTGGGCTAACTGCCCAATCAGGCTGGTGAGGTCGGGGGGTCCTGGGCTGCTCCGCCTCTTGTCTGAGTCTTTGTTCCCCTATGAGAATGAAAAAAACAAAAAAAAAGTTATACTTTTAAGCATAGTGATATTTGACTTCAGAAATTGGAATATGAAACATTGGTTTGAAGTGGTGTACAATTATTAGCTGGTTATTACAAGATCCTAGTTTAATACATCATTTAAATGACATTTTTTTAGTTAGGCTGTGTTCAGACTGCTGCGATGTGCGAACGCTGCAAATCTACTGTGGTTTCACGCATCGCATGCCTCCCGGAGGCAGTTCACACTGCCCTATGTGACCTGCTGGGAGTGTCAGTGTAAAGTTTTATTGACACCTCCAAATTAGTTCTCATATCACAGTGCAATCTTTAAACTCGGACAGGAATCGGACCACATGTGATCCGATTCTGCTGTGGACTAAAAAAAGGGACATGTACAAGTTTGGGCCGGATGCGATGCGAATTCAGCCATACTATATGTATGGCTGAAATCACACCAAACAGAGATCACATGTGATTTGCACTGCAGTGCGGTGCAAATCACATTCGATCTCGTACATTGCAGCAATGTGAACCTAGCCTTTAAACAAACTGCGATACTTTATATCTTTTGTCCAAGTTTCACAGACGGACACACTCGAATCATCCCCTGGAGTACCTGTGTGTGATTATGTCAAAAAATGTTCTATGATGTCCCAAACTACACTAAATGATTCCCAGTCCAGATGTTGAACCAGCATTTTATCTACCTATCTATCTATCTATCTATCTATCTATTATCTATCTATCTATCTATCTCTTTTTTTTATTTAGACTACATTACACTGAATAAATGTATTAAACAGCTGCAGCTATAAAGACATGTACACAAAGATATCCTAAACTGAGTGTGACAATTCAGTTTATCATGAACAATACAAAAAAAAATTAATAACTAATTAAAATCTAATCCAACACCAGATAAATTTACATCATATACAAATTCATGCTATTTACGTCCACATATACGAACGAGCATATTCGCTCATTACATGAACTATTAACCACACGAACGATCAAATTCGCCAGATTTACAAATATATCGTATACCTATACGAACGATTATGTCCGACCGTCACGATAAGCGCAGAGTACTCACTTTTTTTCAGGGCCTTTTTGATTCTTCTGAATTGGTCCGGCTCCCTGGATTTGATGTCGGACCATCGTTTCCGGAGCTGATCTTTGGCTCTTCGGACCCCAAATTTGCTTTCCAAAGTGCTCACAACTATATTCATGATGCCATTTTTTCTGATATTGGGTTTGGGATACGGGCCATTTTTCCCATCGTAATCCTCCCTTCTCAATATATCCACCATCTCCACCATCTCTTCAAAGGCCATGTTTGTGGCCTTATACCTCTTCCTTGCTCTGGAAGCATGGGGTTCGGGGCTTTCCTCCGCGCTGCTCACTGAAATTCCATCCGCCATTTTCATCTATCAATCTCCCACAGCGGAACGAGGGTAAAAGGGGCGGGGAAATACGGTCACATGGAACGTCAGGGGCGGGCAACGTGGGCGACGCAGGCGGAGCTTGAACGCATGCGCTGTATATAAAGCGTTACCGCGAGGCCGTACGTTTGACCGAACGGAAGCAGCGAGTGCTACACGCGACGGCAAGATGGTTATCTTTTTATTTCTAGGGTTTTAGGCCTGCGTTAGGAATGTATATAGTGGGATTTCACCTTGTGGATGGTTAGTTGATTTTTATGTGGGTTGGTGGTTGAGTGGGGTTGGTGTTTTGTGTGGTAGTGTGGGGGTGGGTGTATGGGGGCGTAGTGTGTGTGGTAGTGTGTGTGGGGGTGGGTGTATGGGGGGGTAGTGTGTGTGTGGGGGGGGGAGTGTGTGTGGGGGGGGTAGTGTGTGTGTGGGGGGGGTAGTGTGTGTGTGGGGGGGTAGTGTGTGTGGTAGTGTGTGTGGGGGTGGGGGTGGGTGTATGGGGGGGTAGTGTGTGTGTGGGGGGGTAGTGTGTGTGTGGGGGGGTAGTGTGGGTGTAGTGTGTGTCTCGCCTACATTGTCACAATATAAATAGTGTGCATTTGGTCTGACATTAGTATTTATGTTTTTTTTTTTTTTTTTTTTTCAGAAATCAAAATGCAAAAGTACACTCCAGACCCCTTTAAGGAGGAGGCCTTCCTCTCCACATTTATAGATATGTTGGAGATGCACAGGAGCCTGTGGGATTCCAAGCACCCACTATATTCCAGCCGTCCTGGCCGGAGGAAGACACTGGGGACAATTTTGACTTTTTTTGAAAACCCGACTCCCCCAGGCAGACCTTAACTTTGTGAGCTCCAAAATTCAGAACCTGCGTAACATGTATAGGCGGGAGCGCAAAAAGGTCCTAGACTCCCAAACATCAGGAGCAGCAGCAGATCAGATCTATGTACCTAAGCTGTGGTATTATGACAGGCTGCGTTTTCTGGATGACACGTCAGAAGCCAGGCAGTCACTTTCCACTCTTCCGTCTACCCTTCCCTCCACCCTTCCCTCCACCTCAGGTGAGCCACCCCAGGAAGATCCAGACCCTTCCTTGCTGGACGAAGTTGATGCGCCCAGCTGGAGCCAGGTATATTTTAGTTTCTAAAGTTAGGATTGCTCAAATATTAATGATGTAAAGTTCAATGTTTGAATTGCTTCCAAATCTAGGATTTCATCACAAATTAAATTAGATATAAGGATACAGTCGTTTCCACAAATGTGGCTCAAATCTTGGTGAACTGATGGAAAAATTATGGTGTCAAAATGATAGCCTTTTGTATTTCAAGACAAATGTATTTGCAAGTGAGAACTGTAAAATTGTCAGTGATTGATGATTTCAAAATATAGACATATTTTATTTATTTATTTCTTTATTTTTTACACAGGATGAGCTCACCCAGGAGGAGTTGGCTTGTGGCAAGCTTTAGACAAGACTTTTTATGGATATCTTTGAGAAATGGCTTTCTTCTTGCCACTTTTCCATAAAGGCCAGATTTGTGCAGTGTACGACTGATTGTTGTCCTATGGACAGACTCTCCCACCTCAGCTGTAGTTCTCTGCAGTTCATCCAGAGTGATCATGGGCCTCTTGGCTGCATCTCTGATCAGTCTTCTCCTTGTCTGAGCTGAAAGTTTAGAGTGACGGCCAGGTCTTGGTAGATTTGCAGTGGTCTGATACTCCTTCCATTTCAAAATGATCGCTTGCACAGTGCTCCTTGGAATGTTTAAAGCTTGGGAAATCTTTTTGTATCCAAATCCGGCTTTAAACTTCTCCACAACAGTTTAACGGACCTGCCTGGTGTGTTCCTTGGTCTTCATGATGCTCTCTGCGCTTTCAACAGAACCCTGAGACTATCACAGAGCAGGTGCATTTATACAGAGACTTGATTACACACAAGTGGATTCTATTTATCACCATCAGTCATTTAGGACAACATTGGATCATTCAGAGATCCTCGCTGAACTTCTGGAGTGAGTTTGCTGCACTGAAAGTAAAGGGGCCGAATAATTTTGCACACACCACTTTTCAGTTTTTTATTTGCTAAAAAAGTTTAAAATATCCAATAGATTTCATTCCACTTCACAATTGTGTCCCACTTGTTGGTGATTCTTCACAAAAAATTTAAATTTTATATCTTTATGTTTGAAGCCTGAAATGTGGCAAAAGGTTGAAAAGTTCCAGGGGGCCAAATACTTTCGCAAGGCACTGTATATATATATATATATATATATATATATATATATATATATATATATATTTTTTTTTTTCTATTTTTCTCAAATTGGAATATTAATCATAGGATGAGGATGAATAAAAACATTTGTGATAACTCTGTGTGAATATAAGCAGCAAAGCTACTTCACTTTTCTTGCATTATGAAGAAGAAAATAATGGGCTATATTAAAAAATCACAAAATTAGCAGCATGACGAATATGCTAGCTTCAATACGAACACTAGTTTTACAAGACCGAGCGCTTCCGCCCTGTAAATCCTTTCTGGGCATGCGTCATTCTTAGTCTGTCCGACTAGCCTACTGACGAGCGGATTGTCCGCTGAAACCAAAGTATGACGGACAGAATTTCGAAAATTCCGAAATACTTAGTCCGCCAGACTGCACGCTGAAAAAGTCAGCTGAAGCCCACACACGAGCGGACTGTCCGCTGAAATGTGTTTCGACGGACTAAGTAATCCATACAATCCGCCCGTGTGTATGCGGCTTTACTCTATTCAAACCAAGTGTCCTATCTGTTTAAAATTACAACTGTAGCACCACCCCATAGGGGTTGTAGATGACTGGGTTCCCCACTGCTGCATAGCCAGGCACACAGCATCTTCAACTGTCATCCAAACATAGTGAACAGTTCTTGAGCTTTATTTTGTGTTTTTATTAAGGTGTAATAACTTGGATGGGGATGGGAATTATGGGATGCCCAAATGAAAGGAACAAAACCAGTGACAACTTCCTCCCTATATACAGCTCCAATTGATTCTTCTCCTTTACTCTGTACAACTCCAATAGATCCCTCTTGATTGATTTACAGCTCTGATTGATTCATCGTTAGTAGCTAACACTCTCTGTTAGATCAGCAACAGCCCCTTACAGGCTAGTAACTCTCAGCCCCTTATAATGTAGCACAATGTGGTGTGAACTGCATCCTGGAGTATCACCAACTCCTTTGAAGACACTGGTCCCAGCTCTACTACTGCAGGGAATGCTATCCCACCTAGCTGCCTCTTCATAAGCACACCTGGCTGCTTCTTCACCAGTCCACCCGACTGACTCTCTTCACAAGTCTACCCGACTGACTCTCTTGAGATCTCCCAGGGCAAGGTTAGAGAAGATTTAAGCACACTGCTATCTTACATGTGGCAATCTCTACTCTTGTAAGTCCATGCACTCTGCTGTAGTACTCACACTGTCCTCCTTGCTCCTGCTGACTCTCATAGAAGACTAATTCCAAACTTTTCTTATTATCAGGATCCTCCCAGGCCAGCTCCTAAGCCCTGGCCTGAGGCTGAGCACCCCTCTCAGACACTCTATCTCCCTCTTGCACCCGACTCCACTGTTGGCATGACTCACCCATATTTAAGGGCTCACTTAGTCCCCTGCTAGGCCCACATCCTGGGGATTAGCACCCTAAATACACAGAACAACTCTGCTAGCCTCTACCCCCTCAGCTTCCAGAATGTTCTCCAACATTTCAGAACCAGGGGGAGGCACCAGAGACCTGCATGAGTCATCCAGCTCTGAACTTTAATAACCTGTCAGAAACCATGAAACAGACTGAGACAGAAGGACAATCAAATCACACTTGTTTATTAATAAAAATAAAAAGGTAAATAGAAAAAAGCATAGTCAAGCATAGCCAGAGTCCAGTAGCCAGATCGGGTAGTCAACCAGTCCAAAGTTAATTAACCAGATCGGGTAATCAGCCAGGCCAGAAGTCAGGGATCCAAGGAGAGCAACTGCAAGCAGGATAAGAAGCCCAGGAGGGATGTCAACAAGCCAGTCTTGAAACAAACAGCAGGAGATGGTTCCTTGTGATGTGACCAACGCAAAGGCAAAGGAAAAAGTGAGCCGGAAGGCTTTAAATAGGCAGGTCAGACGAGCATCATCGGGAACAACTGGTAACTGTGGAAAGAGAAGAGAGCTGGCAATTAACCAACAGCTGAGCGGCCAGCCCAGAGGCGGAAGAGCTAAGCCAGCCCTGACATAACCCTGACCAATATTAAGACTCACAAGTTTTAAACATGAGTCAGCATGTGCATTTACCTGCATTGATACTAGTAGCACACTAGAGGTGCTACAAAACTAAACAGGGAAGAGAAGAAACTTGGATCCACTTTATACAGTCTGTTACCGGCCTCAAAATGTGAATTAAGAGAGCCGATGATTGTAGACGCGATGAGATAAGGTGATCAGCTTGGCGTGGACTGCAAAGAATCACACAAACAGCATGAGATATGACCACTGACTTTATGGCTGGAAGTAGTTTAATTTTTACATAACAATACATCTTTTACATTTTTATAGTCACATGTTTATAACCATTAACAATATATATATATATAATACCGATTTTAACTAAAGTATTTTAAAACGTAGTTATAACAATGAACATTACTATATTTTAATAACATATATATCCCTGTTATTCAGTGTTATAGATAATTATCTTTATCTCTCTGGTACACTTTAAGTGTGCAATAATCATACTGGCAATGCATTGCTTTAATACCAATATTTTCATGGTAGTACTCTTTTTTAACCACTAGATGGTGCACATTGCATGTCTGTATGATGCAATACATAAGCTTTACATACAATAGGTTTTTTTCTATATTAAATAACAGAAAACATGTGCTTCTATAAATCTATGCAATTTCCAATAAATCAGGTTCAGGTAAATCAGATCCATTCTGGCATCCTTTCTGTTACTTGATTGTCTTTGTTTCATCGGTACTCTTGGAATGTGTCCTTCAATTGGTAGGTCATTTACTGGTAGTAAAAGATTTCTGTGCAGTACTCGAATAGTCTTTTTACCACTTCCAGGCTGAATTTTGTACACAGGCCCATCTTTGATTCTTTCTACCACTTTGTGTACTGATTCTTCCCAGTATGAACGAAGTTTACCAGGTCCTCCTCTTTCAGAGAGATTTTGTACTAAGACCCGATCACCCGGTTGAAGAGGTGCTCCTTTTATCTGTTTGTCATAGTACTTCTTCCCTTTAGCAGATGATTTTTTTCTATTCTCGGATACGATTTTGTAAGCTTCTTGCATTCTAGATGCCCATTTCTGAGTAAATGTTGGTTGACTTTCTGATTCCTTTTCCAAATTTAGGTTGAGCATTAGGTCAATTGGCAAATGAGGAGATCTTCCATACAATAGAAAGAATGGCGAGTATCCTGTGGCTTCATGCCTTGTGCAATTATATGCATGAACCATATGTGGAAGATGTTCTTTCCAATCTGACTTTTTCTCTTCCTCTAAGGTGCGAAGCATCTGTAACAAAGTACGGTTCAGTCTCTCCACTGGGTTACCCTGTGGATGGTATGGAGTAGTTCTTGAATGAGAAATCCCTGCCAATCGTTGCAATGTCTGAAATAAGTTGTTTTCAAATTCTCTTCCTTGGTCATGGTGGAGTTTCTCTGGATAGCCAAAACGTGGTATGAAATCTTGAAAGATCTTTTCTGCCGCCGTTTTTCCAGATTTGTTCTTAGTTGGATACGCTTGTGCAAAGCGTGTGAAATGGTCAACTATTACAAGTATATACTCATATCCTCCTTTGCTTTTCTCCAAGTGAAGATAATCAATGGATACTAACTCCAAAGGTGAACTGGTAGTAATCGAACCCATAGGTGCTCTTTCGGTGATATTTGGATGCTTTTGTTTGATGCAGCTGCACTTCTTCAGCACATATTCATCAATGTCTCTTTGCATAAATGGCCAGTAAAATCGTTCACGTGCTAGGTGGGTTACCTTCTCAGTACCAATGTGACCCATGTCATCATGAAGATTTCTTAAGACCAATGGTTTTAACTTTTCTGGTAGAACTAGCTGTTTTCGGGTTCCAGAGTGTCGGTAGAGGATTCCTTCATCGACTCTGAGTTTATTCCATTCATGTATCAAACGTCTTGTTTTGCTGGTCATACTCTCCTTTTCTTTGTGGTTTGGAATCCAGTCGTTCTCCTTAAGCCAGACCACTTCTCTAATGTTGGTATCGTCTTGTTGTAATGCTCTGATATTCTCCTGAGTCATTGGGCAGATTGTTTGTCCTTTCAGCAATTCTTCGGCCACATCACTTTCTGAGTGAAGAGTCAATGAAGCCACCCATAATGCCTCTTCTTCGTCAACAGCTTTGCTCCCTTGCCACATAGCTGACACAACCTCAGATGGTACAAGCTCTGTGTACTCACTCAGATTCTTTGTGAGTTCCACCGGAAATCGTGGCAGTACTTAATACATATGTCAATGGGTTGTTGTCTGTGTAAACGGTGAATGTTGGAGCGTAGTACAAGTAATCTCTGAATTTGTCACAGACTGCCCACTTGAGAGCTAAAAACTCAAGTTTACCAGAGTGAAGATGGTAATTGCGCTCTGCTGGAGTCAATGTTCTGGAGCCAAACCCAATAACACAAAGTTTTTCTCCTTGTCGTTGGTATAGTACAGCACCTAGGCCTTCATTGGAAGCATCAGTGTGTAAGACGAAGGGTAAGTCAAAATCAGGGTATGCTACAATTGGTGGATTGGTTAGCATGTCCACCAGTCTGGATACTACAGCTTGATGTTTGGGTGTCCATTGAATCAGTATTTTAGATGGCACTTGTGCTTTGTTCCCGTTTTTCTTTGTAGATTCCCTCCGATTGTTTTTGGGGATGAATGTAGCAGATTCTTTCTCAGTGTTCTGCAAAAGTTCATACAGTGGTTTAGCAAGTCGAGAGAAATCTTGAATGAAGGACCTGTAGTAGCTCAGGAATCCTAACAAAGATCTGACTCCTCCCACTGTTTTTGGTTCTTTCCTTTTCAAATGTAATACCGCTTCAAGATCTTTTGGGTCAATTTTTATGTCTTCTTCTGACACCATTCGTCCAAGGTATTGAATCTGTCGTTTAAAGAGTTCACACTTCTTCGGTCTAAGTTTGATACCATGCTCACGCATTCGACTAAGCACTTGCCTAATATCATTGACATGCTCCTGAAAAGTTTTGGAGTAGCAAAATACGTCATCCAAGTATGGAGAACAACATTTGTCTCTGATGCCCTCTAATACATTCTCCATGCATCTCTGAAAAGCTGCTGGGGCATTCGTTAATCCAAATGGAATACGGTTCCACTCAAGGAGTCCCCAGGGGGTGCTGAAAGCCGTCAGATGTCTGGAGTCTTCATGCACAAAGCCTTGATGATACGCACTACCCTGGTCCAGGATTGAGAACCACGTAAATCCTCCTAAGCTATCCAGCAGATCTTGTATTCTGGGTAGTGGATGTCTATCTGGGATAGTCTTTCGGTTTAACTCCCTAAAGTCAACACATAGTCGTAGGCTACTGTCCTTCTTTCGAACACAAACAACTGGTGATGAGTATGCGGAAGAAGATTTTGTTACCCAACCTCGGTCAAGAAGGTTTTGGATATATTCTTTCACTTCTTTGTATAGGGGTTTCGGTATCGAATTGTAGCGTTTCTGGACAGGAGTTTCATCTTTCAGATTTATCCTCAGTTTCAGGTTAGGGATGCATCCTATGTCTCCCTCATCTCGAGCAAAGACATCTGATTCATCATATAACATTTGTCTCACTATCTCCTGTTCTTCTTCTGAGAGATCTTCCAAATTGACAGGTGGGTGCCACTTAACAGATTTGTTAGTGGGTAGCTGATTTCCAGTGTCCACTTGATTCAACTGGTTTACATGAAACACCCTTTTCTTCTGGTCAATTCCCTTTCCATCGTCTTTGTTTGGAGACAATGGTAGAATCTCAGCTGCTGGAGAGATGGTACCCAATACTGTTCTGGGTGGAAGGTAGATGTCATGTTGAGCACGGTTCAGTATAGGTATCTTCACCAGTTTAGAGAACCCATTTGGCACATCTACCACTGAAGGAAATAGTTCAAGTCCTTCCTCGACTGGATATTCGGGAAGTGGTTCAAATGGCATGATTCCTCCTTTCGGCCACGCTCTAATTCTGCATTTGACTTCACAGAGCTCGCCTCCTTTAACCTGGAGTCCCTTCTTCCCCACTTTGACCATACGACTATCAAATATTTCTCCTGGGTCAGTTGCTTGACTGACAGCATTGACAATGTTATTCGCTACACTCTGTCTTACTTTCATAGCTTCACTCAGCAAGATAGTCAGGTTTTGGGTGCTGTTTGGTCGGTCACGGTTTTCTCTGATCAATTCTTCGATAACATTAAACCCAAGAATTGGATTGTCATTACAGCAGTCACTCACCAGCATTGGCACATAAATGAGTTTCCATGTCCACTACTTTCGAATTCCAGGCAGACTTCAATCCACCCGATGAATGGAATGATAGAACCATTTGCAGCTGTAATGGATAAGTTGTCATCAAAAAGTAAATCTTGTATGTGCCTAATGGAGACGCTGGGTAGAAACTTTTCTAACCATGCCTTCCCGACAATGCTGACCTGAGCTCCTGTATCCATCAACATGTCAACCGGTACACCATTCATCCGACATGACAGTAGGCATTTTCCTCCAATTAATTGTGCTACGTGTTGTTTGGAGAATCCATTCTCTTTTGGGAGTGTTCTAGTTGACCGGTGGGTGAATACCCTGTTTACCTTAGCATGGGACAGATCATTTGAGGTGGTCACTGGTTGTCCCTTTCCCAGTGACCGTCTGTCGTTTCCCGACTGCCTTCTTTTCTTCAAGCAATCAACCGCTCTGTGTCCTGTCCAACCACAGTAGAAACAATGGTAGCAGTTCTGACTCTCTCGTTTAATGCAATCATCACACCTGGGCTTGCAGTGAGTTGTATCTGGAACTTGAACATTGGTTAGTGGCTTAGTCATTTGGTTTTCAACAAGAGGAGTTAGCTTCATCATCTTTTCCAGGTTCTTTGTGAGAGCAGAGACCTGTGTTGTTAGTTCCATTAATGCAGTGTGATTTGCTTTAACATCTCCCTCAACTGTCTGTTGCAAGGTGTCTTTTTCACTATTCCCTGGTGTCTGTGATGAATGAACAGTAAGAGGTTTATGTTTAGGAGCACTGTTTAAGCGTCTCTGCCTTTCTGTTTCCTCATCAACTGATCTGGTGACTTGCTCTATGATAAAGTCATCCGTTACTGTCAAATCAGACACATAAGGCTTGATATCTTGTCTAACATTAGATTTTTTCTCATTTAGTCCCTGATACAGTGTATGAAGGAATATGCCTTGCACCAGTTTTTTGTCATAGCTAAGCTCCCGCCTATCATGTTGTGATGTAGACAGAACTTTTTGTTTTAACCCCACTAGCCTGTAAACAAATTGTTGTGCTGTTTCTCTTTCTTGCTGGGCAGCATTACTAAGGTCCTGAAATAACTCATTACCACTTCGTTCTCTCATATGTGACTTCAAAAACCTTTTCAATTCAGTAAGATCATCTTTGTCAGTCAACATATCTTTAAAATTACCAGGTTTGATTATTCTCAACACTGTGCGTATAATTTCAGATTCAGGGAATTTTTCTGTTAGACCCTCGTCAATTTGTCTGCACACGCTACTGTAACTCATGTCCGAACCATGATCTGAAATTACACCACCATGCATTTTAAATTCTCTACGTGGCAATAAAGCAACAACATCAGTTAATCTCACCACCTCCAATACCTGTTCAGTCCTTGCAGTCCCACTACTTATTTTTTTTGCAGCGGTTGCAATGTCCACAGTTGGTGTACTTTCCTTGTTAAGTTTTAGTTCATTGATCTTGTCTTGGATGATGAGTAGGTAAGACATACCTTGATCTTTCAACTTTTCCAGCTGATCACTTCTCAAGTAGTCTTCAATAAATTCAACAAGTTCCATTTCATTGGTACCAGTCACTGATGGAACGTCCACGTCTCTTTCATCTTCCAGCGTAATAGCGAGGCTATGCAGCTGTTCTTCATTAAGCAGATGAATTTGTTTCTGGATATCCCACATCAGCGCACGACGAGGAGACGCCATCTCTGTTGCAATTTGAAGACTTGCACTCACGAGGCAGATGACACTCACGACTCTCCTTGTAGCTCTGTAGCAGGCTCACGCTTGTCTCGCGCTTCCCTTTCACTGGTAACACAACGAATCCCGGCACACGAGCCCCCAAAATGTTACCGGCCTAAAAATGTGAATTAAGAGAGCCGATGATTGTAGACGCGATGAGATAAGGTGATCAGCTTAGCGTGGACTGCAAAGAATCACACAAACAGCATGAGATATGACCACTGACTTTATGGCTGGAAGTAGTTTAATTTTTACATAACAATACATCTTTTACATTTTTATAGTCACATGTTTATAACCATTAACAATATATATATAATACCGATTTTAACTAAAGTATTTTAAAACGTAGTTATAACAATGAACATTACTATATTTTAATAACATATATATCCCTGTTATTCAGTGTTATAGATAATTATCTTTATCTCTCTGGTACGCTTTAAGTGTGCAATAATCATACTGGCAATGCATTGCTTTAATACCAATATTTTCATGGTAGTACTGTTTTTTAACCACTAGATGGTGCACATTGCATGTCTGTATGATGCAATACATAAGCTTTACATACAATAGGTTTTTTTCTATATTAAATAACAGAAAACATGTGCTTCTATAAATCTATGCAATTTCCAATAAATCAGGTTTAAATATACCTATTTAGAAAGGTTTAGTGTTTATCATAGACATTTGTTCTGACTAATGCAGTATTTTCATGTTCTTATGCACTTTTCACTTGTTTCTGACACATGCTGTTCTAAACTTCTAATTACAGCAAAACTATAGCATAAAATCTGCTGAGACTTTTTCTGCATCTGCTCAAGATGTTTAGGAATCTTTCTATCACAGGTTAATACAGATTAGGAACAATTTAGAGTACATACCTGCAAAGAATCACACAAACAGCATGAGATATGACCACTGACTTTATGGCTGGAAGTAGTTTAATTTCCAGTCACATGGTGTGTGGCCTTATATAGACTCTGTTTGTGTACCTTCTCTGCCATCTACTGGTTATTAATAGAATAGATGTTTAGAAATATAAAAAAAAATGAATATGTACTTTGCTTTGGGGTGTCTGTTTTGTGACCATATAAACCCTAACCCTGACCAATATTAAGACTCACAAGTTTTAAACATGAGTCAGCATGTGCATTTACTTGCATTGACACTAGTAGCACACTAGAGGTGCTACAAAACTAAACAGGGAAGAGAAGAAACTTGGATCCACTTTATACAGTCCAATAGTTCATGAGAAATTATGTAATACACAATTCTCATGGGAAAAGGACCACACACGTATAATCCAAAGTATAACAGTGTTTAGGGAGGAGAGGGTATGTGAGATGACCCACTACCTTGCAGCCATTATATGTGATACTCTAGCAACACCTGATCCACAGTTGAAATTGAGCCTCCAAATTGAGAGCTTTACCATCTAGTGCTCTGTACTTTTTGTTGCCTCTACCTAGAAGAGCATTAGCTTGTAATTAGAAATGAGATTATCGGGAAATGTCTGGTTCACAGGAGGTTCAGTTAACAAAGCATAAAGTCCACCAAGCTCAAACATAACCCCAAATCCCACAGAAGTAATTTTCACTTTTCTCTGTCCTTTTTCATGGCCAGTTTGCAAGCTATTGTTAAAAAGGCCTATTAATCTTTGCAGACCTGTCCCCATCTAATATCCAAAAGCATAGAGCCCTAAAACCTTTGCTCAAGATTTTGACGGATAAAGAAATCAAGTACTGGTGGCTCCTTCAATTTCAACTCAAACTCATCTTTAAAGGCAAAGCATACACGTTCGCATCTCTCCAAGACGGTGAAAAACTGTTGCTACACCTGGGCCTCATTCATCATGACCCGAATCAATCACAGCCTGGACCAGCTCCTAACTCTGCTAAGAGACAACCCGCTACTAGCTCGTTTACCCCCGGTCTGGGAGACCACCAGATACAAAAAGTCCAAGAAAGCCATCCCTCCCCGCGCTACCCCGGACAGAGGATCTCCATTTTTTTCCTTTTTTGCTGGGAGGACTCTAATTTCCTCCCAAAACTCTGTGAGCTGATATATCTCTTTCCATTCTTCTACTGAGGCAGACTCCCGAGGTTCCTGCACTTGGGAGGCCAGATGTTCTGGCCATCTCTCATTTGATCCACGCTGTTCCACTGACACTCATGGCAGGACGGAGAGGAGGGCTAAACCATTTTACTACTGTCCTTTCGGTCCTAGCCACTTAGATCGCATTGTTTTGTGTTACCTCACCCCTAAACTCCTCCACCACACTCAAAACAGAATTTAAAGACCCAGAGGGCAGGTACATCCTGGTAGTAGGGGACCTTGATGGTCAGCTTTACTCTCTCATTTCCTACTATGCCCCCAACACGGGACAACTATAATTTTTACAAACCATGCTAAAAATCCTGACCCCCATGTTGGAGGGTACAGTAATTTTTGGGGCAGACTCCAACACAGCATTCAACCAGAGCTTAGATAAATCACACCTCCCGGGTAGACACCTCACTAGACCCACCAAACAGAGCTTGTGCATAGCCAAACTATCTTCCAAAATGTCCTGGTAGATATCTGGAGGGAAGTCAATTTAACTTTGCGAGATTATACCCATTATTCAAGCCCTCACAGCTCCATTGCTAGAATAGACCACATTTTTGTTGCCTCCGGCACAAATCCACTGACCACTAGGTCTTATATTAGAGACTCCGTCGGGTCAGATCACTCCATGGTATTTTTGACCCTGCAGTGCCCTACAGGCCACAGGCCCCATAGGCACTGGAGACTCAATGAGTCCATTCTGAGTGACCGATCAGGGTAAAGGAGATTGAAGGTGCTATTCAGGACTACTTTCAAATTAACGACAACCCTGATATTGCCCCATCATGCCTCTGGGCAGCACACAAGACCATGATTATAGGACGGCTCATCCAAATAGCTTTCTAGATCAACAAGGCTAGCAGGACAGAAATAGCTAAACTGGACCAGGAATTTCACACATTAACAAAAAACACCACACCAATCCCAGGTCGGTACCCACAGAGGAGCTTGATGTGGCTCACACAGCCGTAAACTTGGCTCTGACAACAAAGGCTGAGATATGGCTATGTTGGAGTAGATCACGATTATTACCAAAGTGACAGAATCTGCTCAATGCTCGCGGGTAGGCTGACACCAGAGATAAGATCCTCTACTCTCCCCAAAATTAAAATTATTGGTGGCACCCTGTCCAAAAACCCCCAACGCATTATGGGGAAATTTCAAAACTTTTACAAATCACTATATAGTGGGGATAATCACCCGTCTCAACACGCGGTGGATCAGTTTCTGGAAAACACTCAGATTCCCCAATTGGAAGACAGACACCACCTTAAACTAGAAGCCCCTATTTCATCAGAGGAAGTTTGTGCAGTTATCAAAAACTTAAAGTCACATTCTGCACCTGGCCTGGATGGGTTTTCTGTCCCCTGCTACAAATCCTTTTCCACTATTCTCGCCCCCTATATGGCCCGCTTCTTTAACCACTTGACCACTGGGCACTTAAACCCCCATCCTAACCAGACCAATTTTCAGCTTTCGGTGCTTTCGCATTTTGAATGCAAATTACTCAGTCATACAACACTGTACCTATATGAAATTTGTCAATTTTTCACACAAAAAGAGCTTTCTTTTGGTGGTATTTAATATCCGCTGGGTTTTTTATTTTTTGTGCTATAAAAGAAAAAAGACTGAAAATTCTGTAAAAAAAATGCATTTTTATTTGTTTCTGTTATAAAATTTAGCAAATTAATAATTTTCTTCATAAATTTTAGCCAAAATTTATACTGATACATATCTTTGGTAAAAATAATTACAAATTGGTGTATATTATTTGGTCTTTGTGAAAGTTAAGCCGCGTACACACGGGGCGGACTTTCTGGCCAACTTAGTCCGTCAGACAATCCGACGGACAGTCCGTCATACTTGCGAATGAACGGACTTGCCCACACACGGCACTTTTTGAGCGGACTAATACGGCGTACTAAGTCCGCCATACTATCTGCCCTACTTTTGAAATGAACGGACTCGCCCACACACGCAGAGGAAAGTCCGCTCATTTCGAGTGCGTCTCCAGGTAGGCGGGGCCCACAAAGGAGACGTCGCTGACCCCGCCGCCTGGAATGGACTTAAAGGGGAACACCAACGCCAAAAAAAATCGGCGTGGGGGTCCCCCCCAAGTCCACAACAGACCCTTGTCCGAGCACGCTACCCGGCCGGCCAGGAAAGGTGGGCGAGCGAGCGCCCCCCCTCCTGAGCTGTACCAGGCCACGTGCCCTCAACATGGGGGGTGCCTTGGGGAAGGGGGGGGGGCGCCCCCCCACCCCAAAGCACCTTGTCCCCATGTTGATGAGGACAAGGGCCTCTTCCTGACAACCCTGGCCGTTGGTTGTCGGGGTCTGCGGGCGGGGGGCTTATCGGAATCCGGGAGCCCCCTTTAATAAGGGGGCCCCCGGATACCGGCCCCCCAACCTATGTGAATGAGTATGGGGTACAATGTACCCCTACCCATTCACCTGTGGAAAAAAGTACAAAAAAAACACAACACAGGGTTAAAATATTTTATTGCACAGCTCCGGGGGTCTTCCGTCTTCGGGGGTCTTCTCGCCGGACTCCTCCGCTATCTTCTTGTAGCTCTTTTGCTAGCGGAGGAGTCCGGCTTTCTTCCTCGCTGCCGGCCTCTTCTCCCGACTTCGGGGGTCTTGTCCCCCTCTTCGGTTCTTCTGTCGCCGCCGTCGCCGCCGCCTTCCGTTCTTCTTCTTCTTCTTCTCCAGGAGATGTTGCATCGACGATCTCTCCGGCCGGAATGCCAGGGACGCACTGCGTGGCCACTTATATAGGGACAATGGGGCGGTGTCACATGGCTTTATGTCACATGGGTTGGTCACATGGGTTGATGTCACATGGGGACTATGACATCGTAAGGGGGCGGGGTCACTATGTGACCAACCCATGTGACATAAAGCCATGTGACACCGCCCCATTGTCCCTATATAAGTGGCCGCGCAGTGCGTCCCTGGCATTCCGGCCGGTGAGATCGTCGAGGCAACATCTCCTGGAGAAGAAGAAGAAGAACGGAAGGCGGCGGCGACGGCGGCGACAGAAGACCGGGCCACCGCCTGTAAAAGAGCTATAAGAAGGCGCGGTGGCCCGGCAGAAGAACCGAAGAGGGGGACAAGACCCCCGAAGTCGGGAGAAGAGGCCAGCGGCGAGGAAGAAAGCCGGACTCCTCCGCTAGCAAAAGAGCTACAAGAAGATAGCGGAGGAGTCTGGCAAGAAGACCCCCGAAGACGGAAGACCCCCGGAGCTGTGCAATAAAATATTTTAACCCTGTGTTGTGCTTTTTTTTGTACTTTTTTTTCCACAGGTGAATGGGTAGGGGTACATTGTACCCCATACTCATTCACATAGGGTGGGGGGCCGGTATCCGGGGGACCCCTTATTAAAGGGGGCTCCCGGATTCCGATAAGCCCCCCGCCCGCAGACCCCGACAACCAACGGCCAGGGTTGTCGGGAAGAGGCCCTTGTCCTCATTAACATGGGGACAAGGTGCTTTGGGGTGGGGGGGCCGCGCGGCCCCCCCTTCCCCAAGGCACCCCCCATGTTAAGGGCACACGGCCTGGTACGGCTCAGGAGGGGGGGCGCTCGCTCGCCCCCTTTCCTGGCCGGCCGGGTAGCGTGCTCGGACAAGGGTCTGTTGTGGACTTGGGGGGGACCCCCACGCCGATTTTTTTCGGCGTTGGGGTTCCCCTTTAAGTCCATACCAGGCGGTGGAGACAGCGACGTCTCCTTCGCGGGCCCCGCCTACCTGGATACCCGCTCGAAATGAGCGGACTTTTCTCCGGGCGGGAAAAGTCCGCTCATTTCAAAAGTACGGCGGACTGGCACACACACGGGCGGATTGTCCGCCGAAATGCGAGTCCGACGGACTGTATTACGGAAATTCCGAAATACTTAGTCCGCCAGACTGCACACTGAAAAAGTCCGCTGAAGCCCACACACGAGCGGACTGTCCGCTGAAATGTGTTTCGGCGGACTAAGTAGGCCAGACAGTCCGCCCGTGTGTACGCGGCTTTAGAGTTAGAGTCCACAAGCTATGGTGCCAATATCTGAAAATTGATCACACCTGAAGTATTGAAGGCCTATCTCATTTCTTGAGACCCTAACATGCCAGAAAAGTTCAAATACCCCGCAAGTGACCCTTTTTGAAAAGAAGACATTCCAAAGTATTTATAAAGATGCATGGGGAGGTTTTTCAAATTGTAATTTTTTCCCACAATTCGCATATATGCATACCACAAATTACACCCCAAAACATATTCTGCTATTACTCCCGAGTATTACTCCCGAGTATGGGGATATACCACATGTGTGAGACTTTTACACAGCATGGCCACATACAGAGGCCCAACATTCAGGGAGCACCTTCAGGCGTTCTGGAGCTCCCAGGACAATTATGACATTTCTCTCCTTCATGTAAAAATCATAATTTATTTTCTAGAAAATTACATAGAACCCCAAAACAGTATATATGTTTTTTTAGCAAAGACCCTAGAGAATACAATGGCAGTCTCGCACGGTATTTGCGCAGCAATTTTTCTAACGCATTTTTTTTGGAAAAAAACTGTTTTGTGCGGTAAAAAAACCCCCAAACAGTAAAGTTAGCCCAATGTTTTTGCATAATGTAAAAGATGAAGTTATGCAGAGTAAAAAGATACCTAACATGTCACCTTTCAAAATTTCACACACGTGGAATGGCGCTAAACTTTGCTACTTAAAAATACCCATAGGTGATGCTTTACATTTTTTTACTGGTTACATGTTTTGAGTTGCAGAGGAGATCTAGGGCCAAAATGATTGCTCTCACTCTAACGTTCGCAGCGATACCTCACATGTGGGGTTTGAACACCGTTTTCATATGTGGGTCGGACTTACATATGCATTTGCTTCTGCATGTGAGCACACGGGGACAGGGGCGATTATTATTTATTTTATTTTTTTATTGTCTATTTTACTTAATTTATTTTAGTTTGACACTTTTTCTCCAAAAAATAATTTTTGATCACTTTTATTCCTATTACAAGGAATGTAAACATCTCTTGTAATAGGAATATGGCAAGATAGGTCCTCTTTACAGTGAGATATGAGGTCAATAAGACCCCACATCTCACCTCTAGGCTGGCAAGCCTGAAATAATAAAAAAAAAAATCCTGGCTTCGATCGTATTGGCGAGTCGGTAGACGCTCTGGAAGATGGCGGGAGGGGGGGCGTCCCCTCTCGCCTCCCGTAAGAATGATCAAACAGCGGAACAGCCGATACGATCATTCTTATGGTGTAGAGAACCGCTGGCTGAATGTGTCAGACTTCCACAGCTTGGCTACATACAGGGACTGAGTACAGCCGAGCATGGCCGAGCATGGCTGGGTATGGCTGAATATGGCTGGGTACGGCTGGGTATCGCCAAGTATGGCTGTGTATTGCAGAGTATGGCTGGGTTTTTACTGAGTATTGCAGAGTATGGCAGGCTTTTGCAGAGTATGGCTGGGTATGGCAAGGTATTCCAGAGTATGCGCTGGGTATTGCAGATTATTGAAAAGTATGGCTGGGTATTGCAGAGTATGGCTGGGTATCACCGTGTATTGCAGAGTATGGCTGGGTATCACCATGTATTGCAGAGTATGGCTGGGTATGGCAGAGTATGGCTGGGTATTGCAGGGCATGGCTGGGTATTGCGGGGCATGGCTGGGTTTGCAGGGTATGAGGGGGTATGGCAGGCTATTGCAGAGTATGGCAGGCTATTGCAGAGTATGGCTGGGTATTGCAGCGTATGGCAGGGTATGGCAGAGTATGGCTGGGTATTGCAGAGTAAGGCTGGATATTGTAGAGTACAGCTGGGTATTGTAGGGTATGGCAGGGTATGGCAGAGTATTGGCAGGTTATTGCAGAGTATTGGCAGGGTATTGCAGGGTATTTTGCAGAGTATCGCACAGTATTGCATGGTATTGCAGAGTATTGGCTGGGTATGGCAGAGTATTGCAGAGTATGGAGGGATGGCTGAGCATGGATGGATGGATCGGTGGATGTGACTGTATTTGTCACAGAGCAGCACTGTGGACACTACAGATCCAGCCCACCGATCTCTCCCCTCCACTGTACCGATCGGTACAGAGAGGGGAGGGAGGAACCGGCATCATAACATGACGCCGGTTTGTTTACAAGTGATCACTCTGTCATTTGACGGAGTGATCACGTGGTAATCAGCCATGATTCGTGATGCACCGGGTCCTGTGGACCCAGCGGTCACGGACATTCTCAGGTGCACGCCCCAGGGGGCGCGCAAGAGTGGAATTCTGGGAGGACGTCACTGTACGCCCTCCCAGAGTTATCCAACCGCCCTGTAGCCGTCATTTGGCTATGGGCCGGTTGGGAACTGGTTAATGCCAATGCGCCAGGGTGACCCGTTGGATAGCTTGATTAACATGGCCTATGTAGCATTCACCCCCGAAGGAGCAGCTGGTTTTAATGGGCTTACCGTTACCTTCTTCACCTCGTATGTGTCTAGGGGTTTCCCAAGGTAGATGGCCCAAGAACTGTACGACAGATCCACTTACATGCTTCTGGACTGGAACCCCCAAAACATGTGACATCGGCACCTTAAGTACCCTCTCCCAGAAGGCACAGCAAGAGTGACACTCCCACTGGGCTGGGTCAGAGAGAAAATAACCTAAAATGCACCCAACTAGACTGTGTTTCCATGCCTGCCAAAAGTTACAGCGCCCTCTATGGCCAGGCAGAACACCCTGCAGTCCAGTCAGACTGATGCTGAGGTCAAAATTTCGAGTACTCAAACCCAAACCAAACTGCGGTTTAAGGGTTTCAAAAAACCATATAGCGCGTGCTCTTCAGGAGTCGGCGCTACATACTTCCCCTGGTGATTTAGACGATGTCCTCATCGTCTAGCAAAAATAACTCCTAGAGCTAGAAAAATTTGAGTACCTGAACTTTAGGGTTAGGAATAGGGAAAGGAAAGGAATGTAAAACATGTTGAAACATCACAGTATATAAAACCATTGACATAAGTAAAGTACAGATACACCACCCATTTTCTGCCTATCTACTCCACCCATTCTGCAGTAGACATGTGCGGTTCGTCCCGTACAAATCTCAAATTCGTACGAATTTCCCTAAATTTGTACATTCTGGAGGATCCGAAATACGAATTGCCATGCGTCCAAATTTTGTACGCAATACAAACTTTTGTTTATGAATTTCGGATTAGTTGTCGTTGCATCGACGACTCAGTCATTATGCTTATTATGAGGGGCTCCCACCATCCTTGTGCTATGCTGATTTACTCCTGGGGCTGTACCTCTGCTGTGTTCATTATGAGGGGCTTCCACCATTCTTGTGCTGACATACTGAGCACAGCAGGGGTACAGCCCCAGGAGGAAGTCAGGACAGCACAGGGATGGTGGGAGCCTCTCATAATGAGCACATGGCTGCCATGCACCGCTGCTCCAGTTTTGATCCCCCGCACTGTACGGGGTCCCCGGGGATGTGCGGGGTCACTGGAAATTGTTTGGTGTTACCAAGCATGTGCTCTCCACACATCCCCGGTGACCCCAAACAGTGTGGGGTGATCTATCGAAAATGGAGCAGGCGAAAACTGGACCAGCGATGCATGGCAGACAATCCGCTTCTCTCTTTTATTTTCAAATCTTAATGGAACAAACTGAAGAGAAGCTGATTGGTTGCCATGGGCAACTGCTCCAGATTCTGTTCGCTCTAATGTTGATCAATTTCCCTAAACGTCTTTTTATCTGTTCTAGCAGTCATATGTGTAAATGAGAAGAATGGTGTGGACACATCAGGGCACATTGGAGCTCATCAGGGCACATTGGGGCACATCAGGGCATATTGGAGCACATTGGGGCACATCGGGGCACATCAGGGCATATTGGAGCACATTGGGGCACATCTGGGCACATCAGGGCATATTGGAGCACATTGGGGCACATCAGGGCACATCAGGGCATATTGGAACACATTGGGGAACATCAGGGCACATCAGGGCATATTGGAGCACATTGGGGCACATCAGGGCACATCGGGGCACATCAGGGCATATTGGAGCACATTGGGACACATTGGGGAACATCAGGGCACATTGGGGCACATCAGGGCATATCAGGGCATATTGGAGCACATTGGGACACATTGGGGAACATCACGGCACATTGGGGAACATCAGAGCACAGCGTTTACCAGCCACCATGCAGAGTAGCGCAGGAAGCATGTGCAATAAGTTCTCTCTCCACTCCTCCCTGGTGGCACCTCCTCTCTTCTCGCCCATCCCAGATGATGTCACAAGCAAATAAGGGTAGATGAGAAGCGAGGGAAGGGATTGTGTGGAGGGACAGGGACCAACTACTAAGACCAAATGGTCATCTCTGCTGCAAACAGTCAGTTCAAGGAATGTTCAGAGTGAGGGAGGGGTACCCCAGCTTTGGCAAATTGATTTTCAAAAATGCTAACTGGTCCATTAGCTGGGGGGACAACTGGGATCTATGGAGTGACAGGATGTTTCCCGTCACAGAAAACACCCGCTCACTCTGGACACTTGTCGGAGGGCACGACAGTAGCTCCTTGGCAATATCTGCGAGGGCAGGCCACTCCTCGCTCTTCCCCTGCCAAAAAAAATTGGATCTGTGGTGGGGTGCACTGGTGGGGCTGACAAATAGGACATGACAACCTCCTTTGCTGATATGGGTTTCTTGGGGTGCACTATGCTGGAGGTTTCCATTAGGGTGTCAAGTGCCTCAGCCAAGACAGAAGATGCTCCGCTGGCAGGAGCTCTGCTCACTTCACTAGATGTAGATGATGCATGGGAGAGGGGGTCTTCAATATCTTCTTCCTCCTCTTCCTCTTCTCCCAGACTTACCATCTGCCTTTCCCTCTGACGCACCCTGTCGATTAGTCTGTCCCGCCATGTTGTCAGAGCACGACACTGCACAGTCATTTTGCCCTTGATGCGAGGGTCACACATGGCAGCCAGCATCAGTTCTGGGCAAGAGGCGGTCAACTCCTACGTGCGCCTGCCCAACTCCATCAGAAATGTGTTTAGCAGAGCCAACACATCAGGTTGTGGGCCACCACCAGGCAAAGGTTCCTCAGCTGACTTGAACCGCTCCAATTTGCTCTGAAGGTGGTTGAAGAGTGGGAGCACATGACCAATGCTGGCATCCTTGCGGCTTAGGTGTTCTGTGACAGAAAGGAAAGGTTTGAGGACTGCCACAATCTGCCCAATTATGGCCCAGTCCTCCCTGCCTAAAGGCCTCTCTATGCCAACGTTATGATCACAGGCCATGGCATGGAGAGCCTTCTGCTGCTCAAGGATGCGTTCCAGCATTGCTAGGGTTGAATTCCACCTAGTCCCCACATCCTGTTTTAGGCAGTGTTCTGGAAGGCCTGCCTTCCTCTGTTCCACCCTGAGGAGGTGGCTGTCCCTCACACTCTGATGGAAGTGGTCAGCCATCTTCCGACAAGGGTCCACCACTTTGGACAGCCTTCCATCGCCACCAGAAATGGTCTTCACCAACCGAAAACTGTCAGTTACCACCTGGTGGAGAAGGTGGGCTGAGCAGCGCACACCCACAAAGCTGCCATCCCTTACAGCCTTGACCATGTTGCTGCCTCCATCAGTGACAACATAGCCAATCCGGTAGTTGCTGTCTGCCTGTCCAAACCACTGCAACAACATTTTCTGCAGGGCTTGCAGGATGTTTCACGCTGTGTGCTTTTCATCAAGCACCTCAGCGTGCAGGAAGAAAGAACGGTGCCCATGATTGTCAACTGCTGACAAGGATCCAGATGTTTGAACTACATCATGGGACACCTTGGCCTGCCACCAATGTGCCGTCAGGGACAGGAAGGCATGCTGGGCACTAAACACACTCCACAGGTCAGTGGTCAGGTGCACTGCCTGTCCGCCTGCCCTTCCAATCTCCTCCTTGAGCACCCCGACACAAGACCTGTATAAGGCTGGCACCACAGTTTGGCTGAAGGTCTTACGTGATGGCACACGGTACTGTGGTGCAACAGCCTGCATCAATTACTTGAAGGGCTCACCTTCCACCATGTTGAAAGGTGCTCCTCCAACTGCAATGAGCTGGCCAATCAGGCGTGTTATTTTATGCACCTGCACCCAATACATACCCTTACTCTGAAAGCCACCAAAATCTTCCAGAGTGGCCTGGCTGCTATGGATTGGATGCGGGATGGTAACAGCATTCTTTTCTGCCTTATACTGGCAGGTGGTGCTGGCACTCATGGTGGCTGTGGCGGTGCCACTATTGGTTCCCCTTTTGGTTTTTGGAGGAGTGGCCATAATACTTTTCTCCCCTAACAGCACTGCATGGTGGTGCCACTATTACTGAGATGCCCTATGTCTTTGGCCTTTGCATTTGGCCTTCTGACCGACACCAATTCTTTTAAAATGCTGCCAAATGCTGGAATGGCAGCCACCAACTCGTACACTGCCTGATGGAATCCCTTCCACTGCAGTGGTCACACTCTCTTTCTGAGGTTCGGCAGGGGCAGGAGGAAGAGACCTGAACATCCCAGGTATTTTGGGTTCTGTGATGGATTGAGGTCTAATTGTTGCATTGGCCCATTCTGATGCTGGAGGCTTAGAAAGCACTTGGGCAGGGGTCTTTTCAGGAGAAAAAAGTAGTGGGGACTGAGGGGAGATACTTTCTGGGCTGTCGGTGGTGCCAACATGGGTAGAGGGCTGGGAATTTATTTGTCTACAACAATGTCAGGAAAGCCTGCTTCCACCTCTTTCACATTGCCAAGGGAACAACACACTCATGCGGTGCCTTGTGCAGGGAAATGAAAGGCTAGACTCCTCCCACTGGTTCCTCCGGCTGCACAGAACTGTAGAAACTGATGACAGATTCACTTAACCAGTTGCCGACCGCCGCACGACGATGTACGTCGATAGCATGGCACGGGCAGGCATATTGGCGTACATGTACGTCCCTTGCCTCCCGCGGGTCGGGGGCCCGATCGGGCCCCCGCCCGGTGCCTGCGGCGGTCGGTATTCGTGCGGGAGCGATCCCGGACGAGGGGACGGCCATTTGTTCATGGCCACCCCCTCGCGATCGCTCCCGACGAATAGGAATCCCCCGTGACATCACTTCCTCTCCTGTAATGTAAACACAGGAGAGGAAGTGATGTATTCTCTCCTCCGTGTCGGTATTTTTCGTTCCGACACGGAGGAGAGCGGATCGGTGAGTTGCACCAACACTCTACACACACAGTAGAACATGCCAGGCACACTCACACCCCCCCTTTACCCCCCGATCACCCCCCCAATTACCCCTGCCCCCCAGTCACAGTGACACCAATGTCATTTTTTTTTTTTTTTTTTTTTTTTTTGCATTGGTGTCATTTGTGACTGTAATAACTGTTAGGGCAGTTAGAGTTAGCCCCCTTTAGTTCTAATGTACCCCCCTAACCCCCCCAATAAAGGTTTAACCCCGTGATCACCCCCCGTCGCCAGTGTCACTAAGGCTGGGTTCACATTGCAGCGGTTTATGAGAACGAATGTGATTCGCACCGCACTGCAGTGCAAATCACATCCGATCTCTGTGCGATTCGAGTTCAGCCATTCGCCGCACCCGCCGCACCCGCCACACCCGCCGCACCCACCGCAAATTCGCACGGGACCCTTTTTTTGGCCCGCAGCAGAATCGGATCGCATGGGTGTTCACACCATGCGATCCGAGTTTGCAGATCGCACTGCGATATGCGAACTGATCTGGGGGTGTCAGTAACATTTCACTGACACTCCCAGCAGTTCGCATAGGGCAATGTGAACTGCCGCCGGGAGGCATGCGATGCGGGAACCCGCCGCGGATTTGCGGCGTTTCCGCATCGCTCCAGTGTGAACCCAGCCTAATAAGCGATCATTTTTCTGATCGCCGTATTAGTGTCACAGGTGACGCTAGTTAGGCAGGTAGGTATTTAGGTTCGCCGCAGCTTTTTATAGCGCCAGGGACCCCCATATACTACCGCATAAAGCCCCCTGATTGCCCCCTAGTTAACCCTTTCACCAGTGATCACCATATAACTGTTACAGGTGACGCTGGTTGGTTAGTTATTTTTTATAGTTTCAGGGCACCCGCCATTTATTACCTAATAAAGGTTTAACCCCCTGATCACCCGGCGGGTGTCATTTGTGACTAATAACTGTTAGGGCAGTTAGGGTTAGCCCCCTTTAGTTCTAAGGTACCCCCCTAACCCCCCCAATAAAGGTTTAACCCCGTGATCACCCCCCGTCGCCAGTGTCACTAAGGCTGGGTTCACATTGCAGCGGTTTATGAGAACGGATGTGATTCGCACCGCACTGCAGTGCAAATCACATCTGATCTCTGTGCGATTCGAGTTCAGCCATTCGCCGCACCCGCCGCACCCGCCACACCCGCCGCACCCGCCGCAAATTCGCACGGGACCCTTTTTTTGGCCCGCAGCAGAATCGGATCGCATGGGTGTTCACACCATGCGATCCGAGTTTGCAGATCGCACTGCGATATGCGAACTGATCTGGGGGTGTCAGTAACATTTCACTGACACTCCCAGCAGTTCGCATAGGGCAGTGTGAACTGCCGCCGGGAGGCATGCGATGCGGGAACCCGCCGCGCATTCGTGGCGTTCCCGCATCGCTCCAGTGTGAACCCAGCCTAATAAGCGATCGTTTTTCTGATCGCTGTATTAGTGTCACAGGTGACGCTAGTTAGGCAGGTAGGTATTTAGGTTCGCCGCAGCTTTTTATAGCGCCAGGGACCCCCATATACTACCGCATAAAGCCCCCTGATTGCCCCCTAGTTAACCCTTTCACCAGTGATCACCATATAACTGTTACAGGTGACGCTGGTTGGTTAGTTATTTTTTTATAGTTTCAGGGCACCCGCCATTTATTACCTAGTCTCACTAGTGTACCCCTAAATTTAGGGGTGTCTACTTTCCAAAATGGGGTCATTTGGGGGGGGTTTGTGCCATCTTGGCATTTTATGGCCTTCAAAACTGTAACGCCCTTAGAAAGCCTGAAGGCGGTGCTTGGTTTTCGGGGCCCCGTACGCGGCTAGGCTCCCAAAAAGTCCCACATATGTGGTATCCCCGTACTCAGGAGAAGCAGCAGAATTTATTTTGGGGTGTCATTTCACATATGCCCATGGCATGCGTGAGCAATATATCATTTAGTGACAACTTTGTGAAAAAAAAAAAAAAAAAAAAAAAGTTTGTAATTTTCCCGCAACTTGTGGCAAAATATAAAATATTCCATGGACTCAACATGCCTCTCAGCAAATAGCTTGGGGTGTCTACTTTCTAAAATGGGGTCATTTGTGGGGGTTTTGTGCCATCTTGGCATTTTATGGCCTTCAAAACTGTAATAGGTAGTGAGAAGTGAACTCAAAAATGTACGCCCTTAGAAAGCCTGAAGGCGGTGCTTGGTTTTCGGGGCCCCGTACGCGGCTAGGCTCCCAAAAAGTCCCACATATGTGGTATCCCCGTACTCAGGAGAAGCAGCAGAATTTATTTTGGGGTGTCATTTCACATATGCCCATGGCATGTGTGAGCAATATATCATTTAGTGACAACTTTGTGAAAAAAAAAAAAAAAAAAAAAAAGTTTGTAATTTTCCCGCAACTTGTGGCAAAATATAAAATATTCCATGAACTCAACATGCCTCTCAGCAAATAGCTTGGGGTGTCTACTTTCTAAAATGGGGTCATTTGTGGGGGTTTTGTGCCATCTTGGCATTTTATGGCCTTCAAAACTGTAATAGGTAGTGAGAAGTGAACTCAAAAATGTACGCCCTTAGAAAGCCTGAAGGCGGTGCTTGGTTTTCGGGGCCCCGTACGCGGCTAGGCTCCCAAAAAGTCCCACATATGTGGTATCCCCGTACTCAGGAGAAGCAGCAGAATTTATTTTGGGGTGTTATTTCACATACGCCCATAGCATGTGTGAGCAATATATCATTTAGTGACAACTTTGTGTAAAAAAAAAAAAAAATTTTTTTTTTTGTCATTATTCAATCGCTTGAGGCAAAAAAATAAAATATTCAATGGGCTCAACATGCCTCTTATCAATTTCCTTAGGGGGTCTACTTTCCAAAATGGGGTCATTTGGGGGGGTTTTGTACTGCCCTGCCATTTTAGCACCTCAAGAAATGAGATAGGCAGTCGTAAACTAAAAGCTGCGTAAATTGCAGAAAACGTACCTTAGTTTGTAGATGTGACAACTTTTGCGCAAACCAATAAATATACAATTATTGACTTTTTTTTTACCAAAGACATGTGGCTGAATACATTTTGGCCTAAATGTATGACTAAAATTGAGTTTATTGGATTTTTCTAATAACAAAAAGTAGAAAATATCATTTTTTTTCAAAATTTGCGGTCTTTTTACGTTTATATCGCAAAAAATAAAAATCGCAGAGGCAATCAAATACCATCAAAAGAAAGCTCTATTTGTGGGAAGAAAAGGACGCAAATTTTGTTTGGGTACAACATTGCATGACCGCGCAATTACCAGTTAAAGCAGCGCAGTGCCAAAGTGTAAAAAGACCTCTGGTCATTTACCAGCAAAATGGTCCGGTCTGAAAGTGGTTAAAGGGATTTTTATTTGCAAAAGTAGTCAACAAACAGTATCTCAGTATAGGATCACAGGGTTTATGTGAAATGTCCAGGTATTGTTATTGTCAAAGTCAGTATGAAAATAAATCTCTTACTTTGCATAAATCCAGAGAATAGCCATTCACAGCTGGATCATCACCCTAATTGGATAGTGCTTCTCTCACTAGGGCTAGCAGCCAACAAGGTACTCGAGTTAGATATAAGTCTCTGCCACAGACTTTGCTATAGAACACGTGAGGTCCAGCGATACCACAGGAGACTGGATTCGTTAGGTCCTTCAGCTTTTTCAGTTCTTGTTGAGAAGCCAACCCTTACGTGGCATTCTCCCGAAGAGTCCTCCCCTGGATAACTTCACAGTTGCTGGGCCTCTCCACTAGCCGAGACGGCACCGGACCACCTTCGAATTATTCTTTCAGTTTCCTCCCCTCGGGCTAGCCAGCCCCGATACGTAAAGTCGGGTGAATCTGCACCCCAGGCCATGGAAGTCCGAACATGCTTCTGGACCGGAACCCCGAAAAACACGTGCTAGCCGCACCTTAAGTACCCTCTCCCAGAAGGCACAGCAACAGTGACACTCCCACTGGGCTGGGTCAGAGAGAAAGTAACCTTAAATGCACCCAACTAGACTGTGTTTCCATGCCTGCCAAAAGTGACAGCGCCCTGTATGGCCAGGCAGAACACCCTGCAGTCCAGTCAGACTGATGCTGAGGTCAAAATTTAGAGTAATCAAACCCAAACCAAACTGCGGTTTAAGGGTAACATTCAATTAAAAAAAACATATATTGCATGCTCTTCAGGAGCCAGGACTACACCTATATTACAGATTCTGGCTAAAATCCTTGTAGACAGCCTGGCCTCATTCATTAGTTTATATATTGACAAGGAGCAAGTGGGCTTCATTCCTGGGAGACAGGGCCCAGATCAAATTTGTTGCGCGATTGACATTATTTTCCTCTTCGACTCGAACTTGGACAATGATTCTCCCAGGCCTCCAAAAAACCTTTGACTCTTTCAACTGGCCCTATATTTTCTCCACCCTGAAAAGATGGGTATTTGGTCAATCTTTCCTGAATATCAGGCGTGCTCTGTACTCTACCCCATCGGCTCAGTTGTGTCTGCGAGAATTTTCCTCTGAATAATTTCCAAGAGCACCAGGCAAGGTTGCCCGCTCTCGACTCTGATATTTGCCATAGCAATTGAAACGCTAGCTAGTGGTGGCTTGACAAAGGGCTATATAGAATAGGTCACTTGGTCACTTCCTCAGACCCATGGGCCCACACTCCAAAACCTTCTGCATTAGCAACCTAGACATGCCATGTTCCGGGCTCTTTCAGTACACCGGGATCTCCAATTTCCTGCACAAACTATGCAAATCACAACCCAATGGCCCCCAAATCGCTACCTATGAACAATGATGTGGCCAGGCCGATGAGCAGAGGGGGGAATAATGGTGATCTATAGGGCACTGGCCTCCACTCGCTCCAAGACTCCCTGCATACCAGCCTGGGAAGAGGATCTCTCCCAACACTGGAAACTAGAAACATGGAACAGAAACTTTTTTCAATCATACAAGGGTGTCCTCAACTCTAGCCTCGCAGAAGCTAGCATAAAAGTAATATCCGGATGGTACCTAGTTTCATCAAGATGGGCCAAGCTATACCTGACCCCCATTTCGGGGGGGTGAACTCAAAGGTGTTAGGTATCATGTGTGGTGGGTATGCTCAAGACTAAGGAGTTTCTGAAATAAGATCTTTTCCTGGATTCGTAAGATCACCATGATCCCCATCCAAATGTCCCCCCTAATTGCTCTTCTCAACTTTCCAGCGAGGGAAGCCTCCAGGAATACACAATCCCTGATTTTCTTTATCCTCCTGAGAGCCAAACTCACCCTAGCCAAAGTTTAGTAAAAAAACAATGGTTTCAATGCTACTAGTTAAAAGGAAAATCTCCTGTATTATGACACAAGAGAAGATGGCGAGTGTTCTCTTGGATAGAGATGGCCTTGCGGTTCGCCCGGCGGTCGGTTCGCAGCGAATTTTGCTCGTTCGCGATTCACCAAACCGGCGGACTTCTGGTGCTGTTCGTGGCGGCCATATTTGTTTACATTGTGAAGAACTTTGACCCATGACACATCCATCATGGGGTACAGGACAGCTAATTGAGACATTTCAGCACATGGACAATTGGACATTCCCCCTACTTTATAAATAGACCTGATCTGGCGGACATTTTACATTCTGTCTTTTGTCAGTGTAGGGAGAGGTTGCTGTGTGGAGCAGGGACAGACTGTAGTGACACAAATCGCTAGCTATTAGGTCCACAAAAGTCCCTTTAAGGACTGGTATAGGTGTACAGTATATATGGTTCTGGTGCACTGCTGCTGACTGCTGTGCTGGTGATTGCTGAGTGCACTGCTGACCGATTCTGCAGCTGTCTTTTGTCAGTGTAGGGACAGGATGCTGTATTGAGCAGGGACAGTCAGTTTAATCACTAGCTATTACTATTAGGTCCACAAAGGTCCCTTTAAGGACTGGTATAGGTGTACAGTATATAGGGTTGTACACGTATAATATACTTTATTTCAAATATAGACAGCATATTATACTTGACTGCTGTGCTGCTGAGCTGACTGCTGCCCGATTCTGCAGCTGTCTTTTATCAGTGTAGGGACTGAGGGACAGTTTGGTGTTCTAAACAGGGACAGTCTGCAAATCACTAGCTACTAGGTCCACAAAAGTCCTTTTAAGGACTGGTATAGGTGTACAGTATATATGGTTGTACACGTATAATATACTTTCTTTCAAATATACAAAGTATACTATGGTGCACTGCTGACTGCTGTGCTGTTGATTGCTGCCCGATTCTGCAGCTGTCTTTTATCAGTGTAGGGACTGAGAGACAGTTTGGTGTTCTGAGCAGGGACAGCAAATCACTAGCTACTAGGTCCACAAAGGTCCTTTTATAGGTGTACAGTATATAGGGTTGTACACGTATAATATACTTTCTTTCAAATATAGAAAGCATATTACAGTGCACTGCATGCAGTGCTGCTGACCGATTCTGCAGCTGTCTTTTCTCAGTGTAGGGAGGGACAGTTTGGTTTTTGGAGCCGGGACAGTCTGCAATTCACTAGCTACTAGCTAGCTACTATTAGGTCCACAAAGGTCCTCTTAAGGACTGGTATAGGTGTACTATTTGGTATGCAGTGTATAGTGGTGTAATACACGTTATAAAATACTTGCACATATAGAAAGCATAGTATAGTGCATTTCCACTGTGCAGCATTGTGACTGCTGAGCGGTTCAGCAGTGATACTACAAAGAGTGACAAACGCAATTTTTTAAAAAGTATTATAACTGGTGTGATAGACCAGTGGCCCCCAAAAACGACAAATTGATGCGGGATGTTATATACCTTCTTCCACATACATACTGCACTTCTCTAGAGACTTTTGTCACAGGGTAATTTAAAAAAAATGACAGGCAGAGGAAGAGGCAGGCCAATCCGCAGGGGTGGTAGGGATAGGGCAGGAGCAACAGGCTTGAGTCAAATTGCAGAAGGTGCGTGCGATTGCGTCAAAAGATGCAACAGACTTGGTTGAGTGGCTCACTCAGCCTCACTCTTCTGCACCCTCCTCATCCTCTCGATCTGCACCCTCTTCTTCACTCTCTGCTGTGTGCAGCCCCAAAGACACTACCACCAACACCACCACCATATACCCTCCGCTTGAGTCACAGGAATTATTTTCCGATCCATCACAAGACATTGGCGATGCGCAGCCACTCTTGGCATTGGATCAGGAAGAGGAGGTAGCAACAACCGCCACTCAGCAGTCTGATGACAGTACCCAGATGAGGAGGAGGTTGGTCTCCGGTGTTGCTGCCTACTCCGAGATCTCTAATTATAGCGGTGGGGAAGGTGACGTTGATGATGATGTGTCTAGTGATGTCACGTGGGTGCCCACAAGAGAGGAATAAGATGAGGGGAGTTCAGAGGGAGATATGGACCAGCAGATAGGGAGGAGAAGCAGGCAGAACTTACATTGCACAGGAGGGACAAAGCAGACTACTAATGTGTCAGGACCGAGGCATCGACCATGTACGGTCACATCTGGCGCTCCCAGGATGCCGGCTCCGCAGTGTGGGCTTTTTTTAACGTGTCCACTGCTGACAATAGTGTTGCCATCTGCAGCCTTTGCAGTCAACGCATAAGTCGCGGTAAGCCCAACACTCACCTAGGGATGACTGCCTTAAGAAGGCACATGAGCTGCCATCACGGAACCCACAAAGCCACACTCCAGGCTCTCACCGTCCAGCCTCGTCTTCTACTTCTCCTTCTCTTCTCTCCTCATAATTGTCCTCCACTCCACCTTCCATCATGCCATCCTCACATTTTTCTGGAAAAAAGCAGGCTTCCGTGGGCCAAACGTTCGAGCATAAAAAAAATGATGACGCCGGATAACCCTCTTGCCCAACGGTTGACGGCTGGCTTGTCAGAACTGATAGCCCTTCAAAACTGGTGGACTTGGAGGCCTTTCGAAAATTTATGGTAATTGGAACACCACAATGGAAGGTCCCAGGCAGGAAGTATTTCTCACAGAAGGGCATCCCAGAGCTATATGGCCATGTTCAGCGACAAGTGAATGTATCTCTGGCACACAGTGTTGGTGCCAAGATACATCTGACCATAGACACGTGGTCTGGCAAACAGGGGCAGGGAAGGTATATAACTTTTACTGCCCACTGGATGAACCTTCTGACGGCTGTCAAGCATGTAACTCATGGCACCCTTGTAGATTTGGTTTTACCGCCACGAATTGCATGCAGGCATGCCTCTTATTCTCCTCCACCTACTCCATCCTCCTCCCTCTCCTCCTCGGCTGACTCCTCCTTTACCGCTGCTAGCTTCTCTTCCGCTGCGCCATCCAAGATCCCCAGAACCTATTTGACATGCCAGGTGAGACATTGCCATGCTGTGCTGTGTCTGTTGTGCCTGGAACTCAAGAGCCACACTGACCCTGCACTCCTTTCAGCTTTGCGTTCAGAGGCAGATCAGTGGCTAACACCGCTCAGTTGGTAAAGTGGTGTGTGACAATGGTGCCAATCTGCTTAGCGCATTGAAACAGGGCAAAATTACGCACGTGCCGAGCATTGCACACGTCTTGGTAGTGCAGTGATTCATTGTCAAATACCAGGAAATCTTGCGGCAGGCAAGGAAAATCGCGGCCCATTTCAGAAGATCTTACACGGCCACGGCTCGCCTTGCTGACATTCAGCGGCGACACAATCTGCCTGGTCAGACGTTTTATTTGCGATTGCCCGACGTGATGGAACTCAACCTTCTATATGCTTGATAGGCTGCTCCAGCAGAAACATGCAGTTAACGACTACCTGTACAAACTCTGCGGCAGAACAGGTTCTGGGGAGCTTGTTTTTTTTTTTTCACTGCGCCAGTGGCTGCTTATGCGCGACGCATGCAGACTTCTGCGGCCATTTGATGAGATCACCAAACTGGTCAGTCGCAGCCATGGCACCATCAGTGACATGGTACCTTATGCCTTCTTTATGGAGCATGCATTGCGTTGTGTCATTGATCATGTCATGGAGGAGCAGGTGCAGGAATATGAGGAAGTCGCAATGCTGGATGAATTCCCGGGGGGGCTACTCTATCTGAGACAAGTCAACAACAGGAGTCTGAAGAGGAGTCAGAGGAGGATGGTGCTGGGGCGGATGAGGAGGAGCAAGAAAAGCATGCTTTAAACCTTTCTGGGATCCCTGTTGTTGTGCGTGGATAGGGAGAGGAGAACAAGGAGGACGACATTATCCTGGATGATGAGCAAGAGCCAAGCCACCACACCGCTTCCAGTTTAGTGCAAATGGGGGCCTTAATGCTCCAGTGTTTTAACAGGGACCCCTGTATAAAAAGCATAAAGGTCACTGGGTGGCAACATACTTAGACCCTCGGTACAAACACACTGCTGCATTCTGCTTTTGCGTGCGCTGGCAGAGGAGGAATTTCCACTCCCAGAGAAAGAGTTGCGGATAACAATCCAACAGCGCCAGCAAGAAGAGGATAGTTTGAAGATGTGTTGGTGACTTCTGATATGAGGTCACTCTTTCAGCCGACCCATCGACAGGTCTCATCCGGATCCAGCATCAGGGAATGCCTAGACCAACAATTGTCCGACTACATCGGATTAACGGCTGATGTGGATGCTCTAAGGAGTGATGAACCCCTGGACTACTGGGTGGGCAGGCTTGACCTCTAGCCAGAGCTTTCCCAATTTGCAATGGAACTGTTGGCTTGCCCCTCGTCCAGTGTCCTGTCCGAAAGGACGTTCAGCGCAGCAGGGGGGATCTTGACCGATAAGAGCACTCGCCTAGCTCACGACAGTGTTGACTACCTCACATTTATAAAAATGAATGAGGCATAGATCTCGGAGGAATTCAACATATGTGACCAGTAGACCATGTATATGCATAACTCTATAAACGATTTAATTAATCGAGCACACGGACCTTTTTTCTACCTTTTGGCTCACTTCCTTGTACAAAAAAAGCACATCGTACTATATGCCCGTACCCTCCTGTTTGAAGAGTTTGAGCGGTGTCATATTTTTGGGCCCCGCAGCGAGTTGCTGGTATCAGTGCTGCTATCAGTGCTCTCTATCTCGCTGCAGGTGTCAGTGCTCTCTCTCTATCTCAGTGCTGGTGTCAGTGCTCTCTATCACGGTGCTGGTGTGGTGTCAGTGCTCTCTGTCTCAGTGCTGGTGTGGCCTCAGTGCTCTCTATTTTGGTGCTGGTGTGGTCTCAGTGCCCTCTATCTCGTTGCTGGTGTGGTGTCAGTGCTTTCTATGTTGGTGCTGGTGTGGTCTCAGTGCTCTCTATCATGGTGCTGGTGTCAGTGCTCTCTATCACGGTGCTGGTGTGGTGTCAGTGCCCTCTATCTTGGTGTTGGTGTGGTCTCAGTGCTCTCTATCACGGTGCTGGTGTCAGTGCTCTCTATCACGGTGCTGGTGTGGTGTCAGTGCTCTCTATCTCTGTGCTGGTGTGGTCTCAGTGCTCTCTATCACGGTGCTGGTGTCAGTGCTCTCTATCACGGTGCTGGTGTGGTCTCAGTGCTCTATATCTCGGTGCTGGTGTGGTCTCAGTGCTCTCTATCACGGTGCTGGTGTCAGTGCTCTCTATCACGGTGCTGGTGTGGTGTCAGTGCCCTCTATCTCGGTGCTGGTGTGGTGTCAGTGCTCTCTATCACAGTGCAGGTGGCAGTGCTCTCTATCACGGTGCTGGTGTCAGTGCTCTCTATCTTGGTGCTGGTGTGGTCTCAGTGCTCTCTATCTCAGTGCTGGTGTGGTGTCAGTGCTCTCTATCTTGGTTCTGGTGTCAATGCTCTCTATCATGGTGCTGGTGTCAGTGCTCTCTATCTCGGTGCTGGTGTCAGTGCTCAGTCTCTATCGTGGTGCTGGTGTCAGTGTTCTATCTCAGTGCTGGTGTCAGTGAGGGAGATAGCAGCGGAGAAGTAAATCAGCAGGCAGTGCCAGCACCATGGCTGAGGATCAGCACTGGACAGGCACCTTAAGACCACCGCAGTGGAGCCCTGCATAGGTGGGGGTAAGGGCCGGGCAGAGGGAAGGGCTCAAGCACAGGTTGGCACACTGGGACAGGACTGTGCTGCCCTGACTGTGGCACTGATCATCTCCCCCTCATAGCTTGCCCTGACCTTGCCTCTTCTCCATGGCCTTCATGCGCTCCTGAATTGTCAAAATTTCACAGATAAAAAAAAGCTTGTTGTTGTCAATCCCAGATTCACTTAATACTTTTGTTATGTCAGTGTCCATGTTGTGGGACTATGTGTGCAAAGCTAGTTAGTATTTTCTGACTGAAAATATGACCTGTAGGTTTTTAAGGTCCGCCTGCCATTAAAGTCAATGGGGTCCGCCACAAACTTTACGAACATTTGGGCACGTTCGTGGATCGCATTTGCAAAACGTCCCGTTGGAAGTTCGTCCATCACTAACAAAGGATAAAATAATATAAGTGCAGTGGCCAACGTGGCCTAATTAAAGTGGAAGTAAACCCATCGTTTTAAACAGTTAAAAAAAAGGCATGCCAGGAATGCTAACTGCACATTGGCTGTGCTCTCAGCCAAACTATCAAACCATCCAATGGCTGGTGTCATAACAAATCACATGTGCAGCACCATAGAAATTGAAGATTAAACAGAGGCAAAGATGGCAGCTTCCTTGGCTGAAAACAATAGGGGAGTTTACTTCCACTTTAACATATGAGGAAAGGTATACAATAAGGCACATAGTAATCACATCATGAAGTTGTAGCCCGTATCACAAGCATTAGGCTCAGGAGTGAAAGAGTGATATTTTGTCAATTCAGGAGCGCATGAAGGCCATGGAGGAGAGGCAAGGTCAGTCCAGGCTATGAACGGGGTGCAGGAGATGATCAGTGCCACAGTCAGGGCAGCGCAGTCCTGTGCCAGTGTCCCTGTGTGCCAACCTGTGCTTGAGCCCCTGACCCCTACCTCTGCCCGACCCTTACCCCCACCTAGGCAGGGCTCCACTGCGGTGGTCTGGAGGTGCCAGTCCAGTGCTGATCCTCAGCCATGGTGCTGGCACTGCCTGCTGATTGGCTTCTCCGCTGCTATCTCCCTCACTGACACCAGCACCAGCACTGTGATAGAGAGTACTGACACCAGCACCGTGATAGAGAGCACTGACACCAGCACCATGATAGAGAGCACTGACACCAGCATGAGATAGAGAGCACTGACACCAGCCCCAAGATAGAGAGCACTGACACCACACCAGCACCACGATATAGAGAGCACTGACACCAGCACCGTGATAGAGAGCACTGACACCAGCACTGAGATAGAGAGCACTGACACCAGCACCGAGATAGAGAGCACTGCCACCAGCATTGAGATAGAGAGCACTGACACCACACCAGCACCGGGATAGAGAGCACCGACACCAGCACCGAGATAGAGAGCACTGACACCAGCACTGAGATAGAGAGCACTGACACTATCACCGATATAGAGAGCACTGACACCATCACCGAGCTAGAGAGCACTGACACCATCACCGAGATAGAGAACACTGACACCAGCACAGAGATAGAGAGCACTGACACCATCACCGAGATAGAGACCACTGACACCACACCAGCACCAAGATAGAGAGCACTGACACCAGCAACAAGAGAGAGAGCACTGACTCCACACCATCGTGATAGAGAGCGCTGACACCAGCAGCGTGATAGAGAGCGCTGACACCAGCACCGTGATAGAGAGCAGTGACACCAGCACTGAGATAGAGAGCACTGACACCACACCAGCACCGTGGTAGAGAGCACTGAGACCAGCACCGTGATAGAGAGCACTGACACCAGCACTGAGATAGAGAGCACTGACACCACACCAGAACTGTGATAGAGAGCGCTGACACCACATCAGCACAGTGATAGAGAGCACTGACACCAGCACCATGATAGAGAGCACTGACACCAGCACCATGATAGAGAGCACTGACACCAGCACCGAGATAGAGAGCACTGACACCAGCACCGTGATAGAGAGCACTGACACCACACCAGCAAATTGTGCAAGCTCTGGCCAGAGGTCAATCCTGCCCACCCAGTAGTCCAGGGGTTCATCACTTCTCAGAGAGTCCATATCGGCCGTTAACCCGATGTAGTCAGACACCTGTCAGTCTAGGCGTTTCCTGATGCTGTATCTGGATGACACCTGTCGATGGGTCGGCTGAAAGAATGATCTCATATCAGAAGTGACCAACACATCTTTAAACCGCCCTCTTCTTGCAGGCACTGTTGGATTGGTACCCGCAACTCTTTCTCTGGGAGCGGGAATTCCTCTACCAGCGCACGCAAAAGCAGAATGCAGCATTTCTCTAAGCAAGGCCTGGAAGTGCTCCAGTCTGACAGCCCTCTGTGATGGTGGTGACATTTCTGCCATTTTGTGTTTGTACCAGGGGTCTAAGTACGTTGCCACCCAGTACTGGTCCTTGACCTTTATGCTTTTTATACGGGGGTCCCTGTTAAAACACTGGAGCATGAAGGCCCCCATTTGCACTAAACTGGAAGCGGTGTGGTGGCCTGGCTTCTGCTCATCATCCAGGATAATGTCGTCCTCCTCGTTCACCTCCCCCCATCCATGGACAACAACAGGGATCCCAGAAAGGTTTAAAGCATGCTCTTCTTGCTCCTCCTCATCCGCCCTGGCACCATCTTCCTTTGACTCCTCTTCAGACTCCTGTTGACTTGTCTCAGATAGAGTAGCCCCCCCCTCCCCCCGGGAATTCAACCAGCATTGCGACTTCCTTATCTTCCTGCTCCTGCTCCTCCATGGCTTGATCAATGACACGAAGCAATGCACGCTCCATAAAGAAGGCATAAGGTATGATGTCACTGATGGCGCCATTGCTGCAACTGACCAGTTTGGTGATCTCATCAAATGGGCGTACAAGTCTGCATGCATCACACATGAGCAGCCACTGGTGCGGTGAAAAAAAAACAAGCTCCCCAGAACCTGTTCTGCCGCAGTGTTCATACAGGTAGTCATTAACTGCACATTTCTGCTGGAGCAGCCTATCAAGCATATAGAAGGTTGAGTTCCATCACGTCGGGCAATCACAAATAAGACGTCTCACTGCCAGATTGTGTCAACGCTGAATGTCAGCAAGGCAAGCCATGGCCATGTAAGATCTTCTGAAATGGGTCGAGAATTTCCTTGCCTGCCACAAGATGTCCTGGACCCCAGGGTATTTGATAATGAATCACTGCACAACCAAGTTTAAGATGTGTGCCATGCATGGCACATGCGTAATTTTGCCCTGTTTCAATGTGCTAAGCAGATTGGTACCGTTGTCACACACCACTTTACCAACTGTCAAATTGAGCGGTGTTAGCCAGTTATCTGCCTCTGAATGCAAAGCTGAAAGGAGTGCAGGGCCAGTGTAGCTCTTGGCTTCCAGGCACAACAGACACAGCACAGCATGGCAACGTCTCACCTGGCATGTCAAATAGGTTCTGGGGATCTTGGGCGGAGCAGCGGAAGAGACGATAGCAGCGGAAAAGGAGGAGTCAGCCGAGGTGGAGAGGGAGGAGGATGGAGTAGGAGGAGGAGAAGAAGAGGCAGGCCTGCATGCAATCCATGGCGGTAAAACCAAATCTACATGGGTGTCACAGGTTACATGCTTGACGGCCGTCAGAAGGTTCACTCAGTGGGCAGTAAAAGTTATATACCTTCCCTGCCCGTGTTTGCTAGACCACGTGTCTGTGTTCAGATGTATCTTGGCACCGACACTGTATGCCAGAGATACATTCACTTGCCGCTGAACATGGCCATATAGCTCTGGGATGCCCTTCTGTGAGAAATACTTCCTTCCTGGGACCTTCCATTGTGGTGTTCCAATGGCCACAAATTTTCGAAAGGCTTCTGAGTCCACCACTTTATATGGCAATAGTTGGCGGGCTATCAATTCTGACAAGCCAGCCGTCAACCGTTGGGTAAGAGGGTTATCCGGCATCATCATTTTTTACGCTCGAACATTTGGCCCACGGAAGCCTGCCTTTTTCCAGAAAAACATGAGGACGGCATGATGGAAGGTGGAGTGGAGGACAATTCTGAGGAGAGAGGAGAAGGAGAAGTAGAAGAGGCTGGATCGTGAGAGCCTGGAGTGTGGCTTTGTGGGTTCCATTGCTCCCACAAATGCTCCATTGCTGGCAGCTCATGTGCCTTCTTAAGACAGTCGTCCCTAGGTGAGTGTTGGGCTTACCGAGACATATGCGTTGACTGCAAAGGCTGCAGATGGCAACATTATTGTGGAGTAGTGATGGACGAACTTCCGACGGGACGTTTCGCGAACGCGGACGATAGTTCGCAAAACGGAACGTTCGCGGCGGGCCCCATTGACTTCAATGGGAGGCGAACTTCGCAAACCTTTAAGTCAAATTTGCAGCCACAAAATAATTATTAGCTGGGCAAACATAGTCCCACCACATGGCCAATGACATAACACATGTATGAGGTGAATTTGGGATCGATAACTACAAGCATTCTTTTTTTATATGGGAAATTGTTCTGACAATTCAGGACTGTGGAGCGCATGAAGGCAATGGAGGAGACGGAAGGTCAGGGACCAGGGTAGGCAAAGAAGAGGGTGCAGGAGATGATCACCAGCAGCGTGACATACAGCAATGACACCTGCACCGTGATAGACTCATCTGACAACAGCACCGTGATAGAGAGTAGGGATGAGCCGAACACCCCCCTGTTCGGTTCGCACCAGAACCTGCGAACAGACCTAAACTTCGTGTGAACTTTAGAACCCTATTAAAGTCTATGGGACTCGAACGTTCACAATCTAAAGTGCTCATTTTAAAGGGTAATATGCAGGTTACTGTCCTAAAAAGTGTTTGGGGACCTGGGTCCTGCCCCAGGGGACATGGATCAATGCAAAAAAAAGTTTTAAAAACGGCCGTTTTTTCAGGAGCAGTGATTTTAATAATGATTAAAGTGAAACAATAAAAGTGTAATATTCCTTTAAATTTCGTAGCTGGGGGGTATCTATAGTATGCCTGTGAAGGGGCGCATGTTTCTGGTGCTTAGAACTGTCGCTGCACAAAGTGTCATTTGTGCAGGAAAAAAAGTATTTTAAAATCACTTGCGGCTAAATTGTCGGGTCTCCGTAATACAGAGAACACTCAATGAGTGTTCTCTGTATTAGCCGACAATTCATTCATTCATTGATTAAAAAAAAAAAAAAAAAAAAAAAGCGTGGGGGTTCCCCTAAATTCAATCAAAAGGCCCTTCAGGTCTGACGTGGATATTAAGGGGAACCCCGTGTCAAATTTTAAAAAAAAATTGACGTGGGGGTCCCCCCAAATATCCATACCAGACCCTTCAGGTCTGATATGGATATTAAGGGGAACCCCGCATCAAATTTTAAAAAAAAATTGACGTGGGGGTCCCCCTAAATATCCATACTAGACCCTTTATCCGAGCACGCAACCTGGCAGGCCGCAGGAAAAGAGGGGGGGACGAGAGAGCGCCCCCCCCTCCCTCCTGAACCGTACCAGGCCACATACCCTCAACATTGGGAGGATGCTTTGGGGGTCTGTGACCCCTCAAAGCACCTTGTCCCCATGTTGATAAGGACAAGGGCCTCATCCTCACAACCCTGGCCGTTGGTTGTGAGGGTCTGCGGGCGGGGGGCTTATCAGAATCTGGAAGCCCCCTTTAACAAGGGGACCCCCAGATCCCGCCCCCCCCCCCCTGTTTGAAATGGTAAGGGGGTTTCCGTTACATCAGAGGGGGCGGGGTCACCCACACGTCACTGGGGAACCCCTGGCTTCCCTCTCCTGCGTCAGAGGGGCGGGGTCAGGTGACGGGTGGCCCCGCCCTCCCAATATAAGAAATGTCAGCGCTCGGCTCTCTGCAGTGTCTCCGCAGTGGAGACAGAAGAAGGAGGTATGGACAGCGCTGGACTGAGAGATCCCCCGTCGCTGGATATGATCATCCATCGCTGGACCCCGGAGACCCGTCGCTGGATAGCAAGAGTGGATTAGCACCGCTGGAATATTTTTTTATTTTTTTATTTTTAATAAAGGAATTTTTCAAAAGTGTGTTTGTCTTATTTAACCATTTTGACACTTTCTTTGTGAAATGGTAGGGGTACTTTTGTACCCCCTTACCATTTCAAACAGGGGGGGGCCGGGATCTGGGGTCCCCTTGTTAAAGGGGGCTTCCAGATTCTGATAAGCCCCCCGCCCGCAGACCCTCACAACCAACGGCCAGGGTTGTGAGGATGAGGCCCTTGTCCTTATCAACATGGGGACAAGGTGCTTTGAGGGGTCACAGACCCCCAAAGCATCCTCCCAATGTTGAGGGTATGTGGCCTGGTACGGTTCAGGAGGGAGGGGGGGCCGCTCTCTCGTCCCCCCCTCTTTTCCTGCGGCCTGCCAGGTTGCGTGCTCGGATAAAGGGTCTGGTATGGATATTTAGGGGGACCCCCACGTCAATTTTTTTTTTTAATTTGATGCGGGGTTCCCCTTAATATCCATATCAGACCTGAAGGGTCTGGTATGGATATTTGGGGGGACCCCCACGTCAATTTTTTTTTTAAATTTGACACGGGGTTCCCCTTAATATCCATGTCAGACTTGAAGGGCCTTTTGATTGAATTTAGGGGAACCCCCACGCTTTTTTTTTTTTTTTTTTTTTTTTAATCAATGAATGAATGAATTGTCGGCTAATACAGAGAACACTCAAGTGATTTTAAAAGACTTTTTTTCCTGCACAAATGACACTTTGTGCAGCGACAGTTCTAAGCACCAGAAACATGCGCCCCTTCACAGGCATACTATAGATACCCCCCAGCTACGAAATTTAAAGGAATATTACACTTTTATTGTTTCACTTTAATCATTATTAAAATCACTGCTCCTGAAAAAACGGCCGTTTTTAAAACTTTTTTTTGCATTGATCCATGTCCCCTGGGGCAGGACCCAGGTCCCCAAACACTTTTTAGGGCAGTAACCTGCATATTACCCTTTAAAATGAGCACTTTAGATTTCTCCCATAGACTTGTATAGGGTGTTCCGGCTTTTCGAATTTGCTGCGAACAGCCCAAATTGTTCACTGTTCGCTGAACAGGCGAACAGGCAATGTTCGAGTAGAACATGAGTTCGACTCGAACTCGAAGCTCATCCCTAATAGAGAGCACTGACATCAGCAGCGTGACATAAAGCATTAACACCAGCACCGTGACATACAGCATTGACAGCAATACCGTGATAGAGAGCACTGACATCAGCAGCGTGACATAAATCACTCACACCAGCACCGTGATATACAGCACTGACAGCAGCACCGTGATAGAGAGCACTGACATCAGAAGCGTGACATACAGCCCTGACATCAGCACCGTGATATACAGCACTGACAGCAGCACCGTGATAGAGAGCACTGACATCAGAAGCGTGACATACAGCACTGACATCAGCACCATGATATACAGCACTGACAGCAGCACCGTGATAGAGAGCACTGACATCAGAAGCGTGCCATACAGCACTGACATCAGCACCGTGATATACAGCACTGACAGCAGCACCGTGACAGAGAGCACTGACATCAGCAGCGTGACATTAAGCACTCACACCAGCACCATGATATACAGCACTGACAGCAGCACCGTAAGCAGCCCCAGGAGGAAGTCAGCACAGCACAGGGATGGTGTGATCCCCTCATAATAAGAACCCCCAGGAGTAAGTCAGCACAGCACAGGGATGGTGTGATCCCCTCATAATAAGCAGGCCCAGGAGAAAATCAGCACAGCACAGGGATGGTGTGATCCCCTCATAATAAGCAGGCCCAGGAGAAACTCAGCACAGCACAGGGATGGTGTGATCCCCTCATAATAAGAACCCCCAGGAGGAAGTCAGCACAGCACAGGGATGGTGTGATCCCCTCATAATAAGCAGGCCAAGGAGAAACTCAGCACAGCACAGGGATGGTGTGATCCCCTCATAATAAGAACCCCCAGGAGTAAGTCAGCACAGCACAGGGATGGTGTGATCCGCTCATAATAAGAACCCCCAGGAGTAAATCAGCACAGGACAGGGATGGTGTGATCCCCTCATAATAAGAACCCCCAGGAGGAAGTCAGCACAGCACAGGGATGGTGTGATCCCATCATAAGCAGCCCCAGTAGAAATATGACACCGCTCAACCTCTTGAAAGAGGAGGGTAGGGGCATATAGTACGGTGTGCTTTTTTGGGACAAGGAAGTGAGCCAAATGAAGAAAGAAGGTCTGTGTGCTTGATTAAAAAAATTGTTTATAGACATATACATGGTCTACTGGTCACATGTGTTGAATTCCTCCGAGATCCATGCCTCATTCATTTTTATAAATGTGAGGTAGTTAACACTGTCGTGAGCTAGGCGAGTACGCTTATCGGTCACGATCCCCCCTGCTGCGCTGAACGTCCTTTCGGACAGGACACTGGATGAGGGGCAAGCCAACAGTTCGATTGCAAATTGGGCAAGCTCTGGCCAGAGGTCAAGCCTGCCCACCCAGTAGTCCAGGGGTTCATCACTCCTCAGAGCGTCCACATCGGCCGTTAAACCAATGTAGTCGGACACCTGATGGTCTAGGCGTTCCCTGATGCTGGATCCGGATGACACCTGTCGATGCGTCAGCTGATAGAATGACCTCATATCCGAAGTCACCAACACATCTTCAAACCGGCCTCTTCTTGCAGGCGCTGTTGGATTGGTACCCGCAAATCCTTCTCTGGGAGTGGGAATTGCTCCTCTGCCAGCGCACGCAAAAGCAGAATGCAGCATTTCTCGAAGCAAGGCCTGTAAGTGCTGCATTCTGACAGCCCTCTGCGACGGCGGTAACATTTCCGCCATTTTTGTTTGTACCGGGGTCTAAGTACGTTGCCACCCAGTACTGGTCCTTGACCCTTATGCTTTTTATACGGGGGTCCCTATTAAAACACTGGAGCATGAAGGCCCCCATTTGCACTAAAGTGGAAGCGGTGTGGTGGCCTGGCTCCTCTTCATTGTCCTCTCCCCATCCACGCACAACAGGGATCCCAGAAAGGTTTAAAGCATGCTCTTCTTGCTCCTCCTCATCCGCCCTGGCACCATCCTCCTCTGACTCCTCTTCAGACTCCTGTTGTTGACTTGTAGCCCTCCCTGGGAATTCATCCAGCATTGCGACTTCCTCATCTTCCCGCTCCTGCTCCTCCACAGCCTGATCAATGACACGACGCAATGCACGCTCCACAAAGAAGGCATAAGGTACCATGTCACTGATGGCACCATGGCTGCGACTGACCAGTTTGGTGATCTCCTCAAATGGCCGCAGAAGTCTGCATGCGTCGCGCATGAGCAGCCACTGGCGTGGTGAAAAAAACCCCAGCTCCCCAGAACCGTTTCTGCCGCAGAGTTCATACAGGTAGACGTTAACTGCACGTTTCTGCTGGAGCAGCCTATCAAGCATATAGAAGGTTGATTTCCATCGCGTCGGGCAATCGCAAATAAGACGTCTGACCGGCAGATTGTGTCGCCGCAAGTTTAAGACGTGTGCCATGCATGGCCCGTGCATGATTTTGCCCTGTTTCAATGCGCTAAGCAGATTGGCACCGTTGTCACACACCACTTTACCAACTGTCAAATTGAGCGGTGTTAGCCACTGATCTGCCTGTGAACGCAAAGCTGAAAGGAGTGCCGGGCCAGTGTGGCTCTTGGCTTCCAGGCACAACAGACGCAGCATGGCATGGCAACGTCTCACCTGACATGTGGAATAGGTTCTGGGGAGCTTGGGCGGTGCAGCGGAAGAGACGCTAGCAGCAGAAAAGGAGGAGGCAGCTGAGGAGGAGAGGGAGGAGGATGGAGTAGGAGGAGGAGGAGAAGAAGAGTCAGGCCTGCATGCAATCCGTGGCGGTAAAACCAAATCTACACGGGTGCCACGGGTTACATGCTTGACGGCCGTCAGAAGGTTCACCCAGTGGGCAGTAAAAGTGATATACCTTCCCTGCCCGTGTTTGCTAGACCACGTGTCTGTGGTCAGATGTATCTAGGCACCGACACTGTGTGCCAGAGATACATTCACTTGCCGCTGAACATGGCCATATAACTCTGGGATGCCCTTCTCAGAGAAATACTTCCTTCCTGGGACCTTCCATTGTGGTGTTCCAATGGCCACAAATTTGCGAAAGGCCTCCGAGTCCACCAGTTTATATGGCAGTAGTTGGCGGGCTATGAGTTCTGACAAGCCAGCCGTCAATCGTTGGGCAAGAGGGTTATCCGGCGTCATAATTTTTTTACGCTCGAACATTAGGCCCACGGAAGCCTGCCTTTTTGCAGAAAAATGTGAGCTTGGCGTGATGGAAGGTGGAGTGCAGGACAATTGTGAGGAGAGAGGAGAAGGAGAAGTAGAAGACGAGGCTGGACTGTGAGAGCCTGCAGTGTGGCTTTGTGTGTTACGTTGCTCCCACTCGGCTTGGTGATGGCTGCCCATGTGCCTTCTTAAGGCGGTCGTCCCTAGGTGAGTGTTGGGCTTACCGCGACTAATGCGTTGACTGCAAAGATTGCAGATGGCAACGCTATTGTCAGCAGCGGACACGTTAAAAAAAGCCCACACTGCGGAGCCATGTGCCGGTGTCCTGGGAGCGCCAGATGTGACCGTACATGGTCGATGACTCGCTCCTGATACATTTGCAGTCTGCTCTGTCCCTCCTGTGCAATGTAAGTTATTCCTGCTTCTCCTCCCTATCTGCTGGTCCATATCTCCCTCTGAACTCCCCTCCTCTTCCTCTCTTCTGGGCACCCATGTGACATCACTAGACACGTCATCATCAACGTCACCTTCCCCACCGCTATAAGTAGAGATCTCGGAGTAGGCGGCAACACCGGGGACCAACCTCCTCCTTGGGCTGATCTGGGTACTGTCGTCAGACTGCTGAGTAGCGGTTGTTGCTACCTCCTCTTCCTGATCCAATACCAAGAGTGGCTGCGCATCAGAAATGTCCTCTTGATATGGATCGGAAAATAATTCCTGTGACTCAAGCGGAAGGTATGTGGTGGTGGTGGTGTTGTTGGTGGTAGTGTCTTTGGGGGTGCACATAGCAGAGAGTGAAGAAGAGGGTGCAGATCGAGAGGATGAGGAGGGTGCAGAAGAGTAAGGCTGAGTGAGCCACTCAACCAAGTCTGGTGCGTCCTTTAAAGTAATTGAACGCACCTTCTGCAACTTCCCACTTTGGCTCAAGGCTGGTGCTCCTGCCCTACCCCTACCACCCCTGCGGAAGGGCCTGCCTCTTCCTCTGCCTGTCATTTTTTAAATCACCCTGTGACAAAACTCTTAGTCCCTATACCGATGAAGGACTGCTGCAGTATAGGGCAGCGGTCAGCAGTGGTGCACCTCAACCCTATGTATTGTGGACCGATACCGGTCCTTACAGAACAGCAGACTGTACCTCACTCAACCCTATGTACTGTAGCACCCTTCACCAAGTTACCAGTCCTTATAAGGACCTTTGTGGACCAAGTAGGTTGTGTGTGACTGATTAGCAGACTGTATGTCAGTCCCTATACTGATGAAGGAGTGCTGCAGTATAGGGCAGCGGTCAGCAGTGGTGCACCTCAACCCTATCTATTGTGGACCGATAGCGGTCCTTACAGAACAGCAGACTGTACCTCACTCAACCCTATGTACTGTAGCACCCTTCACCAAGTTACCAGTCCTTATAAGGACCTTTGTGGACCAAGTAGGTTGTGTGTGACTGATTAGCAGACTGTACATCAGTCCCTATACTGCTGAAGGACTGCTGCAGTATAGGGCAGCGGTCAGCAGTGGTGCACCTCAATCCTATCTATTGTGGACCGATAGTGGTCCTTACAGAACAGCAGACTGTACCTCACTCAACCCTATGTACTGTAGCACCCTTCACCAAGTTACCAATCCTTATAAGGACCTTTGTGGACCAAGTAGGTTGTGTGTGACTGATTAGCAGACTGTATGTCAGTCCCTATACCGCTGAAGGACTGCTGCAGTATAGGGCAGCGGTCAGCAGTGGTGCACCTCAACCCTATCTATTGTGGACCGATAGCGGTCCTTACAGAACAGCAGACTGTACCTCACTCAACCCTATGTACTGTAGCACCCTTCACCAAGTTACCAGTCCTTATAAGGACCTTTGTGGACCAAGTAGGTTGTGTGTGACTGATTAGCAGACTGTACGTCAGTCCCTATACTGCTGAAGGACTGCTGCAGTATAGGGCAGCGGTCAGCAGTGGTGCACCTCAACCCTAGCTATTGTGGACCAATAGCGGTCCTTACAGAACAGCAGACTGTACCTCACTAAACCCTATATACTGTAGCACCCTTCACCAAGTTACCAGTCCTTATAAGGACCTTTGTGGACCAAGTAGGTTGTGTGTGACTGATTAGCAGACTGTACGTCAGTCCCTATACTGCTGAAGGACTGCTGCAGTATAGGGCAGCGGTCAGCAGTGGTGCACCTCAACCCTATCTATTGTGGACCGATAGCGGTCCTTACAGAACAGCAGACTGTACCGCACTCAACCCTATGTACTGTAGCACCCTACACAGACCAAGTTACCAGTCCTGATAAAGAGCTTTGTGGAACAAGTGAGTTGTGAATGATTAGCAGACTGCAGCAGAAGGGCAGCAGTCAAGTATAATATTCTTTCTATATTTGGAAGAAAGAATATTATACGTGTACAAGCCTATTACCATACCACTGATACCAGTCCTGAAAAGAACCTTTGTGGAACTAATAGTAACAGCAACTGTTTAAACTGACCCTCACTGCCTGACACACTGCTTCCTTCCTGTCCCTATACAAACTGGCAAAACAGAGGAGACTGGAACAATTACTGGTTACTCGAATAGCTCTTTTGTGGACCTGATAGTAACAGCTAATGATGATGATGATGATGATGACTAATCTGGCTGTCCCTAAAATAGCAGCAGACACAGCGCTCTGTCCCTTTATCTAAACTGACAAAAGACACTCAGGCTGCTGCAACAATCAGTAGCACAGCAAACCTATATACACCTAACACCTATACCAGTCCTGAAAAGAACTTTTGTGTACCAAATAGCTAGCGTTTTATCTGTCCCTGCTCCAAACAGCAACCTTTCCCTATAGTGACAGAAGAAAGAATGTAAAATGGCTGCCGGATCGGGTGTATTTATAAGTTAGGGGGAATGTCCAAGTGTCCATGTGCTGTCATGTTTCAATTGGCTGTCCTGTACCCCATGATGGATGTGTCATAAGGTCAAAGTTCCTTTACACAGTAAAAACACAGAAGTCCGCCGGGCGAACGGCTCGAATAGTCCGCCGAACTGGCGGACCACGAACAGCCGAAATTCGCCGCGAAACGACCGCCGGGCGAACTGTTCGGCCATCACTATTGTGGAGACTGCGGAGCCACGAGCCAGCATCCTGGGAGCGCCAGATGTGACCATACATGGTTGATGCCTCGCTTCTGATACGTTAGCAGTCTGCTTTGTCCCTCTTGTGCAATGTAAGTTCTGCCTGCTTCTCCTCCCTATCTGCTGGTCCATATCTCCCTCTGAACTCCCTTCCTCTTCCTCTCTTGTGGGCACCCACATGACATCCCTAGACATGTCATCATCTACGTCACCTTCCCCACTACTATAATTAGAGGTCTTAGAGTAGGCAGCAACAGTGGGGACCAACCTCTTTGTTCTGATCTGGGTACTGTCGTCAGACTGCTGAGTGGCGGTTGTTGCTACCTCCTCTTTCTGATCCAATGCCAAGAATGGCTGTGCATCGGAAATGTCTTGCGATGGTTCAGAAAATAATTCCTGTGACTCAAGCGGAGGGTATATGGTGGTGGTGGTGTTGGTGGTAGTGTCTTTGGGGGTGCACACAGCAGAGAGTGAAGAGGGTGCAGATCGAGAGAATGAGGAGGATGCAGAAGAGTAAGGCTGAGTGAGCCACTCAACCAAGTCTGGTGCGTCCTTTGATGTAATTGAACGCACCTTCTGTAATTTCCCACTTTGGCTCAAGTTGTTGCTCCTGCCCTACCCCTACCACCCCTGCGGAAGCACCTGCCTCTTTCTCTGCCTGTAATTTTTTTAATTACCCTGTGACAAAAGTCTCTAGAGAAGTGCAGTATGTATGTGGAAGAAGGTATATAACACCCCGCTTCGGGGAGCCACTGGTCTATCACACCAGTTATAATACTTTTTTCTAATTGCGTTTGTCACTCTTTGTATTATTGCTGCAGAACTGCTCAGCAGTCACAATGCTGCACAGTGGAAATGCACTATACTATGCTTTCTATATTTGAAAGTATTTTGAAAGTATTTTATACGTGTATTACACCCCTATATACAGCACACCAAATAGTACACCTATACCAGTCCTTAAAAGGACGTTTGTGGACCTAATAGTAGCTAGCTAGTGAATTACAGACTTTCCCTACTCCAAACAGCAAACTCTATCCCTACACTGAGAAAAGACAGCTGCAGAATCGGTCAGCACTGCAATGCACTATAGTATGCTTTCTATATTTGAAAGAAAGTATATTATAAGTGTATTACAACCCTATATACTGTACACCTATACCAGTCCTTAAAAGGACGTTTGTGGACCTAATAGTAGCTAGCTAGTGTATTACATATTGTCCCTGCTCCAAATACTAAACTGTGCCTACACTGAGAAAAGACAGCTGCAGAATCGGTCAGCACTGCAGTGCACTATAATATGCTTTCTATATTTGAAAGAAAGTATATTATAAGTGTATTACAACCCTATATACTGTACACCTATACCAGGCCTTAAAAGGACTTTTGTGGACCTAATAGTAATATCTAGTGATTATAGACAGACTGCCCCTGCTCCAAACAACAAACTGTCCCTACATTGAGAAAAGACAGCTGCAGAATCGGTCAGCACTGCAGTGCACTATAATATGCTTCCTATATTTGAAAGAAAGAATATTTAAGTGTATTACAACCTTATATAATGTACACCTATACCAATCCTTTTGTAGACCTAAGGCTGCGTACACACGGGCAGACTGTTCGCCCAACTTTGTCCGCTGAACAGTGTTTCAGCGGACAGTCCGCTCGTGTGTGGGCTTCAGCGGACAGTTTCAGCGGACAGTCTGACGAACAAAGTTTTTCGGAATTTCCGTAAGACAGTCCGCTGAAACTTGGTTTGAGCGGACAGTCCGCTCGTGTGTAGGCTTGTTCGTCAAACTAAGTTCCGCGCATGCTCAGAAAGGATTTACACGCCGAAGGTTGCATTGCAGTGTATAGGACGTCGTTTTTATAGTCCCGTCGTACGTGCCGTTCACGTCATCGCGCACGCTTTCAGCGGACTGTTCGTTCATCGTGTGTGGTCAAGTCCGCTCATGCAAATTTTGAGCGGACTGTTTGTCGGATTGTTTGACAAACTAAGTTGGGCGAACAGTCCGCCCATGTGTACGCGGCCTAATAGTAACAGCTAGTTATTACAGACTTACTGTCCCTGCTCCACACAGCCTCTTTTCCCTACACTGACAAAGACAGAATGTAAAATGGCCGCCAGATCAGATCTATTTAAAAGGTAGGGGGTATGTTCATGTGCTGAAATGTCTCAATTGGCTGTCCTGTACCCTATGATGGATGTGTCATGGAACAAAGTTCTTCACAAAATAAATGAATATGTGCACCGCAAACAGCACCAGAAGTCCACCGGTTTGGCGAATCATGAACGAGCAAAGTTTGCCACGAACCGACTGCCGGGCGAACCGCAAAGGCCATCTCTATCCTTTGTGTTTTATACTGAATAAAAATATTGAAACATAAAATTTAGTATGTGTCTAGATTGTAATTTTATTGAAGCAGCATATATCTTTTGGCAGGTTATGGCAGATTTCAGCCTTTCAGTAAAAAAAAAAAAAAAAAATCACAAGCTGCCGCTCCTTATGTGAAAAACTACATTTAGAATTAAAAATGCATGTTTATGTAATTTTATAAATCCGTGATGCTCCTGTTATAACTGTATGTTTCATATAAGGAAAGCTCAGTTTAAGAACAACTGAAAGTAGATCTAGGATGATACAACTATTTTTATGTAAGTGACAAATCTATCACACAGAAATGTATAAAACAGAGAGAGATATGAGAAGAGAATGACACTCTCACATACTATAGAGATGTCACTGATCCATTCGCAGCATCACAACACAGAATCCTGTAGACATTATGGGATTTTTTCTTTTATAGAGGTTTTTCTTCTGCCTTTTGTTCTGAAGATCCAAACTCTGGCTGTTTTAACTGTATTTAAAGTTCAAATCTTTCGGGCTTTTTTGTGGATGTCATTTTGCATATATAATACTCAGAGCTCATCGTCGGTCTGTAATCTCAGGATAAAGGATGTAGATGAGGAATTTGGATTTTACCAAGAGGGTGACTTCATCATCGGAGGAGTGTTCACTATACGTGCCGGTACATCAAATATGAAAGGAACAAATTCCTACATAAAAGAATTCTGCTCTGTAGAGTAAGTAATGTTTTGGACTATTATACTTTGTTATCATTTTCCAATGCTTTGCAGGGGCAGTTTAAGAAATGTTAGGCAACATTATCAGTGATTACAAATGACAATTTAATATTTTTAGCTACTGCTTGGGGATACCTTTGCCTACTACCAGGGATTGTATGTCTGTTCATTACTTAAAGTATAACTCCACTTTTGTTGAAAAAAAAAACAACCCCATCTGGGTGATCAATGTACATTGCAAGGATTTTTACAAACTTTGTTGCAGATTCCTACCTGTTTCTAAGAAAAAGATGTAAGTTTGATTGTGCCATTGTACAAAGTGAATCTGAATGGAAGTGACTTTTGCATTAGTACTCAACTGATTAATTTGCAGTGTTCTAATAAGAAATGGTGCAGTGTCTGTCAGCATCCCTTTAGAAGTGAATAAAACCTTTATGAATATCTCCCCAAAAATTACATTTTTTTTTTGCAGAGGATGCATACAATCTGACTTGTGTCTTAGTGCAGACTTCTGGGAAAATTAGCGAGCCAATCACACAAGCAGGACATTACATTTCTGGGTATGTACAGCAGACCAACTCTGTACAGAACATCCTTAGATTGGATATACAAAAAATACAGTGCTGTTGTTGTAAAAGGAAAGGGAATTTTAACATTAAATTACATTATGGCTTGTGTACAGAGTAGAGTGTATATGATATATCATTTTTTTTTTTATTTTGCTATTTTTTTTTCACAAATGTGGAATTACCCTTTAAAAGAACTGATGACCTTATGATCTAAATGACATGATGATAAGATCAAATAAAAAAATATAACATATGATCTGGCTGACTGAAGTGGAAAACGTACAGTTGTAATATGCTTAGAAAAATAAATGGCCACACAAAGAAATAACCATTAATAAGTAACTAGTGGAAATAATTATCAAAAGCTTTAGCACACACACTTGATTTTCTGAGTCTTCCTTGTAAGATTTTTTTTTCTTACTTGATTCTCCCAGTTGATCTATTTTTTACACTTCCTGTAATAGAGTCACATTATATTTTTTTGCAGTGAAATTGCCCAGCATTGTTTCCATCTTTTGGACAGGGAGTAAAGTAAAAACATAGAAAAGTCCAAGTTCAGCTAACATGTTTAACCACTTCAGCCCCGGACCAATTTTTAGCCTAAGGACCAGAGGTCTTTTTACAATTTGGCACTGCACTGCTTTAACTGGTAATTGCGCGGTCATGCAATGTTGTACCCAAACAAAATTTGCGTCATTTTCTTCCCACAAATAGAGCTTTCTTTTGATGGTATTTGATTGCCTCTGCGATTTTTATTTTTTGCAATATAAATGGAAAAAGGCCCAAAATTTTGAGAAAAAAAGATATTTTCTACTTTTTGTTATAAGAAAAATCGAATAAACTCAATTTTAGTCATACATTTAGGGCAAAATGTATTCAGCCACATGTCTTTAGTAAAAAAAAATAAGCGTATATTTATTGGTTTACGCAAAAGTTATAGCGTCTACAAACTAGAGTACATTTTCTGGAATTTACACAGCTTTTAATTTATGACTATCTAATTTTTGAGGTGCTAAAATGGCAAGGCAGTACAAACCCCCCAAATGACCCCATTTTGGAAAGTAGACACCCCAAGAAAATTGCTGAGGGGCATGTTAAGCCCATTGAATATTTTTTTTTTGTCCCAAGTGATTGAATAATGACACAAAAAAAAAAGTTTACAAAAAGTTGTCACTAAATGATATATTGCTAACACATGCCATAGTTATATGTGGAATTGCACCTCAAAATATATTCTGCTGCTTCTCCTGAGTACGAGGATACCACATATGTGGGACTTTTTGGGAGTCTAGCTGCGTACGGCACCCCGAAAACCAATCACTGCCTTCAGGGTTTCTAAGGGTACAAATTTTTGATTTCACTCCTCACTACCTATCACAGTTTCGAAGGCCATAAAATGCCAAAATAGCACAAAACCCCCCAAATGACCCAATTTTGGAAAGTAAACACCCCAAGCTATTTACTGAGAGGCATGTTGAGTCCATGAAATATTTTATATTTTGCCACAAGTTGCAGGAATATTACAATTTTTTTTTTTTTGCACAAAGTTGTCACTAAATGATATTTTGCTGACACATGCTATGGGCATAAGTCAAATTACACCCCAAAATAAATTCTTCTGCTTCTCCCGAGTACAGGGATACCACATGTGGAAGACTTTTTGGGAGTCTAGCCACGTACGGGACCCCGAAAACCAAGCACTGCCTTCCGGATTTAAATATAAAACGCTACCAAAAAAAACTGTTAGCGATCGCAGGGATCAGGCCTAACTCTGCGAAAGCTGCAGTTATGTGTTTAGTGTTTTGTAAGTGACATTGATCGATCGATACTGCACTTGGGTGGGCTGGGCGGAGGGGCAAAATGCAGGTGCTAGCAGGTATCTGGGCTGATCCTGCTAACAATGCGTTTTTTTTGGAACCCTAAACTGCTGGGGACGCTAATATAGATCTGATCAGATCAGATATTGATCTGTTCAGATTCTATACCACTATGGGAGGTTTATGCTTTGCACATGGGAGTTAGCGGTACTGGCACTAACCTAGCGCTGCCTTGGGCGACGCAGACCATGACCCTAAAACCTAATTGATATCACCCGCCGGGTGATCAGGGGGTTAAACCTCTATTGGGTAATAAATGGTGGGTGCCCTGATGCTATAAAAAGCAAACTAACTAACCAGAGTCACCCGTAACACTTATACGGTGATCACTGGTGAAAGGGTTAACTAAGGGCAATCAGGGGGTTAACATTTTTATTAGGTAGTATATGGGGGTCCCTGGCGCTATATAAAACATGTTAGTGTAGTGTTTGGTGCACTTACTTCACTGTTCTCCTCGTAGTCCGGTCAAAAAGTCCGCCCCGAGGAGAATGACATCGCTTCCTCCCTGCCTGTGTTTACTATACACAGTGGGAGGAAGCTTCTCATTCGCCAGGAGCGATCGAGAGGGGGTGGCCAGAAACCAACGGCCATCCCCTCATCCCGGATCGCTCCTGAAGCAAAACAGACCACTGCATCCAGCGGGAGGGGGTCCGAACGGACCTCCCCACCCGCTGGAAGGCAAGCACGTACATGTACGTGCTTGTGCCTGTACATGCCATTCTGATGACGTACATTGGCATGCGGCGGTCCTTAAGTGGTTAAGCCATTATAGTAACTTTTTTCTTTTCTGTTGGAAAAAAAGTCTCATGCCTATTTTTAACGGTGATAGTCAGGCATTATAGCTGGCACTGTGTTCTTCACCTATAGCAGCCCCCCTTTCCATAGGGCAAGCAGTCCTACTAGTACTTGTTTGCCCCCAGGTCTTATAGACAATGTTATAGTGCCTATGTACTATGCCAGGGCAGGCACGGGCTAAGCACAGCAAAAAAGGTACTTGTGGTTGGCAGACAGGCAGAGTGGTCAAATGGCAGTCCTGGTTCATAAAGTGACCAGGATGAAATCTGTTATCAAAAAGCAGGCTGCGTTCTGAGATTAGTCCAAAGTTCAATTCAGGGTTTGATGGGAATCCAAACTAGCTGCCAGGGTGGAGATCGGGCAAAGGTAAAGGTTGCGGCAAGGGAACAAGGCAGGCTAATGGGGAGCTTGAAGCATGTTTTGCAAACACTATCACAAGCATGACACTAAGGGCTTGGCAGGCTTAATGTGGTTGTTAAATCACTTTTATAAAAAGCTCCCATCCCCTCTGTATTAGAACAGTAAGTTACCCTGTGTCAGTTTTTTTTCATAAATATGCTTATCTGTACTGATACACAGTTGCCTCCTCTCTCCTCATGTCACATGAGTTACATGATCGCAGGAAGACACTGTGTTATCAGTACAGATAAGAATATTTATGATATAAACACAGACACAGGGGAACTTATTGTTCTAATACAGAGGGGATGGAAGCATTTACTGATAAGTATGAGAGAAACAGGAGTGGGGGGGTGCTGACACAAGCAGACAGTCAGAGAGGGGAGGGGGGAGAGGATGGAGGAGAGGGCACAGGAGACAGATAGCAGGGTGCGGCTGACGGAGGCACGAACGCTGACCACGGTGTCAGGGGTCAGCAGCCCTGATATATTGTGGTCAGCGTACCCGGGGAGCGCATAGCCAGGCAGGATCAGCCAGGTGTTACAGGTGATCCAGGGGAGCCAAATAACACAGCACAAGTGCTGTGCTGTATAACACGCTTTAAGGGAACAGAATCTGTTTTTTTTTTTTTGGGGGGGGGGGGGGGCTGATATAAAACAGGTTTGGTCTCCACCCTGAGGCTGTGTCTACATCAATCACCCTGAAGGTGGACAGTGGGACAGGGAGAGTGCGGCTCAGCCAAAACCAGGATGCTGGAATGAGACCAGCAGCTGCCAAGGAACAGGAGCGTTACACACTTCTGATAAAAAGTTTGTCACATGAATTATATGAATGGCAAAATCAACAGGTAATTAAATAAAGCAGCAAATCATGTATGTCATTATTGATTTTCCCATCATTACACTTTAAATATTACTTTTGTCTGTGGCCAGATCTTCTTCTCAGTATGTCTCAGCTGTACGTTGTCCATCCCAGATGACCAATTCAGAAAAAAAAGAGTAAATAGGACTGAAAAGAAACTAAGATGTTTTTAATAATGTCACAATTTATTATACAGTACATACTGTGAGGGGGTTCGCTCGGTAGCGGGTGTGTGTGACCCCCTGGATGGGTTCACAACACAAAGTCAGGCACAGCAGACAGCGGTGTAGGTACAAAAAACAAAAGATCCGGTTTATTTAGGCTACATGCAGTGATACATATAACAGCCAAACAAAATAAAACAAAAAAATAAATCCTGGTCAGCTTGACCTCTAACTACACACGTAGACTCCCTGTCTAACAACTGGGTGCAGCCTTGTGCTGCTCCAGTCCCTGTCTCTATTGTAGGGGTTTGCCACACAGGCGTTAACTCACCGCACAGAACAGATCTCAGACTCCCCAGTCTATACACACAAAACTGGTTCCAGGATGGAGCATCTCCCTATGCATGCTGGGGTTTTTTGTAGAGGCCTTAATGAGCCCACTTAATTCAGCTGGGCTCATTAACTCTTCCCCTCTAATTGTAAAAGTCTGCATAAAGCCTGAATCTAGGACACACATATTTACCATCCTGGATACAACCAGGTGACTTTACCTGCCTGCTGCCACATACCCCCCCCTCTTGTTTCAACCTTGGGGTTGTAACACCAGCAGTCAGACACGCATGTATCCGAGACAAAGCATCCACATTCCCCATTTTAACACCAGGGCGATGCTTAACTGTAAAGTTAAATTCCTGTAGGGCTAGGAACCACCTATTTACCCTTCTATTGGTCTCCTTGTTCTGAGCCATCCACTTTAAAGGAGCGTGATCAGTCACCAGGTCAAAGTGCCTACCTAGCAGATAGTACCGAAGGGAATCTAGAGCCCACTTCACTGCTAAACATTCCTTCTCAATCGTGGAGTAATTTACCTCATGGGACTTTAACTTCCTGCTGAGGTAAATGACTGGGTGCTCTTCCCCGTTCCAGACCTGGGATAACACTGCTCCTAACCCAACGTCTGATGCATCAGTTTGTACAACAAAGTCCTTAGAGAAGTCTGGTGAGTACAACACTGGCTGGCTACATAAGGCTGTTTTTAAGGACTGAAATGCTTCTTCAGCCTCTGGGGACCATTTAACCATAACCGACTCTTTCCCTTTTGTCAGGTTGGTGAGGGGCACAGCCTGAGAAGCAAAATGGGGAATGAATCGTCGATAATAGCCAGCGATTCCCAGAAAGGCTCGTACCTGTTTCTTGCTGTTGGGACGTGGCCAACTCTGTATGGCCTCGACTTTATTGACTTGGGGTTTTATCACCCCCCTCCCAATAGTGTACCCAAGATATTTGGCCTCCTCCTGTCCAATGGTACACTTCTTTGGATTGGCCGTAAACCCAGCTTCCCGGATAGAGTCTAGGACTGCTTGTACTTTTGGCAAATGTGAGACCCAGTCTGTGCTATGGATAATCACATCATCCAGGTAAGCTGCAGCATATTTCTGATGGGGCCTCAGAATCTTATCCATTTTCCCCTGGAATGTTGCCGGTGCATTCTGTAACCCAAACGGCATTCTCTTATATTGGAATGCCCCATCTGGGGTTACAAACGCAGTTTTCTCCTTGGCCGACTCGGCCAGGGGAATTTGCCAATACCCTTTGGTGAGATCAAGAGTTGTCATATATCGGGCTGTTCCCAGCCGGTCAATCAACTCATCTATACGTGGCATGGGGTAGGTGTCAAATTTTGTAACTTTATTTAATTGTCTAAAATCGTTACAAAACCGCCAGCTCCCATCAGGTTTGGGCACTAGTACAATAGGACTGGACCAGTCACTCTGGGACTCCTCTATCACACCCAATTCCAGCATCCTTTGAACCTCCCCACGTATTGCCTCCCGTCGGGCCTCTGGTATTCTGTAAGGTTTTAGTTTTACCCTTTCTCCTGGCGGGGTTGATAATGTCATGCTCTACGCCAGATGTTTGTCCCGGAAGCTCAGAGAAAATCTCTTTGTTACGAAGTACAAACTCTTTAACCTCCTGTTGTTGGGGTTTCGATAAGGTGTCTGCTATTCCAACCTCAGGAACTAAGCAATCAGGCTGTACTTGTGACAAAGTCTCTGCGACTAGGGATTCCCTATCCCTCCAGGCTTTCAGCAGATTGATGTGATAGATCTGCTCCGGCTTTCGCCTTCCTGGCTGTCTAACCCTGTAGTTCACCTCACTAATTTTTTCAATTACTTCATATGGACCTTGCCATTTGGCCAGAAATTTGCTTTCAACCGTAGGGACTAGCACCAAGACCCTATCCCCCGGGGAAAAAGTACGTGTCTTGGCCCCACGGTTGTACACTCTCTGCTGTGCTAACTGCGCTTGGGTTAAATGTTCCTTTACAATTGGCATTACCTGTGCAATTCTATCTTGCATCAGGGCGACATGCTCAATCACACTCCTGTGAGGAGAACTCTCATTTTCCCAAGTTTCCTTGGCGATATCCAGCAGCCCTCTTGGGTGTCTCCCATAGAGCAACTCGAAGGGTGAGAAACCCGTAGAGGATTGGGGTACCTCCCTAATGGCAAACATCAGATAGGGTATTAGACAATCCCAATTCTTTCCATCTCTATCCACCACCTTCTTTAACATTTTTTACGGTTTTGTTGAATCTTTCAACCAACCCATCTGTTTGGGGGTGATACACAGATGTACGCAATTGCTTCACTTTGTACAACTTGCATAATTCTTTCATAACCCGGGACATAAAGGGTGTACCTTGGTCCGTAAGCAGTACCTTACAAATACCCACGCGGATAAAAACAATCGATAGCTCTTTGGCTATGGTTTTGGCCGAGGTATTTCGGAGAGGAATTGCTTCCGGATAACGGGTGGCATAGTCCAATATAACCAAAATGTACTGATGCCCCCTAGCAGACTTCATTATCGGACCTACCAAATCCATTGCGATCCTCTCAAAGGGGACCTCAATGATAGGAAGAGGTACCAGTGGGTTACGGAAATGTGGCATAGGTGCCGACTTCTGACACACAGGGCAGGAGGAACAATACTTTTCTATTTCCTTCATGACCCCAGGCCAATAGAATCTCTGCAATACCCTCTCTCTGGTTTTCTCTGTCCCCAGATGACCTCCCAGAATGTGTCCATGAGCCAATTCTAACACCAACTTCCTGTAAGGTTTGGGCACTACAAGTTGCTCAATGGTTTCTTCTGCCCTTTGAGCCACTCGATATAGCAGGTCCCTTTCCATAGTGAAGTAAGGATAAGGGCAAGTCTTATCTGGGTTCACTAACTCGCCATCTATTTTCACCACATTTTCCCGTGCCTTTATTAGGGTGGGGTCTTTTAACTGTTCTGTGGCAAAATTTTCCCTGTGAACCTCAAGATCCGAAAACTCCACAGACGGCATGTTTTCATCTGAGGATGTTGGCTCCTCCCCAGTTTCTCGAGTTTCCCCCGCCAATACCGACAAGGGAAATTCAGGAGAGTCCTCACCACTCCCAGAGGAATTCTGGTCATCTTCCTGGTTTATAGGGGCACCAATGGGGGCCTCAGGACAATCCCAGAGTTCCCAGAATTTTGGAAAATCCCTTCCCACAATAGCATCATGTGGTAACTGAGACACTAACCCCACCTGATGAGAGAGGTTACCTTTCGGGGTCTCAAAAAACACTGAAGTTACAGGATACTCTCGGGTGTCCCCATGCACACAAATAACAGCCACCCTGTTCTTCCCAGAGACCTCTGTAGTAACTAATTCAGCTTTTATCAATGTTACCAGGCTACCTGAATCTAGCAACACATCAACATGTCTACCATTAATACACATTTTACATAAATGTTTCTCAGGTCCCCGAATGGCAGTGCATGCAACTGTCGCAAACAGCGACTGACGTCTCTCCCTTATAAAGTCACATTGCATAGGCTCATCCACAACTGGGCAATTGGCTGCAATATGTCCCTCTTGCCGGCAGCGGTAGCAAATAATTTTTTTCGCTGCCTCTTGCAGCATGGGCTTCCTGGGCTGCTCCCGCCAGACCTTAGGTAGAACTCCCACCCTCTCACTCTCTCCACCCTCACCCCTTGGAGTCATCTTACCCGCCACTGGGGATGATCTGGTCTTAGGGGGGAAAGTCCGTAAGTCCCTGGAAGAGGTGGTCAAGTTCTCTGTAGCCAAGTACCTCTCAACCAGATCCACAAGTTTATCTGCATTTTCTGGGTCTCCATGGCTTACCCATTTTTGGATGGCAGTAGGAAGAGCTCTCAGGAAACGATCCATAACAACACGTTCCACAATGTTTGGTGCGGTCAAAGTCTCTGACTGCAGCCACTTCCTGCTCAGGTGAATGAGGTCATACATTTGAGACCTGGGGGGGTTTCCAACCTGAAAAGTCCAGTTATGCACACGCTGAGCCCGGACGGCCAGGGTGACACCCAGCCGTGCCAATATTTCTGCTTTTAGCACCCCATAGTCTTTTGCTTGGTCAGGCTCTAGGTCATAATAAGTTTCTGCGATTCCCCAGTTAACAGAGGGGCCACCAGTCCAGCCCATTGCTCCTTAGGCCACTTTTCCCTTTCAGCAGTCCTTTCAAATGTGGTCAAAAACACCTCCGGATCATCCTCTCCAGTCATTTTTGTCAGTAAACGGCTCACACCAAAGGATGCGGTATTATTGTAACCACTTGCTTCATTGGTCTGTGGACGTTGCTGTATTAATGTCTCTATTTTCTGTTGAAAATTCTGCTCTTGCTTCTGCAACAGGTCTATGAAGCGGGCTTCAGATCGCTGCTGGGCTTGTTGCTGAGCTTCCAAACTCTGCTGCAAAGTTGCATTTGTCTGCTGCTGATTTGCATTTGCCTGCTGCTGGGCTTCCAAACTCTGCTGCAAAGTTGCATTTGTCTGCTGCTGATTTTCATTTGCCTGCTGCTGGGCTTGTTGTTGAGCTGCAAGGCTCTTTTGTAAACCTGCATTTATTTGCTGCTGGTTTGCATTTGCTAGAGCCAGCTGTCTCAGTATCTCCTCCATGCTGGCCTTAATAAAAAAAAAAAAACTGCCAAAATTCTCCACCAACTGTGAGGGGGTTCGCTCGGTAGCGGGTGTGTGTGACCCCCTGGATGGGTTCACAACACAAAGTCAGGCACAGCAGACAGCGGTGTAGGTGCAAAAAACAAAAGATCCGGTTTATTTAGGCTACATGCAGTGATACATATAACAGCCAAACAAAATAAAACAAGAAAATAAATCCTGGTCAGCTTGACCTCTAACTACACACGTAGACTCCCTGTCTAACAACTGGGTGCAGCCTTGTGCTGCCCCAGTCCCTGTCTCTATTGTAGGGGTTTGCCACACAGGCGTTAACTCACCGCACAGAACAGATCTCAGACTCCCCAGTCTATACACACAAAACTGGTTCCAGGATAGAGCATCTCCCTATGCATGCTGGGGTTTTTTGTAGAGGCCTTAATGAGCCCACTTAATTCAGCTGGGCTCATTAACTCTTCCCCTCTAATTGTAAAAGTCTGCATAAAGCCTGAATCTAGGACACACATATTTACCATCCTGGATACAACCAGGTGACTTTACCTGCCTGCTGCCACAATACGTTAAAAAAATATTGCTGCCATTCCTCTTGATGCTGGTATTTCCAAGCTATCACGATGACTGCTGGGTCTTTGGTATTATAGAAGCTTCTGCAGTCAAAAACCGAGCTTTTAAAGTGACCCTGCCCTGTAGTAATGTGCAAGCCGGCTGGGAGAGACATAGTGACCGGCGGGGGGAGCAAAAATTCTACCAACATATCCAGAAGAAGAATAGGTAAGACGGAGTTAAGGTAACCTTACAAGATGAAATTCCTTTGTACTCCAATAAAATACTTTTGACAAGAAAAAGTAGGTTTTTTTTTAACAAAAAAAAGTATTAACCACTTCAGCCCCGGGAAGGTTTTACCCCTTTCCTGACCAGAGCACTTTTTACAATTTGGCACTACGCCGCTTTACCTGGTAATTGTGCAGTCATGCAATGCTGTACCCAAACAAAATTTGCTTCCTTTTTTTCCCACAATTAGAGCTTTCTTTTGGTGCTATTTGATCACCTCTGCGGTTTTAATTTTTTGTGCTATACACAAAAAAGAGCGACAATTAAAAAAAAAAAAAAAAAACAATATTTTTAACTTTTTGCTATAACAAATATCCCTAAAAATGTTTTAAAAAAAAATATTTCTTTAGGCCAATATATATTCTTCTACATATTTTTGTTAAAAAAAATCACAATAAGCTTTTATTGATCGGTTTGCGCAAAAGATATACTGTCTACAAATTATGGGAAAGATTTATGATTTTTTTTTGGCATTTTTATTATTATTCTTTTTTATACTAGTAATGGCGATGATCTGAGATTTTTAGCGGTATTGCGACATTGCGGCGGACAGATCGGACAGACCATGCATTGGGCAGACCACCTCATACACACACTGTCACTCTTAAACTTTTACTTATTTAACCACTTCAATACCGAACACTTTCACCCCTGTGTGCTCAATCCATTTTTCAGTTTTCAGCTGTCACACTTTGAATGACAATTACTCGGTCACGCAACACTGTACCCACATTTATTGTTTTATAATTTTTGAGACAGAAAGAGATTTCATTTGGTAGTATTTAATCTCCACTGTTTTTTTTTTTTTTTTGCTGCATAAATGAGCACATTCTCAAAATGTGGGGAAAAAAAACATGTTTTTCCTAATTTCTGTTATAAAATTTTGAAAATAAATATTCTTCCTTAATAGGGATGGGCTATCTGTTCGAGTTGAACATGAGTTAGACTCGAACATTCGGTGAACAGTGAGCAATTTGGAGTGTTCGCTACAAATTTGAAAAGTCGCAGAACACCCTTTAAAAGTCTATGGGAGAAATCTAAAGTGCTAATTTTAAAGGTTAATATGCAAGTTATTGTCATAAAAAGTGTTTGGGGACCCGGGGACATATATCAATGCAAAAAAAAGTTTTAAAAACTGAAGATTTTTTTTGGGAGCAGTGATTTTAATAATGCTTAAAGTGAAACAATAAAAGTGAAATATTCCTATAAATTTCGTACCTGGGGGGTGTCTATAGTATGCCTGTAAATGGGCGCATGTTTCCCGTGTTTAGAACAGTCCGAGAGCAAAATTACATTTCTAAAGGAAAAAAAGTAATTTATAGTACTAGCGCTAGTGCCCACTATTAATGAATTGTCGGTCCCGACAATTCATATAAAAGTCATTCAAAGTCATTGAAAAATAAAAAAAGTAAAATGTGTGCGGGTCCCCCAAAATTCCATTACAAGACCCTTCAGGTCTGGTATGGATATTAAGGGGAACTCCGCCCCAAAATTTAAAAAAATGGCGTGGGGTTCCCCCCAAAAATCCATACCAGACACTTCAGGTCTGATATGGATTTTAAGGGGAACTCCACGCCAAAATAAAAAAAAATGGCATGGGGTTCCTCCAAAAATCCACACCAGACCTTTATCCGAACACGCAACCTGGCAGGCCGCAGAAAGAATAAAAAATAAAAAAGAGATTCCAGCGATGTAATCCAATAAAACAGAAAATTTATATCAAATACTTACCGTAATTTTCCTTCCTGATGGACTCCATGGCAGCCTACGTATGGGTTAATCCCGCCTCTCATACCTCATAGGACCCCACTCCCATAAATCTTTGCTCCTAATCAGAGACCGTGTTCCGTAACTTAGCCTACTCCAGCAAATGGGAGGGAATTCTTGCTGCCATGGAGTCCATCAGGGAAGGAAAATTACGGTAAGTATTTTATCTAAATTTTCCGTTTTCCTGACAGACTCCATGGCGGCCTACATATGGGAAATAACTAGCCATACACACCCAGGTGGGCACAAATTGCTGGTTCAACAAAAAGGAAGGTTTAATTAGCACCGTTCAAACAGATAGAACATCTAAACCAAAATTAACAGAAGAAAGAGCCGCTGGCTCAATACAATAGTGCTTCATGAAAGTATTTTTATCGATGACCATGAAGCTGCCTTGCAGATTACTTGTGCCGACACGTGTCGGGAAGCTGCCCACGACATCGATACACCTCTGGTGGAATGAGCAGTCACGGCCTCCGGAGGAGCCAGCCCCTTAGCCTTATACGCCCTTTGGATACTCTGTACGATCCAGGCCGCAATGGTTCTAGAGGAAGCGCGCAATCCTCTGTTTTTCCCGTAAAAATACACAAACAAATGATCTGACTTCCTAAAAGATGCTGTAGCTTCCAGATAGCACTTCAAAACTTCCCCAACATCCAGAGGATGGGTAATTGAATAATCAACTGACTGAACGGTTGGAAGAACAATTTCTTGATTCTCGTCGAAAACCAATGTCACTTTAAGATTTGATCCTAACATTGGGATCAGAACCACTCGATCCGGGAAGAAGATAAGGAAGGGCTCCTTAGAACCCAAGGTACTGATCTCCGATACTCTCTTAGCTGATGTTATAGCCACTAAAAACGCTGTTTTAATAGAAATGTCCTTTATAGACAGCTGATCCAATTGTTGAAATGATTCTTCTGAGAGAAAATCCAAAACAAGGGGAAGATCCCATTTGGAGAACCTTGGCTTTCTCTGAGGCCTAAGTCTTGATGCGCCTCTAAAGAATTGCCTGGTAAGAGGATGTCATGCCCAGGAGATACCAGTGAAAGCAGAAATTGCAGACATTTGGACCTGTAGAGAACTTACAGACAATGGCAGGTCCAAACCCGATTGGAGAAAACCTAAAACATCTTTAATTTCTGGGTTGTTACAAGAACCACCAGAGGATGAGACAAAGTCCATGAATTTAGACCATATTCTCTGGTAAACCTTATTCGTACCCTGTCTCCTGGCATTTAACAAGGTAGCCAATGCTGAACTTGGGCATCCTAATGCCTCCAGCCTCTTCCTCTCGACCACCAGACCATCAGATGGAGATGAGATGGACATGGATAAAGGGATGTTCCCTGTAGAAGAAGATCCATCCTGGAAGGGAGCAGAACTGGGTCCCGGTAACTCAGTTGTAACAGGAGAGGAAACCATGGCCTGTTGGGCCAATATGGGATGATTGCCACTATTTCGGCTACTTCCTGTCTGAGCCTTGAAAGAAACCGAAGAATGACCGGGACTGGAGGAAAGGCATACGCCTTGTGGAATCTCCATTGATCCGTGAGAGCGTCTACTCCGATGGCTTGGGGACAACGACCCCTCGTATAATACCTCTTAATTTTGGCATTGCAGGGTGATGCGAACAAATCCACCTCCGGAATCATTCCCAATGACAGGATCCAGTCGAAAACTTCTGTGTGGAGAGATCACTCATTGTTATCTAAGGGGGTTCTTGAAAGGAAATCCGCCTGAACATTTTGAACTCCAGGAAGATAGACCGCCATCAGATCCGTCAAGTTTTCCTGGGCCCAGGACATGATTGGACTCACCTCCTTCAAAAAGGAGAGACTACAAGTGCCCCCTGTCTTTTGATATACGATACCGCTGTCGTATTGTCCAACCTCATGAGGACTGAGGCCCCCAATGTCAGATGGAGGAAAGCCCGAAGGGCCTGGAACGCAGCTCGAAGCTCCAATACATTCGAAACCACCTCCTGAGGTGGAAAATCCCACCTGCCCTGGGCTACCTCCGACCCACAGAGAGCGCCCCAGCCCCTGTTGCTGGCATCTGTCGTTACCGTTATCCAGGACACTGGAGCTATCGAATGGCAGTTGAGAAGTATCTTCCACTGCAGCCACCAGGGGAGACTTTCCCGCATAGAAGGAGTTATTCAAATCAGGTGATCTTGCAACTCCAGATTCCACTGTTGCAGGAAACCCTTCTGAAAAGGTTGCATCCTCCATTGCGCCCATTTCACCATAGGGGCTGTGGCCACCATGGTGCCTATTATCCTGAGGCACTGAGAAGCCCTGAGAATGGGAGCTGAAATTGCCAGATGAATTCTGTCCCAGACTACTGAGATCTTTTCCAGAGGGAGAGAGATCGTGCTCTTCGCCGTGTTGAACTGTGCCCCAAGAAACACTAGAGACTTTGTTGGCTCCAGGTGACTTTTTTCCTTGTTTAATAGTCAACCGAACCCTATCAGAGTAGAGATGACTTGATCTTGGTGTAACAGCAACTGTTCCCTGTACTGTGACAGCAGAAGTAGGTCGTCCAGATAATGATGTAACCAGATACCTTTGACTCTGTTCAAGGTGACCACCACCAGTAAGAGCTTTGAAAACACCCGCGGTGATGTTGTAAGCCCAAACAGGAGACATATAAACTGTAGATGTCTTTGGTTCACTGAGAAACTTAGATATTTCTGGAAGTCCTTGGTGATTGGGACGTGAAAGTATGAGTCTTTCAGATCTATCGAGACTAACCAATTGCCTGGTTGTATTGTCTGTCATATAGTCAGTAAAGTTCCTATCTTGAATTTTTCCTTTTTTATAAAGGAATTTAGGTAAGTCAAGTCGATGACTTGTCTCCAAGATCTGCTCTTTTTGAGGACCATAAAAAGAGGGGAATAGATCCCTTGAAATTTTTCCCCTGTTGGGACCAAAATGGCCGCGCCTTGAGCAATAAGGGAATCCGTGTAAGCTAGAAGAACCTCTTTCTTCTCTTCTGATTGAGGAAGACTCGTGGGAACGAAGCGGTGTATGGGTGAACTGCTGAACACCCAAGCATGCCCTTGGGAAACTGTTTTGATGACCCAAAAGTCCTGTATTGAGGCTGCCCAGACATGGCATAAACAGAGTAGACGGGCCCCTACCTGCTCCACCTGGACAGGCTCTATATCAAAAAGACTTAACACCTTCTCGATTCCCGGAAGAAGTAATTTTCAAAGACTTCTGACCAGAAGGCTGCTTTCTCCTCCAGTTCTTCCTAAACTCATGACCCGGCCTGTAACGACATGCATCCCTAGCACGTTCTGGATTTTGTCTTGCTTGGGCCCTCTTCTGACCTAAAAGCTGGCAGTCCTTGGGTAAGAATCCAGACTTCCCCCCGGTAGCACGTGTGATAGCTGAATCCAGCTTATTCCCAAGGCGCCCTCAAAGGGAATTTTGCACCAGACCTGTTTAGAGGCCAGATCCGCCACCCAAGGGCGTAACCATAAGGCCCCTTTAGCTGTAACAGAAGACAGCATGACACATGCTACTAGGCGAATAATGTCCAGGGATGCCTCACCCAGAAACGCTGACGCCATCTTCATCTCGTGTATTGGAGAGTTCTTAAATGCATCCTCGGAAATGCTTCTCAAAATCGCACCCATATCATCAGTCCAGCACTCCATAGCTTTAGATAAAGCTGCCAATGCCAATGCTGGCTTACAGGCCATCCCGGCCGTAATATAGATACGCTTCAAATCTATATTGATTTTCCTTTCAAGACCATCCTTAAAAGAGATGGTGTCTTCCAGAGGGAGCGTGACATGTCTTATCAGTCTCATCAAAGCCGCATCAATAAGAGGAGCAGACTCTTAAGTGCTTCACCTCCTCACTCTTAAATGGATACATTCTTGCCACTTTGGAGATCAAAGAATTCTTCCTTTTGACTTTGCTCCATTCATCCGAGATGATTTCACCTAGTTCCCCAAAAGGGGAAAATTTGAGCGTTCTTTTTTAAGATGCTTAAGGTATTTCCTCTGTTTAGCGGGTGCTTCCACAGGCTCTTCCCATCTTAGTGCGTCTTTGACTGCTCTGACCAGATGAGGAACCAGGGAGAAATCAAACCCTGCATTAGCATCTTCCACTTCAGCCTCACCGTCAGAGGAACCACTGAAGGAACAACTGTCACGGGAGGGACCCGGCACCTCAAGGTCTTCCATCTCAACCACTGAAGTTGGCACAGAGGAAGGAACAGCTGCATGCATGGAATCTGATCTACTCAGTGCCGAGACCCAGACCTTGATTTGTCAGAGCGGTGTCTGGAAGAGGACTTATGACGTCCCGAATTTGATCTTGAGTGGCCACGACGTGACCCAGACTGAGTATTATCTTCACGTGCTGACGAACGAAGAACAGGTACTGAAGGGCTAAAAATAGCTACAGGAAAAAAACAAAGGAAAACATTTTTTTTACTACTCCCAAACCAACCCAACAAACAGGAAGAAAGGAACAATAAAATTCCATCCTACCTGCGGTGCAAGGGCTTGCCACAAGGGGGCAAAGAGACAATCATAGGAATAGATTCAGACAAGCTGCAACTAAGTCAATAGCAAAAATATAAATTAATTAATGACACACTACCACATAGTGCTCAAAAATCAGTCAGCCAATAAAGAGTTAATTCAGCCAGTATTAAGCATAAAAACTCTTACCCCCATATTCCACAGAGCAAGCAGTGAAATCTTCCTCTCTCTTTTTTTTTGCTAAGAGAGCAGCAGGAAACCTGTATGAATCTGACAGGTTTTTAAAATTGCCGCCGGATGATGTCATGACGCCGATAGCGTCGTCTCCACGGCGCTCGCGCGCATGCGCAGTCACCGCCACATCGACTGTACTGCGCAAGAGCAAACCAAGCCTCAATCTCAACCGAGGCCTGCAGTTGCGCAATAGGAACAGAGCGGCGAACTGGAAAGCATATGCGCTCCAGCCGCCATCCCCCACCAAAACGATCGGCACAGGACACAGAGAAAACAACATACACATACACAGGCTGCCATACGATACCATTCCAGCACAGCGACCACCCGACCTGGCTCCCATCCATAGGCACAATCTTGGGGATCAATTAAAGGGAAAGGCCTCCCGCTAGTAGCTAGGATGAATGGCCATACTTCCGCTTGCCAGCCAGTGGCTGGTTAGTAAGCTCTTCATGGCATACATCCCCATGTCCTCCCTGCTAGTAACTGGGATACTGGACTCCAGACACCAGAAAAAATCCATCATGCGTGCGAACCGCGAACAGGAACCACAACTGGATTTACGACTCCTTCAGGTAAGAACTACCCCTTTGGTCCTTAAGAAGGAGGACAAAAAGGAACACGGTCTCTGATTAGGAGCAAAGATTTATGGGAGTGGGGTCCTATGAGGTATGAGAGGTGGGATTAACCCGTACGTAGGCTGCCATGGAGTCTGTCAGGAAAACCATGCACGCACAGGAGGGGGGCGGTGTCATTGCACACGTCACTGGGAAACCCCAGCATTGTCAGAGGGGGACGGGGTCACGTGACGGGTGGCCCCCGCCCTCATCTACTTAAGAAGTGTCAAGCTGGCGCTGCATCATTGGCTGGGTGCCTCCGGTGGAGGCAGGTTCCTGTGCGTGTTCCTTGCTGGAGTCGCTGGAGATCGAAAATTGGATTAAATCACTGGAGTAGGAGCATGGATTTATTGGATTGGATTACATTGCTGGAATCTCTTTTTTATTTTTTTATTTTTAATAAAAGACTTTTCTTTTTTTTACCATTTTGAGACTTTATTTTTGTGAAATGGTTGCGGTATAATGTAACCGTTACCATTTCAAACGGGGGGGGGGGGGGGGCTGGGATCTGGGGGTCCCCTTGTTAAATGGTATTGTCATAAAAAGTGTTTGGGGACCTGGGTCCTGCCCCAGGGGACATGTATTAGTGCAAAAAAAGTTTTAGAAACGGCTGTTTTTTTCTGGAGCAGTGATTTTAATAATTCATAAAGTGAAACAATAAAAGTGGCACATGTTTCCCGTGTTTACAACAGTCCCTGCACAAAATGACATTTCTAAAGGAAAAAAGGTAATTTAAAAGTACTTGCGGCTATAATGAATTGTGTGTCCCGGCAATACACATAAAAATCATTGAAAAAAATGGCATGGGATTTCCCCACAGTCCATTACCAGGCCCTTTGGGTCTGGTATGAATACTAAGGGGAGCCCTAAACCAAAATAAAAAAAAAAAAATTGTGTGGGGGTCCCTCCAAATTCCATACCAGGCCCTTCAGGTACCCCTACCATTTCACAAAAAAAGTGTGAAAATGTTAAAAATGACATGACACAGCTTGGAGACAAGTCCTTTATTAAAAAACAAAACAAAAACATAGTCTTCTACTTCTCTTGCTCCGCCGATGGACCGAAAAATAAAATTATAATAAAACATGACTGATCCACCTACATAGGAGGTACCTGCCATAATGACGGTCCTCTCAGGTGACAGCTCTTTTATAACTGAGGGCGGGGCAACACGGTGACATCGCTGGGTGACCCCCTCTGGCGCACGGGACATCCCTATGGCTTCCCCATAGTGTCAGAGGTTACGTAACAGGGTTGTCCCGCCCCCTCTGACGCATGAGGGTCCTCATGCATCAGAGGGGGTGGGGTCACCCAGCGATGTCACCATGTGGCCCCCCTCAGTTATAAAAGAACTGTCACCTGAGAGGACCGTCATTACGGCGGGTGCCTCCCATGTAGGCGAGTCGGTCGCTTTTTTTTTTCCACTCCATCGGCAGAGCAAGAGAAGAAGACTACGTGGGACAGTTTTATTTTTCTATTTTTTAATAAAGGATTTTGTCCCCAAGCCGTGTCATATTTTAAAATTTTCACACTTTTTTGTGAAATGGTAGGGGCACATTTATACCACGTTATCATTTCACACAGGGGGGGGGGCAGGATCTGGGGGTTCCATTGTGGCCTGGTACGGTTCAGGAGGGGGGGCTCTCTCATCCCCCCCTCTTCTCCTGTGGCCTGCCAGGTTGCATGCTCGGATAGGGGTCTGGTATGGATTTTTGGGGGACCCTCACACCATTTTTTTAAAAAGGGGGTTCGGGGGTTACCCTTAATATCCATACCAGACCTGAAGGGCCTGGTATGGAATTTAGGGGACCCCCAAGCATTTTTTTTATTTTGGTTTGGGGTTCCCCTTAATATGTATACCAGAATCAAACGGCCTGGTAATGGACTGTGGGGGAGTCCCATGCCATTTTTTCAGTGACATTTATGTGTATTGCCAGGACCCACAATTCATTATAGCCGCGAGTACTTTTAAATTACTTTTTATCCTTTAGAAATGTCATTTTGTGCAGGGACTGTTCTAAGCATGGGAAACATGTGATACTTTACAGGCATACTATAGACACTCCCAGGTCCGAAATTTAAAATATTTCACTTTTATTGTTTCACTTTAAGCATTATTAAAATCACTGCTCCCGAAAAAAGTCTGTTTTTAAAACTTTTTTTTTGCATTGATACATGTCCCCTGGGGCAGGACCCAGGTCCCCAAACACTTTATGACAATAACTTGCATATAAGCCTGTAAAATTAGCACTTTTGGTTTTTCATGTTCGTGTCCCATAGACTTTAATGGTGTTTGCGTGTTTGGACAAATTTTTTGCCTGTCCGCATGTTCTGCTGAGAACCAAACCGAAGGATGTTCGGCTCATCCCCGCCTAGCACACTTTTGGAGGCCCTAGAGCACCAGGGCAGTAAAAACACTTACAAAATGATGCCATTTTGGAAATAAAACACTCAACGTTTGTGAAAGTCATAATGATTCTTTTGAAAATTCATTTATTTTACCACAAGTTTTTGGCAAATGCAGAAAAGAAAATGTTTTTTTTTTTTTCTTTACACAAAGTTGTCAAGCAATAAGATATTTCTAACACACATCATAGGCATACTTAGAATTACACCCCAAATCCCATTCTGCTACTTCTTCCAAGTATAGTGATATCATATGTGTGAGATTTTTTCCCAGCCTAACCATTTAGAGGGGTCCAAAATCCAAGGAAGCCCATTCAGGCACTCTAGGGGCGTAAATTATGCATCTCATTTCCTGACTACCTATCATAATTTGGGAGGCCCTGGACCACCAGGACAGTGGCAACACCCAGAAAATTAAGACATTTTGAAGAGTATATTTTATTTTTCATCAAAAAAAATTGGAAAATGTGGAAAGAACATTGTTTTTTTTTTTTTTACACAGAGTTGTCAATTTAATAATATATTTATGCTACTCCTGAGTATGGCATAACCACACGTGTGAGTCTTCTTCACAGTCTGGGTTGATTATACATTGACATTGTATCTTGTCACACAAATCAACCAATTGTATCAAAACCAATGTACTGTAATGGTCACCTCTATACAAGTGGTCAGGAAATATACCGTATTTGCCGGCATATAAGACGACCCCCTATTTTTCCAGTGAAAACTTAGGTTTTGGGCTATACTCGCCATATAAGACTACCCACTTCAGAGGCAACACCATTTAAAAAACCTCATCAGAAACCTAAAAAAAACAACATCAGACTTAACATCAGAAAAAGGAAACTGGTGAACTACAAGTCCCAGAGATCCCATAATTGGTAGGCAGAAACAATGAATCCTCTTCTCCAAAGCACCATAAATCATGCCATTTTTTTATGGGAGATCTGGAGCTGGATGTGCAGTACAGGATGCTTTGTTAATACAGTAGATGACCGCGATATTGTGTCAAACTCGCCGCTTTTATCGGCGAGATTGACACCCTGCGAGCGCCGTTGTGGGAGCCAGCGCCGAGCCGGCTCGCATCGGGAAAGGAAAAAAATTTTCTTTTCCTTTCCCGATAAGTGACAAGCATCGCTGGCCGGGTTAACACTGGTGTGGGGATCCAAATTGGATTCCCGCCAATAGTAGGCACTGTATTTGGTATGAATCCTAAGGGAGAACTCCACGCCAAATTAAAAAAAAAACGGTATGGGTTCCCCCTCCGGAGGCATACCAGGCCCTCAGGTCAAGTAGGGATTTTAAGGGGAATCCCCTACGCCGAAAAAAACAGCATGGGGTCCCCCCCAAAATCCATACCAGACCCCTATCCGAGCATGCAGCCTGGCCGGTCAGGAAAGGGGGTGGGGACGAGCGGGCGCCCCCCCTCCTGAGCTGTACCAGGCCACGTGCCCTCAACATGGGGGGTGGGTGCTTTGACGGAAGGGGTGAGCCCTGCGGCCCCCCACCCCAAAGCATCTTGTCCCCATGTTGATGAGGACAAGGGCCTCTTCTCAACAACCCTGGCCGTTGGTCGTCGGGGTCTGCGGGTGGGGAGCTTATCGGAATCCAGGAGCCCTCTTTTAATAAGTGGAGGCCCAGTCTTCTGTCGCTGCTGCCTCTTCTTCCAACTTCGGGGGTCTTGTCCCCCTCTTCAGTTCTTCTTGCCGGGCCACAGCTCCTTCTTACAGCTCTTTTACTAGTGGTGGCCCGGTCTTCTGCCACCGCCGCCACCTTCCGTTCTTCTTCTTCTTCTGGAGATGTTGACTCAATGCTCTCTCTGGCCGCAATGCCAGGGACGTGGTGTGTGCCGACTTATATAGGGACAAGGGGGCGGGGTCACCGGTTGATGTCACATGGTGACCCCACCCCCTTATGATGTCACAGTCCCGGAGGATGCTGGGACTGGGACATCATAAGGGGGTGGGGTCACCATGTGACATCAACCGGTGACCCCGCCCCCTTGTCCCTATATAATTCGCCACACACTGCGTCCCTGGCATTGCGGCCAGAGAGGGCATTGAGTCAACATCTCCAGAAGAAAAAGAAGAACGAAAGGTGGTGGTGGCGGCAGAAAGCCGGACCACCGCTAGTAAAAGAGCTGGAAGAAGGAGCAGTGGCCTGGCAAGAAGAAACAAAGATGGGGACAAGACCCCGGAAGAGGGAGACAAGACCTCCGAAGTCGAAAGAAGACCCCCGGGCGACGGCGAAGAAGAAAGCCGGGCTCCTCCGCTAGTAAAAGAGCTAGTAAAAGAGCAGAAGATAGCGGAGGAGTCCGGCAAGAAGACCCCCCTCAAGACTGAAGAGTAAGACCCCCGGACCAGTGCAATAAATGATTTTTAAACCTTGTGTGTTGTGTTTTTTTTTTTTCACAGGTGAATGGGTAGGGGTACATTGTACCCCATACTCATTCACATAGGGTGGGGGGGCCAGGATCTGGGGGCCCCCTTATTAAAAGGGGGCTCCCGGATTCCGATAAGCCCCCCGCCCGCAGACCACGACAACCAACGGCCAGAGTTGTCGGGAAGAGGCACTTGTCCTCATCAATCAACATAGGGACAAGGTGCTTTGGGGTGGGGGGGCTGCAGGGCGCCCCCTTCCCCCAAAGCACCCACCCCCATGTTGAGGGCACGCGGCCTGGTATGGCTTGGGGGGGTGCTCGCTCGTCCCCACCACCTGTCCTGACTGGCCAGGCTGCGTGCTCGGATAGGGGTCTGGTATGGATTTTGGGGGGGACCCCACTCCGTTTTTTTCGGCATAAGGGATTCAGCTTAAAATCCCTACCGGACCTGAGGGCCTGGTATGCCCCCGAAGGCATGCAGGCTTCATTAGTGAGGCGGCATTATCGCCGATCTCTCACGCTCGCTACTATAGAAAAATTACATCTTCCTATTGCAGCTAGCGCGAGAACCAGCACGACGGGATTGCGCTGGTTAGAGAAGCCTGCCGCCGGTAACCAGAGCGACAGGATCGCACTGGAAACACAATATTGGCAGCACCTACTGTATGAAGAGCGCCAGGTACACACAGTATATGATGCTGTGTTAGTAGAGTAGTGCCAGGTACACTGCAGAATACAGTGTGCATACAGTGTGCACCGCTGAGCCAATCACGACAGGCAATGTATTTGATTAATCTGTTGATGGATACAAAGCTTGCTCGAATTGGCAGATTGGCAGAGGCTGTGACATCATCAGCCTGTGCCGCTCTGACTCATTGTAATGTATCCTGCTCGGATTTGCAGAGGTTGTTAATCCAAATGGAGCAGGCTTAGCAGGCTCTGTATTCATCAACAGAGTGCATTGCTGAAATCCATCCTGGCCACTTCATACCCGGCATATTGGATGACCCCCGCTTTTTGCTGTGTAATTTAGGTGTAAAAGGTCATCTTATATGCTGGAAAATACAGTAGGTTAGTGTTGCATCCCTATATCAGTCTGAGTTCCTATAAGCCTGGCAAGCCTATCCTACTGGTACATGGCTGCCTCCAGGAATGCCATGCTCACTGGTCTGGTATGTTGTAGGAACGTAGTTAGTGGGATGTGTAGAGGAGTCCGTTCAAGCCCCAGCCAGAGACATGGTCAACAAATAGCCAAATAATCGGTCCAGGCAGCAGGCAGAATCGTGATCAATAAACAGGCCAGGGTTAGTACAGGCAGCATGCCGAGACAACACTGCACTGGTGTTGTGGTGATCAAGGACAACATGTTTAGTGAGGTGGTAATCAGGGACACTGTAACTGATGTTTAGGGACAATATGACTGGTATGACTGTGATCTGGGGCACTGTAACTGGTAATTAGGGACATGACCAATGTATTCAAGATATCACCAACTCTCTGTAACCACCTTACCTCCTCTACCTTCCTTTTACCTTCCCCTCTTATCACCAATAAATAGAACACACAGGAGTTTGGAGTGTAAATGGCCATAGCAGCCTTTATTAACAAATATTCAAACCAAAACTTAAATAACTTTTATTAAATATATACAGTATAACACCATTTGGCAATGGCAATTTCAAACTCCCAGTCAGTTGTTCTTTGACGGTACCCCGACTTCACCTTTTCCACTTAACACTTTCCACCAGTACACTGTGGGACCAAATTTTACCATACCACCAGGGCTCCGGCCATTTATCATCCTGGAGACAACCCCCTTTCCCACAGTGCAACCAATCCCATATTCCAGCCTACCCTTCCGCTGGAATACACCAAAAGGGGGCATATACCACCTATGAGCCCCCCCCCCCCCCCCCCACACACACACACTTCCATCACATCAGTTTTCTTGCCACCATCAAAGACCAAAGACACCGCCGTTACTGCTGCTATGACGACCCGAATCACCGTCACCCTGTAAGAGAGGTAAACACAGACAAAACACAAAAGAAAGCACAACAACAAAAGGAATAGTTATTGCCATAAATAAAAGGGAGGGAGGGTGGGTAAGAAACGTCCTCCTCGCTCTGCCCCATGCTTGCCGTTAATCCCCACCCACGCCTTTTATATCTCTCCTCCCCTTTCAGTTCTTTTCCCCAAGTCTCCACCCCCTCTTCTCACAGCGTCATCCCTTAACCCATATGTTCCCTCATTCTCACATCAGTCATGCCCGGCCCTCCATCTATGTCATTCTGTCTTTTTTTTTCCAGTGAAGGTGATTACTATGCAGAGTTGTACCAGATTCTGTCAGCACCAGTTTTAGTAAATCTCCCCCTGTGAGTACACTGCGATAAATAGGGACACTGTGAGTGGGTGGCGGTGATTAGACACACTAAGTCTAGGATTAAATCTATGTGGCTGCGCTTGATGCGTCCCCTCCCAATGTGAAAATGTATTGGGTACATCGTACTCCTACCCATTCACCCGATTATATGGCAAAAAATTATATTTCTGAATTTTTTAAAATTTTTAACCTCTAATAATATTTCAACTTTTAAGTTGTTTGTTTATATTCATTTGGTTTGCAATAACGTTTTAAAAATCTTTCATTATAAAATAATGTTGCAATACTTTGTACCAGAAACATAGCAAACAAAATATTATAAACAGAAAAGTACATATTAAAATGTATACTTTGTATTTAAAGTAAAACTATTTGCTTTTATTAACACTGATCAAAGTATAATAAAAATAAATCTGTAAAGTTTTTTTATATGTACGGTATGTTTTTTTTTTGTTTTTGTTTTTTTTGTTATGTCTGTATTTTTTTGAATATTGATTGCATATAAAATTAAATATTTTTGAAAAAAAAAAAGTTTGGCCAAAAGAAAAGCACAATGAATGGACTCTAAAAGAGGTATACAGGTGTGAGAACTGAAGTGGTTCAAGTGCATAAGCAACATAACTCTATATATCAACCTTAAATGTGACTATGCTGCTATTAGGTGAGTCCCATAGCAAAGCAGAAATTCTTCGATGTCTCAATATCCTTAGAGCCAATTCACACCTTTGCATCCTGTTGTGTAGTAGTAATGCTTCTTGGTTGTGCATGTTTCCTTAACCACCTTGAGACCAGACATTTTCACACCCTTCCTGCCCTGGCCATTTCTAAGCTTCCACTGCTGTTGCTGTCAATCTTTGAATGATAATTACTCAGTCATGCAACACTGTACCCAAATTACATTTTTATAATTGTTTTTAAAACAGATAGACCTTTTTTGGTGGTATTTAATCCTCACTGTTTTTTTTTCTTTTTCTTTTTTTAGCTATATAAGCAGAAAAAAATTTAAATGTTGTAAAAAAAATAATATTTTTTTCTTAGTTATACAATTTTGCAAATAAATGATATTTCTTCATAAATTTAGGCCAAAATCTATACTGCTACAATTCTTTGGTAAAATAAATAGCCCAAATCATTGTATATTATTGAGTCTGTGTGAAAGTTATATAGTCTACAAACTATGGTATATATTTGAAAATTTCCTATTTGGAAAATAGACAGTCCTGGATATTTAGTAAGAGGCATGGTGAGTTTTTTTTAAGTTGAAATTTATTGTCATAATGTTTTGGAAAATGAAGATTTTTTATATTTTTTTTTTCTCACTAAATTGTAATTTTAACAATATATGTCTTACATGCAGCATAGGCATTGTAAGAGCATGCTCATAAAACTGAGCAAATGCTCACTGCAGAACGGCATTAGCGTCCTTGAGCACATGACACCCACACCCATTCCTGGTACTGGCGCCAAATGGTCTATTTGAATGTTTCTCAACTCCAGTCCTCAAGTACCCCCAACAGGTCATGTTTTTAGGCTTTCCATTATTTTGCACAGGTGATTTGATCAGTTTCAATGCCTTAGTTTTTACCAAAGCCGTTTCATCAGAGGGGAATCCTGAAAACATGATCTGTTGGGGGTACTTGAGGACTGGAGTTGAGAAACATTGGTCTATGTAAGCTGGACTATGGCATGAACAGATTGTGAAAAAACGGTGCTAGGTATGGCGCTGCTCTTATTAAGAGGTGACCTACAACCTCTAAATACTTGAGGGGTGTGTGTCACAGGTGCATTTAGTGCAAAAAGTGACTAAAAGTGCAGAAAATAAATATTTGTAGAGATAGCCTTGTGGTTCGCCCCGAGGTCAGTTCACGGCGAACTTTGCGCGTTCGCTATTTGCCAAATTCGTGGACATATGGCGCTGTTCGCGGCCGCCATATTCTTTTACATTGTGAAGAACTTTGACCCATGACACATCCATCATGTGATATAGGACAGCCAATTGAGACATTTCAGCACATGAAATACCCCCTACCTTATAAATAGACCTGATCTGGCTGCCATTTTACATTCTGTCTTTTGTCAGTGTAGGGAGAGGTTGCTGTGTGGAACAGGGACAGTCTGTAATCACTAGCTATTAGGTCCACAAAAGTCCTTTTAAGGACTGGTATAGGTGTACTATTGTTTGGTGTGCAGTATATAGGGGTGTAATACACTTATAATATACTTTCAAATATAGAAAGCATAGTATAGCGCATTTCTACTGTGCAGCATTGTGACAGCTGAGCGGTTCTGCAGCTCTTTTGCCAGTGTAGGGAGAGGTTGCTGTGTGTGGCAGGAACAGACTGTAGCTACACAAATCACTAATGAATATAGGTCCACAAAAGTCCTTTTAAGGACTGGTATAGGTGTACGATTAGGCAATCTTTATCACTCACCTCCTGTTATGGGACCGATCCTCCCCTGGCTTCCTCTTAGTCAGAGTGGTCACCCTCACTTGGGCTCCCTGGGTTTCCTCTCTGGCTTTGTAGACCCAGTTAAAGGTACTGGGCCTACCTGGAACTCTGTAGCCTCGGGCTGAAGGTGCCCGAGACCCCACAGTTAATGCTCATATCCCCCCTCGAGGGGCTACACTCCTCCGGGTACAGGTCCCCGTGTATTCATGCCCAGAACAATGGCGTCTGCCCTTTTTATGCCCTCTTCCGGCATGCACAACGGGTAGGCCATGCCCACTGCATGGCTGCCAAGAGACGACACCCAATAGCCACTCCATCACCTGTGGTTCAACCCCAAGTACAAGTGTTAGCACCACCTATACACCTAAGGGGAACTGCACGCCAGGTGAAACAGCAGCAAGGCAGGGTCCAAACAATTAGAAGACCCGAGCCAACTATTGCTCAGGTCACCCCTAAATTTGGGATACCCACTACATTAACTTATAAAAAAAATAAAAAATTATGGAAACTTTTCCAATAGCAAGATCATCTCCTGCACCCCCATCATAGCCTGGCCTGGCCTTGCCTCTCCTCCATGACCTTCATGCGCTCCTGAATTGATGAAATTTCATGGATAAAAAAAGAATGCTTGTCGTTGTTGATCGCAGATTCACTTAATACTTCTGGTATGTCAGTGTACATGTTGTGGGACTATGTGTGCACAGCTAGTAAGTATTTTGTGGCTGAAAATATGACCTGAAGGTTTTTCATGTTCCCTTGCCATTAAAATGAATGGGACCCGCTGTGAACCTGCCTACCCCTAGATGTTCGTCCATCACTAAATATTTGTATATTCACAAAAATCCACAAAAAATCCTACTTCTACTTCTACTACTAAATCCCTACCTATAATAGATATACAACACAATCCTGTGCAAAACCTGTAATTCAAAGTGACATTTCTGTGCAAAAAAATCCAACATATATGACTGGTGTATATTGTTGCTGTGAAACTGGGTTCAGAAATGTGCATATACTAGACATGTGCAGCGTAAAATATTTCTTTTCGGAATTTCGTTTTTCGATCCAAAAAATTAATTAATTTAGTTACTCCCAAAATTTGTTTTTATTTATTTAGTTTTTCGTTCAAAAATTGCATTGGTCCGAAAATCCACATGAATTACGGTCGAATCTGTCTTTGAAGGCTTATGGTGTTTGTCGAATGTATAAAGAAGATTCGACGGAGCTAGTATATAGCATACTTCGTGTGAACTTTAGAACCCTATTAAAGTCTATGGGACTCCAACGTTCAAAATCTAAAGTGCTAATTTTAAAGGCTAATTTGCAAGTTACTGTCCTAAAAAGTGTTTGGGGTCCCGGGTCTTGCCCCAGGGGACATGTATCAATGCAAAAAAAAGTTTTAAAAACTGACATTTTTTCAGGAGCAGTGATTTTAATAATGATTAAAGTGAAACAATAAAATTGTAATATTACTTTAAATGTGGTACCTGGGGGGTGTCTATAGTATACCTTTGAAGGGGCGCATGTTTCTGTTGCTTAGAACTGTCCCTGCACAAAGTGTAATTTATGCAGGAAAAAAAGTCCTTTAAAGCGGAGGTCCACCCTAAAGTTGACCTTCCGCTCATCGGAACCCTCCCCCCCTCCGGCGCCACAATTGGCACCTTTCAGGGGGGAGGGAGGTGCAGATACCTGTACAGTACAGGTATCTGCACCCACTTCCGGGATAGCTCTCTGCGGAAAGGGGCGTAGATTACGCCCCTTTACGCAAGTGCCCCGCTGCCTGCTGGGAAACACACAGATCCCAGAGGCAGCGGGGACCGCCCTTATTGTGCAGCGCGACTCGCGCATGCGCAGTAGGGAACCGGGAAATGAACCCGAAGGGCTCCATTTCCTGATTCCCATACCCAAGATGGCGGCGGCAGCATCCGAGAGACGATCTAGAGATTGGCTTCGGGTGCCGACATCGCGGGCGCGCTGGACAGGTAAGTGTCACTATTTTAAAAGTCAGCAGCTGCAGTATTTGTAGCTGCTGGCTTTTAAAAAAAAAAAAAAAACACGGAGTCCCCGCGGACTCCCGCTTTAAAATCACTCGCAGCTATTATGAAATGTCGGCTCCGTAATACAGAGAACACTCATTGAAAGTCATTGATAAAGAAAAAATAAATAAATAAATAAAAAAGAAAACAGCGTGGGGGTCCCCCAAATTCAATTACCAGGCCCTTCATGTCTGGTATGGATATTAAGGGGAACCCTGCATCAAATTTAAAAAAAAATTGATGTGGGGTTCCCCCTAAATATCCATACCAGACCCTTCAGGCCTGGTATGGATATTAAGGGGAACCCCGCGTCAAATTAAAAAAAAATTTGACGTGGGGGTCCCCCTAAAAATCCATACCAGACCCTTTATCCGAGCACGCAACCTGACAATTCATAATAGCTGCAAGTGATTTTAAAGGACTTTTTTTCCTGCATAAATGACACTTTGTGCAGGGACAGTTCTAAGCACCAGAAATATGCGCCCCTTCACAGGCATACTATAGACACCCCCCCCCCCCCCCTACTAAATTTAAAGGAATATTACATTTTTATTTTTTCACTTTAATCATTATTAAAATCACTGCTCCCGAAAAAACGGCCATTTTTAAAAACTTTTTTTTGCATTGATACATGTCCCCTGGGGCAGGACCCAGGTCCCCAAACACTTTTTAGGACAGTAACTTGCAGAATCTTTTCTCTCTGTCAAATCTCTGTCGAATATTTTCTCTATATAATCTTGGACTAATAGAGGTAAGGTTAGGCACATTCGACCACAGGTTCTATAGACACAGATTGTTATTGTCAGAGTCACGTCGAATCTCCTATTCTATATCGAACCGTTGTAACAATGAAAACGAAAATAAAGCATTTATTTATGTCGGATCTTTCGTTTTTTTGGATTCTGTGCTTTAGTTATCATTTGTCAAAACGAAAACGAAAATAGCTGAAATTCGGACGAAAATGCATTCGGACGAAAACGAATGCACATGTCTAGCGTGTACCGTCTTTAAAACCTGGTGTATAAAAAAGTCCAATAAAGTGGCAATGTCCTTCAAATTGTTCTGCGATTCTTGGAAAACAGTGCCCCATAAGAAACGCACTCCCCGCTATTATTCACCCCACAAGGAGGTATTTCACCTTCACAGTATGAGCCACTGTGTAGCCTGTGAAGTGGGAGGAAACGTCCTGTCCTGTGTTCTCCAAGTGCCTCCTTGTCTGTGATGTAAATGGTCTCCTCACTGTTAACCTCTTAGATGTTGCCCACATGTAGAGAGGAAAGAGACTCCATAGTGTGATACCGTACAAATATCCAAAAATGTATTAATAATACTGATGGGTACTCACATTTAATAAAAATCATTAAAAGTGAAAACAGTGTTTAACCACTTGCTTACTGGGCACTTAAACACCATTCTGCCCAGACCAATTTTCAGCTTTCGGTGTTCTCACACTTTGAATGACAATTACTCAGTCATGCAACACTGTACCCAAATGAATTTTGTGTCCTTTTTTTCCCACAAATAGAGCTTTCTTTTGGTGGTATTTGATCACCTCTGGGGTTTTTATTTTTTGCGCTATAAATGAAAAAAGACCGAAAATTTTGAAAAAAAACGCATATTTCTTTGTTTCTGTGACAGAATTATGCAAATTATTAATTTTTCTTCATAAATTTTGGCCACAATTTATACTGCTACATATCTTTGGTAAAAATAACCCAAATTAGTGGATATTATTTGGTCTTTGTGAAAGTTATAGAGTCTACAAGGTGTGGTGCGAATCGCACAAAATTGATCACATCTGATGTACTGGTGGACTATCTCGCTTCTTGTGACCCGAACAAGTCAGGAAAGTACAAATATCCCCCAAATGACCCCTTTTTGGAAAGTAGACATTCCAAGGTATTTAGTAAGAGGCATAGTGAGCTTTTTGATGTTGTCATTTTTTTCCCACAATTCTTTGCAAAATTAAGATTTTTCATTTTTTTTTTCTCCACAAAATTGTCATTGTAATAGGTTATTTCTCTCACGTGGCATGTGTATACCACAAATGACACCCCCCAAAAAATTCTGCTACTCCTCCTGAGTATTACAATACCACATGTGTGTGACTTTTTCACAGCCTGGCCACATAGAGAGGCCCAACATGCAGGTAGCGCCATCATGTATTCTAGGAACATAAATTACACATCTAACTTGTTGACTATTTATTACACTTTTGAAGCACCAGGACAATGACACGTGACACTGATGACAGATGGCACTGATACGTGGCAATGATGACACTTATACGTGGCACTGATGACAGGTGGCACTGATGACAGATGGCACTAGTATGTGGCACTGATGACAGATGGCACTAATACGTGGCACTGATGACACGTGGCACTTATACATGGCACTGAAGACACGTGGCACTAATACGTGGCACTGATGACAGATGGCACTAATACGTGGCACTAATACGTGCCACCGATGACAGATGCCACTAATACATGGCACCGATGACGCGTGACACTGATGACAGATGGCACTGATAAGTGGCATTGATGACACGTGACACTGACAGATGGCACGTGACACTGATGACAAATGGCACTGATACGTGGCACTGATGACAGATGGCACTATGTGGCACTGATGACAGATGGCACTAATGGCACGTGGCACTGACGACAGGTGGCACTGACGACAGGTGGCACTGGGGGCAGGTGGCACTGGGTGCAGGTAGCACTGGGGGCAGGTAGCACTGGGGTGGATGGCACTGGGGGCAGGTAGCACTGGGATGGATGGCACTGGGGGCAGGTAGCACTGGGGTGGATGACACTGGGGGCAGGTAGCACTGGGGTGGATGGAACTGGGGTGGATGGCACTGGGGTGGATGGCACTGGGGCAGATGGCACTGGGGCGGATGGCACTGGGGCGGATGGCACTGGGGCAGATAGCACTGGGGCAGATGGCACTGCTGGGGCGGATGGCACTGCTGGGGGAGGATGGCACTTTTTATTTTTTTACTTTTTTTTACTTTTTCCCTTACTACAGGCAGAACGGCTGCCGCTGCAGCCGTTCATCTCTCCCCTCTCACACTGTCTGTGCGAGGAGGGAGAGCGGCGCTGAGAGATGATCTCATATGTTTACATATGAGATCATCTCCCATTGGACACGCCGATCACGCTGTAAACTGCTGCTGTGATTGGCCGTTTACAGCGATCTGTGTTTGCCTGTCCCCGGGGGACACGGCGAACACAGAACTTCTGCGATGCGCGCCCGCGGCGGCGCGCATTGCGGAAGTAAACATCAGGCCGTCCAGGGACGACCACCCGGACGAACGCGCCTGCTCTACGGCCGTCATTCGGCTATAGGGCGGGCGCGAGGTGGTTAAAAACAGGAAACCGGATCGATCTGCGCTCCACGGCTTGAAACCGGAAGTGATGCAATGACGCTGTGTAGTCCCGCCCTATGTGTTTTGTCAATGGGATGTCATCTGCTTCAAGCAAGCCTAGCCTACTGGAACATGGCTACCCCTAGAAATGCCAAGTTCACTGACCGGGACATACAGGAGGCTAAAGAAAGGAAGAATAAAAGAGTTCATGTGGTTCCAGGAGGGCAATTGTCCTCAAGGGATCACTGGAACTTGAGTGTCACAGGAACATAGTCAGTGGGATGTGTAGATGGGTCAGTTCAGGTGCAGACAGAGACATGGTCAGCAAACAGGCAAAGGGTTGGTCCAGGCAATAAGGAAAAATGTGGTCAATGAACAGGCCAGGGGTAGTACCGGCACCAGACAGAGGCAACACTACACCGGTGTGGTGGTGATCAGGAACACTGTTTCTGGCTGCACTGGTCTGATGATAGTGGGGCTTACTGTATGTAGCAGTGATCAGGAACAAAGTTGCTGGCTTACACTGGACTGGTGATAATAAGGGCTAGCATGGCAGCAATTAGGAACCCATCTGGTGACTTACACTGGTCTTGTGACACTGGGACTGGTGTGGTGACAATTAAAGACACCAATACTGGCTTACACTGGTCTTGTGACACTGGGATTGGTGTGGTGACAATCAAAGACACCATTCCAATAAAATGCAGCCACTGTGCCCATCATATACAGCCACTGTGCCCATCAAATGCAGCCACTGTGCTCAAAAATGCAGCCACCTTGCCCATCAAATGCAGTCACTGTGACCATCATATGCAGCCACTGTGCCCATAAAATGCAGCCACTGTGCCTATAAAATGCAGCCACTATGCCCATCATATGCAGCTACTGTACCCATAAAATGCAGTCACTGTGCCCATAAAATGCAGCCATTGTGCCCTTAACCACCTTCAGACCGGACCATTTTGCTGGTAAATGACCAGAGGTCTTTCTACACTTTGGCACTGCGCTGCTTTAACTGGTAATTGCGCGGTCATGCAATGTTGTACCCAAACGAAATTTGCGTCCTTTTCTTCCCACAAATAGAGCTTTCTTCTGATGGTATTTGATTGCCTCTGCGATTTTTATTTTTTGCGATATAAACGTAAAAAGACTGCAAATTTTGAAAAAAAATGATATTTTCTACTTTTTGTTATTAGAAAAATCCAATAAACTCAATTTTAGTCATACATTTAGGCCAAAATGTATTCAGCCACATGTCTTTGGTAAAAAAAAAGTCAATAATTGTATATTTATTGGTTTGCGCAAAAGTTGTCACATCTAAAAACTAAGGTACATTTTCTGGAATTTACGCAGCTTTTAGTTTATGACTGCCTATCTCATTTCTTGAGGTGGTAAAATGGCAGGGCAGTACAAAACCCCCCCAAATGACCCCATTTTGGAAAGTAGACACCCTAAGGAAATTGATAAGAGGCATGTTGAGCCCATTGAATATTTTATTTTTTTGCCGCAAGCGATTGAATAATGACAAAAAAATTTTATTTTTATTTTTTTTTACACAAAGTTGTCTAAATGATATATTTATCACTAAATGATATATTGCTCACACATGCCATGGTTATATGTGGAATTGTACCCCAAAATACATTCTGCTGCTTCTCCTGAGTACAGGGATACCACATGTGGTCGACTTTTTGGAAGCCTAGCCGCGTACGGGGCCCCGAAAGCCAAGCACCGCCTTCAGGATTTCTAAGGGCATACATATGTCATTTTACTCCTCACTACCTATCACAGTTTTGAAGGCCATAAAATGCCAAGATGGCACAAAACACCTACAAATGACCCCATTTTAGAAAGTAGACAACCCAAGCTATTTGCTGAGAGGCAGGTTGAGTCCATGGAATATTTTATATTTTGCCACAAGTTGCGGGAAAATTACAAACTTTATACATTTTTCACAAAGTTGTCACTCAATGATATATTGCTCACACATGCTATGGGCATATGTGAAATGACACCCCAAAATAAATTCTGCTGCTTCTCCTGAGTATGGGGATACCACATATGTGGGACTTTTTGGGAGCCTAGCCGCGTACGGGGCCCCGAAAACCAAGCACCGCCTTCAGGCTTTCTAAGGGCATAAATTTTTCAATTCACGCCTCACTACCTATTACAGTTTTGAAGGCCATAAAATGCCAAGATGGCACAAAACCCCCACAAATGACCCCATTTTAGAAAGTAGACACCCCAAGCTATTTGCTGAGAGGCTTGTTGAGTCCATGGAATATTTTATATTTTGCCACAAGTTGCGGGAAAATTACAAACTTTTTTTTTTTTTTTTTTTTTCACAAAGTTGTCACTAAATGATATATTGCTCACACATGCCATGGGCATATGTGAAATGACACCCCAAAATAAATTCTGCTGCTTCTCCTGAGTACGGGGATACCACATGTGTGGGATTTTTTGGGAGCCTAGCCGCGTACGGGGCCCCGAAAACCAAGCACCGCCTTCAGGCTTTCTAAGGGCGTAAATTTTTCATTTCACGCCTCACTACCTATTACAGTTTTGAAGGCCATAAAATGCCAAGATGGCACAAAACCCCCCCAAATGACCCCATTTTAGAAAATAGACACCCCAAGCTATTTGCTGAGAGGCATGTTGAGTCCATGGAATATTTTATATTTTGCCACAAGTTGCGGGAAAATTACAAACTTTTTTTTTTTTTTCACAAAGTTGTCACTAAATGATATATTGCTCACACATGCCATGGGCATATGTGAAATGACACCCCAAAATAAATTCTGCTGCTTCTCCTGAGTACGGGGATACCACATGTGTGGGATTTTTTGGGAGCCTAGCTGCGTACGGGGCCCCGAAAGCCAAGAACCGCCTTCAGGCTTTCTAAAGGTGTAAATTTGATTTCACACCTCACTACCTATCACAGTTTTGAAGGCCATAAAATGCCAAAATAGCACAAAACCCCCCAAAATGACCCCATTTTGCAAAGTAGACACCCCAAGCTATTTGCCGAGAGGCATGGTGAGTATTTTGCAGCTCTCATTTGTTTTTGAAAATGAAGAAAAAAAAAAATAATGTATATTTTTTTTCTTTTTTTCAATTTTCAAAACTTTGTGACAAAAATGAAGGTCTGCAAAATACTAACCATACCTCTCGGCAAATAGCTTGGGGTGTCTCCTTTCCAAAATGGGGTCACTTGGGGGGATTTTGTGCTATCTGGGCATTCCATGGCCTCCGAAACTGTGATAGGCAGTGAGGAATGAAATCAAAAATTTACACCCTTAGAAATCCTGAAGGTGGTGCTTGGATTTTGGGGTACCGTACGCGGTTAGGCTCCCAAAAGGTCTCACACTTGTGGTATCCCCGTACTCAGGAGAAGCAACAGAATGTATTTTGGGGTGTAATTTTACATATAACCATGGCATGTTTGAGCAATATATCATTTAATGACAACTTTGTGCAAAAAAAAAAAAAAATAAATAATAATGTATTTTTTCCACAACTTTTGTCAAAATATAAAATATTCCATGGACTCGACATGCCTCTCAGCAAATAGCTTGGGGTGTCTACTTTCTAAAATGGGGTCATTTGGGGAGGTTTTGAACTGTCCTGGCATTTTATGCACAACATTTAGAAGCTTATGTCACACATCACCCACTCTTCTAACCACTTGAAGAAAAAGCCCTTTCTGACACTTTTTGTTTACATGAAAAAATATTTTTTTTTGCAAGAAAATTACTTTGAACCCCCAAACATGAAGTGTTTTTTTAAAGCAAAAGCCCTACCGATTAAAATGGTGGGTGTTTCATTTTTTTTTTTCACACGGTATTTGCGCAGCGATTTTTTTAACGCATTTTTTGGTGAAAAAACACACTTTTTTTATTTTAATGCACTAAAAATCACTATATTGCCCAAATGTTTGATGAAATAAAAAATATGATCTTAGGCCGAGTACATGGATACCAAACATGACATGCTTTAAAATTGCGCAGAAACGTGCAGCAGCGACAAACTACGTACATTTTTAAAAGCCTTTAAATGCCTTTACAGGTGACCACTTTAGATTTACGGAGGAGGTCTACTGCTAAAATTAGTACCCTCGATCTGACCTTCGTGGTGATACCTCACATGCATGGTGCAATTGCTGTTTACATATGACACCAGACCAACGCTTGCGTTCCACGTTGCGCCTTAGCAGGGGGGGACAGGGGTGTTTTTTTTTATTTTATTTTTTTTAATTATTTTTTTTGCTTTTTTATTTTATTTTTAAACTGTTCCTTTCATTTATATATATTTTTTTATGATTTTTATTGTTATCTCAGGGAATGTAAATATCCCCTATGATTGCAATAGGTAGTGACAGGTACTCTTTTAAAAAAAAATTAGGGTCTATCAGACCCTAGATCTCTCCTCTGTCCTTTAAAGCATCTGACCACACCAAGATCGGTGTGATAAAATGCTTTCCCAATTTCCCAATGGCGCTGTTTACAACCCGCAAAATCTAAGTCATGAAATGCTCGTAGCTTCCGGTGTCTTAGGCCATAGAGATGATTGGAGCCATTCTGATCTCTGATCAGCTCTATGGTCAGCTGGCGGAACCACCGGCTGCATTCTCAGGTTCCCTGTTGGGACAGGAGAGCCTGAGAAAACCATGGAAGATGGTGCGGGGGGGGGGGGGGACATTCCCTCCCACTGCTTGTAAAAGTAGTCTAGAGGCTAATTAGCCGCTAGGATTGCTTTTACATAAAAGCCGACCGCTGGCTGAAAAGAATGATACCAAGATGATACCTAAACCTGCAGGCATCATTCTGGTATAAGCACTCAAAGTCCCGCAACATACCAGTATGTTGCTGGAACTGGTTGGGCATATATTGTAATTTTTTTTTCATGCAGCCTGTGGGCTGAACGAAAAAAAAATATTGATCGGTGGGTATGCCCACCATTAGATACCTCCCTTCATCCACCCACTTCTAATGGTGGGCATACATGCACCATTTATATATGCCGAAGCATGGGGGCATCCTCCCGCAAAAGGTAGGAGCAGATCGCTCCTCCACCCCTTATGCCCCCATGCTTCGGCATATATGCTCTTTTTTAACTGTGGTGGTGAAATCACCCCCGACAGTGCTGGAGTCGCGGCTTTATGTATCATGGGAGCAAACGCTGTTGCTGTCAAGATAAATAAATCCGCGCTGCAACTGAATGGCGTACCTGCTAAGCAAATGATGGTTAACAATAAAACAAAGTAACATTACAGTATAACAGTAAGACGTACCATACCTGCAAAGCAAATACAAAAAAAATAGCAAAAAATAACACATTTAACACAATCTGTGCCTAAAATATATATATATGCCGAAGCATGGGGGCATCCTCCCGCAAAAAAGTTATGCCGCGTACATACATTCAAACTTTTCCACGGGCAAGCCCTCCGTCGGAATTTTGACTGTATGTACGTGGCATTAGGAGCAAAATCGCTCCTCCACCCCTTATGCCCCCATGCTTCGGCATATATGCTCTTTTTTAACTGTGGTGGTGAAATCACCTCCGACAGCGCTGGAGTCGTGGCTTTACGTATCGTGGGAGCAAACGCTGTTGCTGTCAAGATAAATAAATCCACGCTACAGCTGAATGGCGTACCTGAAAACAAAAAATGGTTAACAATAAAACATTGCAGAATAGAATACAGTACAAAGGAGCAGAACAATAGAGAGAGAATAGAGAGAGAGAGAACAATAAAACGACAACTATTTTTGGTTTTTTTATTTTATATTTTTTTTGGTTTTTTGTTTTTTTTACTTTTTTTTTTTTTTAACACTTTTTATGTAACTTTAACACTTCTGTTGTAACGGTTCCAGCGGTTTGGGTCTCTCAAAATGTGATGGCATCTTGGGAGACCCTGTGAACGTGTGCCTAGCCTGTGCAATGCTCTACCCTACGCTAATACTCAACTAGTTCATGGTAGCGTTCAAAACACTCACCCTGACAAAGACCAGGATTGCCAGGACAGCGGGGACAATAAGAACGGGTGTCACGCCTAAATTCGCGCTTTCTGCAGACACGACATTTTCTTTGGGGGGCTCGTTGGGTAGGGGTACTCGGGAGGACATAAGAATAATGCCTCTCATGCAGCCGGCTTACTGCATCTGGTAGGGGAAGGTGAGGTGGAGCACCGCCTGGATACAGAAGGGCTCTGACGATATCCTCCTGGAATTTGAGGAAGGATCCAGTCCGTCCTGAAGCTTTGTGTAGTACATAAGCATTCAGTATAGCCAATTGGAATAAATAAACAGACACTTTTTTGTACCAGCGTCTGGACTTACGGGCAACTAGATACGGCGCCAACAACTGGTCATTGAGGTCCACCCCTCCCATGTTAAGGTTATATTTGTGGACACAGAGGGGTTTCTCCACAATACCAGTCGCCGTAGGAATTTGGACCGTCGTGTCTGCATGAAGGGAGGTAAGAACGAAAACATTCTTATTATCCCTCCACTTCATAGCGAGCAAATTATTACTGCGCAAGCAGGCTCTCTCCCCCAGCCTAAGACGGGACTCTACAAGCCGCTGGGGAAAGCCCCGGCGATTAGGTCGCACGGTGCCACATGCTCCAATCTGCTGATCAAACAAGTGACTAAACAGTGGCACGCTTGTGTAATAATTGTCCACGTACAAGTGGTACCCCTTTCCGAATAAGGGTGACACCATGTCCCACACTATCTTGCCAGCGCTTCCTATGTAGTCAGGGCAGTTCTCCGGCTCTACGTGACTATCTTTACCCTCATAAACCATGAAACTACGTGTATAGCCTGTGGCCCTGTCACAGAGCTTATACATCTTGACCCCGTATCTGGAACGCTTGTTGGGGACGTATTGTTTGAATGACAAGCGACCAGAAAACTTAATCAGGGACTCATCAACGCAGACAACTTGATCGGGAGTAAACAAGTCTGCAAAACGTTGGTTGAAGTGGTTTATGAGGGGCCGAATTTTGTAGAGCCGATCGTATTCAGGGTCTCCACGAGGACGACAGAGTTCATTGTCGCTGAAGTGCATGAACCGCAAAATCATCTCGTATCGTGCCCTGGACATGGAAGCAGAGAACACGCGCATATGGTGAATTGGGTCAGTGGACCAATATGACCGCAACTCACTCTTTTTGGTTATGCCCATGTTGAGGGAGAGGCCCAGAAAGATTTTAAATTCGGAAACCGTAACTGGTTTCCATTGTCTGGCAAGGGCGGACTGGGGAATAGTGGCGATGTGTTGAGCAGCGTACAAATTGGTTTGGTCCACAATAGATCTATAGAGATCTTCGGTGAAAAACAGTGAGTAAAAGTCAAGTGTCGTAAAATCAACTGTTTCCACGTTAATGCCAGGTTGGCCAGTGAATGGGGGAAGTACGGGTTCTGCAGAAGTGGTGGGCACCCAAATAGGATTGGCGAATTCTGCAGGAAGGGCACTATGGGTACGACGGGCCTGTCTTTGTCTTCTTCTTGGTGGCAGCGGGACACAACTTGTGCTTGCCACCTCGCCAGCTTGAACTGCACTTATGGGACTCGCCACGTCACCACGTGTTACTGCAGTGCTGGATGTAGGTCCAGGGTGTACTAGGCCGCTGGTGCTTGCCAGTTCACCAGAAGGATGAGCGGCTCTAGTACGTCTCTGCTCCATACGAGTGGCCTGTGGTTTATGCACCTCAACAACAGAATACATTCGGGATCAGGCACACCTGTCCCTAACAGAGGCCTCATCTCCGTCGTCAGAGCTATCTGTCATGGAGCCGCTGTCCTCTACAGGATCGTATTCTGAGCCTGAATCTGACAGATGAGTGACGTCCTCTTCACTATTTGTCATGCTCAGAAACGTGTAGGCCTCTTCACTAGTGTACCTTTGCTTTGCCATTTTGGGCTCTAAATTTAGGGGTACACTAGTGAGACTCACAGGTAAAAAAGCACCTAGCCTGTCAGCGACTGTTTCAAAACGCTACAAAAAAAACTGTTAGCGATCGCAGGGATCAAGCCTGACTCTGCGAACGCTGCAGTTATGTGTGTTGTGTTTTGTAAGTGACAGTGATCGATCGATACTGCACTTGGGTGGGCTGGGCTGGGCTTGGCGGAGGGGCTAAACGCAGGTGCTAGCAGGTATCTGGGCTGATCCCGCTAACAATGCGTTTTGGGAAACCTAAAATGCTGGCAACGCTAATATAGATCTGATCAGATACTATATTACTAAGGGAGGTGTATGCTTTGCGCGTGGGTGTTAGCGGTACTGGCACTAACCTGACGCTGGGGCGACGCAGGCCTTATCTGACCCTCAAACTTATATCACCCGCCGGGTGATCAGGGGGTTAAACCTTTATTAGGTAATAAATGGCGGGTGCCCTGAAACAAAAAAAAAATAACTAACCAACCAGCGTCACCTGTAACAGTTATATGGTGATCACTGGTGAAAGGGTTAACTGGGGGGCAATCAGGGGGCTATGCGGTAGTATATGGGGGTCCCTGACGCTATAAAAAGCTGCAGCGAACCTAAATACTTACCTGCCTAACTAGCGTCACCTGTGACACTAATACAGCGATCAGAAAAACGATCGCTTATTAGTGACACTGGCGACGGGGGGTGATCACAGGGTTAAACCTTTATTGGGGGGGGTTAGGGGGGCACCCTAGAGCTAAAGGGGGCTAGCCCTAACTGCCCTAACAGTTATTACAGTCACAAATGACACCAATGCAAAAAAAAAAAAAAAATGCAATTGGTGTCACTGTGACTGGGGGGGGGGGCAGGGGTGATTGGGGGGTGATTTGGGGGTGATCAGGGGGGTGAAAAGTGTGCCTGGCGTGTTCTACTGTAAGTGTAGTGTTGGGTGCAACTCACGATCCTCTCTCCTCGGTGCCGGAAGGAAAAAGACCGACACGAGGAGAGATTACTTCACTTCCTCTGCCTGTGTTTACATTACAGGAGAGGAAGTGATGTCACCGAGCATTTTCATTCGTCGGGAGCGATCGCGAGGGGGTGGCCATGAATGAATGGCCGTCCCCTCGTCTGGGATCGCTCCCGAACGAATACCGACCGCCGCAGGCACCGGGCGGGGGCCCGATCGGGCCCCCGACCCGCGGGCAGGCAAGGACGTACATGTAAGCCCTTATGCCTGCCCGTGCCATTCTGTCAACGTACATCGTCGTGCGGCGGTCGGCAAGTGGTTAAAATCCAGCCTCTTTGTGATCATATGTAGCCTCTGTGCCCATCATATGCAGCCTCTGTGCCCATAAAATGCAGCCTCTGTGCCCATCATATTCAGCCTCTGTGCCCATCATATTCAGCCTCTGTGCCCATCATATGCAGCCTCTGTGCCCATCATATGCAGCCTCTATGCCCATAATATGCAGCCACTGTGTCCATAAAATGCAGCCACTGTTCCCATAAAATTCAGCCACTGTGCCCATAAAATGCAGCCACTGTGACCATCATATCCAGCTACTGTGCCCATAAAATGCAGTCACTGTGCCCATAAAATGCAGCCATTGTGCCCATAAAATGCAGCCTCTGTGCCCATCATATGCAGCCTCTGTGCCATCATATGCAGCCTCTGTGCCCATCATATGCAGTCTCTGTGCCCATCATATGCAGTCTCTTTGCCTATCATATGCAGCCTCTGTGCCCATCATATGCAGCCTGTGCCCATCACATGCAGCCTGTGCCCATAATATGCAGTCTCTGTGCTCATCATATGCAGCCTGTGCCCATCATACAGCCTCTGTGCTCATCATAAGGCACCTGTTCCCATCATATGCAGCTTCTGTGCCCATCATATGCAGGTTGTGTCCATCATATGCAGCCTGTGCTCATCATATGCAGCCTTTTCCCATCATATGCAGCCTCTGTGACCATCATATGTAGCCTGTGCCCATCATATGCAGCTTGTGCCCATCATATGCATCGTCTGTAGCCATCATATGCAGCCACTGTGACCCCCCGCTTGCCTGCTTGCAGTCTGACTGACACTTACCCCATCCTGGTGGCAGATCAGGCAGTGTGTGACAGCAGCGAGCTGTGGGACATGAAGTGTGTCAGGGCGATGGCTCCTACATCATCCATGCTTCTCTGTCTTCCCGTATGTCTCTTTTTCTATTCTGTTCAACCTGGTGATGGGTATTAGACCTGCACCTACTGATTGGCTGAGAGGAGGTTCAGTGTTAGAAAAGCAAATATTCATTTGCTTTTCTAAAACACCTGGGTGGACTTGTGAGCGCAATGCTCTGCGCTGCAAATCCACCTTTTTTGAAGCCTATTAGAGCCTATCAGGTGCTTAAAAATCAACCCCTACGCTCGGCATCCGAAAAGGGGCACCTGAATAGAGGGTGGCTACAGTGGCCATGGATGGATTCATGCTATGCATGAATCTATCCATTTTACATAGAGGGGGTGGCGTGACAGAGGGGACGGCACCTGTGCACCCTTAATAGATGCACCGCCACTTCATCTGACGATGTGGCCCCTAGATCTGACTGTCATGCTAATGTTAATTATTATTATTACTCTGTGTTTGATCAACCCCTTGAATTGAGCAATGTATTCTTCAATCTTCATAAGCTAGCAGAGGGGGAAAGCCATTTTTATTTTTGAATCCCTGCCTGGACCTCCGCTTCAAAAAACTGACTGCCTAGGACTTGTAAAAAAAAAAATTGTGTTTTGTAAATTGTTTTCACAAAATGGTTTCAGTCTAACACAGTAGCTATAACATCCATGTGATTGAAATAAACGTCCAACATTAAAATAATCCAATGAAGAAAAAAACATCCAAGTAGCACTGGAACATTGATATGAGATAACCAAAACCTTCAGAGAGCTGACTGGCTCAGGTAAGGCTGCTCACTACAGGACAAGGGATGGCCAAACGGTTCACCCAGTGGTCGTTTCGCGGCGAATTTCGGCTGTTCGCCGTCCTCCCAATGCCGCCGTTCGCCCAGTGGACTCCCGTGTTTACTGTGTGAAAGAACTTTGACCTATGATGACACATCCATCATGGGGTACAGGACAGCCAATTGAGACATTACAGCACATGGACACTTGACATTCCCCCTAACTTATAAATAGACCCAATCCGGTGGCCATTTTACATTCTTTCTTCTGTCACTATAGGGCAGTGTTTCTCAAATCCAGTCCTCAGCCCCCCCCCAACAGGTCATGTTTTCAGGATTTCCCTCAGATGAAACGGCTGTGGTAATTGCTAAGGCAGTGAAACTGATCAAATCACCTGTGAAAAATAATGGAAAACCTAAAAACATGACCTGTTGGGGGGGCCTGAGGACTGGATTTGAGAAACACTGCTATAGGGAGAGGTTGCTGTGTGGAGCAGGGAGAGACTGCAGTGACCCAAATCGCTAGCTATTTGGTCCACAAAAGTTCTTTTCAGAACTGGTATAGGTGTTAGGTGTAGTTCAGGATATAGGTTTGAGGCACTGCTGGGCTGCTGATTTTTGCAGCAGCCTGTCTTTTGTCAGTGTAGAGAGAGGGACAGGAGGCTGTGTGCTGCAGGGACAGTCAGTTTAATCATTAGCTGTTACTATTAGGTCTACAAAAGTGCTATTCAAGTTATTGTTCCAGTAGCCTCTGTTTTGTCAGTTTAAATAGGGACAGGCAGGAAGCTGTGTGTGAGGCAGTGAGGGACAGTCAGTTTAATCAGTAGCTGTTACTATTAGGTCCACAAAGGTTCTTTTCAGGACTGGTATGGTAATAGGCTTGTACACGTATAATATTCTTTCTTCCAAATATAGAAAGAATATTATACTTGACAACTGCCCTTCTGCTGCAGTAGTCCTTTATGAGTATAGGGACTGAGGTACAGTCTGCTAATCATTCACAACCTACTAGTTCTACAAAGGTCCTTATAAGGACTGGTAAGGTATAGGGTACTACAGTACATAGGGTTGAGTGAACTACAGTCTGCTATTCCTTAAGGACTGGTATAGGTCCACAATACATAGGGTTGAGGTGCACTACTGCTGACTGCTGCCCTATACTGCAGCAGTCCTTTATCAGTATAGGGACTGAGAGTTTTGTCACAGGGTCATTTAAAAAATGATAGGCAGAGGAAGAGGCAGGCCCTTCCACAGGGGTGGTAGGGGTAGGGCAGGAGAAACAGGCTTGAGCCAAAGTGGGAAGTTGCAGAAGGTGCGTTCAATTACTTTAAAGGACGCACCAGACTTGGTTGAGTGGCTCACTCAACCTTACTCATCTGCACCCTCCTCATCTTCTCGATCTGCACCCTCTACTTCACTCTCTGCTATGTGCAAACCCAAAGACACTACCACCAACAACACCATCACATACTTTCCGCTTGAGTCACAGAAATTATTTTCCGATCCATATCAAGACATTTCTGATGTGCAGGCACTCTTGGTATTGGATCAGGAAGAGGAGGTAGCAACAACCGCCACTCAGCAGTCTGACGACAGTACCCAGATCAGCCCAAGGAGGAGGTTGGTCCCCGCTGTTGCTGCCTACTCCGAGATCTCTACTTATAGCGGTGGGAAAGGTGGCGTCGATGTGTCTAGTGATGTCACGTGGGTGCCCACAAGAGAGGAAGAGGAGGGGAGTTCAGAGGGAGATATGAACCAGCAGATAGGGAGGAGAAGCAGGAATAACTTGCATTGCACAGGAGGGAAAAAGCAGACTGCAAATGTATCAGGAGCGAGTCATCGACCATGTAGGTAACATCTGGCGCTCCCAGGACACCGGCACATGGCTCCGCAGTGTGGGCTTTTTTTTAACGTGTCCGCTGCTGACAATAGCATGGTCATCTGCAATCTTTGCAGTCAACGCATTAGTCACGGTAAGCCCAACACTCACCTAGGGACGACCGTCTTAAGAAGGCACATGAGCAGCCATCACCGAGCTCAGTGGGAGCAATGGAACACACAAAGCCACACTCCAGGCTCTCACCGTCCAGCCTCGTCTTCTACTTCTCCTTCTCCTCTCTCCTCACAATTGTCCTCCACTCCACCTTCCATCACTCCAAGCTCACGTTTTTCTGCAAAAAGGCAGGCTTCCGTGGGCCTAATTTTCGAGCGTAAAAAAATGATGACGCCGGATAACCCTCTTGCCCAACGGTTGACGGCTGGCGTGTCAGAGCTGATAGCCCGCCAACTACTGCCATATAAACTGGTGGACTCGGAGGCCTTTCAAAAATTTGTGGCCATTGGAACACCACAATGGAAGGTCCCAGGAAGGAAGTATTTCTCAGAGAAGGGCATCCCAGAGCTATATGGCCATGTTCAGCGGCAAGTGAATGTATCTCTGGCACACAGTGTCGGTGCCAAGATACATCTGACCACAGACACGTGGTCTAGCTAACACGGGCAGGGAAGGTATATCACTTTTACTGCCCACTGGGTGAACCTTCTGATGGCCGTCAAGCATGTAACCCGTGGCACCCGTGTAGATTTGGTTTTACCACCACAGATTGCATGCAGGCCTGGCTCTTCTTCTCCTCCTCTGCCTACTCCATCCTCCTCCCTCTCCTCCTCGGCTGACTTCTCCTTTTCCGCTGCTAGCGTCTCTTCCGCTGCACCGCCCAAGCTCCCAAGAACCTATTTGACATGCCAGGTGAGACGTTGCCATTATGTGCTGCGTCTATTGTGCCTGGAAGCCAAGAGCCACACTGGCCCGGCACTCCTTTCAGCTTTGCGTTCACAGGCAGATCAGTGGCTAACACCGCTCAATTTGACAGTTGGTAAAGTGGTGTGTGACAATGGTGCCAATCTGCTTAGCGCATTGAAACAGGGCAAAATCACACACGTGCCATGCATGGCACACGTCTTAAACTTGGTCGAGCAGTGATTCCTTGTCAAATACCCTGGGGTCCAGGAGATCTTCCGGCAGGCAAGGAAAATCTCGGCCCATTTCAGAAGATCTTACACGGCCATGGCTCGCCTTGCTGACATTCAGCGGCGACACAATCTGCCGGTCAGACATCTTATTTGCGATTGCCCAACGCGATAGAACTCAACCTTCTATATGCTTGATAGGCTGCTCTAGCAGAAACGTGCAGTTAACATCTACCTGTATGAACTCTGCGGCAGAACAGGTTCTGGGGAGCTGGGTTTTTTTCACCGTGCCAGTGACTGCTCATGCACGACGCATGCAGACTTCTGTGGCCATTTGAGGAGATCACCAAACTGGTCAGTCGCAGCCATGGCGCCATCAGTGACATGGTACCTTATGCCTTCTTTATGGAGTGTGCATTGCGTCGTGTCATTGATCATGCTGTGGAGGAGCAGGAGCGGGAAGATGAGGAAGTCGCAATGCTGGATTAATTCCCAGGGGGAGGCTATTCTATCTGAGACAAGTCAACAACAGGAGTCTGAAGAGGAGTCAGAGGAGGATGGTGCCGGGGCGGATGAGGAGGAGCAAGAAGAGCATGCTTTAAACCTTTCTGGGATCCCTGTTGTTGTGTGTGGATGGGGAGAGGAGAATGAAGAGAACTACATTATCCTGGATGATGAGCAGGAGCCAGGCCACCACACCGCTTCCAGTTTAGTGCAAATGGGGGCCTTCATGCTCCAGTGTTTTAATAGGGACCCCTGTATAAAAAGCATAAGGGTCAAGGACCAGTACTGGGTTGGCAATGTACTTAGACCCCCGGTACAAACACAAAATGGCGGAAATGTTACCGCCGTCACAGAGGGCTGTCAGAATGGAGCACTTCCAGGCCTTGCTTCGAGAAATGCTGCATTCTGCTTTTGCGTGCGCTGGCAGAGGAGCAATTCCCACTCCCAGAGAAGGAGTTGCGGGTACCAATCCAACAGCGCCTGCAAGAAGAGGCAGGTTTGAAGATGTGTTGGTGACTTCTGATATGAGGTCATTCTTTCAGCCGACCCATCGACAAGTCTCATCCGGATCCAGCATCAGGGAACGCCTAGACCGTCAGGTGTCCGACTACATCGGGTTACGGGCCGATGTGGACGCTCTGAGGAGTGATGAACCCCTGGACTACTGGGTGGGCAGGCTTGACCTCTGGCCAGAGCTTGCCGAATTTGCAATCGAACTGTTGGCTTGCCCCTCGTCCAGTGTCCTGTTCGAAAGGACGTTCAGTGCAGCAGGGGGGATCGTGACCGATAAGCATACTCGCCTAGCTCACGACAGTGTTAACTACCTCTCATTTCTAAAAATGAATGAGGCATGGATCTCGGAGGAATTCAACACATGTGACCAGTAGACCATGTATATGTCTATAAACAATTTTTTTAATCAAACACACAGACCTTCTTTCTTCATTTGGCTCACTTCCTTGTTCAAAAAAAGCACACCGTACTATATGCCTGTACCCTCCTGTTTGAAGAGGTTGAGCGGTGTCATATTTCTACTGGGGATGCTTATTATGAGTGGCTCCCACCATCCATGTGCGGTGCTGACTTCCTCCTGGGGCTGCTTATTATGAGGGGCTCCCACCATCCCTGTGCTGTGCTGACTTCCTCCTGGGGCTGTACCTCTGCTGTGCATATTATAAGGGGCTCCCACCATCCCTGTGCTATGCTCATTATGTGGGGCTCCCACCATCCCTGTGCTGTGCTGACTTCCTCCTGGGGCTGCTTATTATGAGGGGCTCCCACCATCCCTGTGCTATGCTGACATCCTCCTGGGGCTGCTTATAATGAGGGGCTCCCACCATCCCAGTGCTGTGCTGACTTCCTCCTGGGGCTGCTTATTATGAGGGGCTCCCACCATCCCTGTGTTATGCTGACATCCTCCTGGGGCTGATAATTATGAGGGGCTCCCATTATCCCTGTGCTGTGCTGAATTCCTCCTGGGGCTGTACCTCTGCTGTGGATATTATGAGGGGCTCCCACCATCCCTGTGCTATGCTCATTATGAGGTGCTCCCACCATCCCTGTGCTATGCTGACCTCCTCCTGGGGCTGCTTACGATGCAGGTGTCAGTGCTGTATATCACGGTGCTGGTGTCAGTGCTGCATATCACGGTGCTGGTGTGAGTGCTTTATGTCACGCTGCTGATGTCAGTGCTCTCTATCACGGTGCTGGTGTCAGTGCTGTATATCACGTTGCTGGTGTCAGTGCTTTAAGTCACGCTGATGATGTCAGTGCTCTCTATCACGGTGCTGGTGTCAGATTACTCTATCACGGTGCAGGTGCCATTGCTGTATGTCACGCTGCTGATGTCAGTGCTCTCTATCACGGTGCTGGTGTCAGATGACTCTATCACGGTGCAGGTGTCATTGCTGTATGTCACGCTGCTGATGTCAGTGCTCTCTATCATGGTGCTGCTGTCAGTGCTGTATATCACGGTGCTGGTGTTGACATTCTCCTGGGGCTGCTTATTATGAGGGGCTCCCACCATCCCTGTGCTATGCTGACATCCTCCTGGGGCTACTTATTATGAGGGGCTCCCACCATCCCTATGCTGTGCTGACTTCCTCCTGGGGCTGTACCTCTGCTGTGCATATTATGAGGGGCTCCCACCATCCCTGTGCTATGCTCATTATGAGGGGCTCCCACCATCCCTGTGCTATGCTGACTTCCTCCTGGGCCTGCTTACGGTGCTGGTGTGAGTGCTGTATATCACAGTGCTGGTGTGAGTGCTTTATGTCACGCTGCTGATGTCAGTGCTCTCTATCATGGTGCTGGTGTCAGTGCTGTATATCACGGTGCTGGTGTCAGTGCTTTAAGTCACGCTGCTGATGTCAGTGCGCTCTATCATAGTGCTGGTGTCAGATCACTCTATCACGGTGCAGGTGTCATTGCTGTATGTCACGCTGCTGATGTCAGTGCTCTCTATCACGGTGCTGCTGTCAGTGCTGTATATCACGGTGCTGGTGTCAGTGCTTTATGTCACGCTGCTGATGTCAGTGCTCTCTATCTAGGTGCTGGTGTCAGATGACTCTATCACGGTGCAGGTGTCATTGCTGTATGTCACGCTGCTGATGTCAGTGCTCTCTATCACAGTGCTGCTGTCAGTGCTGTATATCACGGTGCTGGTGTTGACATCCTCCTGGGGCTGCTTATTATGAGGGGCTCCCACCATCCCTGTGCTATGCTGACATCCTCCTGGGGCTGCTTATTATGAGGGGCTCCCACCATCCCTGTGCTGTGCTGACTTCCTCCTGGGGCTTTACCTCTGATGTGCATATTATGAGGGACTCCCAGCATCCCTGTGCTATGCTCATTATGAGGGGCTCCCACCCTCCCTGTGCTATGCTGACTTCCTCCTGGGGCTGCTTACGGTGCAGGTATCAGTGCTGTATATCACGGTGCTGGTGTCAGTGCTGTATATAACGGTGCTGGTGTGAGTGCTTTATGTCACGCTGCTGATGTCAGTGCTCTCTATCATTGTGCTGGTGTCAGTGCTGTATATCACGGTGCTGGTGTCAGTGCTCTCTATCACGGTGCTGGTGTCAGATCACTCTATCACGGTGCAGGTGTCATTGCTGTATGTCACGCTGCTGATGTCAGTGTTCTCTATCACGGTGCTGGTGTCAGATCACTCTATCACGGTGCAGGTGTCATTGCTGTATGTCACGCTGCTGGTGATCATCTCCTGCACCCTTTTCTTTGCCTACCCTGACCTTCCCTCTCCTCCATTGCCTTCATGTGCTCCACAGTCCTGAATCGTCACAACAATTTCACATATAAAAAAAGAATGCTTGTAGTTGTCGATCCCAGATTCACCTCATACATGTGTTATGTCATTGGCCATGTGGTGGGACTATGTTTGCACAGCTAGTAATTATTTTGTGGCTGCAAATTTGACCTGTAGGTTTGCAAAGTTCGCCTCCCATTGAAGTCAATGGGGCCCACCGCGAACGTTACGGTTCGCGAACTATCGGCCTCGTTCGCGAAACGTCCCGTCGGAAGTTCGTCCATCACTATACAAGACATCGGGTACCTAACAGGTTATCAGAAAAACAATTCACCAATGGAACGAGCACCAGACCAAAGAATAAAAAAGTCCAAATGTCCAAATGTACAGATTTTCCTCAGTTAACGACTTACCTGTTTACCGACCACTCAAACTTACGACCAGCTCTCCGCACCCGAGCAACTGGCCATACATCATTGTATTGTACAGTATAGTGCAGAATTTTGTTTGTGTTCTGTACTTATGCAAAATAAAACAACGATATTGAGCTGGAGTTTTGTGTTTAGACCTTTTTTTTCACAGTACAGTACAGTGGTCAAGAATGCTTAAAATGTTGATTACCGTACTTGTGGCTCCTCGTTTAACCACTTCAATACCAGGCACTTAAACACCTTCCTGCCCAGACCAATTTTGAGCTTTCAGCGATGTCGCACTTTGAATGACAATTGCGCGGTCATGCTACACTGTACCCATTTTTTCCCCACAAATAGAGCTTTCTTTTGGTGGTATTTGGTCATCTCTACGGTTTTTATTTTTTGCTAAACAAATAAAAAAATACCAAAAATTTTGAAAAAAAATGTTTTTTTTGTTTCAGTTTCAAAACTTTGTAAAGAAGTACATTTTCTCATTCACTGATGGGCACTGATAGGGCTACACTGATGGGCACTGATAGGCGGCACTGATGGGCACCGATGAGGTGGCACCAGTGAAGTGGCACTGATGGACACTGATATGTGGCACTGATAGGCGGCAATGATGGGCACTGATAGGTGGCACTGATTGGCCACACGGATGGGCACTGATAGGTGGCACAAATTGGCACTGATAGCTGGCACGGATTGGCATGGATGGGCGGTATGGATGGGCATGGATAGGCGGTACGGATGGGCATGGATAGGTGGCACAGATTGGCATGGATGGGCACTGATAGGTGGCACAGGTGGTCACTGATAGATGGCACAGATGGGCACTGATAGGCGGCATTGTATTATATTATACTGTACTAATGGATGCCAATCAGTGCCAAACAATAATGCATGCCAATCAGTGATGCCCATTGTGGGCACTGATTGGCATCCATTATGGGCACTGATTGGCATCCATTGTGGGCACTGACTGGAATTCCTGGTGGTCTAGGGTGGCATACCTTGTGCTGGGCATCCCTGGTGGTCTGGTGGCGTCCTTGGCGGTCCAGTGTGGGCAGTCGATCGGCTCTCCTCTATTAGCGTCTGACAAACGAGAGTGAGGAAAAGCCGATCACCGGCTCTTCCTATTTACACTGTGATCAGCTGTGATTGGACACGGCTGATCACATGGTAAAGAGTCTCCGTCTGAGACTCTTTACCGAGATCATAGTTGCAGGGTGTCAGACTGACATCCCGCAACAATGATCGCCGCGATGCATGCCCCCGCGGGCGCACAGCGGCTCAAAATCCTGATCACGTCAGGATTTTGAAACCACTATGCCGCCATGTATCTGTTATAGGGCGGGCGGCAAGTGGTTAAAAAACAAATTTGTTTAACGACCTGGTTGTTGGAACGGAACCTGGTCATTAAGTGAGGAGTACCAGTATTTATAAGATTATACTAAAACACAGCCAACATATTTTGGGGGTCAGAAAAAATGCTCCCTTCACCAAAGCTTCAGTTACAATAAAAACATAGAATTGACTCAGAATAGGACATTAATATATGAATCTGTGTAGGAAGCTAATTGCTGGATGAGGAGATTTCCTGGCCAGCAGTATCTGCATGAGTAAGGATGAGCCGAACACCCCCCTGTTCGGTTTGCACCAGAACCTGCGAACAGACCTAAACTTCGTGTGAAGTTTAGAACCCTATTAAAGTCTATGGGACTCGAACGTTCAAAATCGAAAGTGCTAATTTTAAAGGCTAATATGCAAGTTACTGTCCTAAAAAGTGTTTGGGGACCTGGGTCCTGCCCCAGGGGACATGGATCAATGCAAAAAAAAGTTTTAAAAACGGCTGTTTTTTCAGGAGCAGTGATTTTAATAATGATTAAAGTGAAACAATAAAAGTGTAATATTCCTTTAAATTTCGTACCTGGGAGGCGACAATTCATTATAGCCGCAAGTGATTTTAAAATACTTTTTTTCCTTGCGAAATGACACTTTGTACAGGGACAGTTATAAGCACGGGAAACATGCGACCCTTCACAGGCATACTATAGATACCCCCCCAGGTACGAAATTTAAAGGAATATTACACTTTTTTTTTTTTTTTTTTTTTTTTTTTTTTTAAGTTTCAAAATTTTATTGAACATAAAATTGCATGTACAACTCAAATCACATAAGAGTCAAGGCAAATAATGCTTTGTCAATGCCAAGAAGGTTAACATAAGAGTAATTCTACACAGCAAATTATAAAAAAAAGAAAAATAAAAGAGTGGGACAAAGAGGTGACAGGCGTAAGAGCAGGATATCCCAGCGAGAAGGGAATGACTGGCGGGGAGAGACTGCCTCCATTCTCTCCCCCTCAGAGCACCTAAAAAAGGATAGAGAAAGGTGGAAGGTTAGCGGAGAAACAGGTGGATATGTCATTAAAGAGGAAAAAAAGACTATACATTCTTGAATGCTATAAGCAAGTACACCGCAGAAGGCTCGGTCCCAGGTCTTATGGGGGTCAGATGGATTTCCTCCCCCCCCGCACGGAAGAGGACATTGACAGAGGGGCTCAAGTAAGAATATTAAAATCAAGAGTGAAATTGAGCTCTAGAATCTTGTAACCAGTGTTGCCAAGTTGCATAGAATTTACCCAATTTCATGTGTGCTTTCGCAAACATGAATTCCATCAACATATGTTCGTTTAATATTATGATTACGTCTGGGACAGAGGGAGAGCAAGATTGCTTCCAGCGACGGGAGATAGCAAGTCTAGCCGCTATAAGTATGTGAGTGATTATGGTGTGAAATTTCGAAGGCCACAATGTAAGGTCAAGACCAAAGAGAGCCGTCTGCGGTGCCAGTTTGCCAGTAACATTAGTTACGCTCCGGATGAGGGAGGAAATCCCGGCCCAGAAAGTATTTATGGGCGGGCATTCCCACCAAATATGGTAAATATGTCCGTCTTGGTTACACTCTCGCCAGCACTTTCTAGATTGGGATGGAAAAATCCTTGCTAATTTAGATGGAGTATAGTACCACTTGTAAAGAATTTTCATCACAGTCTCCCAGTGCGACACATTTCTGGATACTACAGCTGGGAAACGGATTGCCCGGTACCAGTTGGCTGGTGAGACTTGTAGATGTAAAGTTCGCTCCCACGAGACGATCGCCGGAGTGGAGCGTTCCGGGCTAGGCTTTGTCAAAAGTCCATAAAAGTATGAGATACCCCTTAGTTTGTTGACCATTGAGGTAAAAGTTTGTATTATGTCTTTAGTCAAAGAGCAGCTCGACGTATGTATAGAAGAAATAGTATGACGGATCCGTAGATAGATGTAGAAGTCATTACTAGGTATGTTAAAGGCTTTAGACAGTTGAATGAAGGACTTTAAATGACCATTTTGAAATAAGTCTCCGAGGGTTTTTATGCCTTTTGAGGACCATCTATGAAGAGGTAAATCCTGGGACAGGAGTGATATGGAGGCTAGTGGTAGTCGATAAAGAGCTTGTATATGTAGGCCGCCCGTGGATTGTACGATTGCTTTCCAGTTGCTTATGAGGGCTTTAACCGTTGGTAGTAGAGAGCGTGTGGGGTGTAAACCCATCCAGATGGCTGCAAGTAAATGTGATGGAGGAAACAGCATGTCTGCGGTTTCAATTGAAGTCCAAGGCAGAGAAGAGGTCGGGTCCCAAAGTTTCCTGGTTTGGTCCAAAAGAGTGGCTTTGTAGTATGCCCTGAGATCAGGGACTCCCATCCCAGCATATCTAGTCGGGATACTCAACAACGGTGATCTGATACGTGATTTATGGGCCGCCCATATAAACTTATTGACAATCCTTTGTAAACCAGCTATATCAGGTTTCAAAATAGGTAAAGGCAGAGTTCTGAACACGTAAAGAATATGCGGTAACAAAAACATTTTAGCCAATGCAATTCTTCCTGCCCAGGAGGCTTTAACTGAGAGGAGAGAGGTAGCAGTCTCCTGAAGTTTCTGGGTTAGAATGGACATGTTAGTACGTAACAACAGGGATGCTGGGGAAGTCAGTTGGATGCCCAGGTAAGACACGGAGGAGTTGGGTGCCCAGGAGAAGGGAGAGATGGACGATATATTCGTTTTAAGATAAGTGGGAAGGGAGATGCCCAGCATTGCCGATTTGGAGTGGTTCAGCTTATATAAAGAGATTTGGCCAAAACTTTGTAAAAGATCACAAAGCGGGGGGAGAGATTGAACTGGGTCAGTGAGCCATATGACTATGTCATCTGCATATAAACTAATTTTGTGGCTACAGTGGTTAATTTCCAGACCTTTGATGTCCGGGTGTGATCTAATAGCTTGTGCTAGCGGCTCTATCATTAACGCGAAGATTAACGGTGAAAGAGGGCACCCCTGGCGTGTCCCGTTCGTGATCAGCAGGGGAGACGAGAGTAGTCCTGAATTCAGGACTCTGGCACTGGGGGTAGAGTATAGTCCTAGTATGGCTTGGAGGAATTTGCCCGTGATGCCAAATTTTTGGAGGACCATTTTCAAATAGAGCCAGTTGACCCTATCAAATGCCTTCTCTGCGTCTAAAGATATTAGCAGAGAAGGCATTTGGTGATGCTCTGCCCAATGAAGCATATCAATTATTCTGCGGGTTCCATCTGAGGTCTGTCTTGAGGGGATAAATCCCACCTGATCTGGGTGGATCAGGGTGGAAATATAGCTCGCCAGCCTATTGGCTAGAAGTTTTGAGTAAAGTTTGGTATCAGTATTTAGCAAAGATATGGGTCGATAATTTGCGGGGTCATGGGGTGGTTTGCCTACTTTATGAATGGTGGTGATAGTTGCCTCTAGGGATTCTGAGGGTATCTCCCCCGTCGCTAAAAAATCATTAAGTGTGGCACATAGGTGAGGTAGTAATTGATCTAAATAGGTTTTATAGTAACCGTTAGTGTACCCATCAGGCCCAGGAGCTTTGTGAAGGGGGAGAGCCCTTATTGCATCAGAGAGTTCTTGATGGGTAAAAGGCTGGGAGAGAAGCTCTAATTGCTCTGAAGAGAGTGAGGGGAGCTGCAGTGGGTCCAGAAATTTAGATATATTCCCCACCTCCGGGTGCGGTTCTGAAGGGGAGCTGGATAGATTGTACAGCTTTGAATAGAAGAGACTAAATTCCTCGGCTATATCTTTGGGGTTGCTTATTTTCTGACCCTTCTGGTTTAGAAGAAAGGGGATCCTATTCTGTGCGGCCCTTTTTTTATATTGTTGTGCTAGGTGTTTCCCCGCTTTATCACCTTGGGAGTACCAAGTGAGTCTTAACCTTCTTAGGTAAAAATCAAAATTTCTGTGAAGAAATGAGCTAAGGTCATTTCTCAAAGCACTAAGTTCTTTGGCAATTTGGGGGGAAGGAGCGTTTTTATTTGTAGTTTCAAGACTGCGTATTTTCTGTAGAAAGGATTCAATCGTTGCCATCCTTTTTTTCTTCTCCTGTGCACCCAGTTTGAGGCATACTCCGCGAATTACCGCCTTGTGAGCATTCCAGAGTGTAGTGGGACTAGAGACAGAGTCAAGATTAGAGTCAAAAAATAGCGATATCTCGGATCGGAGCAATTCTCGAGTCTCCGGCGTACTGATAAGCGCGGAATTCAAACGCCAGAGTGTATGTCTGACCCCAGGGGGGGAAGTGGCAATAGTGATCGACACCGGGGCGTGGTCTGACCAAGTTATGAGGCCCACCGTGGCATGACTGATTTTCTGTAGGGCCAATTTCGAGACTAAGAAGAGATCGATCCGAGAATATGATCGTTGGGCATGTGAATAAAAGGAATAATCCCTCTCGGTACCATGGAGGCACCTCCATGGATCATGGAGGTCCTCCTGTAGCGCCACACTGGAGATAGCCGTGGAATGTCTGCGCTTTGTATTAGACGTGTCTAGTTGGGTGTCAAGAACATCATTGAAATCTCCACAGATCACTAGGTGTTCCTTGGGGTATGGCTGAATTTTGTTCAGGATGGACCTGTAAAATTCTTTTTGGCCAGTGTTAGGGGCATAAAGATTGACCAAGACCAGCGGCTGGTCGTTACATACGGCTGATAGGATCAAGTATCTACCCGCCGGATCCTGTTCAATATGTGTGAGGGAGAATGATAGGGACGAACGTACCGCAATCATCACACCTCTCGTTTTCTTATCAGAGCGAGCATGGAAGTAGTGGGTGAATAGCCTGTGAGAGCATTTTGGGGAGTTGAGCTCAGAGAAATGTGTTTCCTGAACGCACAATATATCTGCTTTTTGGGCTAATGCATCCCGCCAAAGCAAGGATCTTTTAAAGGGGCTGTTAAGGCCTTTAGCGTTTAAGGAGACTATTGTAATCGACATATCCCCCGGATAGTAGGCCTGCTATGAAACTCTGCTGCGGTACCGGGAGAGACTATCCCCACTGTAGGGATGAGCGACAACCAAATGAGATTCGAGCAGAATACAATGGTTAAGGTAGGTTGGCACAATTATATCGTAGCTGCTGAGAGGGGTGACCAAGTCAGGCAGTCCTTAAGTGAGACTGAATGCCCCGACCTGGCACCTATAGCGAGCTATGCGATCCCACAAAAAGATAAAAATAAAATAAAAATAATAAGAAAAATAAAATAAATAAAGAGATCGCTAGATTGATAACAAGAACAGCAGAAAAAACAAACAGAAACAAAAAAAGATATCAGTTGTAAGGTAGGGTGTTATGAACTATCAGGTAAATCGATTAAACCAATTAAATCAAACCAGGGGATGTGCGTAGCACATCAAAAGAAAGCGAGGAGTGTGGAAGGGGTATCACAACCGCTCCCACTCCTCCACAGCCTCAGTGTATATAAGTGAGATAACATTTTAAACAGTAAACATAGGCAGCATAATGTAACCATAACTACTGAAAATACATATTACCGCAAGGGCTCCGGCAAGATCATATTATGTGAGAGCGTGAGAGTCCCAGGGCGTAGTCATTCTTGAGGGTGATCTCGTACCAGGTGTATTAGGCGGCGGCGCTTGGGGGGTCATGCCCCAGTTGTGTAGTTGCTTAAGGCCTTCCTTTGGCGATAAAATGGCGACTTGTTGATTCCGATATGACACCAGGAGCTTGGTGGGGTGGCCCCATTTGTAGGCCACGTTTTGTTCGGTCAGGATGGTTGTAACCGGGGCGAACGCTCTGCGAGCTTGAGCCGTGGTTGCAGAGATATCGTTAAATAGCTGCACTTTGGTAAAGGGCTCTGGTAGTGTGCGCAAGGCTCTCGCAGCACGCATAATTTCTTCCTTAGCATGAAAGAAGTGCACTCTCGCTAAAATGTCTCTGGGCACTGAGGGCGGGAGATGTTGTGGCTTATGCAGCCTGTGCGCCCGATCTATGAGTAGATCTTGTGACGTCAGAGATGGAACAATTTTGCGGAATAACTGGTGCAGGTACGGAATTATATCTGGAGTCGCTAAGGATTCAGATACTCCTCTTATCTTTATATTATTCCTGCGTGAGCGATCTTCGAGGTCTGCGATTTTTAATCGCATTTGGGAAATAGCTGCGGCCTGCTCATCCTGCAAGTCAACCATCCTATTATGCGCAATAGTGGCTTCAGACAGGTGCTGTTCAATATGCTCAGTGCGGCGTTCTAAAACATTAACTGTATCCTGGATCTGATTAACAGATATTTTAAGTTCTCTATGTAATTCAGCTTGGAGTGACATTAGCATCGCTTTCATACTGTGTTCTGAGGCAGGGTTATCAGTGGAGGGGAACTCAGCAAGTGACTGTGCCTGGGGCTGCGGTAGAGAGGAACTACAAGTCCCAGCGCTGTGCTGTTTCTTAGAGGGAGGCTGTTTGTCAGGAGATGGGGCAGGGAAATCAGCAAGCCTCTTACCTCTCTCTCCAGGCGACAGGCAGTGATTATCTAGCTGATCCATTTCTTCCAGCAGCTGAGGAGCAGGGCCGTCGGATGGCTCGTTCGCCTGTGCTGGCGGTGGGGTCTCTGGTCTCCTGCTCACGCGGTCGGCGCCATCTTGGCTCCTGGGCCGTGGGGGCTTCATGTAAAAGTCCAGAAGCCTGCGGGGTCCCTTTAGCTTAGATTTTTTGCGGGACATACTCCGCGGTATGTCCCACAGCTGTGCCCTCCGTTCCGGAGGATTCCCGTCTGTTGCACGCTGCCTATGCCGCTGAACGAGGCTGTGGAGGAGCGGAGCAGACGCTTCAGGCGGCCATCCTCAGCAGCGGCCAAACCACGCCCCCCCGGAATATTACACTTTTATTGTTTCACTTTAATCATTATTAAAATCACTGCTCCTGAAAAAACTGCCGTTTTTAAAACTTTTTTTTGCATTGATACATGTCCCCTGGGGCAGGACCCAGGTCCCCAAACACTTTTTAGGACAGTAACTTGCATATTAGCCTTTAAAATTAGCACTTTAGATTTCTCCTCTAGACTTGTACAAGGTGTTCTGGCTTTTCGAATTTCCCGCGAACAGCCCAAATTGTTCACTGAACAGGCGAGAACATGAGTTTGACTCGAACTCGAAGCTCATCCCTATGCATGAGCAATCAATGTTTGAGTCAGTTTTGAGTCCATTCAAAGTTATTATGTTAACTGAAGTCCTGATGAAGAGGAAGATTTTTTTATTTTTATTTTTTTACACCCAGATTTCAATTGCTGTGTTTTAGTGTAAACAGTAAAGGAATCCAGGACTCATTTATCTATTGGTCTGGTGTCCCTTCCATTGGTGCATGTTTTTTTTTTATATTATATATATATATATATATATATTATATATTTCTGCTAACATTAATATAATGTATGTGCAACTTTCAGTTTCTCCCAAAAAAAATCTGTACTATAAAATATTTATTAGCCACCTACTTGTCAAACATAAAAAATACCTTCCCACAACGTATCTCTTCCCCTATTTTTTTTCTGGTGTTCACATGATGGAGGCCTCATGCATTTTATCTCTGCTGATTGGTAGCTTCTAGTTCAGAAACATGACTGCTAATTGCATACCACATACCCATGTGTTTCAAAAAGACATGAATACTGTGATTAAGTCACAGATTGACTTGTGAAGTCTTCTGTATGTGTTGTTTTATGTAGGATAATGTCCCAGTATCACATCACGTGCCGCCATTAATATCTTGTACTCCTTTACCTTTACAGTGACGATCTGCGATCAATCCTAAATGTTTTGGTTTTTCGTTTTGCTATACACCAAATTAACCAAAATGACGAAATTTTACCCAATATTACACTGGGATATCATATCACTGATTCTTCTTTACGTCCCAGTGTGGCTATAAGAAATGTTCTACAAATTTTATCTGGACCACAGAAGACGGTCCCTAATTACTCATGTTCTGGAGAAGCCTCATTGTTGGGTTTTATTGGAGATCATTATTCAGTAACAACAATTCCAATGGCGCAAATACTGGGGATCTATAGATATACACAGGTATATGTCTTGTGCATATATCTTTATAACATTTGTTCCAATATTGTATTTACAATGAATACCATGTTGAAGAAATCCATGCTGTACCATACAATGGAATAGACATGTGCAGGATGAAGAAAGGTGTTTTGTTACATTTCGTTTTGATTAGTTTTTTTAAATAAATTTGTTTGTTAAATTTGTTACATTTGTTTCATTCATTTTCAGAATTAGTTTTGTTAGTTTCGTATTTGGATTAAAAAATGTAACCGATTTTGAAAAAAATCTGACTTAATTTGAAAACAATTCAAAAGAAATTAGTTATTTTCCACTTAAACGCAGCTGTTGCATTAGGTTGCTGATACTGACTGTCTGACAATTTGAAAATTAGAACAAAATAAAATAAAATAGAAAAACGAAATACTCGTCTTCCAAAATTTGAATTCCCAATAGAATGAATTTGAATAGAAAATACTGGAATAGAATAGAAAAGAACAGAAAAGAATAGAATAAAATATAGGAGAATATAATAGAAAATCAATAGAATAGAATAAAATAAAATAGAAAGAATATATTATACATTACATATACATTATATATTATGATTATATTATTTGTATTTTATTCTATTCTATAATCATTGTTTTTCAATTCTTTTCTATTCTAGTCTCTTATTTTCTATTATATTTTTCTATTATTTTCTATTCTAATCTTTTCTATTAAAATTAATTCTATTCAAAATTAGAATTTCTGAAGATGGTTATATTCTTTATATTTTTTTTTCTATTCTATTGTTTTTCTATTCTATTCTATTCTCTTTTTTTCCTTATATTATTTCTATTATTTTGGATTCCATTGTTTTGCATGATCTAATTTATTTTATTCGAATTTCAGAAGACAACCATATTCTATTCTATTCCATTAAATTATATTCTTTACAATTCTTTCATTTTTATTATATCACTTTACTATTTTGTATTCTAATTTATTGTATTATTTTTTTAGAAAATCTATTTTTAATATTTTCAGATTTCATTTAAATTCAAATTAGTTTTTGAATTTGATTACAATTTGTTTTCGAACTCAAATTCAAATCAAATTTTGTCCGAATTTCAGTTTGTTATTTCCGATTAGTTTAAATTCGTTACTATTGTAATTCGGTAATTTTGATTCATCCAAATTTCGGAATAATGAAAAATGTATCCGAATTTTGGACTTAATGGGCTGCCCATATCTACAATGGAGAAAAAACATTTAGTAAAAGTAGACCTTGAACTAAAAAGCAAGGTTCACTTATCACCATAGACTTCCCCCCAATCTCATATCACTGCATTAAAGTGGAAAATAAAACGCTTAGTTGAGGATGATGCCATAATCCTGCCAGCGAGATCTTGGACATTTCCAAGGTCCTAAATCTTTTGTGTATACTGTATGGTTTACCCACTTCAGCCCAGGAAGGATTTGCCCCCTTACGACCAGGTCGGCAAGTGGTTAAGCACTGTGCCACAAGAAAGAGTCTAACAGACACATACAAACCTCTGTACAATAGTTTAGGGGATGCTAAAAATCAGTTTTGTATCTTAATGCAGACTTCTGAGAAAATCAGTAAGCCAATCACACCAGCAGGAAATCACATTTCTGAGGGTAGCCATATTGCATTGCATTTTACAGAAAATTACAGCATTGCACATTGAAAAGCAAAGTTCATTTTCATTAACATGTAATCACAATATGATTTGTTTTGCAATTGTATAGGCTACTGTATATGCATGTATGTATGTATATATATATATATATATATATATATATATATATATATATATATATATATATACACACACACACACACACACACACACACACACACAGTGCCTTGAAAAACATTCCAGACAGGTCAGTTGTGGTTATCTGGCCGAGTGCTATACAGGTCCAAAGGAGAGGAACGCCTGTTTGAAGGGACCCAGTTCTTGAAGGTCTGCCATGACACGCTTGCCATGATGAGTGAAGATTGGGTTTGTCTGTATTTCAGCAGTATCCTGTGGCAAGGTCTGGTAAGTGAGAAGATCCTAAGTATTATACACATGGACTTCTCTATTTTGAGTAGATTGTGCTAAACCTGTTGTCTCCACTAAATGCTATGATAGAACATGTTAAGGTTACATTACCATGCTTCAGCTCCTGTCAGCATTGAAGTGCCAGATTGTAAGTTACTCTGGACCATCAGCTAAAGTGGGAATCTCCTACCTTCAGATATTGAGCCCCCCTGGAGAGCACCTTCCCCCCACCCTGTTTCGATCATACCACGACCTGATCCTACCACGCTATCCGATCGTCTCACGCCATTCGATCGGAGTGCGCTTAGCGCGCGTGCGCAGGGAGTTTGCTTTTTTGTAAAACAGGAGGGGGGAGGCGATCTTAGGACATCAGGGGCATGGCCTAAGCAGCCAACATGCACGAGGAATGCCATGCACAGGGCACAGTGCAGGGGCAGGGCTCCTTTCCTATAAAGTTTGTTTGATCTGCAACAAACAGGTTGACTGATGGAATAGAGACACAAAGCGTATCTGGGCACGTAAGCTGCATGTTTGGGGGACACAGGCATATTTAAAAGGCAAAATCTACTCAGCATCAGGCTGAGAAAATTATTAGTGGCATAATACTAATTGCTGGACTAGTGCTCAGCAGTACATGCATGTGTTAGTACCTCTGCTTTGTGCTTAGGACTATGTCTTCCCATAATACAAGGGGAAATTCTTCAGGGAGAAGTGCAAGGGAACTGAGGTCAGGGTCTGAGGATCCTAGTCATGCCTCCACAGTACTTTCTTCCCCTGAAAGACCTGAATTGACAAACCAAGCTGAGCCATCTAGGCCTTCTGGTGTCACAACTGCTTCCAACCTTCTAGCCTCTGCATAAGCCACTAAGGACAATTTGGCTTCAGCATTAGCTGGATTGGAAGGGAAGATAGCTAATATGATCGCATCTTCTTCCCAGTCTGGGACAAAACGCAGTAGATCCCACTCTCTTGCCATTGTCCCTCTGGCTTTGGAGCAATAATGGGCAGGAGATAGTGTGTTACCTTTGGGGGATCAGGAAGAAAGACACAGTTTCCTCCTCTGAGGGCTCAGACTCAGAAGAGCCTGTCCCGGCCTCACAATCCTAAAGGTTACTGGTCCAGTCCCTCATGGAATTGGTCCACTCTGGGTTTAAGATGCCTCCAGCAGAGACAGCTGAGGCTTCCTTTTCCTCCCTGGGCTCTCTGAAACCCCTTCAGAATCCTCATGCTTCTCCTGTACATTCCTTACAGGAACAGCTAATGTATGCAGACTGGGATCACCCAGACGCACATTTTCTTCCTCCTAAAAGGTTTTCTATTCTTTACCCTCAAAAATTCCTAAAAAAGTGGGGTTTGCCGGCAGTTGATGCAGCTATCTACTGCATTAATAAAAGTCTAACCTGCCGGGTGGACAATGTTCAGGTGTTTAAGGATCCAGCTGACAAAGGACTAGAATCCTTATTTAAGGCCTCCTTTTCCATGGTTGGAGTAGTGGCACAACCTGCTATAGCAGCAATAGGTATCTTGATTTTATTTATAAAAAAAAACAAAAAACAAAAAACAAAACAAAAAAAAATAAGCAATAGGTATCTGCCAGGCTCTTAAGGATGAGGTTAAGCAGGTCATTAAAGATGTACTTGCTTGAGGGGAAGGGGTTCATGACCTGTCTGAATTGCCCAGGGCCTTGTGTTTTGCGGTTGATGCTATCAAAGATTATATTCATCAGGCATCCCGCCTAGCCCTCCTATTAGTGTACATGCGTAGAATTCTGTGGCTAAAACACTGGTCAGCTGAATCACCATGTAAGAAGCTATTGGCTGGTTTTACCTTTCATGGAGAATGGTTGTTTGGGGAGGATCTGGATAAGTATATCCAAAAAATTTCAAGTGGTAAAAGTACCCTTCTACCGATTAAAAGGACTAGTAAGCGTTCTTCATATAAAAGAGCCTCCTCTCCAGTATCAGGGCCATCAGCCTCCAGGCAATTGCAATAGCCTCCACCATCAGGGTCAAAAGGTAGGCCTCAAGGCCAACCACAGGCTCCAAAAAAGTTCTGGGGGCAAAAGCCTGCGAAGCAGAAAGCCTCCTTGGGGGCACCCCCAGGCTTTGTTCACTCCTTTTTCTATATGTATAGGTTGTTTATTTCAAGCCTGTTGTTTGCCTCTCTTATATACTTCCACACATGCTCTTACGTATAACGTGATTCATTCGATGGTTTCACTCACTCCACTTCAAACCACTTCACCACATATTAATTCATTTTATGATTATTATGTTATATCATTATAGATCAGCATTCTTGCTGCTGTATGTTTATATAAATTATATAAATTATGATTATTTATTTATCACACACACATATCTATCTATCTATCTATCTATCTATCTATCTATCTATCTATCTATCTATCTATCTATCTATCTATATATATATATATATATATATATATCTATATACACCTAAGGTCAAAATATGGATGTCTACATATACTTGGTCCATCATCATGTACACCAGTAACTGTTTTACATATTACACTTGATTAATTTTTTGTTCCCTTTGTGTTCCTTTTCTTCCCATATTTAATCATTTAATTGATTATTATATTACATTATTTACACATATACACATATCATTGTCTTTTTTACTTATATCAATCTTTTTTACTTAATAAATTATACAGTTTATTTCTTAGTTTTCACTTTTGGATTGCACATTTTTTACATATGTAAAAAATGTATACATATATACACACACACACATTTTTTACACATAATATGTAGGTTTTATTCAAATTTATATTCACATTTTTATAATTTTGCTAATTTATACTATACAAACATAGAGTAAGTAAACTTACTTGCACAGTGACACGCATTGAGAGCTTATATTATCCGCTTAATGTGACCATGCTGGTTTTTAGGTGAATTTGTTGTTTTATTGATTAATTGATTAATTAATTAATTAATCATGTGTCGGACTGTGAACCATATTTATTTGTCACTTTGTCAAAAAGTTTCTTGTGGTTAATACTTTTTGACACTTTTTTGGTGAATGGGTAGGAGTACGATGTACCCGATACCCATTCTTTTGGGGGGGTTGGGATCTGGGGCCCCCTTGTGAAAGATTACAGAAAGAAAGATTTCCAGATTACAATAAGCCCCCCTGCCACAGATCCTGACAACCACAGCCCGGGGCTGTTGAGAAGAGGCCCTTGTCCCTATCAACATGGGGACAAGGTGCTTTGGGGGGAGCAGAGCCTCCCCTGCCCCAAAACACCCACTCTCCTTGTTAAGGGCATGTGGCCTGTTATGGTTTAGGAAGCGGGGGGGGGGGCACTTGCTTGTCCTCCCCCCTTTCTTGACCTGCTGGGCTGCATGCTCAGATAAGGGTCTGGTATGGATTTTGCTGGGCCCTATGCCTTTTTTTTACATTTTGGCTTGGAGTTCACCTTAAAATCCATACCAGACCCAAATGGTCTTTTTTTTACTCAGCTGTCAGTTGGGAAATTCATTGACAGCTGATGAATTATTGGTTGTTAAGCATGCCCCGGCTGGCTTCCCAGCCCTGCCCCTTAACAACCAGCATACACTGCGCCCTGATTGATCAAAGCTTTGCCTAATCAGTGCTCAGAATGCACAGTGCAGCGCTCGGTGCACTGCAGGGTGTTCTTTGGGGGCGAACACCCAACGAGCACCCTGCAAATTGGGGTGTTTGGCGAATGGCTGAACAGGCAAATGTTCAGCCCGAACTTACACTTGGGCCGAACCGTTCAACCATCCCTAGCAGCCAGGCACTATAGCATTGTGTCCTAGGAGCAACCGAGTATCGGTAGACCTGCTTGCCTTATGGGAAAGGAGGCTGCTATGGCCGAATCACACAGAAGCTATAGTGCCTGACCACCTGCATTAGAGGTAAGCGTGATATCAGAAAACTCTGATCACTCAAAGCATCTTCTTAGTCGGTATGGATGAGCCAAACAGCCCCCGGTTCGGTTCGTGGCAGACCATGCGAACATACCAAAAATTTGTGCGAACACGTGAAATCCATTAAAATCTATGGGACTCAAACGTGAAAAATCAAAAGTGCTCATTTTAAAGGCTACATGAATTGCAAAACAACCAGAAGGCCAAACGCTATGCTAAAGAAAGGATATGAACGTCCAAAAAAAATCAAATCAATAAAGCAGCCAGCACCTTGAGTTTAGAATACAAAAACCCCTAAAATAATGAAAATAAAAAATGAGTGCAGCACTAAACAAACAATAAATAATTGAAATCAGATAATAAAATCTCAACTTAGAAAAGACATATTAAAAAATGTGAGCCACTGGAATGAATAAACATGTAACATCTATATAAATACAATTTGTTAGATTAGCACAGAATAGCACAAAAAAGGCTAAATATGCTGAAATCACACTAGAAACAAACACAAGTGATATAAATTGTACGTGATTAGCTGTAAAAAGGAGAAAAAAATAAATAAAATTTATTGAATTTCAAAAAGTTGGTGAAAATAAACTAAAAGTGGAAACCTAATGCCGCGTACACACGAGCAGACTGTATGACGTACTTAGTCTGGTGGAAAAGTACGCCAGACTGTCCGTCAGACTTTCCGAACGGGCTACTTGCCCACACACACCACTTTTTGAGCGGACTAATACGGCGTACTAAGTTCGCCATACTATCCGCCCTACTTTTGAAATGAACGGACTCGCCCACACACGCGGAGGAAAGTCCACTCATTTCGAGCGGGTCTCCAGGTAGGCGGGGCCCGCAAAGGAGATGTCGCTGACCCCACCGCCTGGTATGGAATTAAAGGGGAACCCCAACGCCGAAAAAAATCGGCGTGGGGGTCCCCCCCAAGTCCACAACAGACCCTTGTCCGAGCACGCTACCCGGCCGGCCAGGAAAGGGGGGCGAGCGAGCGCCCCCCCTCCTGAGCCGTACCAGGCCGCGTGCCCTCAACATGGGGGGGTGCCTTGGGGAAGAGGGGGCCACGCGGCCCCCCACCCCAAAGCACCTTGTCCCCATGTTGATGAGGACAAGGGCCTCTTCCCGACAACCCTGGCCGTTGGTTGTCGGGGTCTGCGGGCGGGGGGCTTATCGGAATCCGGGAGCCCCCTTTAATAAGGGGGCCCCCGGATACCAGCCCCCCACCCTATGTGAATGAGTATGGGGTACAATGTACCCCTACCCATTCACCTGTAAAATAAAAGTACAAAAAAAAAACACAACACACGAGATAAAATACTTTATTGCACAGCTCCGGGGGTCTTCCGTCTTCGGGGGTCTTCTCGCCGGACTCCTCCGCTATCTTCTTGTAGCTCTTTTACTAGCGGAGGAGTCCGGCTTTCTTCCTCGCCGCCGGCCTCTTCTCCCGACTTCGGGGGTCTTGTCCCCCTCTTCGGTTCTTCTGCCGGGCCACCGCGCCTTCTTATAGCTCTTTTACAGGCGGTGGCCCGGTCTTCTGTCGCCGCCGTCGCCGCCGCCTTCCGTTCTTCTTCTTCTTCTTCTTCTTCTTCTTCTTCTCCAGGAGATGTTGCCTCAACGATCTCTCCGGCCGGAATGCCAGGGACGCACTGCGCGGCCACTTATATAGGGACAAGGGGCGGTGTCACATGGCTTTATGTCACATGGGTTGGTGTCACATGGTGACCCCGCCCCCTTACGATGTCATAGTCCCCATGTGACATTAACCCATGTGACCAACCCATGTGACATAAAGCCATGTGACACCACCCCTTGTCCCTATATAAGTGGCCGCGCAGTGCGTCCCTGGCATTCCGGCCGGAGAGATCGTCGAGGCAACATCTCCTGGAGAAGAAGAAGAAGAAGAAGAACGGAAGGCGGCGGCGGCGACAGAAGACCAGGCCACTGCCTGTAAAAGAGCTATAAGAAGGCGCGGTGGCCCGGCAGAAGAACCGAAGAGGGGGACAAACCCCCGAAGTCGGGAGAAGAGGCCGGCGGCGAGGAAGAAAGCCAGACTCCTCCACTAGCAAAAGAGCTACAAGAAGATAGCGGAGGAGTCCGATGAGAAGACCCCCGAAGACGGAAGACCCCCGGAGCTGTGCAATAAAGTATTTTATCTTGTGTGTTGTGTTTTTTTTTGTACTTTTATTTTACAGGTGAATGGGTAGGGGTACATTGTACCCCATACTCATTCACATAGGGTGGGGGGCCGGTATCTGGGGGCCCCCTTATTAAAGGGGGCTCCCGGATTCTGATAAGCCCCCCGCCCGCAGACCCCGACAACCAATGGCCAGGGTTGTCGGGAAGAGGCCCTTGTCCTCATCAACATGGGGACAAGGTGCTTTGGGGTGGGGGGGTGAGGCACCCCCCATGTTGAGGGCACGCGGCCTGGTACGGCTCAGGAGGGGGACGCTCGCTCGCCCCCCTTTCCTGGCCGGCCGGGTAGCGTGCTCGGACGAGGGTCTGTTGTGGACTTGGGGGGCACCCCCACGCCGATTTTTTTCGGCGTTGGGGTTTCCCTTTAAGTCCATACCAGGCGGCGGGGTCAGCTACGTCTCCTTCGCGGGCCCCGCCTACCTGGAGACCCGCTCGAAATGAGCGGACTTTTCTCCGGGCGGGAAAAGTCCGTTCATTTCAAAAGTACGGCGTACTGGCACACACACGTCCATACTGTCCGCCAAAATGCCAGTACGACGGACAGAATTTCGAAAAATCCGAAATACTTAGTACGTGGGACTGCACGCTGAAAAAGTCCGCTGAAGCCCACACAGGAGCGGACTGTCCGCTGAAATGTGTTTCGGCGGACTAAGTAGGCCATACAGTCCGCCCGTGTGTACGCGGCATTAGGCAAGGTCCCAAATGGTGAAAAATTGTAAAACCAGTTCTTATTAAATATAAATAAATCCTAAAGTGAATTGTCAATGGAGATCCATGAAAATGAAATCCCTTCTCCAAGCAGCAAGACACCCAAAAGTGGACAAATAATCTCCTTACCGACTCCAAAGACCAACAAACTGGTCTCAACAAGCCCAGGGAATTTGGTCTCTCAAAAACCTATGGTGGTGTATAGCTGATCCTGGATCGGTAATACTCAAAAGACATAAACCATAAAGAATCCCGTAGTGTAGTATTTGAGTAAAATTTAATAAGCTCAAACAAATTGCACTTACAGAAAGAATCTTGTTATGCACAGTGTACCATTAGCGGCGTCTCATGACACTCTCCCTACTCGCTGTCCGCCGTAAACCAAAACCTATGAAGAGGAAAACGTGATGACGTCAGTACACAAGCTCCTCCCTACGCGGCGTTTCGTCACAAAAGGACGTCATCTGGGGATTGGCTGAAGTGTTTGAGTCGTTTTTTAATATGTCTTTTCTAAGTTGAGATTTTATTATCTGATTTCAATTATTTATTGTTTGTTTAGCGCTGAACTCATTTTTAATTGTAAAGGCTAATATGCAATTTATTGTTATAAAAAGTGTTTGGCCCCAGGGGACATGAATCAATGCAAAAAAAGTTTTAAAAACTGACATTTTTTCGGGGGGCAGTGATTTTAATAATGCTTAAAGTGAAACAATAAAAGATAAATATTCCTTTAAATATCGTGCCTGGAGGGGTGTCTATAGTATGCCTGTAAAGTGGCACATTTTTCCAGTGTATATAACAGTCCCTTGACAAAATGTGACATTTCTAAAGGAATAAAAGTCATTTAAAACTGCTTGCAGCTGTAATGTAATGTTGCCCCCCCCCCCCAGCCCATTACCAAGCCCTTTGGGTCTGGTAAGGATATTAAGGTGAAACCTGCACCCAAATAAAAAAAAGGCGTGGGGCCCTACACCAACAGAAGTGTGATAACAACTTTTAATCACCCACATTTTCCTCAGGGACGGATGGGATTTTATTCCATGATTCCTACCCTGTGGATGGTATTTACTAATTATACACAATTTTGATGAGTATATTTTTTTCTATGTTCGACCTATTTTTCATACATTTATGTTCCGCAGTTCTTTCACCCCTAGTGGATGCTGTTCATTGTGCCTGCTTTGTTTTGGTTGCCCCTTTTCTTCTCCTTCCCGGGAGTTTCGATTCGCACCAGACGCTGCCCCCTGCCACCCATAGGTTTGACCAGGTGACAAGGGGGCGTACAGTCTTGTGCGAATCTACGCCACACTCATGCCGCACCAGTGAAGTCCTCAGTGAGTGGGGGTTGGCTACCATGGAATTTTTCATCCAGCTGATGTTCGGCGGGAGTGTAGTTTTGGTGCCATTGGTGGTCAGGCGGCTCCCGCTCATCATCACACTCGCGTGACGTTGGCGCATGTCTACCCTATTTGGCCAGCCGGCTTGGGCATCCCCATTCACAGCTGACTAGATGACCGGTTTGCACTGTCTGCCTCATATCACGCATAGACTTGATATCCACTATTTAGGGGTACTTATATATACTATGGTTTCTTCATATATTTCCTTTTTTCACCATTGTTTCAATTATACTCATGCTAATCTTCTATGGTCATCATTGTATATGGTCACTTGCCCATCCCTCATTTCTCTTGGTCTATATATTTTCTTCACTTTGTATTGCTTTACTCTTATGCAACCTTTTTTGCACATCTTTTAGTTGGTTGTTTCATTGACTCCATCTGTGCACTGTCACGTCACTCTTTTTCACTTTTCTTTTTCCATGCATTTCATTTCTTTGGTGCTTGGCAGTGCTACCAGGTTTATAAAAAAAATACCTTCTATTTATGTTATAGATTCTACTTGCCCTTACTGGCATAATACTCCAACTACTCTATTTGTCTGCTGGCTGGGGGCTTCTCATTGTGGGCCGGGTGCTCTGGGCGGACCCTCTGTGCCTCAGCTCCCAGGGGAGGCTTGATGTGGCGTCCCATGCATACGGGACAACTCATGCTCGACATTCCTATGGGGTGTAGGCTCTGTGGACTTGACCATTTTGTTTCTATATAAATTTATTTATATATAATATTTCTCATACTGTGGGCTTTTTAATTTAGAACACCTGTTATTATTCATTATTTATAGACATTATACATTCGCTCCTGATGAGTTGGTCAACCGATGAAACGCTGAGCTATTGAGGATGCAATCCCTCACATTTCCATCATTTTTTACAACCCTGTTATGATAATTAAGCTCTATATCATGTTTACTCGGATGTCATGTCTGTACATGTATTGAACACTCATTTGTCACATATAAATGCTCCCTGACATTCATGTATAACTAATAATAAAATTTCTACTCTTACACTGTTTTTGAGCCTGCCTCATTTAAAGTCCCATACTCGTTTTGTCTTTTGTTTTTAACAACTATGGGTGTACTGTATTGACCACCAGAAAAGTATGAGCAAACAAACTATGGGTTCACAGCACTGTATACACCACCTGAAGTATATTAGAAACAGTACACCAGGAATGGCCTGCAGTCAGATATAGCTAAACTGGATACAGTGGATATATATATATATATATATATATATATATAGCGAACAGAGAGCGAGTAGGTGTGCCGACAGAGGCTCCGACCCAAGAGCTGATCTCTCCAGCCACAGCTCTCCTTGCTCTCCCCGGGACCTTCTAGCAGCCGCACCAGCAATCATAGCAAGAAAAGTGGCCCCCACAGGCAAGGGGGTCTAGGAAGCGATCCCCCTAACCACCGAGCCACCTCACTTCCCTCGATTTCACGCCACGGCCTGCCCGCCAGCCGCTCTGGGCAGGCGCTCAGGCAACACCGTGGCTCCGGCTTAGTCCGGTGCACTTACTGCTCCACCTGTCAGCTTGCCCCATACCTCACACTAGCCGCGGCAGGCCTGGGCACCCACGCCGATCACCCCCCCCGCATCCCGACCTACACAAGGACCAGGAGCCGGGACTTGGGATAGGATATCCCGGCGGCCATCTTGGTCCACCCTGCCCCTCTCTGATATCACTAATTTACTTTACCAGGACCCCCCCAGCAGATCCTAAAGAGACCCGGTATCCCCTTCTTATCTGTCTAAAGTGGGCAACACCACAGCCACCATTGGTCACCTCCAATGTTCTAGTTAGCTAGACTAGGTAGACCGGTGGCGGCGGCTGAGCCCCAGCCCACACAAACTCACCTCCTGGCTTACCCCTACCTCCATCCTCCCAGCAGGCCGAAGGGCCCCTCCATATCAAGAACTCCGCTGTAGCAACTGGACCACTCCCCAGAGGCTCCAGGTGATACAGCAAGCCAGGACCACCACAACCAGACCACCTCACAGCCAATCAGGGCCACCGCAACCAGGTAAGCTTTCTGACCAAATCCCTCCCCCCTCAGGGGGTCAGGAAGTAATTTTTTTCCCCACTGGTGCAATTGGCCGGCACAGCTAGGGGTTTTTCACCTTCTTCTGGATCAACGGGAGGGTAGTAGGTTTAGCAGGACCATAGCCCCCCCAACACCCCCTCCGTGACTATTTCACACCCTCTTTAGGACAACCGTTCAGCTTCACCAGCAGGTTCTCTTCTGGGTGGGGATTTTCACCTCAAGCAAAAGTAGCTGGGACTGCCAGTAACTCACGACCCAAATATAAAAACTCCTTCCGCAGAGGCAACCCAAGATCAACTTGCGCACTTACTAATAGCCATAGCACCGCGGCAAGTCTGATAACTAGCTCGACATCAGGTTAAAACCCTGATCAGGATCATTATCTTAGGCCCCTAGTACTATCAACCTCATCCTCGGACCATGTGCTACTTCAAATACTCAGCAGAAGTTCTCCACAGACTAAGGAATACTACCACAACATTTCCATCCTCCATACAAAAAATCCTTCAAAAAGAACAACTACTAAAGATCAGATGACAAGCAACCATCAAACACAGAAAGAGATCTACTCAACCACAACAATTAGCATGTGCCTTGATTAACATCAGGTATGCAGTCAAACACAGACTGGAAGTACATGACTTCATCACTGAGAACAACATAAATTGCCTCTTCATCTCTGAAAGCTGGCCAACCCCCTGACTGCAACACCATCCTCACTGAATTGGTGCCGAAGAACTAAAGGATCCTAACCGAGCATCAGAAAGGAAAAAAAGGAGGAGGCCTAGCAGTGATCTTCAAATCTCACTTGGTGCTCACCAAACCAACAGAACCCAGTGCCTTTTATAGAGACACTGACGCTACATCTTCAATCAACATCCCATGACACCACTCACATTCTACTATGCTACAGACCTCTGGGATCAAAGTCCAATCTTCTTTCACCCCTCACGGAATTCATTGCAATACACACCTTAAAATCCAAAAACTTCCCGGCACTCAGAGATTTTAACCTCTGGGCAAATGATCCCCAAGACCCTATCGCGATCGCCTGCATCAAGCAACTGGAAGAACTGGGTCTCCAGCAACTGATAAAGACTCCCACACATGGGTCAGGACACACCCTGGACCTGGATCTTCAAACAAAATATTGACATCAACATACTCGACAACATGACATTGCCATGGACGGATCACCACGCCATCAAATTCAAAATCTCCTCCAACATCACCCACGAAATACAGAAACCTGCAACAACGATGCAGTGGACCAGATCGTAGAAGAAACTACTCCAAAACCTTCAAAACCACTTTATCCAAGAAGATATCTACAATGAATTTAAGCCATTCATCGGAGCAAACACTCAACTCCTTGAACAAGGTATTACTACAATCAGCAGACTCAGTAGCCCCTAAAGGCAGGACTCTCATCAGGAAAAAAAACTCAGGATGGTTTAATGGCTCCCTCTCTCTACTAAAAGCAAGAACGCAGAAGAGCGGAGAAGAAATCCCACAGAGGAAAACCACTCAAACTACAAAGGACTCACGGAGAATTATCACAAAGCAATCTTCAAAGCTAAAAAGTATAATTTCTCATATACGATCTCTAGGGCCTTAAACTGCCCTCGGGAACTTTTTAAAATAGTCACTCAATCACTGAACCCGGTATTCCTAGAGCCCCCAGCAAACGAATCCCAAGATTACTGCAACAAACTGTCTAACTTTTTCATCGACAAAATCGAAACCATCAGGAAAACAATTTATCAGAAGAAAACAGCAAATCTCAGCCATCAAAACCAAAAAGAGAATATCTACACCAACATCCCACAACCACCGAAGTTTTCACTGACCCAAATTACCGCGTACACCACTAAAAACATCATCAATAAACTCCTTGACGGTACATCACCAATTGACATCATCCCCACAAAACTACTGAAAGAATGTTTCGACATCGTGACTCCCACTATAACGCACCTCATAAACCAGTCATTCCAAGAAGGGATCGTCCCTGGCGCCCTCAAATAAGGCATCGTCAAACCCCTGCTAAAGAAACCTAATCTCAACCCTCAGGACCCAAACAACCGTAGGCCAACAACAAGCCTCAACACCATTTCCAAGATCATGGAGAAAGCTGTAGTACAACAGTTACAACGCCACCTGGATACACACAAACTCCTGGACCCGCTGCAATCAGGCTTCCGCCCGGGCAATGGAGCAGAAACAGCTCTCCTCGAGATATGGGACGACGCCCCGGAGGCTGCAGATGATGGAGAATCATGTCTCCTGGTACTGTTAGACCTCAGCGCAGCGCTTGATACAGTAGACCACAATACTCATCCACCTCACAGAAGTAGCAGGAGTCAAAGGCTCAGAACTTCAATGGTTCGCGTCCTTCCTAGGAAATCGTTCACAGACAGTAAAACTAGGAGAATTCTCCTCTGAATCCCAGGCAGTCGTCTGCAGAGTCCCTCAAGGATCGCCCTTGTTGCCAGTCCTCTTCAACATATACATCAGCCCTCTCCTCCAAATCATCAGATTTTCAGACCTCTGCTTCCACTCGTACGCTGACGACACGCAACTTTACTTCCGTATCACCGGACAAAGAGACCATCACCAACAACTAGAAAATTGCCTCAATTCAATAGAAGCCTGGATGACCACCAACTCCCTCAAACTCAATGAATCAAAAACAGAGCTTCTTATCCTACACTCAAGCCATAATTCCGTAACCAAGACCTCCTGGACACCACCCGCCATCTTTGGGCAAACCATCTCCCCAAAGACCAAGGCCAAGAATCTCAGGGTCATTTTGGGTGCACAAATGGAGCAGTAGTCAGTGGTGCTAACCATTTGCTACGCCTGCTATGTAGACTCATCCCTTTTATCCCAAAGAATGAAAAAGCAGTGGTAGTTGGAACAGTCATTAATTCACGACTTAACTACGCAAACGCACTTTACATAGGATTACCCCAATATTAACTTGCACGACTACAACTTATCCAAAACACAGCGGCAAGACTGATAACAGGAAAAAAAAACTTGGAAATCAATCTCCCCTTCCCTGAGGAACCTACATTGGCTAACTGTAAAATAGCGGATCACATTCAAGACCCTCTGCCTCACCCACAAATGCGTGCATAAAGACGCTCCTCAATACCTAATTGAGAAAAGAAATCATTACACACCAAACTGCTGTCTTTGATCATCTAACAAAAACCTCCTCCTCGTTCCCAAAGCCCGGTACAAATTAAAGGGGGATCAGAGATTCGCTGTCCAAGGACCTCGGCTATGGAACGCTCTACCAACCAACATCCGCCTGGAAGAAAACCACCAGGCCTTTAGGAAAAAACTCAAGACCTTCCTCTTCTAGTTGATGGACAACTAAGCTCTTCGTAGCGCCTTGAGGCGATTCAGTTCACGTTGTGTGCTATATAAATATTTCATTCATTCATTCATATATATTAAATACACTGCAGCTAACTGAATAATCTGCCTGCTTGCCTGCCTGCTCAATCTAAATGAGACTCTCTCTCCGTCCATGGCATCAAAACACTACATGAGGCTGACATGCAGGCGGTCTTTTATATTGTGGGGTGGGGATTTGGTCCCCCTGAGCCATGATTGACGAAAGGCTCCAAGATTGGCTCTCTTAACTGAGGGTGCTGTGATAGGCAAAAGCATGCAGGTCTTGGTGCATGCTCTGGCAAATCATCATACAACAATGCGTTCCTGAAGTGCATTATTGGCCGTTATGCGCCACTCGAATTTGGTGCGAACGGCGCATAATGTTCAGTTTTCGAAGAAAGGGGGAACAGCCAATGTTCGAGTCAAACTCATGTTCCACCCGAACAGAAAGCTTATTCCTATTAGTTAGTAAGCCACCAGGTGAAAACAGTGCTCTCCACAACCTGATAATTAAAATATGCTCTACTTCAATTCTGACCTTCTATGATATGAGGCCATATAGAGCTTTTAACCCCCAGCAAGGATCATAAGCATGCCTGGGTTCACTCCATCAGATTTTTCTTATAAACTTTAAAATGGTGCTCAAAATTGTCAGAACATGCATAAAAGAAAAAAAGGAATAGTGCTCTCTGTGTTTATTATTATTTTTATTTTTTTTATGTTTGTTTGTGTGATTGGCTTATTGATTTTCACAGCGGTTTGTGCTAAGATACAAGTCAGATTTTTAGGCATCTTTTGCAATAGGGAATTTCCCACCAAAATAAAATTCCTAAGTGTTATTCGCTCTTAAAGGGATGCAGACATTGCATCTTTTCTGATCAGAGCATAATGAGAGTGCGCCAAGTGATTATAGTGAATCAAACCCATCGATGCAGAATCAGTATCCAAAGTACATAGTGGAACAAACAACATTTTGTCTTCAAAGCAGAAACAGGTAGGAATCTGCAACAAAGTTTTATAAAATCCTGGCAATGCTAATTGATCACCAAGAGTGGGTTGTTTGTTTCTCAGCAAAAGTGGGATTACGCTTTAAAAATTCACAGGCATCCAGTGTGGAAGACAAAATTACAGAGCTACACGGTTTTCCACCAAGCACCAGAGGCAGCAGATAAAATGGAAGCAGTTTGTATTTTTTTTTCTTTTTGATAACATTATTCTTTCATATTATAATTAAATTGTTGCCTGAAAAGAATATACAGTATAACACCATTCTTCTGTGTTGCAGATCAGTTATGGAGCTACAGACTCCTCTCTTATGGACAGACAACTTTATCCTCATGTTTTACGAACAGTTCAGAATGACCATGTTCATTGTTTGGCAATAACAAAGTTGTTGAAACATTTTGGCTGGACGTGGGTCGGGATATTCAGAACAAAAGATGACGCTGGAGAGAAAGAAACTGAAATATTAACAAACTACATGAATAGTGAAGGGATTTGTGTTGAGTTTACAATTTCATTTGGACTTGACTTATTTAATGATGATGGGTCAGAAAGACATGTTGAAGCTAATGCTCTTACTATAAAAAAATCCACTTCTAAGGTGATTGTTGTATGTGGATCTTATGTTTATATTAATTTAGTTTTCATTCTCTATAAAGATGTTATTCGTGATAAAACATTTATTTTTCCTCCAGTTTGGGTTTCCAGCTCCTCAGTACATATATTGCCAATGGTTGGAATTAATGGGAGCTTGGCGGTAGAACTTTACCCTTTAACACTTCCAGATAAAGAAAATTTTTTTGATGGCATTGACAAGATGAATAGCACAAATAATTCTTCAGGCTCCCGGTATTTTTCAACAATTGCAAAGTGTTTGTCTGCAAACAGAGAAAAGAAGAAGATATTTTGCAAAATCATCGAAATTGGTTCTCAAATTTCAGAAACATTTCCAAACATAAACAGTTTTCTGAATCAAGGTGTCTCACCGCGAATTTATTATGCAGTAGAAGCCTTGGCTAAAGCACTTCATAATAGGCATCTATTCCTTAAAGATAATTCTGATTATAAGAACCCTAATTATTATAAACATCAGGTAGAGTACACTGTGTGTCTTGGATTTAGGGAAATGTATAACATTATACTTGAAATGAGCAAGCTTGGGGTGAAGGAACTTGACTTGCCTGCACTTGAGTCCTGACCTGAACCTGATAGAACACCTTTGGGAAGAATTAGAGTGGAGCCAAGCCTTCTTGTCCAACATCAGTGGCTGACATCACAAATGCGCTTCTGGAAGAATGGTCAAATATTCCCATAGACACACTCCTAAACCTTGTGGAAAGCCTTCCTAAAAGAGTTAAAGCTGTTATAGTTGCAAAGGGTGGGCCAGCTCAATATTGAACCCTACGAACTAAGACTGGGATGCCATTAAAGTTCATGTGTGTGTGTGAAGGCAGGTGTCCCAATATGTTATGTTTGATTATATATATATATATATATATATATATATATATATATATACACACACACACACAATAGTGAGTAAACCCCTCATTATTTTGGAAATATTTTGTTATATCTTTTCATGGGACAACACTGAAGAAATTACAATTTGCTACAATGTAAAGTAGTGAGTGTACAGCTTGTACAACAGTGTAAATTTGCTGTCCCCTCAAAATAGCTCAACACACATAGCTCATTCATGTTACAAGGTCTCAGGTTTGAATGGGGAGCAAGTGTGTTAAATTTGGTGTTATCACTCTCACTCTTTCATACTGGTCACTGGAGGTTTAACAGGGCACCTCATGGCAAAGAACTCTCTGAAGATCTGAAAAAAAAAGAATTGTTGCTCTACGTAAATATGGCCTAGGCTATAAGAAGATTGGCAAGATCCTGAAACTGAGCTGCAGCACGGTGGCCAAGACCATACAGCGGTTTAACAGGACAGGTTCCACTCAGAACAGGCCTCGCCATGGTAACCCAAAAAAGTTGAGTGCACATGCTCAGCGTCATATCCTGAGGTCATCTTTGGGAAATATGTGTATAATTGCTGCCAGCATTGCTGCAGAGGTCAAAGGGGTTGGGGGGTCAGCCTGTCAGTGCTCAGACCATATGCCATACACTGCATCAAAATGGTCTGCATGGCTGTCTTTCCAGAAGGAAACTTCTAAAGATGATGCACAAGAAAGCCCGCAACCAGTTTGCTGAAGACAAGCAGACTAAGGACATGGATTACTGGAACCATGTCCTGTGGTCTGATGAGACCAAGATAAACTTATTTGGTTCAGATGGTGACAAGTGTGTGTGGCGGAAACCAGGTGAAGAGTACAAAGACAAGTGTGTCTTGCCTACAGTCAAGCATGGTGGTGGGAGCGTCATGGTCTGGGGCTGCATGAGTGCTGCCGGCACTGGGGAGCTACAGATCATTGAGGGAACCATGAATGCCAACATGTACTGTGACATACTGAAGCATAGCATGATCCCCTCCCTTTGGAGACTGGGCCACAGGGCAGAATTTCAACATGGTAACGACCCTAAACACACCTCCAAGACAACCACTGCTTTGCTAAAGAATCTGAGAGTAAAGGTGATGGACTGGCCAAGCATGTCTCCAGACCTAACCCCTATTGAGCATCTGTGGGGCCTCCTCAAACGGAAGGTGGAGGAGCGCAAGGTCTCTAACACCCACCAGCTCCATAATGTCGTAATGGAGGAGGGGAAGAGGACTCCTCTGGCAACCTGTGAAGCTCTGGTGAACTCCATACCCAAGAGGGTTAAGGCAGTGCTGGAAATTAATGGTGGTCACACAAAATATTGACACTTTGGGCCCAATTTGAACATTTTCACTTAGGGGCGTACTCACTTTTGTTGCCAGCGGTTCAGGCATTAATGGCTGTGTGTTGAGTTATTTTGAGGGGACAGCAAATTTATACTGTTATACAAGCTGTACACTCACTACTTTACATTGTAGCAAAGTGTCATTTCTTCAATGTTGTCACATGAAAAGATATAATATAATATTTACAAAAATGTGAGGGGTGTTCTCACTTTTGTGAGATACTGTATACATATATATATATATATATATTTATGGTCAAAGCCCTATGGCCGATACGGATATGAACAAGTAGCCTCCACCATAAGATTAACCACATGAAATGGACCTGAAGTGTGCCCTGGTCTGATGGTCGGTATACCAAAATAAGGGGGCATACCCTAGATTAGAAATTAATATATGTGAAGAGAAATGAATTTGAGAAATGCCCTGGAAAGGGGAAGGGAGGGTGGGTGCCGCGCACCGGAAACCGACAAAGACCACAGGCGAGCGGGCTGGTTAAATACCCTCCGGGCTCCTCCCATAAATTCAGGCCACCACACTGGCCTTCTTACTTATGGTCAAAGCCCTATGGCCGATACGGATATGAACAAGTAGCCTCCACCATAAGATTAACCACATGAAATGGACCTGAAGTGTGCCCTGGTCTGATGGTCGGTATACCAAAATAAGGGGGCAAAACATTCAGGTAGGGGTGCAGTTTTATTAGTTTTAGCATAATTAGTTGAGCAAGTTTGGTGAACGCTTGTGCCATTTCCACCCGAGGATTGGGAATGTACCGGGCGAGGTAGGCAGGGTCCCAAGTGCTTAGTCTTTCAATGACGTGACTTGGGACCCACGCCAACATGCTGTCAAATACTAAAGAGTGTCCACGGTATGGACCGGGGACGAGGTGTAGGCTGTGTAGAAGAACCCCATGTGTTTGGGAAACTGGCAGGTACACAAGTGTTGGCACGAAAGCAATAGGGAACTAGAGTCTACGCGTTCCGGTAGGAGTGACAGTAGGTAGTCAAGTGCGGTTACTTGATACCAAGCCCTGCTTCTCTATAGAAATGGACGTCCATCCTGGAGTCAGATTGCTGGGTTTTAGACACTGCAAGGAGGAGGACGAAATGAAGTTGGTAGCGAGCCAAGTAACGACTATGCAGAACTTGGCCTGCGGGATTGCTGAAGGCCTGGAATGAACATACAATGGACATTAACCTGGTGCCACCGGGCTAACTGCAGCGGTCTGCGCAGGAAGGACACAACCGAGATCGGTCCAGACCTGGCTTCAATAACAAGATGAGCCTCGGCCCAGTTGTCGGTGGTGAAAGCCACAGCCTGTCCTGTCCTGACATGACCCCAGATACGAGAGGCTGTCATGACCGGGTATAGTCTGAAGAGGGAGGAAGTCCAGGTAACCGGGGTTTAGGAGTATCCCTGATGCCATGGTCCTGTAAACCAGTGGTGGCCAAAAATTTCCGCGAAGCCTGTGTAGGCTGTGGCATCTGTCGCTACCAGGGGCGACAGGGGCATCGTAGACGGTTTAAACACCGATACATCAATCCATGCAGTAAGGAACCTTCCGACATTGACAGGTCTGCTATTGCCACGGCATCTAAATTAAGGATCTAAGAAGGGTCCTGTGTCCGTGAGAGGAGGACTAGGAGGCGTGACATGAAGATCGATCCTGGGGAATGGCCCGTATTGCAGATTTGAACATTCGTCAGGTAGTGTCTGTGTAGAACCTGGCTGCCAGTGCTACCAACGATAAATTGGCTAGGCCAGGGAAAACCACAAAGGGCCAGGTAGATGGCCGCTTGGATGACTAGACTGGGGAATATGCGAGGATTTCATGTCCCTAAAGATGGCAGTTGTGATGGGCGAGCGTTTTCCGTTGGCTATGGGTGATGCCTCTGGATGCCTCGAAGTGGGGATCTTGCTGTATGAGCCATAAAGACAGGTGGCTCTCCGGGCCCTGTAAGGACGAGAAATGCTGAACGCTGGCTAGGTATAGCCTGAGCGTGTTACAGGAAGAAGCCAGTTGCGTGTGTCAACACGATCCAGGTGCTGGATGGAAGTTGAACTCAACTATCCTAAGGGAGAGACCGACAGACAGGAAACGGTGAGTGGCTTGTAAGAAAAGCCACAGGAGACAAGTGGCCAACTAAGTGCTGCTGAAAACGACGTGTAGCCAGTTTGTGTGCCACTGAGAATGTGTGCTTGCAAAAGAATGATTGCAAGACGTTATGCTAAGTCGCGAGCCTTGGCACGATTGCAAAAGTAGTGTTTAAACGTGTGCTTGCGACAATTGCGTGGGAGTTTGTCACTGGAAATGTGTTCATAGTGACTGTGAGAAATTCGTGTTATCGCATGTGCTTTGCGAAGACTGCAGGAGTTGTGCTTGAACATGTGTTTGGGTGCGTGCTTGCAACGATTGCAAGATGTTATGCCAAGATGCGTGCTTGCAACGATTGCAAGATGTTATGCTAGGATGCGTGCCTGCAACGATTGCAAGGAGTTACACCAGGATGCGTGCTTGCCACGATTGCAAGATGTTATGCTAGGATGCGTGTGTGCAATGATTGCAAGAAGTAATGCCAGGATGCGTGCCTGCAATGATTTCAAGGAGTTATGCCAGGATGCGTGCCTGCAACGATTGCAAGAAGTTATGGTAAGATACATGGGTAGCCAGGTCGGAAAAGACCGAAGTCCATCCAGTCCCAACCACAAATCAAACAAATAAACATCGCACAACCCGACACACCCAACCCTACACCCACAGCTGATCCAGAGGAAGGCAAAAAACCCCAGCAGAGCATGGCCCAATTTGCTACAGCAGGGAAAAAATTCCTTCCTGATCCCCCGAGAGGCAATCGGATTTTCCCTGGATCAACTTTAAAAATAAGTACCCCGTTACAATGTACATTTAGGAAAGTATCCAGGTTTTTCCCAAAGCAATCTATTGAGCCAGCCGGAACTGCCTGCTAGCAATGATTGCAACAAGTTTGTGCCTGGACATCTGCTCGCAATGATTGCAAGAGGTCTTATGCTTGAATGCGTGCTAGCAATGATTTGCCAGAGGTCTATGCCTGAATGTATGCTTGCAATGATTGCAAGAAGTCTATGTTTAGATGCGTGCCTGCAACGATTGCAAGAAATCTACGCTTGGATGCATGCTTGCAATGACTGCAAGAAGTCTACGCATGGATGCGTGTTTGCAATGATTGCAAGAAGTCTATTCTTGTATGCGTGCTCGCGACGACTGCCAGACTTCCATGCTTGAATGCGTGCTCGCAACGATTGCACGAAGATTATGCTTGATGCGTGCTTGCAATGATTTGCAAGAAGTCTATGCTTGGATTCGTGCTTGCAACGATTGCAAAAGTCTACGCTTGTATGCGAACTTGCAACGACTGTACGACGTCCATGCTTGAATGCGTGCTCGCAACGGTTGCCAGAAGTCTACACTTGAATGCGAGCTTGCAACGCTTGCGAGAAGTCCAGGCTTGTATGCGTACTCGCACCAACTGCAAGACGTCCAAGCTTGACTGCGTACTAGCAACGATTGCAAGAGGTCTATGCTAGGATGCGTGCTTGCAACGATTGCTAGAAGTCTACGCTTGGATGCGTGTTTGCAACGATCGCAAGAAGTCTACGCTTGTGTGCGTCCATGCTTGGATGCGTGTATGCAAAGATTGCAAGAAGTCTATGCTTGAATGCGTGCTTGCAACGATTGCCAGAAGTCTGTGCCTGGGGATGTGTTTGCATGTCAGATGCGACCGACTCGAAACGGGGCACTGTATACTACGGTCCATATAATGAAAACCTGTTATGACAGAGGCATAAGCCGGTCATGCCGTGACTGTGACTGACGATGAACCGGACTCTGGAGCATGCACTGAAATGAGGCTAAAGCACTGGGGCACACCGTAACGAATCGGTGCATGTATGCAACTGGATTCGAAACGGAGCGCGGTACGTGGCGGTGAAATTTATTTGATTGCCATGACAGAGGCATGAGTCGGTTGTGCCGCTGTTGCGACTATCCGTTAATCGTGCATGCTGTAAAGCAAGTACTGGAATGTGGCTGAAATACCTGGGGCGCCGGGACGAATCGGTGCCTCGTAGATGCGACTGGATTCGTATCGGACGTCCTATGTGACAGTGAAATTGATTTCCCATGACAGAGTCATGAATCAGAGAACCGAAACCTGCAACCAACAATGAATCCTGACTCTGGAGCATGTACTGAAATGAGGCCGTAACCAACTGGGGCACACCGAAACGAATCGGTGCATCACGGATGCGACTAGATTCGAATCGGAGCGCGGTAAGTGACAGTGAAATGAGTGACAAAAGTATGCCATGACGGAGGCCCGAATCGGTCGTGCCGCAATTGCGACTGACAACGAACGGGACTCCGGAGCATGTACAGAAATGAGGCCGAAAATACCTGGGGCACGCCGGGACGAATTGGTGCATCGTAGACGCGACTGGATTCGTATCGGAACGTGATATGTGACAGTGAAATGATCCCATGACAGAGACCCGATCGCTTAGCAACGAGCGGGCTCTGGAGCATGTACCGAAATGAGGCCAACACAACTGGGACACGTCGATCGAACCTGTGCGTTTACCTGAGAAATGCGACTGGTTTCGACTCGAACGTACTAGGTGACAGTGAAATGATTCCCATGCCAGAGACCCGATCGATTAGCCACGAGCGAGCTCTGGAGCATGTACCGAAATGAGGCCAATGTAACTGGGACACGTCGATCGAACCTGTGCATTTTCTTGAGAAATGTGACTGGTTTCGACTCGAACGTACTAGGTGACAGTGAAATGATTCCCATGACAGAGACCCGATCGATTAGCCACGAACGAGCTCTGGAGCATGTACCGAAATGAGGCCAACGTAACTGGGACACGTCGATCGAACCTGTGCGTTCGAGAACTGCGACTGGTTTCGATTCGAACGTACTAGGTGACAGTGAAATGAATTCCCATGACAGAGACCCGATCGATTTAGCCACGAACGAGCTCTGGAGCATGTACTGAAATGTGGCCAAGCAGTTAGGGGCACACCGGAATGAATCGGCACATTTAGCGGATGCGACTGGATTCGAATCGGAGCGCCGTGCGTAACAAAATGAGTGAAATGATGAAATGACCTACGTGAGCCAGCCATGGCAGAGGTAGGAGTCGTTGTGCCGTGAGACACGACTGGCAACGATTTTGACTGTGGAACACGGTAACGAGACTATAACAAGTACTAAAACAGTGCAATTTTTTCCTACCAGCAATATCTACCGAAATGACGCCCGTGAAATGAAGGGCGCTGCGAAATTGGAGCGTATTGAGTGATAACAACCGGTATCATAACGAACGATTCGATATTTCAGGTTTTAACGACACTAAAAATAGTACAGGAAGGTCAATCGAGACCCTTACCTGCGGCAGTCGAGCTGGCGACGTTGTACAGAGCCGGCGACGTTGTACAAAACGAACGAGAAAGAAAACCACGAGAGAGACGTTTTGTCCGAATGGAAACGAAACACGAGCCGTCGGCCTAGTGACGTAGTGCCGCGCACCGGAAACCGACAAAGACCACAGGCGAGCGGGCTGGTTAAATACCCTCCGGGCTCCTCCCATAAATTCAGGCCACCACACTGGCCTTCTTACATATATATATATATATATATATATATATATATATATATATATATATATATATATATATATAGTGGTTTGTGAGGTGGTCGGTGTACAGATATCAAAAAACATAAAAAGATATAATACACAAACCCTATTGAGTGAACTTCTCCAAGATACTTATTAGATAAACATGCACGAAATATAAATAACAGCAAAATGCCCAAATCCTCCCTAACCCCACACATCCCATGAACCCACTCCCTCCCTAACTCAGATACCACACCCCACAGCCTACATAACCAACTAAATCCCCTCCCAACCATATATCCTACCTAATGCACCTAAATCCCCCAGGTAAGAGCTGGTGACCCTCCCAAAAGGGGTCCCCCCTCCCTGTTATACACCTTCACCACAAGTATAGGCACAACCTAAAGGAACCCCCAAGGAGCCAGCACCCTACCTTAAAACCTCAGTGGGTGATTGGAGTGCTGAGTTCCTCAGGGAACGATCCAACGTAATCCAGGCCAGAAACATGAAATCCTTTAGTGCCCAAAGGCACAGAGGCACTGGCCAGTCCAGGGCTAGTGGGTCTGCTTAAGTCACAATATCCTCAGCATAAAGATGAAACTAATTGAATATAGATGTTTCCGGACATATATTGGTAAAGCAGTGTCAGGTACCAAGAGATCAGAGAACATACAGGCAGCTCAAGTAGATATCACATCATATGTTGAGTATACTGATGCTGGAATACAAAAACCAATCACAATGATAAAGCTGGAGTGAAGATTGCAAAGACAGTCCATACATCCTATCTAAGTACTAAAGATAGGAGACTCACCAAGCATATGAGATCTGGCCTGCAGTCTAGGGATGATCCCATAGAGTTGGGTAACCTATGCCAAATTACAACCACAGCCGACATGACCTATGCATATACATCTGAGGTCTGTGATGTAGGTTACTCACGATCCTGCAGCAGATTAGTCTTATTATGCAGCAGCTGTCATAGATGATATCAGTCTCAGTTTGATCCTTGAGCAGTGCACTCTCTAGAGCAGGCTGAAAGGCTGACATATCAATCAGTGGTGGATAAAAAAGTCCAGGTAGTCCAATCAGCCCTAATGCTGGTAAGTGATCCCCAGAATAGTGCTGTTCGGTTTCCAAAAGTGCTGGATGGAAAGCAGGTAAGCGCGATCATAAATATCAAAGCGTGCAGTGACACAGGGAGATGGGGACCCCTCCTCCCATCTACATGTTTCGCTCTGCCCACCAGAACTTCCTCAGGACTACCGACATTCGGTTGGTGTACAGAAGCACTGATGAGAGAGTTAAGGTTATCCCCACCCAACTGTCTGTTGAGTGGGGTGTGTCCTCAGTGTGCAGACACTCAAATAGTGGCTTGTTACTTGGTTGGGCTAGATCTGAGGAAGGGGGTTTGTCCCGTGAAATGCGTATGTTTTCCACCATGGGGCATTAGGTGAGTGACCCGTCTCACCTGCTGGAGCAGTTTACTTCATAAGCTTGGTTTTATTCCAATATTGTGAGCATAACACTGTTGTGTATGTTTTTTTCCAACAAGTGTCATGTAGAAGGAGTCGTAAAGATCAGCCCATTTTACATTGCACCCACAGAAAATGCCATTTCATTTATTAAAGAGAAATTACAGAAGATAGGCAATGTCGGACACATGTCTGGATATTGGTTCATATATTTAGACCCAACTTGTGGTCAGAACAGCATGTTTTTACTGCCTAGGGATGGTTCCGATGTTTGAGTCAAATGTAATACAGAACAAATGAACACATGGGGCGTTCATGTGAAATTTGAGTGCTGCAGAGTGCCCCATAATGCACTGTGAGATCGCACTGCATTGATGGTTGCCGATTGGCTAAATCATGCACCTGACCTGTATGCTTTGGCTAAGATGATTGGCCAAAGGGAGGATGCCTTTGGCTAATCAGGGCTCATGGGCTAAGTCCATGCCCTACATTATATAAGACTGATGCTTACACGGCGGCTGTGTATAGTGAATGAATGGAGATTAAGCAGGTAGTGTAGTGTACAGTCAGTCAGTGTAGTAGTATGCAGTTCATATAGTGCTGTTAATGTAGTATATTTTATACAGTTCAGTGTATATAGTGCAGTAAGTGTAGTATATATAATGCAGTGCAGAGTATATACTGCAGTCTGTTTAGTATATAAAATGTAGTTCAGAGTAAATATTGCAGTCTGTATTGTATATTTATATATCATTTTATTATAATTATAGTATATATAATATATTGCAGTGTATATAGTAAATTCAGTGTAATATATATATATATATATATATATATATATATATATATATATATATATATATATATATATATTACAGTGGAGAATATATAGTACAGTCAGTGTAGTATATATATATATATATATATATATATATATATATATATATATATATATATACATAAAACAGTTCAGAGTATACAGTGCAGTCCATATAGTATATATAATATAGTTCAGAGTATATAGTGCAGTCCGTTTAGTATACTGTATATAATACATTGCAGGTTATATAGTGCAGTCAGTTTAGTATATATAATACAGTGGAGAATATATAGTGCAGCCGCATAGTATCAATAATGCAGTTCAGAGTATATAGTGCAGTCCGTATAATATATATAATGCAGTTGAGAGTATATAGTGCAGTTTGTATAGTATATATAATGCAGTTGGGAGTATATAGTGCAGTCCGCATAGTATATAATACAGTTCAGAGTATATAGTGCAGTCTGTATAGTATATATATTACAGTGGAGAATATATAGTACAGTCAGTGTAGTATATATATATTTATATATATATATATATATATATATATATATATATATATATAAAACAGTTCAGAGTATACAGTGCAGTCCATATAGTATATATAATATAGTTCAGAGTATATAGTGCAGTCCGTTTAGTATACTGTATATAATACATTGCAGGTTATATAGTGCAGTCAGTTTAGTATATATAATACAGTGGAGAATATATAGTGCAGCCGCATAGTATCAATAATGCAGTTCAGAGTATATAGTGCAGTCCGTATAATATATATAATGCAGTTGAGAGTATATAGTGCAGTTTGTATAGTATATATAATGCAGTTGGGAGTATATAGTGCAGTCTGTATAGTATATATAATACAGTGGAGAATATATAGTACAGTCAGTGTAGTGTGTGTATATATATATATATATATATATATATATATATATATATATATATATATATATATGTAAGAAGGCCAGTATGGTGGCCTGAATTTATGGGAGGTGCCCGGGGGGTATTTAACCAGCCCACTCGCCTGTGGTCTTTGTCAGTTTCCTGTGCGCAATACTACGTTACTAGGCCGACTACTCGAATTTCGTTGCCATTCGGAAAACTTCTCTCTACTAGAAGTCTCGCGGTTTTCGTTCCCGTTCGTGTTTTGTACAACGTCTCTGGCTCGACTGCCGCAGGTAAGGGTCTCGATTGACCTTCCTTTACTAAGAAACATTTTTATTTTTGAGTATCGTAAAACTTGAAATATCTCGAATCATTCGTTACGAAACCGGGTCGTTTATCAATCAAAACGCACCATTTTCGTAGCGCCCTTCATTTCACGGGTCTCATTTCAGTAGCAATTGCTCGAAGAAAAAACTGCACTGTTTTCGTAAATTGTTGTGTTGTCTGCCTCATCACCGTGTTCCACAGACAAATCGTTGCCAGTCGCATCACACGGCACAACGATTCGTACCTCTGCCACAGCTGGCTCACGTAGGTCATTTCATCATTTCACTCATTTCTGTCACTCACTGCGCTCCGATTCGAATCCAGTCGCATCCGCTAAATGCACCGTTTCGTTCCGGTGTGCCCCAGTTGCTCGTCCTCATTTCGGTACATGCTCCAGAGCCCGCTCGTTGCTAATAGATCCGGGTCTCTGTCATGGGAATCATTTCACTGTCACCTATTACGTTCCGAATCGAAACCAGTCGCATTTCTCAAAATGCACAGGTTCGATCGACGTGTCCCAGTTGCGTTGGCCTCATTTCAGTACATGCTCTAGAGCCCGCTCGTTGACGGTCGCAGGCTGCGTCCTCTACGATTCGTAGCTCTATCATGGGAAACATTTCATTGTCACGTAGTGCGTTCAGTTCGAATCCGGTTGCATCCCTGTGCATCGATTCGTCCGGACGGCCCCAGGTATTTTTTCAGCCTCATTTCAGTGCATGCTCCAGAGACCAGTTCGGTTCCAGTCTCAGTTCGGGGCCGGCCGATCCAGGCCTCTGTCATGACAGAAGTTGTTCATTTCATTTCACTGTCACGCTCCGCGCTCCGGTTCGAATCCAGTCGCACCTTCACATGCACCGATTCGTTCCGGTTCGCCCCAGGTTATTGCCCACATTTCAGTACATGCTCCAGAGTCCGCTTTGTTGTCAGTCGCACTTGCGACACGACCATTTCGTGCCTCTGTCATGGCAATCATACTTCATTTACTGTCACTTACAGCGCTCCGACTCGAATCCAGTAGCATCCGTGATGCATCGATTCGGTTCGGCGTGCCCCAGAGGGAACGGCCACATTTCACTTTCTCCACAGGTTGCCTTATTGTACGGTCACAAATCCAGCACTTATTTACGCTCCCGCATTGGACACAGGTCATCCCATCCTTCATGCAAATGATACGTCGGATTGGGACAGCGAAAGAAAAAAAAAAGGGGGGGGGAAATGAAGAACAAATGGAGGTGATAATGAAAGGAATTACGACGAAACTGTCTACTCACCGGTGCACCTCGCTCGTATTAGCCAACCGTTTGCGTCACTCTTCAGTTTACTTGTTAGGCTCCTCACCAGTTTGTCATCTGTTATTTCTCTCTCCAGGTCAGTCAAGTTCAGTAGGTCCACCCTGCACCAGCTTGGACGTTATCTTCCCAGGTAAAAAAAAAAAAGAGAGAGGGAAAGGCGTAAAAATGCGACAGCAACCATGCTGGCATACATATATATATATATATATATGAAGGCCGTGACAATATATATATATATGTATACGCATTCGCTCCCGCCTTGGCACTCAGCAACAGGTGGATTCACTTGGTAAAATAGAGAAACAGTCTTGACTTATGTCACCCTCTATAGGTTCCGGTCGTCCATCCTTCGTCCCCAGAGAGATAGAACATCACTCCTAGGGCACGATTCACCTGGAGCCATGTCCCAAGTCGGCAGCGAAGACTTTACCGCCCCCTTGTCTCCTCGCCCGCCTTCAGTGAGCGACAGCATACAGTCCTACAGGGGTTGGACTATCCCCAGGCTGACGGCAGAGCTGAGACGCAAGGGCATTCCCTTCCCCGCTACCGCTAGGAAGGCAGAGCTTTTCAGGCTCCTCTCCACCCCTCCGGCTACAGCCGGGCCCAGTACCCCACCTCAGGCTTCTCTTCAGTCAATCTCGGCGGCTATTTCTCAGCTGCACTCAATGGTGTCGTCCTTAAACAACACGGTCACGGACGTCCAGACCAGAGTTACGCTTCTAGAGGCTCACCCAGCCACAGCCGCCCCTGTTCCAGTTACAGTCCCGCTACCACTGTCGACAGGTAACGCAGGGACATGTCCCGTTGTCCACCCAGCACATCTGGTGCCAGCCGGCATAAGGAAGGACATCTTGGACGGCAAGGATATCAACCTTGCCTCCCTGGTTATCTCAGTCCATGACCTTGCTGAGAACAAGGCCTACACATGGGGAGACGTCTCCGTAGTCCTCAAAGCCAAGGATCCCAGGCTGAACCGCAAACTTTCCATCCCAGAGTTTGCCCTAACTTTTGGGATGCTTCGGGACGTCATTTGTTCAGCATCCCCCGCCAGAAGGGAAGAGCTGGACTTGTACCATCGCTCCTTTTCCGCCAAAGTAGCCGCTAAACTGGCACAGTTCCAATCACCCACGGACTGGAGCCTGATGGACACCGTATTGTTCTGCCGGCATTTCGCCGGCCTTCGTTCACCTCTGTGTGCCATCTTCCAGTCCTCCACCCATACCGCCCCCTGGTGCGCCGGTAGAGTTCCCCTCCACCTCCGGCACAGGCCAAGGCCCATCAGGCCCTACACCGAAAACACAAGTGGACAAGTTTGGGCGTTCGGTCCGAACCATGGGGGGTGCGGCCATTTGTAATAATTATAACTACGGCTCATGTAATTTTAGCCAGTGCCGCCTATTGCACGTCTGTGTCATATGTTACAGAGCGCACCCCAGAAATCTGTGTGAGGTTAAAGCTCGCAAGGGCTCATGACTGAGCCGCATAGACGTCCTATGCCTGGGCTTCTACCTCTCCATGCACCCCATTCCTTCACTAGCCACTTTCCTCATCAGTGGCTTCACTACAGGCTTCCATACCGGCCTCATCTCCCTGCCCCACACAACCTACGAGTGCGGAAACCTCCGCTCAGCAGCTTCCGACGAGCAGGCCATTGATCAGTTGCTGCATACCGAGGTGGAACGAGGCTTCGTCATAGGCCCCTTCACACAGCCCCCCTTCAATATGTGGAGAGTTAGCCCTCTTGGGCTTGTCAAGGGCAAGTTTTCTAATAAAAATCGTTTGGTGTACGACCTCTCTGCGCCTCGTTCTTCCCACATTCCCAGCCTAAATTCCCTGATTCCTTCAGAAGAATTTTCATTAAAATATGCCTCCGTGGACATGGCGATCCAGGCCATCCCAGGAAGAAGTCACTTTTGACGAAACGACGTAGGGTGAGCGGTGTGCTGACGTTACTGCCATTCCCCGTTGACCAGGAAGGACGGGCAGTGTTAATAAGAGAGAGCCGGCCGGATCGTGATTGTACTTACGCTTGTACTCAACTGGAATTTGTGAGTTACGCTATGGGAGCCTTTCTTTCTTGTCTTATCTAAAAATTCGGTGGAATGTGAGACGCTGTAAGAAAGAGATATAAGAGGTGGAGACGCCAGCAGAACCCATCGGGGAGACCAGGAACGATCGTTTTTTCTTCATGCCTGTACGATCTCCCTAAAAAGAGATCTTGGCAGCTGGTAAGCCTCATTGAAATAGGTGGTGGATAGAACTTCCTCTTTGGGCACACCTGCTATACATCTGAAGGGTGTTTGTAAAGAGTCACTTCAAGGGACTTATTCCATACCTTCGTTCTTCCCTCTCTTTGGACTTTTTATGTGCTTCAAGTTTGATGTTTTTATACACAATTTTCCTTGATAATATACATTGTTTAATACTAGAATTTAACATGTCACATTGTTAATACTGTAATGTATAAGTTTTAGCGCAGCCTTATTTTTTGGGCATCCTTGAAGTAGGCACAGGTGCGTGGCTGTCCAAAGCCGACATATCCGATGCCTTCAAACTGTTGCCTATTTACCCATCCCTCTGGTGCTGGCACGGCATTAAATGGAGAGATCAATATTATTTCGCCACTAAGTTAACATTTGGCTCCAAGAGCAGCCCCTGGCTGTTCGACACGTTCGCACAATCTCTCGCTTGGATCCTTCGGCACAAGGCCTCTTGTCAGCAAGTTATCCATTACCTGGATGACTTTCTATTAATCGAACAGCCAGGCGTACCTCCAAGGGACCTTGGTAAATTAAGGACCGTCTTTGGGAATCTCAACGTCCCCATCGCCGAACATAAGGTTGACGTGCCCGCACAATTTATCACCTTCCTCGGAGTCAATCTCGACACCAGCGCCATGCAAGCCAGCCTGCCCTACTACAAACTGACCCGCATCAGGGCAGTCCTCCACGAATTCACCTGCACCAGGGGATGTACAAAGAGGCAGCTACAGGCGCTACTAGGCATGCTGAACTTTGCCATGCGAATTATCTCACAAGGTCGCTCCTTTATCTCGCGCCTGTTGGTCTGCCTTTCCCAGGCACAAGACCCGGATCAGGTCCTTAGCCTGGATGTCGCAGCTGTAGCAGACTTAGCAATGTGGGACGAGTTCCTGTCCTCCTGGAACGGTATCTCCCTGTTCATCCCGTCCATCTCACCTCTCTCACCACAGGTAGTAACAGATGCCGCAGCCTCCACAGGATTTGCGGCTATTTTTGGCCACCATTGGTTCGCCGGACCCTGGCCTTCTCAAATTCTCTTGATCCCGGGGTTTAGTCAGTCTTCATCCCTTTTCGAGCTCTACCCCATTGTAGCAGCCGCCCAGCTCTGGGGTCATACCTGGACAGGACAAACCGTAGGTTTTACCACCGATAACCAGGCCACGGCCGAAATTATCAACAAAGGCAGGTCTAAGTCTCTCTCCGTGATGTCCTTCCTTCGCAAGCTGGTGCAGCTGTCTCTGCGACATCAGTTCAATGTGTACTGCACGTTTATCCCTGGAAAGCACAACCTTGCCGCTGACGCACTGTCCCGTTTTAATTTCCTGTCCTTCTTCCGACAGGTTCCCGGAGCAGATACGGTGTCAGCGCCTATCCCACACTGGTCTCAGTTGACCCTGGACTAGAGCCGCATCTACACGGAGCCACTCGGCTCATCAACCAATCACTCGCAGACAACACTCTGAAAGCCTACCAGGTAGCCTGGAAAGCGTTCAATACATTTCTGGTTGCCTCCTCAGTAGGCACCCCAACTGATGCCAGGCATATACTAGCCTTCACCTCGTACTGCCATAGTCAACTGGCCTTGTCCTTCAACACCATCCGGTTATACTTAGCTGGCATACAGCACTACCTCTCATTACAGGATCCTACCAAACCGTCCATCTTCTCATCTCACGCTATCCGAGCCGTCCTGCGCGGCATTCAGAAACAGCAACCACCACACAAGGTCAAGCGGCTCCCCATCACCAGTTCCATCTTCAGGGACATGTCCAACATACTTATCAGCTACCCCTTCGGTGTTCTCCCCAGTATGGTCATACAGGCGGCCATTTATCTAGCCTACTACGGCTTTCTACGACCCAGCGAATTCACCTATAACAACACACACAGTCCAGTCCTTCACAGACATCATCTGATCCGTCACCATGACCACTTCATTCTCCACCTCCCGGTTACCAAGACTCAGCAAGCAGGCACCGGCGTAGATATCCACCTCTACAAAACCAACAACGCCTGGTGCCCGGTCGCTGTACTTTCACAGTTGCTCTCTCTTCTACCCAAGCTCCCGGACTCTTGTCCTCTGTTGCCCTTCCCGGTCAAACCTCTAACAAACCACCAGTTCATCAAGCATGTAAGGGTTCTTCTCCGCAATTTGCTCCTCAACCCTGGTGAGTACTCCGGCCATTCCTTCCGCATCGGAGCAGCTTCATCGGCATCCCGGCACGGGGTCCCGGACCACGTCATCAAAAGATTGGGCAGGTAGAAATCGGCCTGCTTCTCTCGATACATCCCTAACCCACAAGTAGAAATGTCTCGGGCATTCTCCCAACTGGCTCAGTAAGATAAAGCTGAAAACAATAAAAATCTCTTACCCCTACCTAAGTGTTTTTGCCCCCTTATTTTGGTATACCGTCCATTAGACCAGGGCACACTTTCAGGTCCATTTCATATAGGGTATCTTATCATAGACTTGTATTGCTCAGATACGTATCGGACATAGGGCTTCGACCATAAGTAATAAGGCCAGTATGGTGGCCTGAATTTACGGGAGGAGCCCGGGGGGTATTTAACCAGCCCACTCGCCTGTGGTCTTTGTTGGTTTCCTGTGCGCAATACCCACCCTCCCATCCCCTTTTTTAAGGCATTTCTCAATACATTTCTCTTTAAACTCATTTATTTCTAATCACTGGGTATGCCCCCTTATTTTGGTATACCGTCCATTAGACCAGGGCACACTTTCAGGTCCATTTCATATAGGGTATCTTATCATAGACTTGTATTGCTCAGATACGTATCGGACATAGGGCTTCGACTATATATATATATATATATATATATATATATATATATATATATACCCTTGCCATTGGTTGTTGGGGTCTGTGGGGGTGGGGGTGCTTACCGGAATCTGGATGCCCCTTTTAACAAGGGGACCAACCAGATCCCACCCCCCCATGTGAATGGGTACGGGTACATTGTACCCCTACCTATTCACCAAAAAAAGTGTCCAAAAGTAAAAACCACAACAGATAGTTTTTGCCAATTCCTTTATTAAAATCACGCCACCCGATGGACCAGAAAAAGAGTAAAAAAATAAAAAAAGCTCTGCCTCCATGAGAGGCCTCCCGGAGACTGCTGTCTCTTGGTGTTAAGATCAATTAAGTGCTCAGTTCCAGTGTCCGGATTTTGGCTGTTCCCCCTGCCTGTGTTTCCCCTGGAAAGGTGATTGATCTGGTCAGTTACCTGATATAAGCAAACTGATGACTCTATCCCTTGCTTGTGATAGAGAGAGAGTTACCTGCATTGTTCTTGATCAAGCCTCCCATTGGTCTTCCCTGCTTTGCTGTTGGATTTCCCTGTGTATGACCCGGATCAGATATTGGATTATTCCCTAAACTCAGCCTGATTTTTACCCAGACTGTCATAGAGCCATGCTATCTGTCTGCTAAATGACAAGTAGTCTGTTTGCTCTGTTTGCGTCTGTCTTGGTGTAGTGGCCAGGCACTATAGCATTGTGTATAAGTCCTGGGGGCAACCAAGTACTGGTAGGCCTGCCTTACGGGAAAGGGGGCTGCTATAGGTGAAGCACACAGTGGCTAGCTATAGTGTCTGGCCACCTGTATTGAGGTAGACATGACATTCGTGACATTATCACAAGCCTTTAACAAAAAAATTTCTGTCAAGATGCACCAGCCATTTATTTGCTAAGGAAATTTGAAAACTGACAAGTGCAAGTCCAGGAACTGTCTGTGCATTTAAACTCACCTCCAGCAGTAATGCAGGAGCCACAGCCCAAAGTTAACCCACCTGACCATTTTTCTGGTGACCCCCATGTGTTTTCTGACTTTAAAAATAGTCAAGCTGCACTCCTCTCATTCTGAAGCACAGCTGGTCAACCTGATTATTAACTGGTTGCAGGGAGATCCCCAGTCTTGGGCGTTTCGTCTCCCCGCAGATGACCCAGTCAGAGGATCAGTTGAAGCCTTTTTCAAAACCTTAGGTTTACTGTATGATGATCCTGACCGTGCCAATTCAGCTGAAGCTTACCTTAGGTCACTATGTCAGGATAAACGCACCGCTGAACAATACTGTTCTAAATTCCACCGCTGGGCACCTGACTTAGGGAGGAATGACCAAGCTATAAGAAGCCAGTTCAGGTGAGGCTTATCAGACTCCATCAAAGACTCCTTAGTACACTACCCTGAACCAAAGTAATTGAATGAAGTAATGCCAGTAGCCATCTGGATAGACAGGCATTTACGGGAAAGGTGCATAAAGAGGTTGGTTTATTTGCCCCCAGTACGCTGCCCACATTTTCTTTATTTCCTGAGTCCTGTCAGCCTCCCCGGGAGGATGAGCCCATGCAAATGGATATTACCCAATACCCATTTATCCTCTGGGGAAAAGGCTAGAAGGAGATCTCAGGGTCTCCTTTTAATATTATGGCAATCATGGCCACTTTGTTGCTAGCTGTCGAGAAACACCAAGAAACGAGAAGAGCCCTGTGCAGGTGGGGTCTGCTTTTGTAGACCATGCTGTAAGGGGGGGGGGGGGGTTTGCAATGGAGGGTATGTGTACTGGGAGGGGCAATTTTAGGGTTAGAGAATTTGTGCTAGGAGAAATGATTTATTTTTATTTTTTTGGCGGAGGTGGAGCAATTGAATTGGGAGGATTTGAAGGATGGGGTAAAGATTTGTGCTGTGAGGGGAGATTTCAACAGGGGAGCAGATTTGCACTGGGAGGAGGGGGGATTTATGCTTAGGGGGATGAAAAAGATTAGTGCTCAGTTTTTTTGGGTGGAGATTTATGATGACACATAATGCTCATACACCTTGGGGGTGGGGGGGGGGCACAGTTTGGCACGTTTGCCCTGGGGTCTGGATGACCTTGTCCCAGCACTGATTGTATTGCTGTATGTGTCCCTGTTGCTGATTGTCCCTCATTTCCTGCCTGGTCAACCATTGGAAACAGAACAGTAAAAGAAGAGAAAGCTTTCTAACAGAGCCCACAATTGCACTAAAATCTGTTTCTAAACCCTTAGGTTCCATCCCAAAATAAGTACTGTAAATTTTGGCAGGATAGGATGATAAAGAAACATGTAGTAATCCACATAAAGTTTGCACCTGGAGTATAATTTCCAGTACTGAAGAAGATCACACAGCAAAAAAAAATGGTTCATTTTTGGTAAATTCTTATTATGTTTGCATTTCTCAATAATATATAAGCTAAGACTGGACAGGTTTCGTTTAAATGGGGATTATATAGATTGTGGCAGCATTTCAATGGTTTCCTGTTGTAAAACCTATAGACTTCTCAGTGAACTGTGTTCCATCCCTGAATTCACTGCAAATTAAACAGATCTAATAATCCAGTGTCTCCATTTTACTTTTTATTGTGAATGGGCTTTATTTTGTTGGTACTAGGGATGAGCTTCGTGTTCGAGTCAAACGTAAGTTCGACTCGAACATTGGTCGTTCGGGCGTTCGCCGAATTCCGAACGTTTGGGCCGTTCGCGGCAAAATTTGTGTGGCCCACAATGCACTGCGATGGCGCAGTGCATTGCTGGCTCATGATTGGCCAAGCATGCACTGTGACCCCGCATGCTTGGCCAATCGCAGCGCCAGCAGCGAGGAGAGCCATGGTTGGCCACAGGCATCCTGCCTGTGGCCAATCATAGCTCAGGCTGTGTAGTGCACGCCCCACACTATATAAGGCCGCCTTTGAGGCGGCCTCGTGTAGTGTGTTAGTTAGCATCTGAAGCAGTGGGTGTTCTGTGTACCTTCAACACAGTTACACACCAATCGTTTTTGGCTGATTTACTATCTTGCTCTTGTGTAGTGGTTACTGTCTGTGCCCTGACCGCAGTATACACCACTATATTCACCTCACCTATATAGCTAGTGATCTAGCTTTAATAATAGAGCTTGCAGTCAGTAGTGTTAGTGCGTGCTGTCTGCGTGCTCTGTACCCAGTACATACCACTATATCCACCTACATAGCTGTTCTCTATTTGAGCCCAATTGCCATCTGCAGGAGTTATTGGAAGTTGTGTGTGCTTCCAGCACAGCACAGCACAGTATACATCTGTATATACCCCTTTAACTCTGCTGTTTTCTGGTTATTGTCTGCGTGCCCTGACCGCAGTATACACCGTGATATTCACCTCACCTATATAGCTAGTGGTCCATCTTTAATAATAGCGCTTGCAGTCAGTAGTGTCACTCAGGAGATAGTGCATGCTGTCTGCGTGCTCTGTACCCAGTACATACCGCTATAATCCACCTACATAGCTGTTCTCTATTTGGGCCCAATTGTCATCTGCAGGAGTTATTGGAAGTTGTGTGTGCTTCCAGTACAGCACAGTATACATCTGTATATACCCCTTTAACTCTGCTGTTCTATAAAAAAGGCATCTGCAGGAGTTAGTGGGTGTTGTGTGCCTCCAGCACAATATAAACTACCCAACTACTGTTTTACCCAACTCCCTTCAGGCCATTACCATGTCTGGAAGGCCAGCAAGGAGAGGCAGACAGGCGCGAGCCGATAAAAGAGGGCAAGCAGGCTCTGTGTCTAGAGACAACAGTGCTGGTCGTGGACGCGGTGCATTGTCATCAGCACGTGGCCATGGGACATGCTTGTCCTTCTTTTCTGCAGCTGGACATGTTGAACCGCAACATGCCAACGACTTGGTAGAGTGGATGACCAAGCCCTCTTCATCCTCCTCATCCTCTCTCACCCAGTCTCAGGGTAGTAGCAAAGCAGCTGCCAACGCATCGTCTTCCCTCCTCTCAATGTCATCATCAGTGACTCCTTCCCTAGACCCACCACGTCCTCCTGAGGAGTCTCCTGAACTCTTTGAGCACAGTGTTGGGTACATGCTCCAGGAGGATGCCCAGTGTTTGGTGGGCTCTGATGATGACACTCAGCTAGAGGAAGGCAGTAGCGTGAGCGCAGAGAGAGAGGATGCTCAAGAAGCACAGCAATCTGGCAGTCATGTTCCACAAGCTGCAGCATACTGCCAGGTTTGCTACAGTGATGAAGAGGGAGGGGATGATGAGGGCACTGACTCCACGTGGGTGCCTGGAAGGAGGGAGGAGGAGGAGGAGGAGGAGGCACATGTCCAACGAGGCAGGATGCCCTCCGGGGGCCAGTTTAGGGGCAGCACACCGACTGAATCACACCGCAGAGCTCTGCCTGCGCAGAGCGCTTCCTCTGCGCGTTATTCTAAAAGTTCTTTGGTGTGGGCCTTTTTTGAGACGAGTGCATCAGATCGCACCGCTGCTATTTGCAACATATGTCTCAAGCGTATCTCACGTGGCCAAAACATCAGCCGCTTGGGCACCACATGCTTGACCAGACATATGTTGACCTGCCATGCAGCTCGTTGGAAAGCGTACCTCAAAGACCCACACCAAATAACAAAGCGGACCTCTCCTTGCTCCTCATCAGCTGGCATCTCCAACCCCACTAGACCTTCAGTCCTCTCTGAAACCTGCTCTGAGAGGAATGAAGGTGTAGAATTAGGTGTGTCACAGCCAAATGCTTCCGGGAACTCTGCTAGTGGTACATCCACGTCCGATTATAGCAGGCAAATGTCCCTGCCCCAGCTGCTGGACCGGCGGAAGAAATTTACTCCCAGCCATCCACATGCCCAGCGGTTGAATGCTAGCTTGGCTAAATTGCTAGCACTTCAACTGCTGCCTTTTCAGTTGGTAGACTCGGCCCCCTTCCGTGAGTTTGTACAATGTGCGGTTCCTCAGTGGCAGGTCCCCAAACGCCACTTTTTCTCACGGAAGGCGATTCCGGCTCTCTACCGGCATGTGGAAGGCAATGTCCTTGCCTCGCTGGACAGGGCGGTCAGCGGTAAGGTGCATATTACCGCTGACTCATGGTCCAGCAGGCATGGACAGGGACGTTACCTGTCTTTCACGGCCCATTGGGTCACTCTTCTGGCTGCTGGGAAGGATGCAGGACAAGGTGCAGTAGTGTTGGAGGTTGTTCCGCCACCACGCCTCCAAAATGCTACTATTGGTTGTGACACACCTCTCTCCTCCACCCCCTCCTCTTCTTCTTCCTCCATGGCCTCTTCCAGTGCTCTGTCCTCAGAACCAGCGGTGCTCCGTAGGCGTTCCAGGGGCTACGCAAGTACGGAGGCAAAACGATGCCATGCCGTGCTTGCGCTGGTTTGTTTGGGGGACAGGAGCCACACTGGGGCGGATGTTTTGTCAGCTCTGCAGGGGCAGGCCGAGAGGTGGTTGACGCCATGCCAGCTTAAGCCAGGAATGGTGGTTTGCGACAATGGCACCAACCTCCTCTCCGCCCTCCGACAGGGACAACTGACCCATGTGCCCTGTGTAGCTCACGTCCTTAACCTGGTGGTGCAGCGGTTCTTGGGCAGGTACCCCGGCTTACAGAATGTCCTGAAGCAGGCCAGGAAAGTCTGTGTGCATTTCTGCCGATCATTTAATGCCTGTGCTCGGCTGGCTGAGCTCCAAAAGGAGTTGAACCTGCCCAAGAACCGCCTTATATGTGACATGCCCACCAGATGGAACTCAACATTGGCCATGCTGCAGCGGCTGCACACGCAGCAGAGGGCCATCAATGAGTACCTGTGCGACTACGGCACCAGGACAGGGTCAGGGGAGCTTGGTTTTTTCTCACCACGCCAGTGGGGCATGAACAGGGATGCATGCACTGTCCTGTCACCGTTTGAGGAGGCCACAAGGATGGTGAGCAGTGACAGTGCATGCATCAGTGACACTGTACCTCTTGTCCACCTCTTGGAGCATACGCTGCGTGGAATAATGGACAGGGCACTTGAGGCAGAACAGAGGCAGGAAGAGGAGGACTTCCTTGCCTCTCAAGGCCCCCTTTAAACAAACAGTGTTCCTGCTGTGCCACCCATCACACAGGAAGAGGGTGAGGAGGAGGAAGAGGAGGAGGAGGATGATTGTGTCAGCATGGAGGTGGAGGCTGGCACTCAGCATCAGCATCAGCAGCAGCAGTCTTATAGGGATGATTTACAGTCCCAAGAAACACGTGGACTTGTACGTGGCTGGGAGGAGGTAGCTGCGGATCATGTTGTCCTTAGTGACCCAGAGGACTCCGGACCGAATGCCTCAGCTAACCTACGCTGCATGGCCTCCCTGATCCTGCAAAGCCTGCGGAAGGATCCTCGTATTCTTCGGATCAAGGAGAGGGACCATTATTGGCTGGCCACTCTCCTTGATCCACGGTACAAGGGTAAGGTTGCCGACCTTATCTTGCCATCGCAGAGGGAGCAGAGGATGAGACATCTCTGGGAGGCCTTGCAGAAAGCTCTGTGCAACGCGTTCCCAGAGACTGGGAGGTCACAAACTCCTGGTCCTGGACAACGTGTTGCTGAGGCATCAGTCAGAAGGAGCGGTGGAGAAGGTGGCCGTCTGACTGATGCTTTCAGACAATTTTTTAGTCCGCAGCCCCAAGGTATGATTGGTTCCAGCACCCATCGCCAGCGTCTAATTTACATGGTGCAGGAATACCTAGGGGCAAGGTCAGACTTGGACACCTTTCCCACTGAAAATCCTCTGGTTTACTGGGTCTTGAGGATGGATCACTGGCCAGAGCTTGCACAGTATGCAATTGAGCTACTGGCCTGTCCTGCATCCAGCGTTCTTTCGGAACGCACCTTCAGTGCTGCTGGTGGCTTTGTTACCGATCACAGGGTGCGCCTGTCCACCGAATCAGTTGATCGACTGACCTTCATCAAGATGAATCAGTCTTGGATCACCCACAGCTACCAAGCACCTGAAGCTGATGTAACCGAATAATTTTTTTTGAAATACCACATCCCTTCAAGACTGCCTATGCTGATGCTGAGTGACTGTCCTGTCATGTTGATTGTCTATCCTCTTCCTCCTCCGCTGATATGTTGGAAGAACATTTTTGGTTCTGGGTGATGCCAGCAGCCCAATTTTTCTGCCCCTGTTTAACAGGGGCGTTTAATTACAATTTTTGATGCAATGCTTTGCAGCAGGGCTAATTCCTGCAATAAAACTAGAGTATATGGCAGAGGTTGGAGTGTGGTGGCACCAGCACCAGTGCGTAAGGCCCAATTTTTCTGCCCCTGTTTAACAGGGGCGTTTAAGTACAATTTTTGATGCAATGCTTTGCAGCAGGGCTAATTCCTGCAATAAAACTAGAGTATATGGCAGAGGTTGCAGTGTGATGGCACCAGCACCAGTGCCTAAGGCCCAATTTTTCTGCCCCTGTTTAACAGGGGCGTTTAAGTACAATTTTTGATGCAATGCTTTGCAGCAGGGCTAATTCCTGCAATAAAACTAGAGTATATGGCAGAGGTTGCAGTGTGATGGCACCAGTGCCTAAGGCCCAATTTTTCTGCCCCTGTTTAACAGGGACATGTAATTACAATTCTTAATATAATATTTCACAGGAGGGCCCCTTCCTGTGCCCACCCAGAGTAACGGTGAGGACTTATAGTGTTGTGGCACCAGCACCACAACCACCAAAGGTCAATTTTTCTACCACTGTTCAACAATGGCATGTAATTACAATTCATGATACAATCGTTCACAGCAGGGCGCTCCAGCGCCCACCAAGAGTCACTTTCAGGGCTTACAATGTTGTGGCAAAACCAACACCTTGTTCCGCCATTTCTGCAGAGCATATAGGGCAGGCCCCTACTTTCAAACATCCAACTTACAAACATCAGACAGCAGCAAGTGAGATGAAAAAAGATGGACGACAAAACAAATTATACAGGGGTGATAACCCTTCCCTATGTTTTCCAAAAAGCTTAAAAATAGTTTTTTTGACTGGAGCTACACTTTAAAAATGTACCAGTTGAAAATTACAAACAGATTCAACTTAACACAACAAACCTACACAGTCCCTGTCTTGTTTGCACCGCCTGTATACTGCTGTTCTGAGTATATAGGGCCTGGGGGCCACACGCATTTCCTTTTTTTAATATGGGTACGGGGTTCCCCTTAATATGCGTACAAGACCCAAATAGGCTGGTAATGGGCAGGGAGGGCTACCCATGCCATTTTTCTGAATGATTTTCAACCATATTGCAGGAACCAGATATAACATTAAAACCGCAAGCAGTTTTAAATGGTGTTATTTCCGTTTAATGTCATTTTGTGCAGGGACTGTTCTAAACACGGGAAACATGTGGCACTTCACAGGCATACTACAGACACCCCCCAGGCACCATATTTAAAGGAATATTTCACTTTTTTTTTTCACTTTAATCGTCATTCAGTGCTCCCGCCAAAACGGCCATTTTTAAAACTTTTTTTTGCATTGACCCATGTCCCCTGAGGCAGGAGTCAGGTCCCCAAACCCTTTTTAGGACAATATCTTGCATATTAGCCGTTAAAATTAGCACTTTCCATTTCGAACGTTCGAGTCCCATAGACTTCAATGGGGTTCTAACGTTCGTTACGAACGCGGGGTCCGTTCGAGAGTTCTGGTGCGAACCAAACCGGGGGGTGTTCGGCTCATCCCTAGTTGGTACGGTATATAAAACCTTGCAGGTTATGAGTAGGCATGGGCTTTATGTTCGTGTCCAACATGAGTTCAACTCAAACATTGGCTGTTCGCCCATTCGCCGAATAGCAAACAATTTGGGGTGTTCGCGGCAAATTCGAACGCCGCGGAACACCCTTTAAAAGTCTATGGGAGAAATCAAAAGTGTACATTTTAAAGGTTAATATGCAAGGTATTGTCATAAAAAGTGTTTGGGGACCTAGGTTCTGCCCCAGGGGACATGCATCAATGCACAAAAAAGTTTTAAAAACTGCAGTTTTTTCGGGAGCAGTGATTTTAATAATGCTTAAAGTGAAACAATAAAAGTGTAATATTCCTATGTCTATAGTAGGCCTATAAAGTGGTGCATGTTTCCCATGTTTAGAACAGTCTGACAGCAAAATTACATTGCACTACTCGTGGCTATACATATAAGTTCATTGATGAAAACGGCATGGGATTTCCCCAAAGGGGAACTCTGAACCAAAATTTTTAGAAAAATGCGTGGGTGTCCCCCTAAATTCCATACTAGGCCCTTCAGGTCTGGTATGGATTTTAAGGGTAACCTCGTGCCCAAATTTAAAAAAAATGGCATGAGGACCCTTTCAAAAATCCATATCAGACCCTTATCCAAGCACACAACCTGGCAAGCCGCAGGAAAAGAGGGGGGACGAGAGAGCGTCGCCCACTCCTGAACCATACCAGGTCACATGCCCTCAACAATGGGAGGGTGCTTTGGGGTAGCCCCCCCAAAGCACCTTGTCCCCTTGTTGTAGGGGAGAAAGTCCTCATCCCCACAACCCTTGCCTGGTGGTTGTGGGGGTCTGCGGGCGGGGGACTTATCGGAATCTGGAAGCTCCCTTTAACAAGGGGACCCCCAGATCTCACCCCCCTGTGTGAATTGGTAATGGGGTACAAATGTACCCCTACAATTTCACAAAAAAAGTGTCAAAAATGTAAAAAATACAAGAGACAGTTTTTGACAATTTGTTTATTAATTTCTTCTTCCATCTTCTTTCTTCTGCTCGGTGTTCTACTTTTTCCTGCATCTTCTTCTTCCCTCGCTTCAGCCTCTATCTTCCTTTGCTTCTTCCTCCGGTCTTCTCATCCGGCATCTTCTTCTCCGCTTCCTCCTCCGCACGATCCGCTTCAGTGGGAGTCTTCTGCTGTGTGACGCTTCTGTTCAGGTGACAGTTGTTATATAATGGAGGGCGGGGCCACCCGGTGTCCCCGCCCCCTCTGACGCACGGGGACTTCCCTATGGCTTTCCCCATGTTGTCAGAGGGGGCGGGGTCATCCGTTTATGTAAAGAAGAAGTGGGGAAAGAAGAAGAAAGGAATAAAGCAATTGTCAAAAACCGTCTCTTGTCTTTTTTAACATTTTTGACACGTTTTCTGTGAAATCGTAGGGGTACGTACACACCTCTCTCCTCCACCCCCTCCTTTTCTTCTTCCTCCATGGACACTTCCTGTGCTGATTTGTCCTCAGAATCAGCAGTGCTAGGTAGGCATTCAAGGGGCTACACAAGTAGGCAGGCAAAAACATGCCATTGAGTGCTTGAGCTGTCAGATCTGCAGGGGCAGGCTCACAGGTGGTTGACGCCACGCCAGCTTAAGCCAGAAATGGTGGTTTTTCAAAATGGCCCTAACCTCCTCTCTGCCCTTCGTCAGGGACACTTCACCCATGTTCCCTGTTTGGCTCCCGTCATTAACTTGGTGGTGCAGTGGTTCTTGGGCAGGTACCCGGGCTTACAGGATGCCCTGAGGCAGACCAGGAAAGTCTGTGTGCATTTATTCCGCTCATATAATGCCAGTGCTTGGCTGGCTGACCTCCAAAAGGAATTTAACCTGCCCAAGAACCGTATAATCTGTAACATGCCCACCAGGTGGAACTCAACGTTGGCCATGCTGTAGTGGCAGCCATCAATGAGTACCTGTGCGACTATGGCACCAGGACAGGGTCAGGGGAGCTGATTTTTTTCCCCACGCCAGTGGGCTATGATCAGGGATGCATGCACTGTCCTGTCAGCATTTGAGGAGGCCACGAGGATGGTGAGCAGTGACAGTGCATGCATCAGTGACATTGCCCCTCTTGTCCACCTGTTGGAGCACACACTGCGTGGAATAATGGAGAGGGCACTTGAGGCAGAACAGAGGGAGGAAGAGGAGGACTTCACTTCCTTACCTCTCAAGGCCCCCTTTATCCAGACGGTATATATGCTGGCCCACCGATCACACAGGAAGAGGACGAGGAGGAGGAATATTGTGTCAGCATGGAGGTGGAGCCTAGCACTCAGCATCAGCAGCAGTCTTCAAGGGATCATTTACAATCATAAGAAACCCATGGACTTGTACGTGGCTAGGAGGAGGTGGCTGAGGATCATGTCATCCGTTGTTACCCAGAGGACTCCGGACCGAATGCCTCAGCAAACCTATTCTGCATGGCCTACCTGATCCTGCAAAGCCTGCGGAAGGATCCTCATATTCGTGGTATCAAGGAGAGGGATCATTACTGGCTGGCAATCCCCCTTGATCCATGTTACAAGGCTAAGGTTGTGGACCTTATCTTGCCATCGCAGAGGGAGCAGAGGATGAAACATCTTCGGGAGGCCTTGCATAAAGGTTTGTGCAACGCGTTTCCAGAGCCTGGGAGGTTACAAATTCCTGGTCCTAGACAACGCATTGCTGAGGCTTCGGTCAGTCACACTAGCGGTGGAGAAGGTGGCCGTCTGACCGATGCGTTCAGACAATTTTTTAGTCCGCAGCCCCAAGGTATGACTGGTTCCAGCAACCAATCGCCAGCGTCTGATTTACATGATGCAGGAATATCTAGGGGCAAGATGAGACTTGGACACCTTTCCCACCGAAAATCCTCTGGGTTACTGAGTCTTGAGGATGGATCACTGGCCAGTGCTTTAACAGTATGCAATTGAGCTACTGGCCTGTGCTGCATCCAGTGTTCTTTCGAAACGCAAATTCAGTGCTGCTGGAGGCTTTGTAACAGATCACAGGGTGCGCCTGTCCCATGAATCAGTTGATCGGCTGCCCTTCATAAAAATGAATCAGTCTTGGATCACCAGCTACCAAGCACCTGAAGCTGATGTAAAATGTAATTTTTCTTTTAATGTGAGATCCCTTCAAGACTGCCTATGCTAATGCTGAGTGACTATCCTGTTATGCTGAGTGACTATCCTCTTCCTCCTTAATTTTCATGCTGATAGCTTGTAAGAACATTTTTGATTCTGGGCACCACCACCAGTGGCTAAGGCACAATTTTTCAGCCCCAGTTTAACAGGGGCGTGTAATTTCAATTTTTGATGCAATACTTTGCAGCAAGGCTCATTCCTGCACTCCAACTAGAGTATCTGTGAGGGGTTGCAGTGTTGTGGCACCAGTGCCTAAGGGCCAATTTGTCTGCCCCTGTTTAACAAGGGCGTGTAATTACAATTTTTGATGCACTACTTTACCGCAGGGCTCATTCCTGCACTCCAACTAGTGTACCTGTGAGGGATTGCAGTGTTGTGGCACTAGCACCAGTGCCTAAGGTCCAATTTTTCAGCCCCTGTTTAACAGGGGCATGTAATTAAAATTTTTGACGCAATATTTTGCAGCAGGGCTCATTCCTGCGCTCCAACTAGAGTATCTGTGAGGGGCTGCAGTGTTGTGGCACTAGTGGCTAAGGCCCAATTTTTCTGTCCCTGTTTAACCACTTAAGGACCGCCGTATTGCCATTGTACGTCATCACAATGGCACAGGCAGGCACAAGCACGTAGATGTACGTGCCTGCCTTCCAGCGGGTGGGAGGTCCGATCGGACCCCCTCACGCTGGATACGGCAGTCCGGTTCCCTCCAGGAGCGATCCGTGATGAGGGGATGGCCGTTGGTTTCTGGCCACCCCCTCTGGATCGCTCCTGGCCAATGATGACCGCACAATTGTCAGTTAAAGCGACGCAGAGCCGAATCACAAAAAGTGCTCTGGTCTTTTTTTTTTTTCTTATAACAAAAAGAAGAAAATATCTTTTTTTTTCAAAATTTTCGCTCTTTTTCCATTTATATCGCAAAAAATAAAAATCGCAGAGGCAATCAAATACCATCAAAAGAAAGCTCTATTTGTGGGAAGAAAAGGACGCAAATTTTGTTTGGGTACAATATTGCATGACCGCGCAATTACCAGTTAAAGCAGCGCAGTGCGAAATTGTAAAAAGACCTCTGGTCCTTAAGGTGTTTATTGGTCCAGGGCTGTAGTGGTTAACAGGGGCATGTAATTAAAATTTTTAATGTAATATTTTGCAGCAGGGCTCATTTCTGCACTCCAACTAGAGTATATGTGAGGAGTTGCAGTGTCGTAGCACCAGCACCAGTGCCTAAGGCCCAATTTTTCTACCCCTGTTGAACAGGGGCATGTAATTACAATTCTTGATATAATATTTCACAGCGGGGCTTGTTCCTGCGCCCACCAATAGTAACTATGAGGGCTTACAGTGTTGTGGCAGCACCAACACCTAAGGCCCAAATATCTGCAGAGTATATAGGTCAGGCCCCTACTTTTAAACATCCAACTTACAAATGACTCCTACTACTTTTAAACAGAAGGAGACAACAGGATGTGAGAGGAAATCTACCCCTAGGAAGGGAAATTCTTTCTTGTAAGAGTTCCTTGTTTCACTAAAAACCCCAAATTTTCAAAATCCAATTGTCATTGGGACAGAAAGTGAGGTAAAATCTTCTGAACAGGTGCGCACAGACAGCAAAACAAATGTTACAGGGGTGATAACCCTTCCTTATGTTTTCCAAAAAGCTTAAAAATAGCTTTTTTGGCTGGAGCTACACTTTAAAAATGTACCAGTTCAAAATTACAAACAGATTCTACTTAAGAACAAACCTACAGTCCCTGTCTTGTTTGGCACGCCTGTATACTGTTGTTCAGAGTATATACGGCCTGGGGGTCCCACGCCTTTTCTTTTTTTAATTTGGTGCGGGTTTCCCCTTAAAATCCATAGAAGACCCAGAAGGATGGTTCATCCATATTACCGGGACCAGATATTACATTAAAGCCGAAAGCAGTTTTAAATGACTTTTATTCCTTTAGAAATGTCATTTTGTGCAGGGAGAGTTCTAAACACAGGAAACACATGCCAATTTACAGACATACTATAGACACCCCCAGGCACGATTTATTTAAAGGAATATTTAATTTTAATTTTTTCACTTTAAGTATCATTAAAATCACTTCTCCTGAAAAAATGGCAGTTTTTAAAACTTTCTTTTGCATTAATACATGTCCCCTGGGGCAGGCCCGGGTCCCCAAACCCTTTTTAGGACAATAACTTGCATATTAGCCTTTAAAATTTGGACTTTTGATTTCTCACGTTTGAGTTCCAAGGACTTGTGGGATTCGAAAGTTTTCACAAACTATCAGTCCGTTCGCAAGTTCTGGTGCGAACCGGGGGGTGTTCGGCTCATCCTTTACTCTGAGCTAGTGAATCTGGGAGGGTGAATTCTGACACAAATCATCAATAAAGTTCTGAGTTTTCAGATTCATAAACTGGCCGTTTCTTTTTCAGTCAATGACAGATTCTCAGTGTGTGGAGATGATCTGGGGAGATCACTGCTGTTCACAGTTTCATAAACAAACACCAAAGTGAATCAGAGAATGATAAGATTAACTAATTTCATTTTTTTTTCTTTACAGACTTGCTTAACTGTTTATAATATGTATTTTTTTTTTCTTTCTAAATATTTAAGATACACTACCTTCTAAAGAAAATTAAATATTCATTTGATTTAAAAGATCGTATGCCATTCTTTAATGAATATGGAGAATTTGTTTATCCCTACAGAATAGTAAATTGGATATTGGGAGATGGAGATGGAAATACAGTGAATTATAATGAAGTAGGAAAATTTACACCCTGGGCTTCGGAAGATCACCAGTTTCATATCAACCTAAAAGACATAGAATGGAAATTTACTAAGAAGGTGGGACCATAATATATATTTGAATTATAATAAGGACTAAAAGAAATCAAAAAGAGAAAACACGTTTTAAGTCTCCAAAGATCTCCTTAGACAGAAGTCATATTGGGCACTGTCAACCATTTGCACACAGGTTTCAAACTACTGGGGGTATATTGGTTTGAATTCCAGTACAAATTAGTGTTTGTAAGGTTTTGTTGTTGGGATTCGTGGAGCTTACATTGGTGATACCATGGCAAAAGTTAAGCAACATGATTTCCCATTAGAGCACTGGGTTCATTTTTCTTTGGAAATCATTTGGTTTACACATTTCCATAGTAAGGAACATGAGCATCACCAGTCCCTGGCACGTGCACTCAATGCTATAACTGGATTAATTTTGTTTAAACATTGCTGCTATTGGAATGTGTAAACCAAATGAGTCCCCACTAGTATGCTGGGTGTGGACTGACAGTAAACTCAGTGCTCGGGCAGGAAATAATTTTGTTTACTGTGGGATTGGTGCTTATGTGGCTGCTATTATGAGTGATCGGTATGGCCAGATCTGTATATGCCCCTACCCAAGAACGCTGTTCAGAGGAGACAAGGAACTAGGATAGTACACTAGAATGCATGATAAGGTAAGTCTGCATGGAAATGTAGGTAGGAATTTTTTTTTTTTAATTTAATACATTTTAACTGTGCCTTCTTAAATTCTAAGATTTGGTCGATGTTCCTCTTTAAGGAGAGTTTATAATTCTGTGTAGAGACACATACTGGGGTTTATTTACTAAAACTGGAGAGTGCAAAATCAGGTGCAGCTCTGCACAGAAACCAATTAGCTTCCAGTTTTTTTTTTGTCAAAGCTTAATTGAATAAGCTGAAGTTAGAAGCTAATTGGATCCCATGCACAACTGTACCAGTTTTTGTATGCTTAAATTGACTCCACTGTGTTAAAATGTGCTTTTAAATTTGGTGTTGGTATATACCTATCCATGGCTGTGGTCAGCCTCCAATGCCTTTTATTTGACAATCACCCTACAAATTGCCACAATTGAATAACAAGATTCTTCCACTTTAGTCTTTAAAATGTCTTGATGCAAAAGTTTACAAAGTTGAACTTTGAGCAAGATTCTGGAAACTGCTTGCGGACTGATCCTGGACAGATTCCCTTATTCCTATTTATGACTAGGGATGGGTGAGCGGTCCGGCCCGAGCAGGTAGGGCTGAACTTTCATTGTTCGGACGTTCGACAAACATTCGAACAAACTGGTCGTTCAACCGTTTGTTTGGCCCCCTGAATCGACCCACAATGCATTGTGGCGTTGAACAGTGCATTGCAAGCCCTGATTGACTGAAACAGTGAAATCTTCAGCCAATTGGGGCATAGAGCACTGTCAGAGTCATGATTGGACACTGTCATCATGACTTTATCCAATCAGGGCTCATTCCCGCCCCACAGTATAAAGGTATTCTTTCAATGGCAGCCATTTTCAGTGTTATTTCACAGTGGAGAGAGATAGAACAGGGCTCTTAGTTAGTGTGCTATACTGTGTTATTTTGCTTTAACTGTCAGTGTAAAATATTAGTTTAGTGTTAGTCTAGGGATAATATGAGTGTAGTGAGAAGGACCATCATTCAGCTTTTCATTGTGTGTAGCTAGAGTAGGGACAGTTCAGATAGCTTCAGTGTAGTGATGGTTGAACACCATCTATTTGATTGTGTTACTGCCAGTTTAACACCATATCGTATTAAGTGCGCTACTGGCAGTTTAACGGCATATCATTTTGCATGCATTACTGGCAGTTTAACGGCATATCATTTTGCGTGCATTACTGCCAGTTTAATGCTATATCGTTTTGCGTGCATTACTGCCAGTTTAATGCCATATCGTTTTGCATGTGTTACTGCCAGTTTAACGCCATATTATTTTGCGTGCATTACTGCCAGTTTAACATCATATCGTTTTGCGTGCATTACTGCCATTTTAATGCTATATAGTTGTGTGTATCACTGTATGTTTGGCGCATTATATTGCAGTATATTATAGTGTATTCGTGGAGTGTGTCTGTATAGTGTGAGTACTCAAATTAAAGTGCACCAAACACCTCTTTACATTGATTAAAGTGCATCTACATACACTGCCCCCTCCCAATAATGTCTGGGAGGACAACAAGGAGAGGAAGACATTCCCTTGGCACTGTAAGGGGGCCAGCAACAAATGTGTCCACAGGCAACGGTGGATGTGGTGGTCGGTTCTGAGGCAGGGCATCATTTCCTCTGTTTAGTGAGTTTGCCTATGCTATTCAGCATGCTTTCAGAATGGGCATTCAGTGCTGCAGGAGGTTTAGTTACTGATCATAGAACCCGTCTGTCCACAGACTCCATGTACCGTTTCACTTTTATAAAAACAAATTAGTCCTGGATTACCAGCTATGAAGCTTCTGATGCCGATGTCACTGATTAAAGCGGGGTTCCACCCTAAAGTGGAACCTCCGCTGATCGGAACCCTCCCCCCCTCCGGTGTCACAATTGGCCCCTTTCAGGAGGGAGGGGGGTGGAGATACCTGTCAAAGACAGGTATTTACACCCACTTCCGGGCATAGACTCCCGTGGGAGTCTACGCCATTTCCTGTCCTGCCGCGCTGTCTGCTGGGACACACACGTGTCCCAGAGACAGCGCGGACAATTCCTATTGCGCTGCGCGACTCGCGCATGCGCAGTAGGGAACCGGGAAGTGAAGCCGATTCGCTTCACTTCCTGATTCCCTCACCTAGAATGGTGACGGCAGCAGCCGAAAGCTGAGCGATCGATCGGCCTCGGCTGCCGGCATCGCTGGAACCCGGGACAGGTGAGTGTCCATTTATTAAAAGTCAGCAGCTGTAGTATTTATAGCTGCTGGCTTTTAATATTTTTTTTTTAGGTGGAATCCCTCTTTAAGTCTTTTTGTATGTGGAATCTCTGCAGGACTTATTTGCTTATCTTTGAGGGTGTTCAATCATTTCATCTGGAAGTAGGTTTTTGGTATAGGTTTCATGGGCACAATTAACACCCAAAGACCAATTTTTCTGCACCTGTCTGACAGGTGCATATTATTGCAATTTTTTGCAGCAAGGCAAATGTGTTTCTTTCATCGAGATTATCTCAATAGGGTTACTGTGGGACCAATTTTAACGCACCCGTTACTTATAAAGTCAAAGTGACACCAGAGTGTATGCAAAAAATCTCCAATCTTGTTCCTTGTGCACTACATTGTGGCCTCATCATACACACTGACTCCCCAGCTGTTGTTGAGCAAAATAAAGGCAGCTTGCAGGAAAAATTTCATTTTTTTTGGCTTTATAAATTCAATTATTACTGTAGCAGATTCTAGACATGGTACAGATCTGCCACTTTACAGTTAGACTAAGGGGGGCCCACTGGAACTATATTGGAAGGAATTTTTCATTTACAGGCTTTCACTTTAAAAATTAAAAATTTATTGATCCGTGTCCCCCAGGGCAGGACCGGACCCCTATAACCATTATATGCCTAATTACTTGCATTTAAGCCTTCAAAATGGGCACTTTTGATATTTGATATTCGGGTCCCATTGACTTTAATGGGGTTCGGTGTTCAGGTCCGAACGTTCGCGTTGTTTGGAAGTTCTGGCCCGAACCGAACAGGGGTCCATTCGGCCCATCCCTATTTATGACACGCAGGGTGCTGCAATGAGCTACATTTTTGGAGCCATCTGTAAGCCAACTAAGAACATCTCTGGCTTCATATTGATAGTGTTAGAAGCAACAAACTATCAATGCCTGACCACACTATTTTGCAAATATTTTCAAAAATACATTTTACAAACTTTGTACATCTCATAAAATTAGAACATTATCAAAAAGTTAATTTATTTAATTAATTAAATTCAAAAAGTGAAGCTCATATTTTATATACTGTAGATGCATTACATACATGTAATATATATCAAGCATTTCTTTCTTTTAACTATGATAATTACAGCTTACAGCTAGTGAAAACCCAAAATTAAGTATTGTGGAAAATCAGAATATTACATACAATAAAAAAAGGAATTTTAATAAAATAAATGTTGGCTTAATGAAAAGTATGTTCATGTAAAGTATAGAATGCACTTAATACTTATGGTAGTCCAGGTTTCTTTGATAGTTGCTTTCAGTTCATCTGCATTGTTGGGTCTGGTGTCTCTCATCTTCCTCTTGACAATACTCCACAGATTCTCTATGGGGTTTAGGTCAGGTGAGTTTGCTGGTCAATCAAGCACAATGATACCATGATCATTAACCACTTAAGCCCCGGACCATTTTTCTGGATTAAGACCAGAGCACTTTTTGTGATTCGGCTCTGCGTCGCTTTAACTGACAATTGTGCGGTCGTGCGATGTGGCTCCCAAACAAAATTGACGTCCTTTTTCTCCCACAAATAGAGCTTTCTTTTGGTGGTATTTGTTCACCTCTGTGGTTTTTAGTTTTTGGGCTATAAACAAAAAAAGAGCGACAATTTTGTAAAAACCACATTATTGTTTACTTTTTGCTATAATAAATATCGCTAAAAATATATATAAAAATTTATGTTTTCCTTAGTTTAGGCAGATACGTATTCTTCTACATATTTTTGGTTAAAAAATCACAATAATCGATTATTGATTGGTTGGCGCAAAAGTTATAGCGTTTACAAAATAGGAGATAGTTTTATCGCATTTTTAGTAATAATTTTTTTTTACTAGTAATGGTGGCGATCAGCAATTTTTATTGTGACTGCGACATTATGACGTACAAAAATGGGATCATTGTCATTCATACAGCAATCAATGCTATATAAATGCACTGATTCCTGTGTAAACGACACTGGCAGTGAAGGTGTTAACCAGGAGGTGGCAGTGTAGGGGTTAAGTGTATCCTAGGGACTTGTTTCTAACTGTGGGGGGGCGTGGCTGTGTTTTACAGATCACTGATCTCTGTTCCAATCACAGGGAGCAGAGATCAGTGTCACTTGTTGCTAGACAGAATGGGGAGATGCTGTTTACATCGGCATCTCCCTGCTCTTCCTCCCCGTGAGACAATCGCGAGTATCCCCGCGGCGATTGAGTCCGCGGGACCTGCGGTCGGACTCATGGGGGTCCTGACCAGCAGCGTGCATGTGATGGCACGGCGGCAAATTTAAAGGGATGCAATTGTACGCCCATTTGCCTGTCCGTGCCATTCTAGGCTGGGTGGGAAGAGGTTAAAACAGGTATTGGTAGTTTTGGAAGTTTGGGCAAGTACCCAGTCCTGCTGGAAAATGAAATCAGCATCTCCATAAAGCTTGGCAGCAGGGGGAAGCAGTGGGCTGACTTTGGACTTGATAAAAAACAGCGTACCAACACCAGCAGATGAAATGGCTCCCCAAATCATCACTGACTGTGCAAACCTTGCACTGGACCTCATGCGACTTGGGTTCTGTGCCTCTCCACTCTTCCTCTAGACTCCTTTAGACTCTGGGACCTTGATTTCCAAATGAAATGCAACATTTTCCAAGAAAGAGATGTTTTAAATAAATAATTTTTCTGTGTTATGCATCTATATAAAATATAAGAGTTTCACTTTTTTAATTGAATTACTGAAATAAATCAACTTTTTGATGATCTTCTTATTGTATGAGATGTACCTGTTAATTTGAGGCATTGAAAACGGTACCTCTATAGGTTTACAGTGTGAAGGCGTCTCCGACACCCAAAGACCATTTTTTCCACACCTGTTTGGCAGGTGCATATTATTTCAATTTTGGACAACAAGGCCAATTCTTGCTTTCATCAAGAGTATCTCGAGAGGGTTACGGTGTGAAGGCACCTCTGACACCCAAAGACCAATTATTGATGTAACATATTTTATACACAGTACAGATGCACCACTTTATAGGTAGACTTAAGCCGCGTACACACGGGCGGACTGTATGGCCTACTTAGTCCGTCATACAATCCGACGGACAGTCCGTCCTACTTTCGAATGAACGGACTTGACCACACACGGATAGCCAAAAAGTCAGTCGAAAGCTTGCACGATGACGTGTACAGCACGTACGACGGGACTAGAAATAGGAAGTCCAATACACAGCAATGCAACTTTCCGCTGTGTAAATCCTTTCTGAGCATGCGCCATTCTTAGTCCGTCAAACTAGCCTACTGACGAGCGGATTGTCCGCTGAAACCAAAGTATGACGGACAGAATTTCGAAAATTCCGAAATACTTAGTACGCCAGACTGCACGCTGAAAAAGTCCGCTGAAGCCCACACACGAGCGGACTGTCCGCTGAAATGTGTTTCGATGGACTAAGTAGGCCATACAGTCTGCCCGTGTGTACGCGGCTTAAGGGGACCTCCAGGCACTATATTGAAAGGAATTTTTCTTTTTTTTTTTGTTATTTCTAATTTTTATGCTTTCATTTTAAACATCAGTAAATCACTGCTCATTTTTCTAAATTACATTTTTTTTAAAATGTTTTCATTGATACATGTCTCCCAGGACAGTACCCGGACCCCCATAACCATTGTATGCTCAATTACTTGCAAAAAAACCTGCAAAATGGGCACTTTTGATATTTACATTTCAGATCCAATAGACCTCAAAGGGGTTAATTTTTCAGTTCCAAACGTTTGCGATGTGTGAAAGTTCTGATACAAACCAAACAGGGGGGTCACTTGGCCTATGCCTACACTTCCCCTCCCCTCCCTGCTTGTCAGCTCCATCCACTCCCCAGCCCTCTCCTCCTGCTGCTATTATGACCATAGTATAAGCATTCTATGTAACTATGTAGCATGTCATCCCCTCTGTTAAATAACATTACTTGTCCCAGTGTCTGTGCTGTATAAAAAAAGAGGCCGATTTCTACCTTATATCAGAGCATCTCCTGGTGCTCACGTGAATATTTGGCTGTCTCTTCTCTCTCCTATATGGCCGACGTCAGTGGAAGTTCTCTGCCCCTCCCTCTACAGATGTCAGCCTGGGACAGGAGAGAGCTAAGGAGTCACGTGAGCACCAGGAGACGTTCTGATTTAAGGTATTAATCTGCATTTTTTTATATAGCACAGACACTGGGACACATAATGTTATTTAGCAGAGGGGATTGTTTATATGATAGTGGCTTAACAACCACTTTAAGCTTTTTTTTATTTTCAATACATGTTCAGCTCCAGCATGACATTAATTATTTTGTAAAACACCCCATTTAGGTTTGTATTTTATATCTATGTAGATGCTGTTTTTCAGGTTCCGGTCTCTCGATGCTCAGAACCCTGTGCCCCTGGTTACAGAAAAATGTTTGGACATTCACTTTATAAATGCTGCTACATGTGTGTCAAATGTCCAGAAGGAGAAATATCCAACACATCTGGTAGATATAATATTTTCTGTGGGGTTTTGTGGTAGTAACTAGTGACTTTTCTCCACCAGTGATCAGCCAAATCCAAATGTACAATTCACTTCATTGATTCAATTGAACTATATATTTGAGAGAAAAAAATCCATTGAAAGTATACAAAGCATATTTCATTATTCTCCTCCCCAGACTAATACTAGTTTGCCTTCCAATACAGCTGCCAAAGTGGCCTATTCCACCTGCTCCTTGTCCCCAGTTACTCCTTCCGTAGCCCCAACATCATGCACGGAGGAGTCCGCAGAATTATTCAACCACAGTGTCGGTTACATGTTGCTGGAGGATGCACAGCAATTTGAAGGCTCCGATGCTGGTTCCCAGGTGCAGCAGTGCTCCCTAAATGCTGAAGGGGCTACGCAAGCAGTTGGGCGAAAAGATGTCATGCGGTGCTTGAGTTGGTCTGTCTAGGGGACAGGAGCCACACTGGGTCAGAGATTCTGTCAGCTCTGCAGGGGCAGACTCAGAGGTGGTTGACGCCATGTCAGCTTTGGCCAAGTATGGTTGCATGAGCCAACGGCACCAACCTTCTCTATGCACTCTGACAGGGACACTTGACCGATGTTCCATGTTTGGCACATGTCCTAAAATACCCATTAGTGATGCCAGTCAGTGTTGGCTATCAGTGCTGCTCATCATTGCCCATAATTTCTGCCCATCAAGCCCATCAGTGCTGTCCATAAGTGCTCATCAGTGCTGCCTATCCGTGCTGCCTATGAGTGCCCACCAGTGCTGCCTATCAGTGGTGTTCAGTGCCACCTATTAGTGCCCACCAGTCCCACCTATCAGTGCCAACCATCAGTGCCACCTATCAGTGCTCAGTGCCACATATTAGTGCCACCTATCAGTGCCCATGTTCCCCAGAACAGGGCGCACCCTCTTGCTGTTTTTTACACCCCCTTGCCTATTAGCCCAGAAAATGCGCCCTTATAATTTGACAGATTTGACTCTCATTGATGTCAATAGGGTTCAAGTTCAGGTTTGGGTTCAGCTTCAAAACTTCTTTGAAGTTTGTCCACATCTGCTCAAACCAAACCCAGGACAGTTTGGCTCATCACTATAGAGGAGTAATTAGACACAGAAAGTACACTTCTATTACTCAGAAAAATTGAATTTTATGGGAACTTTTTAAGTACAGATTACTTTTTTTGATGTTCCTTGTAACATAGCAAATCTTCATTTTTCATTTCCACGTCAAAGCAATCACAACCCCTTAATGCTGCATCATTTGTTATTTATATATCCTGCTGATTCTCTGCAGCTGGGCCCATGGTGTCAAAACTGAGCAGAGCTTTAATGATACCCCTTCTGATAACGTGCAATGATGTCACTCCTCATAACACCATGGCCTCTGAATGTGCCAACAAACCCAATATGGCATTTGGTGTGCTTACATGGGTCTCTACTATATTCATGGTGTATTGAAAACCCATATAGTATAAGACTGACACCCAAGGCCAAAATGCAAAAGTGACATTGTTTGTAAATTACTTGCTACTCTGATATCCTGTATTAGCTCTTATGTGACTGCATGGTCGAGTGAGCCAAGCTAACAGGGAATATTATGTCTTTTGTCTATTTGTACAATGTGAATACTCCAATATTTCCATATTTTCCATATATATCCAACATATTTTCAACAAAAATAAATAAAAATGCAAAAAGTGCACCCCCTAACCCAAGCAGATCTGAAGTCTGCAGCAGACATGGTGGTGCTGCAAAATCTGAAACTTGCCGTCTATATTTTCTACACTTTGTGAAAGTTGAAAATCTGGCTGAAGTGGCCAGTTCACTATTTCCCAAACCAAACTAAAGACAAAAGAGACATATGATTAAAAAAATAACATTGCTAGAAGAGCATGACAGCGCTGGATGGTGGGTTCTTTAAGCCACCTGGCATTATGTTGTGCCCTGACTTCAGTTTGTTTCTCCCTCCTAGGCCTTGGTGGACAGTACAGGTTGAGAGGAGAGGAAAAGAGGACTTTCACTGCTTTCCTTTTCAGCAAAGAACAGACATTTTGCCCTAACAGTAGGGGAAGGAGGATTCCGATATGCTACCATTGTGTCTGCGTGATCGCCCCACGCATCTCTTAAACAAATTAACACAGGGAACCCAGAGGACAGAGCCAGAGACAGTCCCAATTGTGCTGTTGATGTGCCTGTAAATGGAAGTCTGGAGGAAAGGAGGGCTAGCTCTCTTTTGTCTACTGCAGAGGATTGCTGTAGACAGCCCTGGAGAGAGAATTCCAGCAGGACTATAGTTATTTCTCCAATGGCCAATGCCCAGTTAGGGACTGAGGCTCATAGATAGGTCACTTAACATAGAGGGGTTGATTTACTAAAGGTAAAGTGCAGTTTCTCTAGAGCTTAGTAAATGTGATGAAGCCTCACTTTGCAAAGAATACCTAATCACAAGGGCACAATAAAAAAAAAAAGAATTTTTGCTTGCATGTGGTTGGATTATGGAAGTCAGCAGAGCTCCTGATCATTTACTAAGCTCTGGAGCAGATGCCCTTACAGTGTATTGGCATAGACTGTTTTCCTTTAGTAAATCAATGCCTTAGTCTTTTGTCTAGAGTGCTTTTGCTTGACATTTCCGGTGCCAGTAGTTGAGACTGTTCTTCCAATGTCCATTTTGAAATTCCTTTGCAAGGCTTTACGTGTTGCAATACCATTTCCACATTTGCAGGTGGGTCAGTGTTTCTAAGGTCAAGGTAGAAGACAGGAAATCACTAAGTAGGATTAGGAGGATCAAAACAAATCAGCGGCATCTTAAGGGCTAAGCACAATAGCAGCTTAACATGTAGTTATGGGAAAATTTGCATGTGAAAAATAAATAGAATGCCTAATAGCACAAAATTAAACTAAGCAGAGAGACTGCAAGAGTGAAAATTGATCTCCTGCCTACTGACCACAAATTAAAGAAGAACAACAATTTTCATTGTTTGTTTGCTGGTCTTTATTATACAATTTATGTTGTTATTGTTAAGAAACCCATTTCTTTATTAATGTATTTAAATCCTCTATGCAAACTGACAATCACACTAATGTACTGTGAGTGATAGGTCTAAATACAGGTGATACTCGAAAAATTTGAATATCGTGCAAAAGTAATTTTCTTTTCACTAATGCAACTTAAAAGGTGAAACTAATATATGAGATAGACTCATTACATGCAAAGCAAGATAGTTCAAGTCGTGATTTGTCATACTTGTGATGATTATGGCTTACAGCTCATGAAAACCCCAAATCCACAATCTCAGTTTTTTTAATTTGAATAGTATATGCAATCAATAAAACAAGGATTGTTAATAGAACAATATCGACTTCTGAAAAATATAAGCATGCATATTTACTGGTTTGGGCCCCTTTTGCACCAATTACCATCTCAAATTGCACTAATTGCATTAGTGAAATAAATGAACTTTTGCACGATATTCTAATTTTTCAAGTATCACCTGTATTTTAGTGGGGTGGGGGCTGAGGCTTAAAAGCAATTTCAAGGTTTGCTCCGTGATAATGAGGTTAAGAAATTTGAAGTTTAATTTCAATTTTAGCATAGGCAAAGGCCTCCTATATTTCTCAAAGTCTTTGCAAACTAAAGAACAAATATATAAAATATTGCAATGTACAATAGGCAGCTGCCTTTTTCTTAGCTTTCACTTGGCGATCCTGCCTGTAACACACTTCTTTTCCTAGGGTAACAATACTAACTCACTGTACTGTGAAGCAGCAGTATTGTCACCCTAAGACAGGAAAAGTATTAGAACTACAAAACATCATCTCATCATCATCTCCATTACATAACTAGGTGTTCTGAGGTCCACAGGGGAAACTGGGCAGAACTGATAACATTTTTTGACATTAGATCAGAAAAAGCAGAAGTTAGGTGCTCACTGGATTTATGACCAAATAAATTGGTATTTTCCTATACTTGCAGCATACTGCAAACAAAACACAGGATAATTTGCATGTATATAATGTATGCATGTATTATTATTATTATTCCCATACAAAATGCTTTAATCCTGAATAAAGAACAATTTATAAGTATATGTGATTCATCGTACACATAAAAATAAAGAATAGGGAAGAATGTTCTTAATTTAGGGGATGCTTTATTAACAATGTGGGATGGTAACTGTGATTAGACAAATATATAGCCTAATCAGCAGAGTTTTGGTATAAGCTGGTAGTCACACATTATGTATTTTACCACCACTGAACCTGTGTAGTTCTCCATTGGCTGTCACACATATGATGGCACACCACATATCCCAAACTTATGCTCTGTGTATGCACCCATGCACTTCATTATTGGCCACCAATGCAAACCATAGTTAATATCATTAGGAACTTTGTTAGGAATCTGGAATTTTACCCCAGTAAAACACTGTATCATTCTTGTAACTAAATTTGTAATCATTTGTACCAGGTTTGTACTTTATAAACCTTTAGAGTTCAAAGGGAAAATCTTTGTGGTAGAAATCAAAGCCTATTTGAGATAATTCTCCCAATACTTTAATAAATGAGTCCAATGTGCTTTTTTTTGTATACCTACAGAGAGTAAAAACTGCATGAAATGTCCTGATGAAGAATGGCCAAATGAGAACACAGATCAATGTATTCCCAAATCGGTGGAATTTCTCTCCTACACTGAAGATACAATTGTTGCAGTATTTTCAGCTGTCTCCATCTTCTGTTGTCTTCTGACTGGCTTAATATTGGGGATATTTAAACATTACCAGGACACCCCCATTGTTAAAGCTAATAACCGGAACCTGAGCTATCTTCTCCTGGTCTCCATTTTGATGAGCTTCCTCTGTGTCTTCTTGTTCCTCGGCCGCCCAGTAGATGTAACCTGCATGCTGCGTGTGACCTCTTTCGGTGTCATCTTCTCAGTTGCTGTCTCTTCTCTACTTGCCAAAAGTATCATGGTGTGTATTGCTTTTAAAGCCACCAAACCTGGGAGTCCTTGGAAAAAATGGATGGGAGGTACATTGCCCAATTCTATAATGTCAACGTGTTCATTAGTTCAAGTGATAATCTGTATCACTTGGTTGTCTATTTCTCCACCTTTCCAGGATCGAGACACTCACTCTTATGAGGGACAGATCATCATTCAATGTAATGAGGGTTTGGTTATCGGCTTCTACTCTGTCCTGGGATATATGGGGCTTCTGGCAGCTGTGAGTTTCATTATAGCTTTTTTAGCCAGGACATTACCGGACAGTTTTAATGAGGCCAAGTACATCACCTTCAGCATGCTGATGTTCTGCAGTGTCTGGATTGCCATGATCCCGGCCTATCTGAGCACTAAAGGGAAATATATGGTGGCTGTGGAGATTTTTGCCATAATGGCATCAAGTGCTGGACTTCTTGGCTGTATGTTTTTCCCAAAATGTTATATTATTCTGTTTAGACCTGACCTGAATACAAAAGTAGGGTTGCTTGGGAATAGAACAAAATAATTCCCTACCATATTGTAAACATAATAAAATCTCCTCAATTTGACAGTATACTACACAAGGATATTAAAAATGTATGCAATATAATTCCACAAATGATTCTTTGAAACATTGGTGTTTTATTTAGCTTTTTGTTACATTACATATGTTGTATGACTGAATGTTTGATTTGGTATATTTTAAATTATGTACCTTTCATTTTCCTCACATTCATGCATTGGAATAGTTTGTGAGATACGTTTTATCACAATGCACTGCATTGTCTTAAAAGCCTTTGCAATAGTCAAAATGCAAAAAAAAAAAAAACTTCCATTCCTTGCATTCCCTCTTCCCATACCCCAAATTCTTCAAAATATGTTTCAGTTATAGCTCAGGTAAGATTCAATAGAAGTTGTCTAGTGGCAGAACAGCAAATATAATAGACCCAAAAAGGGAGAGAAGAGGCTGGTTTTATCCAGCAATAAAAAAAAATAGATTCAGTGGCAGAAAAGTATTTTAGCAGCTTTGATAGGGCTCACTTTCAGAGACACAAGACAGGAGATTTCCTGCAATAAAAGGTATAGCTTTGCAGCTGAGACACAGCTGCCCAAAAAAATTCCAGTGACAGGATAAAATACTTTTAGCTATTGGAGACCATACATTTGGAAACACAAGGCAAGAGGAAGGAAGAGAGGTAGTAATGTTGGCAGCAATTACATTTTAATTCATACAGCTTCAAATTTAAACATTTGTTTTGTGTCAGCTGCAATGGGTATACAGAAATCGTTTCTAATCCAGGCTTGTTTAGTTTATCCTGCTGTGCTGAATGTCCTCTCGGAAATCACACTTGTAGCAGGGCAAGCCAATACCTTCAAAACACATTAAGGTAGCTCCAGCCAGTGATCATCCTGGACACTTTGTGATATTAGGGATCTTCTTAACTTATTAGTGTTTAATATCAGTTTTGGAACCAATATTGTAGGCAATCATAAGGTTCAGTAGAGAAATTAAAATGTATTTTGCTGTGTGCCACTACAAATCAATGGCTCCAAATGTAAATAAAAAAAGAATTAATAGAGTAATTGAGTATCTGTATCAATGTACACAGTAAGTAGCAAACAAATCAATGCACACAATTAGTGATAACTGGTAAACGAATCAGTGCCTGTATACAATGTGATCACAACTATCATTACCAATAGTATACATATAAGTGACTGATGTGAATAAAACACGCATAAAAGTTCAGGCGCAAGCAATGCTTAATGTAATGTGATATATTCAACTAGTGATCTATACCTTTCTAAGTCCCGGCGTTGATTTTAAGTGACTGGTGTCTTCTCTTGCCATGATACCTCAGTGCTCTGAAGCCTCTCACCTTACTACTGTAATTGTATACAGCATTGAATAGATGGCTTTCTCTGGAGATCCGTGTGTTTCCACCTGCCTCTAGGGGTCCTTGTTTGGGTAACCGGGGTAATTTAGGGAACTCTATGGTGGGTAATGGCTCCTCCCAGGTGATCATGGGGTTCCTTCCTGAAATACTCTGTGGTGGTAGTGTGTAAGGAAGCAGTTGCCAATAGTGTGATGTACTTTTCCAAGATTTATTAATAAAACATCTAGTTTTACTCACTTTTTACAGTGTAAAAACCAACAAATACTCCATAAGTAGCGAGCTCATACTCCTGCATCACTTCTGGTATGCCTGTCGCTCAATCCCGACATGTAGCATCATGCCCACGTGACTTCATCAGGGGATCCCCTGTTAAAAGACCAACCTTGATGTCTGTCCACCTCCCTACACTTCTCCTTCATCCCTAAGGCCTCCTCCACTACTGATACTCCCTTGGCTTTCTGTTTCCTCTGTGTCCCAAGGATGAAAGTGTCAGGAACCATGAAACAGACTGAGACAGAAGTACAATCAAATCACACTTGTTTATTAATAATAAAAATAAAAAGGTAAATAGAAAAAAACGTAGTCAAGCATAGCCAGAGTCCAGTAGCCAAATCGGGTAGTCAGCCAGTCCAAAGTTCATAAACCAGATTGGGTAATCAGCCAGTCCAGAAGTCAGGGATCCAAGGAGAGCAACCGCAAGCAGGATAAGAAGCCAGGAGGGATGTCAGCAAGCCAGTCTTGAAACAAACAGTAGGAGATGGTTCCTTGTGATGTGACCAACGTCAAGACAAGGGAGAAATGAGCTGAAAGGCTTTAAATAGGCAGGTCAGACGATCATCATCGGGAACAGCTGGTAACTGTGGAGAGAGAAGAGAGCTGGCAATTAGTCGACAGCTGAGCGGCCAGCCCAGAGGAGGAAGGGCTGATAGGAGTTCGGCCAGCAAAAGTTAGATGGAGCATACACACGGACGCATTTTTCAACCAAAAGCTCTTATCGGTCTTTTGCTGACCGATTTTATAATTGTGTGTACGGGGCATTAGACTCATACAACCTTATTATCATCACAAAAATAACTGTCAAGGTTGTGGTGTTCCTCTCCTTCTCATACACCCCTAAAAGGAACACTTTTGTGTCACAACAGGAGAGAAGAACCTTTTGTATTTACTTATTATGAGATTTGACGCTCATAACATGTGTAATGCATAACTTCTTCTTGCACGTAAAATAAACCAAACCTGAGTGGACTATTCATATTGCTTGGACAAGAAAGAAATAAGGATGAGATGTGAGTGTTATATGAACCTCGCTGATCTAGACTATTGTAACCAGGGTTTCCATACTTCTCAAGTTTTGGTAGCTTCACCATTGCTGGCGGCCATTATAATCTTATAGCTGTAGTGAAGATTCACTAAGTTGATAGTGTTTGCAAAGGTTGGAATCTGGTCAGTTTTCCAAAGTCTTGTTAGATATAAGCCCTGTAAACTCGATCGGATTTTCCAATGGGAAATGTGTGATGACAGGCTGTTGGCGAAAAATCTGACTGTGTATATACTTCATCGGATAAATGTTGGATAGCAGGTTTTAAAATTTTCCACGAACAAATGTTTGTTGTTGGATTTTCCTGGTGTGTGTACACAAGTCCATCGGACAAATGTATTTTTTTTAAATGTAACTTCCTACTTCCAAACATTTGAAGTAAAACACATAGGCAAGTATTATTCTATATAAATAATATAACAGTGCAACACAATTCAAGAAACAACCATAAAAAAATCATTAAAAAAAAAAATAATAAAAAGTCCTCAATATATAAAAGAGAATCCTAGTAGGTGCATGTGACAACAGCACAAATCATATTCAGTGCAGTGAAAAACAGAAGATCCTGGAAATTTTGATCCTCCACCACAGGTAAAGATGGCCTCTCACCTCATGTATTCGATCTGAAATAGGTCACACAGCAGTAAGCAGATCACCAGGTAATATACACCCACTCTAGTCACCGTCCTTGGATCCACACTCGATATTAGTTAATCCACCGCAAAAATAAAAGAAAGGAGAAGTGATCTAATGCTCTCTGTCTTCAAACTTTTATTAATGAATAAAAAGTAAAGAGATATACTCACATTCGGCCGCACTCAGATCCGAGTGCTGGCGCATTAAAATGCAATAATAACAAGCCAACAAGATGGCCGTGGTTGACTTCATGCGTGACACCTGACCACCATACACGTTACACCCGTAGGTGGGACTTCCTCAGTGTGTGGTAGGATACATGCAGAGGGCTCTTGTTGTTTATATATATCACGGCTCATATCACATGAAGAAAACCTCATTACATACAAAGGGAAACCATTAACTGAGACGGAATAGTTGACAAAGATAAAGTGCTTCACATATATAAAATATCTCAATAAGACTGGCACTATATTAAAATATATATAGGGAATAATAAGATCCTCATGAATATATATATAAAATAAAAAGAGACATATCATAATTAAAAGGGCACTCTACTAGAAAATTTAAAAAAATGACATCAACCACGACCATCTTAATATATCAAACACACTAGACAGACAATTCAATAACATTAAAAATAATACAAAAATTCATAGAAATCTATAAAAATTCAAAAAATATATTAAAAAAAAATATTATTAAAAATACATCCTATCTATTGGAAATAAAACAGTTAAGGTCAAAGTCGACATTCATTCCTGCAGGTGACATCACCCAATTCTCATAAATCCAAAAAAATTCCCTGCGACTCAACTGATGGATGTAGTGACCTCCTCTCCAGTGTCTAGGGACCTTCTCAATACCCCAGAACTTTAAACATTTTTAAACATTTAAACATTGGTGACATTCTAAAGTGCCTGAAAACTATGAGTTTTATTTTCCCTTTTGATATTGCTAATGTGCTCACCTACCCATACATGTAATGCTCTTGAAGTACGACCAACATACTGTAAACCACAGTCACATTCAAGCATGTACACCACTCCAACTGATGCACATGTAATAAGGCCCTCAACCTGGTACTGTTTATGTGTAATGGTTGAAATAAAATCTTTTCGCTTCTTAATATTATTGTTCTTAGCATTCTTGCAGGTGGCTTACCTGCCAAATGCATAAAAGCCAGATAAAAAGTTAAACAACCTATTCTCCACTAATTTAGGTGGATCCACAACTCCTGGTGCTAAACTGTCATGAAGTGGTGCTTTACAATAAATAAACTCAGGTCGATTCGGAAGCACTGGACCTAGTATCCAATCATACTTCAAAATCGGCCAATATTTAGCTACAATTTTTTCAAAACTTCTTGTATTGAATACTATAATCCATAACCATTTTAAATCCAGAAGTATTATCCTGAACACCAGGATTCACAATCATATCTGCCCAGGGCTGGACTTTCCATAGGGTTTGACGGGGCTCAAGCCCATGGGCCCCATCCAATAGGGGGCCCCGCGAGCCCTGCCTCTTAATTCTTTACACTAGGCATCCGCGCTATAGCAGGCTGCAGCGCGGACGGCAATTGCTGGGAGGGCGTCCCTGGATGTCCTCCTCTTGTTTACTTCCCCGATGCGTGCCGCGGGCGCGCATCAGGGAAGTTCTGTGTCGGCAGTGTCCCTCGGACACAGCCAATCACAGATCATGCTAAATGGCCAATCACAGGGGCCATTTACCACTGATCTGATTATCCAATGAGAGATGATCTCATGAGATCATCTCTCATCGCCAGCTCTCCCTCTCACAGAGACAGCCTGTGAGGAGGGAGAGCGAGGTGCAGATCGTGAGTAAAAAAAAAAAACTGTGGAAAATAAAGTGCTGTCACTAGTGCCATGATAATCTGTCCCCAGTGCCACCTGTCCCCAGTGCCATCTGTCCCGAGTGCCACCTGTCCCCAGTGCCACCTGTCCCCAGTGCCATCTGTCCCCAGTGCCACCTGTCCCTAGTGCCACCTGTCCCCAGTGCCATCTATCTCCAGTGCCACGTATAAGTACCATCTGTCATCAGTGCCACTGCCACATATAAGTGCCATCTGTCATCAGAGTCACGTGCCATCAGTGCCACCTGTCCCCAGTGCCATCTGTCCCCAATGCCACCTGTCCCCAGTGCAACGTATAAGTGCCATCTGTCAGTGCCACTGCCATGTATAAGTGCCATCTGTCATCAGTGCCACTGCCACGTATAAGTGTCATCAGTATCAGTATTTATTGGAAAAAAGCTTTTCAAGCTTCAATCAGTCATAGATTATTACTTTTTTTAGCATTTAACACTGTCTACGGTACCAGTCACCTTTTAAACGTAGCTTGGCACTTCAAATAACGATTGGATCGATTATATTGTTACGGCACCAGATGGCGACAAATTAATATAGAAGGTAAGGCCCGAAAGTGACTCAATCCCAGGGGCCCCCAGCACCCTAAGTCCTGCCCTGTATCTGCCACAATCGTACTTCTGTCAGTGAGCCTTACCCTCTCTATTTCTGAATTAATCGCAGAGTGTGTGTATCCTTTCTGTTTAAACCGAGTCGCTAAAACCTGGGACTGCGATAAAAAACTCGTCCTCCGACGTACAGTTACATCGGAGCTGAATAAATTGTCCTTTAGGGATGTTGTGCATTAAACAAAGAAAATAAATACAATTAGACATGCTATCTGCCAATAGAACTTAACCAAAAAGTGCATTCCGTGCATCCAAAAAATATAGAAAATATACCAAATCAAATTATTATTCAACCAAAAAAATGATGTGAAAGCAATAACTCCAAGGCCAATAATAAATAACATGTTATCTCCTCTGATTCCGCAACATGCCTGGTTGACAAATGGCCATTCAGAAACAAACTGAAAAGCATGAAATGAAAAGCATGAATCAACACTCACCAAACTTCTACTAATGCCGCGTACACACGGGCGGACTGTATGGCGTACTTAGTCCGTCGAAACACATTTCAGCGGACAGTCCGCTCGTGTGTGGGCTTCAGCGGACTTTTTCAGCGTGCAATCTGGCGTACTAAGTATTTCGGATTTTTCGAAATTCTGTCCGTCGTACTTTGGTTTCAGCGGACAATCCGCTCCTCAGTAGGCTAGTTCGACGGACTAAGAATGGCGCATGCTCAGAAAGGATTTACACGGCGGAAGGGTGCATTGCTGTGTATTAGACTTCCTATTTCTAGTCCCGTCGTACGTGCTGTACACGTCATCGCGCAAGCTTTCGACGGACTGTTTGTGCATCCATGTGTGGTCAAGTCCGTTCAGTCGAAAGTATGACGGACTGTCCGTCGGATTGTATGACGGACTAAGTACGCCATACAGTCCGCTCGTGTGTACGCGGCATAACACGAAATTAGCAGAAGGAGCCCAAAGGGTGTCTCAAAAGAGCTGAAAAACCATGTAGTACGTCAGTAAGTTGGTGTTTGTTGGCCAACAATTCCTTGCCGTTTGTATGGAAGACAAGTTTGGGCCAACGCCTTTTGGACAAAAGCCACGGTTTTGTTGGCCAACAATCCGATCATGTGTACGAGGCTTTATTCTGGTGACCAAAAGTATGAGTTGTAACATGCCTGAATGGTTTGGGGATTTTTTGGATGGTTAAGTTTAGTACTGTAAGCTCAGGTGAGGGGTGTACTGGGCTGTTGGTTACGTCTGATATGATTTTAAAAATGGATTTCCAATAGTCCTAGACCTGCCTGCATGACCAGAATATATGAATCATGTTACCTTTGGCTGCTTTACATCTCCAACAGGTGCCAGGAGTTTGGGGGCTAAAGGATTATATTTTAGCAAGTGACATATACCATCTAAGCAATAGTTTTTGGGTGAGTTCCCAAAGAGCAAAGCATTTTGTAGCTTTATAGATGGTTTGTAAGGCTTTTTGCCATTGTTTGTCAGAGTAAAAATGTGCTAGGTCTGCCTCCCATCAGATGTGTGGTAGTGTTTTAGTGAATGTGTTCTTTTGGTGAAGGAGATTATAAAAGTGGGAAATGCCTTTTATTTTGGAGGTAGGATTTGTTAAGAATTTCCATGTTGTTGGGGGTATGACATAAAGGGGAAGTGGTATTGCTTATAGGCAGTGGTGTATTTGTATGTATGCGAATAATTCTGATGGGGGAAAATTAAATTCCTTTTGCAGGAGGGAAAAGGATTTGGTTTGTGTCCCTTGTATCAGGTTTTTTTAAAAAGTTAACTCTTTTATGGGAGCAGTGTGTCAGTGATAGGTCTGGCACTAAGTGGTGACAAGATTCTATTGGTATTTGGTTGGGAGGGGTAGTCAGAGAGTTGTATCATTTCTTCCATGCTTGGACCAAAGCTTTCATGGTTGGAGAGATAGTGGACCTGATGATGGTTCCCAGAGGAGTGCTTAATAACCAAGTCTTAAGGACTAGCCTCGATTTGAGATTTTGGTGTTTAGAACAGTTTTTTTTGATAGAAAATTACTTAGAACCCCCAAACATTATATATTTGTTTGTTTTTTTCTAACACCCTAGAGAAATATTCTTTTTTCACATCGTATTTGCACAGCGGTCTTACAAGCACACTTTTTTGGGGAAAAAATTCACTTTTTTGAATTACAGTAAAGTTAGCTATTTTTTTTTTATATTGTGAAAAATAATGTTACGCCAAGTAAATTAATACCCAACATGGTGTGCTTCAAAATTACACCCACTTGTGGAATGGCGTCAAACTTTTACCCTTAAAAATCTCCGGGGGCGTGGCTTGGGGCCGGGACGAGATGGCGGCTTGTTAGAGAAGCTCCGTCCGCGGGAGTCCTTCTCAGCCTTTGGTACAGGAGCCACCTCCACATTCCGATGGGTAAGAGGCATCCCTGAGAATGTTGAACCCGCACATCTGACCCAGGCCACCACGCAGATATTTAATGATGTCCTAGGCAGACCCCCAGAAACCTCCCTGGACTTTGAACAATTACACAGAGCCTTGAAACCCAGGGGCAGAGATACAGACCCCCCCCCCCCCCCCCCAGATGTGGTCTGCTGCTTAGTTAACTTTAAAACCAAGGAAGAAATCTTGAGGAGGGCCAGAGACAGACGGAAGCTGCTGTTCCAGGGAACAGAAGTGAAGATTTTTCAAGATCTGTCTCCCATAACTCTACAAAACAGGAGAGATCTGCGCCCCCTCTTGGAGGTTCTGCGCCGCAAAGGCATCCCATACAAATGGAGATTCCCTTTTGGAATATCAGCAACTGTTTCGGGTCGCACCACCATCTTGAGAGTTCCAGAGGAATTGGGGAGATTCTGCGATACACTTCAGCTGCCTCCAGTTGAATTGCCTGATTGGTACAAAGCCTTCCGTTCCATCCATCTTCGAAGATCTGACTCGATGGACACCATCCCTGAGAGAGATGATTTCCATATCAGACGGCACAGATCCTCATCGCTGAGTCCGCCCCAGCAGAGGGAACGTGGAGACAGGGCTTACGATAGCCCTACTGCCTCACTGGCTCACAGGCGAGCACGACCAGATGGCCCTTAATTCATCGCCATTTTTCTTACTTCTAGTTTGCGGGTTCATGCACCCTTGTTTACCTTGCTCAGGATTCTCATTCGGCCCCTGCACTTATTGACAGATCTTCCCTCCCTCCTTCCCAAACTGGAGTAAGGGAGGAACACTGGCACTGGAACACTTAATCGTATACCCCCTATTTTTATTTTTATTTTTACTTCTATTTTTTCTCGACCCAACCAAGGACTTTGGCTGTTTATCAACCATCAGACTTCCCCTTGCTAATCTTAATGTCACTCAAGTTGCAGACAGCGGGGTATCCCTCCCCCCCTCCCTTGCACCCATATGTCCCACCTAACTTTAGCTACTTTCCCATCCTTGCCCAGCCTGATATGTTACCCCGACCAGATGACGGTTATTGAGCAAATTACTCCTGTTGGTTCGTCTATAGAACGCATACTTCTTCATAATTCACGGCAGGATTTATCTCGCTAAGGGGTTGTTTTGCTTATACTGACATTAATAACTATGGGAGGAAGGGGGAATGGTCCCCCGTTCTGCTATGTCTCCCCTCTCCCCCCTCACCCCCCCCTTTTTTTTGTGTTCCCTCTCTCTCTCTCTCCCATAACAGGACCCCTCGCAGGACCATGCTGCTGCTTCCCGCCGACTCGAAGAGGACCTCTCTTGTGAACACACCTGCGATCCTTCTCGTCCGCATGGTCTACGATGTCTATTCCTTGAACTGTTTGGCACCCTGTAACGCTATTTCTTGAATGGGATAGACAGCGGGGTCTCTGATACCTGCTTTAAGCTGACGAGACGAATGGGGGGAGGGATGGGGAGGGGGGGATAGGGGGATTGAAAGATATGTGTCAGGTTGTGAATAAGATAGATCATAACGATATCAGGGGCGGTAGGAATAGATAGACACATGTTGGATATTGCGTTTCTCACATCCATTACGTCCCCATTTCTCAATATGAAGCATTGTTCCATGGATCCGTACTGTTATTGGATCCCCCTTGTTCTCTTTTTTTTGTTGTTTTACTGTTCTGTTTATCACAGGTTACACAGTCATGGTGCTATAACTTCTCATCTTCCCCCCGCTTACTTAATATAGCAGGCTCCTGCTAAACCCATGGACATCTTGCAAGGACTCCCGCTGGACTGATCCCTAAAGGAATACGACCCGGACGACCTTCCACGCACTCACACAACGGACGGACTCCCCGACTGTTGACCCATCCCGGACTAACCGCACTAGGTCAGGGTAAGGTAGCTGTGCTACACAACCCTCCGGCTCTCTCTCTCCCTCGTTCCCTTTTTCTCTTTCTTTCTCTTCTACCTTTCCTATATCTATCTTTTCCATCTAGCCACCTCCCCACTCTCTTTCCTATACACCCTTTGCTCCCTCTCCCCTACATGGTTCTCTCCGGCCTCCCCCAAACCTCACGTCACCTCATAAGGGGAAGACCTCCTTACTAGCACTGGGCCCCCACTTAACGGCTCTTACACCACCCCGCTTGATTTTGGAGAGCTCACACTGCTGATCACAGAGCTCAGCCACACTACTACACGCGATCTCACCCACTTTAATTTACACAATTATGCCTAACCCAACTCCTACCTTGGGCCCCTCTACTCTAAAAATTTGGTCTCAAAATGTGAAAGGCCTTAACATCCCCGAAAAACGTAGCCAGATCCTAAACCTTTTATCCAAACAGAAAGTAGACGTAGCATTCTTGCAGGAAACACACTTCCGTACTAGACAGGTCCCTAACTTTCTCAGTCGAAAATATCCTACAGTTTATCACTCTACAAACCCTTCTGCAAAAACTAAGGGAGTCTCAATCCTCATCGCTAGAAATGTCCCATGGCAGTTAGAAGACTCTATTATTGACCCAGATGGAAGATACGTCTTCTTGAAGGGAACCCTTTATAACCGACCAGTTACATTATCAAGCATTTACAGCCCTAACACAGCACAGGTGAGTTTTTTCCGAACAGTCGCAGATCTTCTAACAAACTTCCAAGCGGGAATGACAGTACTTGGAGGCGACTTCAATGTTGTGCTCCAACCCCTCCTAGATTCTTCGTCGGGTACGTCTTACCTTGCCTACAGCTCTCTACGGCAGGTCAGAACCTTACTACAAGCTCTCACCCTACACGATGCTTGGCGCACTTTACATCCCACCACAAAAGATTACACCTTTTTTTCCACGCCACATAATAGATACTCCAGGTTATATTACCTATTCATTTCCCAAAGAGACCTCCCACTGCTCCAATCGGCACTGATTGAACCACTTCTCTTTGCAGACCACCACCCGATCTCAATGCTCCTTACCCTCCCGGTTCAAAACAGGGCCACGAAAATATGGCGCTTGGACGCTTCTCTCCTTTCCTCTGAGACAGATCTAAATGCTATTACATCCAGCCTAAACCACTATTTCCAAGAAAATACAGTCCCCGGGATCTCCCCTATAACGATCTGGGAAGCTCATAAGTGCACCATAAGAGGGAAGTTTATAGAACTCGCCGCTTTGCGGAAAAAAGCAAACCAAGCCCGCATCTCCGAATTAGTTCACAAAATCCAACAGCTTGAAGGAGCCCACAAACAATCGTTAGCTCAGGCCACACTTCAAGACCTGACTGACACGAGAAAGCTCTTACAGGAGACGTTAAACCGTAAAACTCACCGTAAATTTATTCTTAACCAGAAATTGTTCTATGAACAAGGCAATAAAAATGGTAGACTCCTAGCCCAGGCCATCCGCACCAAGCGTACTTCCACTACTGTTCACACCATAAAGGATCCAGGGGGCACGGCGCACACATCATCGGAGGATATAGCAACCCAATTCGAAACATACTACAAGAGCCTTTATAACCTACACAGCCCAACAACTACACCATCGACCCAACGACACAGGGAAATGCTCCTTACGAACTTCTTAGAGAAATATAGCCCCGGAAAATTTTCTAGCGAACTGGCCTCTGAGTTAGATAAACCCATCTCGGATTTGGAGCTGAGACAGGCCATCAAGCAATTAAAACCAGGCAAAAGCCCGGGGCCGGATGGTCTGTCCACCCCCCTATTACAAGGCTTTTACAGAGATCCTTTCAACACCCTTTCTGCGGGCCTTTAACTCCCTTAGCAACTCAGACACTCCATTCCATCGGCTTTTAGAAGCACACATCACGGTCATCCCCAAACCAGAGAAGGACGCATCTTCGGTCACCAGTTATAGACCCATCTCCCTACTCAATTCGGACATCAAGCTCTTTGCCAAAATACTAGCTAACCGCCTACTTCCGCTCCTCCCTTCTCTTATTGGCAAATACCAGGTGGGCTTCGTCCCTGGCAGGTAAGCCAGGGACAACACTACCAAGGCCATTAACCTACACCACTGGCTTACGTCTCACAATGAAAAGGGATTTTTCTTGTCTCTGGATGCGGAGAAGGCATTTGACAGGTTGGCCTGGGACTACCTAGAAGCGGTACTCCAACACTTAGGACTACCCAGCAGACTGGTGACTCTGATCCTGTCCCTTTACACTACCCCCACTGCGAGCATAAGGGTTAATGGCCACCTGTCAAATGCCTTCACCATCCGAAATGGAACGAGACAAGGATGCCCTCTGTCCCTTATTCTATTTATCTTGACGCTTGAACCTCTCCTTCGACGCTTACAATCTAATGACGACATTAGGGGAATCCAGGTAGCAGGCCACACTCATAAGTTAGCGGCATTCGCCGATGACATCCTTCTGTTTCTCAGCGAGCCGCTAACGTCTATCCCGAACCTGCTCAAGGACTTTGAAACCTTTGGCAGACTCTCCAACTTGAAAATCAATTTTTCAAAGTCCAACGCTCTAAACATCACTCTGCCTGACGAACTAGTATCCCAATGCCAAACCGCGTTCCCCTTCTCCTGGAAACAAGAAGCTATCACATACTTAGGAATCCAACTCCCCAAGCATTTGTCCAACTTATATTCCAAAAACTTCCTCCCACTGTCGCGCTCCATTACTGAAGATCTACGTAGATGGGACAAACCCCACTTCTCTTGGTTTGGCAGGGCAGCTATTCTTAAGATGAATGTGCTCCCTAGAGTCCTGTATCTTCTACAGATGATTCCCATTCAACCCCCCGCCTCTTTTTTCATACACCTCAAACGTGCGTCCGCACAATTTTTATGGAAACATAAACGCCCAAGAATCAGCTATAGTCAACTTACGAGTCCTAAAACCGCAGGAGGTATAGGTCTTACGGATCTCAAATTGTATTCCCTTGCCTGCCAAATGGTCAGAATCATTGACTGGTCAGCCCATGGGTCGGATAAGGATTGGGTCACTATAGAAAACGCTTTCTCGAACCTACCCATCAAGCACACGCCCTGGATCCCTCCTTCCTCTGTACCTAAGGCCCTAAAAGAACATCCCCTTGTGCATACTACCCTAACTAACTTTAAAGAAGCTTGCAAGAAATTCAATGTTTCATCCAACCCGGGGCCCCTCATGCCTATTCGGCTTAACCCCGCGTTTCCCCCTGGCATGTCCGTAACCTTTCTTAAAGATAACTGGCCACATAAAGAACTGCTTGCGCATCAGTTTTACAAAAATGGGGAGATTCTGGATTATTCTACGCTCCCAACCCCCCCGTGCCCAAATGGTCATACTTTCAAATACGCCATTTTCTCAGAAGGGTGCATAGAGAAGCTGAACTCTCTAGGCAGCTGACACCTTTTGAGACTCTCTGTTCACAAGCCTCTCCCCAGCGCCACCTAATCTCGATGGTCCACTCACTCTTCTCCCAGTCCAAATCACCAAAAAATTGGAAAGCATGCTTAGCTTGGGAAAGGGATCTGCAAATGGAGATCTCGGAAGAAGAGTGGGAAAAAATCTTTATCATCACGCATAAAGGTTCCCTGAACATGAACACCCAAGAGAACAATTTCAAACTTATTTCCAGATGGTATCGCACACCTGCTCTAATCAATAAGTTTAACCCAGGGATCCCTAACAAGTGCTGGAGGTGCTTAGGTAATGATGGATCCCTACTACACATATGGTGGTCGTGTCCCAATATCCAGAACTTCTGGACCCAGGTGAACAGCATATCCAGCTCCATTACTGACAGCCCTATTGATTTTACAGCAGCTCGCATGCTCCCCCACCACACTTCAATCCCAAACCGCACGTATATGCACTCACTAGGCTTGCATCTACTCAATGCCGCCAAACTTTGCATCCCAGTCCATTGGGGATCTCCCACTGTCCCCTCCGCCAATGACTGGTTAAAAAGGGTAGCAAGGATAGCTGAGATGGAGGAACTCATTTACATTGCTAAAGACTCCCCACATAAATTCGCACAGATCTGGGATAAATGGATACGTTTTCAAAGCTGTAACCCCTTAAACTCCGGGGTCAATCCGGCTAGTCCTTCACTTAATGGGTAATCGCCCGTCTGATCTAGGGAATCGCCCCGCCTTGACTCACACCGATCGCGTGGTCCCATGTTATTTGGGCCAGACTGCTTTATCGTTCCCTCCCCTCATTATGCACATGGACAAATGGGGGAGCCCGGAGAGAAGATCCCCTTCCAAACCTATGCATCCACTACCTACCCCCCATCCCTTCTTTCACTGTTCTCTCTTTCATACCCCTTCCTTCTTTCTTTCGCCCTTACTATCCCCCCGCACGGGGGTTAGACCTTTGACGCAGACACCTATCCCCGCGAACGGTTGACGGCTTCCTACTGACTAGGTGAACCCCTCTCTGGCCCCCTACGCCTCCCTTTTGGCTGAAGTATTGCCGCCCAATCACCACTTCCCTCCATTATACCTTGGGGGAGCAGACCGATTACCATGGGAGACTGAACATCCCCGAGACGAGAGACTTACCACTGAACAGACACCCCTTAACACTTATTGTGATTGCAATCTTGGGGAGGAAACGGAAAGATGTAGAGACGTAGGGGAATTAGCACTGTGTTAAGTTTGAACAAGAGATGCTGGGAAGGATTCACCTCCGATCCTAACTTTGAAACTAAGCTCTGTTTGACTGTTCACCTGTATTAGTATTCCCATTGTAACTGTCTGTGATACCGATTTGTACTTAAACCTATTTAGTACATCAAGTCCTGCTTGTTATACTTTTTTTCTTTGAAAATAAATAAACATTTTATGGAAAAAAAAAAAAAACTCCATAGGAGACGTTTAACCACTTCAGTTCCGGACCAATAAACACCTTAAGGACCAGAGGTCTTTTTGCAATTTCGCACTGCGCTGCTTTAACTGGTAATTGCGCGGTCATGCAATATTGCACCCAAACGAAATTTGCGTCCTTTTCTTCCCACAAATAGAGCTTTCTTTTGATGGTATTTGATTGCCTCTGCGATTTTTTTTTTTTGCGATATAAATGAAAAAAGAGCGAAAATTTTGAAAAAAAAAGATATTTTCTTCTTTTTGTTATAAGAAAAATCGAATAAACTAAATTTTAGTCATACATTGAGGGCAAAATTTATTCAGCCACATGTCTTTAGTAAAAAAAATGTCAATAAGCGTATATTTTTTGGTTTGCGCAAAAGTTATAGCGTCTACAAACTAGAGTACATTTTCTGGAATTTACACAGCTTTTAATTTATGACTGCCGATCTCATTTCTTGAGGTGCTAAAATGGCAGGGCAGTACAAATCCCCCCCAAATGACCCCATTTTGGAAAGTAGACACCCCAAGGAAATTGCTGATGGGTATGTTGAGCCCATTGAATATTTATTTTTTTTGTCCTAAGGGATTGAATAATGACAAAAAAAAAAAAAAAAAATTTTTTTTACAAAAAGTTGTCACTAAATGATATATTGCTCACACATGCCATGGTTATATGTGAAATGACACCCCAAAATACATTCTGCTGCTTCTCCCGAGTACGGGGATACCACATGTGTGGGACTTTTTGGGAGTCTAGTCGCGCACGGCACCCCGAAAACCAATCACCACCTTCAGGATTTCTAAGGGTGCAAATTTTTGATTTAACTCCTCACTACCTATCACAGTTTCGAAGGCCATAAAATGCCAAAATAGCACAAAACCCCCCCAAATGACCCCATTTTGGAAAGTAGACACCCCAAGCTATTTACTGAGAGGCATGTTGAGTCCATGGAATATTTTATATTTTGCCAAAAGTTGCGGGAATATTACAAACTTTTTTTTTTTTGCACAAAGTTGTCACTAAATGATATATTGCTCACACATGCTATGGGCAGAAGTCAAATTACACCCCAAAATAAATTCTGCTGCTTCTCCCGAGTACGGGGATACCACATGTGGGGGACTTTTTGGGAGCCTAGTTAACTAGCTACCTAGCGACACTAGCGACACTGATGCAGCGTTCAGAAAAATTATCGCTTAGTGACACTGGCAAAAGGGGGTGAAAGGGTTAACTAGCGGAAATCAGGGGGTTAAAACCATTATTGGGTAGTATATCGGGGTACCTAGCGCTATAAAAACCTGGCGGTGAACCTAAAAAAATAACTAGCTACCTAGCGACTGTAGCGACACTAATGCAGCGATCAGAAAAACGATCGCTTAGTGACACTGGCAAAAGGAGGTGAAAGGGTTAACTAGCGGCAATCAGGGGGTTAAAAACATTATTGGGTAGTATATCGGGGTACCTAGCGATATAAAAACCTGGCGGTGAACCTAAAAAAATAACTAGCTACCTAGCGACACATGCAGCGATCAGAAAAATTATCGCTTAGTGACACTGGCAAAAGGGGGTGAAAGGGTTAACTAGCGGCAATCAGGGGGTTAAAAACATTATTGGGTAGTATATCGGGGTACCTAGCGCTATAAAAACCTGGCGGTGAACCTAAAAAAATAACTAGCTACCTAGCGACTGTAGCGACACTAATGCAGCGATCAGAAAAACGATCGCTTAGTGACACTGGCAAAAGGGGGTGAAAGGGTTAACTAGCGGCAATCAGGGGGTTAAAAACATTATTGGGTAGTATATCGGGGTACCTAGCGATATAAAAACCTGGCGGTGAACCTAAAAAAATAACTAGCTACCTAGCGACACTAGCGACACATGCAGCGATCAGAAAAATGATCGCTTAGTGACACTGGCAAAAGGGGGTGAAAGGGTTAACTCTAGGGGCAATCAGGGGGTTAAATCTTTATTGGGGGGTGATAGGGGGCTACCCTGGACCTAACACTAACTGTCCTGACAGTTTTTACTGTCACAACTGACACTGAATGCATTGATCAGTAAAGAAATGATCAATGCAATCAGTGACACTGTGACTGGGGGGGGAGGGGGGCGGGGGGGGGATCGGGGGGCGATCGGGGGGGGGATCGGGGGGGGTTTGTGTGCCTGTGTGTACCTACATGTCAGTGTAGTGTTCGTGCACACTTACTTTTACTCTTCTCCTCGTAGTCCGGTCAAAAAGACCGCCCCGAGGAGAATGACATCACTTCCTCCTTCCTGTGTAAACAATACACAGGGGAGGAAGCTTCTCATTGGCCAGGAGCGATCCAGAGGGGGTGGCCGAAAACGAACGGCCATCCCCTCATCACGGATCGCTGCTGGACCGAATCGGACCGCCGTAACCAGCGGGAGGGGGTCCGATGGGACCCCCCACCCGCTGGAAGGCAATCACGTAGATGTACGTGATTCTGCCTGCCTGTGCCATTGTGCTGACGTACATTGGCAATACGGCGGTCCTGAAGTGGTTAAAAAATTCTACAGGTTGCATGTTCTGAGCTATAGAGGAGGTCTAGGGCTAGAGTTATTGCTCTCGCTATAAAGATCGCAGTGATAACTGACATGTGTGGTTTGACCACCATTTTCATATGCGGGCGCTACTCACGTATGCGTTTGCTTCTGCTCGTGAGCTCGCAAGGAGGGAGTGCTTTAAAAAAATGTTTCTTATTTATTTTACTTGATTTTATTAATTTTTTCACTGTTCTTAAAAAAAAATAAAAAATTGGGTCACAATGTAAAGGATTGTAAACATCCCTTGTAATGGCAAAAAGCATGGCAGGTCCTCTTAAATATGAAATCTGGTATCTGGGGTCAAAAAGTCCTCAGATTTCATATTTGGACTAAAATGCAATAAAAAAATAATAATTTTGTCATTTGAAAAAATTACATTGAAAAAAATAGCCCTTTAAGACATATGGGTGGAAGTGACGTTATGATGTCACTTCCGCTCTGCTATAGTATGGAGACGGGTGGGGGACATCTTCCCCTCACTCATCTCCATACCCAGCCACAAATCCCGATTGCCTCTGCTGCTGCCGATGACTCTGGTAAGCGGCGGAGGGCACGGGAGAGTGGCGGGCCCTCTCCCGCCACCAATGGTGATCTTGTTGTGAATCCACCACAGAGCCCACCATTATCATAAACGCGACAGGCTCGTGAAGAGATGGATACCTTGGTTGTGGCAGCAGCTGCTGCCGTTACCGAAATATCTATTTTAAAAATGCTGATGTATATGTACAGGAGCCGTTTGGCAAGTGATTCGGACAGTGGAGGCAGATGTTTTCTATTTGACCCCATAGAGTGTTTGGGTTTGGAACCAGTCTGGTAGTTGGCTGAGAATAGCTTCTAGATAGTAGTCTTCAAAAATCGATGGACCCTGTTCCACCCACTAATTTGTGTTTTATGAGTTTTGAGTGTGCACATCTGGGTCTTTTACCTTTCCGGAGATACTTGTTAAAAACTGTTTGGAGGGATCGAAAGAATGAGATGGGAATGGGGAGATTTCTGAATAGGTACAGTATTTGTGGAAGGCATGTCATTTTAAATGCTGCAAGTCTCCCTGACCATAAAAGTTCTTGTTTCGCTATTTGTTGGGATTCTGTTTGTATTTTGTAGAGGAGAGGTTAAAAGTTGGTGGAGTAGAGGCTTTTACTGATTTTGTTAGTTGGACCTCTGGGTAGGCGATGTTCTCATCTGCCCATATGAAGGGGTGTTGTAGTTGGAGCAAGTTTTTGGTCCTGAAGTCTACTTTTAGGTCAAGAATAAATGATTTGGTCATATTCACTTTATAATAAGAAACCTTATTGAACCAGTTCAGAGTTTTTTGTACTTCTGCCAGGGAAGAAGCCAGGTTTGTTAGGATTAAGATCACATGGTCCACAAAAGGCTGATTGTCAGGGCTGGCTTAGCCCTTCCTTCTCTGGGCTGGCTGCTCAGCTGCTGGCTAATTGCCAGCTCTCTTCTCTCTCCACAGTTACCAGCTGTTCCTGATGATGCTCGTCTGACCTGCCTACTTAAAGCCATCCAGCTCACTTCACCTCTGCCTTTGCCTTGGTCACATCACAAGAAACCATCTCCTGCAGTTTGTTTAAAGATTGGCTTGCTGACATGCCTTCTGGCTCCTTATCCTGCTTGCTGTTGCTCTACTTGGATCCCTAACTTCTGGCCTGGCTGACTACCCGTTCTGGTTATTGAACTCTGGCCTGGCTGACTACTCTATCTGGTTACTGGACTCTGGCTTTGCTTTGACTACGCTTTTTCTATTTACCTTTTTATTTTTATTAATAAACAAGTGTGATTTAATTGTACTTCTGTCTCAGTCTGATTCATGGTTTCTAACACTGATTTTGTGGGATGTTTTACCTATTGTTAGGCCTGAGATTGAGGGGTTCATTCTGATGTGTTCTGCCAGAGGTTCCATGAGCAGGTTGAATATAACTGGGGATAGTGGACAATATTGGCGGGTGCCGTATGTTATGGGAAATGGTTGAGAAACCATGTCTGCTGTGAATACTTTAGCCAATGGGGTGGAATATAGTGCCATGATAGCTCCAAGGATATATCATCCTGAACCCACATTTTTGGAGCACCGATTTGAGGTAGGACCAGTGTACCCTGTCGAACGCCTTCTCTGCATCCAGAGGTAGAAGCAGAGAAGGCATTCCGCTGAATTTCACATGGTGAATCAGATTAATCATTCTTCTAGTGGCATATTGTGCCTGCCTGCCTTTAGTAAAACTGGTCTGATCTCTGTGTATGAGGGTGGAAATAATATCTAGCAATTGTGCTGTGATAATTTTGGTGTACATTTTTAGGTCTAGATTGAGTAGTGATATTGGACATGAATTGTGGGGTGTATTTGGCTCCTTCCCTGGTTTTGGTAGTGTTATTAAGGCATTCAGAGGTTTGTTTGAGAATGTAGAAGAAGAAACAGCACTGTTGAATACATTTTTTAAGTGTGGGGTTAATTGCTTGGAGAACTGCTTATAGTATCCCCCTGTCAGTCCATCTGGGCCTGGTGCTTTCCCTGTAGGCAGCGAGCTAATCATTGCAAGAATTTCCCTTTCTGTGAAAGGATCATTCAAGCCTAATAACTGGTTTTAAGTCAAAGATGGGAGATTGATTTGTTGTAGAAATTGGTTAATGTCATCACTCGAGGGTTGTGGTGTCATGGTGTCATTGTTCAGGTTATACATGTCGCTATAGTAATTACTGAATATTTTGGCAATGTCCTGGGGGTTGGTCAGTAAGTCTTTTGTGTGAGGGTTGTAAAGGTTGGATATTTTGGGCTTTGATCTTTTACCTTTGATACGTTGTGCAAATTTTTTCCCTGCTTAGAAGTGTAATACGTAGCAGTTTTGAACTTTCATTGAAGGAGGTCATAGGAGTGAAAGAGGAGTGTCTTGAGTTCATGTCTAATGCCGTGTACACACGATCAAACTATCCGGTGGAAAAATCCAGCGGACAATCCGCCCATGTATGGGCTCCGGCAGACTTTTTTTACCCAAAAGTCTGCGGACTTAGAAAGTAGTTTTGACTCAAAAACTGTCTGCCGGACTGGCAGTCTGGTGGACAATACGGCCGTGTGTGTGCTAGTCCGCAATTAGTTTTGAAATGAACGGACTTTCTTGCACGGAGAAAAGTCCATTCATTTTGAACGCGGCTCCAGGTAGACAGGACTAGCGAAGGAGGAGATTGACTTGTCGCTGACCCCGTCACCTGGTATGGACTTAAAGGGGAAGCCCTACGCCGAAAAAACGTCCATATCAGGTCCATATCAGACCCTTATCTGAGCACGCTACCCGTCCGGTCAGGAAAGGGGGTGGGGACGAGCGAGCGCTCCCCCCTCCTGAGCCGTACCAGGCCGCATGCCCTCAACATGGGGGGGTTCTTTCGGGAACGGGGGGCCCACAAGGCCCCCCCACCCCAAAGCACCTTGTCCCCATGTTGATGAGGACAAGGGCCTCTTTCCAACAATCCTGGCCGTTGGTTGTCGGGGTCTGTGGGAGGGGGCTTATCGGAATCCGGGAGCCCCCTTTAATAAGGGGGTGCCCAGATCCCGGCCCCCCACCCTATGTGAATGAGTATGGGGTACAATGTACCCCTACCCATTCACCTGTGAATTTTTTTTAAATAAAACACAACACTTAAGGGTTTAAAATAATTTATTGTACAGCTCCGGGGGTCTTCTTCCGTCTTGGGGGGTCTTCTCGCCGGACTCCTCTGCTAATTTCTGCTAGCTCTTTTACTAGCGGAGGAGCCCGGCTTTCTTCTTTGCCACCGCCCGTGGGTCTTCTTCCAACTTCGGGGGTCTTGTCCCCCTCTTCGGTTCTTCTTGCCGGGCCTTCACTCCTTCTTCCAGCTCTTTTACTGGCGGTGACCCGGTCTTCTGTCACCGCTGTCGCCGCTGTCTTTGCCACCTTCTGTTCTTCTCTTCTTCTTCCTTGAGATGTTGACTCGGCACTGTCTCTGGCCTTAATGACAGGGACGTGTTGTGCGGCGACTTATATAGGGACAATGGGCAGGGTCACCGGGTGATGTCCCTGCCCATTATGATGTCACAGTCCCAGCATCCTCTGTGACTGTGATATCATAATGGGCGGGGACATCACCCGGCGATGTCCCTATATAAGTCGCCGCACGCCTCGTCCCTGTCATTGCGGCCAGAGAGCGCATCGAGTCAACATCTCAAGGAAGAAGAACAAGAAGAAAAAGAAGAAAAAGAATAAGAAGAAGAGAAGGCAGCGGCAATAGAAGACCGGGCCACCGCTTGTAAAAGAGCTGTGAGAAAGGCACGGAGGCCCAGCAAAAAGAACCGAAGAGGGTGACAAGACACCCGAAGTCGGAAGAAGACCCCCAGGCGGCGGCGACGAAGAAGAAAGCCTCCGCTAGTAAAAGAGCTAGCAGAAGATAGCTAGCAGGGTTGTCGGGAAGAGGCCCTTGTCCTCATCAACATGGGGACAAGGTGCTTTGGGGTGGGGAGCCGCGTGGCCACCTGTCCCTAAAGCACCCCCCATGTTGAGGGCACGTGACCTGGTACAGCTCAGGAGGGGGGACGCTCGCTCATCCCCACCCCATTTCCTGACCGGCTGGGCTGCGTGTCTTATATGGACCTAGGGAGGGACCCCCCACACCGTTTTTTCAGCGTAGGTCTTCCCCTTTAAGTCCATACCAGGTGATGGCGCCAGCGGCGCGTCAATTTTGCCACCGAAGGCGGTGACATTAACATCCTTCGCTAGTCCCAGCTACATGGAGCCGCGTTCAAAATGAACAGACTTTCCTCCATGTGTGGGCAAGTCCGTTCATTTCAAAAGTTTGGCGGATCGGAAATTTGGCGGACTTTCCGGCGGTTTGTCCGCCAGACTAAGTCCGCCGGATAGTCTGATCGTGTGTACGCGGCATTAGGGACATTAGATGTGCTGTTTGTGAGGGATGGGAATTGTCTTTATGTTGTTGACATGGGAATTTATTTATAGGCAACTCCTATCATAGAGAACCAACATTATGGATTATTGCGGTACCAGAGAGGGATTTTATATACAAGTTAATAAAGAATACATTTATTGTAACAAAATTTACACATAGAAAACACACATGATAAAAACATCCAATTAATTGTAAGGTTCAATACACAAGTTACAAAACATATCACAGAGATGGTTGACGCATTTCACTCAATAGCTTCTTCAGAACCGATTACTCAGTGATAGGGATGAGCTTCGTGTTCGAGTCGAACATACATTCGACTTGAACATCGGATGTTCGCCCATTCGGTGAATTCCGAACGTTGCGGGCCAGTCGCGCCAAATTCGTGTGGCGCTCACGGCCCACAATGCACTACGCCATCGCAGTGCATTGCTGGCTCATGATTGGTCAAGCATGCACTGTGACCCCGCATGCTTGGCCAATCACAGCGCTGGCAGCGAGGAGAGCCATGATTGACCACAGGCAGGATGCCTATGGCCAATCATAGCTCAGGCTGTGTAGTACACGCCCCACACTATATAAGGCCGCCAGCGTGGTGGCCTTGTGTAGTGTGTTGGCGTCTGTAGGAGTTAGTGGATGTTCTGTGTACCTTCAACACAGTATACACCGATCGTTATCGGCCGATTTTGCGTTCTTGCTCTTTTGTAGTGGTTGTTGTCTGCGTGCCCTGATCTCAGTATACACAGCTATATCCACCTATATAGCTAGCTATATTTCTCTTTTTTAATACAGCTTGCAGTCAGTTGTAGGAGATTGTGCGTGCTGTCTGCGTGCCCTGACCGCAGTATACACCGCTATATCCACCTATATAGCTAACTATCTTGCTCTTTTTTAATAGAGCTTGCAGTCAGTTGTAGGAGATTGTGCGTGCTGTCTGCGTTCCCTGAACCCAGTATACACCGCTATATCCACCTATATACTAAGCTATCTTGCTCGTTTTAAATAGAGCTTGCAGTCAGTTGTAGGAGATTGTGCGTGCTATCTGCGTGCTCTGAACCCAGTAAACACCGCTATATCCACCTATATAGCTAGCTATCTTGCTCGTTTTAAATAGAGCTTGCAGTCAGTTGTAGGAGATTGTGCGTGCTGTCTGCGTGCCCTGAACCCAGTATACACCGCTATATCCACCTATATAGCTAACTATCTTGCTCTTTTTAAATAGAACTTGCAGTCAGTTGTAGAAGATTGTGCGTGCTGTCTGCATGCTCTGAACCCAGTATACACCGCTATATCCACCTATATAGCTAGCTATCTTGCTCTTTTTAAATAGAGCTTGCAGTCAGTTGTAGGAGATTGTGCGTGCTGTCTGCGTGCTCTGAACCCAGTATACACCGCTATATCCACCTATATAGCTAGCTATCTTGCTCTTTTTAAATAGAGCTTGCAGTCAGTTGTAGAAGATTGTGCGTGCTGTCTGCATGCTCTGAACTCAGTATACACCACTATATCCACCTATATAGCTAACAATCTTGCTCTTTTTAAATAGAGCTTGCAGTCAGTTGTAGGAGATTGTGCGTGCTGTCTGCGTGCCCTGAACCCAGTATACACCGTTATATCCACCTAGATTGCTCTACTCTAATTGAGGCATCTGCCATCTGCAGGAGTTAGTGGATGTTGTGTGTGCCTCCAGCACAATATACACTACCCAATTGCTGGTTTTCCCATATCCCTTCAGGCCATTACCATGTCTGGAAGGCCAGCAAGGAGAGGCAGACAGGCGCGAGCCGATAAAAGAGGGCAAGCAGGCTCTGTGTCTAGCGACAACAGTGCTGGTCGTGGACGCGGTGCATCGTCATCATCAGCACGTGGTCATGGGACACGCTTGTCCTTCTTTTCGGCAGCTGGACATGTTGAGCCACAACATGCCAATGACTTGGTAGAGTGGATGACCGAGCCCTCTTCATCCTCCTCATCCTCTCTCACCCAGGCTCAGGGTACTAGCAAAGCAGCTGCCAACGCATCGTCTTCCCTCCTCTCAATGTCATCATCAGTGACTCCTTCCCTAGACCCACCACGTCCTCCTGAGGAGTCTCCAGAACTCTTTGAGCACAGTGTTGGGTACATGCTCCAGGAGGATGCCCAGTGTTTTGTAGGCTCTCATGATGATACTCAGCTAGAGGAAGGCAGTAGCATGAATGCAGGGAGAGGGGATGCTCAAAAAGTACAGCAATCTGGCAGTCATGTTCCACAAGCTGCAGCATACTGCCAGGTTTGCTCCAGCGATGAAGAGGGAGGGGATGATGAGGGCACTGACTCCACGTGGGTGCCTGGTAGGAGAGAGAAGGAGGAGGAGGCATATGTCCAACGAGGCAGGATGCCCTCTGGGGGCCAGCTTAGGGGCAGCACACCGACTGAATCACATCGCAGAGCTCCGCCTCTGCGTGTTATTCTAAAAGTTCTTTGGTGTGGGCCTTTTTTGAGACGAGTGCATCAGATCGAACCGCTTCTATTTGCAACATATGTCTCAAGCGTATCTCACGTGGCCAAAACATCAGCCGCTTGAACACCACATGCTTGACCAGACATATGTTGACCTGCCATGCAGCTTGTTGGCAAGTGTACCTCAAAGACCCACACCAAAGAACAAAGCGGACCTCTCCTTGCTCCTCATCAGCTGGGATCTCCAACCCCACTAGACCTTCAGTCCTCTCTGAAACCTGCTCTGAGAGGAATGAAGGTGTAGAATTAGGTGTGTCACAGCCAAGTGCTTCCGAGCACTCTGCTAGCAGTACACCCACGTCTGTTTACAGTAATGTCCCTGGCCCAGCTGCTGAACCGGCAAAAAAAGTTCACTTCCAGCCATCCACATGCCCAGCGGTTGAATGCTAGCTTGGCTAAATTGCTAGCACTTCAACTGCTGCCTTTTCAGTTGGTAGACTCGGCCCCCTTCCGTGAGTTTATACAATGTGCGGTTCCTCAGTGGCAGGTCCCCAAACGCCTCTCTGTCTTTCACGGCCCATTGGGTCACTCTTCTGGCAGCTGGGAAGGATGCAGGACAAGGTGCAGTAGTGTTGGAGGTTGTTCCACCACGCCTCCAAAATGCTACTATTGGTTGTGACACACCTCTCTCCTCCACCCCCTCCTCTTCTTCTTCCTCCATGGCCTCTTCCAGTGCTCTGTCCTCAGAACCAGCGGTGCTCCGTAGGCGTTCCAGGGGCTATGCAAGTACGCAGGCAAAACGATGTCATGCCATGCTTGCACTGGTTTGTTTGGGGGATAGGAGCCACACTGGGGCGGATGTTTTGTCAGCTCTGCAGGGGCAGGCCGAGAGGTGGTTGACGCCACGCCAGCTTAAGCCAGGAATGGTGGTTTGCGACAATGGCACCAACCTCCTCTATGCCCTCCAACAGGGACAACTGACCCATGTGCCCTGTGTGGCTCACATCCTTAACCTGGTGGTGCAGCGGTTCTTGGGCAGGTACCCAGGCTTACAGGATGTCCTGAAGCAGGCCAGGAAAGTCTGTGTGCATTTCCGCCGATTATTTAATGCCTGTGCTCGGCTGGCTGAGCTCCAAAAGGAGTTGAACCTGCCCAAGAACCGCCTTATATGTGACATGCCCACCAGGTGGAACTCAACGTGGCCATGCTGCAGCGGCTGCACACGCAGCAGAGGGCCATCAATGAGTACCTGTGCGACTACGTCACCAGGACAGGGTCAGGGGAGCTCGGTTTTTTCTCATCATGCCAGTGGGGCATGATCAAGGATACATGCACTGTCCTGTCACTGTTTGAGGAGGCTACAAGGATGGTGAGCAGTGACAGTGCATACATCAGTGACACTGTACCTCTTGTCCACCTCTTGGAGCATACGCTGCGTAGAATAATGGACAGGCCACTTGAGGCAGAACAGAGGCAGGAAGAGGAGGACTTCCTTGCCTCTCAAGGCCCCCTTTATCCAGACAGTGTTCCTGCTGTGCCACCCATCACACAGGAAGAGGATGAGGAGGAGGAGGAAGAGGAGGAGGAGGAGGAGGAGGAGGAGGATGATTGTGTCAGCATGGAGGTGGAGGCTGGCACTCAGCAGCAGCAGCAGTCTTGTAGGGATGATTTACAGTCCCAAGAAACCCGTGGACTTGTACGTGGCTGGGAGGAGGTAGCTGCGGATCATGTTGTCCTTAGTGACCCAGAAGACTCCGGACTGAATGCCTCAGCTAACCTAAGCTGCATGGCCTCCCTGATCCTGCAAAGCCTGCGGAAGGATCCTCGTATTCTTCAGATCAAGGAGAGGGACCATTACTGGCTGGCCACTCTCCTTGATCCACGGTACAAGGAAAAGGTTGCCGACCTTATCTTGCCATCGCAGAGGGAGCAGAGGATGAGACATCTCCGGGAGGCCTTGCAGAAAGGTCTGTGCAACGCATTCACAGAGACTGGGAGGTTACAAACTCCTGGTCCTGGACAACGTGTTGCTGAGGCATCGGTCAGAAGGAGCGGTGGAGAAGGTGGCCGTCTGACTGATGCTTTCAGACAATTTTTTAGTCCGCAGCCCCTAGGTATGATCGGTTCCCGCAGACTTGGACACCTTTCCCACCAAAAATCCTCTGGCTTACTGGGTCTTGAGGATGAATCACTGGCCAGAGCTTGCACAGTATGCAATTGAGCTACTGGCCTGTCCTGCATCCAGCGTTCTTTCGGAACGCACCTTCAGTGCTGCTGGTGGCTTTGCTACCGATCACAGGGTGCACCTGTCCACCGACTCAGTTGATCGACTGACCTTTATCAAGATGAATCAGTCTTGGATCACCCACAGCTACCAAGCACCTGAAGCTGATGTAACCGAATATTTTTTTTTAGAAATATCACATCCCGTCAAGACTGCCTATGCTGATGCTGAGTGACTGTCCTGTTATGTTGATTGTCTATCCTCTTCCTCCTCTGCTGATATGTTGGAAGAACATTTTTGGTTCTGGGTGATGCCACCAGCCCAATTTTTCTGCCCCTGTTTAACAGGGGTGTTTAATTACAATTTTTGATGCAATGCTTTGCAGCAGGGTTCATTCCTGCACTACAACTAGAGTATATGTGAGAGTTTGCAGTGTCGTGGCACCAGCACCAGTGCCTAAGGCCCAATTTTTCTGCCCCTGTTTAACAGGGACATTTAATTACAATTTTTGATGCAATGCTTTGCAGCAATGCTCATTCCTACACTACAACTAGAGTACATGGGAGAGGTTGCAGTGTCGTGGCACCAGCACCAATGCCAGCAGCCCAATTTTTCAGCCCCTGTTTAACAGGGGCATGTAATTACAATTCTTGATATAATATTTCACAGGAGGGCCCATTCCTGTGCCCACCCAGAGTAACCGTGAGGACTTATAGTGTTGTGGCACCAGCACCACAACCACTAAAGGTCAATTTTTCTACCACTGTTCAACAATGGCATGTAATTACAAGTCTTGATATAATCGTTCACAGCAGGGCGCTCCAGCGACCACCAAGAGTCACTTTGAGGGCTTACAATGTTGTGGGAAAACCAACACCTTGTTCCGCCATTTCTGCAGAGCATATAGGGCAGGCCCCTACTTTCAAACATCCAACTTACAAACATCTCCTACTTGCAAACGGAAGGAGACAATAGCAAGTGAGATGAAAAAAGACAGACGGCAAAACAAATTATACAAGGGTGATAACCCTTCCCTATGTTTTCCAAAAAGCTTAAAAATAGATTTTTTGACTGGAGCTACACTTTAAAAATTTACCAGTTGAAAATTACAAACAGATTCTACTTAACACAACAAACCTACACAGTCCCTGTCTTGTTTGCATCGCCTGTATACTGCTGTTCTGAGTATATAGGGCCTGGGGGCCACACGTATTTCCTTTTTTTAATATGGGTACAGGGTCCCCCTTAATATCCGTACAAGGCCCAAAGGGGCTGGTAATGGGCAGGGAGGGCTACCGATGCCATTTTTCTCAATGATTTTCAACCATATTGCAGGAACCAGATATAACATTAAAACCGCAAGCAGTTTTAAATGACGTTATTTCCGTTAAATGTCATTTTGTGCAGGGACTGTTCTAAACACAGGAAACACATGCCACTTCACAGACATACTATAGACACCCCTAGGCACGATATTTAAAGGAATATTCACTTTTTTTCACTTTAATTGTAATTAAAATCAGTGCTCCCGCCAAAACGGCCATTTTTAAAAACATTTTAGGCATTGACCCATGTCCCCTGGGGCAGGAGCCAGGTCCCCAAACCCTTTTTAGGACAGTATCTTGCATATTAGCAGTTAAAATTAGCACTTTTAATTTCGAATGTTCAACTCCCATAGAGTTCAATGGGGTTCTAACGTTGGTACGAATTTGGGGTCCGTTGGAAAGTTCTGGTGCGATCCGAACCGGGGGGTGTTTGGCTCATCCCTAGGCCCAGGAAGGAAGTATTTCTCACGGAAGGGCATCCCAGTGCTATATAGCCATGTTCAGTGGCAAGTGAATGTATCTGTGGCACACAGTGTAAATATATATATATGTATAGTAAACACGGGCAGGGAAGGTATATAACTTTTACTGCCCACTGGGTGAACCTTCTGACAGCCGTCAAGCTTTTAACTCGTGGCACCCGTGTAGATTTGGTTTTACTGCCACGGATTGCATGCAGGCCTGGCTCTTCTTCTCCTCCTCCTACTCCATCCTCCTCCCTCTCCTCCTCAACTGACTCCTCCTTTTCCGCTGCTAGCGTATCTTCCGCTGCACCGCTCAAGCTCCCCAGAACCTATTCGACATGCCAGGTGAGACGTTGCCATGCTGTGCTGCGTCTGTTGTGCCTGGAAGCCAAGAGCCACACTGGCCCTGCACTCCTTTCAGCTTTGCGTTCACAGGCAGATCATTGGCTAAAACCGCTCAATTTGATAGTTGGTAAAGTGGTGTGTGACAACGGTGCCAATCTGCTTAGCGCATTGAAACAGGGCAAAATTACACACGTGCCATGCATGGAACATGTCTTAAACTTGGTTGTGCAGCGATTCATTGTCAAATACCCTGGGGTCCAGGACATCTTGCGGCAGGCAAGGAAAATCTCGGCAAGATCTTACACGTCCATGGCTCGCCTTGCTGACATTCAGCGGTAACACAATCTGCCGGTCAGACGTCTTATTTGCGATTGCCCAACACAATGGAACTCAACCTTCTATATGCTTGATAGGCTGCTCCAGCAGAAACGTGCAGTTAACGACTACCTGTACAAACTCTGCGGCAGAACAGGTTCTGGGGAGCTTGTTTTTTTTCACCACACCAGTGGCTGCTCATGCATGATGCATGCAGACTTCTGCGGCCATTTGATGAGATCACCAAACTGGTCAGTCGCACCCATGGCGCCATCAGTGACATGGTACCGTATGCCTTCTTTATGGAGCGTGCATTGCATAGTGTCATTGATCAAGCTGTGGAGGAGCAGGAGCAGGAAGATGAGGAAGGTGCAATACTGGATGATTTTCCAGGGGGGGGCTACTCTATCTGAGACAAGTCAACAACAGGAGTCTGAAGAGGAGTCAGAGGAGGATGGTGCTGGGGCGGATGGGGAGGAGCAAGAAGAGAATGCTTTAAACCTTTCTGGTATCCCTGTTGTTGTGCGTGGATGGGGAGAGGAAAGGGAGGAGGATGACATTATCCTGGATGATGAGCAGGAGTCAGGCCACCACACCGCTTCCGGTTTAGTGCAAATGGGGGCCTCATCCATTTTTGAAAATGTGAGGTAGTCAACACTGTCGTGAGCTAGGCCAGTGCGCTTATCAGTCACGATCCCCCCTGCTGCGCTGAACTTCCTTTCAGACAGGACACTGGACGAGGGGCAAGCCAACAGTTCCGTTGCAAATTGGGCAAGCTCTGGCCAGAGGTCAAGCCTGCCCACCCAGTAGTCCAGGGGTTCATCACTTCTGAGAGCGTCCACATCGGCCGTTAACCCGATGTAGTCAGACACCTGTTGGTCTAGGCGTTCCCTGATGCTGGATCCGGATGAGACCTGTCGATGGGTCGGCTGAAAGAATGACCTCATATCAGAAGTCACCAACACATCTTCAAACTGCCCTCTTCTTGCAGGCGCTGTTGGATTGGTACCCGCAACTCTTTCTCTGGGAGTGGGAATTCCTCCTCTGCCAGCGCACGCAAAAGCAGAATTCCGCATTTCTCAAAGCAAGGCCTGGAAGTGCTCCATTCTGACAGCCCTCTGTGACGGTGGTAACTTTTCGTACATTTTGTGTTTGTACCGGGGGTCTAAGTACGTTGCCATTCAGTACAGGTCCTTGACCCTTATGCTTTTTATACGGGGGTCCCTGTTAAAACACTGGAGCATGAAGGCCCCCATTTGCACTAAACTGGAAGCAGTGTGGTGGCCTGGCTCCTGCTCATCATCCAGGATAATGTCGTCCTCCTCTCCCCATCCACGCACAACAACAGGGATTCCAGAAAGGTTTAAAGCATGTTCTTCTTGCTCCTCCTCATCCGCCCTGGCGCCATTCTCCTCTGACTCCTCTTCAGACTCCTGTTGATGACTTGTCTCAGATAGAGTAGCTCCCCGTGGGAATTCATCCAGCATTGCAACTTCCTCATCTTCCTGCTCCTGCTCTTCCACAGCTTGATCAGTGACACGTTTTTGCTGGGGCAGCCTATCAAGCATATAGAAGGTTGAGTTCCATCACGTCAGGCAATCGCAAATAAGACGTCTGACTGGTAGATTGTGTCGCCGCTGAATGTCAGCAAGGCGAGCCATGGCCGTGTAAGATCTTCTGAAATGGGCCGAGATTTTTCTTGCCTGCCGCAAGATGTCCTGGACCCCAGGATATTTGACAACGAATCGCTGCATTAAGACGTGTGCCATGCATGGCATGTGCGTAATTTTGCCCTGTTTCAATGCACTAAGCAGATTGGAAACGTTGTCACACACCACTTTACCAACTGTCAAATGATCTGCCTGTGAACGCAAAGCTGAAAGGAGTGCAGGGCCAGTGTGGCTCTTGGCTTCCAGGCACAACAGACGCAGCACAGCTTGGCAACGTCTCACCTGGCATGTCGAATAGGTTCTGGGGAGCTTGAACGGCACAGCAGAAGAGACACTAGCAGTGGAAAAGGAGGATTCAGCCGAGGAGAAGAGGGAGGAGGATGGAGGAGGAGAAGAAGAGCCAGGCCTGCATGCAATCCATGGCAGTAAAACCAAATCTACACGGGTGCCACAGGTTACATACTTGACGGCCGTCAGAAGGTTCACCCAGTGGGCAGTAAAAGTAATATACCTTCCCTGCCCATGTTTGTTAGACCAGGTGTCTGTGGTCAGATGTATCTTGGCACCGACACTGTGTGCCAGAGATACATTCACTTGCCACTGAACATGGACATATAGCTCTGGGATGCCCTTCTGTGAGAAATACTTCCTTCCTGGGACCTTCCATTGTGGTGTTCCAATGGCCACAAATTTTCGAAAGGCCTCAGAGTCCACCAGTTTGTATGGCAGTAGTTGGCAAGCTATCAGTTATGACAAGCCAGCCGTCAACTGTTGGGCAAGAGGGTTATCTGGCGTCATCATTTTTTTACACTCAAACATTTGGCCCACGGAAGCCTGCCTTTTTCCAGAAAAACGTGAGGCTGGCATGATGGAAGGTGTAGTGGAGGACAATTGTGAGGAGAGAGGAGAGAGGAGAAGGAGAAGTAGAAGACGAGGCTGGATGGTGAGAGCCTGGAATGTGGCTTTGTGTGTTCCGTTGCTCCCACTGGGCTCGGTGATTGCAGCTCATGTGCCTTCTTAAGGCAGTCATCCCTAGGTGAGTGTTGGGCTTACTGCGACTTATGCGTTGACTGCAAAGGCTGCAGATGGCAACACTATTGTCAGCAGCGGACACGTTAAAAAAAGCCCACACTGTGGAGCCATGTGCCGGCATCCTGGGAGCACCAGATGTGACTGTACATGGTTGATGCCTCACTCCTGATACATTAGCAGTCTGCTTTGTCCCTCCTGTGCAATGTAAGTTCTGCCTGCTTCTCCTCCCTATCTACTGGTCCATATCTCCCTCTGAACTCCCCTCCTCTTCCTCTCTTGTGGGCACCCACGTGACATCACTAGACAGGTCATCATCGACGTCACCTTCCCCACCACTATAATTAGAGATATCGGAGTAGGCAGCAACAGCAGGGACCAACCTCCTCCTTGTGCTGATCTGCGTACTGTCGTCAGACTGCTGAGTGGTGGTTGTTGCTACCTCCTCTTACTGATCCAATGCCAAGAGTGGCTGCACATCAGAAATGTTTTGTTATGGATTGGAAAATAATTCCTGTGACTCAAGCGGAAGGTATATGGTGGTGGTGTTGGTGGTAGTGTCTTTGGGGGTGCACACAGCAGAGAGTGAAGAAGAGGGTGCAGATCGAGAGGATGAGGAGGGTGCAGAAGAGTAAGGCTGAGTGAGCCACTCAACCAAGTCTGATGCGTCATTTGACGTAATCGCACGCACCTTCTGCAATTTTCCACTTTGGCTCAAGCCTGTTGCCCCTGCCCTACCCCTACCACCCCTGCAGAAGGGCCTGCCTCTTCCTTTGCCTGTCATTTTTTAAATGACCCTGTGACAAAAGTCTCTAGAGAAGTGCAGTATGTATGTGGAAGAAGGTATATAACACCCCGCTTCAATCCGTCGTTTTGGGGGGCCACTGGTCTATCACACCAGTTATAATACTTTTTTTTAATTGCGTTTGTCACTCTTTGTAGTATCGCTGCAGAACCACTCAGCAGGTACAATGCTGCACAGTGGAAATGCACTATACTATGCTTTCTATATGTGCAAGTATTTTATACGTGTATTACACACCTATATACTGCACACCAAATAGTGCACCTATACCAGTCCTTAAATGGACCTTTGTGGACCTAGTAGCTAGTGATTTGCAGACTGTCCCTCAGTCCCTACACTGATAAAAGACAGCTGCAGAAACGAGCAGTAATCTGCAGCACAGCAGTACACCACAATCCTATATATTGTACACCTATACCAGTCCTTAAAAGGATCCTTGTCGATCTAGTAGCTAGTGATTTGCAGACTGTCCCTCAGTCCCTACACTGATAAAAGACAGCTGCGGAAACGAGCAGTAATCTGCAGCACAGCAGTGCACCACAACCCTATATATTGTACACCTATACCAGTCTTCAAAAGGACCTTTTTGGACCTAGTAGCTAGTAATTTGCAGACTGTCCCTCAGTCCCTACACTAATAAAAGACTGCTGCAGAAACGAGCAGTAATCTGCAGCACAGCAGTGCACCACAACCCTATATATTGTACACCTATCCCAGTCCTTAAAAGGACCTTTGTGGACCTGGTAGCTAGTGATTTGCAGACTGTCCCTCAGTCCCTACATTAATAAAAGACAGCTGCAGAAACGAGCAGTAATCTGCAGCACAGCAGTGCACCACAACCCTATATATTGTACACCTATACCAGTCCTTAAAAGGACCTTCGTGGACCTAGTAGCTAGTGATTTGCAGACTGTCCCTTAGTCCCTACACTGATAAAAGACAGCTGCAGAATCGGGCAGCAGTCAGCAGCAGTGCACCACAACCCTATATACTGTACACCTATACCAGTCCTTAAAAGGACCTTTGTGGACCTAATAGTAATAGCTAGCTAGTGATTAAACTGACTGTCCCTGCTCCCCACAGCATTCTGTCCCTACACTGACAAGCCAGCTGCATTCACCAGCACAGCAGTGCACTGAACCCTATATTATTATTATTATTATTCAGGATTTATATAGCGCCAACAGTTTGCGCAGCACTTTACATTATGAGGGCAGACAGTACACTTACAATACAAATCAATACAGGAGGGATCAGAGGGCCCTGCTCGTTAGAGCTTACAATCTAGAAGGGAGGGTCAAGTTGAAACAAAAGGTAATAACTGTGAGGGGGATGAGCTGATGGAGAACATGAAAATACAGTTAGGTGTGGGTGGGGTAGGCTTCTCTGAAGAGAAGTGTTTTCAGGGATCGTCTAAAAGCTAATAAAGTAGGAGATAGGCTGACAGATTGGGGTAGGGCATTCCATAGGATTGGAGAGGCTTTAGAAAAGTCCTGGAGGCGAGTATGGGAGGAGGTGATGAGGGAGCTAGAGAGCAGGAGGTCTTGAGAGGAACGAAGAGAACGAGTAGGTTGGTATTTAGAGACTAAGCTAGTGATGTAGCTGGGGGCAGAGTTGGGGATGGCTTTGTATGTAGTTGTTAGTATTTTGAATTTAATTATTTGGCTGAGCGGAAGCCAGTGGAGGGATTGACAGAGAGGAGTAGCAGACACCGAGCGATTGGTAAGGTGGATGAGTCTGGCAGCGGCATTCATGATGGATTGAAGAGGTGATAGACTATGTAGAGGTAAGCCAATGAGAAGGGAGTTGCAGTAGTCAAGGCGGGAGATGACCAGCGGGTGAATTAAGAGCTTTGTTGTCTCATTGGTTAGAAAGGGGCGTATTTTGGAGAGGTTGAGGCAGCAGGATTTGGACAGTGATTGGATGTGTTGCTTGAAGGAGAGTTCAGAGTCCAGAATTCAGAGTATATACTGTACTACACCTATACCAGTCCTTAAAAGGACTTTTGTGGACCTAATAGCTAGTGATTAGTGTCACTACAGTCTGTCCCTGCTCCCTCTCCCTACACTGACAGCAACCTCTCCCTACACTGACAAAAGACAGAATGTAAAATGGCCACCAGATCAGGTTTATTTATAAGGTAAGGGGAATGTCCAATTGTCCATGTGCTGAAATGTCTCAATTGGCTGTCCTGTACCCCATGATGGATGTGTCATCATGGGTCGAAGTTCTTTTACACTGTAAACACATATGTCCACCGGGCGAACAGCACCAATAGTCGGCCGGTTCGGTGAATCGCGAACACGCAAAATTTGCCGTGAACCAACCTCCGGGCGAACCGCGAGTCCATCCCTACTGGTATGGTCTAAGTGCTCTCTATCAAGGTGCTGGTGTCAGTGCTCTCTATCATGGTGCTGGTGTGGTGTCGGTGCTCTCTATCTCGGTGCTGGTGTCAGTGTTCTCTATCACAGTTCTGGTGTCAGTGCTCTCTATCTCGGTGCTGGTGTCAGTGCTCAGTCTCTAGCGTGGTGCTGGTGTCAGTGAGGGAGATAGAAGCAGAGAAGTCAATCAGCAGGCAGTACCAGCACCATGGCTGAGGATCGGCACTGGACTGGCACCTCCGGACCACCACAGTGGAGCCCTGCATAGGTGGGGGTAAGGGCCGGGCAGAGGGAGGGGCTCAAGCACAGGTTGGCACACTGGGACACTGGCACAGGACTGCGCTGCCCTGACTGTGGCACTGATCATGTCCTGCACCCCCTTCATAGCCTAGCCTGACCTTGCCTCTCCTCCATGGCCTTCATGCGCTCCTGAATTGTCAAAATGTCACAGATAAAAAAAGAATGCTTGTCGTTGTCGATCCCAGATTCACTTAATACTTTTGTTATGTCAGTGTCCATGTTGTGGGACTATGTGTGCACAGCTAGTAAGTATTTTGTGGCTGAAAATATGACCTGGAGGTTTTTAAGGTTTGCCTGCCATTAAAGTCAATGGGGTCCGCCGCGAACTATGCGATTCGCAAACTTTTTGTCGCGTTCGTGGTTTGCCATCGGAAGTTCGTCCATCACTACTCGTGTATTTTGAGCAGCGTGTATATTGTTGGAATCCTACATACACTTGGAGTAAGATATTTCTTCTCCTTCTTATTAAATACTCTTTGTTGGAATCCAAATTCCACTAATGATGTTAATTCAGTTTTATAATAATTTGTGGGATCTCTGTCTAATTTTTTATTTGTGTCAGTATCTGCCAGCATGGTGGCTAATTGGGTATGATAGGTCTGTTTATCCATTATGACAATGACATTTTTCCATTTTTCTAATTGTTCGATCCCTTCTTTGATATATTTAGGGTTTACATTTTTTTGCGGTACTATTTTTTTTAGATTTCTTATTACCAAATTTTTAAACGCTTCTACATGTTTGTTAGTTGGCTGATACAGGCGGATTAAACAAAGATTTGTTTTTCAAACCACTATTTATTCCATTGATGGCAATATCTGTAGTATAACTTCCTCTGTGTCACAAATGTCACGTCTACCTGAATGCAGGTGGACAGACACTATAGCTAGCTACTGTGTGCTTCACCTATAGCAGCCCCCTTTCCCTTAAGATAGGCAGACCTACTGGTACTTGTTTGTCCCCAGGGATTTATACACAATGCATTAGTGGGTGGAGCTCTGATGTCACGACACTGTAACGTGTCGATCACAGCCCTCTTTGTGGTCGGAAGCAAGTGCTATCCATGACAGACTGATGCTTTTAACATGCCTGTTTTTATTTAACAAAATGTGAGTACCCTGGTTGTTTTTTAGAAGAAATACTTTTATCCTGGTTTTAAATACTACACCATGAGGAGTTTCTTTCTTATATTCTATGAATTTACCTATGAATTCCCATTTGGTGAGACTACAAGACCCAGCCATCTTTGATCCAATTGAAGTTGATTTGTGACGCTGTGGACATATCATGCTTGTTTGACCACCTGTAATTCAGTGGTCCATTCTCTTTGGTAAGAGGCCCAGTGTGTTGATGTTCAGTGGAGGATAACCTCAAGTTCACCTAATTGTGTCTCTGTCTACACCGTGGGTGGTTCCAGTTTTTTCCCTGAACAAGGACTTTGTCTTAAAAACTATGGACTCTTAATTTTATGTTTTTAGTGCTGCATACACTCATCTTTAAAGCCTTTATTGTCACCATGCAATTTATGCCAGCTGCTTTACTAGTGTTAATGACTAATTTTGAATTCATACAATTCTATAATGCCTGGCCTCCACATTAGGGCAAACAGAACAAACAACAGACTACTTGCAGTTCATCTGACAGATAGCGTGGTTCTAAGACAGTCCGGGTAATAAGAAAGGCTGAGTTCAAGGAATAGTCCAATATCCAATCTGGGTCATATACAGGGAAATCCAACAGTAAAGCAAGGCAGATAAATGGGAGGCTTTACCACAACAAATGCAGGTAAGTGTCTCCATCACAAGCAAGGGATAGAGTGTTCGGTTTGATTATATCAGGTGACTGATCATACCAACACAGGCAGGAGAACACAGGCAGGAGAAAAGCAACAGCCAATATCCGATTGCTGGAATCAGGAACAGGGACACTAAGATCATGACATTACCCCCCCTCTGAGGAGGGGTCCCGGACCCTCAAAGACCAGTTGGACATCCAAAGTAGGACCATCAGACTGAGCAGAGATCCGTGGATCCACAAGGTCAGGCTAGTTAGCAGGAGACTTGTCATAGGGGTCAAGCCGGAGAGCTAAAACACGAGCGGAATATAGCGAGCCCTGAAAAAAGATTGAAACCCCCACATGGTGAAATGAGGCAGTTAATCCAAAGGATGGATTGAACCTCTTAGAGCAGTTAGAGAAGTAGGGTGAGGCCAGGTTACAGAATGCCCTGAATAAGAAAAAACAGGAAGCTCAATGGGCATGTGCTGGCGTAACTGATGCAGTGGCCGACTGAGCTGCTTCGCCATGCGTAGCGACTGTCTGAATCACATCACCAGAGAGTCCAGAATAAGAAAAAGCAGAATATTCAATGGGCATGGGCCAGACTGGCATAATTGATGCAGTGGCCGACTGGGCCACATCACCAGGTGTAGCGACTATCTGAACTGCATCACCAGGTGTAGTGACTGCAAAGCAAGACAGACAAACGGGAAGCTTGATCAGAAACAATGCAGGTAAGTGTCTCTATCACAAGCAAGGGATAGAGTGTTTAGCTTGCTTATATAAGGTGACTGATCAGCTCAATCACCTGCAGGTGAACACAGACAGGGCAAAAGCAACAGCCAACACCCGGGTGCTGGAATGAGGAACAGAGGCACTAAGTTTGTCTCCTTCGTCCTGCTCTGCATTCCCTCCATTTGTATTGGTATGGGTCTTGGGTTCATTTGTGGATTCCATCCCCCCAACCTCTCTGATGAGGGTAGGGGTAAGATGGAGCTTGCAGTCTCCCTCTGAATGCATATAGTGATACCCCCTAAAGGAACTACTTTTGTATGTTCAGTCCTTTACTCTGCCTCTCAAACCTAATAACAGCCTCAGCCCCCTCTGGCACACCTGGCAATAGTGTAAGCACAATGACCAATGAGAAACACACACACATTATGATAAAACACACAAATGGTCTTTACTGCAATATTTCGGTGGAAGAATAACAGACAGTAGCAGTATATATTCAAGTAATCAACTAGAGAGCAATAACAGAGATTTAAGAGCAATGTAGCTCTCAATCCTTTATTCAAGTTGTTTTCAGGGGATTCCAAACCTGAAAATGTCCCCAAGAGCAGAGGCACACTTAAATGGTAAATAAAGCACAAAATGACACTTTAAATCAGATTGGTTACCTTTACACAGGTTGGCTATATGAGCCCAGGCAGGAGGAAAGCAGAAGAATGACCCTCTTTGTGTCAGGCCTCTCTCTTCTGTCCCCTGACACCACAGGCCCCACGTTAAACACGTTATTCAAATTAACATGCAATGGCTTAACTTCCTAGATAAACTGTCCCACACACCCAATGCATATAAAGAGCCTTGAATTTGTGTGTGCGGATCTGTATGACACTAGTAACTTCAGTTCTTTCAAGAAAAAAAAAAACTTTGTGTCTTCAGCTAGCCACTTTCATTGGTGAACTTAAACTCCTGAAATGCAGGGCCAAACAACACAACTGGCCCAGATTATCAAGTGAAACAGGCGGGATCCTTGAGATCCCTTGAGTGGACAATGATGTCTGTATACAGTGTCCCAGAAATGGTTGGCCTTATCCTTTATCCTTTGTTCAATTAACTCCTTCTGTGGTGCCGTGTCTATGTTTCCTGCAAATGGGCAAGAGTCCCCTTACCAGATCCTGCGGTCAAGGCCCAAGAGAACATCTTAGAACAGGCAGGCTCTCATGGTGACCCGACTGGCCACCTCACACTGGACCACTTCACCGTCCATGCAGGTGCATCTCGATATGCAACCAGGATCCTCTTCTCTCAGGCTGGGAGTCCTGACTTGCAGCGGAGGCCTGAATTGCGCTGTGAAGTCACCTGAGAGACAGCATCTCTCCCTCAGGTCTGATCTCTTTCACCCCCGCATGCTGACTGAGATCTCTTCAGGAATTAAAATGTAATCTTTTACTTTCCTCCCACAGAAAATGCTGGTCTTGGTAGTTTCAGTCACTATACAAGGCTTTGGGGATGCTCTGTGCTGGAACTTCATACTCCAGAGTCCTTTGCAGCTGCTTCCTGCAGCGTGTTAAAGTCCCTCTGATTGGCTCCTAAAACTGCTCCTTTAATTGGCTTTCTTCTTCCTACCAATTGGGACACAGGGGAGGCTGCAAAGTGAAAAGCTCTGTTTGAGTCAGCCCGCTTTACATTAGATTCAGTTAGTCAGTGAAACAGGGAGAAGTGACAGGCAACTCTCTCCCTTCTTCAGCCTGGAAAGCCTGTGTACCCATGACCCAGCTTGGCAGGGTCATGGGTTATAGAGTGAGACACCTGCTACACATTATATATATATATATATATATATATATATATATATATATATTGTGGCAGCAGGCAGGTAAAATCACCTGGTTGTATCCAGGATGGGAAATATGTGTGTCCTAGATTCAGGCTTTATGCAGACTTTTACAATTAGAGGGGAAGAGTTAATGAGCCCAGCTGAAGTAAGTGGGCTCATTAAGGCCTCTACAAAAAACCCCAGCATGCATAGGGAGATGCTCCATCCTGGAACCAGTTTTGTGTGTATAGACTGGGGAGTCTGAGATCTGTTCTGTGCGGTGAGTTAACGCCTGTGTGGCAAACCCCTACAATAGAGACAGGGACTGGGGCAGCACAAGGCTGCACCCAGTTGTTAGACAGGGAGTCTACGTGTGTAGTTAGAGGTCAAGCTGACCAGGATTTATTTTCTTGTTTTATTTTGTTTGGCTGTTATATGTATCACTGCATGTAGCCTAAATAAACCGGATCTTTTGTTTTTTGCACCTACACCGCTGTCTGCTGTGCCTGACTTTGTGTTGTGAACCCATCCAGGGGGTCACACACACCCGCTACCGAGCGAACCCCCTCACAGTTGGTGGAGAATTTTGGCAGTTTTTTTTTTTTTTTTTTTTTGTTAAGGCCAGCATGGAGGAGATACTGAGACAGCTGGCTCTAGCAAATGCAAACCAGCAGCAAACAAACGCAGCTTTACAAAAGAGCCTTGCAGCTCAACAACAAGCCCAGCAGCAGACAAATGCAACTTTGCAGCAGAGTTTGGAAGCTCAGCAACAAGCCCAGCAGCGATCTGAAGCCCGCTTCATAGACCTGTTGCAGAAGCAAGAGCAGAATTTTCAACAGCAAATAGAGACATTGATACAGCAACGTCCGCAGACCAATGAAGCAAGTGGGTACAATAATACCGCAACCTTTGGTGTGAGCCGTTTACTGACAAAAATGACTGGAGAGGATGATCCGGAGGTGTTTTTGACCACATTTGAAAGGACTGCTGAAAGGGAAAAGTGGCCTAAGGAGCAATGGGCTGGACTGGTGGCCCCTCTGTTAACTGGGGAATCGCAGAAAGCTTATTATGACCTAGAGCCTGACCAAGCAAAAGACTATGTGGTGCTAAAAGCAGAAATATTGGCACGGCTGGGTGTCACCCTGGCAGTCCGGGCTCAGCGTGTGCATAACTGGACTTTTCAGGTTGGAAAACCTCCCAGGTCTCAAATGTATGATCTCATTCACCTGAGCAGGAAGTGGCTGCAGCCAGAGATTTTGACCGCACCAAACATTGTGGAACGTGTGGTTATGGATCGTTTCCTGAGAGCTCTTCCTACTGCCATCCAAAAATGGGTAAGCCATGGAGACCCAGAAAATGCAGATAAACTTGTGGATCTGGTTGAGAGGTACTTGGCTACAGAGAACTTGACCACCTCTTCCAGGGACTCACGGACTTTCAACCCTAAGACCAGATCATCCCCAGTGGCGGGTAAGATGACTCCAAGGGGTGAGGGCGGAGAGAGTGAGAGGGTGGGAGTTCTACCTAAGGTCTGGTGGGAGCAGCCCAGGAAGCCCATGCTGCAAGAGGCAGCGAAAAAAATTATTTGCTACCGCTGCCGGCAAGAGGGACATATTGCAGCCAATTGCCCAGTTGTGGATGAGCCTATGCAATGTGACTTTATAAGGGAGAGACGTCAGTCGCTGTTTGCGACAGTTGCATGCACTGCCATTCGGGGACCTGAGAAACATTTATGTAAAATGTGTATTAATGGTAGACATGTTGATGTGTTGCTAGATTCAGGTAGCCTGGTAACATTGATAAAAGCTGAATTAGTTACTACAGAGGTCTCTGGGAAGAACAGGGTGGCTGTTATTTGTGTGCATGGGGACACCCGAGAGTTTCCTGTAACTTCAGTGTTTTTTGAGACCCCCAAAGGTAACCTCTCTCATCAGGTGGGGTTAGTGTCTCAGTTACCACATGATGCTATTGTGGGAAGGGATTTTCCAAAATTCTGGGAACTCTGGGATTGTCCTGAGGCCCCCATTGGTGCCCCTATAAACCAGGAAGATGACCAGAATTCCTCTGGGAGTGGTGAGGACTCTCCTGAATTTCCCTTGTCGGTATTGGCGGGGGAAACTCGAGAAACTGGGGAGGAGCCAACATCCTCAGATGAAAACATGCCGTCTGTGGAGTTTTCGGATCTTGAGGTTCACAGGGAAAATTTTGCCACAGAACAGTTAAAAGACCCCACCCTAATAAAGGCACGGGAAAATGTGGTGAAAATAGATGGCGAGTTAGTGAACCCAGATAAGACTTGCCCTTATCCTTACTTCACTATGGAAAGGGACCTGCTATATCGAGTGGCTCAAAGGGCAGAAGAAACCATTGAGCAACTTGTAGTGCCCAAACCTTACAGGAAGTTGGTGTTAGAATTGGCTCATGGACACATTCTGGGAGGTCATCTGGGGACAGAGAAAACCAGAGAGAGGGTATTGCAGAGATTCTATTGGCCTGGGGTCATGAAGGAAATAGAAAAGTATTGTTCCTCCTGCCCTGTGTGTCAGAAGTCGGCACCTATGCCACATTTCCGTAACCCACTGGTACCTCTTCCTATCATTGAGGTCCCCTTTGAGAGGATCGCAATGGATTTGGTAGGTCCGATAATGAAGTCTGCTAGGGGGCATCAGTACATTTTGGTTATATTGGACTATGCCACCCGTTATCCGGAAGCAATTCCTCTCCGAAATACCTCGGCCAAAACCATAGCCAAAGAGCTATCGATTGTTTTTATCCGCGTGGGTAAGGAACTGCTTACGGACCAAGGTACACCCTTTATGTCCCGGGTTATGAAAGAATTATGCAAGTTGTACAAAGTGAAGCAATTGCGTACATCTGTGTATCACCCCCAAACAGATGGGTTGGTTGAAAGATTCAACAAAACCCTAAAACAAATGTTAAAGAAGGTGGTGGATAGAGATGGAAAGAATTGGGATTGTCTAATACCCTATCTGATGTTTGCCATTAGGGAGGTACCCCAATCCTCTACGGGTTTCTCACCCTTCGAGTTGCTCTATGGGAGACACCCAAGAGGGCTGCTGGATATCGCCAAGGAAACTTGGGAAAATTAGAGTTCTCCTCACAGGAGTGTGATTGAGCATGTCGCCCTGATGCAAGATAGAATTGCACAGGTAATGCCAATTGTAAAGGAACATTTAACCCAAGCGCAGTTAGCACAGCAGAGAGTGTACAACCGTGGGGCCAAGACACGTACTTTTTCCCCGGGGGATAGGGTCTTGGTGCTAGTCCCTACGGTTGAAAGCAAATTTCTGGCCAAATGGCAAGGTCCATATGAAGTAATTGAAAAAATTAGTGAGGTGAACTACAGGGTTAGACAGCCAGGAAGGCGAAAGCCGGAGCAGATCTATCACGTCAATCTGCTGAAAGCCTGGAGGGATAGGGAATCCCTAGTCGCAGAGACTTTGTCACAAGTACAGCCTGATTGCTTAGTTCCTGAGGTTGGAATAGCAGACACCTTATCGAAACCCCAACAACAGGAGGTTAAAGAGTTTGTACTTTGTAACAAAGAGATTTTCTCTGAGCTTCCGGGACAAACATCTGGCGTAGAGCATGACATTATCACCCCGCCAGGAGAAAGGGTAAAACTAAAACCTTATAGAATACCAGAGGCCCGACGGGAGGCAATACGTGGGGAGGTTCAAAGGATGCTGGAATTGGGTGTGATAGAGGAGTCCCAGAGTGACTGGTCCAGTCCTATTGTACTAGTGCCCAAACCTGATGGGAGCTGGCGGTTTTGTAACGATTTTAGACAATTAAATAAAGTTACAAAATTTGACACCTACCCCATGCCACGTATAGATGAGTTGGTTGACCGGCTGGGAACAGCCCAATATATGACAACTCTTGATCTCACCAAAGGGTATTGGCAAATTCCCCTGGCCGAGTCGGCCAAGGAGAAAACTGCGTTTGTAACCCCAGATGGGGCATTCCAATATGAGAGAATGCCGTTTGGGTTACAGAATGCACCGGCAACATTCCAGCGGAAAATGGATAAGATTCTGAGGCCCCATCAGAAATATGCTGCAGATTACCTGGATGATGTGATTATCCATAGCACAGACTGGGTCTCACATTTGCCAAAAGTACAAGCAGTCCTAGACTCTATCCGGGAAGCTGGGTTTACGACCAATCCAAAGAAGTGTACCATTGGACAGGAGGAGGCCAAATATCTTGGGTACACTATTGGGAGGGGGGTGATAAAACCCCAAGTCAATAAAGTCGAGGCCATACAGAGTTGGCCACGTCCCAACAGCAAGAAACAGGTACGAGCCTTTCTGGGAATCGCTGGCTATTATCGACGATTCATTCCCCATTTTGCTTCTCAGGCTGTGCCCCTCACCAACCTGACAAAAGGGAAAGAGTCGGTTATGGTTAAATGGTCCCCAGAGGCTGAGGAAGCATTTCAGTCCTTAAAAACAGCCTTATGTAGCCAGCCAGTGTTGTACTCACCAGACTTCTCTAAGGACTTTGTTGTACAAACTGATGCATCAGACGTTGGGTTAGGAGCAGTGTTATCCCAGGTCTGGGACGGGGAAGAGCACCCAGTCATTTACCTCAGCAGGAAGTTAAAGTCCCATGAGGTAAATTACTCCACGATTGAGAAGGAATGTTTAGCAGTGAAGTGGGTTCTAGATTCCCTTCGGTACTATCTGCTAGGTAGGCACTTTGACCTGGTGACTGATCACGCTCCTTTAAAGTGGATGTCTCAGAACAAGGAGACCAATAGAAGGGTAAATAGGTGGTTCCTAGCCCTACAGGAATTTAACTTTACAGTTAAGCATCGCCCTGGTGTTAAAATGGGGAATGTGGATGCTTTGTCTCGGATACATGCGTGTCTGACTGCTTGTGTTACAACCCCAAGGTTGAAACAAGAGGGGGGGGTATGTGGCAGCACGCAGGTAAAGTCACCTGGTTGTATCCAGGATGGGAAATATATGTGCCCTAGATTCAGGCTTTATCCAGACTTGTACAACTAGAGGGGAAGAGTTAATGAGCCCAGCTGAATTAAGTGGGCTTATTAAGACCTCTACAAAAAACCCCAGCATGCTTAGGGAGATGCTCATCTCTCTGTCACTCTGCTCTTTCCTCCAGTTAGAATGCTTGTTATCAACACATAACTGATTTGCTACTTTTCCTGATTCCTGCCCTACATGGAGCTTGTCGGTAGAGATGAATGACTATGCATGGGTTTGATATTGGCTAGAGCCAGGTTTGGCAAATCCAGAGGGAAGTCTGTGAAGCCCAAACATATCCTGTTTCCCCTAAAATAAGACCTAGTGTGATTGTCAGTGATAGCTGCAATAAAAGCCCTACCCCCCAAATAAGCCCTAGTTAAAGTCCTTGTAGGTCTTCTTTTCAGGGTAGGGCTTATTTTTGAGATAACAGAGTAGGGCTTATTTGGGTGGTAGGGCTTATATTGCAGCCAACACCGACAATCACGCTAGGTCTTATTTTAGGGGAAACAGGGTAGTTATCAACCCCACTAAAGACTACAGGAGGGGAAACTAGTTATTTTTTTCTGGTTTTTTTTCAGTACTAAATGCAAGATCTTGTTATAAAGGGACACGGGCTACTGGGCACTGCCATGGGGAACATATACCAATACAAAAAAGAAGAAAAGAAAATGCTCAAAGGGCAACACTGAAAATACCAAAATCACTTAAGGACCGAAAGATTTTCCCCCTTAATAAACAGGCCATTTTTTGCGATAGGGCACTGAATCGCTTTAACTGACAATTGCACAAACGTGCGATACTGTACCCAAACAAATTTTTTTCCCACAAATAGAGCTTTCTTTTGGTGGTATTTGATCACCTCTGCGATTTTTATTTTTTGCACTATAAACAAAAAAAAGGACAATTTTGAAAAAAAAAAAAACAATATTTTTTACTTTTTGCTATAATAAATATCCCCCCCCAAAAAAAAAATTTCATCAGTTTAGTCCAATATTCTTCTACATATTTTTGGTAAAAAAATTACAATAAGCGTAACATTTTATTTTACACAATAACAAAAGTTTTTTGTCTAAAAACATATAGTCAGTGCTATAAGCACACGATAGAAACATCAATACATCAAACAGCAATGAAGGATAGTTGAATCGACTTCCTCAGCAATAATAGACCCCCCAGAAAATAAACCCCCAGTAAAAAGAAATAGATCCTCAAGCATACCCCACCACCATTGCCCTGCATTTCACTTTATTGCTATTACAAGGGGTCTAACAATTTCCTATGTGATATTATAGGCAGGTGAGGGGCATTTATTAGTCACAGACTGTGCTTGATCCGCTGGGCACCCAGATTTTCAGTTGAGATTTTGGTAGCATGGAAATGTTTACATCTCAGTGTTGGAGATCAGGGAATGAATGTTTGCTGAGATCCTTCCGTTCTCTCTCCTGACATCAGTTATTTTGGTCTGGGCTCCCGGAGACCACTGAGTGAAGAGATCTGTTGGGGGGCATTCAATTCCCCAAAAATGTGATTGGGCAAGTCGGGGAAAACCAGACACCACGTCCTTAACAACCCATGACTCATCAGCTGTCAGCGTGCTTCCCCGCTCACAGCTGATTGTAACAAAAAAAAAGCTGACAATCAAAAAATAGGAAAAAGACCAGCATGGTGTCCCCCCTAAAATCCATACCAGACCCTTATCTGGGCATGCATCCTGGTAGGTCAGGAAAGGGGGGAATGAGCGAGTGCCACCCTCCTGAACCATACCAGGCCACATGCACTTAACATGGGGGGGTGGGTGTTTTGCCCCCCTACCCCAAAGCACCTTGACCTCATGTTGATGGGGATTAGGGCCTCATCCCCACAACTATAGCCAATGGTTGTGGGGGCCTATGGGCAGGGGGCTAATTGGAATCTGGATCCACTTTAACCACTTCAATACCAGGCACTTTCACCCCTTTCCTTCCCAGGCCAATTTTCAGCTTTCAGCACTCTTGCACTTTCAATAAGAATTGCGTGGTCATGCAACACTGTACCCAAGTAAAATTTTTATCATTTTGCTCACACAAATAGAGATTTCTTTTGGTGGCCTTTATTCACAAATATTTTTTTTTAATGTTTTGCAATATAAGCGGAAAAAAAGAGCGGAAATAAAAAAAAAAAAACACACAATATTTTCTACTTTCTGTTTTAAAAGAAATCGAATAAAGTTGAATTTTGTTATGAATTTATTTATTTTTATTTTTTTCACAATTACATTTTTTATTGAATTCAAAAGTTGTAAACATTGATACAATATTTATATAACATGCAAATGATAAAACCGGTATGGTTTGGAGCAATACAGTATAAGTTGCTAATAAGAATTCTATTGAGAGCAGTTATACAATCAATGGGCGAATTAAGAGGAGCAGTAGGGAGTAGGGAGTGGGATGGAGTGGAAGAAATAAAATTACCAATAGTGATGATAATAATAATAAAATTAAGAAAAATAATGGGAGAAAAGGAAGAAAAAGAAAAAAGAAAAATAAGGGCAGGGAGACGATTGGGTAAGAGTATGTGTTGTTTGAAGACTCAGAACAGGAGTGGCAAGCGGAGGAGCAAAATATGCTTGCATAGTAAATCAAATGAGTAATAAATTGTGTGTCGGATATTGAAATATCGTTCATACTTAGAGAGGAGAGTAACAATATGAAGGGAAAGCAGTGTATATAGAGTAAGTAGTGCTAGGAATATTCATATATCACAAAAAGCCATTAAACATCAAGTAAGAATACATTGATAATCATTCGAGAGGGTGAAAAGTAACCAGGGTTGCCAGGTTTCATGGAAGGTGTTACTACTTTCTCGCTTCATTGCTAAGATTTCTTCCATCTTATAAATATAATGTGTTCTTTCAACCCATTCTTTAATTGTCGGGACTCTGATAGTTTTCCAGTGTAGGGGGATTAAGCTTTTAGCTGCCGTAAGTAGATGTCTGCATAAGGACTTCTTGTATTTACTAGTTGTGTATTTAGTAATGTGTAGTAGACATGCCGCTGCGTCTAGAGTCATTGTAGTGTTGGTGATTTGTTTGATCCAGGTAGCTATTTCAGTCCAGTAAGTCTGGATTGCAGTACACTCCCACCAGATGTGTATAAAGGAGCCTATCGCATTCCCACATCGCCAGCATGTGTCTGAAGCCGTGGGTGACCATTTCTTGGTGTTTAGGGGAGTTAGGTACCACTGCGTGAGGTTTTTATATGAGATTTCTTGATATTTAGTGCTAAGTGAGCATTTATGTGCAAAAATGCAGGCTTTCTCCCATTGTGTGTCTTGTAAGTGAGTGTTTAGGTCAAGTTCCCATTTTTCTTTGTGTTTATTTCTTTCGTTGTGCGTTGGATGGGACAGCCAGCTATATGCAACAGATGTTGTTTTAGAAGTCTGGGCGCCCTTGTAACAAATGTCTTCCAGTGGTGTCAGTTGTTGGGAAAAGGAGGATTTATATGAGCTGTTGAGCAGGAAATCTTTTATTTGAATATAAAACCAAGGGTTTATGAAAGAGTCGCTATACTCAGAGTTAAGGGTGTTTAATGACTTAAGTTTGTTATTGTGGAAACAATGTGTGGCTAATAGCTTCTTGTTATGACCTGGGGTGGGGCAAGTTTTATGATATAGTCCAGGGAGGAAGTCCGGGTTGTTGGTCAGGGGAGTCAGTGGGCCTGGTATGGTTGCCAGTTTGTATTTGTGACAGTGGGGTCACTTTGGGACACAGGGTGAATAAAAGAAACCCCCGATATGGTCTGTGATAGCCATATTCAAGGCTGTATAATACATTGTATACTGTATGTGGGGGTTAAGTGTCATTGTTGTGAGGAATTAAGTTGTTTTGCATTTCTATTGTTCATTTAAGTCTATCCTTGTGTGTAGTGTAAAGTGCCAGACAGACTGGCTGCTAACCCTTTGTGAAAAGATGTGTATTGGGTGGGATCGTTTGAAGCATAGCAGACGTCTTGGGATGCTGGGCTCTTGTTCATGTTAAAGCATGTGCCTTAGAATTGTGTATAAAAATACAATGTTGGTTTTTAATAAAGTCATTCCTACTTCAGCAGAGTCAGAGTGCGTCTCGTCTTTTTGCCAGAGGGATCAGCTCCTATAGGAAAGGGTTGTTTAACTGTGGATATTGGTACCGATTGGATGTGTGTCTCGGAGAGGGAACATCGCAAACGGCGTTAACCCCCTTTATATTAGGGGAGCCGTTACATTGGTGGCAGCAGTGGGATCTTCCCTCCAGTTACTGGGACACTTCAAACCACCACAGTAAATGACCAGCTATGCAGCCTGCAGGAAAGCCGCACTGAAAGACTTACTTGAGAGCCGTGGAGGGACCAGTGGGACAAAGAACAAGGCCACCTTGATCAGGGAACTAACCGAGATGGATCAGAGGGATGGTGATACAGGACCCCGGTCAGTTGAAGACTTGTTTCAGCAACGAGTTCGACAGCGGCTGGCATTATATGGTGCTAACCCATCAGAGACCGCCATACAGAATGCCATTAGAGACATCCAGCTGCTTCGGGGACATCTTAGCTCCACACATGGCAAAATTTTTTAACTCTAAAACGGAAGGATCCCCCCTAGACCCACACCTCAACACCGCTTTTATTACAGTGATCCCCAAGCCCAACAAAAACCATGAAGAAGTTGAAAATTTTCGCCCTATTTCCCTTATTAACAACGACCTCAAAATTCTAACCAAAATTTTAGCCAATCGCCTCTCTTCTTTCATTAAATACTATATTCACAAAGACCAAGTAGGCTTCATACCGGGAAGACAGGGACCTGACCAGATTAGAAGAGCAGTTGACATTGTCTCTTTACTCAAATCTGGCTGGAACGGTAAACGAGCTCAGGAAGGGATGATTCTATCCCTAGACCTACACAAGGCCTTTGATGCAATAGACTGGTCGTATATCTTCCTTCTTCTAGACAAATGGGGTTTTGGTCCCCGCTTCAAAGGAATCCTGGGCTCATTGTACTCGACTCCTACAGCCATGATTCGAATTCAGGGTCAACACTCAGAACCACTAAAAATAGCGAGGGGCACTCGGCAGGGATGCCCTCTCTCCCCCCTAATTTTCGCTATGGCGATCGAGACTTTGGCTATAGCAATTCGCTCAAATCCAGATATTCAAGGTGTCTCAGACGGGACAAGGGTTCACAAATGCGGCCTCTTTGCTGATGACTTACTCCTCTTCCTTACTTCACCGACAACATCCCTTCCCAATCTATGCAAACTCCTCCAGGACTTCTCAAACGTTTCGGGTCTCAAGGTGAATTACACTAAATCACATGCCCTGAATATCTCTCTTAGACATGAAACCAAATTAGCTCTACAGAGCTCATTCAATTTTAAATGGAATGACTCCTCTATAGAATATCTGGGCATCAACCTAACGGCCAAGATAGAACAGCTTTACAATGCAAACTTCCCCCCCATGTATCGAAAACTCGAGGAAGATCTGAGACAATGGGAGAAGGGAGGGTTATCATGGTTGGGTAGGATACATTCAATTAAAATGACTTTGCTTCCAAGATTGTTATACCTTTTCAGGGCTTTACCCATCAATATCAAATTGGATCATCTAAGGTCTTTCCAAGCTAAAATAAACAAATTCATTTGGGGGGGTAGAGGCTATAGGATCCCCCAGCAGACGCTGTACGTCCCCAAATCACAAGGTGGCTTGGGGTTGCCGAGATTGCTCTGGTATTTTCAGGCTGCCAGATTAGCTCAGCTCTCAGTAATCTATAACAGCCTGGAAAGACCGGACTGGGTATCCATTGAAAATCAAGCTGCCCCAGACTACACCATTGAGTCGCTACTCTGGTCCCCCCCAAGGCATCGGCCCCCCATTCTTTCCCCGATCCTCTCACAATCGCTCCTCCTGTGGGACAGGTTGAAAAAATCCCCACACCTCATCTCTCATATAAAACCACTAGCTCAAATATTCAACAACCCAGATTTCCCTCCGGGCCTGGACTTCACGGCTTTTAAATGGTGGAGAGACAAGGGTCTTTATCGCATAGGTCACTTTCTGGACGCTCGGGGCCCTATTACCCTGGGACATTGTGTGAACCAACTAGAGATGCCTCCCTCAGAACGCTTCAGGTTCTACCAAATCCGCCATTTCCTCCTGCAGCTTTGGTCGGGTAAGCAAACCTCCCCAAGCTGCACTCCGTACGAATCATGGTGCGGACAAGCCTCGGAACAGAGAGGGGCAGTCTCAGTGGTATACAAGGCCCTGGCTCATCAACCTAATAAATCCTCGTACATGAAGACCTGGGAGACTGAACTGGCATTTGACATGACGATAGAGCAGTGGCAGACTTCCTTCTCCAGAGCCTTTAAAGGCATTAAAAATGTTTCACTAATAGAGGCTGACGTTAAGGTCCTCACCAGGTGGTATCTAACCCCCGCTAGACTCTCCTTGATGTTCCCCTCAGCTGACCCCTGCTGCTTCAGGGGGTGTCTCCTGACGGGGACCATGGCCCACATTTGGTGGGAATGCCCCAGAATTAGGCCTTTCTGGACCAAAGTCCTAACCTTAATAAAGACTGTCACTACCCATGTTATCCCGAGAAGTCCTGCCATTGCACTACTTAATGCTAACCTCCCTGGGATTCCGAAATACTCTCGTAAACTAATTCACTTTATATTACTGGGAGCCAAAATGACAATAGCCAAAGGTTGGAAACTCCCTAAGGTTTCCTTTGCAGCCGCAGTTAAAAAAATCTCTTGGATTATGGTGCAGGAGAAACTTTCCGGAATCCTTCTAGACACTACGGCTCAGTTTGAAGCTACGTGGGAGACTTGGGCTCACCATGTGGGCATTTCGCTAATCCCGGGAGTCCCACCCTAGTTCCCTGGATTACCCTCGATAGTAATGGACGCTCAACTGCGGACACGCTTCCCCTCCCCCCCCCTTTTTTTTTCTTTCCTTCCTTTTCCTCTCCCCTCTCACCCCCTGTCCACAGGTTCAGAAGCCTGTTGTTTTTGTTTCAGTTGAGTCTCAGTGGGTTGCTTCAATTTCAAAGACTTGCTCGGTTCTCCTATTTTTTCCTGCAATGTTATATGCTACTGTTGAACTGAGGTGCGGGCAATGCTCTCACACCACTTTTATGATACCTCTCCATTTGGATCCGGGAGACCTCCTCCTCGTTGGGGGATAGCGTTGGTTACCGAGTGTCCCCTCCTCCGCACAGTGTGCTCCCAGTCGGGGTGCGGGGGAGGACTAGCTAATGTTTTCCAGATTAGACCTCGCTTTTCCCTAAAGCTAGCTAGTAAACGTCTCCTATGAAGTGTGTCTATGCTTCACATCCTGGACGGTATACTAGGTCACCCCTGATACGTTTCTCTTGCAATGTATGTTACCTGTTTCGAGTATGTATGTTCACTTGATGTATATTGTTTTGCCTAAATTCTCATGATTGTTAAAACCAATAAAAATCTTTGAAAGTAGAGACATCCAGCTGCAGGATGAGCGACAGGAGAGAGAACTAGAGCGGCAACATGAACAGAGAATGGCAGAAATACGGCAATCAGAGACAACACTTAAAAATGCAGCGCCTGTCCGTAAGTTGCCCTTTCGGGCGTTCAAACTATTTAAGGAGGGAGAGGAGGAAATTGAAGCATTCCTGCAGGACTTTGAGAGACTATGCCAGATACATGAAGTACTGCCCAAAGATTGGGTCGTCTTACTGGCAAGTAATTTAACTGGCAGAGCGGCGGATGCGTATTGGGCCCTGGAGGATGAGGACGCTAAAGACTATGATCGGGTAAAAGAAGCTCTGCTAGCCCGATTTGCCATTACACCCGAAGCCAGCCGGATTAAGTTTCGAGAATCTCGGAAACAAACCCACATAACATACGTGGATTGGGCACATCGTCTGCAGCGAGACCTTAAGGGCTGGATCCAGGGAAGCCACGCTCATACCATAGAGGACATCACCCAACTAGTACTCTTAGAACAGTTCTTTAACCACACCCCTCCGGTACTACGGGATTGGGTACGAGATAAGCAACCACGGACTGTACAGCAAGCGGCTACTTTGGCCGATGAATATCTGGACTCTCGAAGGTCAGGCGGAAGCGAGCGCTATCCACCATCTCGGCCCAGTTTATCAGCCTCTAACACAGCTTCAGCACCAACCCCAGCGGCCACTTATCCTCAGCAGCCCAGGTTCAACGCCCAGGACTATGCACAACCCATCAGGTGTTTCGGATGTAAACAGCTAGGGCACAAAAATCCAGACTGTCCATTAAATCCAGACATCCAGTCCCAGTCATGGAGACAACCAGCAAGGGGGAGCCCCCGCACACCCATGCCTGCGGCCCACTGCGTTGAGGGGGAAGAACATTGGGGCGTCCTGCACGAGGCTGATCCAATACAAGCAGCTAACCGTGACAACAGGCAACAACACAGGCAGACGGTCCGGGTTAATGGAACGGTAGCCAATGGCTTACGTGATAGCGGTGCTACCATGACCCTACTACGGAAGAACCTCATCCCAGAGAGCCAACACACCGGAGACACTGTAGCCGTAAGAGTAGCGGGAGGTACCATCTTCCGGCTACCCGTGGCCCGTGTTCACCTGGATTGGGGGGTTGGTTCGGGACACGTGAATGTGGGGGTGATGAAGGACTTGCCTGCGGATGTACTACTGGGGAATGATTTGGCCCCCATGTTTTCTGCTTACACCCCGATGGGCCCCGATGAAGTCAACCCTGTGACTACCCGTGCACAGACACGTACTGCTGGAACCGGCCCACTTGCTGCAGAGACCCAGGTGAGACTATCCTCCCCGACACGTACCTTAGATCAGGCGCGCCTAGGCTGGAATACCCCAGAAGCATTCGGGAGGGAAACTCGGGAGGACCCGACCTTACACAAGTATAGGGCTAAGGCAGATACTCAGGAAAGGGGAATGGATGGGGAGCTGTTTGAATGGGATGGGGATAGACTGTATAGGATCCCTAAGCCATCTCAGAGAAGTAAGGCCCCTTCGCAGAAACGACAGCTGGTGGTACCTAAGAAATACCAGCTGGAGATTCTGCGAATCGGGCATGATGTGCCGCTAGCGGGACATCTAGGGTTCCGTCGCACGGCCCATAGGATCACACAGAATTTCTTCTGGCCCAATTTTAGCCAGGATGTGCGACAATACTGCAAAACGTGTGACACATGTCAACGGATAGGGAAGAGGGGGGACCACCCTAAGGCTAAACTCACGTCCATGCCTATTATTGGGGAGCCCTTTTACCGCATAGCCGTTGACATTGTGGGTCCCCTTGCCCGGCCTAGTCCATCCGGAAAGAAGTATATTCTCACCGTGGTGGACTACGCCACCCGTTACCCAGAGGCAGTAGCTATGTCCAACATTGAAGCAGAGACAGTAGCTGATGCCCTGGTTAAGATTTTTACCAGAGTGGGGTTCCCTAAAGAGATTCTCTCTGACCAGGGAACCCAGTTTACCGCGGTACTCACCCAGCAGTTGTGGAAGGTGTGCAATATTAAGCCCTTACTGAGCTCCCCCTACCAACCCCAGACTAATGATCTCTGCGAACGCTTTAACAGGATCCTCAAGCAAATGCTGAGGACCTTTTCGGACTCTTGCAGAGACTGGGAGAGATTCCTGCCTCACCTGTTATTTGCGTACAGAGAGGTACCCCAGGAATCTACTGGGTTCTCGCCCTTCGAGTTACTCTATGGGAGAAGGGTCCGTGGACCCCTCGATCTCATCAGAGGACACTGGGAGGGAGATACAGAGCAAGAAGGGACCCCCATAGTAACCTATGTTCTGGAACTCAGGGACCACATGGAGCAACTGTCTCTGATGGTAAGAGAGAATCTCCAGGCGGCCCAGGGAAGACAGAAGAGATGGTACGACCGGGGGGCCCGACAGCGGGTCTTCCAGGTTGGGCAGAAGGTCTTAGTGCTCAAGCCAGTGAAGACTGACAAGATGCAGGCATCTTGGCAGGGCCCGTATAAAGTAGTAGCCCAGGTATGTGATACTACCTATGTCATTGCCAGCTGTGCAGATGAAAGAATCCAGCGAACCTTTCATGTGAACATGCTGAAGGAGTATCAGGAACGGCAGGAGGATGTTGCGGCAGTATGTGCCCCTGCTGCGGATGACTCAGAAGGTTTACCCCGCCCTGACTTACTAGAGAGAGAGCCCCAGACCGACCTCATTAACCTTGTACAGCTAGGAGACCGGTTAAGCCCCACAAAGAAGGAACAGGCTAAGCGGCTTCTGTGGGAGAAACAGGCGACGTTCTCCCAAAGACCGGGCTATACGACCTTGACTGTACATAAGGTAGAGACCCCTGGACAAGCACCCCTCCGCCAGTCCCCCTACCGTATCCCTGAAGCAGTCCGAGAGGAAATGCGGAAGGAGATACAGGAGATGATTCAGTTAGGAGTCATTGAGCCTTCTGGCAGCCCTTGGGCCTCGCCTGTAGTCCTGGTGCCTAAGAAAGACGGGACTACCCGGTTCTGCGTGGACTACAGGCGACTTAACGAGAAGACCACCACCGATGCCTACCCGATGCCCAGGGTAGACGAACTACTAGATCGTATAGCCAGGGGACGTTATTTAACTACAATAGACCTGTGTAAAGGTTATTGGCAGATTCCCCTGGCCGAGGATGCTATCCCCAAGTCGGCATTTGTTACCCCATTTGGCCTGTACCAGTCTAAGGTCATGCCATTTGGAATGAAAAATGCCCCGGCGACCTTCCAACGTATGGTGGATAGGCTCCTCGATGGCTTCCAGGATTTTGCATGTGCATATCTGGATGACATTGCGATCTACAGTGGGTCTTGGGAGGAGCACCTGGTTCACATAGGAGTGGTTCTGGACAAAATTCAGGCCGCAGGCCTGACCTTGAAACCAGACAAGTGCCATCTAGAGATGGCGGAGGTACAGTACCTGGCACACCGAGTGGGGTGTGGGAACCAGCGACCCGAGCCAGCCAAGGTAGAGGCAGTAGCTAACTGGCCCACGCCCCGTACTAAGACCCAGGTATTGGCCTTCTTGGGAACTGCAGGGTACTACCGACGTTTTGTCCCTAATTATAGTGCTATCGCCAAACCCCTGACTGACCTGACAAAAAGAATTTACCTAGGCAAGTCCTCTGGTCTCCAGCTTGTGAATCCGCGTTTCTAGCCCTCAAGCAAGCACTTGTAAATGCCCCTGTCTTGGCTGCCCCAGTACCTAACAAACGTTTTCTTGTCCACACGGATGCTTCCATGTTTGGACTGGGGGCGGTGCTGAGCCAAGTTGGGGAGGATGGAGGAGAACACCCTGTCGCATACCTGAGTAGAAAACTATTACCCCGGGAAGTGAGCTATGCGGCAGTGGAGAAGGAATGTTTGGCCCTGGTCTGGGCCCTTAAAAAGCTGAACCCTTACTTATACGGACAGGAATTTTCACTGGTCACCGACCACAACCCATTGGTCTGGCTTAACCGGGTCTCCGGAGATAATTGCAGGTTGTTGCGGTGGAGCTTAGCCCTACAACCTTACAACTTCACCATCAGCTACCGACCCGGTAAGCAAAATGGCAATGCTGATGGGTTGTCCCGGCAAACCGACGCCCTCCCGGGCTCCTAGTGCAATGTTGATGGGTTATCCAGTATTGGAAGAATGGACCCATGGACTAACTGCGGAGTCAACCCGTCTGGGGTCCCCTCCTCTGTTAGTCTCCTGCCGAAAGGGGAGATGTGTGACAGTGGGGTCACTTTGGGACACAGGGTGAATAAAAGAAACCCCCGATATGGTCTGTGATAGCCATATTCAAGGCTGTATAATACATTGTATACTGTATGTGGGGGTTAAGTGTCATTGTTGTGAGGAATTAAGTTGTTTTGCATTTCTATTGTTCATTTAAGTCTATTCTTGTGTGTAGTGTAAAGTGCCAGACAGACTGGCTGCTAACCCTTTGTGAAAAGATGTGTATTGGGTGGGATCGTTTGAAGCATAGCAGACGTCTTGGGATGCTGGGCTCTTGTTCATGTTAAAGCATGTGCCTTAGAATTGTGTATAAAAATACAATGTTGGTTTTTAATAAAGTCATTCCTACTTCAGCAGAGTCAGAGTGCGTCTCGTCTTTTTGCCAGAGGGATCAGCTCCTATAGGAAAGGGTCGTTTAACTGTGGATATTGGTACCGATTGGATGTGTGTCTCGGAGAGGGAACATCGCAAACGGCGTTAACCCCCTTTATATTAGGGGAGCCGTTACAGTATTGCTGGGCGATCTTGTGCCAGATGGTTAATGTGTTGGCTACCAAAGGGTTCAACGTATGTCTTGTAGATTTAGAGTGCATCGTCCATGGGTAAAATAGAGCCTGTCTTGTGTTGTTGGCTAATTCGAGTTGTACCCAGTCCTTAACTTCGGTGTGACAATGCCAGTCAATAAGTCTGGTGATGTGGGTAGCGTAGCAATATTTTTTGAAATCTGGTAGGCCCAGTCCTCCTGCGTTTTTAGGCAGGGTGAGGGTCCGGAAATTAATTCTGGGTCTCTTATTAGCCCAGAGAAATTTTCTTTGCAACGACTGTAGTTTGGAAAAAAAGGAATTGGGTATCGCAATAGGCAGAGCATTGAAGACGTATAGTAGTTTGGGGAGAATAGCCATTTTTAGAATGGCAGCTCTACCAAACCCGGAGAATTATTTGGGAGTCCAGCGGGTGAGATCTTTGGCTATAGAATTTAATATGGGGACGTAATTTGCTTTGTAGAGAGACTCTATTGTGCGGGTAAGTTTGATTCCCAAATAATTAAGTGTGTTCTGTTCCCATCTAAATTTATAATTCCCTTTAAGACTATCGAATTCTGCTGTTGGGAGATTGAGATTAAGTGCTTCTGATTTTGTGTAGTTAATTTTAAAATTTGAAATAAAACCAAATGTCTCAAAAATCTTAAAGAGGTTCGAAAGGGAAACATGTGGTTGCGTAATGAAAAATAAGAGGTCATCCGCGTAAGCGGCAAGTTTATATTCACGTCCGTGAACAATAAGACCTTTGATATCTAGAGAGAGGTTGATTGTTCTGATCAGTGGTTCCAGGGTCAAAATGAATAGGATAGGGGATAGTGGGCATCCCTGGCGAGTGCCGTTGTTTATCTGGATCGATTGAGATAAGATGTCATTAATTTTGATTTTAGACTGTGGGGTCTGGTAAAGGGCTCTGATCCAATTCAGCATGCCTCCACCCAGGCCTATATGAGCGCAGGTAGAGAACATGTAGTCCCAAGAAACCCTATCGAAGGCCTTCTCGGCGTCTGTTGACACCAAGAGGCCTCCGATTTTAGAGCTCCCTCCGTAATGGAGCAAGTTTAGGGATTTGACAATGTTGTCTCTTGCCTCTCTTCCAGGCATGAAGCCTGCCTGTTCCGGGCCAATGATTTTTGAAAGTAGTGGCTTTAACCTATTCGCAATAATTTTTGCTAGTAATTTCACATCAATATTCAAGAGTGATATTGGTCTAAAGTTGGCACAATGGGTTGGGTCTTTATCTGGCTTTGGTATAACCGCTATGTGCGCCATAAGGAAGGAGTGGGAGTTGTTTTCATGGCTTGCCAGGTGATTAAAAGCCTTCAGAAGGGGTTTAGAAAGTAATTGCGAATATGTTTTGTAATATTGGGATGTGAACCCGTCTGGCCCTGGGCTTTTACCAGATTTCAAGTCTTGTATTGCGTTTTGTATTTCATTTATGCTAATTGGGTCATTTAGTTGTTTTGCGTCAGAGGGAGATAATGAAGGGATTTCGCTATTTAAAAGGAACTGTTGTATCATCTCTTCTCGTGTGTGTGGTATGTGGGCAGGTCTGTGCTGTGGGGGAATCCTGTACAGTCTAGAATAGAACTCTTGAAAAAGGTCAGCTATTTTTTCAGGCATGTGTTCCAGGAAGCCCTTGTCGTTTCGTATCACATGTATATGGTTAGAGATCTTTGCATCCCTTAGGGCTCTAGCGAGTTGTTTTCCGCTCTTGTCGCTGTGTTCATAAAATATGCTTTTACGAAAAAAAAGAGCCTTCTGAGTTTGAATTTGTAGCAATTGTAGTAAGGAATGCCTGCAGCAGGCAAGCTCTTCCGCTGCTGAAGCCGTAAGGGATTGCTTATGTTGTGCCTCTAGTTTTGAGATTTTATTGGCTAGTTCCGTTATGGCAGCTATTCGCTCCTTTTTCCTTTTGGCTCCCCATTTTATAAATTCTCCCCTGATTACGCTTTTGTGAGCTTCCCAATTAGTAAGTGGGTTGGTGTCGGAATCAGCGTTGTTGAGAAAATATGTGTTAATGGATTCGTGAATATCATCACAGATGATCTGGTCAGTCAGTAAAGCGGCATTCAATTTCCAATTGTAGAATTTCTGTTTGTGCGGGGTTCGTTTAAGAGTGACAGCAGTGGGGGCATGGTCTGAGATAGTAATGATACCAATATTCGCCCTTTCTAAGTTAATGAGATCCATCTGGGAAACGAAAATTAAATCAATTGTGGAATATTTTTTGTGTGATGCTGAGTAGAAAGTATAGTCTTTCCCTGTTGGGTGCACGGATCTCCATGAGTTCACCAGGGAAATAGAGCTCAGAAGAACCTTAATTATTTTTAGAATTTTATAGGCAATGTGAGTATGTCCCGTGGAAGAGTCCTGAAGTGGGGATAGAGGTATATTGAAGTCCCCTCCTAGAATAGTGCAACCCTCCGCGAACCATTTCAATTCATTTATAATTACATTGCAAAAGATAACATGAGCCTTATTCGGAAAATATACATTCGCTAATGTAATTGGGGAGCCTTCCCAAGTGCCTTTCAGGAAGATATAGCGTCCCTCTGGGTCAATTAGTTGGTTGGTCAGATCAAATGGTGCGTGTTTGTGTAGGAGGATGGAAACACCTTTTGTCTTAGCTTCTGGGTTCGTGGCATGAAAAGCCTTGGTGTAGAGATTGTCAGTGAGTTTGGGGATATTTTGACCCTTGAAGTGTGTTTCTTGTAAAAATACTATGGACGGATTCGTTTTCTTGATTTCTTTTAAAAATTTGGTTCTCTTCTCGGGAATATTTAGCCCGTTAATGTTGTGTGAGACTAGGGTTGGGGACTTGCCTAAAAAAGAGTAGGCCATAATAGAGGGGGGAGAGAGGAGCAAAAAAAAAAAAAAAAAAAAAGGGGGGGATTAAAGGAGTGGGTTAGGTTAAGGGTGGTGTGGGGTGTAGGTGAGGGTTGTAGTGAAATGGATTGAGAGTGTCTCTCTGGAGTCGAGATGCTGATCCACGTCAACAGCTGACGTGATGCCAGTGGAAGGTGTGGCCCGCCAAACACCTGGGTCGACTCTTGGGGGTGAGTGGGAGGTGGACCGGTGGACGGAAAGGTGAAGTTTCACTAACGAAACTACCGGGATGTGGAGTGGATGACTCACGGGGATTCGGGAAGTGATTGTTTAAAAGAAATTGCTAAATCTCTTAGGCCCTCTTTTGGAGACCAGCGTAGTGTTTGCCAAGAGATTACATATGTTCGCTGTGTGGATGGGATAGAGTTAACATAACAAGTTTCATAGAAAATAACAGGTAAAATGCAAGATTGCAGTGTGTCTGTAATTAAAGCAACTAGACTAGAAGAACGCTTGTTGTGTATCACTGCTAGATTGTGCATTTGTCTGTACCTATTGCGTTAGGAGTAGCTGCTGTATCGCCTGTCGCTACAGTATATGTTCAAAATCGTCCAACAGCTTGGTGGCGATATGCTGAGCCATTGGAGGAATGAGAACATTAAGACTTAAAAGGCAGGTCATATATAAGCAGGGGAACAGATCCTAGATACAGTTTTAAGAATAACATAACCTTTAAGTAAACAAAAAAAAAACATTTGGCAATGTAGCCGTCAGAGTATTAACGAAACAATAGTGTGCGAACTGGACTCATGGAAAGTGAGTGGTACACTTTGTACGGTCGGTGTTGACCTCCGAAGGTGTGAAGTCTCATGAGTTCTGTCCACTTGAAGTGTTAAACACGCTCTTCGTTGTCTCGAAAGACGACAGAGTGCTTAAGTGGTAGAACGTATCTTACCCTCGAGTAATGAGGACGGCTGTACGAACGGATAATATAGCTCCGACCGGTTGAACCAGGGCCGTGTAAAGACGACTGAGATCCGGGCGGATTGTTGGGTACTATCGATCGTATCAAGTCACGCAGCCTGTCTTTAAGGAAAATTGCGTACCTTGCAGAGCGATTCTCGTCCACTCGTGATGAGAGAGGCCGGTTGTAATGGGTATAGGCACAGGGATCTGTCAACATTTATCATCGGGTGAAGTCCTGCGCAACGTAGATCTGTTACTCTTTGGACATGAAGAAACTGTTCCCTGAAAACGTAGGGAGTAGAAAAAATATAAAAAGAAAAAATAGAAAGAAAGAGAGAAAAAAAAAAAATAGAAACGAATACGACCAAAGGCTCAGGAGTGAGCAGTGAACTTGTAAGTCAAGATAGGAAAAGTGTAGCCTTATTTTTCACAGCGAGTGACATTCTTTAGGGAACATCCGCGGGCCCGTTCATTACAGTCTGTGATTGCTGGCGTAGGGAGGATTGTGGTTGTTTCTGTTCACATTACTTCTGTGTCTCCCAAGATGGTAAGGGGATTTCGCAGGTGAAGGGCCTGTCATAGATGGCAGGTTGTTGACTGAGGGAGGTAGCCTATATTCAGCATACCAATCAGGGAGGTCAACAGGTGCAATCTGTAGGTGTTCACAAAAAGCGAGCAGATCTTCAGGGACTCTGAGCATATGTTGTTTGCCATTGAATGTAGCCTGCAGTGCAAATGGGAACTTCCACCTGTACGAGATCCCTTTCTCCTTAAGTACTTCCAGCAACGGTCTCAAAGCTCTTCTATTCCGCAGAGTTATAGGGGAGAGATCCTGGAATAGTTGCACAATGACGCCGTTGAACGTTATTTGATCGTTTGCTCTGGCTTTCAATAGTATTTCCTCCTTCAAAGGAAAATTAGGTAGGCAGCATATGATGTCCCTCGGCGGGTTGTTATCAGGTGCTTTGGGTCTCAGAGCTCTGTGCGCTCTGTCGAACTCTATCGGGGAGTCATCAGGCCTTTCTATGAGTCTGTTAAAGATGGTAGATAAAGCTGGTTTAATTTGTTCTGGGGCGACAGATTCAGGAATTCCCCTCACTCTGATACTATGTCTCCTTCCTCTGTTATCGAGGTCTTCGATCTGCCTATTCATTTCAACCATCTGTTGGGAGTGAGTTGTTGTAATGTCATCCAGTCTCACTAAAGCTCTGTCTCTCCTCTTGCCCGCCCTGTCATTGACCGCCATTTGTTCAGATAGCCTGAGTAGTTCAGACTTGATGTCTGTGATAGCTGCTGAAAAGGAATTTTTAATATCCGCAGCTATTTCTGTCATGGTTGCATAAGTTAGAGGGGAGTCACAGGTGTCAATACCTCTGGAGGAGTCCTCCGAAGCTGGTATGGATAGCTCATCATCCTCCCTGTCCTCTCTGTCTTCTCTCCCCGCAGATCTGTGAGCCGGCGCCATCTTGGGACTGCAGCTCCCGTCGTTATACCGGTATTTGCTGAGGTTTGCCGGCGATTGTTTGCTTTTTGGTGTGCCCGATGAGCGTAGGGGCCGTATGTGTGCCCCTTTTTTCATGTGGTTTGGCATAATCGCCCTTTATAGCGGTCCGTTTTCGATCCGAATCCCCTGAGTCCTCGGAGCTCCTCTACTCAGCGTCCATCCACGCTGCTCGCCAAGCCACGCCCCCCGAATTTTGTTATAAATTTAAGCCAAAATGTATTCTGCTACATGTAAAAAAAAATCCCATTAAGTGTATAATAATTGGTTTATGTGATCACAGACATATATATGCATATGATCATGTACAGATGTGCGTTGATGATCACAGACATATGTGTGCAGTTGATCATTGGGACATATGATTTTACTGTTACATATGTTGGGGACAGGTGTTTTTACTGTGTGGGGACAGTGTTTTAGGGACACTTTTTTAGGGACATTGTGATTTTACATTGTGTGGGCACATGTGTGTGGACACTGGGCCAATGATCAATGTGTAAAAAGCTGTAAAAAATGGCTCATACTTACTGATCACCGGCTGGCTTCAGCGATCCGCTCCCCTCTCCTCAACTGACAACTTTTTTTTAATTGAAAAACAAACTTTATTGAAAAAAACTAAGAAAAAAAACAAAAAAGAAGGAAACAGAGAATATAACATACATAGTAAGCATACATAAGGTACATCAGGTAATAAGGGCCAACCTGGCCAAGGCAGTGTTGCATACATGAGTGCTTTGGGATAGTTGCGCCGCATAGGGTTTAGATACCCATCATGGGTAGCATCATCGTAAGACCAATCCGTGTCAACCGGGGAAGGGGCAGGAGGCGGAGAGAGAAAGAAAAAAAAAGGAGGAAAGGGAGGGGGACACAATAAAAGCAGACCCATGGGGTGGAGGAAGCACAGAAAGGGAAAAACAGAGGGGGGAGGGGGGCAAAGGATCAATACAACAGCATATCAAGTACATGTCTCCCCATCCCCCAACCATCTGCCCCATATCTGCTCGAATTTAAGTGGACATCCTCTATGCGTATATATTAATTTCTTATACGGGAGGGTATCGTTAACCTCTTTCTTCCAACATTGGACCGTGGGGGGGAGGGCCTGCATCCAGCCGCGAGCAAGCACTTTTCTCGCCAGGAACAGTGTTTCATGTAAAAAGGTACGAAGGGACTTGTCAGCTTCAAATTCTGGCAAGAGACCAAGTAAGCACAGCTTCGGGTCAAGGCTAACAGGAGAGCCCATCTGGTCATGGAGAAAGCGAATTACCTGTATCCAGTATGTTTGTATAACCGGGCAGGACCATATGAGGTGATAGAAGGAGCCTGGGGTGTGGTCGCATAAGCGGCATCCCGGATTATACGTGGGTTTGAACCGTGCTATCTTTTGGGGGGTCAGATATGTCCTATGAACAATGTACAGCTGTGTGAGGCGGTCCGAAAGTCTGGGGGATACTCTCTTCACATCCCCCAATACATCATCCCACTCCTCGTCCTCAATTAATCCAACATCCACCTCCCATCTGGCCTTGGCGGCGTAAGCCAATGCCCCGGAATCTGGGAGACGGATGGCGGAGTAGAGGGCAGAGATCAACCTGGTTGGCTCAGCCCCTGTGACTATATCTACTATAGGAGGGACTGTCAGGGGGGGTTGGAGCCGGGAAACTGAGTCTGTAGCGCATGTCGGAGCTGTAAATATCGGAAGAAGAGATGGTTAGGGAGTGCGAATTCTTCCTTTAGCATTTGAAAGGATTTAAGCCCAGAGCTAGTCATGACTTGGTGCATGTACAATATCCCATACCGCGTCCAAGCTGCGGGGTCTGGAACGGACAGCAGTTCGGGCAAGTGAGTGTTGAACCAGAGAGGAGTATAAGAATGAACCTGTGGGGTCCCAAGTTTGTTTAGGGCCGTCCGCCATATCCTCCGGTGATGCGTCAACATGTCTACTTTTGGATAGGGGGAACGTTTTGACAGTGGAGCCCTAAGGACTGACTGAAGTGGGGTGTGAGCAGGGTCATCAGGGCGTTTACAAAGTAATGTCTGGTATCTTGGTAGCTCGCTCTTGTCAAAGTGATAAAAATGGGACAATTGGGAGGCAAGGTAGTAATCCTGGAAATCTGGAAGGGCAGCCCCTCCCATTGTCACTGGATTCTTCAGAAGTCTCCAAGACAATTTGTGTCTGCTGTGGCCCCATATAAATGAATTGAGAATTGATTCAATCGTCTTGAAAAAATTTTGTGGTATATACAGGGGTGCATGCCACACCAAATAAAGTATCTTGGGCAGAAGTATCATTTTGACCAGATGAATGCGTCCCATAACGCCCAGAGGTAGTCTGGCCCAGGTTTGTGTCTTGGTCTTAATCAGGGCGTAAAGGGGTTCAATGTTTAGGGGTACATAGTCTGTCAGCGATCTAGTGACCTGCACTCCTAAATACTTGATCACGGAAACCCTAGGGAGATCTAGAGGAGGGAACGTGGGTACAGGGGGGAAATGATCAAGCGGAAGGATCTGGGATTTGGACCAGTTAATGCTCAGACCCGAATGACTACCGATACAGTCTATGGTATGGAGGGCTGCAAGAAGGGAAGGACCCGAGTCGGCTAAGTATAGGAGTGTATCGTCAGCATACATCCCGATCTTTTCCTCCAGGTTTCCTATCCTAAGGCCACGAATTCTGGCGTCTGCGCGAACCATAATAGCCAGTGGCTCCACAGCCAACGCATACAACATGGGGGAAAGGGGGCAGCCTTGTCGAGTCCCTCTCTCCAGCGGGAACTGCTCAGAGAGCCAGCCGTTCACAAACACCTTGGCCCTCGGGGATTGATACAGGAGTTGGACCCAGCGGATAAAGTTGGGGCCAAGTCCAAATCCCAAGAGGCATTCCCACAGGTAGTTCCACTCCACGGAGTCGAAGGCCTTGGCAGCATCCAAAGCCACCACGACCCGCGAGCCGACTTCATCATGGGATCCCTGGATGTTCATAAGTAAGCGGCGGATATTCATGGCGGTGTTTTTTCCTGGCATAAAGCCAGTCTGGTCAGGGTGGATCAGTGAGAGGATAACCTGATTAAGGCGGGAGGCAAGAATCTTAGCCAGTATTTTAATGTCAACCTGTAGTAGAGAGATAGGTCTATATGATTCCGGATAGTGTTGGTCCTTCCCTGGCTTGGGAATCACAACTATTTGTGCGTCCCTAATGGAGGGGGGTAGGATTCCTGTGTCAAATATGGACTCATATAAGTCATGGAGTTTAGGGGTCAAAAGTTCAGAGTAGGTGGCATAAAATTCTAGCGGCAGACCGTCAAGTCCTGGTGCTTTAGAAGCGGCCAGAGAGGAAATTGCCTTGGAAATATCCTCCTCAGTAATGGGGGCCTCTAAAAGGTCAAGTTGGGCGTCTGTCAGTTTGGAAAATGTAATTCTCGCCAAGTAGTCTCTGGTGTCTTGGGGAGTATGAGTGACCCGAGTGGCATAGAGTGCTCGATAAAATCTCGCAAACTCCTCCGCCACCTGTTGCGGATCCGTAATACCATTCCCCTGGGTGTCCAACAGCGACACCACGACCGGGGGACGGGAATCTAAGTGAGCGAGGTAAGCGAGTAGTTTGCCCAATCTTTCTCCATATTCAAATACCCTTTGCCTACAGAAAAAGATGCGCTGCTTGGCCTGTTCCGTATGTAGCTGGGAGACCTGTCATAGCTGGAGCTTAAGATTAGTGGCTGCGTCAGGCGAGGGGTCTCGCTGAAACTCCTCCTCCAATCTCTGTAGGTGTTCCGTAGCCTGTTGGACAACAAGTTTGGACGACCGCTTAAGTCTGTTAATGCGCGTGGAGAGCAGGGAGCGGGCGTAAAGCTTAAATGTGTCCCACACCATGTCGTATGTAGTGGAGTCCCCGTTAACTGCAAAATAGTGCTGCAACTCCGTAGAGATGTCCCCCTGCTCCCGCAGGGCGGCCAGCCAAAATGGGTTCAGCCGCCAAGTAGGAGAGGGAGAGGCCCCCAGGAGCCGCATCGTAATCCAGTAGGGGGCGTGATCCGAGAGGATTCTCGGAGCGAAGCCCACATCTTCCAGTCTGGGTGTCAGAGTCTGTGAAATGAGAATGAAGTCAATTCGGGACATTGTGTTATGGCTGGCTGAGAAGCACGAGTATGCTTTAGCATGGGGATGCTTGTGGCGCCATGTATCGACAAGAGCAAAGTCGGTCAATATACGGTGTAGTCTGGTATGGGCTGGAGGGTCATCAGGGGAGTCCGGGGTGCCCATGCGGTCCAGAGCGGGAATGAGGGTCATATTAAAGTCCCCCAACCACACTGCCGGCACCGAGGGGTAGTGTGCCATAAATGCAAGGCCCTCCTTAAGTACAACTGAGTTATAGGGGGGGGGGGACATAGCAGGCTATTATCAAAATAGGGGATCCATTAATGGTGGCATGCAGGAATACATATCTGCCCTGCCAGTCCGTCTGGAGCAGCACTAGGTTAAACGGCACCCTTTTAGCAATTAGGACCGAAACCCCCCTGGAGTATGAGGTGTGGGTAGCATGGTACGCCCAACCTATCCACGGTTTCTTAAGAGAGGACTGGAGATGGCCAGTAACATGGGTCTCAACAAGCGCGATAATGTCAGCACGCTGAGACTTAAGGAATGTCAGGGCGGCAGTGCGTTTTATCTTGTTCCGCATGCCTCTGACATTCCACGTAAGGAACTTTAAGGAGCTCATGGTGGGTGCAGGGCGTAAACAATAAACCATAGGCGGACCAGAATCAGCAGGGCAGTCATGGCCAAGTTAGTGCGCACAGAACACAATAGCAACCAATTCAAAAAATGCTTGTATGACTTTAACACAGTACCTATAGTAGAAACAAACGTTAGCAAACATAGTGGTACAAAAAAAATAAAAACCACAACATACCACCCCCCACCCAGTCCAGTGCCACCCCAACACGGCTTGGACATCATACCCCAAAACTGGGTACCAACAGGGGACATCCAATGCTTAGAACCCATTGGAGGCAAGGAACTTATTTGCAGAGGAGCATAGATACCCAAGGTAACAAAAAGAAAAACAAAGGGGGATAAAAAAAAATCAGATAAATGGGGGAGGGAGAAATACCCAAAAATCCTAAAAATCCTAGGGGGGCGACTTCTTCTCTGGAAGGTGCATGGGGAGCAGGGGCCACAAAGGTGTGATACCATCATGGCCGAGCAGGGGGGAGCTCCGCCCGCCTTAGGGATGATGAATAAAGTACAGTAGAATAGTCCTGGATGTCGTATTATCTTCGGTCTTCCCCAGGTGCTCCTCAGGCACAGGGGAGGTAGGGATCTCAGAGCAGCGGAACACCGAGAGAGAATAGACAGGCTGTGAGATCCAGTACAAGATGAAAAGAAAGTCTTCCCGGGATAGTCCCCTGGCCCTGCAACGGGCGTCGATTAATAGCATGCTCATCGCGACGACTCAATCATCAAAGTAGCAGGGGGAGATATCGTGGGGACCCACGGGAGCGGGAAAAGAAAGGGAAAGCATCCACAGTGCATAGGTAGGGTGAGATGTTCAGTCTCGGCGTTCTCTCTGGTCAATCCAGGTGGATGCCGAGGCAGGGTCTTCAAAAAAGTGGGTCTGGCCCTCGCATTCCACGCGAAGCTTCGCAGGATACAACATTGCATATTTAAGGTGTAGGACCCGAAGGCGTCGCTTAACATCCTGGAACCTGGATCGCTGCCGTTGCACCTCGCTGGAAAAGTCTGGGAATACCGCCACATGAGTATTGGTATGGGGGATATTGCCCCTCTCTCTAGTCAGGCGGAGAATTTTGTCACGGTCTCTGAAGTTAAGAAATTTCGCAATCAGAGTACGCGGTGGGGCCCCCTGGGGAGGGGGACGGGCCGGAATCCGATGAGCTCTCTCCACAGCGAACATCACCGAAAATGCCTCTCTTCTGAAGGTGGAGGTCAGGAGACTTTCAAGGAAACCTGCGGGATCATTACCCTCAGCTGTCTCAGGGAGGCCGATGAAGCGGAGACTACATCTTCGGAGACGGTTTTCCATGTCGTCCTGTTTCGCGCAAAGCTGTTGCAGCTGACGGCGTACCTCGTCAGTGGTGTGCTGCAGGGGGTGTATGATGTCTTCAGCTCTACTGATGCGGGTCTCTGTCTCCGCCACACGATCCCGGAGGGTAGAGAGGTCTTGCCGGATGAGAGACACATCAATTTTGACCTCCTCAATTTTGGAGGTGAGCGTGCTCTGACAGAGGGCTATAGCGTCCAGGACTTGGGTGGTGGCCGACGTAGAGTGGTCTGCGTCAGAGGGAGCACTAGCGCCATCTTTGGCCCGGTGATCCTCCTCATGGCGGCGGTATCTGGCAAGCTTGTCAGCGGTCTCGTTAGACTTTTTCGGTGGGGACATGGTCCAGGATGGTCCGGGGTGTTCCAAGATGGCCGCTATATATTAGGGCAGCTTCTCAGTCTCCCTTCTCGTAACAACCGCCAAGTACTGCAGGCGTGGTTTACAGGTAGGGGCTTGGTGCATGCAAGGGTCAGTGGCTGCTGCAGAGGAGAAGCAGGCACAGAAAGGGGAGGTGGACGCAGAGTACTCTGCAAGGGCCTGCGGTGGGTGTAGCAATATGGCCACTTCTCCAGGGCCCAAGCCGGCCCCGCAGGCGATCCAACCGGCTACTGCAGGATAGAGGGGCACTGCACAGATGGCAAGGGGCGGTTTGGCAGCCACAGGCAGGCGGATGGAGGCAGAAAAACAGTCAGAGAGGCCTGCACAGGCCGCCGTGGGTGGAGCAAGATGGCTGCCGGTTCGGGGACCAGGCCGGCGCCGCGGACTATCCGACCGGCCGCCACCGGCATCACAGGCACTACACCCGCGGCCGAGGGCGAACCGGCGGCCGGGGGTGTTGCAGGGCAGATTCGGAAAGGCTCGGAGGGCCGAGGAGGGTAGAGAAAGCCGCCGCCGGGTGGAGCAAGATGGCCTCCGACTAGGCCGAAGCCGCGGTCTGCCCTACAGGCTGCCCCCGGGAATACCCAGCCCACCGGAGCGGCGCCGCGCGGCCTCCAAAACGGGCAGATGGCTCCAGGGGAAGAGCAAGAGGCAAGGCAGGGTCCTCCAGGTGGTATATAGAAGAAGGATGGTGCAGGATGGTGAGAACAGGAGTATGGACGAGCGGAGCACTCACTGCAGGCGTCCTACTCCATTGCACTCCAGGCCACGCCCTCCTCAACTGACAACTTACATGTGAGGAGAGGAGAACCGATCGCCTAGCAACCGGCTCTCTATTTGCATCACGTGATGTGATTGGGCACAACCATCATGTGATCAGGAGGGCCAATCACAGAGCCCTCCTGCCGAGCGGAGATATGCCGTGTCCGGATAACACAAGCGCATCGGGATCGCACCGCTATGTGGGCACACGCATGATCCCCCTCCTTCTGAGGGACGTTCCCGAATGTCCATTCAGAAGGAGGAAGCACCCACCTGTCCGTATATGTGCAGTGGTCGGGTGGGAGGTGGTTAAGAAGCAGACCCCCAGATTCTGTCTCTCCCTGTGTTAATGAGTATGGGGTACATCGTACCCCTACCCATTCACCAAAAAAGTGTCACGAGTAGGGATGTATCAATGCAAAACTTAAAAACGTCCATTTTTTCAGGGGCAGTGATTTTAACCACTTGCCGACCGCCGCACGACGATGTACGTCGACAGAATGGCACGGGCAGGCATAAGGGCTTACATGTACGTCCTTGCCTGCCCGCCCGGTGCCTGCGGCGGTCGGTATTCGTTCGGGAGCGATCCCGGACGAGGGGACGGCCATTCATTCATGGCCACCCCCTCGCGATCGCTCCCGACGAATGAAAATGTCCCGTGACATCACTTCCTCTCCTGTAATGTAAACACAGGAGAGGAAGTGATGTATTCTCTCCTCCGTGTCGGTATTTTTCGTTCCGGCACCGAGGAGAGAGCATCGGTGAGTTGCACAAGCACTACACTACACAGGAGAACATGCCAGGCACACTCACACCTCCCCCTTTACCCCCCTTTACCCCCCAATTACCCCTGCCCCCCCAGTCACAGTGACACCAATTGCTTTTTTTTTTTTTTTTTTTGCATTGGTGTCATTTGTGACTGTAATAACTGTTAGGGCAGTTAGGGTTAGCCCCCTTTAGTTCTAATGTACCCCCCTAACCCCCCCAATAAAGGTTTAACCCCGTGATCACCCCCCGTCGCCAGTGTCACTAATGCTGGGTTCACATTGCAGCGGTTTATGAGAACGAATGTGATTCGCACCGCACTGCAGTGCAAATCACATCCGATCTCTGTGCGATTCGAGTTCAGCCATACAGATAGTATGGCTGAATTCGTGTCGCACCCGCCGCACCCGCCGCAAATTCGCACGGGACCCTTTTTTTGGCCCGCAGCAGAATCGGATCGCATGGGTGTTCACACCATGCGATCCGAGTTTGCAGATCGCACTGCGATATGCGAACTGATCTGGGGGTGTCATTAACATTTCGCTGACACTCCCAGCAGTTTGCATAGGGCAGTGTGAACTGCCGCCGGGAGGCATGCGATGCGGGAACCCGCCGCGGATTCATGGCGTTCCCGCATCGCTCCAGTGTGAACCCAGCCTAATAAGCGATAGTTTTTCTGATCGCTGTATTAGTGTCACAGGTGACGCTAGTTAGGCAGGTAGGTATTTAGGTTCGCCGCAGCTTTTTATAGCGCCAGGGACCCCCATATACTACCGCATAAAGCCCCCTGATTGCCCCCTAGTTAACCCTTTCACCAGTGATCACCATATAACTGTTACAGGTGACGCTGGTTGGTTAGTTATTTTTTTATAGTTTCAGGGCACCCGCCATTTATTACCTAATAAAGGTTTAACCCCCTGATCACCCGGCGGGTGTCATTTGTGACTGTAATAACTGTTAGGGCAGTTAGGGTTAGCCCCCTTTAGTTCTAAGGTACCCCCCTAACCCCCCCAATAAAGGTTTAACCCCGTGATCACCCCCCGTCGCCAGTGTCACTAAGGCTGGGTTCACATTGCAGCGGTTTATGAGAACGGATGTGATTCGCACCGCACTGCAGTGCAAATCACATCCGATCTCTGTGCGATTCGAGTTCAGCCATACAGATAGTATGGCTGAATTCGTGTCGCACCCGCCGCAAACTCGCACGGGACCCTTTTTTTGGTCCGCAGCAGAATCGGATCGCATGGGTGTTCACACCATGCGATCCAAGTTTGCAGATCGCACTGCGATATGCGAACTGATCTGGGGGTGTCATTAACATTTCACTGACACTCCCAGCAGTTCGCATAGGGCAGTGTGAACTGCCGCCGGGAGGCATGTGATGCGGGAACCCGCCGCGGATTCGTGGCGTTCCCGCATCGCTCCAGTGTGAACCCAGCCTAATAAGCGATCGTTTTTCTGATCACTGTATTAGTGTCACAGGTGACGCTAGTTAGGCAGGTAGGTATTTAGGTTCGCCGCAGCTTTTTATAGCGCCAGGGACCCCCATATACTACCGCATAAAGCCCCCTGATTGCCCCCTAGTTAACCCTTTCACCAGTGATCACCATATAACTGTTACAGGTGACGCTGGTTGGTTAGTTATTTTTTTTATAGTTTCAGGGCACCCGCCATTTATTACCTAGTCTCACTAGTGTACCCCTAAATTTAGGGGTGTCTACTTTCCAAAATGGGGTCATTTGGGGGGGTTTGTGCCATCTTGGCATTTTATGGCCTTCAAAACTGTAACGCCCTTAGAAAGCCTGAAGGCGGTGCTTGGTTTTCGGGGCCCCGTACGCGGCTAGGCTCCCAAAAAGTCCCACATATGTGGTATCCCCGTACTCAGGAGAAGCAGCAGAATTTATTTTGGGGTGTCATTTCACATATGCCCATGGCATGCGTGATCAATATATCATTTAGTGACAACTTTGTGAAAAAATAAAAAAATAAAAAAAGTTTGTAATTTTCCCGCAACTTGTGGCAAAATATAAAATATTCCATGGACTCAACATGCCTCTCAGCAAATAGCTTGGGGTGTCTACTTTCTAAAATGGGGTCATTTGTGGGGGTTTTGTGCCATCTTGGCATTTTATGGCCTTCAAAACTGTAATAGGTAGTGAGAAGTGAAATCAAAAATTTCATCTATATCATTTAGTGACAACTTTGTGTAAAAAAAAATAAAAAAATTATTTTTTGTCATTATTCAATCGCTTGAGGCAAAAAAATAAAATATTCAATGGGCTCAACATGCCACTTATCAATTTCCTTAGGGTGTCTACTTTCCAAAATGGGGTCATTTGGGGGGGGTTTGTACTGCCCTGCCATTTTAGCACCTCAAGAAATGAGATAGGCAGTCGTAAACTAAAAGCTGTGTAAATTCCAGAAAACTTACCTTAGTTTGTAGATGCGCAAACCAATAAATATACAATTATTGACTTTTTTTTTTACCAAAGACATGTGGCTGAATACATTTTGGCCTAAATGTATGACTAAAATTGAGTTTATTGGATTTTTCTAATAACAAAAAGTAGAAAATATCATTTTTTTTTCAAAATTTGCGGTCTTTTTACGTTTATATCGCAAAAAATAAAAATCGCAGAGGCAATCAAATACCATCAAAAGAAAGCTCTATTTGTGGGAAGAAAAGGACGCAAATTTTGTTTGGGTACAACATTGCATGACCGCGCAATTACCAGTTAAAGCAGCGCAGTGCCAAATTGTAAAAAGACCTCTGGTCATTTACCAGCAAAATGGTCCGGTCTGAAGGTGGTTAATAATGCTTAAAGTGAAACAATAAAAGTGAAATATTCCTTTACATTTCATACCTGGGGGGTGTTTATAGTATGCCTGTAAAGTGGTGCATGTTTCCCATGTTTAGAACCTCATTGGTGTCTCCTCATCGGTGCCGCCTTATCAGTGCCCATCAGTGCAACTTATCAGTGCCCATCAGTGAAGGAGAAAACATACTTATTTACAAAATTTTAATTTTAAAAGTTAATCATGACACTCACCACCCGAAAAAGAAAAAAAAAGATGCTCCCACCATCAGGGAAGGCTGGCTGCAGACTCTGCCATCTAACATTTCTGATATAGGTAAGGGGCGGGCTACCTGGCTATTTAACCTGATGGCCCCCCCTTGTGACATCACGAACCTGTGAATACTGGCTTGGTGATATCACAAGGGGAATGGTATGAACTGTTTTTTTTTCAACATTTTTAATTGTTAGCTTTTTATTTTAAATTCATCTGTTAGCGGGCTTCCCGGGCTGCTCCTTAGCAACCAGCTCAATCCGGTAACATACTTAAAGAGGGATTCCGCCAAAAAAAAAATATTAAAAGCCAGCAGCTATAAATACTACAGCTGCTGACTTTTAATAAATGGACACTCACCTGTCCCGGGTTCCAGCGATGCCGGCAGCCGAGGCGGATCGTCCGCTCGGGCCTCGGCTGCTGCCGCCGCCATTCTAGGTGAGGGAATCAGGAAGTGAAGCGAATCGGCTTCACTTCCCGGTTCCCTACTGTGCATGCGCGAGCCGCGCCGCGCAATAGGAAATCTCCGCGCTGTCACTGGGACCCGTGTGTGTCCCAGCAGACAGCGCGGCAGGGCAGGAAATGGTGTAGACTCCCGTGGGAGTTTATGCCCGGAAGTGGGTGAAAATACCTGTCTTTGACAGGTATCTCCACCCCCCTCCCCCCTGAAAGGTGTCAATTGTGACACCGGAGGGGGGGGGGGGGTTCCGATCAGCGGAGGTTCCACTTTAGGGTGGAATCCCGCTTTAACATATCTAATGCGGTAATTACCGCTAATCTGAACAAATTACACACTTGAATTGAACGCTTGCACAATTGTTACCGCATGCAGTATTTTACAGCATAATATTAACCGTTATGTAACTCTTACTGAATTGACCCCAAAGAGTCTTTCAATGTGGGTAAAGGAAAAATAAACTGCGCTTGAGTGAAACAAAACAAACAAAAATTAATAATGATCTATAAAGAAGGCAGCAGCAATAAGTGGGATACACACATCTAACAACAATAAGAAAATACAAAAAGTTGCGCCAACAAAAAATAATCTATAAGTTAACTACCCAAAATAAAAAATATAAAATAAAGGATATAAATAGTTGATATATTCAAAACGTATAAATAAAAATGACAATTAATATGAATTCATCATTAAAGAGTTCATGAAAGAGTCCATAGATAATCAACAGTTGCGGTCCTATGTGAAAACACCACGGTGGTTGAACACACTCAGATGCGCACAAGTGCCCGTCACCTTATAGTGAGTGCGCTTACCAGATGGAACCTTGGTTAAAGCGTTGTATATATATCCTCAATCACATCAGAATACTCCTCCCTTTAGTGGATCAGCTCACCGTAATGAAAAGCAGTATTCACATAACCACATCTTAATCAACGATCCCAAAAATTACCATCTGCTCCAGGAAAGGAGCAGATGGTAATTTTTGGGATCGTTGTTCTGATGCAATTGAGGATATATATACAACGCTTTAACCAAGGTTCCATCTGGTAAGCGCACTCACTATAAGGTGACGGGCACTTGTGCGCATCTGAGTGTGTTCAACCACCGTGGTGTTTTCACATAGGACCGCAACTGTTGATTATCTATGGACTCTTTCATGAACTCTTTCATGATGAATTCATATTAATTGTCATTTTTATTTATAAGTTTTGAATATATCAACTATTTATATCCTTTATTTTATATTTTTTATTTTGGGTAGTTCACTTATAGATTATTTTTCAATGTGGGTACCCAATAAAATGTTAAAAGGCATGCGGCCTTGTCTGGTACAGTAAAGAGAAGGGGAGCATTGGCTTCCATTTTCGGAGAAACCCCATATTGTTTTTGTTTAGTTTTTTTGCTATTTTCTTTGTGTACTATCAATTTAAAGAACTACATTGTACTGTTCCATAACACCATGTGGAGTTTAAAGACTTCCTCCCAGCATGATATGTATATGATTTCTGAGCATTACATTAAAAAAAATAATAAATAGTATATGTTCCCCATGGCAGTGCCCAGCTCTCCATGTCCTCTTGGCAACAATTGTTTGCTTGCTTATTAGCCTTGCAAAAAACAAAGAAAAAAAACCCCAAATGAGCTCCTATAGACATCAGTTAAGTAAGGCACTAAGTTTGTGGGCTTCCCTTTGGGTTCACCGAGCCCTGCTTGGACCACACCCAGCCAGGTTCAATCATGCCCACTCTCAGGTCCTATATACTTTATGCAGGTGATGACATCATGGATGATTGGGTGTGGGAACAGAATGAGAACTGGATCACTGATGTCCACTTATGAAAGAGGACCTGTGGTGGGTCATGTGACGGGGTCATGGGTAAGAAAAAAAAGGCTTTAAAAAAATAATCTTTCCCACAAATGGGTTTTAACCACTGCTGTAAGAAACTCATTTACGAGATCTCTATTGTATCACCAATCAGATATTAACTTCCCAATAGGGTTTGAATCCTATTGGTGGCTATAATTCATTGGTGAATATTCATTTTGTAAGCCACCCAGGGAATATTTGATCTAAAAGAAATCTACTTCTCAAGGACTAAATCATTGCACAAATTCCTTTAAATTTTGTCAGATTTTTTTTTCTGGTGTGCTATTCCTTACAAGAATGTTCAATCAATTTGATTTAAATGTTCAATAAATCTTTTTTTTAATGGTATTCATTGATTTTTTTTTTTTTTAATCTTCCCCATGGTCAGCCTTGGTAATAATGCTTTGTGACATTGTTCTCTCTTTAGGAGAGAGGAAGCAATGTATCTGCATTGGGTGTGTTTGGGAATCTCTCTACTGCATTACAAATAGGCCAGCAAAAGCGGTTCCTATATCACCAGACCCCTGAGAATAAGAGGTGGGGGGGGGATAGAGATGCACTACAGCCTAGCCTGAATAAAAAACTAAAGTACTGATCAGATAAGCCATGCTCCATGTGCGCACTTCAAAAAATGTTTTCTTTTTTTTGTTTCTGGAGTATACATTTAATATTCTTTGGATTTTAAGCATAAACATTTAAAGCACAATAACAATACATTCAAATGGATGTTGAATTTCTGATTCACGACCATTACATTTACACTGATATGTCATTGTATGTACTTTAGATTCATGTATAATTTTAACATCTTTTTCATTTGATGTTTGTAAAGTAAAAGTTTCTGTCATCAGAAGTTCATGTACGTCCCTGAGGGAGAAAGTCAGCGTTGTCCTTCACCACCTGCTATGAACGAAGCTCTCCTGTGATTTCAGTTCAATGAGGTGTAATTTGTTTTATTGTTAGTTCGTAACTATCCCTATTCAAGCTTCCCTTTGGTAACGCCCGCCATACATGTAATTGTAATGTAGAGTCAATATATATAATTTTAGTAATAGTTATTTGTGAAGTAAAAGTTTCTTTCATCAGAAGTTCATGAGGGAAGATAGCAAACTTTGTACTAAACCATCTGCTGAAGGAAACTTCTACCTAGTAATGTGTTATACAATGCAATGGGGGTTATTTACTAAAGGAAAATCCACTTTGCACTGAAAGTGCACTTGGAAGTGCAGTTTCTCTAAATCTAAGGGTTAGATCTGAAATGTGTGGAAGCTCTGCTGATTTTATCATCCAATCATGTGCAAGCTAAAATGTTGTTTTTTTATTTTCCTCGCATGTCCTCCTCAGATCTACAGTGACTTTACTTCCAAGTGTACTTTCAGTGCAAAGTGGATTTTCCTTTAGAAAAAACTCCCAATGTGTTCTGTAATGTATATACTATATGTAGCATTAACCCCCGAATGAGCTGCTGGTTTTATTCGGGCTTACCGTTACCTCTTCTGCTCGCCTCTTCATCTTGGGGGGGTCCTGTGGAAGTAGCCCAAATGAAGATGTATCAGACACGTGGTCCCTTTTGAAGATTTATTTAAGAGTAAAATTAAAGAAAAACACAAGACACAGTCCTTCAATAGAGGGTTAGAGGATAAAGGGGAGTTCAGGCACCTGGTAATTGCGGGTTAGAAGTATCAGTCATGTCCAAAGTACAGATAGGTCCACAGACTGGATCCAGCAGTCACCGGATAGGCCCCTCTCACTTGACCTAGCAGCCGATGATATGCTAAACAAAGTCTCTGCCACAGACTTGTTAATTGAACTTAGTGGTTCTTGAAAGTAGATGCGCAACAGAGTCTCTGCCACAGAGTTGTTAATTAAACTTAGAGATTCTTGAGAGTTTTTAGGAAGAACTACCATACTGTACCAGATTCTTTCAGCCAACCCGGCGATACTGTAAGGATATTGATCCGGGAATGCGTCCTCAAACTGAGTTTCCATGCTCCTCCAGAGACAAAAGCCTTGTGCTCGGTCCTCCACTGGAAAAGTCCTCCCCTGGATCCGCCAGCTTGCCTCGGCTTCTCCCCGCACACAAGACAGTATAGGACCACCCCTGGATCAGCGAGCCCCAAGACATTCCTGGGCCTACACTCACAGTTACAGAGCCTCGGGCCAGAAGGCCCGAGGCACAGGACCATGCGTCACAAACCTCAGGCCAGGAGGGCCCTGGGGTTGGGATCACAGACCCCAGAAAGCAAAACAAACCCAGAAAAATGGCATCATTACCTTAAATACTCTCTCCCAGAATGCACAGCAGGGAAACCACACCCACTGAACCATTTCTGAGCAAGAGGCGGTATTCAATACATCCAGCCTGCTGCTGTTCCACATCCACTGACGGTGACAGTGACACCTACGGCTAGGTGAGAATCAGTGCAACCCAACTGGACTGGTACAGAAACCAGTATTTTAGAGAAATTAGTCTGAGCCAAACTACAGCTTCCGATAATTAAATTTAAGAAAAAAAAACATTAGCATCTGGAGGAGGGCGCTACATATATAATATAATATAATATAACATACCGTATATACTCGAGTATAAGCCGAGATTTTCAGCCTCTTTTTTGAGGCTGAAAGTGCCCCCCTCGGCTTATACTCGAGTCACCGCTGTCTGACTGCCCGAACAGCGTGTCGAGCAGACAGACAGCGGCCATTCTACCTTTCAAAAGCCGCGCCTCCGCCTCCGCCTCCGCCTGTGATAGGCGGAACACTCAATTTCCCAGCAGTCAGTGTTCCGCCTATCACGGACATCGGCTCATCCTCGTACTACGGACGAGGATGAGACGATGTCCGTGATAGGCGGAACACAGACTGCTGGGAAATTGAGTGTTCCGCCTATCACAGGCGGAGGCGGAGGCGCGGCTTTTGAACAGGGGAATGGCCGCCAGGGCGCCGACGAAGAGCGGCGATCCTGGCATGGGACGACACGGAGGCTCGGGACGGGACGACACGGAGGCTCGGGACGGGACGACACGGAGGCTCGGGACGGGACGACACGGAGGCTCGGGACGGGACGACACGGAGGCTCGGGACGGGACCGGACGGAGGCTCAGGACACAGGTAGGCTGGACACACAAGGCTGCACGGACACACACACACACACACACACACACACACACACACACACACACACACACACACACACACACACACACACACACATACACACACAGGGAGGGATGGATGGATGGACACACACAGGGATGGATGGATGGATGGACACACACACACACAGGGATGGATGGATGGATGGACACACACACACACACACACACACAGGGATGGATGGATGGATGGACGCACACACACACACACACAGGGATGGATGGATGGACACACACACAGGGATGGATGGATGGACACACACACAGGGATGGATGGATGGACACACACACAGGGATGGACGGACACACAGGGATGGACGGACACACAGGGATGGACGGACACACACAGGGATGGACAGGCATATCTCACCCTCGGCTTATACACGAGTCAATAGGTTTCCCAGTTTTTTGGGGGTAAATTGGGGGCCTCGGCTTATACTCGGGTCGGCCTATACTCGAGTATATACGGTAACATAATATAACATTATATATATATATATATATATATATATATATATATATACACAGTGGTGTGAAAAAGTGTTTGCCCCCTTCCTCATTTCCTGTTCCTTTGCATGTTTGTCACACTTAAGTGTTTCGGAACATCAAACCAATTTAAACAATAGTCAAGGACAACACAAGTAAACACAAAATGCAATTTGTAAATGAAGGTGTTTATTATTAAAGGTGAAAAAAAATCCAAACCATCATGGCCCTGTGTGAAAAAGTGATTGCCCCCTAAACCTAATAACTGGTTGGGCCACCATTAGCAGCAACAACTGCAACCAAGCGTTTGCGATAACATGCAATGAGGCTTTTACAGCGTCCTGGAGGAATTTTGGCCCACTTATCTTTGCAGAATTGTCTTAATTCAGTTACATTAGAGGGTTTTCGAGCATGAACGGCCTTTTTAAGGTCATACCACAACATCTCAATAGGATTCAGGTCAGGACTTTGGCTAGGCCACTCCAAAGTCTTCATTTTGTTTTTCTTCAGCCATTCGGTGGTGGACTTGCTGGTGTGTTTAGGATCATTGTCCTGCTGCAGAACCCAAGTTCGTTTCAGCTTGAGTACACCAACAGATGGTCGGACATTCTCCTTCAGGATCTCTTGGTAGACAGCAGAATTCATAGTTCCTTTTATCACGGCAAGTCTTCCAGGTCCTGAAGCAGCAAAACAGCCCCAGACCATCACACTACCACCACCATATTTTACTGTTGGTATAATGTTCTTTTTATGAAATGCAGTGTTTCTTCTACGCCAGATATACTTGGACACACACCTTCCAAAGAGTTCCACTTTTGTCTCATCGGTCCACAGAATGTTGTCCCAAAAGTCTTGGGGATCATCAAGATGTGTTGTGGAGAAATTGAGACGAGCTTTGATGTTCTTTTTGCTCAGCAGTGGTTTTCTCCTTGGAACTCTGCCATGCAGGCCATTTTTGCCCAGTCTTTTCCTGATGGTGGAGGCATGAACGCTGACCTTAACTGAGGCAAGTGAGGCCTGCAGTTCCTTGGACGTTGTTGTGGGGTCTTTTGTGACCTCTTGGATGAGTCGTCGCTGCGCTCTTGGGGTAATTTTGGGCGGCCGGCCACTCCTGGGAAGGTTCACCACTGTTCCATGTCTTCGCCATTTGTGGATAATGGCTCTCACTGTGGTTCGCTGGATTCCCAAATCTTTGGAAATGACTTTATAACCCTTTTCAGACTGATAGATCTCAATTACTTTCTTTCTCAATTGTTCCTGAATTTCTTTGGGTCTCGGCATGATGTGTAGCTTTTAAGGATCTTCTGGTGGACCTTACTGTGTCAAGCAGCTCCTATTTAAGTGATGCCTTGATTGTGAACAGGTGTGGCAATAATCAGGCCTGGGTGTGGCTAGAGAAATTGAACTCAGGTGTGGACAACCACAGTTATAGTATGTTTTAACAAGGGGGGCAATCACTTTGCGTCGCGCATGAGCAGCCACTGAAGCTCCCCAGAACCTGTTCTGCTGCAGAGTTCGTACAGGTAGTCGTTAACTGCACGTTTCTGCTGGAGCAGCCTATCAAGCATATAGAAGGTTGAGTTCCATCTTGTTGGGCAATCACAAATAAGACGTCTGACCAGCAGATTGTGTCGTCACTGAATGTCTGCAAGGTGAGCCATGGCCGTGTAAGATCTTCTGAAATGGGCCAAGACTTTCCTTGCCTGCCGCAAGATGTCCTGGACCCCAGGGTATTTGACAACGAATCACTGCACGACCAAGTTTAGGACGTGTGCCGTGCATGGCACGTGTCTAATTTTGCCCTGTTTCAATTCGCTAAGCAGATTGACACCGTTGTCACACACCACTTTACCAACTATAAAATTGAGAGGTGTTAGCCACTAATCTGCCTGTGAACGCAAAGCTGAAAGGAGTGCAGGGCCAGTGTGGCTCTTGGCTTCCAGGCACAACAGATGCAGCACAGCATGGCAACGTGTCACCTGGCATGTTGAATAGGTTCTGGGGATTTTGGGCAGCGCATTGGAAGAGGCGCTAGCAGCGGAAAAGGAGGAGTCAGCCGAGGAGGAGAGGGAGGAGGAGAGAAGAAAAGCCAGGCCTCCATGCAATCCGTGGCGGTAAAACCAAATCTACACAGATGCCATGGGTTACATGCTTGATGGCCGTCAGAAGGTTCACCCAGTGGGCAGTAAAAGTTATATACCTTCCCGTGTTTGCTAGGCCACGTGTCTGTGGTCAGATGTATCTTGGCACTGACACTGTGTGCCAGAGATACATTCACTTGCCGCTGAACATGGCCATATGGCTCTGGGATGCCCTTCTGTGAGAAATACTTCCTTCCTGGGACCTTCGATTGTGGTGTTCCAATGGCCACAAATTTTCGAAAGGCCTCCGAGTCCACCAGTTTATATGGCAGTAGTTGGCGGGCTATCAGTTCTGACAAGTCAGCCGTCAACCTTTGGGCAAGAGGGTTATCCGGCGTCATCATTTTTTTAAGCTTGAACATTTGGCCCACAGAAGCCTGCCTTTTTCCAGAAAAACGTGAGGACGGCATGATGGAAGGTGGAGTGGAGGACAATTGTGAGGAGAAAGGAGAAGGAGAAGTAAAAGAGGAGGCTGGACGGTGAGAGACTGGAGTTTGGCTGTGTGGGTTCCATTGCTCCCACTGGGCGCGGTGATGGCAGCTCATCTGCCTTATTAACCAGTTCCCGACCAGCGCATGCCGATGTACGTCGACAGAATGGCATAGGCAGGCATTTTGGCATACAGGTACGTCCAAACTTTAATGCCGCCTTGTCATCAGCAGTCTGATGACAGTACCCAGATCAGCCCAAGGAGGAGGTTGGTCCCCGCTGTTGCTGCCTACTCCGAGATCTCTAATAATAGCGGTGGGGAAGGTGACGTCGATGATGACGTGTCTAGTGATGTCACGTGGGTTAACACAAGAGAGAAAGAGGAGGGGAGTTCAGAGGGAGATATGGACCAGCAGATAGGGAAGAGAAGCAGGCAGAACTTAGATTGCACAGGAGGGACAAAGCAGACTGCTAATGTATCAGGATCGAGGCATCAACCATGTACGGTCACATCTGGCGCTCCCAGGACGACAGTACATGACTCCGCAGTGTGGGCTTTTTTTAACGTGTCCGCTGCTGACAATAGTTTTGCTATCTGCAATTTTTGCAGTCAATGCATAAGTCGCAGTAAGCCCAACACTCACCTAGGAAGGACCGCCTTAACCACTTCAGCCCCGGACCATTTTGCTGCCCAAAGACCAGACCACTTTTTGCGATTCGGCACTGCATCGCTTTAATTGACAATTGCGCGGTCATGCCACATGGCTCCCAAACAAAATTGATGTTCTTTTTTTCCCCACAAATAGAGCTTTCTTTTGGTGGTATTTGATTACCCCTGCAGTTTTTATTTTTTGCGCTATAAACAAAAATAGAGCGACAATTTTGAAAAAATGCATTATTTTTTACTTTTTGTTATAATAAATATCCCCCAAAAATATATAAAAAAAAAAATTTCCCTCAGTTTAGGCCGATACGTATTCTTCTACATATTTCTGGTAAAAAAAAAAACGCAATAAGCGCTTGATTGGTTTGCGTAAACATAGCGTTTACAAAATAGGGGATAGTTTTATGGCATTTTTATTAATAATTTGTTTTTTACTAGTAATGGCGGCGATCAGCAATTTTTATTGTGACTACGACATTATGGCAGACACATCGGACATTTTTGACACATTTTTGGGACCATTGTCATTTATACAGCAATCAGTGCTATACAAATGCACTGATTCCTGTGTAAATGACACTGGCAGTGAAGGGATTAACCACGGGGTGGCAGTGTAGGGGTTAAGTGTTCCTAGGGGCCTGTTACTTACTGTGGGGGGCTCGGCTTTGTGTTAGTGAACACTGATCTCTGCTCCAATCACATGGAGCAGAGATCAGCGTCACTTGTTGCTAGGCAGAACGGGGAGATGCTGTTTACAATGGCATCTCCCAGTTCAGCCTCCCCGTGAAACGATTGTAGGTATCCCCACGCCGATCAAGGCCGTGGGACCCACGACCAGACTCATGGGTGTCCCGACCAGCAGGGTGGCATATAAAAATGGACGTACCTGTACGCCAATATGCCTGACCGTGCCATTCTGCCAATGTACATCGGCGTGCGCCGGTCGGGAACTGCTTAAATAAATTATTCCTGGTAAAAAACACTTTCATATATCATAAATCCCCCCAATTTGGGTGATAAATTAGTGAAGAAAGTACTACAAAAAGCTGAAATCTTTCTGGCATAAGGCAGGTTTCTTCACCTGTAGAAGGTGTAAAGCCTGTCGGCAAATCAGTAACCCTGTTAGGGAACTTGACAGATTTACATCTACGGCCAATAGCAGAGCGTTTGACATAAAAAAAAATGATCACCTGCAATACAGACCATGTTGTCTATGTTCTGCTGTGCCCATGTGGTTTAATGTATGTCGTCGGACCAAAACAAACTTTGAAAATATGCATTGCAGAACAATATAATTATTGGATGTAAGTACCATAGTGTGTCATTACATTTCAAACAATGTCATAATCAGAATCCATCAGGGTTCAAATTTTTGGGAGTACCGTATATACTCGAGTATAAGCCGAGATTTTCAGCCTCTTTTTTGAGGCTGAAAGTGCCCCCCTCGGCTTATACTCGAGTCATCGCTGTCTGCCCGCTCGATCAGCGTGTCGAGCAGACAGACAGCGGCCATTCTATGATTCAAAAGCCGCGCCTCCGGCTCCGCCTTCGCCTGTGATAGGCGGAACACTGAATTTCCCAGCAGCCTGTGTTCCGCCTATCACGGACGTCGTATCATCCTCGTACTACGGACGAGGATGATACGACGTCCGTGATAGGCGGAACACAGGCTGCTGGGAAATTCAGTGTTCCGCCTATCACAGGCGAAGGAGGAGGCGCGGCTTTTGAATTTTACAATGGCCGCCGACGAAGAGGGCACGGGACGGAGGCAAGGCAAGGCACGGCACGGCACGGCACGGGACGGGACGGGACAGGACGGGACGAAGGCAAGGCACGACACGGGACGGAGGCTCGGGACAAAGGCTCGGGACACAGGTAGGCTGGACACACACACACACACACACACACACACACACACACACACACACACACACACACACACACACACACACACACGGATGGAGACACACACACACGGATGGATGGATGGATGGAGACACACACACACAGGGATGGATGGATGGATGGATGGAGACACACACACACAGGGATGGATGGATGGATGGATGGAGACACACACACACAGGGATGGATGGATGGATGGACACACACACACACAGGGATGGATGGATGGATGGACACACACACACACAGGGATGGATGGACGGACACACAGGGATGGACGGACACACAGGGATGGACGGACACACAGGGATGGACGGACACACACACAGGGATGGACAGGCATGTCTCACCCTCGGCTTATACACGAGTCAATAAGTTTGCCAGTTTTTTTGGGGGTAAATTGGGGGCCTCGGCTTATATTCGGGTCGGCCTATACTCGAGTATATACGGTAGATAGAACTTTCCCAGTATGGAGGGGTGTGAATAGAGTAAGGGAGCTATCAAAAAGGGAAACCAAATGGATATTCTTAATGAATACTTTAACTCCAAATGGGATGAATGTGGTGGATTTAGATATTAACTGCTTTATAAGTGATTATTAATATTATGGGTTTGACCTTAAGATTAGTCTCTGTTTATATACAGTATTTAGAAATAACAAATGAATCAATTATTTATTTAAATCCATTCCATTGATTATTCTGGTATTATTGTTAGGAATGTTTAGTAATATTGTTATTAATTAAATCTCTTCCCTTCTATTGAAATTAATTAATTATTGAGCTTTTGTGAATTATTGTTCATTGATAACACAAGTTTCCTGTAATTTTATATCTATTTTATTAGTGGATTCAACTTTTTATTCTTTTAACATATGTATTTTACATTTTTTTGTGTATATATGAACCTATTTAATAATGGTATGATGGTGGTCTTTCCAACTCCATCAATAGTTCTAGCTTTAGTCAACATAGTAAATTAATATTAATAAATAAATAATCACTACATGAAATAGATTTGAACCGATTTACATACTGCCTTTATTTCACCGAGTTTCATTTTTGAGCTCTGTGACAGTTCAAATTTAAATGTAAACAAATTTTTAATGAGGTATCGAGTTCCCAAATATATAAACAGTAACAAAAAACTGGCCACTGCCCACACCCATAACTGGCATTCACAGTGAGGAGTGCATGGAGGGCCTATACATATAAAACAAAGACAATTCCATAGCTCAACTCACCAACTTGCTTTTAACAGACGGATAGACAAGTTAATTTGGTTGGCCAGCAGAATGGGTGGTGAGTTGAGCTATGGAATTGTCTTTGCTTTATATCCCAACTATATAACCAATAATATGATCATACACACATATATATATATCTTATACTGTACATATTTAGAAGGTATTATTTGAGATATATTATATAACTCCTATATTTGTATTAGTGTAAGGTGTTATATAGGGGTTTAGAGCCCAGGTGATTATCTTTCATATATTTGTTTAGTTACAAGATTTTGGCTTATTTCATATAAATTTGTATATAATTTTGATATGAACGATCCCCCGATGATATGGTATGCTGTCCCTCAAAGCCACAGTGGAAGCAAAGTAGTTATAAGGATCATCACTGATAGGCTTCTTATATCACTCATTTGTTAGACCGAAAGGGAGGGGTTAATTAATCCAAATGGAAGTTGATTAAGCCTAGGTTAAGTAGCGGCCCTATTGGAGGCAATGGCGCTGTTCTAATTGGTGCGAAACCGATTAGCACAATTTCAAAGTAGCATCAATGTGAACCAGGGCTTAAGAAGCAATGTCTGGCTGTGCGTCTCTAATCTCAGATGAAGTCAGTTCAACGAAACATGTCAAGGATTGAGCACACAGCATCCAACTAAGGTCAGTTAAGCTGCCGGAGAAACAAGAGGGGTTCCAATTAGCTACTATCATGAAAGAGAGATCAAACAGCTAATACCCTGCCATCCGGTGTTTGCGCTGACAGCTTTGTAACCATCAAAGTTTTGAACCTATGCACATAGCATATGTGATTTTAACACTTTTTTTATCAATAAATCGTTTTACAGACTCACGCTATGGGGCTGCGATTTGTTTTTATGAGATCACAGCATCATCTCCGTGATCTCTATTTGAGGACGATCGGATGGTGGATACTAGGGATGGTCCCGATGTTGGAGTGGAATGTAAGTTCCACTTGAACATCATGTGTTTGCCTTTTCGCCAAATAGCGAACAATTTGGAGTGTTCGCGGCAAATTTGGACACCCTTTAAAAGTCTGTGGGAAAAACCAAAGTACTGATTTTAAAGGCTTATATGCATGGTATTTTCATATAAAGTGTTTGGGGGCCTGGGTCCTGCCCCAGGGGACATGTATCAATGCAAAAAAATTACGTTTTTTTGGGAGTAATGATTTTAACCACTTGACCACTGGGCACTTAAACCCCTTTAATAACCAATTTTCAGCTTTCAGTGCCCTCACATTTTGAATGACAATTATTCAGTCATCACTGTACTCATATGAAAATTGTGTCATTTTTTCACACAAACAGAGCTTTCTTTTGGTGGTATTTAATCACTGTTTTTTTTTTTTTTTTTTTTTTTTGCACTATAAAAGAAAAAAGACTGAAAATTCTGTAAAAAAAATATTTTTTCTTTGTTTTTGTTAAAAATTTAGCAAATTAGTCACTTTTCTTCATAAATTTTGGCCAAAATGTATACTGCTACATATCTTTAGTAAAATAAGTACAACTTGGTGTATATTATTTGATCTTTGTGAAAGTTATAGAGTCAACAAGCTATGGTGCCAATATCTAAAAATGATCACACCTGTAGTATTGACATCCTATCTCATTTCTTGAGACCCTAACATGCCAGAAAAGTACAAATACCCCACAAATGACCCCTTTCAAAGGTATTTAGAAAGAGGCATGATGAGTTTTTTGAAGTTGTCATTTTTTTCCCACAATTCTTAGAAAAATCAAGATTTTTTTTAATTAATTTTTTTCACAAAATTGTCATATTAGCAGGTTATTTCTCACAAACAGCATATGCATAGCACACATTACACCCCAAAACACATTCTGCTATTACTCCTGAGTATGGCAATACCACATGTGTGAGACTTTTACACAGCGTGGCCGCATAGAGAGGCCCAACATGCAGGGAGCACCTTCAGCCCTTCTGGAGCACCGAGGCTAATTCTGACATTTCTCTCCTACATGTAAAAATCATCATTTATTTGCTATAAAATGACATAGAACCCCAAAAATATGTCTTTTTAGTAAAGACCCTAGAGAATACAATGGTGGTCGTTGCAACTTTTTATCTCACACTGTACTTGCGCAGCAATTTTTCGAACACGTCTTTTTGGAAAAAAAAAATGTTTTGTGCTTTACAAAAAAAAAATAGTAAAGTTAGCCCAATTTTTTAGCATAATGTGAAATATTAAGTTACGCTGAGTAAATAGATACCAAACATGTCACCCTTCAAAATTGCACATGCTTGTGGAATGGCGCCAAACTTCGCTACTTAAAAATCCCCATAGGGGACGTTTTGATTTTTTTTTTTACTGGTTACATGTTTTGAGTTACAGAGGAGGTCTAGGCCCAGAATTATTGTTCTTGCTCTAATGTTCACAGTGATACCTCATGTGCGGTTTGAACACCGTTTTCATATGTGGGCGGGACTTACGTATGCGTTCGCTTCTGCATGCAAGCATACAGGGACAGGGGCACGTATATATATATATATATATACTGTATATTGTTCATTTTACTTTATTTATTTTCATTTGACACTTTTTTCCCCCCAAAAAATGTTTTTGATCACTTTTATTCCTATTACAAGGAATGTAAACATCCCTTGTAATAGGAATATGGGATGACAGGTCCTCTTTACAGTGAGATATGGGGTCAATAAGACCCCACATCTCACCTCTAGGCTGAAAAGCCTGAAATAAAAAATAAAAAACGATCCTGGCTTTGATTGCAGTGGTGAGTTGGTAGAAGCACCGGAGGGTGGCGGGAGGGGAGGGATGTCCCCTCTCGCCTCCCGTAAGAATGATCAAGCAGTGGAACAGCCATTATGATCATTCTTATGGTGTAGAGAATCACTGGCTGAAAAAGCTGATATCTGAATGATGCCTGTAGCTGCACCCATCATTCAGATATCCCTGCACAAAGTCAAGGACGTCATATGACGGCCGGCCGGAAAGTGGTTAAAACGCATTTTTTTAACAAAAAGTTGTCCATTTATACAATATTTCTAACACATAGCATGTACATACCAAAAACGATAACCCAAAATAGATTCTCCTACGCTTCCTGAGTACCGGGATACCACATGTGTGAGACTTTCACAGAATGGCCACATACAGAGGCCGAGTATGGCTTAGTATGGCTGGGTATGGCTGGGTACGGCTGGGTATCACCGAGTATGGCTGGGTATGGCTGGGTATCGCTGAATATGGCTGGGTATTGCAGAGTATGGCTGGGTATCACCGAGTATGGCTGGGTATGGCTGGGTATCGCTGAATATGGCTGGGTATTGCAGAGTATGGCTGGGTATCACCGAGTATTGCAGAGTATGGCTGGGTATTGCAGAGTATGGCAGAGTATGGCAGAGTATGATAGAGTATGGCAAGGTATCGCAGAGTATTGCAGGGTATTGCGGATTATCGCATGGTATTGCATGGTATTGCACAGTATCGCAGGGTATTGCATGGTATTGCAGGGTATTGCAGGGTATTGCATGGTATTGCAGAGTATTGCAGGGTATTGCAGAGTATCACAGGGTATTGCATGGTATCGCAGGGTATTACAGAGTATTGCAAAGTATCACAGGGGATTGCATGGTATTGCATGGTATTGCAGAGTATCACAGGTTATTGCAGAGTATCGCAGAGTATTGTTGGGTATTGCAAAGTATAGCAGGGTATTGCTGGGTATTGCAGAGTATGAAGGGATGGCTGACCATGGATGGATGGATCGGTGGATGTGACTGCAATTGTCACAGAGCAGCACTGTGGGCACTACAGATCCAGCCCACAGCGCTGCTGCCACCAATCTCTCCCCCACGCCTCTCCCACTATACCAATCAGTACACAGACAGGAGAGAGCAACCGGTGTCAGGACATCACTGGTTTGTTTACAAGTGAAATGCTCCACAATTGTACAGAGCAATCACGTGGTAAACAGCCGCGATGTGTGGCCATTTACCGTGATCCGTGATCCGCTGGGTCCAACGGATGTTCTCGGGTGCGTGCCCCAGGGACCGCGCAAGAGTGGAAATCTGGGAGGACGTCATAGTACGCCCTCCCAGGGTTAAGCAACCGCCCTGTAGCTGTGTATGCTTAACATTTAATATTCCTTTAAATTTCGTACCTGGGAGGGTGTCTATAGTATGCCTGTAAAGTGGCGCATGTTTCCGTGTTTAGAACAGTACGAGAGCAAAATTACTAGAGCTAGCTATAATACAGGCTATAATGAATTGTCGGTCCTGGCAAAAGAAATAAAAGTTGATTGATAAAAACGGCATGGGATTCCTCCACAGGGGAACCCCGAACCAAAATTAAAAAAAAAATGACGTGGGGCCCCCCTCAAAATACATACTGGATTTTAAGGGGAATCCCAAGCCAAATGTATTTTAAAAAATTATGTGGGGTCCCCCAAAAATCCATACCAGACCCTTATCCGACCATGCAACCTGGCAGGCCACAGGAAAAGAGGGGGGGACATCCCTATGGCTTTCCCATAGCATCAGAGGGGGTGGGTCACTCGATTATGTAACCAAGTAGTGACCCCGCCCTCTCTGAAGCTACAGGAAAGCCATAGGGATGTCCCCGTGCATCAGAGGGGGCAGGGTCACCCTGCGATGTCATTGTGTGGCCCCGTCCTCAGTTATAAAAGAACTGTCACCTGAGAGGCCCGTCATTACGGAGGGTGCTTCCTATGGAGGCAGATCGTAGGTGGCTTGTGGCTTTTTTTTCCGGTCCTTCGGATCGAGAGAAGATGAAGAACATGACTTTGTTTATTTTTTAATTTTTTTTAAATAAAGGACCTGTCCCAAGGTGTATATTGTCGTTTTTTTACCATTCTCGCACATTCTCTCTGCGCAAATACCACGTGAGATAAAAAGTTGCAATGACTGATGTTTTATTCTCCTGGATCGCTGCTAAAAAAAACATATATAATGTTTGGGGGTTCTGTGTAATTTTCTAGCAAAAAACAATTATGTTTTTTACAAGTATGAAAGAAATTTCAGAATTGGCCTGGGAGGCAGGTGGTATATATAAACGTAATTGATAAAAACACATGTCATAACAAGTGTCCTCCACTAAAATGAAGATCTATTTCCAAAGTAAGTGCTGTTTGGCTGGGTGATTTAGCCCGTTGACATTTAGGGATAGTAGTATATTAAGTGGCATCTTCTGGGTGTAGTGTCAGTGATACGGAAGAGATAGAACTTACAGTTAGTTGCTGTGGTTCAGGTGTTGGAGAAAACTTGACGTGTAATGGTATATGAGATGAGCGGTGGTCTGTGGACCTGTCTGCAAGCTGGTTACTAGAACTGCGGATAGTGCAATAAGATAGTCATATAAACAGTGGAAAAAGTTATTAGCGAATCTGTTAGTTGAGAAAACACTAGATAAACTCAAAGAGGTTTTTAGAGGTGAAGCAAAATACAGCTGTAACCTCTTTACAGGGGTAAGAACAGTCTGAAACTAGGGAGCTGAAAAATACAAAGGATTCCCTCCGTCAGAGCCTGTGGGAGTAGTAATGATGCATTTTGACCGATCTTGTTGATGTGGGTAAGCCTTGCTTAGCTGTGATTTTGATCAAGGTTGCGGTGGGGTATGGTTGCGCCATGGTGTGGCAGAGGGGATTTGGGAGGTTCTTGAATGATTCCTCATGTGTGGAGGAGGTGCATCCCCTTGTTGAGATCGCTGATAATGTGAGCTTTCCCCTTTTTTGCAATTAGTAGTGTTAGTGGGTACCTCAATTCGTACTGTATTTTGTGCTTTTGAAGGCCCTTAGTAACTGGATCCAGTTGTCTTCTTAATTGAAGTGTATATTTGGAGAGGTCTGGAAAGAATTGGATACCTGTGTAAGGAGTGGGTAAGGGCGTTTTGGTTTTGACTCCGGACAGGATCTTTTCTTTAATATAAAAAAGTGGACTCACATCAGCACATCTCTGGGTACTGAGGCTGCCAGGTGGGGCGATTTGGCAATTCTGTGGATCCTGTCTATTATTATGTCCAGAGGGAACGCTTCTGGGATGATGACATGTATGAGCTCTTTCGCAAATTTGGGCAGGTCCGCTGGTAAAATGGATTCAGGAATCCTCCTCAGTTTAATATTATTCCTGCGGGACCTGTCTTCCAAATCGGCCAGCTTGGCCTGCATCCAAGCTTGTTCCTCTTTTACATCTGTCACGGTCAGGGGCGAGGCCGAGATGCTGAGAGGGCTCCCCTTGCGGCCGAGTGCAGCACAACTGTTGTGCTTTTAAGGACATTTTCCCGCACAATATTTACTAAGTAATTTTTAACGAAGATATTTTTAAGATACAGAATCAGTCTATATGACACAGTCTATATATGTGAAACTTATTCACGGAGACGAGTGATCATACAAAATAGCTACATTTATTGGTTGACAGAAAACAAATATTTACATGAAATATTAAAATACAGATTACATTACTTGATCATTTTGACAATTTCTGGGAACACCCTCAAACTGGGCGTAGTAGTACCTTGGACACAATTATCACCATTATCATTTCTCGGTAGAATCAATAACCTTTTGATAATTGACAATTAAACAGAATGTCTGTATTTCACACATCCAACCGTTACTATACTGCAGGTAAGTAAGTGGTTAACAATGTGAAATAAATTAGACATTTGTTTGTCAATAACATTGGCATCTATGCAAAAAGAAATGTATGAAAAATTTAATTTAGAGAAAAATCTAAAAGGCGGTTATTGATTCGGGAGAAGTATTTCAATAATAGAATATTCAAAAACATCAATATTTAAGAGAACATAAAATAGATGATAAACATATATTTACCCATTTCCAATATGGCTATTAGTGTGGAGTGTTAGTTACCAGGAATTTTAAGATGGCTGCCGTGGCTTCAACATTGCAAGGAGCAGGGATCTTCATGAATGTAAAATGTGTATTCATGCATGTCTTCCAGTGTCCCTTCTCAGGGGGGGTCCCTAAGCTTCCCCCTGACTCTCTCCCCCCAGCTCTCCTCCGAGCTTCCTTTTTTTTCTTCTTCATCTTTCTAGTTTCTTAAATATCCTCTTCAACAAAAGGATTATAAAATTATACTAAGTTCTGCCCAGAGGGTATGTGTTCCCCCCTCATTGGCCGGCAGACTTAATGGTTAGCTTTCCCGGGAGTCTCGTGATTTTAAGGTAATAGCACCTTCCACCACCAGGTGTCTCACCTATGTTTGGTGTTTTATTTCTTTGAGTGAATATTTTTCTAATTCTGTAATATGTGTTCGTTATTTATATGTTCTAACGAATATATTCGAGGGTTCAAGAATTATGGCATAATGTAGAATACGCTTTAACATAAATTTCCAATAATCACTTGCATAAATTGGTGATATATATGCATATCACTGTATATCTGTTAATCTTTAGTCCGTTTAGAAAGGACACAGGTTAGATATATATCAAACAAATCACATACAATTATTATCTATATGGATACATGTATAATTTGGGTATCCAATCAATATTTGTTTATCTAAACATAGGTTAAATTCTTATACAATTCTAATCATGATTTATGTTTTTTATAATACTAATTTGTTGCTAAAACACTTCTACTTATAATCATACTTTCATATATAATTTCTTTGTGACCAAGTTCTTTAGATCATTAGATACTAAAATTATAATCTCAGTTGTGACCTATATATATAATTTGAATGGCTTAGAAAAATATTGATGATACTGGTATATGAATCTTACAGCAGGTTTTGAGATGAACTCTATAATAAGATATCATATCCCGGCTTCTAATATACGTATATTATGATGTAAAAAAAAATACACAATTTTCAATGTTTCCTCGTCGTGTCTTCAATTGAACAGTGAACATTCATGCATACAGTCCCATTGTTTACTTTTCTAATAGAGGTGTCTTATTGCCCTGTGGGGGAGATCTCCATTTCATATCTTAGCCATTGTCTCATGAGAAGCTAGGACAACCTTGACTACTTGGCTTATTGATCTCTCACTTTCTGAGACAATGGGATATTTGTTCTGGTCATTCAGGTTTAATGGCTGTTGGTCACAGGTACTCCTGAGTATAGCCCAAACCTTGCCATATATATTTGCATGGCCTTCCTTGGCCATTAAATGAGGTAGATAAGATTTCCTCTGGTGTTTGTGACCAAACATCCCTTTTGTTCAGGCCACACATTTTTCAGTACAGACTTGTAAAATTGGAAAAGATAGCTAATCCCTTTAACATTTAGAAAACCTGTGAGATCTTGTACTTTGCATTTTAAAGTTCTCCAAGAGGTCCTAGTCCAATAATATCAACATTGTAGTTCATCTGTTCCTAAAGCCTAAACAATCTCACCTCTTTGACAGTAAATATGAATGTATTATTATTATTTTTTTCTTAATGAATTCACAACACAACCCTGAAGTTGACACAGGGATGCAGTGCCCACAGTAGCACAGGTTGCCAGGTAGCAGCAGCAGCAGAGGTCAGGTGCCGGGTAAACAAGTCTCTAAGGGCTACCGTGCTAGGAAGTCCAAGAGTGGGCAGCAGAAGTCCAGAGAGTGGTCAAGACAAGCCGGGATCGGGTGCAGGGAGCAGACCAGGAACGTCGGGTACAACCCAGGAGTCAGAGCCAGGAGAATAACAGGAGTAGATCGAGCAAGCCGGGTCGGTACACAGGAGATCGGATAGCAGGAGACGCGGGTACAGGTTCACAGGAGAGCTGACGATAATCCAGCGATGCAGCACTGTCAGGCGAACGTTTAACTAGGCGAGGTACCCAGGTCACGTCGTGAGCGCGTCGGGGCGATCGTACGGCTACGTCGAGTACGTTGTGTGTTCATAACATCACCGCGTATGCCCGCCTGGTTAGACGTAGCGTCGGCCGTTCGTCTTGGAACTACCTTGCGCTTCCGTAGGCGTCGACGCGCGCTAACACAAACGTACCTCGTGAGATTGCGCCTATTTCCCTGACAGTACCTCCCCCCAAGGGGCAGCCTCCGGATGCCCAACCGAGGCCATTTTTCAGGATAGCGGCTGTGGAACCCGTGTATAAGCTTAGGAGCATGTACGTGACTGGCAGGTTCCCAAGAGTTCTCTTCAGCAGAATACCCCTTCCATTTGATTAAAAACTGGATAGTCCTACCTCTCCAACAACAGTCAAGGATAGACTCAACTTCGTATTCGGTTTCTTCACCAACCTGAACTGGGGGCGGGGGCACTTCTTCTCTTCCTGAAAAAGGACTAAAGGTAACACGTTTAAGAAGGGAAACATGAAATACAGGATGGATCTTAAACGATTCAGGCAAAACAAGTTCAAAAGCTACGGGATTATTCTCCCGTTTAATCTCAAAAGGACCCAGGAATTTAGGTCCCAATTTCCGGGATGGACATGGCAGTTTAAGATTTGCTGCTGAAAGCCACACCTTATCTCCTGCCTTGAAGGTAGGGTTAACTCTCTTCCTCTTATCGTACTGTTTTTTGTACTCCTCCTGAGCCCTCTTCATGGTATCTTGAAGTATTTGGTAGTTTGTGTGAATGAGGTTTACTCTGTCTTGAACTGCCGGGACAGAAGATTCAGGAATGGTATTAGGCAGAAATGAGGGGTGGAATCTGTAGTTTGCCCAGAAAGGTGACTGGTTGGTAGAGGCGTGCACTGAGTTGTTATAGGCGAATTCTGCACAAGGTAACAAGGAAACCCAATCATCCTGGGAAAAGGAACAGAAGCATCGCAGGTACTGTTCCAACGTTTGGTTGGTTCTTTCAGTTTGACCGTTGCTCTGTGGGTGATAGGCAGAGGACAAACATATTCTAATTGAGAGTAATTTACACAGTTCTTTCCAAAATTTGGAGGTGAATTGTACCCATCTGTACGATACAATGCTGTCAGGTACCCCGTGTAATCATACAATTTCTTTTATAAAAGTTTATGCCGTATCCAGGGCAGAGGGAGTCCCTCTTAACGGCAAAAAATGCGCCATCTTGGACAGGCGGTCTACTACCACCAAAATGGTCATAAACCCTTCAGAGGGAGGTAGTTCTACAATAAAATCCATGGAAATTTCTTTCCATGGTTTCTTCGGGACTGGCAGTGGCCTTAACAGACCCCAGAGTCTGGTGTTAGATCCCTTGTTACGTTGGCAGATGGTACAGGAGTCAACGTATACTTTACAGTCAGCCCTTAAAGTAGGCCACCATAGGGATCGCTGTACAAGGTCAGTCGTCTTCCGGACTCCAAAGTGGCCTGCAAGTTGGTGGTCATGGAAAGTCTTTAATACCAGTAACTTGGCTTGTCGAGGAACAAAAATCTTGTCCCGATGCCATAGAAGCCCTCCTTGGCTTCTCAGGGAAGAAACTTCAGTTTCCGTACATTGCCTAGTGGCCAGCTCGATTGAAGACCTTAGATCCGGTTGGATCAGTAAGAAATTTTGGGGGGACAAAATTGTCCTGGGTGGGACTCCTTCCGGGGTATCAGGAAACATCCGGGATAAAGCATCCGCTTTGCTGTTCTTAGATCCTGGGCGATAGGTTATGTGGAAATTGAATCTTGAAAAGAACAAAGCCCATCGGGCCTGTCGGGGTCTCAGACGTTTGGCTGTGCGGAGATACTCTAAGTTCTTATGGTCAGTAAAGATTAGAATGGGGTGAGCGGCACCTTCCAGGAGATACCTCCATTCTTCAAGAGCGGTTTTGATCACTAGAAGTTCCCGATCCCCTACATCGTAGTTCCTCTCTGGGGAACTCATCTTTCGAGAGAAAAAGGCTACAGGATGCAGTAAGGCTTTGGAACCTTGACGTTGGGATAAGATCGCCCCTGTGGCCACCTCCGAGGCATCAACTTCTAGCACGTAGGGCAAGGCGGGATCTGGATGCTGCAGGATGGGCGCAGTGGTAAAGAAGGTCTTGAGCTGGTCAAAGGCGGACTGAGCTGCTGGGGACCAGTGGAACTTGGTGTGTTGGCGAGTGGTCTGAGTGATGGGGGCTACAATGGTGGAGAAGCCCCTTATGAATCTTCGGTAAAAGTTTGCGAATCCGATGAATCTCTGTACACTCCTTTTGTCAGAAGGAGCGGGCCAATCCAGGATAGATTTCACTTTCTGCGGGTCCATGGCAATTCCACCTGTGGTAATGATGAGTCCCAAGAAATGAATGGATTCCTTCTCAAAATCACACTTCTCAGCTTTGACATATAACCCATGTGTTCTAAGAATACATAGTACCTTCTTAACATGTACCCTGTGAAGCTCTAGTGAAGTTGAAAAAATCAGAATGTCGTCAAGGTAAGCGACAACAAAGTGGTCTAAATGCTCCCGGAAGATGTCATTAATGAAATGCTGAAAGGTTGCCGGGGCATTACATAGTCCAAAGGGCATGACTAAGTACTCGAAATGCCCAAATCTTGTTCTGAAGACACTCTGTCTTCCACTCGTCCCCCTCCCAGATACGGACAAGGTTGTAAGCCCCACGTAGATCGAGTTTGGTAAAGATACGTGAGGTGTGGAATCTTTGGAAGAGTTCAGGGATGAGCGGAAGTGGGTAGCGGTTTTTAAGGGTAATATTATTTAATTCCCTATAGTCCACACATGGTCTTAGAGTCTTGTCTTTTTTTTCCACAAAAAAGATGCCTGCACCGGCAGGGGATGAAGAGGGACGAATGAATCCTTTGGCCAGGTTCTCATCAATGTATTGTCTCAGAGCCTCAAGTTCAGTCTCAGAAAGGGGAAATATCCGGCCAAAAGGAATGGGGGCCCTGGGTAATAATTCAATGGGGCAGTCATAGGGGCGGTGTGGAGGTAGGGTATCGGCTTTCTTCTTATAAAACACATCTCTAAATTCCTGGTAAACTGCTGGTATGTGAGGAACTGGACTGGGTACGGCTTGTACAGTCAGACAACTGGGCAAGTTATGGGGTACAGAATCTAAGCAATGCTGTTGGCAATAGGCAGATGTGAAGGATACCACCTTTTTGGGCCAGTCGATCCGGGGATTGTGAGCCTGTAGCCAAGGAATCCCTAGGATAACGGGGAACATCGGAGAACTCAGAACATCAAATTTAAGGAATTCCCGATGACCTGAATAGGTGATCGCCAGGATGGGAATAGTTTCCTTGGTGACATGGCCAGAACTGGGTAAGGAGCCGTCGGCCAAATGGACAGTCAATCTCCGTTCCTTGAGTTTAAGTGGGAGAGCCAGACTCTTAGCCAGGGTTAAGTCCAGGAAGCAGCTACAGGCTCTGGAGTCAATTATCGCCTGTAGAGGAACTCCTCTACCTGCCACCATCAATGTGACAGGAAGAGTGATGTGGGCGGAAGCTGACTTCGCTACCTGAAGATGAAATGGAGTGCATAGGACTGGTTTACTCGGTCTTGTGGGGCAGTTGTTAATGAAATGTCCCGATTCCCCACAATAAAAACAAAGGTGTGCCTGTCGGCGATGAAGTCTCTCTTCGGAGGTTAAAGTGGCACGGGGCATGCCCCTCAGAACGGGAGCTACTGCTGGGCGAGCTGAAGGTGGAGCCTGGGTAGAACAAGAAGTCCGAGCGCGTTCAGACTGGCGCTCCCGTAGACGCCTGTCGAGCTGGATAGTGAGTAAGATGAGATCCTCAAGGGTAGTGGGAATCTCTAATCTGGCTAACTCGTCTTTGAGAGCTTCAGACAACCCCACACGATATTGATATTTTAGTGCTGCTTCGTTCCAGCCGGAATCAGAGCTCCAGGTACGGAATTCTACTGTATAGTCCTCTGCAGGTCGCTCACCCTGGCGAAGGGCGTACAAGGTTGCTTCAGCTGTAGCTGTCCGAAAAGGGTCATCATACAAGCGTGCCATGGCCTCCAAAGTATCCATGTAAGGGCTGCATTGTTCCAGCAGGCCATGGGCCCACGTCTGGGGATCGTTCCTCAGCAGTGAAATGGTGAACCCCACCTTGGTCGCTTCTGAAGAAAAGGTCTGAAGTTGCAGGGAGAAATAGAGAAAACATGAATTCTTGAAGGATCTGAATTTCCTTCGGTCCCCAAAAAAGCGTTCCGGGGCTGGGACTCGTGGTTCTGGAGCGGCTGAGGTTGTAAAAGCAGGAACTTGACCAGAGGAGGTGGGCGGTTCAGGAGGGTGTTGCAGGCGTTCCTTCAGCCAGTGATATCTCTCTTGGAGCTCCTGAATAGCTGGAGTAAGGGCCGTAAGTTCTTGTAAAATGGCCTCCATTGGGGAGTCACCTCTGTCGACCTCTGACATGGCTGGATTATACTGTCACGGTCAGGGGCGAGGCCGAGATGCTGAGAGGGCTCCCCTTGCGGCCGAGTGCAGCACAACCCTGAAGTTGACACAGGGATGCAGTGCCCACAGTAGCACTGGTTGCCAGGTAGCAGCAGCAGAGGTCAGGTGCCGGGTAAACAAGTCTCTAAGGGCAACCGTGCTAGAAAGTCCAAGAGTGGGCAGCAGAAGTCCAGAGAGTGGTCAAGACAAGCCGGGATCGGGTGCAGGGAGCAGACCAGGAACGTCGGGTACAACCCAGGAGTCAGAGCCAGGAGAATAACAGGAGTAGATCGAGCAAGCCGGGTCGGTACACAGGAGATCGGATAGCAGGAGACGCGGGTACAGGTTCACAGGAGAGCTGACGATAATCCAGCGATGCAGCACTGTCAGGCGAACGTTTAAATAGGCGAGGTACCCAGGTCACGTCGTGAGCGCGTCGGGGCGATCGTACGGCTACGTCGAGTACGTTGTGTGTTCGTAACATCACCGCGTATGCCCGCCTGGTTAGACGTAGCGTCGGCCGTTCATCTTGGAACTACCTTGCGCTTCCATAGGCGGCGACGCTCGCTAACACGAACGTACCTCGTGAGATTGCGCCTATTTCCCTGACAACATCTTCATAAACCTCTATGACTTCATTTACTGTGGACGTGCATTCATGATACATGTGACTCTGTCATCCAGAAAATGAACGTCTGAGGAGATTTTTGTGAATAGTGAAGAGAGATCAAACATTAAGGAGGTTTGCAGAGACAATAGCATATCTTTAAGTGTGGTATCGATGACAGGTTGGCCTGAGGTGGGGAAAGAAGTCATAGATGAGCGTAGGGCCTGGTTGGAGAGGAGAGGATTGAAAGCCTGGGCCTAGATTTGTGGCTGCAGCAGCTGCTGCAGTGGCACATCTGGCTGAATTTTTGCCTTAGCTGGGCTGCTTGTGAGAGGATCACTCTCTGGGGCATGTGTAGATGGTGCAGGGGGACCTGGGATGAATGATTCCTCAGGAATCTCATCTGAGAGGTCTGTATAGGAATCCCGGGGCGTGGCCAGGCCCACTCCATCTTTGAAGACTCTAATCTGCCCTGCTGGCTCGAAGGAGAAGGCAGTGAGTTTCTGGGGTTTATATTCTGTCAACCTCTTCTCAGACATGTTGTCTGAGGTCTCTGTCATCCCTGGAACAAGGATGGCAGTGGATTGTGGCTCGATGTGGGCCTGTGTTGTTCCCTCGTTCTCCCCTGGTTGACAAGCTCAGTGATCAGGCATCCATCTTCAGCTCTGGTCGGCCATGCCCCCACACGAAGATCTATTAATATCCATCAGTCCTACCAGAAGACCAGAAGGTATCCAAACAGTTGACACATTTCAAGGGTGACCCCTCTTCATCAGAGCCAGGAAAGTAGTGGCTGATGGCAAGTACCTGGACCAGATGGCATCCACGTACAGATCCTAAAAGAATTGAGCTCGGTCATTTCAAATTAATTGTTTATAATTTTTAGGTATTCATTAATGACTGGAATAGTACCACTGGATTGGCATAGGGCCAATGTGGTGCCCATATTTAAAAAGGGATCAAAGTCTTTACCAAGTAGCTATAAACCTATTTTAGCTTCTTAAGTAGGGAAGGTATTGGAGAGTTTAGTAAAAGACCACATATACGAGTTCTTGCTGGAAAAGAATACAAGCCAACCTCAATGCACTGTTTAATTGGGCAACTGTGTGGCAAATGAAGTATAATGTTGATACATGTAAAGTTATGCACTTGGGGGCTAAGAATATGCATGCATCATACATACTAGGGGGGTGTACAACTGGGAGAATCCATAGCGGAGAAGGATCTGGGGGTTCTGGTAGATCATAAGCTTAATAATAGCATGCAATGTCAAGCTGTGGTTTCCAAAGCGATCAAAGTCCTTTCTTGTTTATGGCTTGGTTCACACCTATGCATGTTTTAGTGCATTTTCAGTTTTGCAGAAACACACTACAGTCCATTTAACATGGTTTCTTATGGATTTAATTCACATGTGTGCATTTTATTGAAAGAGACAGTTTTTTTTTCTCTTTTAATGGTTTAAAGATGTATATTGAAAAATGCAAAATGCACCTGCAATATGCAAACTTCAACTTGCACAAGTGTGAATCAGGCCTTAAGAGAGGTATGGACTCCAGAGAGTGGGATATCATTTTTCCCTTGTACAAATCATTAGTAAGACCTCATCTGGAATATGCAGTTCAGTTTTGGGCACCAGTTCGCAAAGAGGATATCGGGGGAACTGGAGAAAGTGTAGAAAAGGGCAGCCAAACTGATAAGAGGCATGGAGGAGCTCAGCTATGAGGATAGGTTAGAGGAACTGAATTTATTATCTCTTGAGATTATGGGGGAGGATATGATCACCATGTATAAATATATAAGGGGGCCATATAGAGAACTTGGAGTTGAGTTATTCACTTTAAGATCATCACAGAGAACAAGGGGGCACTCTTTACGTCTAGAGGAAAAAATATTTAATCTCCAAGTATGGAAAGGCTTCTTCACAGTAAAAGCTGTGACAATGTGGAATAGACTCCCTCCCGGAGGTTGTTCTGGCAAGTTCAGTAGGTTGCTTTAAAAAAAGGCCTGGATTCTATTCTAAATATACATAATATAACATTTATAGGTAAAGTTGATCCAGGGAAAATTTGATTGCCTCTTGGGGGATGTGGAAGGAATTATTTCCCCTGCTGGAGAAAATTGCATCATGCTTTTCTGGGTTTTTTTTGCCTTCCTTTGGATCAACTGTGGGTATTGGATTGTGTATATGGGAATGTATGATTTTTTTATTTTTTTTGTTATTGGTTGAACTAGATGGACTTGTGTCTTTTTTCAACCTCACTAACTATATAACTATGTAAATGCATACCTTGCCTTAACCATTACCAACTTCTTCCACCAAAGTTCAAATTTAGTACGTGTCAAGATTGTAATTGTATTGAAGCAGCATATATTTTTATGGCTATGACAGATTTCAGCATTTCAGTAAAAAATGAAAAAAATCACAAGCTCCTGCTCCTTATACATGAGCAACTCAATTTAGATATTAAAAATGCATGTTTCTTTATGTAATTATATAAATATGCAATGCTCCTGTTATAACTGTATGTTTCATATAAGGAAAGCTCAGTTTAAGAACAACTGAAAGTAGATCTAGGATGACACAACTATATTCAGGTCAGTGACAAATCTATCACACAGAAATGTATAAAACAGAGAGAGATATGAGAAGAGAATGACACTCTCACATACTGTAGAGATGTCACTGATCCATGTGCATCATCACAACACAGAATCTTGTAGACATTATGGGATTTTCTATTTTTTTTTAGGTTTTCCTTCTGCATTTTGTTCTAAAGATCCAAACTCTGGCTGTTTTAACTGTATATAAAGTTCAAATCTTTTGGGCTTTTCTGTGGATGTCATTTTGCATATATAATACTCAGAGCTCATCATCAGTATGTCATCTCAGGATAAAGGATTTAGATGAGGAATTTGGATTTTACCAAGAGGGTGACTTCATCATCGGAGGAGTGTTCACTATACGTGCCGGTACATCAAATATGGAAATAACAAGTCCCTACATGAAAGAATTCTTCTCTGTAGAGTAAGTAATGTTTTGAACTATTATACTTTGTTATCATTTTCTGATGCTTTGCAGGGGCAGTTTAAGAAATGTTAGGCAACATTATCAGTGATTACAAATGACAATCTAATCTTTTTAAGTGCTGTTTGGGGATATTTTTGTTTACTACGGGGATTGTATGTCTGTCCATTGCTTAAAGTATAACTCCACTTTTGTTGAAAAAAAAACAAACCCCATCTGGGTGATCAATGTACATTGCAAGGATTTTAACAAACTTTGTTGCAGATTCCTACCTGTTTCTGTTCTTAAGAAAAAGCTGTAAGTTTGAATGTGCCATTGTGCAAAGTGAATCTGAATGGAAGGGACTTTTTCATTATTATTCAACTGATTCATTTGCAGTGTTCTAAAAAGAAATGGTACAGTGTCTGTCAGCTTCCCTAGAAGTGAATAAAATCTTTGTGAATATCTCCCCAAAAATGTATTATTTTTTATTTTTTTTGCAGAGGATGCATACAATCTGACTTGTGTCTTAGTGCAGGCTTCTGGAAAAATCAGCGAGCCAATCACACAAGCAGGACATTACATTTCTGGGTATGTACAGTAGACAAACTCTGTACAGAACCTCATTAGATTGCATTTTACAGAAAAATACAGTGCTGTCATTGTAAAAGGAAAGGGAATTTTAACATTAAATTACATGATGGCTTGCGTACCGAGTGTATATGATATATAATTTTTTTTTTAAATTTGCAATTCTTTTCCACAAATTTGGAATTACCTTTTAAAAGCACTGATGACCTTATGAACCGAATTATATGAATTTAAGATCAATTTAAAAATATAACATCTGATCTGGTTGACTGAATTAGAAATCGTACAGTTGTAATATGCTTGGAAAAAGAAATGGCCACACAAAGAAATAACCATTAAAAAGTAACTAGGGGCAAAAATTGTCAAAAGCTTTAGCACACAAAAACACGTGTTTTTCTGAGTCTTCCTTGTAAGATTTTTTTTTTTTTTTTTACTTGATCATTCCAGTTGATCTATTTTTCCTCTTCCTGTAATAGAGTGACAACCTTATATTTTTTGAAATTGCACAGCATTGTTTCCATCTTCTGGACAGGGAGTTAAGTTTAGTGCCTATGTACTATACCAGGGCAGGCACAAGCTAAGAACAGCAAAAAGGGTACTTGTGGTTGGCAGACAGGCAGAGTAGTCAAATGGCGGTCCTGGTTCAGAAAGTGACCAGGATCAAATCTCTGGTAAAAAAAGCAGGCTGAGTTCTGAGATTAGTTAAACGTTTAAGCCAAGGTTTGAAGGGAATCCAAACTAACTGCCAGGGTGGAGATTGAGTGAAGGTTAAGGTCACGGCTAGGGAACAAGGCAGGCGAATGGGGAGCCTGAAACATGTGTTGCAAACACTATCACAAGCATGACACTTAGAGCTTGGCAGGCTTAATGTAGTTGTTAAAGTGGAGGGCCACCCTAACAAAAAAAAAAGAGCATTAATATTCTTAAAAAAATTTAATTTTTCAGCAGTTGGGACTGGGAAACTGGTCAGAGGTGAGGGAAAATTTGAAGGTCCTAAACACAGGGATATTCTTGAGCAAATCCTGTACCATTCTGTGTGTGATTTGAGGCTAGGACGGAGGTTCACCTTCCAGCAGGACAATGACCCCAAACACACCACTAAAGCAACACTTGAGTGGTTTAAGGGCAAACATGTAAATGTGTTGGAATGGCCTAGTCAAAGCCAGTATAGATGGCCTTGTGGTTTGCGGCAAACTTTGCTTGTTCACAATTCGCCAAAACAGCGGATTTATGGCGCTGTTTGTGACAGACATCATTGTTTACATTGTGAAGAACTTTGATCCATGACACATCCATCATGGGGTACAGGACAGCCAATTGAGACATTTCAACACATGGACATACCCCCTACCTTTTAAATAGACCTGAACTGGCGGCCATTTTACATTCTGTCTTTTGTTAGTGTAGGGAAAGAATGCTGTGTGGAGCAGGGACAGTCAGTCTGTAATGACCAGCTATTACTATTAGGGCCACAAAAGTCCTTTTAAGGACTGGTATAGGTGTACAGTATATAGGGTTATAATACACTTACAATATACTTTCTTTCAAATATAAAAAGCATATTATAGTGCACTGCAGTGCTCACCGATTCTGCAGCTGTCTTTTCTCAGTGTAGGGATAGAGTTTGCTGTTTGGAGCAGGGACAGTCTGTAATTCACTGGACTGGTATAGGTGTATTATTTGGTGTGCAGTATATAGGGGTGTAATACACTTATAAAATACTTTCAAATATAGAAAGCATAGTATAGTGCATTTCTACTGTGCATCATTGTGACTGCTGAGCGGTTCTGCAGCGATACTACAAAGAGTGACAAACACAATTAGAAAAAAGTATAGATAGTATAGATACTATAAATAGTATGTGATAGACCAGTGGCCCCCCAAAACGACAGATTGAAGCGGGGTGTTATATACCTTCTTCCACATATGCTGCACTTCTCTAGAGACTTTTGTCACAGGGTCATTTAAAAAATGACAGGCAGAGGAAGAGGCAGGCCCTTCCGCAGGGGTGGTAGGGGTAGGACAAGAGCAACAGGCTTGAGCCAAAGTGGGAAATTGCAGATGGTACGTTCGATTACGTCAAAGGGCTCATCAGACTTGGTTGAGTGGCTCACTCAGCCTTACTCTTCTGCACCCTCCTCATCCTCTCGATCTGCACCCTCTTCACTCTCTGCTGTGTGCACCCCCACCACTACCACCATATACCCTCCGCTTGAGTCACAGGAATTATTTTCCGATCCAACACAAGACATTTCCAATGCGCAGCCATTCTTGGCATTGGATCAGGAAGAGGAGGTAGCAACAACCGCCACTCAGCAGTCTGACGACAGTACCCAGATCAGCCCAAGGAGATTAGTCCCCGCTGTTGCTGCCTACTCCGAGATCTCTAATTATAGCGGTGGGGAAGGTGATGTCAATGATGACGTGTCTAGTGATGTCATGTGGGTTCCCACAAGAGAGGAAGAGGAGGGGAGTTCAGAGGGAGATATGGACCAGCAGATAGGGAGGAGAAGCAGGTGGAACTTACATTGCACAGGAGGGGCAAAACAGACTGCTAATGTATCAGGAGCAAGGCATCAACCATGTTCCGTTCACGTTCTAGCGCTCCCAGGACACCGGCACACGGCTGCGCAGTGGGTTTTTTTTTTAACGTGTCCGCTACCGACAATAGTGTTGCCATCTGCAGCCTTTGCAGTCAACGCATAAGTCGCAGTAAGCCCATCACTCACCTAGGCACGACCGCCTTAAGAAGGCACATGAGCTGCCACCACCAAGCCCAGTGGGAGCAACAGAACCCACAAACAGGGCCGCTGATAGGCCAATACAACTGGCCCTGCTGTACCGGGCCTGACCAGCAGGGGGGCCCGGGCAACCTGAACTGCAAAATTTTATGTATATAAAAAAAAAGTTCCTCCTCCACCGATCAGTGCCCTACAACCTCCCCCCCTCCAGCGCCCCCCCTCCGCAACTGAAGAGGAGACAGCGCCGTGCCTCGGATTCGCAGCCCACACAGAGAGAGCCTGAGGCACTGGCAGTGGGCGGCATTGCAGGGGGGAAGTGCGAGCAGCACCCGAGTGGAGTGACACCTGTCGGCTCAGTGATCCGGGACCCGGCGCAATAATCCCCTTCTCTCTGTGGTCGCGCCGTTCTGATCAGTCTCGGCAGTGGCTGTCACTCACAGCCGAGCAGAGTGAAGCCGCCTCCCCCTCCTCCTTTACGTCTACACAGTGCTGTGCATGCAGGAGGAGGGGGAGGCGGCTTCACTGTGCTCGGCTGTGAGTGACAGCCGCTGCCAAGACTGATCAGAGCGGCGCGACGTGAGTCACACGACCACAGAGAGAAGGGGATTATTGCGCTGGGTCCAGGATCACTGAGCCGGCAGATGTCACTCCACTCGGGTGCTGCTCGCACCCCCCCCCTGCAATGCCGCTGCCTTGGGATCGAGGTACATTATGGGTCCTTAGGGGAGTCTGTGCACTGTAGGGGGCTTCTTTACTGTGGGGGGTCTGTGCACTGTGGGGGGGTCTGCACTGTGGGGGGTCCTGCACTGTAGGGGTCTGCACTGTTGGGGGGGTCCTGCACTGTTGGGGGGGTCCTGCACTGTAGAAGGGGTCCTGCACTGTAGGGGGTTCTTGCACTGTAGAAGGGGTCCTGCACTGTAGGGGGATCTGCACTGTAGGGGGAGGGGTCTGTACTGTAGGGGGGTCTGTACTGTAGGTGAGGATTCTGCACTGTAGGGGAGTCTGTACTGTAGGTGAGGATTCTGCACTGTAGGGGAGGCTGTACTGTAGGGGAGTCTGTACTTTAGGGGGGTCTGCGCTGTAGGCTGGAGGGGCCTGTACTGTAGGAGGGTCTGCACTGTAGGGGAGGATTCTGTACTGTAGGGAGGTCTACACTGTAGATGGGGGTCTGTATGGTAGGGAGGGGGGTCTGCACTGTAGGGGGTCTGTGTAACATGCAGGAGGTCCAGAGCTGTGAGGGGCTGTGTAATGTAAAGGGGTGCAGAGGTGCAGGGTGCTGTGTAATGTAAAGGGGTCCAGAGGTACAAGGGCTGTGTAATGTAAAGGGGTCCAGAGGTCCAGGGTGCTGTGTAATGTAAAGGGGTCCAGAGGTACAAGGGCTGTGTAATGTAAAGGGGGCAGGAGGTTCAGGGTGCTGTGTTATGTAAAGGGGTCCAGAGGTACAAGAGCTGTGTAATGTAAAGGGGTCCAGAGGTGCAGGCTGTTGTGTAATGTAAAGGGGTCCAGAGGTGCAGGATGCTGTGTAATGTAAAGAGGTCCTTAGGTGCAAGGTCCTGGGTAATGTAAAGGGGTCCAGAGGTGCAGGGTTCTGTGTAATGTAAAGAGGTCCTAAGGCGCAAGGTCCTGTGTAATGTAAAGGGGTCCAGAGGTGCAGGGTACTGTGTAATATAAAGAGGTCCTTAGGCGCAAGGTCCTGTGTAATGTAAAGGGGTCCAGAGGTGCAGGGTGCTGTGTAATGTAAAGAGGTCCTTAGACGCAAGGTCCTGTGTAATGTAAAGGGGTCCAGAGGTGCAGGGTGCTGTGTAATGTAAAGAGGTCCTTAGGCGCAAAGTCCTGTGTAATGTAAAGGGGTCCAGAGGTGCAGGGTTTTGTGTAATGTAAAGAGGTCCTTAGGCACAAGGTCCTGTGTAATGTAAAGGGGTCCAGAGGTGCAGGGCGCTGTGTAATGTAAAGGGGTCCAGAGGTGCAGGGCGCTGTGTAATGTAAAGGGGTCCAGAGGTGCAGGGCGCTGTGTAATGTAAAGGGGTCCAGAGGTGCAGGGTGCTGTCTAATGTAAAGGGGTCCAGAGGTGCAGGGTGCTGTGTAATGTAAAGGGGTCCAGAGGTGCAGGGTGCTGTGTAATTTAAAGGGGTCCAGAGGTGCAGTTGTGGAGAGGGGGGTACAAAGTAGTGACAAAAAGATATTGAAGGATGCAGAGGTATATACCAATACCCTGCCAATACTCTGCAATACTTACCCTGCCAATACTCTGCAATACATACCCCGCCAATACTCTGCAATACATACCCCGCCAATTGTTTCAAGGTGGGGTCTGGGGAGGGGCAATGGGTGGGGCCAGGGGTGGGGCTGAAGGAGGGACCGGGGGCGGGGCCAGGGTGGAGCTGAAGGGGGCCCCATCAGGTAGGCTGTACGGGGCCCCATGATTTCTATCTGCGGCCCTGCCCACAAAGCCACACTCCAGGCCCTCAACGTCCAGCCTCTTCTTCTTCTCCTTCTCCTCTCTCTTCAGAATTGTCCTCTGCTCCACCTTCCATCATGCCGTCCTCACGTTTTTCTGGAAAAAGGCAGGCTTCCATGGGCAAAATGTTCGAGCGTAAAAAAATGATGACGCCGGATAACCCTCTTGCCCAATGGTTGACCGCTGACTTGTCAGAACTGATAGCCCGCCAACTACTGCTATATAAACTGGTGGACAATGGAAGGTCCAAGGAAGGAAGTATTTCTCACAGAAGGGCATCCCAGAGCTATATGGCCATGTTCAGCAGCAAGTGAATGTATCTCTGGCACACAGTGTCAGTGCCAAGATACATCTGACCACAGTGACGTGGATTAGCAAACACGGGCAGGGAAGGTATATAACCTTTACTGCCCACTGGGTGAACCTTCTGACAGCCGTCAAGCATGTAACCTGTGGCACCCGTGTAGATTTGTTTTTTCCGCCACGGATTGCATGTAGGCCTGCCTCTTCTTCTGCTCCTCCTACTCCATTCTCCCTCTCCTCCTCGGCTGACTCCTCCTTTTCCGCTGCTAGCGTCTCTTATGCTGCGCCGCCCAAGATCCCCAGAACCTATTTCACATGCCAGATGAGACGTTGCCATGCTGTGCTGCGTCTGTTGTGCTTGGAAGCCAAGAGCCACACTGGCCCGGCACTCCTTTCAGCTTTGTGTTGACAGGCAGATCAGTGGCTAACACTGCTCAATTTGACAGTTGGTAAAGTGGTGTGTGACAACGGTGCCAATCTGCTTAGCTCATTGAAACAGGGCAAAATTACACATGTGCCATGCATGGCACACATCTTAAACTTGGTTGTGCAGCGATTCGTTGTCAAATACCCTGGGGTCCAGGACATCTTGCGGCAGGCAAGGAAAGTCTCGGCCCATTTCAGAAGATCTTACACGGCCATGGCTCGCCTTGCTGACATTCAGTGGTGACACAATCTGCCGGTCACACTTCTTATTTGTGATTGCCCGACGCGATGGAACTCAACCTTCTATATGCTTGATAGGCTGCTCCAGCAGAAACGTGCAGTTAACGTCTACCTGTATGAACTCTGCGGCAGAAAAGGTTCTGGGGGGCTTGTTTTTTTTTTCACTGTGCCAGTGGCTGCTCATGCGCGATGCATACAGACTTCTGTGGCCATTTGATGAGATCACCAAACTGGTCAGTCGCAGCCATGGCACCATCAGTGACATTGTACCTTGCGCCTTCTTTATGGAACGTGCATTGCGTCGAACTAGGCCTGGATGGACATTTTGGGTATCAGCTTCCCCGGAACCAATCAGTGGGTGTGCCGGGCCCTCCTGAGGAGTCTGGGGAGGGGTACTTAAGATGTTGAGGTCACATGTTACATGTGTTACATGTGGTTAGTTCGTGAGGCCCTAGCGGTCTGCTTCTGTTGGTTACCCCCCGATTGACCCACCTGGTCTGGGATAGGGATCCGTCTGTTCCCGAGTCTCAGAACCGGCTGGTCTGAGGCGTAGTAACTGAGGGAGGATTCAAGGCGTCCGGGTGTGCTCTCGGCTTGGAGAGGCACCACAGCTCATTAAAGTGACCGGGAGGACTTTTCGGAGGAGGGCCAACAAGCTGGCATCCTGAGAAGTGCCCGGTGAAGTTGGGAAGGATATTTATGAATCCACGTTTTTTACAGTTCTCTCAAGGAGACAGAGAACGTTCCAGGTACTGAGGAAAAAGGTTCCTGTTCAAGGAACTTGTTCAAGGTCAGAGATTTTACAAGTTCTGAATCAAAGTGCTGACTGCCATAATCTCTGGCTAGAGATTTGTTCAGCCTTGAAGTGCCCAGCTGCGAGTGGCTACTCTCTGGGTGGTAGTAGAGTTCTTCACCCTTGCCCTCTGTTTCCATACAAGACTGTGTTGTTGGATGTTACCCCTGCAAAATAAAACCTTTCAAAAGGACTTTATTGGTGTCAGCATCCAATGTTGTTGGGTATCAACCCTGGGAACCCATAGACGTGGAAGAACAAGCCAAGCGGAGGTAACCGGTAAGCCCAAAAAGTTAAGGCTGCCCTGCAAAGGGTTATGGCCGCTACACAAGCTATCACAATGACTGCTGGGTCTTGGGTATTATAGAAGCTTCTGCAGTCAACAACTGATCTTTTAAAGTGACTCTGCCCTGTAGTGATGTGCAAGCCGGCAGGGAGAGACATAGCGACCGGCGGGGGAGCAAAAATTCTACCAACATATCCAGAAGCAGAAAAGTGAAGATGAGTTGGCTTTTTAATACATGGACTACAGAAAAGTGAGTATATAAACATTTATTTTATAGATGACCTCTTGGCTAAAAGTGACCTTTTGGTGACAGAGTTACCTTAAAAAGTGTTTTTAAACACTCTTTAGAAACTTCATATAGACATACAATGTAACGTTATTAAAAGGAGGATAACTACTGCACACAACCTCACTCAGCAAATGGGAGGAAGCTGCCAACATAAAAGTGATCTCGCATGATAAAATAAAATAAATGAATACTATGTGGCACTACCTACCCAACCAAATCTGCTGGATCTGGCAACAGAGAAGCCCCTATCCCTTCTTTATCTCACCCTATGATTGGGAACTTTGCTGGTTTGGAGAGTGGAATACCGCTGTGGACCGCATTGGACACTAAAGATCGTAGAAGATCGACTGATTGACTGATTTGGAATATCGGTCACCGATATACAGCACAACTAGGACTGTAGGGGCCACTAATAGAGGTGAGAGGCTTGGGAAAATAGGGAGCGCACCCCGGATGGCACGTATCACATTGGACTTGCACTAATTGATAGTCCACTGCACATAGATTTGCACTTTAACCTATTTTGTTGATGAACCAATAGAAGAAGATCTGATACTACTATTTGAAAATATTATTTGAAAATACTGGGACTTGGTCTATAGCGGTTCGGACTTCTTTTGGATTTAAAACATTATTGCAATATTTTACTTTTATTTTTTGTCACGGATTGCATTTTAGAAGATACAGCACATTTTAGATTTTTTGCATTTTTGATTGCACACTGATTTTGATATCACTATTGCACTTTATTTATCATGTACATATTTATTTAGAGCATAGCATTTCATTATTGTCAATTTTTGATTATTACTGTGATTATTGCACATTTACTCTATGGCATTTCTCATTGCACTTTAGAAGATTGCTGAATTGGTTTTATATTGGAAGCTATTTTGAAGATTCTCTATACATTGTAGTTTTTTTTTATTTATTTAAATTTGGTTGGGTAGGTAGCGCCACATAGTATTCATTTATTTTAATGTAAAGTTATTGTTGCATTGTATTTACTTAAATCATCCAAGGATCAAAGGGGTGACATTTGATCTGCACATGGGGTCAGTTAAGGCAACCTTACAATTACAAGATGATTGTAGCCGTATTAGTGCAATTGTGACAGAGAAAATTGAGTATTGTCTGTGATACTTTTTTTATTTGCACTATCATACAATTTTTCAGGACAAGCTTTCGGGGTATGTCCCCTTCTTCAAAGTCCAAGCAGTACAAGGTCCACTTCAGCTCCGGAAGATTTGGCTGCTCAATGACCAGGCCATTTTTTGCGATACGGCACTGCGTCACTTTAACTGACAATTGTGACATTGCACCCAAAAAAATGTGACGTCCTTTTTTCCCCACAATAGAGGTTTCTTTTGGTGGTATGTGATCATCTCTGCGGTTCTTATTTTTTACATATACAAACATTGGCAGCGCTATACATGATACAAGGTAGGTTCAATTCCTGCTTGCGGGATGATAGACTGTCACCAACACCACCACACATGAAGAAGCAGGGGGGTACTCACATCCCCTTTTGAATTAAATTCTTACCAGAGATGATAATGATATAGGCAGATAAAACACACACGGTTTTGATATCCTTATATCCAATCGCCCAGGTTAGATTGCATCAGAGGGATAGGCTCATTTCAAATCATACAGAAAAGAAAAAACTGTTTCCACAGTGTAATCCTATTAAACTGATTTAAGGATCTCAAAAATGATGTGAGTACCCCCTTCTTCATGTGTGGTAGTGTTGTGTGGTGGGGCTATAAAAATGCACTAATTACTGTGTAAAGGACACTGGTAGGGAAGGGGTTAATACTAGGGGTCGATCAAGGGGTTAAATGAGTGTTCCCTCAGTGTGATCTAACTGTATGGGGATAGGACTGAGTAGGAGGGAAGGCATTTCACTGTTCCTACTTACTAGGAACAAACAATATGTCTCCTCTCCTCTGACAGCAAAGGGATTTTTGCTGGCATTCGTGCATGCAATCGCGTGTGGCTGGAGGTGATCGCTGGCCATATGCATTAGGTCCCCCACTGTGCAGCAGGTGAGCGCACACCCTCTGGCGGCTCTTAAATGAACCCTGTATATATACATGGTTTCACGCAGTGGTGCCATTGTGCCACAGTATATGTACACGAGGCGGTCGGGAACCGATTAACAACGTCAATACCGGACACTTTCATCCCTGTCTACTAAAGCCATTTTTCGGTTTTCAGCGCTGTCACACTTTGAATGACAATTACTCAGTCATGCAAAACTGTAGCCAAATTACATTTTTATTATTTTTGAGACAGAAAGATATTTCCTTATCTTTCTGTCTCAAAAATAATAAAGAGTATTTCATCTCTGTTTTTTTTTATTTTTTGCTGCATAAACAAATTTTCAAAATTTGGGGAAAAAACATATTTTTCCTAATCTCTGTTAAAAAATTTTGAAAAGAAATACGCTTCCTTAATAAATTTAGGCCAAAATGTATTCTGCTACAATTAAAATAATCCAAATCAGTGTATATTTTTTTGTGTGAAAGTTATTGAGCTTACACAACTATGGCGTGTATATATATATATATATATATATTGTGAGGGGTTAGCTCGGCAGCGGGTGTGTGTGACCCCCTGGATGGGTTCACAACACAAAATCAGGCACAGCAGACAGCGTTGTAGGTGCAAAAAACAAAAGATGTGGTTTATTTATGCTACATGCAGTGATACATATAACAGCCAAACAAAAATAAAACATGAAAATAAATCCTGGTCAGCTTGACCTCTAACTACACACTTAGATTCCCTGTCTAACAACTGAGTGCAGCCTTGTGCTGCACCAGTCCCTGTCTCTGTTGTAGAGGTTTGCCACACAGGCGTAAACTCACCGCACAGAACAGATATCACACTCCCCAGTCTATACAACACAAAACTGGTTCCAGGATGGAGCATCTCCCTAAGCATGCTGGGGTTTTTTGTAGAGGTCTTAATGAGCCCACTTACTTCAGCTGGGCTCATTAACTCTTCCCCTCTAATTGTAAAAGTCTGCATAAAGCCTGAATCTAGGGCACACATATTTCCCATCCTGGATACAACCAGGTGACTTTACCTGCGTGCTGCCACATACCCCCCCCCCCCTCTTGTTTCAACCTTGGGGTTGTAACACAAGCAGTCAGACACGCATGTATCCGAGACAAAGCATCCACATTCCCCATTTTAACACCAGGGCGATGCTTAACTGTAAAGTTAAATTCTTGTAGGGCCAGGAACCACCTATTTACCTTTCTATTGGTCTCCTTGTTCTGAGCCATCCACTTTAAAGGAGCGTGATCAGTCACCAGGTCAAAGTGCCTACCTAGCAGATAGTACCGAAGGGAATCTAGAGCCCACTTCACTGCTAAACATTCCTTCTCAATCGTGGCGTAATTTACCTCATGGGACTTCAACTTCCTGCTGAGGTAAATGACTGGGTGCTCTTCCCCGTTCCAGACCTGGGATAACACTGCTCCTAACCCAACGTCTGATGCATCAGTTTGTACAACAAAGTCTTTAGAGAAGTCTGGTGAGTACAACACTGGCTGGCTACATAAGGCTGTTTTTAAGGACTGAAATGCTTCTTCAGCCTCTGGGGACCATTTAACCATGACCGACTCTTTCCCTTTTGTCAGGTTGGTGAGGGGCACAGCCTGAGAAGCAAAATGGGTTATGAATCGTCGATAATAGCCAGCGATTCCCAGAAAGGCTCGTACCTGTTTCTTGCTGTTGGGACGTGGCCAACTCTGTATGGCCTCGACTTTATTGACTTGGGGTTTTATCACCCCCCTCCCAATAGTGTACCCAAGATATTTGGCCTCCTCCTGTCCAATGGTACACTTCTTTGGATTGGCCGTAAACCCAGCTTCCCGGATAGAGTCTAGGACTGCTTGTACTTTCGGCAAATGTGAGACCCAGTCTGTGCTATGGATAATCACATCATCCAGGTAATCTGCAGCATATTTCTGATGGGGCCTCAGAATCTTATCCATTTTCCGCTGGAATGTTGCCGGTGCATTCTGTAACCCAAACGGCATTCTCTTATATTAGAATGCCCCATCTGGGGTTACAAACGCAGTTTTCTCCTTGGCCGACTCGGCCAGGGGAATTTGCCAATACCCTTTGGTGAGATCAAGAGTTGTCATATATCGGGCTGTTCCCAGCCGGTCAATCAACTCATCTATACGCGGCATGGGGTAGGTGTCAAATTTTGTAACTTTATTCAATTGTCGAAAATCGTTACAAAACCGCCAGCTCCCATCAGGTTTGGGCACTAGTACGATAGGACTGGACCAGTGACTCTGGGACTCCTCTACCACACCCAATTCCAACATCCTTTGAACCTCCCCACGTATTGCCTCCCGTCGGGCCTCTGGTATTCTATAAGGTTTTAGTTTTACCCTTTCTCCTGGCGGGGTGATAATGTCATGCTCTACGCCAGATGTTTTTCCTGGAAGCTCAGAGAAAATCTCTTTGTTACGAAGTACAAACTCTTTAACCTCCTGTTGTTGGGGTTTCGATAAGGTGTCTGCTATTCCAACCTCAGGAACTAAGCAATCAGGCTGTACTTGTGACAAAGTCTCTGCGACTAGGGATTCCCTATCCCTCCAGGCTTTCAGCAGATTGATAGATCTGCTCCGGCTTTCGCCTTCCTGGCTGTCTAACCCTGTAGTTCACCTCACTAATTTTTTCAATTACTTCATATGGATTTGCTTTCAACCGTAGGGACTAGCACCAAGACCCTATCCCCCGGGGAAAAAGTACGGGTCTTGGCCCCACGGTTGTACACTCTCTGCTGTGCTAACTGCGCTTGGGTTAAATGTTCCTTTACAATTGGCATTACCTGTGCAATTCTATCTTGCATCAGGGCGACATGCTCAATCACACTCCTGTGAGGAGAACTCTCATTTTCCCAAGTTTCCTTGGCGATATCCAGCAGCCCTCTTGGGTGTCTCCCATAGAGCAACTCGAAGGGTGAGAAACCCATAGAGGATTGGGGTACCTCCCTAATGGCAAATATTAGATAGGGTATTAGACAGTCCCAATTCTTTCCATCTCTATCCACCACCTTCTTTAACATTTGTTTAAGGGTTTTGTTGAATCTTTCAACCAACCCATCTGTTTGGGGGTGATACACAGATGTACACAATTGCGTCACTTTGTACAACTTGCATAATTCTTTCATAACCCGGGACATAAAGGGTGTACCTTGGTCCGTAAGCAGTTCCTTACAAATACCCACGCGGCTAAAAACAAGAGATAGCTCTTTGGCTATGGTTTTGGCCGAGGTATTTCGGAGAGGAATTGCTTCCGGATAACGGGTGGCATAGTCCAATATAACCAAAATGTACTGATGCCCCCTGGCGGACTTCATTATCGGACCTACCAAATCCATTGCGATACTTTCAAAGGGGACTTCAATGATAGGAAGAGGTACCAGCGGGTTACGGAAATGTGGCATAGGTGCCGACTTCTGACACACAGGGCAGGAGGAACAATAATTTTCTATTTCCTTCATGACCCCAGGCCAATAGAATCTCTGCAATATCCTCTCTCTGGTTTTCTCTGTCCCCAGATGACCTCCCAGAATGTGCCCATGAGCCAATTCTAACACCAACTTCCTGTAAGGTTTGGGCACTACAAGTTGCTCAATGGTTTCTTCTGCCCTTTGAGCCACTCGATACAGCAGGTCCCTTTCCATAGTGAAGTAAGGATAAGGGCAAGTCTTATCTGGGTTCACTAACTCGCCATCTATTTTCACCACATTTTCCCGTGCCTTTATTAGGGTGGGGTCTTTTAACTGTTCTGTGGCAAAATTTTCCCTGTGAACCTCAAGATCCGAAAACTCCACAGACGGCATGTTTTCATCTGAGGATGTTGGCTCCTCCCCAGTTTCTCGAGTTTCCCCCGCCAATACCGACAAGGGAAATTCAGGAGAGTCCTCACCACTCCCAGAGGAATTCTGGTCATCTTCCTGGTTTATAGGGGCACCAGTGGGGGGCTCAGGACAATCCCAGAGTTCCCAGAATTTTGGAAAATCCCTTCCCACAATAGCATCATGTGGTAAGTGAGACACTAACCCCACCTGATGAGAGAGGTTACCTTTGGGGTCTCAAAAAACACTGAAGTTACAGGATACTCTCGGGTGTCCCCATGCACACAAATAACAGCCACCTTGTTCTTCCCAGAGAACTTTGTAGTAACTAATTCAGCTTTTATCAATGTTACCAGGCTACCTGAATCCAGCAACACATCAACATTTCTACCATTAATACACATTTTACATAAATGTTTCTCAGGTCCCCGAATGGCAGTGCATGCAACTGTCGCAAACAGCGACTGACATCTCTCCCTTATAAAGTCACATTGCATAGGCTCATCCACAACGGGGCAATTGGCTGCAATATGTCCCTCTTGCCGGCAGCGGTAGCAAATAATCTTTTTCGCTGTCTCTTGCAGCATGGGCTTCCTGGGCTGCTCCCGCCAGACCTTAGGTAGAACTCCCACCCTCTCACTCTCTCCACCCTCACCCCTTGGAGTCATCTTACCCGCCACTGGGGATGATCTGGTCTTAGGGTGGAAAGTCCGTGAGTCCCTGGAAGAGGTGGTCAGGTTCTCTGTAGCCAAGTACCTCTCAACCAGATCCACAAGTTTATCTGCATTTTCTGGGTCTCCATGGCTTACCCATTTTTGGATGGAAGTAGGAAGAGCTCTCAGGAAACGATCCATAACAACACGTTCCACAATGTTTGGTGCGGTCAAAGTCTCTGGCTGCAGCCACTTTCTGCTCAGGTGAATGAGATCATACATTTGAGACCTGGGGGTTTTCCAACCTGAAAAGTCCAATTATGCACACGCTGAGCCCGGACGGCCAGGGTGAGACCCAGCCGTGACAATATTTCAGTTTTTAGCACCACATAGTCTTTTGCTTGGTCAGGCTCTAGGTCATAATAAGCTTTCTGCGATTCCCCAGTTAACAGAGGGGCCACCAGTCCAGCCCATTGCTCCTTAGGCCACTTTTCCCTTTCAGAAGTCCTTTCAAATGTGGTCAAAAACACCTCCGGATCATCCTCTCCAGTCATTTTTGTCAATAAACGGCTCACACCAAAGGATGCGGTATTATTGTAACCACTTGCTTCATTGGTCTGTGGACGTTGCTGTATTAATGCCTCTATTTTCTGTTGAAAATTCTGCTCTTGCTTCTGCAACAGGTCTATGAAGCGGGCTTCAGATTGCTGCTGGGCTTGTTGCTGAGCTTCCAGATTCTGCAGGTGAGCTTTCTGCTGGGCTGCAAGGCTCTGTTGTTGAGCTGCAAGGCTCTTTTGTAAACCCGCATTTGTTTGCTGCTGATTTGCATTTGCTAGAGCCAGCTGTCTCAGTATCTCCTCCATGCTGGCCTTAAAAAAAATGAAAAAACACTGCCAAAATTCTCCACCAACTGTGAGGGGTTAGCTCGGCAGCGGGTGTGTGTGACCCCCTGGATGGCTTCACAACACAAAATTAGGCACAGCAGACAGCGTTGTAGGTGCAAAAAACAAAAGATGCGATTTATTTATGCTACATGCAGTGATACATATAACAGCCAAACAAAAATAAAACATGAAAATAAATCCTGGTCAGCTTGACCTCTAACTACACACTTAGATTCCCTGTCTAACAACTGAGTGCAGCCTTGTGCTGCACCAGTCCCTGTCTCTGTTGTAGAGGTTTGCCACACAGGAGTAAACTCACCGCACAGAACAGATATCACACTCCCCAGTCTATACAACACAAAACTGGTTCCAGGATGGAGCATCTCCCTAAGCATGCTGGGGTTTTTTGTAGAGGTCTTAATGAGCCCACTTACTTCAGCTGGGCTCATTAACTCTTCCCCTCTAATTGTAAAAGTCTGCATAAAGCCTGAATCTAGGGCACACATATTTCCCATTCTGGATACAACCAGGTGACTTTACCTGCGTGCTGCCACAATATATATATATATATATATATATATATATATATATATATATATATATATATATATATATATATATTTTGGAGAGTACATTTTATTTTTCTCCAAAAGTTTTTGGAAAATTCGGAAATAATTATTTTATTTTTTTACACAGATTTGTCAATTTAATAAGATATTTCTGCTACTCCTGCTACTCCTAAGTATGGCAATACCACATGTGAGTCTTTTTCACTGTCTGGGTTTATTATATATTGACATTGTATCTTGCGTATCACACAAATCTTTAACCACCAGGTGGCCCCGTCCCTTCTGATGCTATGGGGAAGCCATAGGGATGTCCCCGTGTGTCAGAGGGGGCGCGGTCACACGGGGATGTCCCGTGTGGCCCCACCTTCAGCTATAAAATAAGTGTCACCTGAGAGGACGGTCATTACGGTGAGTGCCTCCCATGGAGGTGACGGCATGTGGCTTTTTTTTTCTTTTTCGGTCCATCGGAGTGAGAGAAGAAGATGATGAATGGACTTCATGGGACTTTTTTATTTTTTAACCACTTAAGCCCCGGACCAATTTGCAGCCAAAGGACCAGGCCCCTTTTTGCGATTCGGCACTGTGTCGCTTTAACTGACAATTGCGCGGTCGTGCGACGTGGCTCCCAAACACAATTGGTGTCGTTTTTTTCCCATAAATAGAGCTTTCTTTTGATGGTATTTGATTACCTCTGCGGTTTTTATTTTTTGCGCTATAAACAAAAATAGAGCGATAATTTTGAAAAAAATTCAATATTTTTTACTTTTTGCTAAAATAAATATCCCCAAAAAATATATAAAAAAATAGTTTTTTCCCCAGTTTAGGCCAATACATATTCTTCTACATATTTTTGGTAAAAAAAAATTGCAATTAGCAATTATTGATTGGTTTGCGTAAAAGTTGTAGCGTTTACAAAATAGGGGATATTTTTATAGCATTTTTATTAATATTTTTTTTTTACTAGTAATGGCGGCGATCAGCGATTTTTATTTTGACTGCGACATTATGGTGGATACATCGGATATTTTTGACAAATTTTTGGGACCATTGTCATTTATACAGCAATCAGTGCTATTTAAATTTAAACTGTTCTTCTATTTAAATCCTAAAGAGCCACGTACAGGTACATGATTGTGCCCAGCCGTGACATTCTGCAGACGTATATCGGCGTGAGGCAGTCCTTAAGTGGTTAATAAAGGACTTGTCCCAAGCCGTGTCATGTAATTTCTACCATTTTCACAGTTTTTTTGTGAAATGGTCCATTACCATTTCACACAGGGGGAAGGCCGGGATCTGGGGGCCCCCTTGTTAAAGGGGGCTTCCAGATTCCAATAAGCCCCCCACCCACAGACCCCCACAACCACCGGACAAGGGTTGTGGGGATGAGGCCCTTGCCCCTATCAATATGGGAACAAGGTGCTCTGGGGGGCTACCCTAAAGGTATGGATTTTTGAGGGGACTTTAAATTTTGGCACGGGGTTCCCCTTAAAATCCCTACCAGACCTGAAAGGCCTGGTATGGAATTTGGGGGAACCCCCACGCAATTTCTTTTTTGAATTTTGGTTTGGGGGTTCCCTTTAATATTCATACCAGACCCAAAGGGCCTGGTAATGGACTGTGGGGAATCCCATGCCGTTTTTTTTTTCAATGACTTTTGCAGGGACCAACAATTCATTACAGTCGTGAGTAGTTAAATGATTTGTTTTCCTTTAGAAATGTAATTTTGTGCAGGGACTGTTGTAAACACGGGAAACATGCTCCACTTTACAGGAATACTATAGACACCCCCCAGGTACGACATTTAAAGTAATATTTCACTTTTATTGTTTCACTTTAAGCATTATTAAAATCACAGCTCCCAAAAAAACAGCCGTTTTTAAAACTTTTTTGCATTGATACATGTCCCCTGGGGCAGGACCCGGGTCCCCAGACACTTTTTATGACAATACCATGCATAGAAGCCTTTAAAATTAGCATTTTTGATTTCTCCCATAGAATTTTAAAGGGTGTTCCACGGCTTTCGCATTTGCCGCGAACACCCCAAATTGTTTGCTATTCGGCGGACAGGCGAACACCTGATGTTTGAGTCGAACTTACGTTCGACTCGAACATCAGGCTCATCCCTAGTCCTTAGAGCCCATTTACATCTTTGCATCCTGTTGTGTAGTAGTAATGCTTCTATTTTGTACATGTTGTGCATGTTTCCTTAACCACCTTAACACTAGACGTTTTCACACCCTTCCTGCCCTGGCCATTTCTCAGCTTTCACTGCTGTCTCTGTAACAATTTGAATGACAATTACTCTGTCATGCAACACTGTACCCAAATTACATTTTTATAATTGTTTTTGAGAAAGATAGACCTTTTTTGGTATTTAATCACCACTGTTTTTTTTTTTCTATATAAGCAGAAAAAAATTTAAATGTATACGGCTACATTTCTTTGATAAGAATAAATAACCCAAATCATTGTATATTATTGAGTCGACAGTCCTAGGTATTTAGTAAGAGGCATGGTGAGTTTTTTTAAGTTGAAATCTATTGTCATAAATTTTTGGAAAATTAAGATTTTTTTTTTTTCACTAAGTTGTAATTTTAACAATATATATCTTACATGCAGCATAGGCATTGTAAGAGGAGTTCAGTATGTATTTGAATCAGAATGCTATTACATGCACATGCTCATGTGCATGCTCATAATTCTGAGCAAAGGCTCACTGCAGAACGGAATTAGCACCCTTGAGCACATGACGCCCACACCCATTCCTGTTAGTAAAACCAAATGGTCTATTTCAATGTTTCTCAACTCCAGTCCTCAAGTACCCCCAACAGGTCATATTTTTAGGCATTCTATTTTTTTGCACAGGTGATTTGATTAGTCTCAATGCCTTAGTTTTTACCACAGCCATTTCATCAGAGGGGAATCCTGAAAACATGACCTGTACTTGAGGACTGGAGTTGAGACACATTGGTCTATTTAAGCTGGACTGTGGCATGAACAGATTGTTGAGTGGTCTTCAGTTAGTTCCTATTTAACCTGCATCTTGACCTGCTATTTCTGCCTACCCATGCATGGACAGTGTCTGAATTCTGCCTGCCTGCTGTGACTTTGGCTTGTACTCTGACTCTGTTCCTGTCTTGTGCTCCTGTACCTCACTGCCTGACTGTGTACAGACCAAGGCATGTATCCTGACTCTACCTCTACCTGATGCTCCAATACCTCACTGCCCAGCTGTTGATGATCATTTGGCTTGTGTCCTGGTTACACTCCTTCCTTTGGATCAAGTGTCACCATGTTTCAGTTCCCTGCCTGGTGAGCCATGGTCACCTGCTTGCTGCAAACCTCAGCTGGCTCTGCCTACTACAGCAGCCCTCATGCCACACCACGTCCTTATACCTCCTGTCACCACTATCAGGGATGTTGGACAAGAGATGCAAGAGAAGCCCTCTCTACAGCTCAATCTCTACCTGGTACGTGACGTATAAGTAAACCCCTAAACACATTCTTCTATGTCTCCCAAGCATTGGGATACTAGATAAGTGAGACTTTTTCATAGCCTAGATGCACAGAGGGGGCCAAAATCCAAGGAGCGCCCTAAGGCTTTCTATGTTTTACATTTTTTGTAGGCCCCGGAGCACCAGGTCAGTAGAAACACTGTCAAAATTACCACATTTTGGAAAGCAAACACTCTAAAATATTTTCGAAAAGGCATGGGGAGTTTTTTGAAGACTTCATTTTTATTGCCACAAGTTTTTGGAATATGTGGAATTAAAATGAAAATGAAATAAAATTAAATAAAAATTACAAAACCTATTTTGCTACTTTTTCTGAGTATAGTGATACCACATGTGTGAGACATTTTAAATGTTTCAACTGATTATATACCAAAAAATTGTATCAAAACAAATGTACTGTAAGGGTTGCCTCTATACGATTGGGCAGGGAATATAGCTTAATGTAGCCTCACCTTCCTCTAGCAGTCCCAGTTCCTATAAGCCAAACAAGCCTAGCCTATTGGAACATGGCTGCCCCCAGAAATGAAAAGTTCACTGACTGGGAAGTACAGGAGGCTAAAGAAAGCAGGAATAAAAGAGTCAATGTGGTTCTAGGAGTGCAGTTGTCCTCAAGCGATGGTTGGAACTGGAGTCTCGCAGGAATCAGTGATCAGTCAGTGGGATGTATAGATAGGACAGTTCAGGTGCAGACAGAGACATGGTCAGCAAACAGGCAAAGGGTTGGTCCAGGTAATAAGGAGAAACATGGTCAATGAACAGGCCAGGGTTAGTACAGGAGGCAGACAGAGGCAACACTACACTGGTGTGGTGGTGATCAGGAATAGGGCTGAGCTTCGAGTTTGAGTCGAAATCATGTTCAACTCAAACATTGCCTGTTCACCGAACAGCGAACAATTTGGGGTGTTCGCTTGCAAATCTGAAAAGCCACGGAACACCCTGTACAAGTCTATGGGAGAAATCGAAAGTGCTAATTTTAAAGGCTTATATGCAAGTTATTGTCATAAAAAGTGTTTGGGGACCTGGGTCCTGCCCCAGGGGACATGTATCAATGCAAAAAAAAGTTTTAAAAACTGACATTTTTTCAGGAGCAGTGATTTTAATAATGCTTAAAGTGAAACAATAAAAGTGTAATATTCCTTTAAATTTCATACCTGGGGGGTGTCTATAGTATGCCTGTGAAGGAGCACATGTTTCCCGTGCTTAGAACTGTCCCTGCACAAAGTATAATTTCTGCAGTAAAAAAAGTCATTCAAAATCACTCGCAGCTATAATGAATTGTCGGCTCCCCGTAATACAGAGAACAGGCGTTGAAAGTAATTTATAAAAAAAAAAAACGTGGGGGTTCTCCCAAATTAAATTACCAGGCCCTTCAGGTCTGGTATGGATATTAAGGGGAACCCTGCGTCAAATTAAAACAAAATTACGTGGGCTTCCCCCCAAATATCCATACCAGACCATCTGGTATGGATTTTAAGGGGAAGTCTGCGTCAAATTTAAAAAAGAATGGCGTGGAGTTCCCCCTAAAAATCCATGCCAGACCCTTTACCCGAGCACGCAACCTGGCAGGCCGCAGGAAAAGGGGGGGCGAGAGAGCGCCCCCCCTCCTGAACCGTATCAGGCCACATGCCCTCAACATTGAGCGGATGCTTTGGGGTCCCCCCAAAGCACCTTGTCCTCATCAACATGGGCCTGGGCGGTGGTTGTGGGGGTCTGCAGAATTTAACAAGGGGACCCCCAGATCCCACACCCCCTGTTTGAAATGGTAAGGGGGTACAAAAGTATCCCTACAATTTCACAAAGAAAGTGTAAAAATAGTTAAAAAAGACACACACACCGTTGCAAAAAAAAGTCCTTTATTAAAAATGTAAAAAAAAAGATTCCATCGGTGGTAATCCACTCTTGCTATTCAGCGATGGATGATCATCTCTCCGGGGTCCAGCGATCGTTGATCTGATCCAGCGATGGGTGATCTCTCCCTCCAGTGCAGCGCATCCATCCTCTGCCTCTGCTGGAGACACTGCGGGAATCCTGGCAGCCTGACACTTCTTATCTGAGGAAGACGGGGGCCATCCGTCACCTGACCCCACCCCCTCTGACACAATGGAAAACCAGGCTTCCCCAGTGACATACGGGTGACACCGCCCCCTCTGTTGTAACGGAAACCTGAGTTACATCAGAGGGGGCGGGGTCACCCGTATGTCACTAAGCCAAACCGTGTGGGGGTGTTCGGCTCATCCTTAATCAGGAACACTGTTGCTGGCTGCACTGGTCTGATGATAGTGGGACTTACTGTATGTAGCAGTGTTTAGGAACACAGTTTCTGGCTTATACTGGACTGGTGACACTAAGGGCTAGCATGGCAGCAGTCAGGAACACATCTGCAGACTTACACTGGTCTTGTGACACTGGGACTGGTGTGATCACAATCAAAGACACCAATCCTGGCTTACATTGGTGTGGTAACACCGTGACTGGTGTGGCAGTGATAAAGAACACTCTTGCATGCAGGGCCGCAGATAGAAATCATGGGGCCCCCTTCAGCTCCACCCTGGCCCCACCCCTGGTCCCTCCTTCAGCCCCACCCCTGGCCCCACCCATTGTCCCTCCCCAGACCCCGCCTTGAAACAATTGGCGGGGTATGTATTGCAGAGTATTGGCGGGGTATGTATTGCAGAGTATTGGCAGGGTAAGTATTGCAGAGTATTGGCAGGGTATTGGTATATACCTCTGCATCCTTCAATATCTTTTTGTCACTACTGTGTACCCCCCTCTCCACAACTGCACCTCTGGACCCCTTTAAATTACACAGCACCCTGCACCTCTGGACCCCTTTACATTACACAGCACCCTGCACCTCTGGACCCCTTTACATTACACAGCGCCCTGCACCTCTGGACCCCTTTACATTACACAGCGCCCTGCACCTCTGGACCCCTTTACATTACACAGGACCTTGCACCTAAGGACCTCTTTACATTACACAACACCCTGCACCTCTGGACCCCTTTACATTACACAGGACTTTGCGCCTAAGGACCTCTTTACATTACACAGCACCCTGCACCTCTGGACCCCTTTACATTACAGAGGACCTTGTGTCTAAGGACCTCTTTACATTACACAGCACCCTGCACCTCTGGACCCCTTTACATTACACAGGACCTTGTGCCTAAGGACCTCTTTATATTACACAGTACCCTGCACCTCTGGACCCCTTTACATTACACAGGACCTTGCGCCTAAGGACCTCTTTACATTACACAGCACCCTGCACCTCTGGACCCCTTTACATTACACAAGACCTTGCACCTAAGGACCTCTTTACATTACACAGCAGCCTGCACCTCTGGACCCATTTACATAACACAGCACCCTGAACCTCCTGCCCCCTTTACATTACACAGCCCTTGTACCTCTTGACCCCTTTACATTACACAGCACCCTGAACCTCTGGACCCCTTTACATTACACAGCCCTTGTACCTCTGGACCTCTTTACATTACACAGCACCCTGCACCTCTGCAACCCTTTACATTACACAGCCCCTCACAGCTCTGGACCTCCTGCATGTTACACAGACCCCCTACAGTGCAGACCCCCCTCCCTACCATACAGACCCCCATCTACAGTGTAGACCTCCCTACAGTACAGAATCCTCCCCTACAGTGCAGACCCTCCTACAGTACAGGCCCCTCCACCCTACAGCGCAGACCCCCCTACAGTACAGACTCCCCTACAGTACAGCCTCCCCTACAGTGCAGAATCCTCACCTACAGTACAGACTCCCCTACAGTGCAGAATCCTCACCTACAGTACAGACCCCCCTACAGTACAGACCCCTCCCCCTACAGTGCAGATCCCCCTACAGTGCAGGACCCCTTCTACAGTGCAATAACCCCCTACAGTGCAGGACCCCTTCTACAGTGCAGGACCCCCCCAACAGTGCAGGACCCCCCCAACAGTGCAGACCCCCTACAGTGCAGGACCCCCCACAGTGCAGACCCCCCCACAGTGCACAGACCCCCCACAGTAAAGAAGCCCCCTACAGTGCACAGACTCCCCTAAGGACCCATAATGTACCTCGATCCCAAGGCAGCGGCATTGCAGGGGGGGGGGTGCGAGCAGCACCCGAGTGGAGTGACATCTGCCGGCTCAGTGATCCTGGACCCTTCGCAATAATCCCCTTCTCTCTGTGGTCGCGTGACTCACGTCGCGCTGCTCTGATCAGTCTCGGCAGCGGCTGTCACTCACAGCCGAGCACAGTGAAGCCGCCTCCCCCTCCTCCTGCATGCACAGCACTGTGTAGACGTAAAGGAGGAGGGGGAGGCGGCTTCACTCTGCTCGGCTGTGAGTGACAGCCACTGCCGAGACTGATCAAAACGGCGTAACCACAGAGAGAAGGGGATTATTGCGCCGGGTCCCGGATCACTGAGCCGACAGGTGTCACTCCACTCGGGTGCTGCTCGCACCTCCCCCCTGCAATGCTGCCCACTGCCAGTGCCTCAGGCTCTCTCTGTGTGAGCTGCGAATCCGAGGCACGGCGCTGTCTCCTCTTCAGTTGCGGAGGGGGGCGCTGGAGGGGGGGAGGTTGTAGGGCACTGATCGGTGGAGGAGGAACTTTTTTTTTATATACATAAAATTTTGCAGTTCAGGTTGCCCGGGCCCCCCTGCTGGTCAGGCCCGGTACAGCAGGGCCAGTTGTATTGGCCTATCAGCGGCCCTGATGCCAGGCCACATTCCTGGACACATCTTCCCATACTCAATTCAGGAGTATTTTTTCTTTTTTCTCTTTTTAAGTATTCATACACTATACTACATACTGTACTACTGATCTACCACATACTCACCGAATCTGGTGGAGGCCGCTCACCAGTCGCAAACCCACACATGACATTGTACACACTACCGTGAAATGAAAATGCAGGCATAGCCACGCAACCTGCATGGAAATAATTAATATGCCCTAGATGATACTCATTACTATCAGTGCAAACGTAAGAACACTCTTGATGTGGTATCGTTTTATATAGACTACCTTCAAATTGTATATCTACATGTACCTTACTGTGAACGGAAGGGTTCTAGTCTTTTACAGATTGCTGTTACCCTGCTTTGTCTAAGCCCCTGTACACACGGTCGGACATTCTGCCAACCAAATCCGTCGGATTTTGTCTGACGGATTGTGTCCGACGGATTGTGTCCGAAACTGTTGCATACACACAGTCAGACCAAGTAGTCGGAAAATCCGATCATTCAGAACGTGATGACGTTATTTAGTTACGATGGGACTACGTTCAGGCTAGTAGCCAATAGCTTTGGTCTAGGAATTTGATCTGAGCATGCGTGGCACTTGGTCCGATCTGAATTCTCTACACATGATCGGAGTATGTCCGATCGGACCAGTTGGTCGGAAAATATTTCCAACATGTTGGAAAATTGGGTCGGACGGATATTCAGACGGAATCAGTCCAATGCATACCACACACAGTCGGATTATCCGAAAACACGGTCCAATAGGACACATTCCGACGGATTCTCCAACCGTGTGTACAAGGGCTTACTTGAAGCGGTTGCATCTGTTCCTTTGCTCTTTGTTATATTATGTTATGAAAACTTCAATAAAAATCATCTTTAAAAAAAAAAAAAAAAAAAATGAATTTTGGGAGTAACTAAATAAATGTATTTTTTGGCCGAAACCAAATTTCCGAAACAAAATATTTCAGTGTGCACATGTCTACTCTTTACTATTGTAATTGCTGTGGAGATTACAATTAATAGTAAACAATGCTATCATGAATGGATGAATGGATTGCTATCATGAATGTTTACTAGAAACATGTCATTGCTGGGATTGATCGCAAAAGTCACAGGGTACCTGGACCAATCACAGAGGCCTTGTACTGAGAACTGTAAGCCACTGTATCCAGTGGACACAGCGATCACAGATTGTGCTCCTGCAAATTGGGACAAATGTGCATAGGGCATCCCATTCAAGTGAATGGGATGCCTTTTGAGTCATGTGCAGAAACATGCAATTTGCTCTAAAATTTGGGAGCGGGAACACACATTCCCACTATGTGAGATGTGACCGGGGACTGAGGGATTCATTTTTAGGTTTTGATGTTAACATACCTTTACCTTTTTTTTTTCTTTCAGAGATTCAACTTTAGCTTTAGTCATCTTAATGTGTATCTAAACCTTCATTTCCCCCCCCCCCTTTCCCTGGGGAACCCCATGCAGGCTCGCTCCCGAGCCGCCATTCATCACAGCATTTGATTGACAGAAGCTGGAGCCAATGGCTACAGCTGATATCAATCTGTTCAATGATGAGGGAGACAGTGGCAAGAGCCGCTACTCTTGTGCAGGTCGCTGGATTGGACTCGGGTAAGAATAAGGTGGGGCTGGGGGGCTCCGGTAGCACAGAAGGCTTTTTAACCTAATGCATAGAATGGGCTATGCATGAATCTATCCATTTTACATAGAGGGTGTGGTGTGACAGAGGGGGCGGCACCTGCGCACTCTTAATAGACGCACCGCCACTGCATCTGACAATGTTGCCCTGGACCTGCATTGCACATGATACGGGGCACTGGATAGAGGAGGATCAGATAACTTACTGTTATGCTAATGTTAATTATTACTCTGTGTTTGATCAACCCCTTGAATTGAGCAATGTATTCTTCAATCTTCATAAGCTAGCGGAGGGGGGAAGCCATTTTTATTTTTTAAATCCCTGCCTGGACCTCCACTTCAAGAAACTGACTGCCTAGCACTTATTAAAAAAAAAATGTGTTTTGAAATGATTTCAGTCTAACACAGTAGCTATAACATCCATGTCATTGAAATAAACTGTCAACATTAAAATAATCCAATGAAGAAAAAAACATCCAAGAAGCACTGGAACATTGATGTGAGTTCATACAAAGTAAGGAGAAAACCAAAACCTTCAGAGAGCTCACTGGCTCAGGTAAGGCTGCTCACTACAGGGCAGTGGGTACCTAACAGGTTATCAGAAAGACTAAGAAAAAAAATGCACCAATAGAAAGAGCACCAGACCAAAGGATAAAAAAGTCCAAATGTACAGATACTCCTCATTTAAGGACTTACCTGTAGGGTTGAGCGAACCCGAACTGTAAAGTTCGTACCAGACTTTTGGGCTTTTGGTACCCGAACCCGAACAATTTAATGTATGTTCGGGTTTGAGTTCGGTGTTCGGCAATGTAATGGCGTATTTTAGAAAGCTGCAGGGCAGCCAACCAACATTCGTTTAACTTGTGTGCCCTTAGAAGCCATCACAGCCATGCCTACTAATGGCATGGCTGTGATTGGCCAGTGCAGCATGTGACCCAGCCTCTATATAAGCTAGAGGCACACAGCACAGCACGTCACTCTGCTTTAGATAGTATAGGGAAAGGTTGCTGCTGCTGCTTTGAGGGAGAGAATTAGATAGGAGTGCTGATTCAGAAATCAAATTACTCAGCGCTCTACCTTGATTTTGTTGTGTGGATGCAGTGCACAACCTTTTTACCCTACCCTGAGCCCAGTGCCAGAGAAAAGATAACTTTTATCCATCTGTTATTTAGGTTGGCATCAGCGGGCATTTTATGCAAGCTCAGTGCACCAGCACTGCACATGTTACTGTGAGATACACCCTTTAGATACTGTTGGTCTATTCTGCTATTCTAAAAACACCCATTTAGGGCAAAAAAAATGATATTTTGCTGTGTTTCCTGCATATCTGTATTTAGTGAGATACACACTTTAGATACTGTTCTTCTATTCTGCTATTCAAAAAATAATAATTTAGGGCAAAAAAAAATAAAACTTTGGTGCATTTTCTGCATATCTGTATGTGTGAGATACACACTTTAGATACTGTTGCTCTACTCTGCTATTCTAAAAACACCCATTTAGTGCAACAAAAAAAATATTTTCAGTGTTTCCTGCATATCTGTACACATTTAGATACTGTTATTTTATTCTGCTATTCAAAAAACAATAATTTAGAGCCACACAAAAAATAAATAAATAAATTGGTGCGTTTTCTGCATATCTGTATCTGAGAAATACACCCTTTAGATACTATTGCTCTATTATGGTATTCAAAAATAAACCATTTAGGGCAAAAAAAATAATTTGCAGCATTTCCTTCATATCTGTACATGTGAGATACACACTTTAGATACTGTTGCTCTATTTTGCTGATAAAAAAAAACAAAATTTTAAATTGTGGCCTAGTCTGTATCTGCGTGTGTGAGATACACCCTTTAGATACTGTTGTTCTATTCTGCTATTCTAAAAACACCCATTTAGGGCAAAAAAAAAACATTTGCAGCATTTGCTGCATATCTGTATGTGTGAGATACAACTTTAGATACTGTTCTTCTATTCTGCTATTCTAAAAACACCCATTTAGGGCAAAAAAATTTTTTGAAGTGTTTCCTGTATATATGTACATGTGAGATACACACTTTAGATACTGTTGTTTTATTCTGCTATTCAAAAAATAATGATTTAGGGCAGATACACCCATTAGATACTGTTGCTCTATTCTACTATTCTAAAAACACATTTAGGGGAAAAATCTTAAATTGTGGCCTAGTCTGTATCTGCACGTGTGAGGTACACCCTTTAGATACTGTTGCTCTATTCTGGTATTAAAAAAAAACACATTTAGGGCAAAAAATAATAATTTGCAGTGTTTCCTGCATATCTGTACATGTGAGATACACACATTAGATACTGTTGTTCTATTCTGCTATTCAAAAAACACCAATTTAGGGCAAGATCCTAAATTTGAGAAATATGAGGAGAAGGTCAAATAAGGGGCGCGGCCCCGGCCGTGGTGCTGGTGGAGCTGCTGTTGCAGGGAGAGGACATGGTCGATCTGTGCCAGCTACACACACAAGTGAAACACCTTCTTCAGGTAAGAGTAGAGCCTGCAGCGGTATTTGGTTGGGCCTAAAGCGGCTCTACGAATGTTGAGGCCAGGACAAGTACAGGCGATAGTAGATTGGGTTGCTTACAGTGCCTCCAGTTCCTTCAAATTGTCTCCCACCCAGTCTCCTGCTGAAAGATCAGAGTTGGCACCTGCAGTCAATGTCCATCAGTCTTTCACCTCCCCCCCTAGCAAATCAACCAAGCAGTCTGAGCCCCAAATCATGCAGCAGTCTCTTATTTTTTTGATGACTCTGTTAGCAAGGTTTCCCAGAGCCATTCACCTAGCCCTGCCCAAGAAGTGGAAGAGATTGAGTGCACCAATGCCCAACCACTTAGGGTACAAAATGAGTACATGGGAGGACCATTGTAGCACGTCTCGGATGATGATGAAACACAGGTGCCAACTGCTGTTGCTTTCGCAATTGTGCAGACTGACAAGGAGGGCAGGGGTGAAGACTGGGTGGAAGATGATGTGGAGGACGATGAGGTCCTTGACCCCACATGGAATCAACATCATGCAGGTGACCTGTGAGTCGGTGGTCGCACAGAGCCACCAGCACAGCAGAAGAGCTAGCAGGGTGCAAAAGCAGAGCGTCCGTCCCCTAGACAGTACACCTGCTACTGCCCAACACAGCAAGGGACCGAGCACACCAAAGCCAGGTCCAAGGGGTTTCCTAGTGTGGCAGTTCTTCAGACAATGTGCTGATGACAAGACACAAGTGATTTCCACGCTGTGCAATCGGAGCCTGAAGTGAGGCATAAACATTCTCGATCTGAACACAACCTGCATGACCAGGTATCTAAGTGCAAAGCACGAGCTGCAGTGGAGTAGACACCTCAAAACCAAGAAAGGTCTCTGGCTCCTCCTGCTTCCTCTTCTGCTGCAGTCTCAGCCTCTTCATCCACCTCTGTATTGACAGTGGCACCTGCCACCCCTCAAACAGAGGATCTGCCAGCAACACTACCACATGGGTCGCCAACCCTCTCCATAATTTCCCATGGAAGCGTTCAGCTCTCTATCTCCCAAACACTGGAGCAGAAGAGGAAGTACCCCCCTACCCACCCATAATCCCTGGCCCTGAATGCCAGCATTTAAAAATTCCTGGCCTTTGAAATGCAGTCATTCCGTCTGGTGGAGGCGCAGAGTTTTAAAAGCCTGATGGCATTGGCTGTCCCACAGTACGTCGTGCCCAACCGCCACTACATTTCCAGGTGAGCCATCCCTTCCCTGCACAACCAAGTGGGGGACAAAATCAGGTTTGCACTGCGCAAGGTCCACCTAACTACGGATACGTGGACCAGTAAGCGCAGTCAGGGACGTTATATCTCCCTAACAGCACGCTGGGTAAATGCAGCGACAGCTGGGCCTGAGGCGGATAGCAGTTTATCACATGTCCTTCCACCAGCGAGGATTGCAGGGCACTTCAGTTTGCCTCTTGTTGCTAACTCCTTCTACTCTGCTTCCTCCTCATCGAGTCAACGTAACACCTTCACCACCAACTTCAGCACAGCCAGGGATAAACAACAGCAGGCAGTTTTAAAACTTTCCTGTTTGGGGGAAAAACCCCACACCGCGCAGGAGTTGTGGAGGGACATGGAACAACAGACCGATGAGTGGTTGGTGGCAGTGAGCCTCAAGCCCGGCCTGGTGGTGTGCGATAATGGGCGAAATCTCATAGCAGCTCTGGGCTTAGCCGGTTTCACGTACATCCCTTGCCTGGCTTATGTGCTGAATTTGGTTGTGCAGAGGTTCTTAAGAATTCTCCCCATATTCCAGAGCTGCTGCAGAAAGTGCTCTCACCCTGCTGCTGCTCGCCTGTCAGCGCTGCAGTGTAACTTTGGCCTTCCCGCTCACCGCCTCATATGTGAAATGCCCACAAGGTGGAACTCCACCTTGCACATGCTGGCCAGACTGTGCGAGAAGCAGCAGGCGATAGTGGAGTTTCAGCTGCAACACACACATGTGAGTCACTCTGTGGAACAGCACCACTTTACCACCAATAACTGGGCCTCCATGCGAGACTTGTGTGCCTTGTTGCGCTGTTTTGAGTACTCCACTAACATGCCCAGTGTCGATGACGCCGTTCTCAGCGTTACTATCCAAGTTCTATGCCTCCTTGAAAAAATGCTTCAGGCGATGATGGAAGAGGATCTGGCACAGGAGGAGGAGGAGGAAGAGGGATCATTTCCAAGGCTTTCAGGGCAGTCATTCACAAGTGGATACGAGGGTGGGTTCCTGCACCAACAAATGCCAGGTACACAATTGTCCAGTAAGGGCACAGTTCTGGAGGATGACGAGGTGGAGCATGAGGAGGAGGAGATGGAGGAGGAGGAACCATGTTCACAGCAGGGTGGCACCCAGACCAGCTCATGGCCATCACTGGTGCGTGGCTGGGGGGGATACAGAGGACACAGATGATACACCTCCTAGATTTTTGTTGCCTCTGGGCAGCCTGGCACACATGAGTGATTACATGCTGCAGTGTCTCCAATGACCACCGAGTTGCCCACATTCTAACTGGTGCTGATTACTGCGTGGCCATGCTTCTGGATCCCCGTTACAAGGACAACATACCATCCTTAATTCCCTCACTGTAGCGTGATCGTAAAATGCGAGAGTACAAGCCTACGCTGGTAGATGCGCTGCTGGTGGCATTCCCACCTGACAGCGGGGGCACAGTGGAAGCACAAGGCGAAGGCAGAGGAGGAGGAAGAGGTCGCTAACACAGCCGAGGCACCGCCAGCACCTCAGAAGGCAGGGTTAGCATGGCCGAAATGTGTAAAAGCTTTGTCAGCACGCAACAAGAACCAGCACCACCAGCTGATATGGCGGAGCAGTATGTGTGCACATGCCTACACGTACTGAGTGACGGGTATGCCCCCTTCAACTTCGGGGTCTCCAAATTGGGCACATGGCCTGAGCTTGCCCTTTATGCCTTGGAGGTGCTGGCCTGCCCTGCAGCCAGTGTATTATCTGAACGTGTATTTAGCACAGCAGGGGGTGTTATCACAGATAAGTGCAGCTGCCTGTCCAGAGCCAATGTGGACGAGCTCACGTTCATTAAAATGAACCAGGCATAGATCCCACAGGACTTGTCTGTACCTTGTGCAAAATAGACATGTGTGCCTGCCTTACCCGGCCATTGTTGTATTTTAGATTTTTCTCACTCTTTTGGGGTGTACCCTAATTTAAAAAAAATGTAAATAAAAAAAAAAAACAGTGTTGGCTACCTCGTCCTCCTCCACCGCTGCTTCCACCTACACCACCACATTCACCTCCACCTCAACCTCCTACTCCATATGGACCTCATCCTCCTAGGTCAAGATTATAATTTTTTATTTTTATGTATTTTATGTTATTTTAAGTTATTTCCCTATCCACATTTGTTTGCAGTGCACTTGCCATGCTCCTAACAAAATTTTGCTGCCAATTTCAGCCCTCTAGCCCTTTCCATTACTTTTTTAGAGCCATTTTAGTCCTCAAAATTTCGGGTCCCCATTGACTTCAATGGGGTTTGGGTTCAGGGTCAAGTATGGGTCCCGAACTCAAACTTTTTTGAGAAGCTCGGCCAAACCCATCGAACCTGAACATCCAGGTGTCCGCTCAACCCTACTTACCTGTTTACCGACCACTCGAACTTACGACCAGCCCTCTCCACCTGAACAACATGACATACATCATTGTATTGTACAGTATAGTACAGAATTTTGTTTGTGTTCTGTACTTATTCAAAATAAAACAGCGTTATTGAGCTGGAGTTTTGTGTTTATACCTTTTTTTCACAGTACAATACAGTAGGCAAGAATGCTTAAAATATTGATTACTTGTGGCTCCTCATTTAACCACTTCCCACCCGGCCAATGCACATATACAGCCGGGTGGGAGCCGTCTACTTCTGATAGGACGTTCAGGAACGTCCTTCAGAAGGAGCGGGATCGTGTGCGCGCATGCCCGCGCAGCGTCGCGATCCCGATGTACTCGTGTCACCCGGACACGGCGCATCTCAGATCGGCAGGAGGGCTCTGTGATTGGCCCTCCTGATCACATGATGGCTGTGTCCAATCACGGCCGTCATCTGATGTAAACAAACAGCCGATTGCTAGGCAATCGGCTCCTCCTCTCCTCACACAGAAGTCATCGCTGAGGAGAGGAGAGCAGATCGCTGCAGCCGGCTGATGATCAGTGAGTATGAGCTGTTTTTTACAGCTTTTTACTCACTGATCACCAGTCTAGTGTAAACACACAACACACCACACAGTCCCCACATATGTCCCCAAAACACACATGTCCCCAAAACATACATGTCCCCAAATAATAAAAACACATGCCCCTAATAAAAAAAACATGTCCCCCACATATGTCCCACTAAAATCCCATGTCCCAATGATTATCTGCACACATATGTACGTGATCACCTGCACACATATGTACATGATCATTTGCGTAAATATGTCCGTGATCACACAAACCAATTATTATACACTTAACTGAATTTTTTTTACCAAAAACATGTAGCAGAATACATTTTGGCTTAAATTTATGACAAAATTTGATTTTATAGGATTTCTTTTAAAATAGAAAAAATAAAATATTGTTTTTTTTCCAAATTTCCGCTTTTTTTGCACTTATATCGCAAAAAATAAAAAACGGAGTCGTGAATAAATACCACCAAAATAAAGCTCTATTTGTGCGAACAAAATGATAAAAATTTCATTTGAGTACAGTGTTGCATGACCGCGCAATTGTCACTGAAAGCGCTAGAGCGATGAAAGATGAAAATTGGGCTGGAAAGGAAGGGGGCGAAAGTGCTCTGTATTGAAGTGGTTAACAACCAATTTGTTTAACGACCTGGTTGTTGGAACGGAACCTGGTCGTTAAGTGAGGAGTACCTGTATTTACAAGATTATACTAAAACACAGCCAACATATTTTGGGGGTCAGAAAAAATGCCCCCTTCACCAAGGCTTCGGGTAAAATAAAAACTTAAAACTGACTCAGAATAGGACATTAATATGTGAATCTAGGAAGCTAATGCTGGATGAGGAGAGTTCCTGGCCAGCAGTAGCTGCATGAGCAATTGATGTTTGAGTCAGTTTTGAGTCCATTCAAAGTTATTATGTTAACTGAAGTCCTGATGAAGAGGAAGATTTTTTTATTTAATTTTTTTTACATCCAGAATTCAATTGTTGTGTTTTAGTGTAAACAATAAAGGAATCCAGGACTCATTTATCTATTGGCCTGCTGCTCCTTCAATTGGTGCATATTTTTTTTTGCTAACATTAATATAATGTATGTGCAACTTTTAGTTTCTCAAAAAAAATAATAATAATCTGTACTGTACAAGATATATTAGCCACCTACTTGTCAAACACCAAAGAAATACCTTCTCTCACCATATCTCTTCCCCATTTTTGTTCTGGTGTTCAAGTGATGGAAACCTCATGCATTTTATAGCTTCTAGTTCAGAAACATGACTAATTGCATTCCACATGCCCATGTGTTTCAAAAAGACATGAAAACTGTGATTAAGTCACAGATTGACTTGAGAAGTCTTCTGTATGGGTTGTTTTAAGTAGGATAATGTCCCAGTATCACATGCCACCATTAATATCTTGTACTCCTTTACCTTTACAGTGACGATCTGCGATCAATCCTAAATGTTTTGGTTTTTCGTTTTGCTATACACCAAATTAACCAAAATGCAGAAATTTTACCCAATATTACACTGGGATATCATATCACTGATTCTTCTTTACGTCCCAGTGTGGCTATAAGGAATGTTCTACAAATTTTATCTGGACCACAGAAGACGGTCCCTAATTACTCATGTTCTGGAGAAGCCTCATTGTTGGGTTTTATAGGAGATCATTATTCAGTGACAACAATTCCAATGGCACAAATACTGGGGATTTATAGATATATGCAGGTATATGTCTTGCGCATATATCTCTATAACATTTTTCCAAAATTGTATTTACAATGAATACCATGTTGAAGAAATCCATGCTGTACCATACAATGGAATAGACATGTGCAGGACGAAGAAATTAGTTTGGTTTAATTTTGTTTTGATTCATTATTTAAATAAATTAGTTTGTTAAATTTGTTAAATTTGTTTCATTTGTTTTCAGAATTAGTTTTGTTAGTTTATTATTTGAATAAAAAAAAAATCAACCGATTTTGAAAAAAATTGACTTTTGAATTTGAAAACAATTCGAAAAAAAATATTGAATTGGTATTTGACTTTGAAAATGCATTTGAGTTATTTTCTTTTTTAAATCAAGTAGTTTTTTATTGAATATTAAAATGTTACATGGCATACAAAATGAAAGAATGTAAAAGTACAATAAGGCTGAAACTTCGGTCAAACATGTTCCAATAGTCTGCTAGGGACAAGTATACAGTAGATTAATGCAGTACTAATGGCAGTGCATCACATTTAACATATCCAATTAAAAAAAAAAAAACATAAAAAGGATAGAAGGGGAAAAAAAAAGAAAGAACAATCCTTCAGAACACATAACATACATGGATCATAGGATCAGAGACATCCCTCAACTTCCAGACGCTAAACACCATTTAACTGGTCATAGCCCCTTTTGCTGCCCCACCCATGGTCGATCAATGGGTAAAATTTCTCCAGAGCATGGGGCCAGTTACATGTGATCTATCCTTGTAACAATCTGTATTTGACCAGTTGATGAGGTGCTAGCCCTGAAACATCCAGCCAACTCTGCCACATTGTGTAGAATTTGTGTGGTGCATTCCTGTGCTGGTAAGTCAACTTTTCCCTAATTAGCATATTGTTCACTTGGTCAATCCACTGCTGCCGTGTGGGTAGTCTGGGCCTAATCCACAGCCATGCTATTAGTTTTCTAGCTACATAGAGTAAACAAATTATCGCTGTGTGAGCAGCTGGCATCAGCAGCTCTTTGTCCAGGGCACCCAACAGGCAAACCGCGGGGTTTCTTGGAATGGCGACCGAAAATACCTGAGAAATGGTCTCAAGGATCCCATTCCAATAACGTACCAGTTTTGGGCACCTCCAGAACATATGCATGAGGTCGCCATGGTCCCTCATGCACTTAGGGCATAAGGGTGTATCACGGATACCCCAGCTATGCAGTTTGGCAGGTGTCCTGTAGACCCTGTGTAATAAATAGAGGTGTGACAGTTTGTGGGAGGCTGAAACCGAAACCAAGGGGGTGGAGGCCAGACAAAGATTCCATGCCTCCTCATCCATCGGTCCCAGATCCGCCTCCCATTTTCGCCGACACTGTAAACCGGCTGAGTCTTGTATTGCATTAAGAATAATGTCATACCCTCTAGAGATCATACCTTTCTTTTCTCGCTACATTAGGATCCCTTGCACAATGGTATGGTCAGTTAGGCGAAGCGGCATACACCAAGATTGTAATTGTAGCGCATGTCGCAGTTGTAGATACTTGAAAAAGTCATTACGTGGTATGCCAAATTCCGCCTGCATTTCCATAAAGGACTTAAACGCCTGTCCACTGTATAATTGTGGAAGGTACAGAATGCCACCTCCAGAGGCGTAACTAGCATCTTCAGGGCCCCGGTGCAAGAAACCATGGAGGGCCCCCACCAAGGTTGTTGCTAGATCTACCAAAGATGTCGGGCTAGAGCCCATAGCAGCGAAGAAAAGAAAGTCATACACTTGGGCGGGCATACACATGTATATTAGATATAGATATATATATATATATATATATATATATATATATATATATGTCATTACATATCTGAGTATGGGTCCCCCACTTACATCAGGGTCCCCAGAGATCCCCCATTTACATCAGGTACCCCAGAGAACTTTCCTACTTACATCAGGGACCCCAGAGAACCTCCCTACTTACATTAGGGTCTGCAGAGAGCCTCCCCTTACATTAGAGTCCCCAGAAAGCCTCCCCTTACATCAGGGTCCCCAGAGATCCCCCCTTACATCAGGATCCCCAGAGAGCCTCCTCTTACATCAGTGTCCCCAGAGAGCCCCCCTTACATCAGTGTTCCCAGAGAGCCCATCCTTACATCAGGGTCCCCAGAGAGCCTCCCCTTACATTAGAGTCCCCATAGATCCACTCCTTACATCAGGATCCCAGAGAGCCTCCCCTTACATCAGGATCCCCAGAGAGCCCCCCTTACATCAGTGTCCCCAGAGAGCCCCTCCTTACATCAGAGTCCCCAGAGAGCCCCTCCTTACATCAGGGTCCCTAGAGAGCCTACCCCTACATTAGGTCCCCAGAGAGCCTCCCTCTACATAAGGTTCCCCAGAGAGCCCCCCCCTTACATCAGGGTCCCCAGAGAGCCTCCCCTTGCATAAGGGGCCCCAGAGAGCCCCCTTACATCAAGGTCCCCAGAGAGCCTCCCCCTACATTAGGGTCCCCAGAGAGCCTCCCCCTACATCAGAGTCCCCAGAGAGCCTCCCCCTACATCAGGGTCCCCAGAGAGCCTCCCCCTACATCGAGGTCCCCAGAGAGCCTCCCCCTACATTAGGGTCCCCAGAGAGCCTCCCCTTCCATCAGAGTCCCCAGAGAGCCTCCCCTTCCATCAGAGTCTCCAGAGAGCCCCCTCCTTACATCAGGGTCCCCAGAGAGCCCCTCCTTACATCAGGGACCACAGAAAGCCCCCCCCCCCTTACATCAGGGTCCCCAGAAAGCCCCTCCTTACATCAGGGTCCCCAGAGAGCCCCCTCCTTACATAAGGGTCCCCAGAGAGCCCCCTCCTTACATAAGAGTCCCCAGAGAGCCCCTTCCTTACATAAGGGTCCCCAGAGAGCCCCCTCCTTACATAAGAGTCCCCAGAGAGCCCCCTCCTTACATAAGGGTCCCCAGTGAGCCGCCTCCTTACATAAGGGTCCCCAGTGAGCCCCCTCCTTACATAGGGGCCCCAGAGAGCAACCCCTCTTACATAAGGGTCCCCAGAGAGCAACCCCTCTTACATTAGTCTCCCCAGAGGGCCCCTTCCTTACATTAGTGTCCCCAGAGGGCCCCCCTTTACATCAGGGTACCCAGACAGCTGACCCCCCTTCCAGAGGTTTCCCTGTACCTGGCTGGTGGAGGTGGGAGGCCGCAATCGGCAACTCTATGGTGTCCACAGGCAGGGGGATCTCCCTGGGGCTTGTAGTTCTTCTCTACCGAGTGTATACAGTGGAGAAGAGAGGGGCCTCTGACCAGGGCATGTATCCGAAACAGTGTACAAGCAGAGCGACTCACTGAAAGTGAAACTGATACCTGCCTGGGTCAGAGGCCCCTCCCCTTTCCTCTCCACTGTATACACTGACAATCGGGAAGAGAGAACTACAAGCCCCAGGCAGATCCCGCCGCTCACAGGCACCATAGAGCTGCCGATCGCCGCTTTCCACCTCCCCCCAGTGCTTTCTAAAGTGCCAGCCAGAGGTGCAGGGGAGATGCCAGGTCTTGGACCCCCCACAGCGGCAGAACTGCAGGGCCCAGTCACAAGTGCGACTGCAGCGACCCCTATAGTTCCGCCGCTGGCCACCTCTCTCCAGGTGCCAAAGCCCCTAAGTTTTAAAAGTTTGCCATAATTAGCATTTCCCCAGATAGGAGTGAGCGTTAAAAAAACACTAACCTGTAGCAACCGCTTAATGTGTGACCACAGGGTATTCAACAAGGTGATGGTTGGGGAGCCCCTGTCCATGTGTGTGTATCCTGCCTCCAGATTAGATAATGCTACTTCTGGGTCGCTAGAGTTGCCAAGCATTCTACGTACTGGGTCCAGGGGATCATCCAATCCCCAGCCACCCAACTGCTGTAGCTGTGAAGCCAGAAAATACGTTCTAGCATGTGGTACTGCCAGACCTCCCTCTTCCTTCTTATATTGTAGAGTATGTAGGCTAAGTCTGGCAGTCTTTTTGCGCCATATTACCCTGTTTCCCCGATAGTAAGACACCCCCGATTGTAAGACGTATCGGGAGTTTCAGAGGGGTCGGCTAATATAAGCCGTACCCCGAAAGTAAGACATATGTCTTACTTTCGGGGAAACACGGGGGTATTGCCGCCTCCCTCTCATCTAGGTGCGCGCCGTCTCCTGCCCACGTCCGCACCGTCCCCCTCTCCATACGTCGCCACGTCTGCCATTTCCCTCTGATCTTAATGAGCGCCGCCTCCTACCCACGCCTGAGCCGTCCCCCTCTCCATACGTCACCGCGCCGTCCCCTGCACTTGTCACTGCTGCCTCCTGCTTAAAATACGGTAATGCACACAGTATTAATCATACATCAGTAAAACATACACACTGGCATACTGGGGTATCATCTGCTGTATGTAACCCAGTGGGTATCAGCAGGTGTCACACTGGATTAAATACAGCAGGTGGTACTGTATCACACATAAATCTGTTTTATCTTCCAGTATTCCACTGTTCGTTCTTACCATTTTTCATTGTTTTACATGTTATGCAATGTTGTAACAAGACATTCTTGGCACTTCCTTTTATAAAACTGTTTTGTGGTGAATACAATACTGTTCAGGTTGTTAATAAATGTTAATTTTATGGTTAAAACAAAAAATTCGACAATTTTTTTCCAATATAAGACATACCCCGAAAGTAAGACATAGTGGGGCTTTTGGGGATAAAAAGAAAGTAAGACACTGTCTTACTTTCGGGGAAACACGGTAATTCCCTGAACTGAGAGTCTATCTTGTCAAACCAGTGTTTAGGAATCCATATCGGGGAATTATGACAGATACAGTGGTGTGAAAAAGTGTTTGCCCCCTTCCTAATTTCCTGTTCCTTTGCATGTTTGTCACACTTAAGTGTTTCGGAACATCAAACCAATTTAAACATTAGTCAAGGACAACACAAGTAAACACAAAATGCAATTTGTAAATGAAGGTGTTTATTATTAAAGGTGAAAAAAAATCCAAACCATCATGGCCCTGTGTGAAAAAGTGATTGCCCCCCTTGTTAAAACATACTATAACTGTGGTTGTCCACACCTGAGTTCAATTTCTCTAGCCACACCCAGGCCTGATTATTGCCACACCTGTTCACAATCAAGGCATCACTTAAATAGGAGCTGCTTGACACAGTAAGGTCCACCAGAAGATCCTTAAAAGCTACACATCATGCCGAGACCCAAAGAAATTCAGGAACAATTGAGAAAGAAAGTAATTGAGATCTATCAGTCTGGAAAGGGTTATAAAGCCATTTCCAAAGCTTTGGGAATCCAGCGAACCACAGTGGGAGCCATTATCCACAAATGGCGAAGACATGGAACAGTGGTGAACCTTCCCAGGAGTGGCCGGCCGCCCAAAATTACCCCAAGAGCGCAGCGACGACTCATCCAAGAGGTCACAAAAGACCCCACAACAATGTCCAAGGAACTGCAGGCCTCACTTGCCTCAGTTAAGGTCAGCGTTCATGCCTCCACCATCAGGAAAAGACTGGGCAAAAATGGCCTGCATGGCAGAGTTCCAAGGAGAAAACCACTGCTGAGCAAAAAGAACATCAAAGCTCGTCTCAATTTCTCCACAACACATCTTGATGATCCCCAAGACTTTTGGGACAACATTCTGTGGACCGATGAGACAAAAGTGGAACTCTTTGGAAGGTGTGTGTCCAAGTTTATCTGGCGTAGAAGGAACACTGCATTTCATAAAAAGAACATTATACCAACAGTAAAATATGGTGGTGGTAGTGTGATGGTCTGGGGCTGTTTTGCTGCTTCAGGACCTGGAAGACTTGCCGTGATAAAAGGAACTATGAATTCTGCTGTCTACCAAGAGATCCTGAAGGAGAATGTCCGACCATCTGTTCGTGTACTCAAGCTGAAACGAACTTGGGTTCTGCAGCAGGACAATGATCCTAAACACACCAGCAAGTCAACCACCGAATGGCTGAAGAAAAACAAAATGAAGACTTTGGAGTGGCCTAGCCAAAGTCCTGACCTGAATCCTATTGAGATGTTGTGGTATGACCTTAAAAAGGCCGTTCATGCTCGAAAACCCTCTAATGTAACTGAATTAGGACAATTCTGCAAAGATGAGTGGGCCAAAATTCCTCCAGGACGCTGTAAAAGCCTCATTGCACGTTATCGCAAATGCTTGGTTGCAGTTGTTGCTGCTAAGGGTGGCCCAACCAGTTATTAGGTTTAGGGGGCAATCACTTTTTCACACAGGGCCATGATGGTTTGGATTTTTTTTCACCTTTAATAATAAACACCTTTATTTACAAATTGCATTTTGTGTTTACTTGTGTTGTCCTTGACTATTGTTTAAATTGGTTTGATGTTCCGAAACACTTAAGTGTGACAAACATGCAAAGGAACAGGAAATGAGGAAGGGGGCAAACACTTTTTCACACCACTGTATAGAGTAGTTGCGGAGCTTACACCATTTTTATAAGGTTAGCCCTCCCCACTACAGATAGTGGTAGCTTGCACCAGGTTTTACATTTCTCTCTAAATTTAAGTAATAAAGGCAAAAGTTTCAGAGTGGCATAGTTTGTGATCTCAGGAGATACCTGCACCTCTAGATATCTAAAGGATGTCCCTGTTTGAATCCTGGTCGCACATGCAGGGAGAGGTACTGTCAATGTGGTCAAGGGCAGCAGCACCAACTTATCCCAGTTTATTGAAAGGCCGGATAATGTGCCAAACAGTTTGATCAGGTTCCTGGTCGCTGTCAGGGAGCCCTGAGTGTCACCCAAGTATATCAGGGTATCATCTACATACAATGACACCACATCCGTGCCTGGGAGTCTTCTAAACCCGATAATCTCTTTGTCAGTTCTCATTCTAGCCGCAAGTGGTTCCAGTGTCAAGGCAAACAGCAGGGGTGACAAGGGGCACCCCTGTCTGGTGCCCCTAAACAGCGAAAATGATTTGGACAGTTCTGCATTAATCTGGATTCGGGCCGTCGGCTGGGCGTACAGTAGTTTAACCCATCTAATGAATATATTGCCTAGGCCCATTCTCTCCAAGACCTTCCACAGGTAAGGCCCCTCGACACTGTCGAAGGCCTTAGCCGCATCCAGCGAGAGGATGGCCTGGTTACCTGGATTTTCCACTGGGATTTGTATATTTAGAAACAGACATCTAATATTTTGAGCGGTAGATCGTGTGGGTACAAAACCTGACTGATCTCTATGGATCAGTTTTTATATAACCTGGGACAGTCTCATTGCTAATACCCTAGCAGCTTATCGTCTCTCGTGAGTAGGGAGATGGGTCTATAGGAGTCAGGAGATGTCGCCACCTTGCCTGGTTTCAGAATTACTATTATAACTGCTTCATTCATGGAGTCAGGTAGGGTACTAATCTCTAAGGCGTTATTAAATACTTTTAGAAGTGTGGGCAGTAATATGGCAGCGTATCGCTGGTAGACCTCAGATGGAAGCCCGTCCGCCCCTGAGGCTTTATTATTGTGGTTTTGTTCTAATGCTAGAGCTAGTTCGTCTTCTGTTATCGGATCATCCAACATTGGCGCATCTGAGGCAGACAAGCAAGGAAGTTCACAGCCAGCAAGGAAGTTTGCTATATCATTGTCACTAAGTTGTACCTTAGAGGAGTATAAGTCTGCATAGAATGACCTAAAAATTCGTAAAATCTCGGATGTGTCCATATTGGCAATCCCCTGCGTATCACACAAGGAAGAAACCATAGGGTGGATCCCTGGGCCCGTGCCAGCAGGGCCAACATATGTCCGGTGGACTCTCCCTTCTCAAAGTGCGTTTGTTGCAAGAAAAATCTCTTATTTTCAGCTAGCTGAAGTGCAAGTTGACTAGACATGGATTGTGCCCCTAGCCAGGCCTTTTTGGTGTCCTCCGAGGGGTTGGCAATATAGGCGGTCTCTGACTCTCTAAGCACCCTGCATATTTCCCGTTCCCATGCTTTAGTGTTTGTTTTTATACCATTAATAACTGTGATAAACTGCCCCCTTAGAAAGTCCTTAGCCGCGTCCCAGACCGTTCCCGTCAGGGCTGAGTCTATATTATCTTGTAGAAAAAATGTAAGACTGTCTCCTATGGGATCGGGCGATGGAAAGAGTGCAAGCCAGAAAGGACTGAGCTTCCATCCCCTAGGTTTAATGCTAATGGGTAGTGTAATCTCAATCCACAGAGAAGAATGAGTGGGAGTAAGGTGGAATTGCACAGCCACAGGTCAATCCTAGACAGGCTCCCAAAGGCAGTGGAGCAGCATGAGTACAGTCTGGTTTGGGGGTGGGCTCTCCTCCACACATCTGTCAGGCCAAGCTCAGTAAGTAGTGCTGCAAAGGGAGTGTCACCACCCGGCCGGGAGGGTACGAGGGGGGAACAGGCACCTTATCCCATTTGTAGTTTAAATAACTATTAAAGTCCCCCATTGCCAACAGGGGTACATCAGGGAACCGCGCCATAAAGCCAGCAAGGCATCTGAGAACTTCAGCTGAGTACAGTGGTGGTATATATATATATATATATATATATATATATATATATATATATTGGCAATAATGCAAGGAACATGGGCTACTTTACACAGTAAGAAAATGTACCTTCCACCTGGGTCAATAATTTGTTGGGAGCAAGAAAAGTGTGCATCCTGACAAATCAGAACACTCACTCCCCTGGCGTATGCAAAGTATGTAGAGTGCCATTGGGTAGTAGACTCTAGGACTAAAGCTAGGCATGCTGTCAGGAGCAAAATGGGTCTCCTGTAGACACACAATTCCAGCCTTCATATCCCTAAGGTGCCCCAATACCGCCAATCTTTTCGGATTGCCCAGCCCTCTAACGTTCCATGAGATGAATATAATAGTAGCTGGCATTTGTAGACATTACAATTAAGTGCATAATCAGCATGGGTACCAACACAATTAGACTAAGCCCACGTACACACGGTCGGAAAATCCGTCGGAATGCATCTTATCGGACCGTGTCGTCAGATAATCCGACTGTGTGTGGTATGCATTGGACTGATTCCGTCTGAATCTCCGTCGGACCCAATTTTCCAACATGTTGGAAATATTTCCCGACCAACTGGGCCAGTCGGATGTAATCCGATCATGTGTAGAGAATTTTGATCGGACCAAGTGCCACCCATGCTCAGATCAAATTCCTACATCAAAGCTACAGGGCTCTCAACCAGTAAGGTTAAAGTAGAAATAGCCCCCAAGAGAAACTCTGGGGGGGGAGGCCATGGAAACACCCATAGAAGTTACTTCTAGGTGACAGATAGGGTTTCACATGCGCAGGTAACATGGAGCACTAGTGGACCGGTAGCTGATAAAAGTGGCGAGAGGGACTCCTTACCAAACGTGGAGATTAGCCAGCTTTCTATAAAGTGAACCGTATTTTTACCCTCAGCGCATTCCGTGATTCCCAAGGCGCGTATGTTGTTGCGCCTCATGTGATTTTCCATTTCATCAAGTCGCACAGCATGCTGCTCAGTAAGATGGCAATTATATTTTAGGTCTTGTTGCATGGGGGCCAGGTCATCCTCCACTGTACTCAGCCTGCCTTCAAGAGCAGATGTCCTCTCTCTAAGTTTTTGCATATCATGGCGGACAAAAGTTATTTCAGCTTTAACTCCTTTTATATCCTCAGAGAGAGCAGTGATGGACTGATCACATGATGTTACAGCAGTAAATATGTCTCTTAATGTGGGCTCTATTTCAGGTGCATTAGGGATGATGATCTGTGTCCCAAGCATATTATCTTTAGGGGTACTCACTGTGTGCCATGTAGCTGACAATCCATCCTCATCCTCTAAGGGGACTGTGTCATCTGCCTCCGGAGAGCTTCCAGGGGTGCCTCTGGATGTGGGCTGGCCAGCTAGGGCATCTTTGTAAGTTTTCCCCCCATATAGGAGCTTCTGTGCGGCCTCCTTATACTGATCCTTGGCTGCACGCCTCGCACCGGCGCTATCTTGGCCTGGCGGGTCCATCTGTGATCTGCCTCCGGTTTGGACATGTCAGCGGGTCTCTCGGCGGGCACAGCAGCGGTCTGGGGGTCTCCCTGTGGTCGGCAGAGCAGGATGGCCCCCAACGCAGCTGTGCGGACAAGTCTGGAAGGATGGTAGCACGGATGGCCGGTGGAGCTCCCGGCACACACGTCCTCCTACATCAGCCGCTAAGCCACGCCCATTTGAGTTATTTTCCATTTAAACACAGCTGTTGCATTAGGCTATTGATACTGTCTGTCTGACAATTCAAAAATTAGAACAAAATAGAATAAAATAAAATAAATATATACCCATCTTCCAAAATTTTAATTTCAAATAGAATGAATTTGAATAGAAAAGATTGGAATAGAATAGAAAATAAAGGAATAGAATAAAATATAGGAGAATAGAATATAAAAACAATAGAATATATTAAAATAAAATAGAAAGAATATTACGGTTATATTATTTCTATATTAATTCTATTCTATAATAATTGTTTTTTAATTCCTTTCTATTATAGTCTCTTATTTTCTATTCTATGGTTTCTAATATTTTATATTCTAATCTTTTATATTAAAATTCATTCTATTCAAAATTAAAATTTCTGAAGATGGTTATATTGTTTATATTGTATTCTATTCTATTGTTTTCTATTTTATTCTATTCTCTTATTTTCTATTATATTATTTTCCATTGTTTTGAATTCTGTTCTAATTTATTCTATTTGAATTTAGGAAGACAATGATATTCTATTTTATTTAATTTTATTCTACTAAATTATATTCTCTTCTTTACAATGCTTTCATTTTTATGATATTGCTTTATTATTTTATATTCTAATTTATTGTATTCTTTTTTTTAGAAAATCAATTTCTAATATTTTCAAATTTCATTTAAATACATTTTTGAATTTGATTAAAAGATTTTCTAATTTTGTCCAAATTTTGGTTTCTTATTTTGAATTCAATTAAATTTATTACTATTGTAATTCGGTAATTTATTAATTAATGTATCCAGATTTTGATTCAGAACAAAATGGACTGCCCATGTCTACAATGGAGAAAAATATTTTTTAGAAGTAGACCTTCACTTATCACCATAGACTTCCCCCCCAATCTCATATTGTTGCATTAAAGTGGAAAATAAAACGCTTAGATGAGGATAATGTCATGATCCTGCCAGCGTGATCCTGGACATCCCCAAGATCCTAAATCTTTTGTGTATACTGTATGCTTTAACCACTCCAGCCCCTAATGACCAGGGCATTTTTTTTTACTGCACTGCAACACTTTAACTGACAATAGCGCATTATGGCAAAAGAAAAAGAGTCTAACAGACACATACAAACCTCTGTACAATAGTTTAGGGATGCTAAAAATCTGTTTTGTATCTCAGTGCTGACTAAGCCAAACACACAAGGAGGAAGTTACATTTCTGAGGGTAGCCATATTGCATTGCATTTTATAGAAAATTACAGCATTGTACACTGAAAAGCTAAGGCTAATATATATATAGCTATATATATATATATATATATATATATATATATATATATATATATATATATATATATATATATACATACATGCGCACACACACACACGCACGCAAACACACGCACACACACACACACACAATGCCTTCAAAAAGTATTCATACTCCTGAAATTTTCCACATTTTGTCATGTTACAATCAAAAACATGAATGTATTTTATTGGGATTGGGAGAACCTTAGTGAACAAACAGCACTATGAAGGTCAAGGAACACACCAGACAGGTCAAGGATAAAGTTGTGGATAAGTTTTTTTTTTGTTTTTTTTTTGTAGCCACATCAGTACCTTTATGCCAGAGACTAAATTCAGCTTACCGCTCATTAATGTCTCATTCATAATTTCGCATCATCGTGGCTTATTTAATTTCATAAATTTTTACAAAAATTCCTTGTGGCCACATAAAAATGTCCTATTATTTAATACAATACAAACAAATAGGGTAAATGAGCTTTCTCATAGTGTATGCCATACCTATACCTGTTCCCCTGGCATCCCCTACATAAATTTAAGTTTTTCTCCCCCACCCCCCCCCCCTCAATTCCCACAGGACCCCCTCATACACATGATTACAATATGATCTCCTCACTCCTCTCTCCAATTCTGTACCAGTAACATTCGCAAGTTAACTAACAGGGTCCTGGAGAGGCCAACAGGGAGGAAAAAGCAAAAGTATAAAACTAATAAAAAAAAAAAAAAAAAAAAAACACACGTTCATAGGGAAAATCAATTTCCTGTGCAAGACCTACAGCCCGTCCACCTATAGTAAAGTACCCAACTTCCCCAGACTAGACCCCCATAAATTCATAAACTTCTTGTTATTGCCCTGTCTAATGAAGAAGACCCTTTCATTAGCAATCGTCGTTTTTATGTTTGCCGACCAGGTTTCAACCGATGGGCCTAGATGTGAATGCCATTGTTGGGCAATTAACTTCCTTGCTTGGAAGAGACATCTAATCACTGGTGTTTTGATAACATTAGGAATTGTAAAGTCCTCAGGAATAGTCAGGAGGCAGGTCCTGACCATTGCTTTCAGTGTTAAATTAAAAACTCTGTTGATCTGGTCTATAACCTGCGTCCAATACCTAAATAACTTCGGACACCTCCAGAACATATGGATAAAATCGTCAGTCATACCACATCTAGGACAATGGTCGTTGTTTCTCCAACCTAGTTTGAACACCTTCTTAGGGGTATGATACACCCGATAGAAAAAAAAAAAGGTGGGAAGCTTTCTGGGAAGGGGAAATCGAAACTCTAGTGCCGTAGTCAATTATCCGATCCCAATCGGAATTAGACAGAGGACCTACATCGTTCTCCCATTTTTTCCTGCTTTTAAGCAAGGCTTCATGATCAAACGTTTTTTCCCCTAGTCTAGCATACATATAAGAAATCAGTCCCTTGAGCGTGTCCTGGGACATAATCTGTGACAACACAGGCATCTGAATCCATTGAACCTTCTGAGGTCCAAATTGTGACTGGACTGCATGCATAACCTGGAGATATTTATAAAAAGCACGGTTCGACAATGAGAACTCCAATTTTAGGCTATTGAATGATTTGATTTCTGAACCCTGGAATATTTGAATTAGTTGGTTTATACCTTGATTCACCCATTCCCTACATCTTTCAACGTTAGCTACTTCAGCCAGGTTTCTATTATTCCATAAAGGGGCCAATACGGATACCCCCTGGTAACCTAGTATAGTGTGTTATGGGGGCATCCTAGCATTAATAGACTATGGCGTGGCGAACCCTCACTTGATATTCCTGCTCCTGCTAGATGCTGCATCTGTGCCGCCAAATAGTAGAGCCTAGGATGTGGAACCGCCATCCCCCCATCCTCCAGTGGTAGCTGCAACGTCCATAGACTAATCCTAGGCGGCCCCTTTCTCCACATAAAATCTCTAAACAAAGATTCTATTTACTTAAACCACTGTGAGCCAATCCATACCGGCGAGTTATGGAGAAAGTATAAAATTTGGGGGAGCCAAACCATTTTAACCAAGTTGCAGCGTCCCGCCATCGATATGGGGAGGCGGCGCCAAATATCTGCCTTGTGTTTAAGTTTCACCAGAAGAGGGGCTAAGTTGTCTTCCAGATACCCATTTACATCCTTTGCCATCCAAACCCCTAAGTACTTAAAGTTAAGAGTGTCTTGTATTGCATTGATAGCCCCCATATCCATCGGGAGTAGTGCAGATTTATCCCAATTGATAGTCAATCCAGATACTTGGCCAAATTCCCTAATCATTTTCATAGCCGCTTTTAGCGAAGCTTGAGCCTCTCCCAAAAAAAGCAAAATATCATCGGCAAATAATGCGATCTTATCCTCCATCTGGCCTCTCCTAAATCCCTGAATGTCTGGGTTAGCCCTAATAGCTATGGCCAATGGCTCCATTGCCAGAACGAAAAGCAAGAGGGAAAGGGGACAACCCTGCCTCGTTCCTCGTTCCAGTTGAAACGCATCAGAATACTCGTTATTAATTTTTATTTTTGCGCTTGGATTAGTATAGAGCATTTTTACCCATTTAATACAAGTTGGACCAAACCCAAATCTAGTAAGTATCTCAAACAAATATTCCCACTCAAGACAATCAAAAGCCTTGGCTGCATCCAGGGCTAGTATTGCCCTGGGGCCTCCATCATCTGCCGGGATCTGGGCATTCAGCTGGGCTCTACGTATATTAATGCTGGTAGACCTGTTCGGGATAAATCCCGACTGGTCAGGATGGATGAGTGTATGAATAAACTTTTTCAAACGTGTTGCCAGTATTTTCGCTAGAATCTTTACATCAGTGCAAAGCAGCGAGATCGGATGATACGAAGCAGGATCCATAGGGTCTTTCCCCTCCTTAGGGAGAACCACTATATTAGCTTCCAGCATTGAGGGAGGCAGCGACCCCGCCACCAAAGCCTGGGTCAATGCCTCCAGCAACTCCGGCAGCAAGACCTCGCCATATTTCTTATAAACCTCAATAGGAAACCCATCAGATCCTGGTGATTTTAAATTGGGCATCTCCGCCACCGTTTTACGAAGTTCATCAATGGTTATTGGGGCCTCCATTGCCATAAAATCTTCTACTGATAATGTTGGTATACTTATATTTCCTAAAAATTTGGCCGCCGTTCCCCCCTCTCCCCCCCTCTGAGATTTATATAGATGACAATAATACTGGTGGAACATATTTTTAATCGTGGTAGGATCAGACGTAATCTCCCCCTGTGGGGTCCTGACCGCTAGTACCGTTGAAGGGGCAGTGTTTGTTTTAACCAATAGAGACAATATGCGACCCACTTTTTCACCCTCCCCAAAGTTCACTTGTCTCTGAAGTATACATCTATTATCTATCTTTCTCCTGATAGTCATCTTATAGTCTTGCTGCTTTTCTATCCATAAAATGGGGTTGGGCTAATAATATACTGCTGTTCTGCCCCTAGCACTGCCTTCCTGGCCTCCTCTTCCTGGTTCCTCATCTTAGCTTTATTTCCAGCAATTTGCTGTATAAGGAGACCCCTTAGAAAAGCTTTTAATGAGTCCCAAATTGCTCCCGCCAATGCAGTACCCGCATTAATATGAGTACAGTGTTTCAGTTCGATTATCAAACACTCTGGATCGTCCAGCATCTCCAACCAAGAAGGATCGATTTTCCATTGCCCAGGGTGTTGCTTATTCCCCACAATAAGCGTCAATATTAAGGGGGAATGGTCTGAAATCCCCCTTGGGCCATATTGTACTGCCTCCACCAAGGCCAAAGCTTGGCTATTCACCAGGGCCATATCTAATCTAGATAAAGTAAGAAAAGACATTGAAAAACAGGAACATTGTCGCTCTAATGGGTACCGGGTACGCCACGAGTCACATAATCCTACTTCCTGCAGAAAGCGAGACAGTCTCATCTCGTTCCCTACCGTTGTTGAAACTGCTGTTGGGAATCTATCTAAGGACTTATTCAAGACTTCATTAAAATCCCCCACTGCTATTATAGGGATATCAGATTTATCTATCGTAAATAATATTAGCTCATGTAAAATCTCCAATGTAAATGGAGGTGGAACATATATATTTGCTATCACATATGGGTTGTTATCAATACAACAATATAAAAAAATATAACGACCCTTTGCATCTATATGGCTATTGTAGCAAGAGAACAAAAACCTCCCTATCGATCAAAATGCTCACCCCTCTTGCATATGAAGAAAACACCGAATGAAATTGAGTTTGGAATTTCCGGCCACGAAGGAGCGGGACCGTCTCCACGGTCAAATGTGTCTCCTGTAAGCAGAGCAAACCGGGCCCTAGGCCCTCTAGTGCTGATAGCACCACAGCTCTCTTGGTCGGATCTCCCAGACCCCGAACATTCCATGACATTACCCTAATTCTTTTTGCCTGCATCTCGTCCTTACAACCCATGTAACGGGCAGGTTAGAGCAAAAAAAAAAAAGAGAGAAGACCTTCTTCTTCACACATAAATGCACCTGTGTCTTCCCCAAAAACATAAATTAAATTAATATCCCCCCAATTGTGATACCTCCTCCCAGTAAGTAAATCGTTACTCTTGTGTATGCATATATTAATACAATGTTTCCCAACCTTCCCATCCTATCCCTCCTATTCCCTAAAATTAGAACAACCCCCCTCCTCGCCCTCCCATCTTGCCCTACTGGGCTCCCCCCTGGGGGTTGACCTGTGACCTTCCTACACCTCATCCACCTCTTACTTGCACTATGTCTACTTAGTGCATCAAACAAAAACCAAACCCAAAACGAGCGGCGCAAATGCACCCCTCTGCACTCACCCAAATTCATTCTTTTATCCTCAAACCCTCAAGGTGCAGCCCCCCCCCCTCATTTTTATACTTAAAATAAACGTGCAAATAATTATTAATTTCTCATACCCTGTCTTCACCCCCCACACCTTAAATTACAAACCGTAAAATTAATAAAACATATAAATCAACCCTGTTACATAGGTCTATAATTCTTTTTTGTTTTCCTCTAACCATTGGGCTGCCTCCCTCGGTGTGTTAAAAACACCGAGGGTGGATCCTCTAACCATTGGGCTGCCTCCCTCGGTGTGTTAAAAAAAAGCGTCCTACCGAGTGCCGTCACTCTCAGGTGAGCTGGATAGAGGAGAGCATAATCTAACTTATACTTAATCATACTACGCTACTCCTCTAACCATTGGGCTGCCTCCCTCGGTGTGTTAAAAAAAAGCGTCCTACCGAGAGCCGTCACTCTCAGGTGAGCTGGATAGAGGAGAGCATAATCTAACTTATACTTAATCATACTACGCTTGACTGGAATGAATTCGGCTCTTCGTTTCTGGAGATCCGGCGAAAAATCAGGATATAGAGAGATCCTAGCTCCTTGAAATCTAATATCGCCTTTCGCCCTAGCTTCTCGCAATAGGGACATTTTATCGTTATAATTAAGGACTTTAATCAATATGAGCCTGGGATGGTCACCCTTATTAAGAGCATTGGCGTGGACTCGATGTGCACGTTCTATTGCAAATAAGGGGCTGAAAGCAGCAGCCCCAAAAAGATCTCGAAACCATCCTTCCAGAAAACCTAACAGATTAGTGCCCTCGCTACGCTCGGGGAGGCCTATCACCCTGATGTCGTTTCTTCGATTTCTATTTTCCAACTCATCCAACTTGGCTGCTTGGTTATTAATCATTTGTTTAAGGGTTTTAACTTCTTGCTTCACAGGGCTCAGCTCGTCCTCGATCACGCTTACGCGTTCCTCAAAATCAGAGGTCCTTGCTATAGTCCTATTTATTTCTTGTCGCATAGATAGTAATTCCTCTTCAATCGCTCTCAGCTGACTATCAAAGCTGGATATTGAAACTTTACATTCTTTAATCGCATTCAATATGTCTCTTAATGTAGGCTCTCCCTCCAGCATAACAGATGTAGATGTATGAGTGCTAGCTGATATATCAATCGCTTCCATGCTTATTGTGGCCATTGCAGTTTTTCCTCCCCTGGTCCCTTAGTACCACCAGATTTAGCAATTAATGGAGTAGGAGGGTTAATCGCAACATGTCCTTGGCTCTTTCTATCTCCAGGCAAGTTCTTAGAGTCTTTATTCTGTACAGGATTTTGCTGGCTACTCATCTTTGAAGGTGAAACCAGGCCCGAATGAGCATATCGTTCTAATTTTGAGGCTGCAGTCAAAGCCGTGTGATTGGCTTTGTCTTTAGCCGATCGAGTAATTTGAGACCCCTCCGAGTTAGATTGCTCTTCAGGAAGTCTTTTCCTGGACATAATTGACTTTAAGTAAAGACTTTTCTTCCCTTTTTACAAAATTAATGAACTGCCGTGTCACTCCCGTCAAAAGTGTCCGGGAGCGACCAACACCAGAAGAGACAAAAAACCCCCTTTAACAAAAAAAAAAGGGGGGGGGTAAAAAATGGCAATCTAGGTCAGGTCAGAACTCCAGTGGTATTTGCAAACAAAATAAGACAGTTTATGCAGCTTTTATAGCGAATGCAATATATAGGATGTATGTGATATTTGCGACTCTCTAAAAAATAATAAGTAAATGGTCCCACGTCACTTAGACAACAAAAGGCTAATATTGTATAAACCATACAGGCAAATCAAGAGTGCAGTCCACATAAAGGGGGAGAAAAAAGTTTCAGATACTGATAGAAAGTCTGTGGCTTCCCACCATTTGTTTTGCATATATAAATTCAAGTTAATTAATCAGTTAGGACAGGCATAATAAAGCTTTATCAATATATGATATGTTGTAAGTGTCAAAGCGAATACCACACCACACATCCAAAGGAGCTTCTTATCTGGTCCCTGGTTTGTCCTGCAAACGTCAGCCAGCCGTTCTCCTAGAAAAAGATTTGTTACCTTCTGCAGCAGAGACCTTAAGATAACCTCCTGTCTTAGCAGCAGCAAGCGGTGTTACAGGACGAGGTCTCGCGAGGTTCACAGCTCCTTCTCCTCCACAAAGGGACCATACTCCGGTCTAACGGGATCCGGAACCCCAGAAGCGGCGACCCCCCACACAGGCAAGCGGGGACCACATAGACAGGCCGGCCACCCGGAAGGCAGCAGGGAAAACCCCAGCCAAACAGCCCAGGTGAGAGAAGCTCCACGCGGCAGGCACAAACTAGCAGGCAGGGTAGAGCGGGGGAGAGCTACACCACGCTCTCACTCCTCAGTCATTCACACTACCGTTCGCATCCGGTCACGCCCTCAGGATAAGTTGTGGATAAGTTTAAAGCAGGGCTGTCTTAAGCTTTGGACATCTTATGGAGCACTGTTCAATCCATCATCTGAAAAATGAAGAGATAATGGCACAACTGCAAACCTACCAAGACATGGCCTACAACCTAAACTGACAGGAGAGCATTAATCTGAGAAGCATCCAAGAGGCCCATGGTAACTCTGGAGGAGCTGCAGAGATCCACAGCTCAGGTGAGAAAATCTGTCCACAGGACAACTATTAGTCATGCACTCCACAGATCTGGACTTTATGGAAGAGTGGCAATGAGAAAGCATTGTTGAAATAAACCCATAAGAAGCCCCCTTTGCAGTTTGAAAGAAGTCATGTGGGGGACACAGCAAACATGTGGAAGAATGTGCGCTGGTCAGATGAAACCAAAATTTTAATTTTTGGCATAAAAACAAAATGCTGTGTGTGGCGGAAAACAAACCCTGAACATCCCCCTGAACACATCACGGTGGTGGCGGCATCATGTTTTGGGGATTATTTTCTTCAGCAGGGACAGGGAAGCTGGTCAGAGTTGATGGGAATATGGATGGAGCCAAATACAAGACAATCTTAGGAGAAAACCTGTTTGAAAGATTTGAGACTGGGGTGGAGATTCAACTTCCAGCAGAACAATGACCCTAAACATACAGCCAGAGCTACAATGAAATGGCTTAGATCAAAGCATATTCATGTCTTAGACTGGCCCAGTCAAAGTCCAGACCTAAATCCAAATGAGAATCTGTGGCAAGACTTAAAAACACATGCTCTTGTCAGGGCTGGGCCCAGCCCTGCCTTCTCTGAGTTTGCCGCTCAGCTGTTGGAAAATTGCCAGCTCCTATCTCTCCACATTGACTCACCTGTTGATGATCCTGCTCGTTGATCCTGCTGTCCAGTCCAGATGATCTCTGCCTTTGCCTTGGTCACATCTCTAGAGACACTCTCCTGTGTTCATGTTGACTGGTTTAGGGACCTGGGTCCTGCCCCAGGTCCCCAAACAGCAGTGATTTTATTATGCTTAAAGTGAAAATAAAATTGAAATATTCCTTTATTCGTACCTGAGGGGTGTATATAGTATGCCTGTAAAGTGGTGCATGTTTCCCGCGTTTACAACAGTCCTTGCACAAAATGACATTTCTAAAGGAAAAAAAAGTAATTTAAAACTATGTGCGGCTATAATGAATTGTCGGTCCCAGAAATATACATAAAAGTTATTGAAAAAAATGGCATGGGATTCTCCCACAGTCCATTACCAGGCCATGGGGGGTCTCCCCAAAAATCCATACCAGACCCTTATCCGAGCATGCAACCTGGCAGGCTGCAGGAAAAGAGGGGGGACGAGAGAGCACCCCCATGAACCATACCACGCCACATGCCCTTAACATGGGGAGGGTGCTTTGGGGTAGCCCCCCAAAGCACCCTGTCCAAATGTTGATGGGGAAAAGGGTCTCATACCCACATACCCTTGCCTGATGGTTGTGGGGGTCTGCAGGTGGGGGGCTTATTGGAATCTGGAAGCCCCTTTAACAAGGGGACCCCCAGAACCCAGCCTCCCCTCCTGTGTAATATGGTAATTGAGTATAAATATACCCCTACTATTTCACAAAAAAAGTGTGAAAATTGTAAAAATGACATGACACGGCATGGGACAAGTCCTTTATTAAAAAATTTAAAAAATGAAAATGTCCAACGAAGTCCAGTCATATTCTTCTATTCTTCTTCTCTTGCTCCAAGCTCCGAAAAAGAAAAAAAAAGCCACCACGATCAGCCTCCATGGGAGGCACCCGCCGTAATGAACATCCTCTCAGGTGACAGTTCTTTTATAACTAAGGGTGGGGGCCACAGTTATAAAAGGGCTGTCACCTGAGAGGACGGTCATTACGGCGGGTGCCTCCCATGGAGGCGGATCGGTGGTGGCGTGCAGCTTTTTTTTTCCAATAAGCCCCCCACCCGCAGACCCCCACAACCACTGGGCAAGGGTTGTGGGGATGAGGCCCTTGTCCCCATCAACAGTGGGGCAAGGTGCTTTGGGGGCTACCCCAAAGCACCCTCCGCATGATGAGGGTATGTGGCCTGGTGCAGTTCCCCCTCTTTTCCTGCGGCCTGCCAGGTTGTATGCTCAGATAGGGGTTTGGTATGGATCTTTAGGGGGACCCCACGCCATCTTTTTTTATTTTGGCACAGGGTTTTCCTTAAAATTCATATCAGACCTGAAGGGTCTGGTATGGATTTTGAGGGGTATCCCCGTGCCATTTTAAAAAAAAATTTGGTTTGGGGTTCCCCTTAATATCCATACCAGACCCGAAGGGCCTGGTAATGGACTGTGTGGAAATCCCATGCCATTTTTTTCAATGACTTTTATGTATATTGCTGGGACCGACAATTCATTATAGCCGCAAGTAGTTTTAAATTACTTTTTTTCCTTTAGAAATTTCATTTTGTGCAGGGACTGTTGTAAACATGGGAACACATGCGCCACTTTACAGGCATACTATCGACACCCCTCAGGTAGGAAATGTAAAGGAATATTTCACTTTTATGCCCCTTACACACGGTCGGACATTCCGACCACAAAATCCGTCAGATTTTTTCAGACGGATTTTGGCCAAAACTTATCTTGCATATTATAGGTCGCACAAAGTTGTCGGAAAATCTGATCGTTCGGAACGAGGTGACGTTATACACATACGACAGGACTATGTAGAGGCCAGTAGCCAATAGCTTTAGTCTCCAAATTTTTTCTGAGCATGCGTGGTACTTTGTGCGTCAGAATTCTCTACACATGATCGGAAAATTTTTGGTCAAGCTCTCAAACTTTTTCAGTCGGAAATTCAGACAGAAAAAGTCCGATAGAGCTCACACACGATTGCATTTTCCAACAACATAATCCGTTCTGACTTTTTCCACCGGAATTTCCGACCGTATGTATGAGGCATTATTGTTTCACTTTAAGCATTATTAAAATCACTGCTCCCGAAAAAAACGTTTTGTTGCATTGATACATGTCCCCTGGGGAAGGACCCAGGTCCCCAAACACTTTTATGACAACTTACATATAAGCCTTTAAAATTAGCACTTTTGATTATGAATTTTTGTGTCCCATAGACTTTAACAGTGTTTGCGTGTTTGAACAAATGGTTTGCCTGTTCGCATGTTCTGCTGCAAACCGAACCGAGGTATGTAAGGCTCATCCCTAACAATGAGGCCCTCGTGGCTGCTTTTTTTCATGGTCTCTCGGATACCATCAAGGATGAGTTAGCAGCCCGAGATATACCCACTGAGCTGGATATGTTGACTCCAGACTCAGAGAAGGACTTCCTTTTAAGGAGCGCTTGTGGAAGCCTCTTGTACATTTGTCTCTGAATTTTGCAGTCCCACTCTTGCTTCCCTCACCTTCCATGCCTCCTGGTACCGAGTCAGTCTATGAAAATTGACCCATGCACTTGGGCTTCATGCAGCTCTCTGCGGATGAGAGAACACTTAGTAGGAGGCAGAGGGGGATTAAAATCCATACCAGACCTGAAGGGTCGGTATGGTTATTTGGGGGGAACCCCACATCATTTTTTTTTATTTGACGCAGGGTTCCCCTTAATATCAATACCAGACCTAAATTTAATTTGGGGGAACCCCACACTTTTTTTTTTTTTATCAATGACTTTCAATGAGTGTTCTCTGTATTATGGGGAGCCGACAATTCATTATAGCCGCGAGCGGTTTTAAATGACTTTTTTTCCTGCAGAAATTATACTTTGTGCAGGGACAGTTCTAAGCATGAGAAACATGCACCCCTTTACAGGCATACTATGCACAACCCCCAGGTACGAAATTTAAAGGAATATTACACTTTTATTGTTTCAATTTAAGCATTATTAAAATCACTGCTGGTGAAAAAATGGGCGTTTTTAAAACTTTTTTTTGCATTGATACATGTCCCCTGGGGCAGGACCCAGGTCCCCAAACACTTTTTTTGACAATAACTTGCATATTAGCCTTTAAAATTAGCACTTTTGATTTTGAACATTCGAGTCCCATAGACTTTAATAGGGTTCTAAAGTTCACACGAAGTTTAGGTCTGTTTGCAGGTTCTGGTGCGAACCGAACTGGGGGGTGTTCGGCTCATCCTTACCCGGTACTAAGACTGTAAGGGCTGACACTTTTTCACAACAATTTTCCTCCACTTTCAAGATGGAGTCAGTTCCGGTTCCTGTGATTTCTCCTTATTGTATTCTGGCTATGGTTCGCACCAGTCTCACTTCTCCTTTGGGTGACAAAATTCTTGCTGCTCAGATCCATGCTCCTCCTGAGAAACCCTGTGACCGCTGCGTTGTCCCAAATAGTCTCCATACTGCCATGCTCCAGACTTAACATTCTCCCAAGGCTACTGGCCACCCTGGGAAGAATCAACTCATTTTGGGCCATTTCCCAACAATTCTGGTGGCCTAGTCTTTCTGCTGATGTAACCGCCTTCGTAACTGCCTGTTCCGTCTGCTCAGAGTAAGACTACACAACACCTTCAAGTGGGTCTCCTACAACCCACACCCAATGGAGAAAGGCCCTGGACCCACCTGTCTATGGATTTCATTGTGTAGCTACCTAACACCCTGCGCATAGTTGGGAATTCAGCTTGCTTTCTCCTCTGCGTATCACCCACAGTCTAATGGGGCCGCAGAACAAGCCAATCAGTCCTTGGAGCAATTCCTACGTTCCTATATATCTGACCATCATAACAACTGGTTAGACCTCTTATCGTGGGCAGAGTTTTCTCACAACATTGCCTTGAATTCTGCTTCCTGATTGTCCCAGTTTATGGCAAATTATGGTTTCCAACCTTCCTGACTCTTTTGTTCTGCATAGTATTCCTGCATTAGAGGAGCATCCCTGTGGTCTTCATTCTGCTTGGATCACAACTTAAGTACAGGAGGCTTTGCAACATGCTAATGATAGGTGCAGACTCCATGCTGACTGCAGATGCCTACCTGCTCCTTCCTACCAGGTTGGCGACAGGGTCTGGCTTTCATCTCGCAACCTCCGACTTCGTGTTCTCTCTCTTAAGTTCGCACCTCGATTTATTGGGCCTTTCTGTATTCTTCGCTGGATTAACCCAGTGGCTTATGCATTAGGCCTTCCTTCTAATATGCGTATCTCAAATGTATGTCATGTCTCCTTATTAAAACCTTTGGTCTGCAACCGCTTTACCACCTCAGTGCCATGTCCTCACCCTGTTCAGGTTGAGAACCATGAGGAGTATGAAGTACAGTCCATTGTTGACTCCTGTAGGTTCCCTGGGAGCATACAGTACTTGGTGCATTGGAAAGGGTATGGTCCGGAGGAACGCTCTTGGATCCCATCCCCGGATGTACATGCCCCTGTCCTCCTCCATGATTTCCATAGACATTTTCCCCTCAAACCTGATGGTCCTCTGAGGGGGAGGGGTCATTGAGGGAGTACTGTCAGGGCTGGACTCCTCCCTTCCTTTTCAAAGCTGGCCGCTCAGCTGTCGGCTAATTGCCAGCTCCTATCTCTCCACAGTGAATCACCTCTTGATGATATCATGCTCGTTAGTCCTCCCTACTTAATCTGTATAGTCCAGATGATCTCTGCCTTCGACTTAGTTACATCTCTAGAGATGTGTTCCATTTAATGACTTGCTTGGGTGACATTGCTTCTGGCTCCCTGACGTTTTGGCTTGTCTGACTATCCATTCCTGAACTCTGGCTATGTTTTTATATTTTTTTATTATTATTAAACAAGTATGATTTAACTGTACTTGTGTCTCAGTCTGAATGATGGTTTCTGACAGCTCTCCGTTCAATCTAAAAGAGCTTGAGCTATTTTGCAAAAAAGAATGGGCAGAAATGTCACTCTCTAGATGTGCAAAGCTGGTAGACACATACCGAAATGACTTGCAGCTTTAATTGCAAGAAAAGGTTGTACCTGGACTGTCAATGTATGCCAACCGCAAGTACTTATTGGCTGTGCTCAGTTTGCTCCTGCTCAGGCGTGGTAGCCATTAGGGATGGGCCGAAGAACACCCTGTTCAGTTCGCAGCAGAACACCGAAACAGGGAAAAAGTTCCCAATGTAAAGGCTTATATGCAAGTAATTGGCCATAAAAGGGTATGAGGGTCTGGGCACTGCCCTGGGGGACATGTACAGGAGCAGTGATTTTAATTATGCTTAAAGTGCAACAATAAAATGTAAAAATGAAAAAATCCTTTAAATATACTGCCTGTGGGTCCCCTTAATGTGTGTGTAACGTGGTGCATCTGTAGCATGCATAAAACATGCTACAGCAAAAATGATAATCAAATCTCATTTAAAATGTCTGGTGGTCACCCGATTATTGAAAAAAAAAAAAGAAAAAAAAATGCCCTCCCCAGTCCATACTAGGCCCTTTGGGTCTGGTATGGGTGTTAAGGGGAAGCCGACGTTAAAATAAAAAAAAAGGTTGCGGCCCCCGCAAAATCCATACCAGAGTCTTACCTGAGCATACAGCCAGGCAGGTCAGGAAGGGGAGGGGACAAGCAAGCGCCCTCCCTCCTCTGAACCATACCAAGCCACATGCCCTTAACATGTGGGCCTTATTTTAAAAGGGGGCGGTGCCACCATGTGACATAGCCTGGTGGCCCCACCCCATGACTGTATAGGAACTATCAAATTGCAGAGCGGGCATATGGTGGGAGGTCTCCCAGGAGGCAGAACATTTTTATTTATTTTTTTTCTGGGTCCTGCGTGCATCGTCATTGACAATGGATTTACATTGAGGGACACTATTTATTTTATTTTTTTAATAAAGAACTTGCAAAATGGGTAGGAGTATGATGTACCCGATACCCATTCATTTGGGGGTTGTTGGGATCTGGGGACCCCCTTGTTAAAAGGGGCTTCCAGATTCTGATATGTCCTGGCCCACAGACACTGACAACAACAGCTCAGGGCAGTTGAGAAGAGGACCTTGTCCCTATCAACATGGGGACAAGGTTCTTTGGGGTGGCGGGGAGCAGAGCCCCCTGCCTACCCTAAAACACATACTATCCATGTTAAGGGCATGTGGCCTCGTATGGTTCAGGAAGGGGAGGCACTTGCTCGTTGTGCTCACCGTGTTTATTAAAAAAAAATCATATAAGAGTAAAAAACACTCACGAGGGTTAAAAACAAGATAATCTACAATACAACACTGTACACGCTGCATGTATTGGTCTCACCACCTAGTAGTACCAAGATGGCAGAGTGATAATGTCATCGGCCATGCTCACTATACGAAATACGTCCAATGTCAACCAGAAGACCTTCTGTACATAGTTGGTATACAGAGCACCTACAAAAGTACCATGTCTTGTTTGTGTGACTGGCTTGTTAATTTTCACAGCAGTCTGCACTAAGATACAAGTCAGATTTTATGGATCTTTTGCAATAGGAATTTTATTTTGGTGAAAAATTCCCTAAGTGTTAATCTCTCTTAAAGGGATGCAGACATTGCAGCTTTTCTGATCAGAACACAAAGAGTGCGCCAAGTGATTATAGTGAATTAAACCCATCGTTGCAGAATCAGTATCCAAAGTACATAGTGGAACAAACATATTTTTTCTTCAAAGCAGAAACAGGTAGGAATCTGCAACAAAGTTTTATAAAATCCTGGCATTGTTACTTGATCACCAAGAGTGGATTGTTTTTTTCTCAGCAAAAGTGGGATTATGCTTTAAAAATTCATAGGCATCCAGTAGGGAAGTCAAAATTACAAAGCTACACGGTTTTCCACCAAGCACCAGAGGCAGCAGATAAAATGGAAGCAGTTTGTATTTTTTTCTTCTTGGTAACATTATTCTCTTTTTCATATTTTATTTAAAATGTTGCCTGTAAAGAATATACACCATTCTTCTGTGTTGCAGATCAGTTATGGAGCTACAGACTCTTCTCTTATGGACAGACAACTTTATCCTCATGTTTTACGAACAGTTCAGAATGATCATGCTCATTGTTTGGCAATAACAAAATTGTTGAAACATTTTGGCTGGACGTGGGTCGGGATTTTCAGAACAAAAGATGACGCTGGAGAGAAAGAAACTGAAATATTAACAAACTACATGAATAGTGAAGGGATTTGTGTTGAGTTTAGTGATGGACGAACGTTTCGCCCCGGGGGTCGTTTCGCGGCGAATTTCCGACATTCGCGGTCCGCACGTTCGAACGCCTTTTTCCGTCGTTCGCCGCGGCGGACTTACGTGTTTAATGTATACAAGAACTTTAACCTTTGGTGACACGTTTATCATGTGATACAGGACAGCCAATTGAGACATGACAGCACATGGACACTTGGACATTCCCCCTAACCTATAAATACACCCGATCCGGTGGCCATTTTACATTCTTTCTTCTGTTACGATAGGGACAGGTTCCTGTGTGGAGTAGGGAGAGATAAACCACTAGCTATTTGGTACACAAAAGTTCTTTTCAGGACTGGTATAGGTGTTAGGTGTTGATAGGTTTGCTGTGCTGCTGATTCTTGCAGCAGCCTGAGTGTCTTTTGTTAGTTTAGAGAAAGGGAAAGGACGGTGTATGCTACAGGGACAGCCAGATTAGTCTTTCATCATCATCATCATCATCATCATCATTAGCTGTTACTATCAAGGTCCACAAAAGAGCTGTTCCAGTAACCACTAATCGTTCTCTTTTTTTGCCAATTTGTATAGGGACAGGAAGGAAGCAGTGTTGTCAGGCAGTGAGGGTAATTTTAAAGACTTGCTGTTATTATTAGTTCCACAAAGGTTCTTTTCAGGACTGGTATCAGTGGTACAGTAATAGGCTTGTACATGTATAATATTCTTTCTTCCAAATATAGAAAGGATATTATACTTGACTGCTGCCCTTCTGCTGCAGTCTGCTAAACATTCACAACTCACTTGTTCCACAAAAGTTCTTATAAGGACTGGTAACTTGGTATAGGGTGCTACGGTACATAGGCTTGAGTGCGGTACAGTCTGCTGTTCTGTAAGGACCGCTATCGGTCCACAATAGATAGGGTTGACGTGCACCACTGCTGACCGCTGCCCTATACTGCAGCAGTCCTTCAGCGGTATAGGGACTGACGTACAGTCTGCTAATCACTAACACACAACCTGCTTGTTCCACAAAAGTTCTTATAAGGACTGGTAACTTGGTATAGGGTGCTACGGTACATAGGCTTGAGTGCGGTACAGTCTGCTGTTCTGTAAGGACCGCTATCGGTCCACAATAGATAGGGTTGACGTGCACCACTGCTGACCGCTGCCCTATACTGCAGCAGTCCTTCAGCGGTATAGGGACTGACGTACAGTCTGCTAAACACTAATACACAACCTGCTTGGTCCACAAAAGTTCTTATAAGGACTGGTAACTTGGTATAGGGTGCTACGGTACATAGGCTTGAGTGCGGTACAGTCTGCTGTTCTGTAAGGACCGCTATCGGTCCACAATAGATAGGGTTGACGTGCACCACTGCTGACCGCTGCCCTATACTGCAGCAGTCCTTCAGCGGTATAGGGACTGACGTACAGTCTGCTAATCACTAACACACAACCTGCTTGTTCCACAAAAGTTCTTATAAGGACTGGTAACTTGGTATAGGGTGCTACGGTACATAGGCTTGAGTGCGGTACAGTCTGCTGTTCTGTAAGGACCGCTATCGGTCCACAATAGATAGGGTTGACGTGCACCACTGCTGACCGCTGCCCTATACTGCAGCAGTCCTTCAGCGGTATAGGGACTGACGTACAGTCTGCTAAACACTAATACACAACCTGCTTGGTCCACAAAAGTTCTTATAAGGACTGGTAACTTGGTATAGGGTGCTACGGTACATAGGCTTGAGTGCGGTACAGTCTGCTGTTCTGTAAGGACCGCTATCGGTCCACAATAGATAGGGTTGACGTGCACCACTGCTGACCGCTGCCCTATACTGCAGCAGTCCTTCAGCGTTATAGGGACTGACGTACAGTCTGCTAAACACTAATACACAACCTGCTTGGTCCACAAAAGTTCTTATAAGGACTGGTAACTTGGTATAGGGTGCTACGGTACATAGGCTTGAGTGCGGTACAGTCTGCTGTTCTGTAAGGACCGCTATAGGTCCACAATAGATAGGGTTGACGTGCACCACTGCTGACCGCTGCCCTATACTGCAGCAGTCCTTCAGCGGTATAGGGACTGACGTACAGTCTGCTCACTTCCTTGACCCAAAAAAGCACACCGTACTATATGCCCCTACCCTCCTCTTTGAAGAGGTTGAGCGGTGTCATATTTCTACTGGGGCTGCTTATGATATCCCTGTGCTGTGCTGACTTCCTCCTGGGGGTTCTTATTATGAAGGGATCACACTATCCCTGTGCTGTGCTGACTTCCTCCTGGGGGTTCTTATTATGAGGGGATCACACCATCCCTGTGCTGTGCTGACTTCCTCCTGGGGCTGCTTACGGTGCTGCTGTCAGTGCTGTATGTCACGGTGCTGCTGTCAGCGCTGTATGTCACGGTGCTGCTGTCAGCGCTGTATGTCACGGTGCTGCTGTCAGCGCTGTATGTCACGGTGCTGCTGTCAGCGCTGTATGTCACGGTGCTGCTGTCAGCGCTGTATGTCACGGTGCTGCTGTCAGCGCTGTATGTCACGGTGCTGCTGTCAGCGCTGTATGTCACGGTGCTGCTGTCAGTGCTCTGTATTACGGTGCTGCTGTCAGATGCCTCTATCACGGTGCATGTGTCATTCCGGTATGTCACGCTGCTGGTGATCATCTCCTGCACCCTCTTCTTTGCCTACCCTGGTCCCTGACCTTCCCTCTCCTCCATTGCCTTCATTAGCTCCATAGTCCTGAATTGTTAGAACAATTTCCCAAATAAAATAAAAATGCTTGTAGTTATCGATCCCAAATTCACCTCATACATGTATTATGTCATTGTCCAGATGGTGGGACTACGTTTTACCCCCTAATAATTACCACGTGGCCGCAAATTCGACATGAAGGTTTGCAAAGTTCGCCTCCCATTGAAGTCAATGGGGCCCGCGGCGAACGTTCGGTTTCGCGAACGTTTGGGTCCGTTCGCATTTCGCTTTCGCGAAACGTCCCGTCGGAAGTTCGTCCATCACTAGTTGAGTTTACAGTTTCATTTGGACTTGACTTATTTAATGATGATGGGTTAGGAAGACATATTGAAGCTAATGCTCTTACTATAAAAAAATCCACTTCTAAGGTGATTGTTGTATGTGGATCTTATGTTTATATCAATTTAGTTTTTTGTATCTATAAAGATGTTGTGTATGATAAAACATTTATTTTTCCTCCAGTTTGGGTTTCCAGCTCTTCGGTAAATATATTGCCAATGGTTGGAATTAATGGGAGCTTGGCCGTGGAACTTTACCCTTTAACACTTCCAGATAAAGAAAATCTTTTTGATGGCATTGACAAGATGAATAGCACAAGTAATTCTTCTTCAGGCTCCCGGTATTTTTTAACAATTGCAAAGTGTTTGTCTGCAAACAGAGAAAAGAAGATATTTTGCAAAATGATCAAAAATGGTTTGCTAAGTGAAGAAATATTTCCAAACATAAACAGTTTTCTGAATCAAGGTGTCTCACCGCGAATTTATTATGCAGTAGAAGCCTTGGCTAAAGCACTTCACAATAGACATCTATTCCTTAAAGATAATTCTGATTATAAGAACCATCATTATTATAAACATCAGGTAGAGTATACTGCGTGTCTTGGATTTATGGAAATGTATAACATTATACTTGGATGAGCAAGTTTGGAGTGAAGGAACTTGACTGGCCTGCACAGAGTCCTGACTTCAACCCGATAGAACACCTTTGGGATGAATTAGAGCGGAGACTGCAAGCCAGGCCTTCTTATCCAACATCAGTGCCTGACCTCACAAATGCGCTTCTGGGTGAATGGTCATATATTCCAATAGACACACTCCTAAATCTTGTGGGCAGCCTTCCTAGAAGAGGTGAAGCTGGAATAGCTGCAAAGAGTGGGCCAGCGCAATATTCAACCCTACGAACTAAGATTGGGGTGCCATTAAAGTTCATGTGTGGTTGAAGGTGTATGTATATATATATATATATATATATATATATATATATATATATAGTGGTTTGTGAGGTGGTCGGTGTACAGATATCAAAAAACATAAAAATATATAATACACACACCCTATTGAGTGAACCTCTCCAAGATATTTATTAGAAAAAAATGCATAAAATAAATATAACAGCATCATCCCCAAATCCTGCCTAACCCCACACCTCCCATGAACCCACTCCCTCCCTAACCCAAGTACCACACCCCACAGCCTACCTAACCAACTAAAACCCCTCCCAACCATATATCCTACCTAATGCACATAAGTCCCCCAGGTAGGAGCTGACGACCCTCCCAAAAGGGGTCATCCTCCCTGTTATACACCTGCTCCACAAGTATCGGCACAACCTAAAACATCCCCCCGAGGAGCCAGCACCCCAACCTTAAAACCTCAGTGGGTGATTGGAGTGCTGATTTCCTCAGGGAACTATCCAAAGTACCCCAGGCCAGAAACATGAAATCCTTCAGTGCAGAGGCATTGGTGAGAGAGTCAGGCCGCGTACACACGCGCGGACTGTTCGCCCAACTTTGTCCGTCCAACAGTTTCGGCAAACAGTCCGCTCAAACTTAGCATGGACGGACATGGCCACACACGACGTACGAACAGTTTGCTGAAACCGTGCGCGATGACATGAACGGCACGTACGACGGGACGAAAAATACGACGTCCTATACACTGCATTATAGCTTTCGGCGTGAAAATCCTTTCTGAGCATGCGCGCAACTTTGTTTGACGAACAAGCCTACACACGAGCGGACTGTTCGCTGAAACAAGGTTTCAGCGGACAGTTTTACAGAATTTCCGAAAAACCTTGTCCGTCCAACTGTCCGCTGAAACTGTCCGCTGAAAGCCCACACACGAGCGGACTGTCCGCCCAAACACTGTTCAGCGGACAAAGTTGGACGAACAGTCCGCCCGTGTGTACGCGGCCTTAAGGTTATCCCCACCCAACTGTCTGTTGAGTGGGGTGTGTCCTCAGTGTGCAGACACTCAAATAATGGCTCATTACTTGGTTGGGCTAGATCTGAGGAAGGGGGTTTGTCCCCCGAAATGCGTAAGCTTTTCCACCATGAGTGACCCGTCTCACCTGCTGGAGCAGTTTACTTCATAAGTTTGATTTTATACCAATATTGTGAGTATAACCCGTTGTGTATGTTTTTTCCTACAAGGGTCATGTAGAAGTTGTCATAAAGATCAGCCCATTTTACATTGCAGCCACAGAAAATAGCATTTAATTTATTAAAGAGAAGTTACAGAAGATAGGCAATGTCGGATACATGCCTGGATATTGGTTCATATATTTAGACCCAACTTGTGGTCAGAACCGTATTTCTTTTACTGCCATCTAGGGATGGTCCCGATGTTCGAATCAAATGTAATACAGAACAAATGAACAAATAGGGGGGGTTTGTGGCAAATTTTTGCGATGTAGAGTGCCCCGTTATGCACTGCGAGGTTGCAGTGCATTGACGGCTGCTGATTAGCTAAAGCATGCACCTGACCTGCATGCTTTGACCAATAACAGCACGGTGTGCCATGCCCCACACTATATAAGGTTGCTGCTTACACAGTGGCCATATATAGTGAATGAATGGAGATTAGGCAAGCATCACACAACGGGAGCCTCCCATTGCCTGGAGCGGCCCGAGAACGAAGCGAGGAAGAAGAGAAGCCGTGGAGGAAGATGCCGGATGAGAACGCCGGAACAAGAAGCAGAGGATCGGAGGAAGAAGCAGAGGAAGAAGAAGATGAAGGAAGAAACCAAGGGATGAAGGAAGGAAGAAGACCCGAAAAAGATGGAAAGAAGAAGACTTCAATAAAGGAATTGTCAAAAACTGGCTCTTGTAATTTTTAACACTTTTGTCACTTTTTTGGGGAAATGGTAGGGGTACTTTTGTACCACCTTACCATTTCACACAGGGGGTGAGGCCGGTATCTGGGGATCCCCTTGTTAAATATGTTACGATAAGCCCCCTGCCCACAGACCCCACAATCACCAGCCAGTTGTGGGGATGAGGCCCTTGTATTCATCATAATGGGGACAAGGTACTTTGGGGGGTACCCCAAAGCACCCTCCCAATGTTGTGGGCATGTGGCCTGGTATGGTTCAGGAGGGAGGGCACTCTCTCAACCCCCCCCCCTCTTTTCCTACGGCCTGCCAGAATGCATGCTCGGATAAGGGTCTGGTATGGATTTTGAGGGGGACCTCCACACCATTTTTTTTGGCACGGGTTTCCCCTTAAAATCCATACCAGACTTGAGAGGCATGGTATGGATTTTGAGGGAAACCGATGCCATTTTTTTTTTTTATTAAAGTTGCCTGGCCCTGTTGTAAGTCCTGTGTAAGTCGCCCCAAGTGCTGCTAGAAGTCATGTTGCCCCTGTGTGAATGGACTGTTAATGATACGAGTGCACTATTATCAATGGCATATTATTATCGCATGCACTGGCATATTATCTGTTGCGATTATACATGCGCTGGTTCACACGCTCAATTAATAATTTATCTGGCGCACAAATTAAGGTATGAACCGGCGCAGCACATTCATCTTAGTAAATTACCCCCAGAGTTAACTGCATTGTTCTTGATCAAGCTTATTGTTTGTCTGCCCTGCTTTGCTGTTGGATTTCAATGTGTATGACCCAGACCAGAAATTGTATTATTCCCTGAACTCAGCCTGCTTTTTACCTGGACTGTCATAGAACCATGCTATCTGTCTGCTAAACTGCAAGTAGTCTGTTGTTTTCTCTGTTTGCGTCTGGCCTAGTGTGGTGGCCAGGCATTGTGTATAAGTCCTGGGGGCAACCAAGTACCGGTAAACCTGTTTGCCTTAAGGGAAAGGGGGCTGCTATAGGTGAAGCACAAAGTAGCTAGCTATAGTGTCTGACCACCTGCATTGAGGCAGATGTGATATTTGTGACATTATCACAAGCCTTTAACAAAACATTTCTGTCAAGATGGACTCCAGCTTGTTTATTTGCTTATGAAATTTGAAAACTCACACGCCAAGTCCAGGAACTGTCTGTGTGTGTAAACGCACCTCCAGCAGTAATGCAGGAGCAAGAGCCCAAAGTGAACCCACCTGACCATTTTTCTGGTGACCCCCATGTGTTTTCTAACTTTGAAAATATTTGTATGCTATACTTTAAACTCAAGACACTGGTTCTGAAGCACAGTGTGCCAGCCTGATCATTACATGGTTGCAGGGCGTTTAGTCTCCCCGCAGATGACCCAGTCAGAGGGTCAGTTGAAGCCTTTTTCAAAGCCTTTTTCAAAGCCTTTTTCAAAGCCTTAGGGTTGTGGTATGATGATCCTGACCATGCCCATTCAGCTGAAGCTAACCTCACTACGTCAGGATAAACGCACCTCTGAACAATACTGTTCTGATTTCCGCTGCTGGGCACCGGACTCAGGGTGGAATGACCCAGCTCTAAGAAGCCAGTTCAGGTTAGGCTTATCACACGCCATCAAAGACTCCTTAGTTCCCTACCCTAAACTGAAGTCATTGAATGAAGCCATGAAAGTATGCATCCGTATTGACAGGCGTTTACGGGAAAGGCATACAGAGAGGTTTGTTTCTTTGCCCCCCAGTACTCTGCCCACCTTTTCTTAATTTTCTGAGCCCTATCTGCCTCTCCAGGAGGATGAGCCCATGCAAATTTGTGCTACCCATTTATCCTATGTGGAAAAGGCTAGAAGGAGATCTCAGGGACTCTGCTTATATTGTGGCAACCACGGGCAATTTGTTGCTAGCTTTCGAGAAACCCCAAGAAACTAAAAGAGTCTAGTGTGGGTAGGGTCTGCTTCTATAGGCCATACTGTGTCTGTTTCCCTCAGAGATGGCTTATTTTTTTCTTGCACAACCTGGTTCTGCCAAGTTTTCTCACCAAATTTCCCCTTTCATTGATTCTGGTGCTGCTAGCAATTTCATTGATAGGGATCTAGGACACAGTCTACAGATTCCGCTGACTAATGCCGCGTACACACGATCAAACAATCGGGTGGAAAAATCCGGCAAACTCAATTCCGCCGGACAATCCCACCGTGTGTAGCCTCCGGCATACTTTTTTGACCCGAAAGTATGGCGGACTTAGAAAGTAGTTTTGCACTGCAATCTTCCCGCCGGACTCGCATTTCGGTGGACAATCCGGCCATGTGTATGCCAGTCCGCCGTACTTTTGAAATGAATGGACTTTTCCCACCCGGAGAAAAGTCCGTTCATTCGAGCGGGTCTCCAGGTAGGTGGGGCCCGCGAAGGAGATGTCGCGGGCCCCGCCACCTGGTATGGACTTAAAGAGGAACCCCAACGCCGAAAAAAAATCGGCGTGGGGGTCCCCCCAGGTCCACATCAGACCCTTGTGCAAGCACGCTACCCGGCCGGCCAGGAAAGGGGGGGACGAGTGAGCGCCCCCCCCTCCTGAGCCGTACCAGGCCACGTGCCCTCAACATGGGGGGTGCCTTGGAGAAGGGGGGGCCGCGCACCCCCCCACCCCAAAGCACCTTGTCCCCATGTTGATGAGGACAAGGGCCTCTTCCCGACAACCTTGGCCGTTGGTTGTCGGGGTCTGCGGGCAGGGGGCTTATCAGAATCCGGGAGCCCCCTTTAATAAGGGGGCCCCCTTTAATAAGGGGGCCCCCGGATACTGGCCCCCCCACCCTATGTGAATGAGTATGGGGTACAATGTACCCCTACCCATTCACCTGTGAAAAAAGTACAAAAAAAAAAACACAACACAGGGTAAAAATAGTTTATTGCACAGCTCCGGGGGTCTTCCGTCTTCGGGGGTCTTCTCGCCGGACTCCTCCGCTATCTTCTTCTAGCTCTTTTGCTAGCAGAGGAGCCCGGCTTTCTTGCTCCCTGCCGCCTCTTCTTCCGACTTTGGAGGTCGACAGAAGACCGGACCACCACCTGTAAAAGAGCTATAAGAAGGCGCGGTGGCCCGGCAGAAGAACCGAAGAGGGGGACAAGACCCCCAAAGTAGGAAGAAGAGGCGGCGACGAGGAAGAAAGCCGGGCTCCTCCGCTAGCAAAAGAGCTAGAAGAAGATAGCGGAGAAGTCTGGCGAGAATACCCCCGAAGATGGAAGACCCCCGGAGCTGTGCAATAAACTATTTTTACCCTGTGTTGTGGTTTTTTTTTTGTACTTTTTTCACAGGTGAATGGGTAGGGGTACATTGTACCCCATACTCATTCACATAGGGTGGGGATTCCGATAAGCCCCCGGCCCGCAGACCCCGACAACCAGCGGCCAGGGTTGTCGGGAAGAGGCCCTTGTCCTCATCAACATGGGGACAAGGTGCTTTGGGGTGGGGGGGCCGCGCAGCCCCCCCTTCTCCAAGGCACCCCCCATGTTGAGGGCACGTGGCCTGGTACGGCTGAGGAGGGGGGGGGGCGCTCGCTCGTCCCCCCCTTTCTTGGCCGGCCGGGTAGCATGCTCAGACAAGGGTCTAATGTGGACCTGGGGGGGACCCCACGCCGATTTTTTTGGGCGTTGGGGTTCCCCTTTAAGTCCATGCCAGGTGGCGGGGCCAGCGACGTCTCCTTCGCGGGCCCCGCCTACCTGGAGACGCGCTCAAAATGAGCGGACTTTCCTCCACGTGTGTGGGGGCGAGTCCGTTCATTTCAAAAGTAGGGCGGATAGTACGGCGGACTTAGTACGCCGTATTAGTCCGCTGAAAAAGTGCCGTGTGTGGGCAAGTAGCCCGTTCGGAAAGTCCGACGGACAGTCTGGCGGGAAGTCTGCCAGACTAAGTACGTCGGATAGTCGGCTACGTGTGTACGCGGCATAAGGTGCACAGACCCTTCTCAGTCTTAGCCATGTATAATTCTCCTTTGTCCATGGGTCTGGTGACCTTGTGTATGGTACCTATTACCTTGACCATTGGGGAACTTCACAGGGAGACAATCAGCTTCTACCTAATCTCTTCTCCTGCATATCCCCTTATCTTGGGGTATCCCTAGCTTAAACTTCACAACCCGCACATAGCCCACATACACACGGTCAGAGATTTTGCCATCCAAATCTGTCGGATTTTGCCCGAAACTGTTGCATACACACGGTCCGATCTTTCAGAACATGATGACGTAATTTCGTTACAATGGGACTACATTCAGGCTAGTAGCCAATAGCTTTGATGTAGGAATTTGATCTGAGAATGCGTGGCACTTGGTCCGATGAAAATGCTCTACACATGATCGGATTAGGTCCGTCTGGCCCAGTTGGTCGGGAAATCTTTCCAACATGTTGGAAAATTGGGTCGGACGGAGATTCGGACGGAATCAGTCCGATTGCATACCACACACAGTCGGATTATCTGACGACATGGTCCGATAAGACTCATTCCGACAGATTCTCCAACCGTGTGTACAAGGGCTTAGACTAGACTGCAGAGGAGATTGGGTCCTGGTCCCAGACCTGCATCCAGAATTGCATTACAACAGCTGAAGAGTCATGTGCCTTTATTCCAGTCCTATTCAGATCCTGACCATGACAACGTTTACAAATGCGACTACAGTTTACATAACCATGTGCCTTTATTTGACTCTGTTGTAATAAAAGACGCTGACAAGTCTATTGAATTCTCTAGAGGTCACCTCTCCAGCCAATTGCCACAGCCTGAACTAGGCTTGTGCAATTCGTTTCGTAACGAATCGAAATTCGGCCGAATTTTGCATCTTTTGGACATTCGGATGCATCCGAATGTCCGAATAAAAAAATAACAAATAACAACAAATACGAAAGAAATATAACGAATTAATTCGAATGAATTTGACATGATTCGGTAATTCTTTAAAGATCTAATGAAACAAAAGGTCAGCTCAAAGTAAATCTTATAGTCCAATCAGCTAATTACTTTTGTGTCGGAGGATGGATTACTGGCAAAGTGCATTCCTGAGAACTGAGTTAGAAGGGTGTTGTATTGTATTTGAGCCGAGGAGAAGAGACGTGGTCATTGTGTGTGTTAAAAGATTCAATAAACAAACGACTTTCCAAACTACGAATCATTATCATGAATGTATGTACATACATAAATATCGAATTTCAACGAATACGAACGAATAAATTCGACACTCTACGATAATAACGAATTATCCGAAAAGGTATTAACGTAACATAATGAATATAACAGAACGAAATGATTTATTTTACGAATGACAATGAACCGTAACTAACTATCTGTTATCTCGTATCCTTGAACCCTGTTTGGAAACTTCCTCTAAGTCCTCAGAAATCAAGTCCTCTCTTGTTCTTGGACGAACAGCCAAGAACCACTGTTCCATGCTGCGACAATTGATGGTGACACATGCTGCTGCAATTGATGGTGACACATGCTGCTGCAATTGATGGTGACACATGCTGCTGCATTTGGTGGGACACAGGCTGCATTTTATGTGACAAATTTTCTGTGTTTTCACATTGTTGGCGGCAGCACCCCCCCCGCTTAACATCTTGTTGTGGTGGTCAGCTTTTGTGGTGGTCGGCGGCAGCACATCCCCACCCCTTTAACAACTTGTTTAAACTTTTAGGTGGTCTGCAGCAGCACCCCCGTCCCCCCTTAATGACTTGCTTAAACTTTTGTGGTGGTTGGTGGCATCACAAATCTACCCCCCACTATTTCATTTTCGGACACATGCTGCTACAATTTGATACAATTTGATGGGACACATGCTGCGGCAATTGATGATGACACATGTTGCTGCAATTTGGTGGGACACATGCTGCTGCAATTTAGCGGTGACACATCCTTCTGTAATTTGGTGGGACACATGCTGTTGCAATTGGTGGTAACACATGCTGCTGCAAATTGGTGGTGACACATGCTGCTGCAAATTGGTGGTGACACATGCTGCTGCAATTTGGTGGTGACACATGCTGTTGCAATTTGGTGAGACACATGCTGCTGCAATTGATGGTGACATGCTGCGGCAATTGATGGTGACACATGTTGCTGCAATTGACGGTGACACATGCTGCTGCAATTGGTGGTGACACAGGCTGCTGCATTTGATGGGACACAGGCTGCATTTTATGTGACACAGGCTGCATGTAAGGAGGGACTCTGCTGAGGGCACCTGATGTAAGTACAGACTCTGCTGGGGACACCTGATGGCATCTGGTGGCAGGCAACGTGGCTAGTGACATGCTGAGGGCTCACACTGATTCTGAATTATGGATATTGAATGATTACATTTTATATTACAATGTTATAATAGAAATAATGCGCTTCAATCATCCTGACACCATAAAAACCATGGGGCCGGGATGATTGAAGTGCTAACACCAGGTGTTTGGAATATCTTTATCTGCTGATTGTTAAACTTTCTAGAATACACATATTTCTATTGTGTAGGATCTGGACCTGCCGTCCCTCCATCCCTCTCTCCCTCTCCCTCCGTCCCTTGTTCATCTCAGACACTAACCACACACCCTTAGAGACACGCCCACTATTTCACTGAAACCACACCCACTTTACCAAGTGGGAGGGGTCAAAAAGGAAGGGCGGGGTCTGGCATCCCCATACTAAAACATCACCAGCTGCCACTGTGTCTGACCACCTGTATTGAGGTAGATGTGATATTCGTGACACTTGGCTTTGACAGCTGTTATACAGGCAAGGCACCTGGTGACACAACTGAGTTACCCGGCCCCTTCTGATGTCAAGAGACATCAGAGGGGATCAGGCTCACCCGGGTTACATCAGCGGGTGGCCCCGCCCTTGCCTGTATAACAGCTGTCAAAGCAAAAAGACAGCGGTCTCCCATGGAGGCGGAGCTTTTTAATTCGATTTTTGGGTCTGTCGGGCGGCATGATTGAAGATGGGTGGACATTGCAGGACACTTTTTTTTTCTTTTTTAACTACTTCAATAGTGGCCACTTTCTCCCCTTGCGACCCCTTCTCCCCTTCCTGCCCAGGACAATTTTCAGCTTTCAGCATCACTTTCAATGACAATTGAGCGGTCATGCAACACTGTATCCAAACTAAATTTTTATCATTTTCTTCCCACAAATAGAGATTTCTTTTGGTGGTACTTGTTTACCACTGGGGTTTTAAATTTTTGCTAAACAAACTAAAGAAGAATGAAATTTTTGAAAAAACTAACTGATGGACACCGATAGGTGGCACTGATGGGCATTAATAGATGGCACTGATGGTACTAATAGGCAGCACTGATAGGTAGCACTGATGGGCACTGATAGATGGCACTGGAGAGGCAGCACTGATGAGGAGCTAATGACTGGCATTACTGAGTATCATCTGAAGGGCACTGACAGGCATTACTGATGGGGCATTGATTGGCACATTTTGGGCACTGATTGTCACTGACGAGCGTTCTTTATGGGGCACAGGCTGGCAGCTTATGGGCAGTGATTGGCATCTGATGGGCACCTCTGATGGGGGCTGCACTGATAATTAATGTGCTGATTATCAGTGCAGATCCCACCGCTGACAGGGAGAGCCGCCGCTTGCCTCTCCCTGTCAGCATGAACCGAGAAAAGCCGTTTACCGGCACTTCCTGGCTCGCGCGATGATTGGCTGTGATTGGTCGCAGCTGATCACATGGTAAGAAGCCTCCGTCAGAGGCTCCATAACATGATTGGAGACGCGGTGTGTCAGACTGACACACAGAACCTCAAATCGCCATAAGCGTGCGCCAGCTTGTTATCCTGATTATGTCATATGACATCTGGTCAGGATAACAGAACCACTTTTTTGACGTCATATTGCGGTGGACAGCAAGTTGTTAATAAAGGAATTGTCAAAAACTGTCTATTGCGGTTTTTACTTTTTTTGATGAATAAGTAGGGGTAAAATGTCCCCAATACCTATTCACATAGGGGGCGGGATCTGGGGGCCCCCTTGTTAAAGGGGGCTTCCAGATTCCGATAAGCCACCCATCCACAAACCCTGACAACTATTGGGCAAGGGTTGTCAGGAAGAGGCCCTTGTCCCCATCAACATGGGGGCAAGGTGCTGTGAGGTGGGGGAACAGAGCCTCCCCTGCTACAAAGCACCCATCCCCCATGTTGAGGGAATGCAGCCTGGTATGGTACAGGAGGGGGCGAGCTTGCTCGTCACCTCCCTTTCCTGACCTGCCAGGCTGCATGCTCAGATAAGGGTCTGGTGTGGATTTTGGGGGGACCTACATGCCATTTTTTGCATTTTAAAATTTTGGTGTCTGGGGGTCCCCTTTGAATCCATACTAGACCCAAGGGCCTGGTATGGACCTGGGGGGGACCCCATGCTGCTTTTTCTCTCTTTAACCACTTGAGACCCGCGTTATAGCCGAATGACGGCTACAGCGCGGATCTCTTTTGCCGGGACTACATCTATTGACGTAGTCCCGTGCACGAGCAGCTTGCGCGCCCCCTGAAGGGGGCGCGCAGCGCGCTCTGTGATCGGTGAGTCTACGAGACTCGCCTGATCACCGATCCGTGCAAGGGGTCGATCCCAACCCCTTATCACGTGATTAGCTGTAGGCCAATGACAGCTGATCATGTGATATAACGGAGCCTGTAATCGGCTATTATTCCTCCTCGTGCTGACAGCGCAAGGAGAAAAAAAAAAGCCGATCACCAGCGGCCGTGATCGGGACATCAGTCCCGATCACGGCCAGCCCTGCCAGTGCCCATCTGCCCCCTGCTTTGCCACATTATTAAAAAATGTGTCCCCCCTGTTAGTGCCACCCAGCAGTGCCCACAGTGCCACCCAGCAGTGCCCACAGTGCCACCCCGCAGTGCCACCCAGCAGTGCCCACAGTGCCACCCAGCAGTGCCCACAATCTACCTCAACAAAGGTGCTGCACCCCAGTGCCACATATCTGTGCCCAGCAGTGCCCAGCAGTGCCGCCCATCAGTGCCCAGCAGTGCCACCTATCAGTGCCCATCAGTCTCATCTATCAGTGGTTACCTATCAGTGCCCCTTAGTGCCACCCATCCATGCCACCCAACTGTGCCACCCATCCGTGCCATCGTACCTGTGCCTGTCTTTGCCCATCAGTGCCGCCTTATCTGTGCCCATCGGTGCCGCCTTATCTGTGCCTATTAGTGCCGCCTTAACTATGCCTATCAGTGCCCACCAGTGCAGCCTATCAGTGCCCACCAATGCAGCCTATCAGTGCCCACCAATGCAGCCTATCAGTGCCGCCTCATCAGCGCACTTCAATGAAGGAGAAAAATGACCTGTTTGCAAAATTTTATAACAAACTATTAAACATGATTTTTTTTTTTTTGCATCTTTTTTTGTTTGTTTAGCAAAAAATAAAACTCCCAGCTGTGATTAAATACCACCAAAAGAAAGCTCTATTTGTGGGAAAAAAATGATAAAAATTTCATTTGGGTACAGTGTTGTATGCCCACGCAATTGTCATTCAAAGTGCATCAGCGCTGAAAGCTGAAAATTGGTCTGGGACTGAGGGGGGTTTAAGTGCCCAGAGAGCAAGTGGTTAATAATGTTCACGTGTCTCATTCAATCACATATGCCAAAAATAACAAATATGAAAGCATTCCACTTGTGGGAGTTATTTCCAGAACTCCTGATTCTGGGTCACCTGATCACTGTGATAGTCTGATTGATTAGTTACTGTGCAGCCCACTACTCTGTTTTTTTCTCTGTGAATGGATGAGAGGGATGCATCATATCTCTCTCTCCTTGCAGAGTAAAAAAAAAAAGTGTGTACAAATAAATAATAATAATAAAAAAAATACATAGATCAAGGTTTGATCCAGGCCAGTGCCAGGATTAGTGTTTGTGTCAAAGATCAGGGTCAGTATTTATTTTTTATTTTTTAACCCTTTCATGGCAAGTGCTGCGTGCACACAATCAGAATTTTGGTCGGAAAAAGCTCTGATGGTTTTCCCGACGGAATTATAACGGGATTTCGCTCAAGCTGTCTTGCATTCACGCGGTGACACCAAATTCCGACCGTCAAGAACGCAGTGACATACAACACGTACGATGGGACTAGAAAAAGGAAGGTCAATACCCAGTAGCCAATAGCTTCCATCTTGTAGTTGAATCTGAGCTTGTATGAGTTTTTGCGCGTCGGAATTGCATACACGCGATCAGAATTTCCAATGGAAAAATTAAGAACATGCACTCAAATTTTTGCTGGAGGGAATTTGGACAGCTAAATTCTGATGGAGCATACACACAGTCGCATTTTCCTCTGAAAAGCTCTCATCGGTCTTTTGCTGGCCGAAATGCCGATCGTGTGTATGCGGAATTATTTTCTGACATTTGGTTAAAATCTGTATTTTTTGCTAGAAAATTACTTAGAACCCTCACACCAGTGGCGGAATTATAGGGGTCGCTGAGATCGCCAAGGCGACCGGGCCCCGTGCTGCAGGGGGGCCTTGGGGGCCCCCCTGTATATCTGAAGGAGCGGGCGGCTGAGACCGAGCTCCCCGATCTTCAGCCGAAGTGTAATCGGCACTGTGCGGGGAGCTCGGAGTCATCACACTGCTTATAACTAAATAGAAAGCAGTGTGTGCTCTTTGTCTCCCCCTACAGTGCAGTACCCGGCAGGAAGAGGTAAGATAAAGCACTGCCGTTTTTTAAAAGACTTGATGTGTGTGTGCATTTGTGTGTGCATGTGCATGTGTGTGACAGTGTATGTGTGTGTATGTGCATGTGTGTGACAGTGTATGTGTGTGTGTGACAGTGTATGTGTGTGTGTATGTGTGTGCATGTGTATGTGCATGTGTGTAGATGGCGAGCAGGTTGGGGGGGGGGGCACACTGGCAGCGTTTAATGGCACACTGGCAGCGTTTAATGGCACAGTTGTAGCATTTGAGGGCACAGTGGCAGTGTTTGGCACAGTGGCTGCAATTGATGGCACAGTGATAGAGTTTGATGGCACAGTGGCAGTATTTGAGGGCACAGTGGCAGCGTTAAATGGGCACAGTGGCTGCAGTTGATGGCACAGTGGCAGTGTTTGATAGCACAGTGGCTGCAATTGATGGCACAGTGGCAGCGTTAAATGGGCACAGTGGCTGCAATTGAGGGCACGGTGGCAGCCTTTGAGGGCACAGTGGCAGCCTTAAATGGGCACGGTGGCAGCGTTAAATGGGCACGGTGGCAGTGTTAAATTGGCACGGTGGCAGTGTTTGATGGCATGGTGGCAGCGTTTGATGGCACAGTGGCAGCTTTTGATGGCACAGTGGCAGCTTTTGGGTACAGTGGCTGCGATTGATTGCACAGTGGCTGCATTTGATGATTTGGTTTATAAAAATTTTTGTGCCCCCCAAAAATTTTGAGCACCAGCCGCCGCTGTTTAGATGTATGTATGCACATTTTATGTATCTGCGTTTAATCCTGCCCCCCCCCTCCTATATTAGAGCTGGGCAATTTTCTTAAAAAAAAAAAAAAAAAAAAAGTTGTCATTTAAAAAAAAAAAAAAACACTCGATTCACAATTCGAATCCAGTTTTTTTTTATGGACAGGCCGTTTTTAGGTGAGGCCGTGGCTTCGTCCTAGTCTGCAGGTCTGGCCTCGCGGACTAGGCCGAAGCCACGGCCTCACCTAAAAACTCCTGCCCGCAGCTCCTCAGGACCGATGCGGTGTCAGCACTGATCCTGGTGAAAAAATAAATATCTAAAAAAAACTATTTGCTGAAAATTTTAATCGATTTGACCTCTCAACTCAATTCAAGATTCAAATCGATTTTTTTCCCCAGCCCTACCCCATATGTGTACAATCAGAACTGTTTTTTTCTTGCTTGTTCAAAGTAGCAGCAAAAAAAAAATGCTATTCCTCTGAAAAGCGATCTGTGCTCAGATCGCTTTTTAGAGGCATTTGACAGCTGGTAAAGGGGCAATATGTTGCCTCCTGACCACCTGTTTTAATCCCTTAATGTGATTGTAAAGGTTTGCTTTTTTTTTTTTTTTTTTTTTTTTAATAACAAACATGTTATACTTACCTTCACTGTGCAGCTCGTTTGGCCCCAAACCTGCTCTTCTGGGGTCCCTCGGTGGCTCTCGTGGCTCCTCCTCTTATCAGAAATCCCCTACGAGAAGCACTCTCCCGGGGGGAGGGTGTTACCTTGCAGGCGCCCCGGATGCCCGCGTCATTGGATTTTATTAACAGCAGTGGGAGCCAATGGCTGAGCTGCTATCAATCTATCCAATCAGGAGCCGAGAAACCCCAGGCAAAGGAAGAGCACATCTCCACCTGGTAAAGTTCCAGGGCTCAGGTTAGTAAAACGGGGGGGGGGGAGGGGCTGGGGTTCAGGTGACTGCCAGGTGTTTTTTTACCTTAAAGCGGAGGTCCACCCTAAAGTGGAGCTTGCGCTCATTGGAACCCTCCCCCCCTCCGGAGCCACAATTGGCATTTTTCAGGGGGGAGGGGGGTGCAGGTACCTGTACAGTACAGGTATCTGCACCCACTTCCGGCGTAGATTCTGCAGAAGCTACGCCCCTTTCCGCAGAATCTACGCCCCTTTCCGAAGGTCCCCCGCTGCCTGCTGGGAAACACACGGATCCCAGAGACAGCGGGGACCATCCTTATTGTGCAGCGCGACTCGCGCATGCACAGTAGGGAACTGGGAAATGAAGCCGCAAGGCTCCACTTCCTGATTTCCATACCCAAGATGGCGGCGGCAGCACCCGAGAGACGATCGAGAGATCGGCTTCGGGTGCCGACATCGCGGGCGCGCTGGGCGGGTAAGTGTCATTATTTTAAAAGTCAGCAGCTGCTGTATTTGTAGCTGCTGGCTTTAAAAAAAAAAAAAACGGCGGACTCCCGTTAAAATGCATAGGATGGATTAAGGTGAAAAAACACGAGGGTTTACAACCCCTTAAATGCATCCTCACTATGCTGGAACTGCATGCAATGCACACAGTTGCAGGGTGGTTTCTGTGCAGCCCCATTCACATAGGGATGTACTTAAAGGGCGCCCTGACTGGAAAAAGCTTGAGAAACACCGACATAGAGGAACCGGTCTCTTCATTTTCCTCCTGCAGCCGCTGAATGCCTGTGGAAGGGAGAGGTGGAGAAGCGGCGGCAAATGGAGAAATTGGTTCCTTTACATACAGCCACCCACTTGCAACCGGGCCCTGTTGTTCCGCCACCAAACTCTGAGTAAAGGGCCCTGTCAGGGGGGCCCTTCATGGTTTCTTGCATCGGGGCCCTGAAGGTTCTAGTTACGCCACTGCCTCACACATTATATATATTATTTTAGCAGAGAATCTAGAGAATAAAATGGCGATTGTTGCAATATTTTATGTCACACAGTATTTGTGCAGCAGTGTTTTAAATGTAACTTTTTGAGGAAAGGGACACTTTCATGCATTTTAAAAAAACAAAAGAGTAAAGTTAGTCCAATTTTTTTTTTTGTATGTAAAAGATGTTACGGTGAATAAATAGATACCAAACATGTCACGCTTTATAATTGCATGCACTCATGGAATGGTGACAATCTATGGTACCTAAAATTCTTCATAGGAGCGTGGCCTGGAGCTTCATGGCGTAGGACAGGGATATGCAATTAGCGGACCTCCAGCTGTTGCAAAACTACAAGTCCCATCATGCCTCTGCCTCTGGGTGTCATGCTTGTGGCTGTCAGAGTCTTACTATGCCTCATGGGAATTGTAGTTCTGCAACAGCTGGAGGTCCACTAATTGCATATCCCTGGCGTAGGACGTGCAGAGTGAGAGCTCCGTCTGAAACAATATAATTTTTGCTTATCCTTGTGGGGAAAACCTGCTAAAATACTTTACAAAGCGGAAAACAGCGTCAGCTTTCCTTACAGCCCCCATGTCACCTCCAAAGTGGTCTTCAGAGGCTGTGGCCAAGCTCGTAAGATATCGCCATGACGGGCAGGGCAATGAGGAGGAAGATGGTGCTGGCCCTTCTCAGGCCTCTGAGGAGTCTCCTTCTAACGACACCGCCAAGATCCTCGAAGCAGTCTCTGTCTGCCAGACCACACTTACCTCAAAAATAGAAGACGTTAAGGTTGACATTTCACTCATCCGGCAGGACATTCAGAAACTGCGGGACAGAGTCGCCGACACTGAGCGCAGAGTGAGCCACGTAAAGGCGGACATTACCACCCTGCAAATAACCGCCGAACAACTCCAGCATCAACTCAGTGTCGTCCTCCATAAGCAGGACGACATGGAGAACCGGCTCAGGAGATGCAATCTCCAGTTCGTCGGACTCCCGGAGAAGGCTGAAGGTTCCGATCCTCCAACCTACCTGGAAAACCTTCTCATTAAGACGTACGGAAGAGAGGCCTTCTCCACTACATTCGTGATAGAACGTGCCCACCGTCTGGCCACACGTCCTCCCCCAGCTGGTGCTGGCAATGCATCGGTGGTGGTCTTCCCAGATTTCTCCGCCGAAGTACAAAAGAAGCGAGCGCAGTTTAGGGAGGCTAAACGTCAGCTACGGATTCACAATATCCCTTACGCGATGCTGTTCCCAGCAAGGCTCCGTGTGATACGCAATGGCAAAATCCAGTTTTTTGAAGATACCCTGGCTGGAGAACTCCCAAGCAGAGGGACGGGCAAACCGCTGAACCGCGACCTCGCACCTCACCTCCATAGAGGAACCACCCGCGCCTTCATTGCTGCAATCGGGGATCGGACGTGCCTTCCCTTACCTGTCACAGTGAGTTGAAATGTCTTCCCCCGCTCTAGTTTCCTCTCCTTTTTCCACCGGCATGCCTCCACTGAACTTTCCATCATGGCGCCGGATCGGATGCTGGTGTACTATCTGCTGGATCTCCCCCCGTCTTCTTTCCCTGCCAACTCCGGATTTCCCCTCACAAACTTTCTTCTACCCCTTATGTGCTCTCAGACACTCCTCAGGCCCTCACTCGTACTACCTGTACACCCTGTTAGTCATCGTACTGTGTGCTCTGCAGTTTCCCTCTTTGAGTCGCCCCTGACACCCCGCCATGGTCATCCCTGGACATGGATACCCCCCTGCTACCATATTGACCTGGCATTTGTTCTCAGTTTTGTATGTTATGTTTTCCTGGCCAGCACTCACATCCATGGCTGTGGAGTGTGTTTACCTGTTTGCATCGCCATGCTGGTCCAGAGCTGGCGTAGTTACCGCAGCTTACTTGTATTACACGTACTGGTATTTACATCTGACCGTTTATGCATTTCATTTATCTGTCCTGTATTGCATGCAATGTTCTTTTTGGGCCCCCCTGCATTGGGATGCATTGTCCCTGATCTGGGAGCCGCCTGGCGGCTTGGGACGGGCTTGCTCTCGTGGGCCTCTTCCGTACTGGGTGGCCTGTTCTGTGCCCCTGGGCTAGGGCGATCTGAGGATGGTCTACTGTGTAACGGGACCCCTACATCCTACATCTATATGGCACTTTCCGTATTTAACCTATTTTTGTCCCACCCCCATATGCCGGCTGGGAGACTGCGGTTGATGGGGGCAGCACTCTGTGTGCTTAGATACTCTGCTTCTAAAGATGTTTTCGTCTTCACACACAGATCTGCTGTCTACCGTGCGGTGCTCTCTCAGGTGTGCACTCTGGGTGGCGGAGTGGTGTCTATACTCTTCTTCACTCTCGTGGGGGGCGCCTTCTCTGGAGGGTCTGACTGCGCGCTCACACCTCTATTGCTACCGTATGGCTACACTTAAAGTGATCACCTGGAACATCCGCAGGCTTGGGGCTAGAACTAAGCGCGTTGCCGTTCCTACACATCTAAAACGATTGAGAGCGGATGTATCAGTTCTGGTTGAAACCCATCTTACAGGGCAAACTCAGATGGCCCTTAAAAAACCCTGGGTGGGCTGGCTATATAGTGGCCCGCATACCTCTAGCTCCCGCGGGGTGGCCATTCTTATTTCTAAAACGGTGAAATTCCAACTCCATGAGCTGCAGTCGGATCCCCAGGGTCGGTTCCTCTTTCTCCACGCCACCATTGGTGGTCTGGAGATACTCCTTTTGTCGTTTTATATTCCACCACTCTTTCAGTTTTATGCTCTGCAGGAGGGGCTTATTTTTATAGCTAGATACCCCACAGTGCCTGTGATGTGGGTGGGCGTCTTCAACATGACCGTTAACCCTAGCATGGACAGACTTGGTGCGTCCTCCCAGATGTCTCTGCCTTCCCACACTACTATATTTGGCAGGTTTTTGGCTGAATTCGCTATGACAGACTCCTGGCAGCATAAATACCCGACCAAAATTGCCTTTTCATGCTACACCCCTCGCAGAAAGCTATGTCCCGCATCGACCTGATTCTAATTTCTCCGGCCTTGCTGCCTGACCTGGTGGACGTGGGCTTTTGGTACTGGGGTGCTTTCGGACCACTCCCCATATTGGCTCCCACTAAAATTACCATCGACCTCTCCCCCACGTCTTTGGCGCTTGAACCCTTTTTGGCTCACAGTCCTCCCGGGGCTGGAGACTGTCCAGGGGGAGTGGGCGTATTTTTCGGCACCAATATGGGCTTGGCGTCCGCCGGGTCGGTCTGGGAGGCCTTTAAGTTGCATGCGAGACTGGTGCTGTCCACCCGCATAAACAGACACAAGGCCACATCCAAAGTAGTACTGCAACAGTCGGAGGAGAGGCTGGACTCCCTTGAGCAGATCTTCCAAACAGACTCCTCGGCTGCCAATGCCTCTCTTGTCCGATTACAAGCTAGACTGACCAATCACTTACACTACGAACAGGCCAAGAGAGGCATATTCTTCAGCAGGCAACGCACATTTGAGCATGGTGAACGTGCGGGCAAATTGTTGGCCTACATGGCTCACCTTGACCACAGTCCTCCGGTTGTGGTCCGACTTCAAACGGCCGCTGGGACCATTGTCTCGGACCCTGACTCGGTGGCGGAGGAGTTCAAACTATTTTACTTCAACCTCTACACGTCCGCAGCACGGCACACACAAGATGAACTTGTTCATTTTCTTCAACGTATTGATTTCCCCTCCCTTACCCAGTCCCAGAGAACCCAATTGGAAGCGCCATATCCCTAGATTGTATTGTGGAGGCCATGGCACAACTCCCCCCCTCTAAAGCCCTGGGCTCTGACGGCCTCCCCCTTGAATTTTACACACAATTCCAAGAGGTCCTTGCCCCTAAGCTCCAAACTCTATACACCCACATATTTGACTCTGAAATTCTCACATCATCAATGGGCGAGGCTCTTATTGTCCTAATCCCCAAACCAGGCAAAGATCCCATCTACCCCGAATCCTAACGCCCCATCTCGCTTCTACAGCTGGATGTTAAAATCTTGGCCAAAATCCTTGCCCTGAGACTTAACAAAGTAATATTAAGTTTGATGCATCCAGATCAAACTGGGTTCATGCCCCAAAAGAACACTGCCTTTAATCTCAGCAGGCTCTTCATGAACACGCAATCCACACACGACAACACCGGATCGAGGGTGGTGGTGAGCCTGGACACCGCTAAGGCTTTCGACTCCGTGGAATGGAGCTACCTATGGGAGTGTCTGCACAGATTTGGCTTCGGATCCAAATTTATTAAATGGCTGAGGCTCCTTTACCAGGCTCCCACCGCCTGGATCCAGGTTAATGGATCCGGCCCGTCAGGGATGCCCGCTATCCCCCCTGTTGTATGCTCTGGCCATTGAGCCACTGGCCATTGCCATCAGAGCCCACCCGCATATCAGGGGTCTCTGCTCAGGCTGTCTGACCGAGACTGTAAGCCTCTACGCGGACGACATGCTCCTGTACCTAGAGGACTTGGGCCCTTCCCTTGAGGCTGCCCTGCGATTAATAGAGCGGTTCGGGGAGTACTCAGGTCTTAAAATTAACTGGACCAAATCCCAGATACTCCCCTTGGATCCAGGTGCCCCCTCTGAGGAACACTTCCGTTAGCCAAGATGAGTCAGATTAAATACCTGGGTGTCCAGTGTTCCAGAACACTGCTAGATTACATCACATTGAACATTGAGCCTCTATTCTTTTCCTCAAAATTAAAACCCAGACATGGTCCCGTCTTCCGCTCGGGGTTATGGGGCGCATAAACCTAGTCAAGATGATTCTCCTCCCTAAGCTGCTTTACCTATTCAGGCATGCTTCCCTCCACATTCCCCCTAGGATTTTCAAGTCAATGGAAAGCATTCTCAACACGTTTATATGGGGCACTTCCCGACACAAGGTTTCGTGGCGCACGTTGAAGTGCCCCACCCACTTAGGGCACTTCAATTCCCTGACCTTGTGCTCTACTATATGGCCTCCCAACTGTCACACTTTTTACTACTACAATCAGATAGATAAAGACCGTTACATGTCACTCGTATGCTCCTTACACAACAGCCGTATTGCCCATCCATTTCAACTTCTCTTTTGCGGCCCCCTCTGGCCCATACAGCCCAGAGATAGCATGCTCTCCCATCACCGTAGGATCTGGCGACAGGTCACTGCTACAATCAAGGCCCCCGCACTTCACACGCACACACCCCTATGGGACAACCCTCAGCTCCCCGAGCTGCACACAGTTCCAGATCAGGATCAGTGGATATACGTGGGAATATTGTTCCTTTTCCAGGTTCTTGAAGGCGGAGCGATTAGATCATTCCAAGCTCTTAAGGTTGAGTTTAGTCTCCCCAACCGCATGCTCTTTAGATACCTCCAATTACGGCACGCCCTCAACACGCAGTTTGTAGACTCCATCCCCAGACTAGAAAGATTACCGTTTGTGTCTGTGATTGTCGGCCACGACCCCAAAGGATTGATCTCCTTTTTTTATAACCAGCTCCTCACGCCGGCGGCCACCTTTCAGGCTTACCGGCTTAAGCTAAGGTGGGAGATGGACTTGGATGCCGTGGAGGATGCGGACTGGGAGGTCGCACTGGCTGCCTCCACGATGGTTTCCCCCAAACTATCAGACAGACTTACCCATTTGTACATGTTGCACAGATCTTACCTGACCCCCATCCGCCTGTCCAAATTCAAACCAAATCACAGCTCGGCCTGCCCTAAATGTGGTGACCCCCAGGGTACATTCTACCACTTGCTGTGGTCCTGCCCTAGACTCCAGGACTATTGGTCCCAGGTGGTGAAATTCCTGCATGACCAAATGGGGTCCCCACTGTCTCTGTGCCCCCGTCAATGTCTACTGGGCATCCTTTCTTTACCCGAAGAAGAAAGGTATCTAAATTTTTTTTTGCAAGGATCACTGTTCCTTGCCAGGATGCAGATTGCTCGGGGATGGATCAGGACGTCCCCACCCACTGTTCAACAGTGGAGGGGGGCGGTCAATGCCACCCTCCCATATAAAAGGGGGCTGTATATGCATAGGGGTTGCCCAACTAAATTTAATAAAATATGGGACAGGTGGATGGCTAATTCCTTCACATGCACGACACAAGGCTAGACTTTCAGTATGGTTGGTTACTTAGTCTGTCTTTGACTACTTTCCAGAGCCGAGCCTTGCCGGCCGTTAACCCTTTCTGGGTCCACCTTGGGGTACAGACCGGCCGGGTCCCTGGGGGGATTATGCCTGCCCTCCCCCATTGTATGTCTTGTGTGCCATTCTATTTTCTCCTTTGTCAGATGTGTTCTCCTTTTATATGGTGCATGTTGCACCGCACTCATGTGTTTGTCTTCTCTGATTTACATACTCAATAAACGCTTTTTTGAATAATAAAAAAAAAATCTTCATAGGCGACGTCTTTAAAAAAAAATTACGGTTACCAGGTTAGAGTTACAGAGGAGGTCTAGTGCTATAATTATTGCTCTCGCTCTGATGATCGTGGCTATAACTCTTATGTGTGATTTAAACACCGTTTACATACACGGGCGCAACTTCCATATGCGTTTTCTTTGCTGGGACAGGGACGCTTTAAATTTTTACCTCTTTGGGGCTGATGTCCCTTGCAGATAAGCCAGTGATCGGTGCCCGGGGGGGGGGGGGGGGGCGTGGGGCGTGTGCAAAGGGGAGGGCGTCATATGACGACCTCCTAGAAATTCAGGTCCGCGCCGCGGCCATCATTCGGCTATAGCGCGGATGGCAAGAGGCTAAACTCCTAAAAGCAGCATCTCCAGTAATAGTATATATACTATAGATAAGTATTCCAGTCTGAGATCTTTATTGTCTGTCCGTAATAACTGTCTTAATATAGGTAAGTACTGGTAAAACTGAACTCTCTCAACTCTCAGAAGCACCATTTCTAATAACAGTACTGGACTTTTCTCAAACTGCCCACTGGTGCTATCCTCTCCTTCTCCCTGCTAATGCTCCCATATCAAGCTGTGTGCTATAGTGGTAGATGTGTAGTCATGCTTGTGAGATGAGCTGTGTGTGTCCATAGACCCACACATCACTGCTCGGCCACGCCCCCCAGCTCTCTCTTTACAGAATTTACTGAGAGCAGCAGAAGCCAATGGTTCATTTTCTTCACACCTGCTGATTGGTTGATGTAGAGTTGCTACTTGTCCAGGATTCACCCAGATGGAATATGGAAAGGCCCAATAAACCAAGGTGCAAACTTAAGTGAGGGAACACAAAGTTGGAGGTTGCGAGATGGAAGCCAGACCCTGTCCCCAACCTGGTAGGAAGGCACAGGCAGGCATCTGCAGTCAGCATGGAGTCTGCACCTAGCATGACACAAAGCCTCCTGGACTTGTGCCCAAGTGGAACGAAGACCATAGAGATGCTCCTCTAACACAGGAATACTCTGCAGAACAAACGAGTCAGGCAACATGGACGGTTAGAAACCATAATTTTCCAGTGCACTGTTGTGAGCAAACTCTGCCCATGGTAAATAGATCTGACCAGTTATTATGATGGTCAGAAATATAGCAATGCAGGAATTGCTCAAAGGACTGATTGGCTCATTTTGTGGACCCATTAGACTGCGGGTGATACGCAGAGGAGAATGCAAGCTGAATTCTCAATTGTGCACACACGGCTTGCCAGAAACTGATGACTACCCCTGTCTGAGACAATCACCTTGGGTAGCCCATGTAAGCGAAAGATCTCCTGAGCAAAAATGGAAACCAGTTCTTTAGAAGTAGGCAACTTCTTAAGTGGTATACAATGACACATCTTTGAGAACCGGTCAACCACCATAAGGATAACTGTGTTGCCCTGGGAGTTGGGTAACTTCACAATGACATCTACAGACAGGTGGGTAAAGGGCCTCTCCCTATTAGGTATGGGTTGTAGGAGGCCCACTGAAAGATGTTGTGGAGTCTCACTCTGAGCACACAGACAGCTACGAAGGCAGTTACATCAGCACATAAACTAGGTGTCAGAAAATATGAATCAGACTGAGACAGAAGTGCAATTAAATCACACTTGTTTATTAATAAAAATAAAAAGGTAAATAGAAAAAGCGTAGTCAAAGCATAGCCAGAGTACAGTAACCGGATAGAGTAGTCAGCCAGGCCAGAGTTCAATAACCAGATCAGGTAGTCAGCCAGGCCAGAAGTCAGGGATCCAAGTAGAGCAACAGCAAGCAGGATAAGGAGCCAGAAGGGATGTGAGCAAGCCAGTCTTTAAACAAACCGCAGGAGATGGTTTCTTGTGATGTGACCAAGGCGAAGGCAGAGGTGAAGTGAGCTGGATGGCTTTAAGTAGGCAGGTCAGACGAGCATCATCAGGAACAGCTGGTAACTGTGGAGAGAGAAGAGAGCTGGCAATTAGCCGACAGCTGAGCAACCAGCCCAGAGAAGGAAGGACTAAGCCAGCCCTGACACTAGGCCACCAGAATTGTTGGGAAATGGCCCAAATGAGTTGATTCTTCCCAGGATGGCCAGCGGCCTTGGGAGAATGGTAAGTCTGGAGCAGGGCAGTATGCAGACTCTCTGGGACAAAGCAGCGGTCACAAGGTCTCTCAGGCAGACCATGGGCCTGAGCAGCAAGACTTTTGTCACCCAAAGGAGAAGTGAGACTGGTGCGAACCGTAGCCAGAATATGATCAGGAGGACTCGCAGGAACCGGAACCGACGCCAACTTGGAAGTGGAGGAAAATTGTTGTGACAAGGCGTCAGCCCTTACCTTCTTAGTACTGGGTAAGAATGAGACAATGTAATTGAAACTTGACAAGAAAGAAGCCCATTGCGCCCTTCTGGGAGAAAGGCGTTTAGCCTCAGACAAGAATGTGAGATTCTTATGGTCATTCTCAGAGGACATCGGTAATAAATTCCTGGAAAACTGCTGGGGCATTACAAAGGCCAAAAAGCATTACGAAGTACTCATAATGGCCTGTTCTGGTATTAAACGCAGTCTTTCACCTGTCGCTTTTCTTAATCCTCATGAGATTGTATGCCCCTCTCAAATCACGCTTTGTGAAAACCATTGCTCCGTTGAGGCAGTCAAATAATCAACGGAATCGGATAGGCATTCTTAATCGTGAAGCGATTGAGACCCCTATAATCAATACAAGGTCTCAGTTCACCACTCTTCTTCTTCACAAAGAAGAAACCAGCACCAGCAGGAGATGAGGACTTGCGAATGAAACCTTGAAAAAAAGTGTGTCTGCAACATACTCCTCCATGGCCTTATCCTCCAAGACCGACAAAGGGTAAACCTAGCCAAGAGGGGGTATGACACTAGATTGAATGTCAATTGCACAATCATATGGCCAGTGTGGAGGCAAACTACCAACTTGACCTTTGTCAAAGACATCTCTAAAATCACAGTACTCCTCCAGCAGTGATGAAGAGGTGAATAGAACCTTGGCTACCTTCTGGAAGCATATCTTACTGCATTGTGGTGACCAGGAGAGAACCTCAGCACATGGCCAATCAAAAGAGGGGTTGTGCCTCTGTAACCAAGGATAACCAATAACCAGAGGAAACTTAGGTGAGGAAAAAAACTTAGAATTGGATTATCTCATGTTGAAGAGCCCCATATGGCAATGGAACCGTCTCATGAGTCACATGGGCAGGCTGTACAGGTGGAAAGAAATATGAGCAAGATATTAGAAAACTAAAAATCCTACTCCCTCAGCGCTCACGGTAAAACATAAGTTATAGCTGCTGCTATATTAATCACACAGAACTCAAAGAATGGAGCCCCAGCCAGTCACCGAATGGTGAACCGCACTCAGACCCTAGCAGCGCTTTGTTGTTTTAAAACATAAACATTCAACTGTAAGTTTAAATTTAAATGTGATAAAAACTATCAAACTGCACCCGGTAAGAAACCTTATGATATGTATAATTAATTTCAAACCGAAAAGGTGAATGATAATGCATAAAATTCAAACTCGAAATCCGATCGGTATGGTCTAACCTTACACCGCCGTCCGCCGTGTTCCCGGGAAGGGTAGACTGTCCAGCGATCGTACACTCAGGTAAGCTGCGTGACTATGCCCTGACGCGTTTCAGTCATCACTTTCGTCAGAGGGCGTGGCCACCCAGTGCAGCAACCTTCTTTATATACGTTCAGAACGAACGGAAGTGTCCCAACACAGTAATCACATGATGTCGTACGTCACTTCCTGCGCTTCCCAAAGTGTCAGCAATGTATGTAACCGTTCGGATATTAAACATGCTTCAACACTACAATGATTACATGCAAACATCCAAAAATAAATGCATGAAAAAACAATTTTACAGAACCCTCAACTGCAATGATAATTAACCTATTATGGTCAATCGCTTATATTCAGTAATCATTTAAATCAACCTAGATCAAACAACGTCGATACGAATCGCATGGTTGTACAGACAAAATTGAGGTAATTAAATATAGATATTCATAATCTCCTTTAGATTCAATAAAGGTAGTTGTCTTCAGTTTATAGTCAATTAGACAAAATATAGTCCCTCCTTCTAGTGTATTACTTCAAACCGCAAGGAACTGCTTCATCAACCCATGCAATTCTATCTTTATGCTCACAAATAACTGCATGAAGTTCCATAATCAAAATTAAGAATACAAAAATTCAATCGAATAGGATACATTAAATATATTGCACCATTAGGTAGTATAAAATAACTCAAAATACAACCCAAAACAAATCATAACTAGAAACAAGAAAAAAGAAGAAGAAGAAAAACTTTGTCTATATAAACAGTTTAAAAATCGCTAATAAAACAATTTGACGCGTTTCAGTCATCACTTTCGTCAGAGGGCGTGCAAGGCTGTACGGGTCTCCCATCAAGAGCCTCAATGGCAAGTGGAGTGTCACGCAGCTGCAGCAAAATCAAGTGCTTCGATACAAAGGCAGCATCAATGAACTGGCCTGCAGCCCCAGAATCGATTAGAACCTATATCTGGATGGACGACTCAGCCCAAGAAAGGATGACCGAAACCAGGGCATTATCCTTCTGGATATCTGGGGATGAAGCAACGCCACCTAAGGTCTGTCCATGACAGGACCTCAAGGTTCCATCATTCCCTGCACGGGTAGGACAAGACTTCAAAAAGTGACCTGCCTGGCCACAATAAAGGCACAATCTCTCCCTCCTCCTAAAGGTTCTCTCATCTGCAGAGAGACACACAAAACCCAAATGTATGGGTTCACCTTCACTGACCGACTCGGTTCCAGGAGGTATGGGAGGTGAGAGAGGCATGAGTGGGACTGCAAAGCTCAGAGACAAACATACAGGAGGCTTCCGAAAGCAATTCTAAAAAGAGAGTCTTTCTCTGAGTCTGGAGTCAATAGGGATGGCAAAGGTGATTAACTTTTCCAGCTCAGTGGGTATATCTCAGGCTGCTATCTCATCCTTGATGGTATCCAAGAGACTTTGAGAAAAAGCTGCCACGAGGGCCTCATTGTTCCACGCAACCTCTGCTGCCAGAGTATGGAATTCAATGGCGTAGCCAGCAACAGTTCTCGTACTCTGTTCGATGGGCATGAGGCACTTGGCAGCAGAAGCAGAGCATGTTGGAACGTCAAATACCATTTTAAACAAAACCACAAACTCAGGGTAGCTCAAGACAACAGGTTTTTGTGTCTCCCATAGAGTGTTTGCCCAGGCCAAGGCTCTCTCAGAAAGCAAAAATATCATGAAACCTACTTTGCTTCTGTCCGTGGGAAATGCCTGGGGCAGCATCTCAAAGTATATCTCAACCTGGTTGAGAAATCCTCTGCATTGGACTGGATCACCCCCAAATCACTGGGGAAGTGGAGCGAAACCAGACATACCTCTTAAAGAGGTAATCCTTGAGGCGGGGGCCTGCACAGAGACTGGGGCAGCAGCAGGGTTGGCATCGGGGTGGCCACAGTGTGAGATTCCAGGTGAGCCGTGTGACTGAAGGAGTGTTTGTAACGCCATAGAGAACTGATCCATGTGGTGATCTTATTCATTCAATCTGGAAAAAATATTACCAACAAGTGGATTGACTGCACCTTCTGAATTCATGGCCTTCGCCTACTGTCAGAAACCAAGAAATCAGACCGAGACAGAAGTACAGTTAAATCACACTTGTTTAATAAGATAAAAAGAACAAACATAGTTAAAACATATGGATGGATAGTCATCCAGACCAGAAGTCAGGGATCAACGTAGTGAAACAGCAACAGGATCTAGAGCCAGAAGGTATGTCAGCAAAGCAAGTCTTTAAACAGAAATGCAGGAGATCGTCTCTATGATGTTGACCAAGGCAAAAGCAGAGATCCTCTGGCTCCGGCTTAAATAGGCAGGATGTCATCAACAGCTGAATAACTGTGGAGAGAGATGAGAGCTGGCAATTAGCTGACAGCTGCGTGGGCTCCACCAAAGGCGGAGTCACGACTGACGTCATTTCCAGGTATGATAGCAGTCAGTGAGCCTGTGGAACGCAGCTGGAGCATACGCTGCAAGTGAGACATTCCACCGATCTGAAGCTGTCATTTCTCCCGTAGTTGTAGGACTTTAAGAGGTGTTTCCATAGTATGGAACATTTGTTTTTGTTTTTTACTTTCATTTTTTTGTCTTTCTTTTTTACTGTTTTAATTTTAGAATAATTTATTTATCCTTATTTAAATATTACACTATGGGAGCCCATTTCTAATTTTTTGCATGAAAACCTTATCTATACTAGATATTGGGGAGTGCATTAGGAGAGGCGCACAGCTGGTTCATCTGGGCTTGGAGAGAGATCTTGTGCACATCTAATTTGATCCAGCTGTGGGATATCCTTGGAAAGTCCATAGGAGCTGGATACTGGTTGGAAAAGTTGGAGCTTGGCTGCATGATCTATCTTGGGAAACAGTATCGGTACATCAAGCCTATATGCTATGCGAGATTTCCCTGTAGGGGTTATTGGAGCTGGTGAGTGGGGACCCAAGAGGGGGAGCACTTAAAAGTCACCTGGATTTTGTCCCTGTGTTTATCGTCACCAAGCACTTAATTATCACATAAGACTTTGGCTGGAACACTTTTGGACTATTTTTTTTTTTTTTTTTCCATGAATATTTTATTGAAGAAAATAAAGAGAGGGAAATAACAGCATAATAAGTAATATTACAGAAGTAAGCAGCTTTACAAAGGATACAGTCATAACATATGTCCAAGACAGGACGTTTTAGAACAATAAAACATCATTGTGGCGCAAGAACGCAACCAGAGGTGTAATGAATCAGGAGCATGACAGATGGAATAAGGTATACTGTAGAGTCGTTTGTGTGTGAATTATCAACCTTCACGGGCTGAAAAGATCAGCTCTTGTAGTGGGCCTAATGTATCATATTCATTTGCCCTTATGCTCGTATGTCTGTAAAGTAGCAAGGGGCGAATTAGAAGGAGGTTCTTTAAATTTAAATTTAACACCTGTGGGAGCAGTTCGTTCTATCTAGGGTGGTTCTGGATTGGATGTCGTACTTCTGTAAAGGAATTATGGGTGTCGGTGGGGGTAGAGATAAGGAAATGAATGGACAAGGGGTGGGTAAGGGAATGGGGGCAGATAGGGGCAGGGGGGGGTTGAATGGGTGCCATCTCTCCCTCCCCCCCAGGCTCAAAATGAGCCTGGGGCAGACACGGGTTGGAGGGCTCGGAGAACTGGAGGTACCAGTTCTGGGTTGCATGTTACAGTTCAGAGAGGTTAAATGAAAGGGGCTGTCCTCTTAGGTTGAGGCTTCTTCCGAAGGGTTGGGTTGTCGCGCCATAGGGGCTGTTAAATTACGGTATTCTGTTGTTGTGATGTAGTGGGTCCAGCAGGCCCATTTTGATGAAAATTTTGTGGGTGTGTCATTTGTCTGGGAGATAAGTCGTTCCATTTCGGATATGTTAGCTATCCTAAGGAGCCATTCTTTGGATGAGGGGATATGAGTGGATCCCCAGTGGAGTGGAATGCACTGCTTGGCCGCATTGACCATATGCATTTTTATATATACGTTTATTTATTTATTTTTTTATTTTTTTATATACTTGCATTTTTGATATTGGAGTATAATGGTTTATGCATCACTTTTAAACATTTATTTATATCAAGTTTATATTTATTTGGCAACCTAGTGAGGTTTTCACCACTGGTATATGCACATTGGTAATTTATTAGGAATGCACTTTTATTAGTCACTATAGAGGCACTTAGAACCTAACAAGTGAACAGGGTCTGTCGCCTTTCACTATATAGGTAGTGCCATTTACCCTTATACTTGCACTACTATCACAAAAGACACACAGGGCTCATGTGCAAATTTACACCAGAGCAGTAGTGGAGATATGTGAAATTGCTCCAAAGAGAGCTGATATTGCGAAATGGATGCAGGGAACCAGCATCCAATTCGCAATGGTGTGAACCCGGCCTTAAAACGGTAAACTTCTAGCACTTCACAACCCCCTTCACAACCCCCTGTCCCTTACACACACCCTCCAAACCCCATCAAATAGTGAGTGTGGTCAAATTTCACTAACAGAGGAAGGGTCTTAACAGGGTCTTTAAATACCAGGAGTGCATTATCTATAGAATGCAGAGTTCAGGGAGTGGTTACACACAGACTCAGGGGTACGCTGCATACAGAGTGCAGAGTTTAGCGGTGTGCTACACAGAGTGCAGAATTCAGCCTTCTTCCACAGCTGCTTAATTCTGCATCCTCCATCCACATCTCATGTTTACCCCTCTTCAGCTCTTACCTCTGCATGCAACCGCCTCTACTGCCCCCATCTTCTCACCATTTCTTTAAAAGCTCCACCATCTTCCAAAGTCCCTATTTTTGTTGCTTATTAAGCTGAAGCACTCAGCCAGCTCTAGTACCTCCCTGTATACTGTAGTTGGCTCCACCGCTCTCACTTGTGGGGAGATCATCCAGTGGTGATGTTGGCATTTGCACTGTACCCCCTGTACCTGCATCTCCCTTGTCCCCATCCTTCACTCAGTGGAAGCTACTCAGGAGATCTGATCAGTCGGAGCTGTTTGGGAACAAGCTGTCACTTGTAAGCATAGAAGCTGGACTTTTGTGTTTTCATGTAATAGTGATCAGCAGGGAGCAGAGGGCCTGAGCCAGAGGTGGTGAAACTGAGTTCCACCAAGTTCCAGCTGAAAAAAGGCCCTGCAACTTCTCTGGCATTCACAGAGGAGACTGTTCTTTTCTGAGCAGTGGTGGCAGGTGGTAAATTTTTGGGGGGTGGGCAAATAAATGGTACTACAAAAAAAAAACACCCTGATGCTGTAATTCTGGTGCCCAGTGTCCTGAAAGTGGCCGGACGCATGAATAGGGGGTGGCAGCGGCAGCTGTGGATAGATTCTATGTATATATATATATATATATATATATATATATATATATATATATATATATATACATATATTGAAAAAGAAAGGGGTCTGGAGACTTTATATGAAGCAAGAACCTAAAGGGTACCTGCCTCCATCCCTATCATTATTTTTAAGAAGGAAGCAAGAAGTGTGACTTTATATAAAGCACACAGCAGCAAATAAGAAGCTATATATATAATAGACATGGCAGGGGGACATGGTTACTGTCTTGGGGACATGGTTACTGTCTTCCTCCTCCCCCTGGGATTCCCTCTTTTCTCCCTGATTCACCACCTCTGATCTAGTGAATCTGCGAGGGTGAATTCTGACACAAATCGCCAATGAAGTGAGATTTCAGCTTATTAACTGACTGTTTCTTTGTCAGTCAATGACAGCTCCTTGAGATCACCGCTGTTCACAGTTTCATAAACAAACCCCAAAGTGAATTAGAGAATGATAAGATTGACTGATTTTCTTTTTCTTTTTCTTTACAGACTTACAAGCTTAACTGATTAATAATATGCATTTTTTTTCTTTCTAAATATTTAAGATACACTACCTTCTAAAGAAAATGAAATATTCATTTGATTTAGAAGATCCAATGCCATTCTTTAATGAATATGGAGAATTTGTTTATCACTACAGAATAGTATATTGGATATTGGGAGATGGAGATATAGTGAATTATAATGAAGTAGGAAAATTTACACCCTGGGCTTCGGAAGATCAGCAGTTTCATATCAACCCAAAAGACATAGAATGGAAATTTACTAAGAAGGTGGGACCATAATATACATTTGAATTATAAGGACTAAAGGAAATCAAAAAGAGAAAACACATTTTAAGTCTCCAAAGATCTTCTTAGGCCGCGTACACACGGGCGGACTGTCTGACGGACTTGGTCCGCTGAAACATGTTTCAGCGGACAATCCGCTCGTGTGTGGGCTTCAGCAGACTTTTTCGGCGGACAGTCTGGCGGACTGAGGCCGCGTACACACGGGCGGACTGTTCGCCCAACTTTGTCCGCTGAACAGTGTTTCAGCGGACAGTCCCCTCGTGTGTGGGCTTCAGCGGACAGTTTCAGCGGACAGTCTGACGAACAAAGTTTTTCGGAATTCCCGTTAGACAGTCCGCTGAAATTTGGTTTGAGCGGACAGTCCGCTCATGTGTAGGCTTGTTCGTCAAACTAAGTCTCGCGCATGCTCAGAAAGAATTTACACGGCGAAGGTTGCATTGCAGTGTATAGGACGTCGTTTTTCTAGTCCCGTCGTACGTGCCGTTCACGTCATCGCGCACGCTTTCAGCGGACTGTTCGTTCATCGTGTGTGGTCAAGTCCGTTCATGCTAATTTTGAGCGGACTGTTGGTCGTACTGTTTGACGAACAAAGTTGGGCGAACAGTCCGCCCGTGTGTACGTGGCCTAAGTCTTTCGGAATTTCCGTAATATTGTCTGTCCAAACTTGGTTTCAGCGGACAGTCCGCTCGTGAGTAGGCTAGTTCGACGGACTAAGTATGGCGCATGCTCAGAAAGGATTTACACGGCGAAAGGCTGCATTGCAGTGTATTGGACGTCGTATTTCTAGTCCCGTCGTACGTGCTGTACACGTCATCGCGCAAGCTTTCGGCGGACTGTCTGCTCATCGTGTGTGGTCAAGTCCGTTCATTCGAAAGTAGGACGGACTGTCTGTCGGATTGTCTGACGGACTTAGTTGGGCAGACAGTCCGCCCGTGTGTACGCGGCCTTAGACAGAAGTCATATTGGGCACTGTCAACCATTTGCACACAGGTTTCAAACTACTGGGGGTATATTAGTTTGAATTCCAGTACGAATTAGTGTTTATAAGGTTTTGTTGGGATTCGTGGAGCTTACATTGGTGATACCATGACAAAAAGTAAGCAACATGATTTCCCATTAGAGCACTGGGTGCATTTTTCTTTGGAAATCATTTGGTTTACACATTGCCATAGTAAGGAACATGAGCATCACCAGTCCCTGGCACATGCACTCAATGCTATAACTGGAATCATTTTGTTTACACATTGCTGCTATTGTAAAGAGTAAACCAAATGAGTCCCCACTAGTATGCTGGGTGCATATGTGTGGACTGACAGTAAACTCAGTGCTCGGGCAGGAAATAATTTGTCTTACTGCAGGATTGGTGCTTATGTGGCTGCTATTATGAGTGATTGGCATGACCAGGTCTGTATATGCCCCTACCCAAGAACGCTGTTCAGGGGAGACAAGGCAATAGGATAGTACACTAGAATGCATGATAAGGTAAGTCTGCATGGAAATGCAGGTATGATTTTTTCATGTAATACATTTTAACTGTGCCTTTTTAAATTCTAATATTTGGGTGGAGTTCCTCTTTAGGCTGGGTTCACACCGCTGCGATGCGGGAACGCCGCAAATCCGCGGCGTTTTCCCGCATCGCACACCTCCCGCCGGCAGTTCACACTGCCCTATGCGGACGGCTGGGAGTGTCAATGTTATGTTAATGACACCCCCAGATCCGTCCGCATATCGCAGTGCGATCTGCCGACTCGCACAGGAATCGGATCGCATGGTGTGAACCTCCATGCGATCCGATTCTGTTGCCGACAAAAAAAAGGGTCCCGTGCGAGTTTGCTGCGGGAGCGCTGCGAATTCAGCCATACTATCTGTATGGCTGAACTCGCATCGCTACGGAGATCGGATGTGATTTGCGGTGCGAATCACATCCGGATCTCTCCCCCCGCAGCAGTGTGAACCCAGCCTTAAGGAGAGTTTAGAATTCTGTGTAGAGACAGATACTGGGATTGATTTACTAAAACTGGAGAGTGCAAAATCTTATGCAGCTCTGCACAGAAACCAATAAGCTTCCAGGTCTGTCAAAGCTTAATTGAACAAGCTGAAGTTAAAAGTTAATTGGATCCCATGCACAGCTGCACCAAATTTTGTATGCTTTGGTTTTAGTAAATTGACCCCACTGTGTTATAATGTGCTTTTAAATTTGGTGTTGGTATATACCTATCCATGGCAGTGCCCATCATCCAATGCCTTTTGTTTGACAGTCACCCTACAAATTGTCAGAATTGAATAACAAGATTCTTCTCCTTTAATCTTAAAAATGGCTTGATGCAAAGTTTACAAAGTTGAACTTCGAGCAAGATTCTGGAAACTGTTTGGGGACTGATCCTGGACAGATTCCCTTATTCCTATTTATGACATGCAGGTTGCCGCAATCTATGAGCTACATCTTTGGAACCAACTGTAAGCTCGCTCTCTTCAAGTTGATCATGTTAGAAGCAACAAACTATCAATATCTGACGACACTATTTTGCAAATATTTTAAAAGATACATTTTACCATCTTTCTGTCTGCTGTACATATACAGGGGCATCTCATAAAAGTAGAATATTATCAAAAAGTTAATTTATTTCAGTAATTCAATTCAAAATGTGAAACTCATATTTTATATAGATGCATTACACACAAGTGCTATATTTCAAGCATTTCTTTCTTTTAATTTTGATGATTATGGCTTACAGCTAAGGATGACCCAAACACCCCCCTGCCTGGTTCGCACCAGAACCTGCGAACAGAACTAAACTTCATGTGAACTTTAGAACCCTATTAAAGTCTATGGAACTCGAACGTTCAAAATCTAAAGTGCTAATTTTAGAGGCTAATATGCAAGTTACTGTCCTAAAAAGTGTTTAGGGACCTGGGTCCTGCCCCAGGGGACATGGATCAATGCGAAAAAAAAGTTTTAAAAACTGACGTTTTTTCAGGAGCAGTGATTTTAATAATGATTAAAGTGAATCAATAAAAGTGCAATATTCCTTTAAATTTCGTACCTGGGGGGTGTCTATAGTATGCCTGTGAAGGGGCGCATGTTTCCCGTGCTTAGAACTGTCCCTGCACAAAGTGTAATTTCTGCAGGAAAAAAAGTCTTTTAAAATCACTTGCGGCTAAATTGTCGGCTCCCGTAATACAGAGAACACTCAATGAGTGTTCTCTGTATTACGGGAGCTGACAATTCATTCATTGATAAAAAAAAGTGTGGGGTTCCCCTAAATTCAATTACCAGGCCCTTCAGGTCTGGTATGGATATTAAGGGGAACCCCGTATCAAATAAAAAAAATTGATGTGGGGTTCCCCCTAAATATCCATGCCAGACCCTTCAGGTCTGGTATGGATATTAAGGGGAACCCTGGGTCACATTTAAAAAAAATTGACATGGGGGTCCCCCTGAAAATCCATACCAGACCCTTTATCCGAGCACGCAACCTGGCACGCTGCAGGAAAAGAAGGGGGACGAAAGAGTGGCCCCCCCTCCTGAACCGTACCAGGCCACATGCCCTCAACATTGAGAGGATGCTTTGGGGGTCTGTGACCCCTCAAAGCACCATGTCCCCATGTTGATGGGAACAAGGGCCTCATCCCCACAACCCTGGCCGTGGTTGTGAGGGTCTGCGGCTGAGGGGCTTATCAGAATCTGGAAGCCCCCTTTAACAAGGGGACCCCCATATTACGCCCCCCCTGTTTGAAATGGTAAGGGGGTACAAAAGTACCCCTACCATTTCACAAAGAAAGTGTAAAGAATGGATAAATAAGACAAACACACTTTTGAAAAATTCCTTTATTAAAAATAAAAAAATAAAAAAAAGATTCCAGCGGTGGTAATCCAATCTTGCTATCCAGCAACGGATGATCGTCTCTCTGGGGTTCAGCGATGGCTGATCTGATCCAGCGACGGGTAATTTTCAGTCCAGCGCAGTCTATTCATGCATTCATCTTCTGTCTCCACTGAGGAGACACTGCGGGGATCCCAGCGCCTGACGTTTCTTATATTAGGAGGGCAGGGCCACCCGTGACCTGACCCCGCCGCCTCTGATGCTAGTGAGGGAAGCCAGGGGTTCCCCAATGACGTATGGGTGACCCCGCCCCCCTCTGATGTAACGGAATGTTTGTATGAAGCTAGAGGAATAAAGTGCTAAGATAAAATGCTAAACCAAGTGAAAAAAATAAATCATATGGTGCTGACATAAAGTAAAGTGCTAAACCACAAAAAATTACATTCATATAGTGCTCAGTGCCTTCCGTGATCATTCAGCATCAATAAATAAATAAATAAAATATTAAACTAAAATAATAAAGTTCATCTATTGAGTGCTTTAACCACTTAAGCCCCGGACGAATTGTCAGCCTAAGGACCGGAGGTCTTTTTACAATTTTGCACTGCACTGCTTTAACTGGTAATTGTGCGGTCATGCAATGTTGTACCCGAAAATTTGCGTCCTTTTCTTCCCACAAATAGAGCTTTCTTTTGATGGTATTTGATTGCCTCTGCGATATTTCTTTTTTACGATATAAAAGGAAAAAAATTAAAAAAAAAAAAGATATTTTCTAATTTTTGTTATAAGAAAAATCGAATAAACTAAATTTTAGTCATACATTTAGGCCAAAATGTATTCAGCCACATGTCTTTAGTAAAAAAAATTTCAATAAGCATATATTTATTGGTTTGCGCAAAAGTTATAGTGTCTACAAACTAGAGTACATTTTCTGGAATTTACATAGCTTTTAATTTATGACTGCCTATCTCATTTCTTGAGGTGCTAAAATGGCAGGGCAGTACAACCCCCCCCCAATGACCCCATTTTGGAAAGTAGATACCCCAAGGAAATTGCTGAGGGGCATGTTGAGCCCATTGAATATTTTTTTTTGTCCCAAGTGATTGAATAAAAAAAAAAAAAAATAAAGTTTACAAAAAGTTGTCACTAAATGATATATTGATCACACATGCCATAGTTATATGTAGAATTGCACCCCAAAATATATTCTGCTGCTTCTCCTGAGTACGGGGATACCACATATGTGGGACTTTTTGGGAGTCTAGCCACGTACGGCACCCTGAAAACCAATCACTGCCTTCAGGATTTCTAAGGGTTAAAATCTTTATTAGGTAGTATATGGGGGTCCCTGACGCTATATAAAAACCTGACGGGGAACCTAAATAACTAACTGGCTAACCAGCGTCACCAGTGAGACTTATACGGTGATCGCTGGTGAAAGGGTTAACACTAGGGGCAATCATGGGGTTAAAATCTTTATTAGGTAGTATATGGGGGTACCTAACGCTATAAAAACCTGGCAGTGAACATAAAAAATAACTAGCTACCTAGCGCCACCAGTGACACTAATGCAGCGATCAGAAAAACGATTGCTTAGTGACACTGGCAAAAGGGGGTGAAAGGGTTACCTGGGGGCAATCAGGGGGTTAAAACATTTATTAGGTAGTATATGGGGGTCCCGGACGCTATATAAAAACCTGACGGGGAACCTAAATAACTAACTGGCTATCCAGCATCACCAGTGACACTTATACGGTGATCGCTGGTGAAAGGGTTAACTCTAGGGGAAATCAGGGGGTTAAAATCTTTATTAGGTAGTATATGGGGGTACCTAACGCTATAAAAACCTGGCAGTGAACATAAAAAATAACTAGCTACCTAGCGCCACCAGTGACACTAATGCAGCGATCAGAAAAACTATTGCTTAGTGACACTGGCAAAAGGGGGTGAAAGGGTTACCTGGGGGCAATCAGGGGGTTAAAACATTTATTAGGCAGTATATGGGGGTCCCGGACGCTATATAAAAGCCTGACGGGGAACCTAAATAACTAAATAACTAACTGGCTATCCAGCATCACCAGTGACACTTATACGGTGATCGCTGGTGAAAGGGTTAACTCTAGGGGAAATCAGGGGGTTAAAACCTTTATTGGGTAGTATATGGGGGTACCTAGCGCTATAAAAACCTGGCGGTAAACATAAAAAATAACTAGCTACCTATTGGCATCAGTGACACTAATGCAGCGATCAGAAAAACGATTGCTTAGTGACACTGGCAAAAGGGGGTGAAAGGGTTAACTAGGGGCAATCAGGGGGTTAAAACCTTTATTAGGTAGTATATGGGGGTCCCGGACACTATATAAAAACCTGACGGGGAACCTAAATAACTAAATAACTAACTGGCTATCCAGTGTCACCAGTGACACTTATATGGTGATCGCTGGTGAAAGGGTTAACTCTAGGGGCAATCAGGGGGTTAAAACCTTTATTGGATAGTATATGGGGGTACCTAGCGCTATAAAAACCTGGCGGTGAACCTAAAAAAATAACTAGCTACCTAGCGGCACCAGTGAAACTAATGCAGCGATCAGAAAAAGGATCGCTTAGTGACACTGGCAAAAGGGGGTCAAAGGGTTTACTCTAGGGGCAATAGGGGGTTAAACCTTTATTGGGGGGGTAGGGGGCTACCCTGGACCTAACACTAACTGCCCTGACACTTTTTACTCTCACAACTGACACTAAATGCAGTGATCAGTAAATAAATGATCACTGCAATCAGTGACACTGTGATTGGGAGGGGGCGGGGGGCGATCGGGGGAGTGATCGGGGGATAATTTGTGTGCCTATGTGTACCTACATGTCAGTGTAGTGTTTGGTGCACTTACTATGTGTCCTCCTCGCAGTCCGGTCAAAAAGACCGCCCCGAGGAGAATGACATCACTTCCTCCCTGCCTGTGTTTACACTACACAGGCGGGGGTAGCTTCTCATTTGCCAGGAGCGATCGAGAAGGGATGGCCAGAAACCAATGGCCATCCCCTCATCCCAGATCGCTCCTGAAGCGAAACGCAGCCAGCGGGAGGGGGTCCAATTGGACCCCCACCCGCTGGAAGGCAAGCAAGTACATGTACGTGCTTGTGCCTGTCGGTGCTATTGTGCCGACGTACATTGCCATGCGGCGGTCCTTAAGTGGTTAAGATGGAACTTCAGTGTCAATGGATAGGCTTCAATATAATGCAATTTGGGTTGGAAGGTCTCCCCCTAAGTGTCCCCACTCACCAAATTCGATGGACCCCCTCCATGTGTCCTTGATGACGCCCTGGGGGAGGGGCAAAACACGTCAAGGTAATTTCCGGTTTGTGAACCAGTGATGCTACTTCCGGGTCTCTTGGAACACACGCCGATGTTTGTGATCCAGCAACATGCTAATGTCTGTTCTTTACCTATTGTCTCATGACTGGCATAAGTTAGCAGCGTAGTTTTGTTATTTACCGGCAGTACTTTTTTTTTCACACACAGTATCAAAACAGACTGTTCCTCCAGGGCCCAAAATTCCTCCCCAGTACCTCCCGCTCCTTAAGTAGGCTTTGAGGCTGATATAGTATACACATTTCGGGTGTTGCCTGGGGAGGTGGGTAACCTGCGAAGGATCCTGTCTAAGGTTCTATTTATATCTAAATTCCCAACTCATTCACTTCACCCTCACTACTCCATCCATTCTTCTCAGTCACTCAACTTTCATTCTCTCATAGTCTGTTTAGTTTTAGGTCGATACCCATCATTTGCGTGTTTCTCTGCGCTAATAAAATGTACACATTAATGCCTCTTGCTTCCCACCAGGGTTTCCAGATCAAGTCTTATTTCTTTAATGCCCCTTGCTATATATACCAATTTCTCCTTAAGAATTACTCCATTCATACTATTTAGCCATTCCCCACTGGACGGAGGTGACGCCGATTGCCAGCTCTGGGTGATCAGATTCATAGCTTTGAATAGGCATCTCATAACTGCTAGCTGCCTGTTTCCTGGGTACCTCCAATAATCCTAACAAGCAATGTTTTGCCTCCAACTCGGCAGTACTTCACATGTAGTTTTTTTCTTTTTTATCTTTGCCTTGCCATATACCTATGCTCTGGAACTTCGTGAGATTTATGATATTATCTCCATTTGGATATTAGGGTTCTACCACTATTAAACCCAAGTTTACCATGACCCCCGGACTGCAAAGCTAGGGGTCCATCGAATTTGGTGAGTGGGGACACTTAGGGGGAGACCTTCCAACCCAAATTGCATTATATTGAAGTCTATCCACTGACACTGAAGTTCCATCTTAAAGAACTCCATAGATGAACTTTATTATTTTAGTTTAATATTTTATTTATTTATTTATTGATGCTGAATCATTACAGAAGACACTGAACACTATATGAATGTATTTTTTTTTTTGTTTTGGTTTAGCACTTTACTTTATGCCATCACCATATGATTTTTTTTTTTTTCATTTGGTTTAGCATTTTAAGCTAGCACTTTATTCCGCTAGCACTGTCAATTTCAAATATTCTACTCTATAGGGTTTTAGGACCTTTGCAACAGCTGCTGCTGTCTTATTCTTTTTATTCAATTATTCCTTTTAGTGCTAGGTCCAGTTTGTTTTTTTCATGTATGCAGCATGTGTTTGTGTGCAGCATTTTTGGGCTTTGGTGTTTTTTTTTTGTGTGACAATACGTGCAAATGCACACAAAAAATGTGCAAATGGCGTGTTTCCATTAATTTCTATGAGAATAAAAACTCGCCAAAATCGTTAAAATCTGCCTGATTCGAACTACAAAAAAATCTTCAGAACTTTTTTGAGCTTCAGGCGTTTGGCTTCAGGTGACATGGAGTGGAGATGTGAAACATCTTCATAGAGAATAATTGATTTCCTCCCTTCCAGTATTTTGGAGCTTCAAGCTACAAAACGTTCAGGTGTAAATGCAACCTTAGGAAATGCAATGAGCCAACCATATAAGCAGAAAATTCGATTCCTGGTGTAATTTTGCATACAAACTGAGCAAATGGCTCAGAGGTTGCCATGTCTGCAGGGAAGCAACATTTTAAAGAGGCATTGTGGTTAATTTACTAAAACCAGAGAGTGCAAAATCTGGTGTAGTAGACAATCAGCTTCTAACTTCAGCTTGTTCAATTAAGCTTTGACAAAAAAATCCTGGATGCTGATTGGTCTCTTCACAGAGCTGTACCAGATGTTGCACTCTCCAGTTTTAGTAAAAAATATCACTTGCTTAACATATCTTTCTCCCAAATTTATGTTAAAGTGTTTGTTAAAAAATAATAATCCTGTTCCCTTGTTTGATTCACACTAGTGCGTTTTTTGATGCATTTTGCATTTTGCAGAAATGCAAGGATATTTTTTAACATGGGTTCCTATGGAACATGTTCACATCAATGCATTTTTGTGCCTCTGTGTTTTTGGAAGGGGTCGGGGACTTTTTTTCATGCAAAATGCAGCATTTTGCACGTAATAGAAGTCAATGGACCTGCATCAAAAACGCAAGTACCGCGTTTTTACCGCGTTTTACAGCGTTTTTGCCGTGATTTGCATTTTTAAAAAGCAACCACAGTGTAAAAAAAAAATAAGAAAAAAAAACCGCAAAATGCGGGAAAATGGCGGCAAAATCGCGGTAAAAAACCGTGTGTCCAAAAACGCGGCAAGCACCGCAAAAAGCACTGCAAAAACGCTCAAAAGCAACATGCATAGATGTGAATCGAGCCTAAAGCATGACTAACAGAACAATGCTTGTGCTTATTAATTTGGCCACCTGTATACCCTAGAAAACCTGTCTGATCCTGCCTGGTTCTGCTCTCCCCCTTTAAACTGACCACAGTTTATTATGGCTGCTGAGCCCTGACACTGTGGTCAGGTTACGTGCCCCCCTTATCTGCAGCTCTCCTCTGGGCAAACAGTTCAGCCCAAGCATGAGTTTCATTCGACAAACACCCGAAAATAGTGATAGTTCAGGCAGTGTGATCATAGTACGAACAGCATTTTCACTTTAGTGTCACTTTACTGTGAATCTAGTGAAAGTTCAGTCAGTGTGAATGTAGTGACCATTCATTTTTAATTTGTGTCAGTTTATTTTGTCAGGGTAGGTTTACTGCAATATAGTTCAGGAGATTATTGCACAATTAATGCAGTATATTCCGGTGAGTTACTGCAAGTTTACCTCAGTTTATTTCAGTAAGTTACTGCATGTTTAAGGCCTCATGCACACGAGATGCGGTTAAACGTGTGTTCAGATGCAGTTGGACACTTTTTTCAACTGCCCCTGAACTCATTCAATGTTATCCTATGTGTCCATGCACACAGTCTAGTTTTTTGCAGTTTTTATGCAGTTGCGTTTAACCTCGTTTTTCCAGAAGCAAAAAAATGGGTTCAGACGCAAAAATTTCCACGTTTCAAATGCAAAACGCGTCTAAACGCGGCCCCCGCGTTTAGTCGCGTTTGCGTTTATATGCGTTTTTAAAGGAACCCAATTATTTGGACCTGAAAACTCAGAAATATGATCTGAGATTGACATTTTGTGACCCGACTTTGGGGGCCCATATCTTGGGGCCACTTATTTCCAGGAACCCCAATTTGGTATGCAGACACTGTGGATTTAGGACTACAACATATCCAAATTTGGGGTTCCTAATACCAAGTGACCCCGAGATAGGGGGCCCCAAAGTCGGGTCGCAAAATGTCATGCACCTTTCTGCATCAGAGAATGACATTTTGCGACCCGAATTTGGGGGCCCATATCTTGGGGCCAATTATCACCAGGAACCCCAAATTCGGTATGCAGACAGTGGAACTAGCACTACAACATATCCAAATTTGAGGATCCTGTCACCAAGTGACCCCGAGATAGGGGGCCCCACATTCGGGTCACAAAATGTCATGCACTTTTCTGCATCAGAGATACATGGCCTCAAAGTCAACTGTGACCATCTGCGGCAATGTAATTTGGTCATTAGGGTTGGGTGTTATGGTAAGTGGTTATCCGTTAGGGTAATTGTTTAGTATTAAGGGTTGGATTAGGGTTAGGGTTGTTTAGGGTTAGGGTTAGTGTAAGGGATAGGGTTAGCTGTTAGGGGTAGGGTTGGTGTTAGGGGTTAGGGTTAGTGGTTAGTGGTTAGTGTTAGGGTTATTGTTTAGGGTTAGGGGTAGGATTAGTGGTTAGGGTTAGGGTTAGGATAATTGGTTAGGGTTAGGATTCTGGATATTCTGGGAATGGAGGAAGAAAGAGAAAGAAAGAGATTCCATGTGAAATGGAAATACTGGAAAATCTTTAGACAATCTATGATTTTTAACGAGGTAATGGGTCCGTAGGGGTGGGGAGAGGGGTGGGAGGGAGATATTTTAGAAGAACTCGAGAAGTAAAGAAAGAAAACCAGGATAATGTGAAAAATTGAAGGGCATGAATGTATTTTGGTCCTATGGTTTTCTTTTAATACTTGATTATGTTTTGTACGCAACTTAAATGAAAAATTTAAATAAAGAATAAAAAAAAAAAAGGATTCTGGATATTTTAATAAGGCATTAAAAAATATTATACTACCATATACAGCAGCAAAGAATTAAAATATATTAATCAGTACATATTTCACGATAAAATATATTTAAAAATTGGCCAAATAAATTTAAAACAATTATAAAAAATCTAATTAACATAGATTTGCTTTTAAATAAAACAATTTGAAACTAGAAAAAATGAATACAAACATATATTAAGATTAAAAAAGAAATAATTAACTATTTTAATATTGTTTTATATTAGAAATAATGAAAACATGTTAAAAATTGCCACAAGAAAATTTTTGATATTTAAAAAAATTGGATAATTTGCTATAAATAGACATTATTTTTTTTTAAATAAAGGACACAGAAAAAAATTCATCTGTACATCTATAGATAAATATATTTTATAAATATATACACATACCTGATCGTTACCAACAGACGTTCCTCTGGTGACACACTGTTTCTCATATTGGTGTCCACGAATGTCAGACCAGGTCGTACTTTTTCTAAGAGCAGATCAAATGTGACAATGGACATCCGGCTAAAATTAAAAAACTTGTCGGGGTAGGTACGCAACTGCACATACATGTTTGTGAAATATCCAACGGACATTCGCTGTCCCATCAACGGATGGGTCCAATATCAACGAGCTCTGACTCTGGACCTCTCACGAAATTTGCGACGACGTTGCTGTCTCATCAAGACAGAGCAACATCAGGAGCATTTCCTGACATATATTCAATATGGGATCCATTTCAAAATATATACCACAGAAAGAAAGGCAAATGCAAGTGTACAACTGCTCTCTGTGCAGCTGCTGCTCAGTCTGATCAAAATAGCAGAAATAGTTAAAAAAAACATGCTTTGAGAGCTTGGGGAGGGTCTACATGATGTTATCTTTATAAACGCTTATAAATGCAAACGCGGGTATACGCGTCTAAACGCGGCATGCAAGCGCGGCATGCAAGTGCGGCAAAACGCGCGTTTCTAAACGCGCATTTCAGCTTTTTTTGAGCAGAGTTTTCACCTGCGTCTCGTGTGCATGAGGCCTAACACAGTAAATTTTTGTGTGCTACATGTCGTTTAATGCAGTATATTTCAGTGCGTTATGTGCTGTTTAACCACTTGCCGACCGCCGCACGACGATATACGTCGGCAGAATGGCACGGGCAGGCATATGGGCGTATATATAAGTCCCTGCCTGCCCGCGGGTGGGGGGCCCGATCGGGCCCCCCCCGGTGCCTGCGGCGGTCGGCATTCCTTCGAGAGCGATCCGGGATGAGGGGGCGGCCATTCATTCATGGCCACCCCCTCGCGATCGCTCCCGACGAATAGAAATCCCCCGTGACATCACTTCCTCTCCTGTAATGTAAACACAGGAGAGGAAGTGATGTATTCTCTCCTCCGTGTCGGTATTTTTCATTCCGACACGGAGGAGAGCGGATCGGTGAGTTGCACCAACACTCTACACACACAGTAGAACATGCCAGGCACACTCACACCCCCCCTTTACCCCCCGATCACCCCCCCAATTACCCCTGCCCCCCAGTCACAGTGACACCAATGTCATTTATTTTTATTTTTTTTGCATTGGTGTCATTTGTGACTGTAATAACTGTTAGGGCAGTTAGAGTTAGCCCCCTTTAGTTCTAATGTACCCCCCTAACCCCCCCAATAAAGGTTTAACCCCGTGATCACCCCCCGTCGCCAGTGTCACTAAGGCTGGGTTCACATTGCAGCGGTTTATGAGAACGAATGTGATTCGCACCGCACTGCAGTGCAAATCACATCCGATCTCTGTGCGATTCGAGTTCAGCCATTCGCCGCACCCGCCACACCCGCCGCACCCGCCGCAAATTCGCACGGGACCCTTTTTTTGGCCCGCAGCAGAATCGGATCGCATGGGTGTTCACACCATGCGATCCGAGTTTGCAGATCGCACTGCGATATGCGAACTGATCTGGGGGTGTCAGTAACATTTCACTGACACTCCCAGCAGTTCGCATAGGGCAGTGTGAACTGCCGCCGGGAGGCATGCGATGCGGGAACCCGCCGCGGATTCGCGGCGTTTCCGCATCGCTCCAGTGTGAACCCAGCCTAATAAGCGATCATTTTTCTGATCGCCGTATTAGTGTCACAGGTGACGCTAGTTAGGCAGGTAGGTATTTAGGTTCGCCGCAGCTTTTTATAGCGCCAGGGACCCCCATATACTACCGCATAAAGCCCCCTGATTGCCCCCTAGTTAACCCTTTCACCAGTGATCACCATATAACTGTTACAGGTGACGCTGGTTGGTTAGTTATTTTTTTATAGTTTCAGGGCACCCGCCATTTATTACCTAATAAAGGTTTAACCCCCTGATCACCCGGCGGGTGTCATTTGTGACTAATAACTGTTAGGGCAGTTAGGGTTAGCCCCCTTTAGTTCTAAGGTACCCCCCTAACCCCCCCAATAAAGGTTTAACCCCGTGATCACCCCCCGTCGCCAGTGTCACTAAGGCTGGGTTCACATTGCAGCGGTTTATGAGAACGGATGTGATTCGCACCGCACTGCAGTGCAAATCACATCCGATCTCTGTGCGATTCGAGTTCAGCCATTCGCCGCACCCGCCGCACCCGCCGCACCCGCCGCACCCGCCGCAAATTCGCACGGGACCCTTTTTTTGGCCCGCAGCAGAATCGGATCGCATGGGTGTTCACACCATGCGATCCGAGTTTGCAGATCGCACTGCGATATGCGAACTGATCTGGGGGTGTCAGTAACATTTCACTGACACTCCCAGCAGTTCGCATAGGGCAGTGTGAACTGCCGCCGGGAGGCATGCGATGCGGGAACCCGCCGCGCATTCGTGGCGTTCCCGCATCGCTCCAGTGTGAACCCAGCCTAATAAGCGATCGTTTTTCTGATCGCTGTATTAGTGTCACAGGTAACGCTAGTTAGGCAGGTAGGTATTTAGGTTCGCCACAGCTTTTTATAGCGCCAGGGATCCCCATATACTACCGCATAAAGCCCCCTGATTGCCCCCTAGTTAACCCTTTCACCAGTGATCACCATATAACTGTTACAGGTGACGCTGGTTGGTTAGTTATTTTTTTATAGTTTCAGGGCACCCGCCATTTATTACCTAGTCTCACTAGTGTACCCCTAAATTTAGGGGTGTCTACTTTCCAAAATGGGGTCATTTGGGGGGGGTTTGTGCCATCTTGGCATTTTATGGCCTTCAAAACTGTAACGCCCTTAGAAAGCCTGAAGGCGGTGCTTGGTTTTCGGGGCCCCGTACGCGGCTAGGCTCCCAAAAAGTCCCACATATGTGGTATCCCCGTACTCAGGAGAAGCAGCAGAATTTATTTTGGGGTGTCATTTCACATATGCCCATGGCATGCGTGAGCAATATATCATTTAGTGACAACTTTGTGAAAAAAAAAAAAAGTTTGTAATTTTCCCGCAACTTGTGGCAAAATATAAAATATTCCATGGACTCAACATGCCTCTCAGCAAATAGCTTGGGGTGTCTACTTTCTAAAATGGGGTCATTTGTGGGGGTTTTGTGCCATCTTGGCATTTTATGGCCTTCAAAACTGTAATAGGTAGTGAGAAGTGAACTCAAAAATTTACGCCCTTAGAAAGCCTGAAGGCGGTGCTTGGTTTTCGGGGCCCCGTACGCGGCTAGGCTCCCAAAAAGTCCCACATATGTGGTATCCCCGTACTCAGGAGAAGCAGCAGAATTTATTTTGGGGTGTCATTTCACATATGCCCATGGCATGCATGAGCAATATATCATTTAGTGACAACTTTGTGAAAAAAAAAAAGTTTGTAATTTTCCCGCAACTTGTGGCAAAATATAAAATATTCCATGAACTCAACATGCCTCTCAGCAAATAGCTTGGGGTGTCTACTTTCTAAAATGGGGTCATTTGTGGGGGTTTTGTGCCATCTTGGCATTTTATGGCCTTCAAAACTGTAATAGGTAGTGAGAAGTGAACTCAAAAATTTACGCCCTTAGAAAGCCTGAAGGCGGTGCTTGGTTTTCGGGGCCCCGTACGCGGCTAGGCTCTCAAAAAGTCCCACATATGTGGTATCCCCGTACTCAGGAGAAGCAGCAGAATTTATTTTGGGGTGTCATTTCACATACGCCCATAGCATGTGTGAGCAATATATCATTTAGTGACAACTTTGTGTAAAAAAAAAAAAAATTTTTTTTTTTGTCATTATTCAATCGCTTGAGGCAAAAAAATAAAATATTCAATGGGCTCAACATGCCTCTTATCAATTTCCTTAGGGGGTCTACTTTCCAAAATGGGGTCATTTGGGGGGGGTTTGTACTGCCCTGTCATTTTAGCACCTCAAGAAATGAGATAGGCAGTCGTAAACTAAAAGCTGCGTAAATTCCAGAAAACGTACCTTAGTTTGTAGATGTGACAACTTTTGCGCAAACCAATAAATATACAATTATTGACTTTTTTTTTACCAAAGACATGTGGCTGAATACATTTTGGCCTAAATGTATGACTAAAATTGAGTTTATTGGATTTTTCTAATAACAAAAAGTAGAAAATATAATTTTTTTTCAAAATTTGCGGTCTTTTTACGTTTATATAGCAAAAAATAAAAATCGCAGAGGCAATCAAATACCATCAAAAGAAAGCTCTATTTGTGGGAAGAAAAGGACGCAAATTTTGTTTGGGTACAACATTGCATGACCGCGCAATTACCAGTTAAAGCAGCGCAGTGCCAAAGTGTAAAAAGACCTCTGGTCATTTACCAGCAAAATGGTCCGGTCTGAAAGTGGTTAACACAGTATATTTCTGCACATTACTGATCATTTAACACAGTATATTTCAGTATGTTATGTGCCATTTAACCACTTAAGGACCAAACTTATTTTTTACACTTTAAAATCATTTTTGTTTGCTAGCAAATTATTAATATATATATATATTTCAGGCACCCTAGAGAAGTAAATGACAGTCGTTGCAATACTTTATGTCACACTATATTTGAGTGGTGGTCTTACAAATGCAATTTTTGTGGAAAAAATACATCTTATTTAATTAAAAAATAAGAAATCAGTAAAGTTAGCCCAATTTGTTCTATATTGTGAAAGATAATGTTATGCTGAGTAAACTGATTCCCAACATGTCATGCTTCAAAATTGGGCCCTCTTGTGGAATGGCGACAAACTTTGACCCTTAAAAATCTCCATAGGAGATGGGGGGCGTGGCGACCGAGCGCTAAGATGGACGCTTGAGCTGAGAGCTCCGTTCGACCACCGGAGAGAACAACTCTATAACGACTCCATTGGTGACATATTTCCACATAAACCTATCCATAACGTAGGGTAGACAGCTTCGCTTCTACCGAAGATGCCAAAAAATAGAAAGAGTCAGCAACCGCCGCGGAAACTTCCGAACCTTTTCAAGGCGCACGGAATCTCACAAAATGGCGCCGGTTCGTGCGTGACTGAAAATCAAGAGCAGGCCTCGCAACAATCTCACCTCCGAACGACTTCCCTCAGCGATTCCTCCTCAGGAACGAATAGCCCCACGACTAGAAGCCCAGCCAAACAAAGGCAACGGATATCTTCTCCTGAGGTAAACCGAGCGGACACGGAGGTAAGCGGATCCGCTCCCATAGGCCACGCTATACATCCACCGGCATCCGACCTGATTGCGGCCTACCCCACATCCGATCAACTGGTCTCAGATACGGTCCTTAAGGAGATGCTTATGTCACTCAAAGCCTCCATACAAGCTGACCTCACTGTAGAAATCACTAACTGCCATAGAGAAGTATTGGCACTAGGTAATAGAGTGGACCAAATGGAACGTAACATAGGGAAATGCACAACTTCTTTCAATACTTTAGTAGAGGCCCACAAATCCCATGATGAAGAAATAACATGGCTAAAGAGTAAAGTAGCAGACCTTGAGGACCGCTCTAGGAGGTGCAATATTAAAATCAGAGGTATTCCTGAAGCCATACCTCCAAACCAATTACTGCAGTATGTACACACGCTATTTTCCATCATTATCCCCACATTATCTCCTCAGGAACTGACCATTGACAGGATTCACAGAATCCCCAAGCCAGCATTTTTACCTGAAGGTACCCCTCGGGATGTTTTGCTCAAGATGCATTACTATCATATCAAGGAACAAATTATGACTGCGTTTCGTACTCGAGGCAACAACATATCTCAATATGCTGAATTGATCCTCCTCCCTGACCTTTCAAGACATACTCTGCAATTGCGCCGAAACTTAGCAACCATCACTAAGGCCTTACGCAACCACAATATACCACATAAATGGCGTTACCCAGCGAAATTGTCCATCTCACATGATGGTACCACGCACACAGTTACTACTTTAGCTGAAGGTATCGCACTCCTGCGTCAATGGGGCATACTTCCACAACAAAACCCTCTGGAACCACCTGCAACACAACTACGCCCTATTCCGGATGAGTGGCAAGTAGTTTCACACAGAAGAGCCCCCAAAAATGTCACTGATGGCAGTAAATAATCACACACCGTTGACAAATATGTTCTCTCCCTGGGCACAAGGATTTCTTCATCTTTCCTTGTTCTTACCCCTGACATTTGTCATTTTTGCAGCTTTGTTTGCATATGGATCGCTTATATGATTCTATTTTTATTGTTCTATATGTTATTGTTTATTTTTGTGGTTACACCCTTTGTTCCATTAGCACTGGACCTACACGTGATGGACTCTTCATCCCCTGTTCTACTACATCTCTAAATACCATAGCGGCATCTCTTCTGTCAATCTCCTGGAGCTCAGATGACTCTAATAATTCTCGAAGGATTCTGTGAGTACACTTACACATCTTTTTTTCTTACCTGAAAAATGACCATTACCTTTGTTTCCATTAATGCCAAAGGCCTCAACCACCCTGTGAAACGCTACTCACTGTGGACAGAAGCTCAGAAACTAAAAGCGGATATTTTATGTGTACAGGAAACTCATTTTCAACAGGACAACCATCCTAAATGTACACATAAAAACTACCCACATATATTCCTGGCAAATAACCCGAATAAAAAAAGCGGAGGTGTCCTTCTTGCCATCCGTGACACGGTCTCCTTCCATCTCAAGAAATCCATCACAGCCGACAATGGTCGCTATATTATTCTTCAGGGTGATATTAATTCTAAACCGTACACCATTGTATCTTTATATGCTCCAAACACCCGACAGATTAGGTTTTTAAATAGACTACTCCGTAAAATACAACCTATCCAATACGGCAGTCTCATTCTTTGTGGCGATTTTAACCTCATTGTCAACCCACAACTTGACACTTCTAATGCTAAACGCAACAACAACACCTGCCTAAATACGATCCTGCACTCTGAAAAACTGTACGACGTCTGGCGATGCACACATGGCAACGAGAAAGACTTTACCTTCTTCTCCCATGTACATGGGTCTTATTCCAGAATAGACTTTTTTTTGTCCGATCAATGGACCTTACAAAATGTTTCATCCTCTGAGATGCATGATATTACGTGGTCTGACCATTCTGCCATATCACTTTCTATTCATGAGAAGGGTGTCTCTCCCTCTTCACCCATCTGGCGCTGCAGTGTTAGATTACTACAGGACCCCGATACCAAAGAACTGATTTCTCAAAACCTTAAAACATATTTCCAACAAAATGAACATTCAGTAGAGAGTCCCTTCACACTCTGGAACGCCCACAAAGCGTTTATTAGAGGCGTCCTTATCCAGCTAGGAGCTAGAGCTAAAAAAAAGTATACTGCAACCATAGACTCCATTACTTCCGATATCCACAATTTAGAAACCCTCAACAAAGCATCTCCCTCTCACCAGCGGACTACCCAAATAACCTCTCTTAGAGAAAAATTGAGAGATCACTTGGCCCAAAACTATGATTTCTACCTTAGACGCTTGAAGTTACGTACCTATGCCTGTGCGAATAGAGCAGGTAAATACCTTGCCAATAGGATTAGAGCAATACGCACCAAAACTAGGATTTCCCATCTGATACACCCTACATCCCTTCATAAAGTAATCAATCCTCAAGAAATCGCAAACCAATTTGCACAATATTATAGTGAGCTTTACAACCTTAACACCGACCCCCACACTCCTCAACCCACTGTTCCCAAAATACAGCATTTTCTCAAAGATTTAGATCTCCCTAAACTCTCCGAATCACAGCTTGAATTGCTGAATTCACCGTTCACAAACCATGAAATAACATCAGTCATTACTTCACTCCCTCATGGGAAATCCCCAGGTCCTGATGGACTAAATAATGAATATTTTAAAACCTTTTCCACTATTCTTTCCACATATCTCCAAAAGATGTTCACACAGGCAGCACACTCAGCATCCTTTCCAAATGAAATGTTAAAAGCATACGTGACCACTATACCCAAACCTGGTAAAGATACCACTACCCCTAGTAATTTTAGACCTATTTCTCTCCTGAACACAGATATAAAGATCTACGCCAAACTTATCGCCCTTAGACTATCAGAGTTTATGCCTTCTTTAATTAAAAGCGTCCAGATGAGCTTCATCAGGGGGAGACAAACTTCTGATGCTACAAGACGTATTATTGACATTGTTCATTATGCTAATTTAACTAAAACTCCTTCTCTGCTGCTCTCCATAGACGCAGAGAAGGCGTTTGATAGGGTGGAGTGGTGTTACATGAAGGAAGTTCTACAAAAATTTGGCTTTCAAGGTTTTATCTCTAACGCAATGTTGGCTTTATATTCCAATCCATCCGCCCAAGTCTTAACAGCTGGAATGCTTTCTACACCTTTCCCTATTTCTAATGGCACTCGTCAGGGGTGTCCATTATCTCCAACCATTTTTAACCTTATGATAGAGCCTCTGGCGGAGGCCATTAGATCCCAGGCCGATATTGCTGGACACGTGTTAGGATCTCGTAACCACGTTATTAACCTGTTTGCCGATGACGTTGTACTGATGCTGACAAACCCGACCAGATCTCTCCCCTTAGTCCATGAAACTTTAAAAAACTTTGGTGAGATTTCGTACTATAAAGTTAACTTCGCCAAATCATTGATTCTAGATTTAGGAATTGACAAACGTATCAAACTCCAACTTCAAACCACTCTTCCATATGTATGGAAAGAAGATGGCATACCCTACTTAGGTATAACAATTACTAATTCCACAAAAACTCTAGTCTCCGTCAATATTAAGTCATTGCTTCTAAAGATAGATGAAACGCTCAAATGTATAGCCAAGACCGAATTATCCTGGATGGGCAGATTGGCAGCATGTAAGATGTTAGTTCTCCCTCTCATATTGTATATGTTCAGATCCATACCTATACCTATCCCAACCCATTTCCTTAAAACCTTGTCTACTACTCTGTGGAAATTCATATGGAATGGTAAAAAAGCTCGCTGCTCTCCTAGCAACCTGATTCCGCATAACCGAGTAGGTGGAGTAGGACAGATTGAAGTTTCTGATTATTTATGGGCATCTAGACTGGACCAACTCCAACACTGGTTCAAAACTATAGATTCACCACCTTGGGTTGAGCTGGAAAGGCATATAGCCCCAATACCAGATCTAGTGGCATTACTCGCGAGTGATGTCTGGAAACCCTGGGCTCTCCATTCCATGGCTCCCACCCTTATAGCCTCCCTACAAGCATGGAGGTTCTTCATACATCATACCCATAACTCTCAAAATGCTGTGGAATACAAATTTCCGCTTAGCCTGCTCGAGCATAAAATCCCTATGCTGTCCCTAAAACAGTTCCCCAACCATGGTATACATACCATCCAAGACCTATTGTCTAATGGTACAGCTCTTTCCAGCACACAGATTATGGCTCAATACAATCTCCCCAATAAGTACCAGTTTACATGTATCCAAGTGGCACATTTTCTAAAACGTAACCCTCCCCCTACTATAACAATGCCATCCAGTGCGTGGAACTTCTTAACTCGAGAACGCCCCACCAGGAAAGGCATTTCGCTTTTTTACTCCCTTCTACATGCTAAACAATCTTTTGTGAAAACAAAACCGATTGCTAAATGGGAGACGGATTTAGGGAAATCATTTACAGATGATCAGTGGACAACCACATTTCGAGAAATCCAAAAAGCCTCCAGTTCTATTAATCATTGGGCAATGACTATTAGAATAATTAACAGGTGACAATACACACCGTGTAGACTGGCAACATTTTTTCCATCTGCCCAAAATACATGTTGGAGAAATTGTGGACAGCTAGGACATCTACTGCACATGTTTTGGGAGTGTCCCAACTTGGTTAGTTACTGGAATCAAGTTTTCCAACTTATAACATCGCTCACGGGTATTGTCACTCACCCCAATCCATCCCTAGGAATTTTACATATGGGTATTGAAAAATTTCCGCATGATATGCGGATTGTTATTTCCAACATCCTTCTTTCTGCTAGATCCATGATATTACAACATTGGAAAACTGCCATGACGGTAAACATCTCTGACCTGATTAGAAGAGTGAACCAACACCACACTATAGAGCGTGCTCTTGCCATAAATGCATTGAAGTGCGATCTATTTGATAAGCAATGGAAAATTTGGACCAACAAATATAAGAATTCTGTGAACTAGATCTTAACCCTGATAAGATATATCCTGTGTAGTAACCAGTATTTGCATTATTGTTTATGTAACCACCTACTTACCCGTTTCTTTTTCACCCTTTCTTTCCCTCTCCCCTCTTCCCTCCCTCTATTACAATTGTAAAAGTCAACATGTCCTGTACCACTCACCTTTGTATATCCTTTATAAACTAATAAAAATTTATTGAAATGAAAAATCTCCATAGGCAACATATAAACATGTCTACAAGTTACCAGTTTTAAGTTACAGAGGATTGCTTGAATTATTGCTCTCATTCTAATGATCGCAGCGATACCTCACATGTGTTTGAACACTGTTTACATATGCAGGAGCGACTTATGTATGCGTTCACTTCTGCGTGCGAGCCCAGAGGGACAGGGTGCTTTAATTTTTTTGTATTATTTATTTTACTTTTTTATTTTTACACTGTCCCTTTAAAAAAAAATTGGATCCTCTTTATTCCTATTACAAGGAATGTAAACATCCCTTTTAATAGAAAAAAAAGCACGACAGTACTTCTTTAATGTGAGATCCGGAGTAAAAAAGACCACAGATCTTACATTTCCACTTAAAAGCAATAAAGGAAAAAAAAAGTATTTTTTTTTTTCAATAAAAATTTTCTATCCCTTTAAGGACGTTGGGCAGAAGTGATGCTTGACGTTGCCTCCATCATCCAATGGCACAGAGTCGAGTGGGGGCCATCATACCCTCACTAGACTTCCTGTCTATCAGGGGAAAGGATCAGATTGTCTCTACTGCTACCGATGGCTCTGGTAAGTAGCAGAGATGACCAGGATGTGGCAGGAGTGGAGGGCACTTCTTCCGTCACAAATAAAAGCAGAAAATCCACCGCAGAGACCACTTTTATCGTAAAGCAGACCACTCGCTGTGGAGAAAAATACTGGGGTTATGGCAGCTATCCATAAACACAGTATATTTCTGTGCATTACTGCACATTTAACACAATATATTTTAGTGTGTTAGTGCACGTTTAATGCAATATATTTCTGTGTGATACTGCATGTTTAACACAGTATATTTCAGGGAATTACGTGCCATTTAATGCAGTTTATTTCAGTGTGTTTCGTGCCATTTAATGCAGTATACTTATGTGTGTTACTGCAAGTTTAACACAGTATATTTCTGTGCATTACTGCAAGTTTAACGCAGTATATTTCAGTGAATTACTGCATGTTTAACGTAGTATATTTCTGTGTGTTATTGCATGTTTAATGCACTATATTTAAGTACATTACATGCTAATTAACGCAGTATATTTTAGTGTGTTACGTGCCATTTAACACAGTATATTTACCATATTTATCTGCGTATAACAATCACTTTTTTCCCCTAAAATCAAGGGGAAATTGGGGGTGCGTGTTATACGCTGATCCCCCGCTGTTGCTAACCCTTTCTGCCATTCTCTGGGGCTTCCGGGTATTTTCGTTCTTGGCTATCTTCGGCCATTCTCGGCTATTTTCGGCTGCACTTAGCTGTTCTCGGCGGCTTTCGGAAAGCTGAAAGCCGAAAGCCGATGGCTGAGAACTACCGAGCGTCGCCGAGATACACAGGACATCCGCTCTGTATCTCGGTGGCGCCATTTTTAACCACTTTCCGACCAGCACACGACGATGTACGTCGACAGAATGGCACGGGCAGGCATATTGGCGTACAGGTACGTCCAATATTCAATGCCACCCTGCCATCGGGAGCACGCCGGTCGGGACCCCTGTGAGTCCAGTCGCGGGACCCGCGGACTCGATTCGCCGTGGGCATCCCCGCGATCGTCTCACGGAGCGGCCGAATGGAGGAAATGCTGTGTAAACAACATTTCTTCATTCTGTCTAGCAACTAGTGACGCTGATCTCTGCTCCATGTGATTGGAGCAGAGATCAGTGTTCACTAAATGAAAGCCCAACCCCCCCACAGTTAGTAACACACCCCTAGGAACACTTAACCCCTACACTGCCACCCACTGGTTAACCCTTTCACTGCCAGTGTCATTTACACAGGAATCACTGCATTTATATAGCAGTGATTACTGTATAAATGACAATGGTCCCAAAAATGTGTCAAAAATGTCTGATGGGTCTCCCACAATGTCGCAGTCACAATAAAAATCGCTGATCGCCGCCATTACTAGTAAAAAAAAATAATAAAAAATGATTAATAAAAATGCTATAAAACTATCCCTATTTTGTAAACGCTATAACTTTTGCGCAAACCAATCAATAATCGCTTATTGCGATTTTTTTACCAAAAATACGTAGAAGAATACGTATGGGCCTAAACTGAGGGAAAAAATGTTTTTTTATATATTTTTGGGGGATATTTATTATAACAAAAAGTAAAAAATTATGCGTTTTTTTCAAAATTGCCGCTCTATTTTTGTTTATAGCGCAAAAAATAAAAACCGCAGAGGTGATCAAATACCACCAAAAGAAAGCTCTATTTGTGGGAAAAAAAGGACATCAATTTTGTTTGGGAGCCACGTCGCACGACCGCGCAATTGTCAGTTAAAGCGACGCAGTGCTGAATCGCAAAAAGTGGTCTGGTCTTTGACCAGCAAAATGGTCCGGTCTGCAAGTGGTTAAACGGCAAAGACACTGACAAGACTGCAAATGACTGACAAGGCTGCAATGCAAGGCTGCAAATGACTGACAAGGCTACAAACAACTAACAAGGCTGCAAATGACTGACAGGGCTGCAATGCAAGGCTGCAAATGACACTGACAAGGCTGCATTGAAGGGCATTTAAATGTAAGTTTTTTTCCTTAAACTTCTCTCCCAAAAGTTTTTTTCTTTTAAATTCCCTCCTAAACTTGGGGTGCGTGTTATACGCTGGCACGTGCTATACGCCAATAAATACGGTATGTGTGTTAGTGCGCGTTTAACACGGTCCTTTTATGTGTGTTACTGCATGTTTAATGCAGTATATTTCTGTGCTTTACTGCATGTTTAAAGAGGAAGTAAACCCTGATGGGTTTACTTCCTCTTTTTTTCCCTGCAAAGGTAAAGCATAATGGACTACTATGCATCGCATAGTAGCTCATTATGTGTCACTTACCTGACACAGGAGCCAGCGAAGTCGCCGCTGTCCCCTGTAGTCCGCCGCATCCATCTTGCTGGTGGCATCTCACAGCTCCGACGAATGACAGCGGCGAAGCCGCGATGACGTCACTCCCGCGCATGCGCACGGGAGTCGCGTCTCGCAGTTCCGCCGCTGCCATTCGGCGAAGCCGCGATGACGTCACTCCCGCGCATGTGCACGGGAGTCGACAAATTAGGCAAATCCATTCTTGGACTTGCCGCATTTAGTGCGCCTGCGCGCCGCTGTCTACGGTGCATGCGCCGTAGACAGTGGTGCCCATTTTCGGGCAAATATCTCCTAAACCATATAGGTTTAGGAGATATTGCTTGGACCTACAGGTAAGCCTTAATCTAGGCTTACCTGTAGGTCAAAGTGGTTTGAAAGGGTTTACTTCCTCTTTAAGCAGTATATTTCAGTGCTTTACGTGCCTATTAACACAGTATATTTATGTGCGTTGGTGCACATTTAAAGCAGTATATTTCAGTGCATTAGTGCACGTTTAACGCAGGGTAGTTCAGCGTGTTTCAGGCTGTTTAATGCAGTATATTTCAGTGTGTTACTGCACATTTAACGTAGTATATTTTTGTGTGTTACAGCACATTTAATACAGTATATTTCTGGGTCTTACTGCATGTTTAACGCAGTATATTTCAGTGGTTTATGTGCCATTTAACGGAGTATATTTCAGTGGTTTATGTGCCATTTAACACATTATAGTTCTGTGCATTAGTCCACATTTAAGGCAGTATATTTCTGTGTGTTACTGCATGTTAACGCAGTATATTTCTGTGCATTTTAGTGCACGTTTATCACAGTATATTTCTGTGCGTTAGTGCACTTTTTCCACAGTATATTTCAGTATGTTACTGTACATTAACCACATCAGCCCCGGACCAATTGTCAGCCTAAGGACCAGAGGTCTTTTTACAATTTTGCACTGCACTGTTTAACTGGTAATTGCGCGGTCATGCAATGTTGTACCCAAACGAAATTTGCGTCCTTTTCTTCCCACAAATAGAGATTTCTTTTGATGGTATTTGATTGCCTCTGCGATTTTTATTTTTTGCGATATAAATGGAAAAAGACCGAAAATTTCGAGAAAAAAAAGATATTTTCTAATTTTTGTTATAAGAAAAAGCTCAACATGACGGACGCATCCCGTTAGAGCTCCGCTCTCACTGCCGCTATCCCGAGCAATAGCACTGCATACCCAGTCGGTAATCGCCTCGATTCTTGAGGACCCACGTAGCGGATCGCCCTGTGCCTCCCTCGGAATGGTTCTGACCGGCCACCGGGGCAAAAATAAGCCGAAACCAATCAAAGAAGCACTGGCGCGTGCTTCCTCCAAGATGGTGGCGAAGGCCTCAGCGGCGGCCCAGCTCACTACCAACCCGCAGCACCAGGAGAGCAGCGATGAGGAGGACATCTCTACAGAATACACGAGCATACCGCAACCTACCCCACAGACAGGTATGTCTCAAGCAGACTTTCTGAAACACATGGAGACCATGCTCCACAAGGCCCTCAAAGCCACATCCGACCAAATAACAGATAGACTAACCCGCGAGATCCGTGACCTAGGCCAGCGCACAGCAGACCTCGAGACGAGGGCGGACGACACGGAACTCACCATACAAGAACTGGTCCGTGACCAAGCTAGCCTCCGAGATGACAACGCAGTCCTCCTATCTCGTTTAGAGGACGCAGAAAACCGCTCACGAAGATCAAATCTTCGTCTTCGTGGCATCCCCGAGACAGTGGACGACCTGCAGTCTTTTACGACCGCTCTTTTTCAGGAACTGTCCCCGTCGATTCCGATCGAACGTCTTGAATTCGATCGGATTCATAGGGCACTAACACGTCGTCAACCCGAAGGCCCTCCCCGAGATATAATAGTGAAACTTCACTACTTCCGAACGAAGGAGCAACTGATTTCGGCCGCACGAAACAAGCAAGACCTGCTATTCCAAGGCCACACATATCAACTCTTCACTGATCTTGCACCCTCGACGATTGCGAAGAGACGTGCCATGAAACCGCAGCTCCAAATATTGATGCAACATCAGATAAAATATGCTTGGAGCTTCCCTTTTGCGCTCCACTTCTCCTTCCAAGGTCAACAACATACCTGCTCGTCATCCGAGGCCTTACAGAACCTATTGGAATCTCTCCACCTCGTGGCACCTGAACCTCAAGATACATCTCTCCCCCGCACTCCAGCTCGTCCTGCTCCCTACTCCTACGCAGCTACACCAAGACGGAATCGTCCAGCTACCCCAAGCTCCTATTCTGCTAAGCGGGACACCCCGAAACGTCCCTCCAGCGTAAGCCTCCCTAGCCCGAAGGTTTTTATCCCCCGCTGAGAAACACCCTTACCAGCTTTTTTGCCCAACTTTTTGCTTAGGCGTCCTCTCTTTTTTGAGCCGTCAGTTCCTGGGACTTGCAAACCCTGTTATTCTTACGGTATTCTATTTATCTCTTTTTCCCTTTTTTTTTTTCTTCCCCTTTTTTTTTTTTTTTATTGTTTGTTTTAGCATGGACATCTCTACCATTCATATGACTCTTATAATAGCCATATTGTAAAGCAAATTATATACCCCCCTCCCCCCCCCTTTTTTTTATTTCCCCCCCCCCCCCCCCTTTTTTTTTTTTTTTTTTTTTTTTATTATATCCATATATATTCTTTTTGATCTATTTTTCATCCCCCATACTGTTCCTATACGGTTTACTTTTTACTATGACTGGAACCTCTTTACACCCTTTTTTATGTATATTTGAAATGCCACATTTATCTGGTAGAGCTTGTTATTATTAAGTTTTGTTTTCTTAAACTGTACTGTTCAATGTTACTTTTACGGGTATGCGGCGGTGAGCCGTCACTGCTCCCCCCATTTGTTGATGCACACTCCGCTTGTCTGGCAACTGGCCGAGTGGACCGCAACACCAACTTGTTGGGCGGTGTGCCTTTGCTCACACCGCCTCATACCTCTCCCCCCTCTCCTGCACAACCTTTTCATGCTCTCTCCTTTTCTTTTCCTCTGCTTTACCTCTCCCCTCCCTTTCCTCCTCCATGGCTGGTCGGCCCGCTCGGGCCCTGATGGGTCCCCCGAACATACTCCTTTCCTCACGCGATGGCCCCCCTAAACATCTTGTCCTTAAATGTTAAAGGACTCAACTCACCACAAAAACGGGTCAAGGCATTTCGCACTTTTCTTACCTTGAAGGCCGGCATAGTGGCCCTTCAGGAAACCCATTTCTCTACGCACGCTACCCCCAAATTCTTTCACTCTAAATATCCCCAAGTCTTTACGGCCTCTGCAGACACAAAACACAGAGGGGTCCTTCTTGCCTTTCATCACACCCTTCTATTCACCCCAGAACCGAAATTAAAGACCCTGAGGGTCGATACCTTATACTCACAGGTCTACTTCAGGACACGGCTGTTACAATAGTTTCCTACTACGCCCCTAACACGAATCCCAACCCATTCTTCTCCCATCTTCTCCAGGTCATCCGAACTCATCAAGTAGGAGCCCTATTCATGTGCTGTGATTCCAACCAAGTTCTTTACCCCCACCTCGATAGGTCACCCTACTCCCCGGAGCAACTTGCTCCTTCCATGAAACTCCGTAAACAATTCCAAAAGGCGGCACTGGTAGACACCTGGAGAGAATGTAACCCCCTTAAGAAAAACTATACCTTCTATTCTAATCCCCATAAGTCTTTCTCTAGAATAGACCATATCTTTATGCCCGTCACTTCTGCTCCCACTCTCCTCCACTCACGCATCTACCCCATCACTTGGTCAGACCACTGCGCTACACTCACGGCTGTTTCCTCCATTATCCCTCCTCCCGTTAGTAGAGAATGGAGCATGAACGAAACTCTCCTTTCCAATCCATCATATTGTTTAGATATCCAAGTAGCCCTCACGGAATACCTCACCCATAACACCACCCCAGGCATCTCCCCCACTCTCCTCTGGGAAGCTCACAAACCGGTTATTAGGGGCACGTGTATCTCTGTCGCCTCACAATTCCGGAAGATCAGGCAAGAGCGATCCTGCCAATTAGAGGCCACCCTCCACCGACACTATCTCTCTTTCCAATCTGACCCCACAACTACCAATAGGTTGGCGTTTGAGAAATCAAAACTAGAGTTAGACCTACTTTTAACTGAAGAGGCTGACAAACAGATCCGTAGATCCTTTCACACTGCCTACATCAAAGCCAACAAACCTGATACCTTTTTAGCGATGCGTTTACGGAACCCCGAGAAATCATATAAACCCATCAGACTTCGACTACCACAGAGAGGTCCCACTAGTAACCCTGCTAAAATTCTTACTGAGTTCAGCACTCAATTGTCAAAGCTATACACAGCCAAAACATCCTTCTCTACCTCTCAAGCTGATGCCCTGTTCCATTCTCTACAACTACCCCAGCTATCCCCTACAAATCTCGACATAATGGAAGCCCCCATTACTTTGGCTGAGGTACTGGCGGCCATCAAATCTCTCAAACCTCATAAGCATCCTGGACCCGACGGCCTTCCTGCAGCCTACTACAAAAAATTCTCCGACACATTAGCCCCAATTCTTACAAATTCCTTTAATTCTATCCTTCAGGGTCGGTCTCTGGGCAGGGACTCATTGACAGCTATCATTACCATGATCCCCAAACCCAATTCCGACAACTCAATTTGGTCCAACTTTAGGCCCATCTCTTTGCTCAATGTGGACGTCAAGATCCTTGCCAAGGTCTTGGCTCTACGCCTGAACCCGCTTATAGGTGGATTGATACATAAAGACCAAGTGGGATTCATCCCCCAGAGGCAAGCTAGTGACAATATCCGTCGTGTGATCCTCATCCAGCATATAGCAAAATCGAGAAACATCCCAATGCATTTGCTTTCGCTTGACATACGCAAAGCATTCGACACAGTATCCTGGCAATACCTTCACTATATTTTACAACTTTGGGGTTTCGGCCCCCATTTTCTAAGTTGGATAAACGCTTTGTATGCCTATCCCCAAGCCTACGTTAGATATGCTGGCTCACGCTCATCGCCCTTTCCCATTCAAAGGGGGACGAGACAGGGATGCTCCCTCTCCCCCATCCTATTTGCGTTAGCAATAGAACCTCTGGCGGCTCTGATTAGAGCTCATCCCGACATACGTGGTCTCGAGCTAGCCTCAATAACACATAAGTTATGCTTGTTTGCCGACGACGCTCTACTTTTCGTCACAACCCCCCACATTACTTTACCAAACCTCTGTAAACTTTTAGATAGCTTTGCTGCAATATCAGGCCTAGAAGTCAATCAAACTAAGTCCAAGGCCCTCAATGTGTCCCTGCCAACAGCTGACCTTAAACGGCTACAAAGTAATTTTCCTTTCTTATGGTCCACATCATCCATCCCTTACCTAGGCATCCAATTGACGAACGACCCGTCCTCCCTCTACCGTACAAATTACCTTCCCTTACTCAAGAGATTTACGAACATCATGGCTTCATGGCAGCCGCTTTGTGTCTCGTGGCTGGGTAGAATTACAGCGGTCAAGATGTCTCTTCTACCTAAATTACTCTACCTCTATAGAGTTCTCCCTATCACGGTTCCCCCATACTTTCATCGTATCGTACAAAATAAAACACTTAAATATATTTGGGAACCGACCAGACCGAGAATTGCTAGATCTGTTCTCTTCCGCCACAAGACACAGGGTGGCCTAGGGGTGCCCAACTTTTTACTGTATTATAGAGCTGCTCAGGTAGCTCAACTAGCTCTTTACCACGCTAAGTCGGAAATCCCCCTGTGGGTTAGCCTTGAAGCTGTAGATGTTCACCCCATTGCCATCTCTAACCTACTCTGGTTGCCCCGTTCCAAGAGGGGCTCCCTTACAAACCCAGTCACTACGCACTCCCTGAAAATTTGGGACGCCTCTCGCAAATCCTCCGCACTCATATCCTCGCACACCCCACTATTATCTATTTTTGGTAACCCGCTCTTCCCCCCGGCTTTCACTGAACCAGGCCTCTTTACAACCTGGTTCGGAGCAGGCATAACCAGAGTCCTAGACCTCTTGAGAGGCGGAGTGCCAAAAACATTCCATGAACTCCATGAACAGTATCACCTCCCCCGTGCGGAATACTTCCGTTACCTTCAGGTATTACATTTCCTACAATCCCTTCCTAAGCCCAGCCCGACCCAACACCACATATCATTCTTTGAAAAAATATGCGACTCAGACCCACATGCCCCAGGTATCATATCGCAACTATATGCTCACCTTAATCTCCCCCCCCGTCCCTCCCACCATACGCAACAAGATGGTTGACTGATCTGTCTAAAGACCTAGACGCTGACACCTGGGGCGAGATTTGGACTAATACCAAGAACGCATCTCAAAATGTTGTCGCCTCAGAGGCCAATTTTAAAGTATTGATGCGTTGGTACCTAGTTCCAGCTAGAATCGCCAAATACGTTCCAGGATACTCGGCATTATGTTTTAGGGGCTGTAACACTGTTGGCACCCACCTGCACATTTGGTGGACGTGTCCGGTAGCCCAGCAATTCTGGGTAGCGGTCTTCCACATGGCATCCACTTTATTTAAACTCACTTTACAGCCAGACCCTGTTTTCGCTCTACTTAATAAATCACCCGAATGTTGCACTCGTAATCAACTGAAACTTTTTCTCCAGCTTACCACTGCAGCGAAACAAACCATAGCACACGCCTGGAAATCCCCAACTTTACCCCTGTCTGCCGTTAAAAATAGGGTAACACAGGCCATGATTCACAGTAGGACTGAAGCCAAATTCTTAGACCGTCTCCCCAAGCACAATAAAATCTGGCAACCATGGGCCGATCACTTTTTGCCTGTTGATGTCCATTTAGATACATCAGACTACTGATATAACATGTTCAATACTGCCCGAACCTTTGTTCTTTATGGACCCCTGTGCCCGGGCGCGCCGGCCAGCCCTACCCCTCCTGCCTCACACCACTTCCCCATCTCTGTTCCTCCTAGTCTCTCTTTCACACCTCTTTCCTTCCTTCCCCGACCTTTATTATGTCCCCCCCACCGAAAATTGTCTATCACGCAAGCTGACGATCCCTATCCGGGATTGACCCACAAACTTAGGAAGGTTCATTACCTCGTCCTTAAGTGTCTATTACCTTATATTCTTCCAGTTCACACATTTGTTGTGCATTTTTGAATGTATCATTTCATGTCCACTCTGCTTTACTGCTCGGGTCTTGACACCCGTTGTATTTACAAAGTTTTTGATACATTGTCACAAAATGTTCTGTAATCCTGCACACCAAATATTGATCCACGCTGTGTAACTGTTATGATGCATGTTAATAAAATATGTTTCAAGAAGAAAAATCGAATAAACTCAATTTTAGTCATACATTTAGGGCAAAATGTATTCAGCCACATGTCTTTAGTAAAAAAAAAGTCAATAAGTGTATATTTATTGGTTTGCGCAAAAGTTATAGCGTCTACAAACTAGAGTACATTTTCTGGAATTTACACAGCTTTTAATTTATGACTGCCTATCTCATTTCTTGAGGTGCTAAAATGGCAGGGCAGTACAACCCCCCCAAATGACCCCATTTTGGAAAGTAGACACCCCAAGGAAATTACTGAGGGGCATGTTGAGCCCATTGAATATTTTTTTGTCCCAAGTGATTGAATAATGACACAAAAAAAAAAGTTTACAAAAAGTTGTCACTAAATGATATATTGCTCACACATGCCATAATTATATGTGTAATTGCACCCCAAAATATATTCTGCTGCTTCTCCTGAGTAGGGGGATACCACATATGTGGGACTTTTTGGGAGTCTAGCCACGTACGGCACCCCGAAAACCAGTCACTGCCTTCAGGATTTCTAAGGGTTACAATTTTTGATTTCACTCCTCACTACCTATCACAGTTTCGAAGGCCATAAAATGCCAAAATAACACAAACCCCCCCCCCCCCCAAATGACCCCATTTTGGAAAGTAGACACCCCAAGGAAATTGCTGAGGGGCATGTTGAGCCCATTGAATATTTTTTTTTGTCCCAAGTGATTGCTGTTTAACATTGTATATTTCTGCACATTACTGATCATTTAGCACAGTATATTTCAGTACGTTACGTGCCATTTAACCACTGAAGGACCAAACTTATTTTTTACACTTTAAAATAATTTTTGTTTGCTAGCAAATTATTAATATATATATATATATATATATATATATATATATATATATTTCAGGCACCTTAGAGAAGTAAATGACAGTCGTTGCAATACTTTATGTCACACTATATTTGAGTGGTGGTCTTACAAATGCAATTTTTGTTGAAAAAATACATCTTATTTAATTAAAAAATAAGAAATCAGTAAAGTTAGCCCAATTTTTTCTATATTGTGAAAGATAATGTTATGCTGAGCAAATTGATTCCCAACATGTCATGCTTCAAAATTGGGCCCTCTTGTGGAATGGCGACAAACTTTGACCCTTAAAAATCTACATAGGCAACATATAAACATGTCTACAAGTTACCAGTTTTAAGTTACAGAGGATTGCTTGAATTATTGCTCTCATTCTAATGATCGCAGCAATACCTCACATGTGTTTGAACACTGTTTACATATGCAGGAGCGACTTATGTATGCATTCACTTCTGCGTGCGAGCCCAGAGGGACAGGGTGCTTTAATTTTTTTGTATTATTTATTTTACTTTTTTATTTTTACACTGTCCCTTTAAAAAAAAATGGATCCTCTTTATTCCTGTTACAAGGAATGTAAACATCCCTTTTAATAGAAAAAAAGCACGACAGTACTTCTTTAATGTGAGATCTGGAGTCAAAAAGACCACAGATCTTACATTTCCACTTAAAAGCAATAAAGGAAAAAAAAAGTATTTTTTTTTCAATAAAAATTTTCTATCCCTTTAAGGACGTAGGGCAGAAGTAATGCTTGACGTTGCCTCCATCATCCAATGGCACAGAGTCAAGTGGGGGCCATCATACCCTCATTAGACTTCCTGTCTATCAGGGCAAAGGATCAGATTGTCTCCACTGCTACCGATGGCTCTGGTAAGTAGCAGAGATGACCAGGATGTGGCAGGAGTGGAGGGCACTTCTTCCGTCACAAATAAAAGCAGAAAATCCACCGCAGAGACCACTTTTATCGTAAAGCAGACCACTCGCTGTGGAGAAAAATACTGGGGTTATGGCAGCTATCCATAAACACAGTATATTTCTGTGCATTACTGCACATTTAACACAATATATTTTAGTGTGTTAGTGCACGTTTAATGCAATATATTTCTGTGTGATACTGCATGTTTAACACAGTATATTTCAGTGAATTACGTGCCATTTAATGCAGTTTATTTCAGTGTGTTTCGTGCCATTTAGTGCAGTATACTTATGTGTGTTACTGCAAGTTTAACACACATTAACACTTTTTCCCCTAAAATCAAGGGGAAATTGGGTGTGCGTGTTATACGCTGATCCCCCGCTGTTGCTAACCTTTTCTGCCATTCTCTGGGGCTTCCGGGTATTTTCGGCCGTACTCGGCCGTTCTTGGCTATCTTCGGCCATTCTCGGCTATTTTCGGCTGCACTTAGCTGTTCTCGACGGCTTTCGGAAAGCTGAAAGGCGAAAGCCGATGGCTGAGAACTACCGAGCGTCGCCGAGATACACAGGACATCCGCTCTGTATCTCGGTGGCGCCATTTTTTTTTTTTTTCCCTTTCTATTTTTATTTTCAATTATTATAAAGCATTACACATAGTTAAACAATTTCAAACATATATATATTGCTTACATACATAATAATCACATTTATTATTTTATTTCCTCTTCCCTCCCTCCAAAAAAAAAGGGAAAAACAGAAAGGAGGAAAGGGGGAAAATGTACAACTAACCTCTCCCCTCCCCCACTTCTCTCTCCTCTCTCCTCCGTGGATCCCTCCCTCCCCTTTCTTTCCTCCTAATTCCTCAATTTTTTACCAATTTCCTATGCTGTCTCCAGGGAGTCCAAACCAGGAGGCACCTTTCATATGTATCTAATTCTTGTGCTAAAAGTATCTCCATCCTCTCTATGTTATCCATTTCTAGAGCCCATTCATTTATCGTAGGAGACTGGGTTGATCGCCAGTGCCGTGGTATCACAGTTCTTGCCGCCGTCAACCAGTATCCTAAAAGATTATTTTTAACGTTTTTATATGTTCTTGGTAACATAGAGAGAAGGGTGATTTGTGGTGTATTTGGAATTACCTCCCCAGTGACTGTTGTATATAATTGCATAAGCTTTTCCCAAAATCTAAAAATTAGGGGGCATTCCCACCAAATGTGGAGCAATGTGCCCTTGTCTCTATGGCACCGCCAACATATATCTGATTTTTCTGGGTATATACGATGGAGTGTCACTGGGCTCCAGTACCATCTTGAGAGCAATTTGTAATTCGTCTCTTGTGCTTTAATCGACGGTGATAAACAGTGAGAAAAATTAAATGCCTTCTCCCATTCCCCAACCTCAATTTGAGCGTTGATCTCATTAACCCATTTATTTATATATTCTGGGGACTCCGGGTGATTTTTAATAATAAACATCTTATACAGTACTGATATAACATGATTTGGTTTTTGATCTTGTGTCAGGAGAGTTTCAAGTTGTGTTAAATCTCTACCCAGAGACTTACTTGAATGAATTGTACACCAAAATGACCGCAACTGCCAAAACTCCAACATTTGCATAAGTGATGGTCGCTGTGTAGGGAATAGATTTAATAAAGACGGAATGGTCCCCTGGCATAAAATATTACTCAGTCTATAATGGGATTCCCTATTCCATATAAGAAAACTTGTCCTATTTAATGCGGGTGGAAATAAAGGATTACCAAATAAAGGTGTCATAGGTCCTTCATAGGAGGAAAGTTCCAATTTTATAGCTGTTTTGCCCCATATATTCAACACATGAGATGTGAGGTAAGGCATAGACTCTAACAACTCTCGATTTAAATTACTACCAGACAAATCTAACCATGGCAACACCTTTAAATCCAATTGATTCAACCCTTGTTCTATTTTTACCCATTGTTTGGTTTCCGAGCAATAAAACCAGTCCACCAGTCTAGTCAAAACAGCCGAGACGTAATAATAATATAGATCAGGTGCACCCGCACCTCCTTTCGTTTTTGGTAATGATAATAATTTCTTTTGTAATCTTGTTTTTTTATGTCCCCAAATAAATTTTGTAAAAGCCGATTGTAAAGTGGAGAAAAATGATCTACGGACACCAATTGGGATAGTTTGAAAAAAATACAAAAACCGCAGTATTATATCCATTTTCAATATATTAATCCTCCCAAACCATGAGTATTGCTTAACATCATATTTTTTTAGATCTTGTAAGGTACGTTGCAGAAGAGGAACATAGTTCATTGAGTATAAATGATTTGAGTCCGGGGTGATTTTAACACCTAAATATTTTACAGCTGCAGAGCAAATCCTAAACATAAAATTAGCTCTCAACATTGCAACCTGTTCGGGTACGAGCGACACATTAAGGATTTCTGATTTTGATACATTCACTTTAAAATTGCTCAGTTTCCCAAACCGCTGGAATTCAGATAACACAGAGGGAATTGCAATGTTTGGATTAGTGATATAAAGTAATAGATCACCAGCAAACAAAGCCATTTTTATTTCCCTCTGTTTTATCTGGAAATGGAAGAGTTCCGTCTAATAGCCGTCGCTAAATATTCCATTACTATAACATAGAGTAAAGGGGATAACGGGCATCCCTGACGGGTACCATTTTGTATATTAAAACTTGTTGTCAATGAACCATTAATTTTTATTCTAGCTACCGGTTTAGTATATAGTGCCATGATCTTATGGAATATATTTGACCCCAGTCCTATTTGCATTAAATAATGTTTAAGGAAGGGCCATCCCACCCGATCAAATGCCTTTTCTACATCAACTGAAAGAAGGCATACTGGAATTTTAGCCCTTTGTGCATAATTCATCAACAAAAAAGTTTTAATCGTGTTATCGCGTGCTTCTCTACTTTGAACGAATCCTACCTGATCCGTATGTATTAAGCTTGGAAGAAGTGGTTGAAGACGGAATGCAATCAGTTTAGCATATATCTTTAAATCTATCCCAATCAACGATATAGGTTGATAACTAGAGCAAAGTGTTAAATCCTTTTCTGGTTTGGGAATTAAAGTGATATGAGATTCCAAAGTCTGTGTTGGAAATAGGTTCGTAAAAAAGATAGAATTAAACACTTGAAGCATAAACGGGGCTATATGTTCTTTAAACGTCTTATAAAATTTTGATGTAAACCCGTCAGGACCTGGACTCTTATTTGTTGGAGTATTGGCAATTACTTCTAGTAGTTCTTCAAGTGAAAATGGAGAATCCAAAGATTCCCCAGTAACACTATCTATTGTCGGAATAGCGCTCTCCCGCACATATTCCCCAATAATATTGTCTCCAGCTCCTATATCCTCCAATAATGATGATGGGGTCAAATTATAGAGGGCTGAGAAGTATTCCCTAAAAGTTTTTTGAAGCTCACGTGGATCTGATGTCAGTTCTCCTGATGATTTTTTTATACTTGGTATAAAAGTCTGTGATTGACGTGGGTGTAACATATCAGCCAACATTTTCCCACACTTATTCTCAAATCTATATCTTCCCACTGCACGTCTTTGTCGGTATGAGCCCTGAGATGATTTGAATAACTGTAATAAAGATATCCTTGTAGAGAAAATATTGGCTGATATATCTGGAGAACAGTGGGCTTTATGTCGAGTTTCCAAAGAATGAAGTTTTAATAACGTATTTTCGATAATTTTTGATTTATCCTGTTCATGGTCGGAGATAAAATTATCAATCGCCTCCGCAATTGCTTTATGACAGATTTGATCTTGCATAAGTGTGTCATTCAAACGCCACGATCAATTGGTACCCTGAATCTGGGGGGGGTGCTATTGTTAAAAATACTGGTGAATGGTCGGACCAAATGAATGATCCGATTTCTATAGAAGGGTTCCATTCCAATATCTTAGGACCAGTTAAAAAAAAATATATTCTGCTATATGTTTTATGTGCTAAAGAAAAGTATGCATAGTTATGATCTTTAGGGTTTAGGGTCCGCCAGAGATCCACCAACCTATGTTCAAAAAGTTTGTTTTTGAGTGCCCTCAAATGAGAATATGAAATATTTGATCGTTGAGCTGACGTATCTAGTGAAGGGTCCAGAGCTAGGTTAAAATCTCCTCCCACGATAACCGTACCTTCTGCAAAATCCGCTAAGAGGCCAAGATAACTCACGATTGTCTTAGTTTGATCATAATTTGGAATATAAAAGTTTGCAATTGTGAAGATTTTATCCCACAATCTGATTTTAAGAAACAGATATCTTCCATTTAAATCAGCTCTATATTCCAAATCCTGAACTGGTAAGTGCTTGTGAAAAGCAATAGAGACCCCTCTTGATTTTGAGCTCGACATAGTGCTATGGAACCATTGCGAATAGTGTTTACGAGAATACACTGGAATATTATCACTTCTAAAGTGGGTCTCTTGAAAGATTATAATATCTACCTTAGCTTTATGTAGACTATATAAAATCTGACCTCTTTTTGATTTATTATTAAGACCTTTAATATTGTAGGTACATAATTTCAGTGACACTGGCGAGGAGGAAATCGCTGCCATATCAAATTATGAGGGAACTAAAGAAAACGGAAGAGAGAGGGAAAAAGAAAGAGGAGAAAAAAAAAAAAAAAACACCCCCGGCACAACAATTACAGAGTTGTGCTCTCTAAAATTGGAGAAGCTCCTTCTCCCCGATCCCCAAGTTACCCAGGGAAACGTTAACTAATTACCCAAGAAAAATTTTAAACGGCAAAGACACTGACAAGACTGCAAATGACTGACAAGGCTGCAATGCAAGGCTGCAAATGACTGACAAGGCTGCAAATGACTGACAAGGCTACAAACAACTAACAAGGCTGCAAATGACTGACAGGGCTGCAATGCAAGGCTGCAAATGACACTGACAAGGCTGCATTGATGGGCATTTAAATGTAAGTTTCTTTTCCTTAAACTTCTCTCCTAAAAGTTTTTTTCTTTTAAATTCCCTTCTAAACTTGGGGTGCGTGTTATACGCTGGCACGTGCTATACGCCAATAAATACGGTATGTGTGTTAGTGCGCGTTTAACACGGTCCTTTTATGTGTGTTACTGCATGTTTAATGCAGTATATTTCTGTGCTTTACTGCATGTTTAAGCAGTATATTTCAGTGCTTTATGTGTCGTTTAATGCAGTATATTTCAGTGCTTTACGTGCCTATTAACACAGTATATTTATGTGCGTTGGTGCACATTTAAAGCAGTATATTTCAGTGCATTAGTGCACGTTTAACGCAGGGTAGTTCAGCGTGTTTCAGGCTGTTTAATGCAGTATATTTCAGTGTGTTACTGCACATTTAACGTAGTATATTTTTTTGTGTTACAGCACATTTAATACAGTATATTTCTGGGTGTTACTGTATGTTTAACGCAGTATATTTCAGTGGTTTATGTGCCATTTAACGGAGTATATTTCAGTGGTTTATGTGCCATTTAACACATTATAGTTCTGTGCATTAGTCCACATTTAAGGCAGTATATTTCTGTGTGTTACTGCATGTTAACGCAGTATATTTCTGTGCATTTTATTCTGCTGCTTCTCCTGAGTAGGGGGATACCACATATGTGGGACTTTTTGGGAATCTAGCCACGTACGGCACCTCGAAAACCAGTCACTGCCTTCAGGATTTCTAAGGGTGCAAATTTTTGATTTCACTCCTCACTACCTATCACAGTTTTGAAGGCCATAAAATGCCAAAATAACACAAAACCCCCCAAATGACCCCATTTTGGAAAGTAGACACCCCAAGGAAATTGCTGAGGGGCATGTTGAGCCCATTGAATATTTTTTTTTTTTTTTGTCCCAAGTGATTGAATAATAACACACACACAAAAAAAAGTTTACAAAAAGTTGTCACTAAATGATATATTGCTCACACATGCCATAGTTATATGTGGAATTGCACCCCAAAATATATTCTGCTGCTTCTCCTGAGTAGGGGGATACCACATATGTGGGACTTTTTGGGAGCCTAGCCACGTACAGAACCCCGAAAACCAAGCACTGCCTTCAGGATTTAAATATAAAATGCTACCAAACAAAACTGTTAGCGATCGCAGGGATCAGGCCTGACTCTGCGAATGCTGCAGTTATGTGTTTAGTGTTTTGTAAGTGACAGTGATCGATCGATACTGCACTTGGGTGGGCTGGGCGGAGGTACAAAACGCAGGTGCCAGCAGGTATCTGGGCTGATCCCGCTAACAATGTGTTTTTTTGGAACCCTAAACTGCTGGGGACGCTAGTATAGATCTGATCAGATCAGATATTGATCTGTTCAGATTCTATACCACTACGGGAGGTTTATTCTTTGCGTGTGGGTGTTAGCGGTAATGGCACTAACCTAGCGCTGCCTGGGGCGACGCAGACTCTGACCCTAAAACCTAATTGATATCACCCGCCGGGTGATCAGGGGGTTAAACCTTTATTGGGTAATAAATGGTGGGTTCCCTGATGCTATAAAAAGCAAACTAACTAACCAGAGTCACCCGTAACACTTATACGGTGATCACTGGTGAAAGGGTTAACTAGGGGCAATCAGGGGGTTAAAATATTTATTAGATGGTACATGGGGGTCCCTGGCGCTATATAAAAACCTGATGGGGAACCTAAATAACTAACTGGCTAACCAGCGTCACCAGGGGCACTTGTACGGTGATCGCTGGTGAAAGGGTTAACTAGGGGCAATCAGGGGGTTAAAACCGTTATTGGGTAGTATATCGGGGTACCTAGCACTGTAAAAACATGGCGGTGAACCTAAAAAAATAACTAGCTACTTAGCGGCACCAGTGACACTAATGCAGCGATCAGAAAAACAATCGATTAGTGACACTGGCAAAAGGGGGTGAAAGGGTTAACTAGGGGCAATCAGGGGGTTAAAACCATTATTGGGTAGTATATCAGGGTACCTAGCGCTATAAAAACCTGGCGGTGAACCTAAAAAAATAACTAGCTACTTAGCGGCACTGGTGACACTAATCAGCAATCAGAAAAAAGATCGCTTAGTGACACTGGCAAAAGGGGGTCAAAGGGTTAACTCTAGGGGCAATCAGGGGGTTAAACCTTTATTGGGGGGGTAGGGGGCTACCCTGGACCTAACAGTAACTGCCCTGACAGTTTTTACTGTCACAACTGACACTGAATGCAGTGATCAGTAAATAAATGATCACTGCAATCAGTGACACTGTAACTGGGAGGGGGGGGTGGATCGGGGGGGTGATCAGGGGGGGGGGATTTGTGTGCCTATGTGTACCTACATATCAGTATAGTGTTGGTGGACACTTAATTTCACTGTTCTCCTTGCAGTCCGGTCAAAAAGACCACCCCGAGGAGAATGACATCACTTCCTCCCTGCCTGTATTTACTATACACAGCGGGGGAAGCTTCTCATTCGCCAGGAGCGATCGAGAGGGGATGGCCAGAAACCAACGGCCATCCCCTCATCCCGGATTGCTCCTGCAGCGAAACAGACCACCGCATCCAGCGGGAGGGGGTCCGATTGGACCCCCCACCCGCTGGAAGGCGAGCACGTACATGTACGTGCTTGTGCCTGTGGGTGCCATTGCACCGACGTACATTGCCATGCAGCGGTCCTTAAGTGGTTAAAGAAGTATATTTCTGTCCATTAGTGCACGTTTATCGCAGCATATTTATGTGCATTAGTGCACATTTAATGCAGTATATTTCTGTGTGTTACTGCACATTTAAGCAGTATATTTCTGTGCATAAATGCACATTTATCGTAGTATATTTCTATGAATTAGTGCACATATAACACAGTATATTTCAATTTGTTGGTGCACGTTTAACACACTATATTTCAGTACGTTATGGGCCATTTAACACAGTATATTTCTGTGTGTTAGTAAACATTTAATGCGGTATATTTCTGTGCTTTAAAAACAAAAGAACAGGGCCTCTAAGTGCAATAACAAAACTAACCAACTTAATAAAAGTAATGGGGTTAAAAAACACTCACAAAAGTGTAATACAATAGGGCATGTATTATTATCTGCTCTGACATCCGGGTAAAGGAGAAGGAAGGTCCAATAGGGATGTAACTGCTGTGGCTCCGTGGTGTGGTCCTGTGTCTGGTTGCAGTGCTGATTTACACTGCCTTCTGGGTATGTGAGACTGCAGTCAGTGGCATGTACTGGTCACAGAGATAGACGTCACTTCCGGGTCAGGTTAGCAGGAGGTGCATCACGTTCGGGACATGCGTGTCCCTTCCTCAGGCTTCAATGCCAGCCATATTTGGTAGGGCTAACCATACCCCAGCAACACTATACATATAAAAAAGTGGAAGTGGAGAAAGATAAAGAGCGGAGTGTTTTAAATGTATGCAATTCAAGATAACAGCCTAGTGATGTAGTGGTGTCAATATAGCAATATACATTTAGATCACTAGTTATCGCTGTTATCTTGCATTGCATAAATTTAAAACACTCCACTCCTTATCTTTTTCCACTTCTGCTTTTTTCTATGTATAATGTTGCCATAGTAATGAATCATGTGATCTTGGGGGTATATTTAGCCCTACCAAATATGGCCACCATCGAAGCCTGAGTAAGGGACACGCATGTCCCGAATGTGATGCACCTCCCGCTGATCTGACTCAGAAGTGACATTTGTCTCTGTGACCAGTTCATGCCGCTGACTGCAGTCTCACATACCCAGAAGGCAGTATAAACCAGCACTGCAACCGGACACAGGACAGCACTGCAGAGCCACAGCAGTTACATCCCTATCGCACCTTCCTTCTCCTTTACCCGGATGTCGGAGCGGATGATAATATATATACATAATAACAGCCCTATTGTATTACACTTTTGTGAGTGTTTTTTATCCCTATTTCTTTTAGTAAATTAGTTTGGTTACTGCACTTAGAGGGCGCTGTTCTTTTGTCTTTTATCCATTTCAAAGTTCTTGTGCTCTTTCAACTCAGAACTAGCAGCCCTCCATGGACAGCTTTTTTATTGCTTTTAGTAATCAACTGCTATTCCTTACATTGACTATCTAATAATAGATTATTGTTTCATACCTTCCTTGTTCTCCCCCTTTTTCCCCCTCCCCCCTCCTTGATAGTTTTAAGTGTGTTGTATCCTAAGTGCACCATATATCCTATTGTTTTTATGTTATTTCTGTGCATTAGTGCATGTTTAAGGCAGGGTATTTCTGTGTATTGCTGTGCATTTAAGCAGTATATTTCTGTGCATTAGTGCACATTTATCCCAGTAAATTTCTGTGTGTTAGTGCACGTTTAACGCAGTATATTTCAGTACATTACGTGCCATTTAATTCAGTATATTTCAGTGCTTTATTTTCCTATTAACACAGTATATTTAATGCAGTATACTTGGGTGTGTTCATGCACATTTAATGCAGTATATTTCAGTGCGTTAATGCATGTTAAATGCAGGATATTTTAGTGCATTTTTGGGCCATATAATGCAGTATATTTCTGTGTGTTACTGCACATTCAATGCAGTATATTTCAATGCATTACTGCACGTTTAATGCAGTATATTCCAGTGTTATGTGCTGTTTAGCACAGTATAGTTCTGTGCATTAGTGCACGTTTAAGGCAATATATTTCAGTGTGTTATTGCACGTTTAATGCAGTACATTTCTGTGCATTAGTGCATGTTTAATGCAGTATATTTCAGTGCATTACTGCAAGTTTAAGCAGTATACTTCTGTGCGTTAGTGCATGTTTAACACAGTATATCTCAATGCGTTACGTGCCTTTTAACACGGTATATTTCTGTGTGTTACTGCATGTGTAACGCATTATATTTCTGTGTGTTATGTGTAATTTAATGCAGCATATTTCAGTGCTTTACGTGCCTATTAACACAGTATATTTATGTGCGTCAGTGCACGTTTAATGCAGTATATTGCTGTGTGTTACTGCACGTTAAAGCAGTATATTTCTGTGCATTAGTGTGCGTTTATCACAGTATATTTCCATGAGTTAGTGCACATTTAAAATAGTATATTTCAGTGTGTCACTGCATGTTTAACGCAGTATAGTTCTGTGCATTACTGCTCATTTAATGCAGTATATTTCATTGCATTACTGCACATTTAATGCAGTATATTTCAGTGCTTCATGTGCCTATTAACACAGTATATTTAATGCAGTATATTTGGGTGTGTTCATGCACATTTAAAGCAGTATATTTCAGTGCATTAGTGCATGTTAAACGCAGGATATTTTAGTGCGTTTCAGGGCATTTAATGCAGTATATTTCTGTGCGTTACTCCACATTTAATGCAGTATATTTCAATGCATTACTGCACGTTTAAGACCGTATATTTTAGTGTTTTACATGCCGTTTAACATAGTATAGTTCTGTGCGTTAGTGCAAATTTAAGGCAGTATATTTCTGTGTGTTACTGCACATTAAAGCAGTATATTTCCATTCATTAGTGTGTGTTTATCACAGCATATTTCTGTGCATTAGTGCCCATATAGTGTAGTATATTTCAGTGTGTTACTGCACATTAAAGCAGTATAGTCCTATAGTCCTGTGCATTAGTGCACGTTTATCGAAGTATATTTCTGTGCATTACTGCACATTTAACACAGTATATTTCAGTGCGTTATGAGCTGTTTCACACAGTATATTTCTGTATGTTACTGCATGTTTAACATGGTATATTTCTGTGAATTACTGCACATTTAACGCAGTATATTTCAGTGTGTCACATGCCGTTTAACAGTATATTTCTGTGCATTACTGCATGTTTAATCAGTATAATTCTTTGTGTTTGTGCACGTTTAAGCAGTATATTTCTGTGTGTTACTTGTCGCTTAATGCAGCATATTTCAGTGCTTTACATGCCTATTAACACAGTATGTTTATGTGCGTAAAGCCCCATACACACTATCAGTTTTTCTGCTGAGTTTTTCCTTCAGGTTTACCAAAACCATATAGTACAAGGGCCTGTCTGATTGCATACACATTGAAACTCCTAAGGTTTGACCTCATATTATATGGTTTTGGTAAATATGAAGGAAAAACTGATAGTGTGTATGGGGCTTTAGTGTACATTTAATGCAGTATATTTGGGTGTGTTTATTCACATTTAACGCAATATATTTCAGTGCGTTAGTGCATATTTAATGCAGGACATTTCAGTGTGTTATGTGCCGTTGCAGTAAATTTATGTGTATTGCTGCACGTTTAATGCAGTATATTTCAGTGCGTTACTGCACGTTTATTGCAGTATATGTTACTGTGTTATGTGCCATTTAATGCAGTAAATTTAAGTTTGCTATGTGCCATTTAATGCAGTATATTTCTGTTCAATAATGCATGTTTAACACAGTATATTTCGGTCTGTTACATGTCAGTTAATGCAGTATATTACAGTGCTTTACATGCCTATTAACACAGTATATTTATATGCATTAGTGCATGTTTAATGCAGTATATTTCAATGTGTTGGTGCACATTTAACGCAGGATATTTCATTGTGTGTCAGGTCATTTAATGCAGTATAATTCTGTGCATTACTGTACGTTTAATGCAGTATATTTCAGTGCATTGCTGCACATGTTACTGCATGTTGAAGCAGTATATTTCTGGGAATTAGTGCACATTTTTTGCAGTATATTTATGTGCATTAGTGCACGTTTAATGCAGGATAATTCATTGTGTTCGGTTCACATTTAACGCAGCATATTTCAGTGTGTTAAGGTAGGCATATTTAAAGTAGGATATTTCATTGTGTTTCTTTGCGTTAGTGCACGTTTAAGCAGTATATTTCTGTGTGTTATGTGTCGCTTAATGCTGCATATTTCAGTGCTTTACGTGCCTATTAACACAGTATATTTATGTGCATTAGTGCATGTTTAATGCAGTATATTTCAGTGCGTTAGTGCATATTTAACACAGGACATTTCAGTGTATTTTGGGCCATTTAATGCAGTATACAACTGTGCATTGATGCATGTTTAATGCAGTATATTTCAGTGCGCTACTGCACGTTTATTGTAGTATATTTCAGTGTGTTATATGCCATTTAATGCAGTATATTATAGTGCTTTACATGCCTATTAACACAGTATATTTATATGCATTAGTGCACGTTTAATGCAGTATATTTCAATGTGTTGGTGCACAATTTAATGCATGACATTTCATTGTGTGTCAGGTCGTTTAATGCAGTATATTTCTGTGCATTACTGTACGTTTAATGCAGTATATTTCAGTGCATTGCTGCACATGTTACTGCATGTTGAAGCAGTATATTTCTGGGAATTAGTGCACGTTTTTTGCAGTAAATTTCTGTGCATTAGTGCACATTTACCACAGTATATTTCTGTGTGTTACTGTGCATTTAATGCAGTATATTTCAGTGCATTACTACACGTTTAATGCATTATATTTCAGTGTTTTACATACTGTTTAACACAGTATAGTTCTGTGTGTTAGTGCGCTTTTAAAGCAGTACATTTCTGTGTGTTACTGCACGTTAAAGCAGTATATTTCCATGCATTAGTGCACGCTTATCGCATCATATTTTCTGCAGTATATTTCTGTGTGTTACTGCACGTTGAAGCAGTATATTTCTGTTTGTTACTGCACATTTAACTCAGCATATTTCAGTGCATCATGTGCCATTTAACACAGTATATTTCTGTGTGTTACTGTATGTTTAATGCAGAATAATTGTTTGCGTTAGTGCACGTTTAAGCAGTATATTTCTATGTGTTACGTGTCGCTTAATGCTGCATATTTCATCGCTTTACATGCCTATTAACACAGTATATTTATGTGCGTTAGTGCATGTTTAATGCAGTATATTTCAGTATGTTAGTACATATTTAACACAGGACATTTCGCGTGTTTTGGGCCATTTAATGCAGTATACAACTGTGCATTGCTGCATGTTTAATGCAGTATATTTCAGTGCACTACTGCACGTTTATTATAGTATATTTCAGTGTGTTATATGCCATTTAATGCAGTATATTATAGTGCTTTACATGCCTATTAACACAGTATATTTATATGCATTAGTGCACGTTTAATGCAGTATATTTCAATGTGTTGGTGCCCATTTAACGCAGTATATTTCAGTGTGTTAGTGCATGTTTAACGCAGGATATTTCATTGTGTGTCAGGTCGTTTAACCAGTTGCCGACCGCCGCACGACGATGTACGTCGACAGCATGGCACGGGCAGGCATATTGGCGTACATGTACGTCCCTGCCTTCCCGCGGGTGGGGGCCCGATCGGGCCCCCGCCCGGTGCCTGCGGCGGTCGGTTTTCGTCCGGGAGCGATCCGGGATGAGGGGGCGGCCATTCATTCATGGCCACCCCCTCGCGATCGCTCCCGACGAATAGAAATCCCCCGTGACATCACTTCCTCTCCTGTAATGTAAACACAGGAGAGGAAGTGATGTATTCTCTCCTCCGTGTCGGTATTTTTCGTTCCGACACGGAGGAGAGCGGATCGGTGAGTTGCACCAACACTCTACACACACAGTAGAACATGCCAGGCACACTCACACCCCCCCTTTACCCCCCGATCACCCCCCCAATTACCCCTGCCCCCCAGTCACAGTGACACCAATGTCATTTTTTTTTTTTTTGCATTGGTGTCATTTGTGACTGTAATAACTGTTAGGGCAGTTAGGGTTAGCCCCCTTTAGTTCTAATGTACCCCCCTAACCCCCCCAATAAAGGTTTAACCCCGTGATCACCCCCCGTCGCCAGTGTCACTAAGGCTGGGTTCACATTGCAGCGGTTTATGAGAAAGAATGTGATTCGCACCGCACTGCAGTGCAAATCACATCCGATCTCTGTGCGATTCGAGTTCAGCCATTCGCCGCACCCGCCACACCCGCCGCACCCGCCGCAAATTCGCACAGGACCCTTTTTTTGGCCCGCAGCAGAATCGGATCGCATGGGTGTTCACACCATGCGATCCGAGTTTGCAGATCGCACTGTGATATGCGAACTGATCTGGGGGTGTCAGTAACATTTCACTGACACTCCCAGCAGTTCGCATAGGGCAGTGTGAACTGCCGCCGGGAGGCATGCGATGCGGGAACCCGCCGCGGATTCGTGGCGTTTCCGCATCGCTCCAGTGTGAACCCAGCCTAATAAGCGATCATTTTTCTGATCGCCGTATTAGTGTCACAGGTGACGCTAGTTAGGCAGGTAGGTATTTAGGTTCGCCGCAGCTTTTTATAGCGCCAGGGACCCCCATATACTACCGCATAAAGCCCCCTGATTGCCCCCTAGTTAACCCTTTCACCAGTGATCACCATATAACTGTTACAGGTGACGCTGGTTGGTTAGTTATTTTTTTATAGTTTCAGGGCACCCGCCATTTATTACCTAATAAAGGTTTAACCCCCTGATCACCCGGCGGGTGTCATTTGTGACTAATAACTGTTAGGGCAGTTAGGGTTAGCCCCCTTTAGTTCTAAGGTACCCCCTAACCCCCCCAATAAAGGTTTAACCCCGTGATCACCCCCCGTCGCCAGTGTCACTAAGGCTGGGTTCACATTGCAGCGGTTTATGAGAACGGATGTGATTCGCACCGCACTGCAGTGCAAATCACATCCGATCTCTGTGCGATTCGAGTTCAGCTATACAGATAGTATGGCTGAATTCGTGTCGCACCCGCCGCACCCGCCGCAAACTCGCACGGGACCCTTTTTTTGGTCTGCAGCAGAATCGGATCGCATGGGTGTTCACACCATGCGATCCAAGTTTGCAGATCGCACTGCGATATGCGAACTGATCTGGGGGTGTCATTAACATTTCACTGACACTCCCAGCAGTTTGCATAGGGCAGTGTGAACTGCCGCCGGGAGGCATGCGATGCGGGAACCCGCCGCGCATTCGTGGCGTTCCCGCATCGCTCCAGTGTGAACCCAGCCTAATAAGCGATCGTTTTTCTGATCGCTGTATTAGTGTCACAGGTGACGCTAGTTAGGCAGGTAGGTATTTAGGTTCGCCGCAGCTTTTTATAGCGCCAGGGACCCCCATATACTACCGCATAAAGCCCCCTGATTGCCCCCTAGTTAACCCTTTCACCAGTGATCACCATATAACTGTTACAGGTGACGCTGGTTGGTTAGTTATTTTTTTATAGTTTCAGGGCACCCGCCATTTATTACCTAGTCTCACTAGTGTACCCCTAAATTTAGGGGTGTCTACTTTCCAAAATGGGGTCATTTGGGGGGGGTTTGTGCCATCTTGGCATTTTATGGCCTTCAAAACTGTAACGCCCTTAGAAAGCCTGAAGGCGGTGCTTGGTTTTCGGGGCCCTGTACGCGGCTAGGCTCCCAAAAAGTCCCACATATGTGGTATCCCCGTACTCAGGAGAAGCAGCAGATTTTATTTTGGGGTTTTATTTCACATATGCCCATGGCATGCGTGAGCAATATATCATTTAGTGACAACTTTGTGAAAAAAAAAAAAAAAGTTTGTAATTTTCCCGCAACTTGTGGCAAAATATAAAATATTCCATGGACTCAACATGCCTCTCAGCAAATAGCTTGGGGTGTCTACTTTCTAAAATGGGGTCATTTGTTGGGGTTTTGTGCCATCTTGGCATTTTATGGCCTTCAAAACTGTAATAGGTAGTGAGAAGTGAACTCAAAAATTTACGCCCTTAGAAAGCCTGAAGGCGGTGCTTGGTTTTCGGGGCCCCGTACGCGGCTAGGCTCCCAAAAAGTCCCACATATGTGGTATCCCCGTACTCAGGAGAAGCAGCAGAATTTATTTTGGGGTGTCATTTCACATATGCCCATGGCATGCATGAGCAATATATCATTTAGTGACAACTTTGTGAAAAAAAAAAAAAAAAAGTTTGTAATTTTCCCGCAACTTGTGGCAAAATATAAAATATTCCATGAACTCAACATGCCTCTCAGCAAATAGCTTGGGGTGTCTACTTTCTAAAATGGGGTCATTTGTGGGGGTTTTGTGCCATCTTGGCATTTTATGGCCTTCAAAACTGTAATAGGTAGTGAGAAGTGAACTCAAAAATTTACGCCCTTAGAAAGCCTGAAGGCGGTGCTTGGTTTTCGGGGCCCCGTACGCGGCTAGGCTCCCAAAAAGTCCCACATATGTGGTATCCCCGTACTCAGGAGAAGCAGCAGAATTTATTTTGGGGTGTCATTTCACATATGCCCATAGCATGTGTGAGCAATATATCATTTAGTGACAACTTTGTGTAAAAAAAAAAAATATTTTTTTTTTTGTCATTATTCAATCGCTTGAGGCAAAAAAATAAAATATTCAATGGGCTCAACATGCCTCTTATCAATTTCCTTAGGGGGTCTACTTTCCAAAATGGGGTCATTTGGGGGGGTTTTGTACTGCCCTGCCAATTTAGCACCTCAAGAAATGAGATAGGCAGTCGTAAACTAAAAGCTGCGTAAATTCCAGAAAACGTACCTTAGTTTGTAGATGTGACAACTTTTGCGCAAACCAATAAATATACAATTATTGACTTTTTTTTTACCAAAGACATGTGGCTGAATACATTTTGGCCTAAATGTATGACTAAAATTGAGTTTATTGGATTTTTCTAATAACAAAAAGTAGAAAATATAATTTTTTTTCAAAATTTGCGGTCTTTTTACGTTTATATCGCAAAAAATAAAAATCGCAGAGGCAATCAAATACCATCAAAAGAAAGCTCTATTTGTGGGAAGAAAAGGACGCAAATTTTGTTTGGGTACAACATTGCATGACCGCGCAATTACCAGTTAAAGCAGCGCAGTGCCAAAGTGTAAAAAGACCTCTGGTCATTTACCAGCAAAATGGTCCGGTCTGAAAGTGGTTAATGCAGTATATTTCTGTGCATTACTGTACGTTTAATGCAGTATATTTCAGTGCATTGCTGCACATTTAATATAGTATATTTCAGTGCATTACGTGCCATTTAATGCAGTATATTTTTGGGTGTTACTGCATGTTTAACACAGTATATTTCTGTTCATTACTGCACATTTAATGCACTATAGTTCAGTGCATTATGTGCAATTTAATACAATGTATTTCAGTGCATTATGTGCCTTTTAACACAGTAAACTTCTGTGCATTGGTGCACATTTGTCGCAGTATATTTCTGTGCATTAGTGCACATGTATGGCAGTATATTTCAGTGTGTTATTGCATGTTAAAGCAGTATATTTCTGTGCATTAGTGCACATTTGTCACAGTATATTTCTGTGTTACTGTACGTTTAATGCAGTATATTTCAGTGCATTACTGCACGTTTAACGTAGTATATTTCCGTATGTTACATGCCATTTAACACAGTATAGTTCTGTGCATTAGTGCACGTTTAAGGCAGTATAGTTCTGTGTGTTAGTGCATGTTAAAGCAGTATATTTCTGTGCATTAGTGCGCGTTTGCGTTTATCACAGTATATTTCTGTGTGTTACTGCACGTTTAATGCAATGTATTTCAGTGCATCACATGCCAATTAACGCAGTATATTTCAGTATGTTACTGCACGTTTAACGCAGTAAATTTCTGTGCATTGGTGCACATTTAACGCAGTATATTTCAGTGCAATACTGCAAGTTTAAGCTGTATATTTCTGTGCGTTAGTGCATGTTTAACACAGTATATTTCAGTGCATTACTGCACATTTAAGCAGTATATTTCTGTGTGTTATGTGTAGTTTAATGCAGTATATTTCAGTGCTTTATGTGCCTATTAACAGTATGTATGCGTATTAGTGCATGTTTAATGCAGTATATTTGTGTGTGTTTTTTTCAAAATTCCAAGGCAGTTCCAGATACTGTAATCCTCAGTGACCCCGTGGAGTCTGCTTCTCAAGCCTCCGCAAACTTGTGGTGCAAAGGCTCCAATGTGCTTCAAAACCTGTGAAAGGACCCAAGAACACATGATATAAAGGAGAAGGATCACTATTGGTTGTCAACCCTCTTTGATCACCGTTACAAGGGGAAAGTCTCAGAACTCATCTTCTGCATCCATCCCCACACAGGGTGCAGAAGATGAAATTTCTTGAGGGTGCCTTAAAGAGGAGTTTATCTAAAACTTTTCCTGACTCTGGTAGGTTACAATGTCATGGAAAATATAGATTGAGGCTTCTGTTGCTCAAGAGAGGGGCAGTGGAGAAGGCGACTGCCTAATGCCCCGTACACACGAGCGGACTTAATTCCGAAGGAGTTCCCAACGGAGTTCCGCCGGAGTTCCGCCGGAGTTCCGACAGAGTTCCGACGCAACGGACTTGCCTACACACGATCACACTAAAGTCCGCCCGTCTGGTCCGCTGTGACGTACACCAGGTCCGACGAGACTATAAAACGGAAGTTCAATAGCAAGTGCGCCACCCTTTGGGCTCCTTCTGCTAATTTCGTGTTTATCTCGTGTTAGTAGAAGTTTGGTGAGAGACGATTCGCGGTTTTCAGACTCGTATTTTTCAGAACGTTTTTCACTGCTTTTCAGTTTGTGCTTGTGAGGTTTGTATGTTTTTTAGTGCGTGTAGTCAGTTCGTGTCTGTATTTTGCAGTGCGATCTAACTGCGCTCGCTGACTTTCAGGTCGCTCTTCACAGGCCTTGCTGTTCTTCAGTGACGTCTGTTAAGTTCGCTCTGACAATCCGACCGTTTTGAAGCCATGTTGCGTGTACGTACTCGTCGTCGAGTTCGTGCTTTGCTTGCGCTTGGTATTGTAGTTCATTCTGCAACCCAAGAGCAGTCCTTGGACGGGGTGTTGAGGAGTTCATGGACGAAGAATTGGTTGCTCCAGCGTGACCAGTTCTCGCACATGCCTTTGCTTCGTGAGATCCGGGAGAATAATCCTGATGATTTCAGGAATTATCTCCGGATGACGGACCCCGTTTTTCACCGTCTGCTGGCTTTGCTGACCCCTTATATCAGCAGGCAGGATACCTGCATGCGGCAAGCCATCACTCCGGAGCAGAGGCTCGTCGCCACGTTGCGCTACTTGGCGACAGGGAGAAGCCTTCAGGACTTGAAGTTCTCGACAGGCATCTCCCCCCAGGCTCTGGGGATCATTATCCCAGAGACCTGTTCTGCCATTATACAGGTCCTGCAGGAGGACTATATTAAGGTAAGATTTCGCAGTTAACATCACATTTTATTGTCTTTAATGTTTGCTAATGCCTTGTATTTCTTTCCTCAATCTCTAATTACCATGATTGCAATATGCTGTGAATGTCCCCTTTGTCCTCATGCATGCTGCAATCTTTTAATGCTCCTTTTTTCTTTTTCATGCATATTTGCCTTCATTAAACCTCACCAACATGCTATGGTAGGCCCATATCCACCTAGTCTAGTCACTTAAAATGTCTTTTGTCAGCTCCATTCTATTGCTTTATCCTAAAACCAAACATTTTAAAGCTTATTCCAAATGGTCTGTGTCCCCTTAACTGAATCCCCCCCCCCCCCCCTTAATTTAATAGTATCCCAAATGGTCTGTGTGTCCTTTAACTGGATCCCCCCCACACACACACTTAATATAATTCCAACGAGTCTGTGTGTCCTTAAATTAATGTTGAATTATATCTTGTATTTTTAACACACTTCAACCCTGGAATGATTTTCCCCCCCTTCCTGACCTTCATCACTTTTTTGGGTGATTTGGCAGTGCGTTGTTTGAATTGACAATTGTGCGTCCTTGTAACCTGGCTCCTCCTAGTAAATTATCTTCATTTTATTAGCACAAAGCGATTTTGTATTTGGTTGTCTTTGATCACCTCTGCTTTTTTAGTTTTGGTGATTAACCACCAACAAACACAAAATGCATTTTTCTAAATATGCTTTTTTTTCTCTCTTTTCGCTCTAAAGAAAGATAGTCACTAAAATATCTCACCATGATTTTTGGGGACCTCATTTGATGCTGATACGTAGTCTTTTAGTACACAAAAATGTGTTAAAATGAAACTCAATTTAAGTGTTTCTTGTTTTTTTTTTTTTTCAAGTTCTATCGTTTAGTAAATATGGTCTATTTTGCTGGCATTTTTAAAATGTTGCCATTTTTGAAAATAGTAATGGCGTTGATAACGTTTTTTTTTTTTGTTGGTTTTTTTTTTTTTTCTGGTGACTGCCACATTATGGCGGACACATTGGCCAATTTCCATACATTTTTGTGACCATTGTCATTAATACAGTGATCAATGCTGTCAAAAATTGTCTTGATTACTGTAAAAATGTCACATGCAGTGAAGGTGTTTTATTAAGCACAAGGGGGCCAAGGAATGGTTTAAAGTGTGTTCTGGGTGAGTGTTTTTCTTAACTGTCTGGGGGATGGGCTAGCAGTGACATGACCCTGATCACTGCTCCCAATGACAGGGAGCAGACGATCGGTGTCATGTGACTAGGCAGAAGCGTGAAATAAAGTTTGTGTTGTAATGTACAATGTTTAATGTGCCAAAGTACTTATTTTGTTTGTTTTCTGCTTTTTGCCTCCCCAGTTTCCTTCATCGCCACAGGAATGGCAGACTGTGGCATCCCATTTTGCCACCCGGTGGGACTTTCCTAACTGCGGTGGTGCCATAGATGGGAAGCACGTCCACATTGTGCCACCACCCCATTCGGGGTCATACTTTTTTAATTACAAGGGGTTTCACAGTATTGTGTTAATGGCGGTGGTGTCGGCACAGTATGAATTTCTCTATGTGGACGTGGGGAAGAATGGCCGCATGTCGGATGGAGGAGTCTTCGCCGAGACGGAGTTCTACCGCCGTCTACAGACAGGTGGCCTGGGCTTGCCACCTGATTCGGAGAATGTGGAGGAACTGCCCTTCGTATTCATCGCGGATGAGGCTTTTGCTCTGCACAACCACATAATGCGGCCATTCCCCCAAAGAGCCCTCACCCCGGAGAGGAGGGTTTACAACTACCGGCTGGCCAGAGCAAGAAGAGTGGTGGAAAATGCTTTTGGCATAATGGCCAGCCGGTTCCGTGTATTTCTGACGGATATCAACCTAGCGGAATACAAACTGAACCATGTCATCCTTACGTGCTGCATTTTGCACAACTTTTTGCACAAAAATTCAACGACATATTTCTCAGGAATAATGCCGGAGGCTGGAGTTGGGCCAGAATCTATGACAGGCCTGGATACTGGCCGGACTGGCTTGGCCCCCCAAAGTGCACGGGAAGTGCGTGAGAGATATGTCACTTATTTTAATGGTAGGGGGGCCATTGCAATGCCCCCCAATATTTAATTTTAAAAAAGAGGAAAATAATAAAATAACCTCAAATCTGAAATGTGTTTTCTTGCTTGCTTTTGGTTTGTGCTGTCTCCTATGTTATCCTAGTGTACTTGTAGTGCCAAGTGTATTTTCATTAAATTCAATAAGGCCCATTGTCACTGTATACACAAAATCCCTTTTCCCAAACTGGTATTAAGCATTGAAAGAATACGCCACACATTCTTGATTCTTCAAAATTTTAATTTGGCCACATTCACATGTGCCATTGAATATTTAGTGATGTAAAATTTTGGGGGGGTTTATTTAACTTTCTTTGCCAAACATTTTTTGGTTTCCTTTTTTTTCAATTTTTAAAATATTTTTTTGATTTTTTTGGTGGTTTTTATTTTTCTAGTAAAAATATGAAAAATGTATAAAACAACAATCAGCCACAATCGTAAAAATTGGTGAAGTAAAACAATCTTTGCTTTAAAACAAGGGAAATGAAGAACATGATCGATATTCTGGAGAAACGGATTATATTCTCCCCAAAATATCGATCATGTTCTTCATTTCCAGCTGCATATTGTCAATCTGAGTCTTCATGAGATCCAGGCTAGTTCGCATGTCATCTAGTTCCCCATTCCAGCCCATTATCTGGCCAATCAGCCTTTGTGCGCTGTCACTGGAAAATGGGGCCCTTTCCACAAACAGAACATCACCTACAATAGATGTGAAAAATTGGGTCAAAAATTAGGCAGTCATACATGGATTTCAACAAGCTGGGGTGTCAGACACTCACCTGGTGGGGTGCCCAGCTCCCCTACTTCCTCCACCTCTCCTTCCTCAACCTCTCCTTCCTCGACATCCTCGGGGGGGGCACTGGTGCTTGGAAATGTGTCGCTTTCCACAACCACAACATCACCTAAAATAGATGTAAAAACATGTGTTTGGAAATATGCAGGTATACATCGATTACCTGAAGCTGTGGTGTCAGACACTCACCTGGTGGGGTGCCCATCTCCTCTCCTTCTTCCACCTCTCCTTCCTCCACATGCACATCCACGGGGGGGATGGGGCTAACCTCACATTCCTCCTGGCAAGGATGGCGGTCCCTGGGATCTTGCTTTGTGAGGCTTTTCTCCCCTATGAGAAATTAACAAACCAAAAGGTATACTTTAGCACACAGATATTTAAGGCCAGAACTAGGAAGATGAAACCTTGATTAGAAGTGTTGTACAATTGTCGGTTTATGAAGAGATGCAAAATGTGAAGACATGAGAAATCAATTCACTTTGCCAAAAAAGCTAATAAGTAGGTTTTTGTGCCAAGGTTCACAGATGCCCAACCCCCCCCAAGTATACCAGGGAACCCCGTGTGGCGTGTGGTTTACCCTAATAAATGTTCTCTGGTGTCCCACACCTTTGCTCATGAGTGCAGATGTGTTTTTACCCAGCTGCCAAGTGTCCTCTCCTTCAATTACACTGAATGTTCTTTTCTAGTCATTGTATTTTGAAACACATCTAAACCACAATGTCCTAATCATTTGTTGTGTCCTAAAAATTACACACCCAAAAAATGCTGTTCAAACCCTGTATCATAAACGAGGTTTGCCACGAACAATTTACGAGGGTTTGTTAAAACGATACGATTCTTTACTGTAACCAACATGAAAGCAGCAATTTTTTACATTGTACAAAGGTAAAGCATATGGATCTGTATGCAATAATCATAAAATAGGAACACACGACAAGTACTTACTTTTTTTCAGAACTTTCTTGATCCTTCTGTATTGATCCGGCTCCCTCAATTTCAGGTCGGACCACCGTTTCCTCAATTGGTCTTTTGACCGTCGTACCCCAAAACGTTTATGCAGGGTCTTTACTACTTTGGCCATGATTCTGGCCTTGCGCAAGTTCGGATGGGTGTATGGTCCATGCTTGCCATCATAATCCCTACTTCGCAAGATTCCCACCATCTCCACCATTTCTTGAAATGCCATATTTGAGGCCTTAAATCTCCTCTTTCCGGATCGGGACGTTTGTGGCTCCGGGGATTCCTGACTACTGGAGTCGTTCATATGAAGCACCTGTTGTGTTTCCGCCATGTTTCTCCTACTGCGCACCGTTGAGAAAAGGGGGCGGGAAATATTCTTGTAAAAGAACGTCATGGGCGGGCAACGCAGGCGTAGTTCTACGCGGACGCACTGGGTCTTACGCCAAAATCACACGTCGTACGTACGTTAAGTGCGCAGAAAGGGGCGGGAAACCATGAACTTGACTAAAAGAACGTCAGGGGCGGGCAACGCAGGCGTAGTTCTACGCGGACGCACTGGGTCTTACGCCAAAATGCACATGTCGTACGGACGTTAAGTGCGCAGAAAGGGGCGGGAAACCATGAACTTGACTAAAAGAACGTCAGGGGCGGGCAACGCAGGCGTAGTTCTACGCGGACGCACTGGGTCTTACGCCAAAATGCACATGTCGTACGGACGTTAAGTGCGCAGAAAGGGGCGGGAAACCATGAACTTGACTAAAAGAACGTCAGGGGCGGGCAACGCAGGCGTAGTTCTACGCGGACGCACTGGGTCTTACGCCAAAATGCACATGTCGTACGGACGTTAAGTGCGCAGAAAGGGGCGGGAAACCATGAACTTGACTAAAAGAACGTCAGGGGCGGGCAACGCAGGCGTAGTTCTACGCGGACGCACTGGGTCTTACGCCAAAATGCACATGTCGTACGGACGTTAAGTGCGCAGAAAGGGGCGGGAAACCATGAACTTGACTAAAAGAACGTCAGGGGCGGGCAACGCAGGCGTAGTTCTACGCGGACGCACTGGGTCTTACGCCAAAATGCACATGTCGTACGGACGTTAAGTGCGCAGAAAGGGGCGGGAAACCATGAACTTGACTAAAAGAACGTCAGGGGCGGGCAACGCAGGCGTAGTTCTACGCGGACGCACTGGGTCTTACGACAAAATGCACATGTCGTACGGACGTTAAGTGCGCAGAAAGGGGCGGGAAACCATGAACTTGACTAAAAGAACGTCAGGGGCGGGCAACGCAGGCGTAGTTCTACGCGGACGCACTGTATATAACGACAAAAATCACATGTCGTATGTTCGTTTGCGAAAATAGGAACAGAAGTTGGGAGCAAGAAAAACGAAGGTAAGTTTAAACCATTTCCCCAAATAAGTGGCAGATCCTGGAGTCTATCTTGGGCTAAGATTAGGAGAGTCTGAGCTAACATTATGTTTTTTGGCTTGTGTATTGTCTTGCAGAAAAATGAATCAAAAATTCCGGGATCCAGAATTTTTAAGTCTCTTTATAGACAAGTATAAAGAAATGTCTAATCTGTGGCATACCAAGCACAAGGATTATTTTAATAAACCAGTAAGGAGGGCAACACTGGAGAGATTTGTGACATTTGTGCAGCCTTGGATCCCAGAGGCAGACGTGGACTTTGTGGATAAGAAAATTCAAATATTGCAAAATATGTTCCGAAAGGAAAAGAGGAAAATACAACAATCCAAAACATCAGGAGCAGCACCAGGTGATGTGTATGTTCCCAGGCTGTGGTACTTTGAAAAGCTACGGTTCCTGGACGACCGATATAAACCCAGGGAGTCGCTTTCTACTCTTCCCTCCACCCTTCCCTCCACCCTTCCCTGCAGCATTCCCTCCACCTCAGCAGAGGCTGATGAGCCTTCCATCCTGGAGGAAGCGGATGCACCCAGCTGGAGCCAGGTATTTTTTTTTCAAAAATAGTGAGATTCAGAATATTAATGATGTTAACTAGATGTTATTCGAATTTGTACGCTATTATTGATGTTAAAAAATAGTTAAAATTTGGACATATCAATTTACAGTAGTGGCCACAAATGTTTGTCACCAGCAGAAACAAGAAATAGTGGTGTCATAATGATACTCTTTTATATGTATTAACCGAATTTTGAAGTCAGGAGCTGAAAAATGTTTAGGATTGATGAACAAAAAACTAAAACAATGTCCCTTTTTTATACACAGGAGGAGCTCAGCCAGGAGGAAGGTGAGGAAAGTGGCAGGCAGGAGGAGGCTATGCCCACTCTCAGCCAGGAGGAGTCCATGCCCTCTGTCAGGCAGGAGGTGGCCGGGCCTAGTAGAAGGATGACGACTTCTCAAGTGCCTCCCCTCCGTCTTCCATCCAAAAGGGCCAAAAAAAATACACAGGCACAGGAGGAATCCCTGCAACTAATTAGAGAGGCGACTAATGTTTTAAACAGCCCCCCTGACGCAGAAGAGGCCTACGGCTGCTACATTGCCAGCCGGCTCCAGCAACTAGAGATGGGCCAACGTCTCCACTGCGAAAGGCTGATTTTCCTGTCCTTACAGAAGGGGTTCAGTGGAGATTTAACAGCCAACAGTACTATTGTGGAGCAAGTTCCTCCTGTTCCTCCTCCTCCTCCTCCTCCTCCTGCCACGAGTCCACCATCGGAGACACAGCCTCCCAGGAAGGCTACAGGGAAGTCTGCAGGGAAGGGTGCAGTGAAGGGTGGAGCGAAGAGAAGAAGGTGATGACCTGGCTTCACTCTGGTCCGACCAACCACAGCCTGGGGACATATATACCATCTGATGCTGCTCTTGATGTCTGGGATTCTGGGACCATATTTGATTTTGTAAAATTTGAATTTTCTTGTCCACATAGTTTCACGTTTGCCCTGGGGCCAAAAGGCTACAGAAATGTCACAATTTTCTCCAGTGTTGCCTTCATTTTTTTGTTTGTAGAACCAGAAGAATAAATGGATATTTTTGTTTGAAAATATAATTGCCTATGTGTTTTTTGGTCAAATACCTTTCTATAAAAGACAATGTGAAATTAACAAGGGACACTAACCTCCTTGAGGTTAGAAACAAAATAAAAATGTTATTGTGGTAACTTGTCACCAGAATAAAAAGAAAAAGGTTATTGTGGTAATGAAAAAATAAAAAAAAAAAATAACGTTTTTGGTTTTAACTTGACGGAACAATTAAATATGGAGATCACAATAAAAAATAAATGGTCAAGAATTGTACCAAAAATATGTAGGCCAAAAATTAGTCACCAACATTTTTTCCTTTTTTTTTATTTTTTTTTGGAGTAATTTTTTGATCAATATTTTTGGGGGAAATCATGAACATTTTTATTCTTGTGATCTCCATATTTAATTATTCGGTCAAGTTAACAACTTTTTAGTTTTGGGGGGGTTTTAATTGACAGAATAATTAAATATGGAGATCACAAGAAAAACATGGTAAAGAATTGTACCAAAAATATGGAGTAAAAAAAATTAGTAAAAAAAAAAAAAAAAAATTGAGATGGGGCTTTAAAATAAAAACAAGATCATTCATGAGATGAGGAGAAATAAAACAGAAATGTGTTTGGTGAGAACTCTGTGAGTGAATATGAGCAGCAAAGCAACTTCGTTCTTCTAGCATTATAAATCAAAAGGCTTCGTTCTTCTAGCATTATAAAGAAGATGCGCTATACATTTAAACGAGCACAGAATTTGCAGCATGACGAATGTGCTACTTCCAATACGAACTGGAGTTTTACAAGACCGAGCACTTCCGTCTCGTACTTGCTTCAGAGCATGCGTCGTTTTAGGACTGTCGGAACAGCATACAGACGAGCGGACTTCTACATCGGACCTGGGTCCGGCGGAGTTCCGTCGGGAAAATTTGAAGCATGCTTCATTTCTAAAGTCCGTCAGACTTTTGCGAAGCTAAAGTCCGTTGCAGCCCACACACGAGCGGATAGTCCGCCGGACTCAGTCCGTCGGAGTTTGGATGTCGAAAAGTCCGCTCGTGTGTACGGGGCATAAGTGATGCATTTCACAATTTTTTTAGTCCTCGCCACCCAGGGCTGTAAGCTTTCACATCCCATTGGCAGCGTCTGCATCATATGGTGGATCATTATCTGGGGTGAAAACAGAGATAAAGAGCTTTCCAGTTGACGATCCACTGAGTTACTGGGTCATGAGAATAGACCACTGGCCAGAAGTTACCACGTATGCAATTGAGCTTCTGGGCTGCCCTGCATCCAACATGCTTTCCAAACGAGCATTCAGTGCCGTTGGAGTGTTTGTCACTGATAATAGAACACATCTGTCAAGAGACCCTGTAGACCATCTGACTATTATCAAAATGAATCAGTACTGGATTACAAGCAGCTATGAAGCCCCTGATGCTGATGTCACTGATTGAGAGTTTTTGGGATGTGGAAGCTTTGCAGGACTTCTAGGCTGCCTAGCGTTGTGGGTCTTGATTTAATCTGGATGAATTTTTTTGGTGTAGGTTTCATGGGCACAATTAACACCAAAGACCAATTTTTCCACACCTATTTGCCAGGTGCTTATCATTTCAATTTTTGACAGCAAGGCAATTCTTGCTTTCATCAAGAGTACCTCTATAGGGTTGTGGTGTAAAGGAACCACAGACACTTAAAGACACATTTTCCTGTACCTATTTGCCAGGTGCATATCATTTAAATCTTTGAAGGCGAGGCAATTCTAAATCAAGAGTACTTCTATAGGGTTATGGTATGAAGGCACCTCCAACACTCAAAGACCAATTTTTCTGCACCTGTTTGGCAGGTCCATATTATTTCAATTTTGGACAACAAGGCCAATTCTTGTTTTCATCAAGAGTACATCGGAAGGGTTACTGTGTGAAGGTGTCATGCACACCCAAAGACCAATTTTTCCGCACCTGTTTGACAGGTGCATATCATTTACATTTTTGACAGCAAGGCCATTTTTGCTTTCATCAAGAGTACTTCTATAGGGTTACGGTGTGAAGGCACCTCCCACACCCAAAGACCAATGTTCTGCACCTGTTTGATAGGTGCATATCATTTCAATTTTTGACAGCAAGGCCAATTCTTGCTTTCATCAAGAGTACCTGTCAGGGTCCGTCCACTGGTAAGATCTATCATTTGCCATGCAGTACTGAGGTCCACCAGTAGGTGTCTCCTGGCAGTTTGGAACTGTCAGGAGAGTCTTTCCCTGCTGGTGTCATCATTGGGCTGCAGTACTGACGTCCACCAGCGGATGGATCCTGGCAGTATGGAACAGACAACACTCCCTGCGCTCAGGTGTTACATGAGGACAATCACTGGCAGTCCTATAAATACCCGGCAAGTCCTTACATGCTTGCCTTCAGTGGCGGAACTACCGCCATAGCGGCACATGCAGCCGCTATGGGGCCCGCAGCTGAGAGGGGCCCGTGGGAAGGATGAGGAATGCATACTGTGGAGGGGGGCATCACCTCCCGCACGGTCCCCCAGCCAGCGGAAGCGAGGAGAGGAAGAGGCAAGCTGTCTGTACGAGCAGAGAGCTGTAATAGCTTTCATTTGAATGTCCCGTGTTCCCGGGGCTCACCGTCACATAGCCCCACCTCTTGGCCCGGCGTCTTTGATAGACAGAACACCGGTCCAATGCGGGACATGTGACATCATCAAAGGCTCCGGGCCAAGAGGTGGGGCTTTGTGACGGTGAGCCCCGGGAACACAGGACATTCAAATGAAAGCTATTACAGCTCTCTGCTCGTACAGACAGCCTGCCTCTTCCTCTCCTCGCTTCCCCTGGCTGGAGGACCGTGCGGACGGTGCTCGCCCCCCCCCCCACTCTGAGTCAGCCCCACACTTGCCCGCAGCCATTTGAGGGCTCCAGTATGCACTCCACATCCTCCCCTGTAGTTCTGCCAGTGGCTCGCCTCTTCCTCTGCACAGGTGAGGCTGCAATTGTGACTGCACATTCATTCAGCATTTCTCTAGTTGTTCTAATTCTAACATTAGTCATTGGTTACATAAAGGAAAATTACAAATGCTGATCTTTTAATTCGTGTTATATGGTAATTTTTTGAATTTGAATTGGCAAAGGAAACTAATGTTTGAAAAAACATTTATGTCTAAAGAACATGTAATGTACAGTGCATTTTTGCATGTAGGAATTATCTTTACTACATATTTCTGATTTTTTTTTTTTTTTTTACAGCTATAAAGTTAACAGTATTAGTGTTTGCATTTTTAACCACTTTCAGACCGGACCAATTTGCTGGTCAAAGACCAGACCACTTTTTGCGATTCGGCACTGCGTCGCTTTAACTGACAATTGCGCGGTCGTGCGACGTGGCTCCCAAACAAAATTGACGTCCTTTTTTTCCCACAAATAGAGCTTTCTTTTGGTGGTATTTGATCACCCCTGTGGTTTTTATTTTTTGCGCTATAAACAAAAATAGAGCGACAATTTTGAAAAAAACGCATTATTTTTTACTTTTTGTTATAATAAATATCCCCCAAAAATATATAAAAAAACATTTTTTTCCCTCAATTTAGGCCGGTACGTATTCTTGTACATATTTTTGGTAAAAAAAAATCGCAATAAGCGATTATTGATTGGTTTGCGCAAAAGTTATAGCGTTTACAAAATAGGGATAGTTTTATAGCATTTTTATTAATTTTTTATTATTTTTTTTTTTACTAGTAATGGCGGCGATCTGCGATTTTTATTGTGACTGCGACATTGTCGGGGACCCATCGGACATTTTTGACACCATTGTCATTTATACAGTAATCACTGCTATATAAATGCAGTGATTCCTGTGTAAATGACACTGGCCGTGAAAGGGTTAACCAGTGGGTGGCAGTGTAGGGGTTAAGTGTTCCTAGGGGTGTGTTACTAACTGTGGGGGGGTTGGGCTTTCATTTAGTTACACTGATCTCTGCTCCAATCACATGGAGCAGAGATCAGCGTCACTAGTTGCTAGGCAGAATGGGAAAATGTTTATACAGCATTTCCTCCATTCGGCCGCTCCGTGAGACGATCGCGGGGATGCCCGCGGCGATCGAGTCCGCGGGTCCCGCGAACGGACTCACGGGGGTCCCGACCAGCGCGGTCAGCACGTCCTGAGTAAAGTCATTCAGGAGGGATCCAGGCCAGGTGTCAGTGAGTGGAAATCACAGTGGAAAGCTCTGGAAGAGACATGCCAGGAGTTGGATGTAGAGCCAGAGCCCCCCCACTGTGAGGCAGCCCCACACTTGCCAGCAGCCATTTGAGGGCTCCAGTATGCATTCCTCATCCTCCCCGGTAGTTCCGCCACTGGCTCGCCTCTCCCTCTGCACAGGTGAGGCTGCATTGTGCTCGGGTCACGCTGCATTGGGCACAGGTGAGGCTGTATTGGGCATGGGTCATGATGCATTGGGCATAGGGGAGGCTGCATTGGGCACAGGTGAGGCTTTATTGGGCACAGGCAGGCCACGCTGCATTGGGCACAGGTGAGACCACATTGGGCACAGGTGAGGCTGCATTGGGCACAGGCAGGTCACGCTGCATTGGGCACAGGTGAGGCTACATTGGGCACAGGGGAGGGTGCTTTGGGCACAGGCCACACTGCATTGGGCATAGGTAAGGCTGTATTGGGCTCTTGACAGGCTGCATTGGGCACAAGTGGGCACAGGTGAGGCAGTATTGGGCATGGGCAGGTCACGCTGCATTGGGAACAGGCAGGCCACATTGGGTACAGGTGAGGATTATTGAAGCGCTAACACCAGCTGTTTGGAGTATCTTTATCTGTTGATTGTTAAATGTTCTGGAATATGTATATTGCTATTGTGGTGTAGGATCTGGGCCTGTTGTCCCTCCATCCCTTTTCTTTGCTTCCTTCCTTCTTTCCTCCTTCATCTCAGACTCGAACCACACCCCCTTTGAGCCACGCATTTTAAACCACGCCCACTATTTAATTTAAGCCCCGCCATTTTTTTGTGGGGGGGGCTGTTTGAAGGGGGGGCCCCATACAACATTTTGCTATGGGGCCCTGTGATTTCTAGTTACGCCCCTGCTTGCCTTGATATCTTTCTTCCTTGTGCTCTGGCCTGTACCTGTGACCTGTATCCAGAACCTTGTAACCTGAGCCTGTACCCGATCCCATCCTGATCCTGTCCCTCCTGTGTTCCTGTTCTCTTATAAGCCTGATCCCATCCATTATCTCCCTCTCCTGTCCTGCCCTTGTTCATTTGCTGATCCCCTGTGTATGACCCTGGCCTGGCTAACGTGTTTGATTTCAGTACTTCCCTTTGGCTGTGTATATTATCTGTTGTCTGTGGGTTTCTATTGGTTGATTGAGCACTATTTGTATTTGGGGTGTTTACTTATTTACTTATTTATATCACTCTTTGCAGTCCATATAATCTGGTCACACCTGTTCATGACAGTATACCAAGGCCATCTCTGACCAGAAGTGGCTGCACAGGGGAACCATCTCGGTTCTGTTTCACGTTGCTGGGATGAATTCAGATATAATTGTTTATAATGCTCTGCTGGCAACACAGAGTTCTGAATATCTCCGCCAGACATGGACAGGGTGGTCCAGTGATCAGCTGCTGGAGATTATTTGTTTAGCTTGCTTTGTGGTTGATCAGGGCAGTGTACTGTTTTAGGATGTTCAGCCTTTGATTGGAATGTGTACAGAGCTGGCTCTGCCCTGTATCCCAAAGGGCCATGATGAATTTTCTCCCCCTTCAGCATTAACCAGGTTACGTCCTTAGTATGGCTGCTGGAGGATGACTCTGCATCGTTCTTGGAACACTATTCCGTTTGTCCCAAACAGTTGTTGAAAGATTGTATAGATGAAGTGCAGTCTCTGGTCAGACAGAGGTTATGTGCTACCTGTACTTCAGGCATAGTCAGACCTGTTATGCCCAGCTTCTGTCAGCTTTCCACAACCCAGACCTGCTACTAAACACCTGCCTGCTCAAACATCCTTTCTCCCACCACCCTTGGCAACCTCAGCTACTGTCCAATATACCCTGCTCCCCATCAAGTATCAATACCCTGTTTCTACTTACTGTACCTATCCTGCCTTTAACCCACCTGCCTCTTCTCTACTACATGCAACTTCCCCACAAAAACTTCCTCTGGCCGCTGTTCCCCCTTCCTTGCCACATCCCAGCCCTTCATTTCAGTATGCCTCGCCTGCTACCTACAGTCCTACAGCCACCTAAAGATCTCCAGCAGTTAAGCCAAAGAAGAAATGGAAGTTCTTCCCCACTCACACAATCCTGCCAGTAACCCAATTTGCTTCCACACCAACCAAACTGCTCCAGTCTGCTTGCATGCCAGCTGAACCTGATAACGCACCTGATTCTGCCAAACCTCTGCCTGCTATCCAGTCTGATGAACCGGAGCCTGCTGCCCAGACCGATGAACCGGAGCCTGCTGCCCAGCCCGATGAACCGGAGCCTGCTGCCCAGCCCAATGACCCGGAGCCTGCTGCACAGCCCAATGAGCTCCTGTCCGCTGCCCAGCCTGATGTGCTCCTGTCAGCTGCCCAGCCTGATGTGCTCCTGTCCGCTGCCCAGCCTGATGTGCTCCTGTCCGCTGCCCAGCCTGATGTGCTCCTGTCCGCTGCCCAGCCTGATGTGCTCCTGTCCGCTGCCCAGCCTGATGTGCTCCTGTCCGCTGCCCAGCCTGATGTGCTCCTGTCCGCTGCCCAGCCTGATGTGCTCCTGTCCGCTGCCCAGCCTGATGTGCTCCTGTCCGCTGCCCAGCCTGATGTGCTCCTGTCCGCTGCCCAGCCTGATGTGCCCCTGTCCACTGCCCAGCCTGATGTGCTCCTGTCCGCTGCCCAGCCTGATGTGCTCCTGTCAGCTGCCCAGTTTGAAGTGCCAGTGCCTGCAGCTCAGCCTGACGCTCCAGTGACTACTGTCCAGCCTGATGTACCTGTTGTTTAGCCTGTTGTGCCAGTACCTGCTGTTCTACCTGTTATGCCAGTGCTTGTACCTGCTGCCCAGTCTGAAGTTCCAGTACCGGCTGCCTGGTTTGAAGTTCCAGTACCTGCTATCGAGTCCGATGCACCTGCTTTTCATCCTGTTGTGCCAGCACCTGCTGTTCGGCCTGATGTGCCAGCACTTGTGCCTGTTGCCCAGTCTGAAGTTCCAGTACCTGCTGCCCGGTCTGATGCCTCAGAGCCCGCTGTCTGCCCGAATGTGTCCGTTGTCTACCCAGATGTGCCCGCTGTCTGCCCAAATGTGCCTCATGACCAGCCTGAAGTACCCTCTTCCACCATTCTGCTTGATGCCATGGACTATGGACAATTAAAACTAGAGGCAGCTCCTTTAAGGGGTGTACTGTCAGGAAAGGGACTGTCCATTGGTAAGATCTATCATTTGGTGTGCAGTACTGAGGTCCACCAGGAGGTGTCTTTTGGCAGTTTGGAACTGTCAGGAGAGTCTTTCCCTGCTAGTGTTATGTCGTCATTGGGCCACAGTACTGGCATCCACCAGTGGGTGGATCCTGGCAGTATGGAGCAGAGAACACTCCCTGCACTCAGGTGTTACATGAGGACAATCACTGGCAGTCCTATAAATACCCGGCAAGCCCTCACATGCTTGCCTTGGTATCTTTCTTCCTTGTGCCCTGGCCTGCACCTGTGACCTGTATCCAGAAGCCTGTAACCTGAGCCTGTGCCCGATCCCATCCTGATCCTGTCCCTCCTGTGTTCCTATTCTCTTATAAGCCTGATCCCATCAATTATCTCCCTCTCCTGTCCTGTATATGACCCTGGCCTGGATAATGTGTTTGATTTCGGTACTTCCCTTTGGCTATATATATTATCTGTGGTCTGTGGGCTTCTGTTGGTTGGTTGAGCACTATTTGTATTTGGGGTGTTTATTTATGTCACTTATCTTAAATATTATTCTTATTCACTTTACATGCGTTTTGGTTTCCTCTTTGCAGTCCATACAATCTGGTCACACCTGTTCATGACAGTACCTCTTTAGGGTTATGGTGTGAAGGCACCATGGACACCCAAAGACCAATTTTTCCGCACCTGTTTGACAGGTGCATATCATTAAAATTTTTGACAGCAAGGCAATTCTTGCTTTCATCAAGAGTACCTTTATAGGGTTAAGGTATGAAGACACCACAGACACCCAAAGACAATTTTTTCCACATCTATTTGACAGGTGCATATCATTAAAATTTGGCACAGCAAGGCCAATTCTTGCTTCCATTAAGAGTACCTCTATAGAGTTATGGTGTGAAGGCACCACCGACACCCAAAGACAATTTTTTTCCACACCTGTTACTACTATCCAAAGTCTGTGGAAGAGACACCATAATTTATCAAAAAAATCTCTAATCTTGTTCCCAGTGCACTACATTGTGGACTCATCATACAGACCGGCTCCCCAAGCCAGTATTTACAAAATAAAGAAAGCTTGCAGGGTAAATGTCATTATTTTAGCTTTTTAAATGTAATTATTGATACAGCAGCTTTTATACACAGTACAGATGTGCCACTTTACAGGTAGACAAAGGGGACCCCCTAGATACTATATTGAAAGGAATTTTTCATTTTGTTTTGTTATTTCTCATTTTTATGCTTTCATTTTAAGCATCAGTAAATCACTTCTCATTTATAAATGATGTCTTTTACAAACTTTTTTTCATTGATACATGTCTCCCAGGACAGTACCTGGGAGATATAACCATTGTATGTCCAATTACTTGCATATAAGCCTTCAAAATGAGCACTTTAATTTTTACAATTTGGGTTCCATATACCTCAAAAGGGGTTTATTTTTCCCTTCCAAAGATGTGCGATGTGTGAAAGTTCTGTTACGAATAGTGATGGCCGAACGGTTCGCCCGGCGGTCGTTTCGCGGCAAATTTCGGCTGTTCGCGGTCCGCCCATTTGGCGGACTATTGGCGCCGTTCGCGCAGCGGACTTCCGTGTTTTTACTGTGTAAAAGAACTTTGACCTGATGACACATCCATCATGGGGTACAGGACAGCCAATTGAGACATTACAGCACATGGACACTTGGACATTCCCCTTAACCTATAAATACAGCCGATCCGGAGGCCATTTTACATTCTTTCTTCTGTCACTATAGGGAAAGGTTGCTGTGTGGAGCAGGGAGAGATAAATCGCTAGCTATTTGGTACACAAAAGTTCTTTTCAGGACTGGTATAGGTGTTAAGTGTATATAGGTTTGCTGTGCTATTGATTGTTGCAGCAGCCTGAGTGTCTTTTGTCAGTTTAGAGAAAGGGACAGAACGCTGTGTGCTGCTGTAGGGACAGCCAGATTAGTCATCATCATTAGCTGTTACTATCAGGTCCACAAAAGTGCTATTCCAGTAACCAGTTATTTTTCCAGCAGCCTCTGTTTTGCCAGTTTATATAGGGACAGGCAGGAAGCAGTGTGTCAGGCAGTGAGGGTCAGTTTAAACAGTAGCTGTTACTATTAGTTCCACAAAGGTTCTTTTCAGGACTGGTATCAGTGGTATGGTAATAGGCTTGTACACGTATAATATTCTTTCTTCCAAATATAGAAAGAATATTATACTTTACTGCAGCCCTTCTGCTGCAGTCTGCTAATCATTCACAACTCACTTGTTCCACAAAGCTCTTTATCAGGACTGGTAACTTGGTCTAGGGTGCTACAGTACATAGGGTTGAGTGAGGTACAGTCTGCTATTCTATAAGGACTGTTATCGGTCCACAATACATAGGGTTGAGGTGCACTACTGCTGACCGCTGCCCTATACTGCAGCAGTCCTTCATTGGTATAGGGACTGACGTACAGTCTGCTAATCACTCACACACAACCTACTTGGTCCACAAAAGTCCTTATAAGGACTGGTAACTTGGTCTAGGGTGCTACAGTACATAGGATTGAGTGAGGTACAGTCTGCTATTCTATAAGGACTGGTATTGGTCCACAATACACAGGGTTGAGGTGCACTACTGCTGACCGCTGCCCTATACTGCAGCAGTCCTTCATTGGTATAGGGACTGACGTACAGTCTGCTAATCACTCACACACAACCTACTTGGTCCACAAAAGTCCTTATAAGGACTGGTAACTTGGTCTAGGGTACTACAGTACATAGGGTTGAGTGAGGTACAGTCTGCTATTCTATAAGGACTGGTATCGGTCCACAATACATAGGGTTGAGGTGCACTACTGCTGACCGCTGCCCTATACTGCAGCAGTCCTTCATTGGTATAGGGATTGAGAGCTTTGTCACAGGGTCATTTAAAAAATGACAGGCAGAGGAAGAGGCAGGCCCTTCTGCAGGGGTGGTAGGGGTAGGGCAGGAGCAACAGGCTTGAGCCAAAGTGGGAAGTTGCAGAAGGTGCGTTCAATTACTTTAAAGGACGCACCAGACTTGGTTGAATGGCTCGCTCAGCCTTACTCTTCTGCACCCTCCTCCTCCTCTCGATCTGCACCCTCTTCTTCACTCTCTGCTATGTGCACCCCCAAATACACTACCACCAACAACACCACCACCACCACCACATACCTTCCGCTTGAGTCACAGGAATTATTTTCGGATCCATATCAAGAGGACATTTCTGATGCGCAGCCACTCTTGGTATTGGATCAGGAAGAGGAGGTAGCAATAACCGCTACTCAGCAGTCTGACGACAGTACCCAGATCAGCCCAAGGAGGAGGTTGGTCCCCGGTGTTGCTGCCTACTCCGAGATCTCTACTTATAGGGGTGGGGAAGGTGGCGTTGATGATGATGTGTCTAGTGATGTCACGTGGGTGCCCACAAGAGAGGAAGAGGAGGGGAGTTATGGACCAGCAGATAGGGAGGAGAAGCAGGAATAACTTACATTGCACAGGAGGGACAAAGCAGACTGCAAATGTATCAGGAGCGAGTCATCGACCATGTATGGTCACATCTGGCACTCCCAGGACACCGGCACATGGCTCCGCAGTGTGGGCTTTTTTTAACGTGTCCGCTGCTGACAATAGCGTTGCCATCTGCAATCTTTGCAGTCAACGCATTAGTCGCGGTAAGCCCAACACTCACCTAGGGACGACCGCCTTAAGAAGGCACATGGGCAGCCATCACCGAGCCGAGTGGGAGCAACGGAACACACAAAGCCACACTGCAGGCTCTCACCGTCCAGCCTCATCTTCTACTTCTCCTTCTCCTCTCTCCTCACAATTGTCCTCCACTCCACCTTCCATCACGCCAAGCTCACGTTTTTCTGCAAAAAGGCAGGCTTCCGTGGGCCTAATGTTCGAGTGTAAAAAAATTATGACGCCCGATAACCCTCTTGCCCAACGGTTGACGGCTGGCTTGTCAGAACTCATAGCCCGCCAACTACTGCCATATAAACTGGTGGACTCGGAGGCCTTTCGCAAATTTGTGGCCATTGGAACACCACAATGGAAGGTCCCAGGAAGGAAGTATTTCTCAGAGAAGGGCATCCCAGAGCTATATGGCCATGTTCAGCGGCAAGTGAATGTATCTCTGGCACACAGTGTCGGTGCCAAGATACATCTGACCACAGACACGTGGTCTAGCAAACACGGGCAGGGAAGGTATATCACTTTTACTGCCCACTGGGTGAACCTTCTGACGGCCGTAAAGCATGTAACCCGTGGCACCCGTGTAGATTTGGTTTTACCGCCACCGATTGCATGCAGGCCTGACTCTTCTTCTCCTCCTCCTCCTACTCCATCCTCCTCCCTCTCCTCCTCAGCTGACTCCTCCTTTTCCGCTGCTAGCATCTCTTCCGCTGCGCCGCCCAAGCTCCCCAGAACCTATTCGACATGCCAGGTGAGACGTTGCCATGCCGTGCTGCGTCTGTTGTGCCTGGAAGCCAAGAGCCACACTGGCCCGGCACTCCTTTCAGCTTTGCGTTCACAGGCAGATCAGTGGCTAACACCGCTCAATTTGACAGTTGGAAAAGTGGTGTGTGACAACGGTGCCAATCTGCTTAGCGCATTGAAACAGGGCAAAATCACGCACATGCCATGCATGGCACACATCTTAAACTTGGTCGTGCAGCGATTCGTTGTCAAATACCCTGGGGTCCAGGACATCTTGCGGCAGGCAAGGAAAATCTCAGCCCATTTCAGAAGATCTTACACGGCCATGGCTCGCCTTGCTGACATTCAGCGGCGACACAATCTGCCAGTCAGACGTCTTATTTGCGATTGCCCGACGCGATGGAACTCAACCTTCTATATACTTGTTAGGCTGCTCCAGCAGAAAAGTGGAGTTAACGTCTACCTGTATGAACTCTGCGGCAGAACCGGTTCTGGGGAGCTGGGGGTTTTTTCACCATGCCAGTGGCTGCTCATGCGCGACGCATGCAGACTTCTGCGCCCATTTGAGGAGATCACCAAACTGGTCAGTCGCAGCTATGGCGCCATCAGTGACATGGTACCTTATGCCTTCTTTATGGAGCGTGCACTGCGTCGTGTCATTGATCAAGCTGTGGAGGAGCAGGAGCGGGAAGATGAGGAAGTCGCAATGCTGGATGAATTCCCAGGGGGGGCTACTCTATCTGAGACAAGTCAACAACAGGTGTCTGAAGAGGAGTCAGAGGAGGATGGTGCCGGGGCGGATGAGGAGGAGCAAGAAGAGCATGCTTTAAACCTTTCTGGGATCCCTGTTGTGCGATGGGGAGAGGAGAATGAAGAGGATGACATTATCCTGGATGATGAGCAGGAGCCAGGCCACCACACCGCTTCCACTTTAGTGCAAATGGGGGCCTTCATGCTCCAGTGTTTTAATAGGGACCCCCGTATAAAAAGCATAAGGGTCAAGGACCAGTACTGGGTGGCAACGTACTTAGACCCCCGGTACAAACACAAAATGGCGGAAATGTTACCGCCGTCGCAGAGGGCTGTCAGAATGCAGCACTTCCAGGCCTTGCTTCGAGAAATGCTGCATTCTGCTTTTGCGTGCGCTGGCAGAGGAGCAATTCCCACTCCCAGAGAAGGAGTTGCGGGTACCAATCCAACAGCGCCTGCAAGAAGAGGCCGGTTTGAAGATGTGTTGGTGACTTTGGATATGAGGTCATTCTTTCAGCCAACCCATCGACAGGTGTCATCCGGATCCAGCATCAGGGAACGCCTAGACCGTCAGGTGTCCGACTACATCGGGTTAACTGCCGATGTGGACGCTCTGAGGAGTGATGAACCCCTGGACTACTGGGTGGGCAGGCTTGACCTCTGGCCAGAGCTTGCCCAATTTGCAATGGAACTGTTGGCTTGCCCCTCATCCAGTGTCCTGTCCGAAAGGACGTTCAGCGCAGCAGGGGGGATCGTGACCGATAAGCAAACTCGCCTAGCTCACGACAGTGTTAACTACCTCACATTTCTAAAAATGAATGAGGCATGGATCTCGGAGGAATTCAACACATGTGACCAGTAGACCATGTATATGTCTATAAACAATTTTTTTAATCGAGCACACAGACCTTCTTTCTTAATTTGGCTCACTTCCTTGTCCAAAAAAAGCACACCGTACTATATGCCCGTACCCTCCTCTTTGAAGAGGTTGAGCGGTGTCATATTTCTACTGGGGCTGCTTATTATGAGGGGCTCCCATCATCCCTGTGCTGTGCTGACATCCTCCTGGGGCTGTACCTCTGCTGTGCATATTATGAGGGGCTCCCACCATCCCTGTGCTGTGCTGACTTCCTCCTGGGGCTGTACCTCTGCTGTGCATATTTTGAGGTGCTCCCACCATCCCTGTGCTATGCTCATTATGAGGGGCTCCCACCATCCCTGTGCTATGCTGACTTCCTCCTGGGGCTGCTTACGGTGCAGGTGTCAGTGCTGTATATCACGGTGCTGATGTCAGTGCTCTCTGTCACGGTGCTGTTGTCAGTGCTGTATATCACGGTGCTGGTGTGAGTGCTTTATGTCACGGTGCTGATCTCAGTGCTCTCTATCACGGTGCTGCTGTCAGTGCTGTATATCATGGTGCTGGTGTGAGTGCTTTATGTCACGCTGCTGATGTCAGTGCTCTCTATCACGGTGCTGCTGTCAGTGCTGTATATCACGGTGCTGGTGTGAGTGCTTTATGTCACGCTGCTGATGTCAGTGCTCTCTATCATGGTGCTGCTGTCAGTGCTGTATATCACGGTGCTGGTGTGAGTGCTTTGTGTCACGCTGCTGATGTCAGTGCTCTCTATCACTGTGCTGCTGTCAGTGCTGTATATCACGGTGCTGGTGTGAGTGCTTTATGTCACGCTGCTGATGTCGGTGCTCTCTATCACGGTGCTGCTGTCAGTGCTGTATATCACGGTGCTGGTGTGAGTGCTTTATGTCACGCTGCTGATGTCGGTGCTCTCTATCACGGTGCTGCTGTCAGTGCTGTATATCATGGTGCTGGTGTTAGTGCTTTATGTCACGCTGCTGATGTCAGTGCTCTCTATCACGGTGCTGTTGTTAGATGACTCTATCACGGTGAAGGTGTCTTTGCTGTATGTCACGCTGCTGATGACAGTGCTCTGTATCACGGTGCTGCTGTCAGATGACTCTATCACGGTGCAGGTGTCATTGCTGTATGTGACGCTGCTGGTGATCATCTCCTGCACCCTCTTCTTTGCCTACCCTGGTCCCTGACCTTCCCTCTCCTCCATTGCCTTCATGCGCTCCACAGTCCAGAACAATTTCCCATATAAAAAAAGAATGCTTGTAGTTGTCGATCCCAGATTTACCTCATACATGTGTTATATCATTGGCCATGTGGTGAGACTATGTTTGCACAGCTAATAATTATTTTGTGGCTGCAAATTTGACCTATAGGTTTGCGAAGTTCGCCTCCCATTGAATTCAATGGGGCCCGGCGCAAACGTTCCGGTTCGCGAACTATCGGCCGCGTTCGCGGTCCGCGTTCACGAAACGTCCCGTTGGAAGTTCGTCCATCACTAGTTACGAACCAATCAGGGGGGTAATTTGGCCTATTTCTCTCCCCCTCCCCTCCCTGCTTGTAAGCTCCATCCACTCCCCAGTCCCCCCTCCCCCTGCTGCTATTATAACTATAGTATAAGAATACAATGTAGCTATGTAGAATGCCATACCCTCTGTTAAATAACATTATTTGTCCCAGTGTCTGTGCTGTATAAAAAATATGCATATTTCTACCTTATATCAGAGCATCTCCTGGCGTTCACATGACTGTTTGGCTCTTTGGGAGAGGAGAAAGCTAAGGCCGCGTACACACGGGCGGATTGTCTGTCCAACTTAATCCGCTGAACCATGTTTCAGCGGACAATCCGCTCGTGTGTGGGCTTCAGCGGACTTTTTCAGCGGACTGTCTGACGAACAAAGTCTTACGGAATTTCCGTAATTTTGTCCGTTCAAACTTGGTTTTGTCCGTCCAAACTTGGTTTCAGCGGACAGTCCGCTCGTGTGTAGGCAAGTTGGACGGACTAAGTATGGCGCATGCTCAGAAAGGATTTACACGGCCGAAGGTTGCATTGCAGTGTATAGGACGTCGTTTTTCTAGTCCCGTCGTACATGCTGTACACGTCATCGCGCACGCTTTCAGCGGACTGTCTGCTCATTGTGTGTGGTCAAGTCCGTTCATTCAAATTTTGAACGGACTGTCTGTCGGATTGTCTGACGAACTTAGTTGGGCAGACAATCCGCCCGTGTGTACGCGGCCTAAGGAGTCATGTGAGTGCCGGGAGACGCTCTTATATAAGGTAGAAATCTGCATTTTTTTATATAGCACAGACACTGGGACACATAATGTTATTTAGCAGAGGGGATTTTTTATGCTATAGTGGCTTAACAACCACTTTAAATTTTATTTTTTCAATACATGCAAGTGCACAGTTCTAGCATGAAATTAATTATTTTGTAAAACACCCCATTTAGGTTTGTATTTTATATCTATGTAGATGTTTTTTTTCAGGTTCCGGTCTCTCGATGCTCAGAACCCTGTGCCCCTGGTTACAGAAAAATGTTTGGACATTCACTTTATAAATGCTGCTACACATGTGTCAAATGTCCAGAAGGAGAAATATCCAACATATCTGGTAGATATAATATTTTCTGTGGAGTTATGTAGTAGTAACTAGTGACTTTTCTCTGCCAGTGATCAGCCAAATCTAAATGTACAATTCACTTCATTGATTCAATTGAACCATATATTTGGGGAAAAAAATACACTGAAAGTAAACAAAGCATATTTCATGATAAGAAATAAGTTCTATCACAACAAAAAATAGGATGAAAATCTACTGAAAGCTACTGCATCAGTACAAGTTGGCACTTTTCTGAACAACAGTCCAAAATGTAGGACCCATTTTGAAGCCCAACTCTATCCACAAACACTTACCAAAAGCCTGAAGAAGTAGGAGGCAATTCACCTGAAATGTGTTGGCTCTACCAGTATACATTTAGACTTTTAATAAAAGATTGTATTCTTCCACCAATAGTCACAATCTTTTTGACACTGGGCGCTCCTCTTTCCTCATTTAAGTAGCAGCCCAAATCTCCAAAGGGGGATCAGCACCATCAATCACCCACAGAACCACCTGATAACAACCAGTGACCATTCGGACTTCTCGCTGTCCACCCCATAGCAGTTTTAGGGCAGCAGCTGTGCACCAGATCACATATGTATACGTTATCCAGGTCTTCTAGGAAGGGGGCACGCATGGTTATTCGGTACAGAGGCAGAACATCAGTCTGAAAAGACACAGTACATGTAAAAATGGTGCTTGCTCAATTATCTACAGTATATGAATATAATTATAAAAGGGTAAAACAAAAAATGAATTTCAAAGATGTATAATAAGTCCAGAAAAAGAAGAAAATATAAAGTCCAAGTGCAAACAATGATATATAAAAAAAAAAATTCACATTCCATATCTTGATTAAAGGTAAAATACAACCAGTGAAACAAAAGGTGAAAAAAAAGCAACCACCGCCACCTATAAATAAAATGGCCTTCTCTATTCAGGGAATGAGCATGAGGTCAGACAAAGCTTTAACTCCTAGTATTCTCATTGCACATCTCCAAAACTCTTGCTTAAACACTCTGGTTCCTTGCCATTCAATCAACAATCACTCAGACAAAAAATAATCATAGTGAAAAAATTGCCAGTAAAATGCAGAACATTTATTCAATAGCTGCTTACATTAAAATTCAGTAAATGTAGTATAAATAAATATATAAACCGTGCTCGAGTGAAAACAAAACACAAAAAATAATCTAAAACATAGGCCGCAGCTGGGATACACACACTCAACTACACTACAAAAATTTCAAAAGCTGCGCCAAAAACCCATATATACTGTGTGCACAAACAATAAAAAAATAATATGGCTACCATGACCCCCCCTGTTTTTTTGTCAGGGGTACATGCTAAGAAAATGTGTGGGTAGTCTTTGTGAGTGCAGATCAGTGTTTTCGTTAGTTGGAAGTGAGTCTCTTGAATGTTCGCCTTCTGGGTGTGAGCCTCCCGCCAATAAGGGGAAAAGCGTTTGGCAGGGTGGTTCAGTCCACGGACATTAAGGGACAAACACTTAATGGTCATTGAAGCTGTGCGGGAAAAGTTTGTAATGCGACAGATGTAGGGTACTCACTGTTGCTGCATCCTGTCAAGGCAGAAAAAGGTGCTGGCAATGTATCCACACGGGTATTCACGTTCCAGGCGTATGGTCCACCGTGTCCAGAAGGAAGCAAGAAAGGGAAAAAACAAAAATAGGAGGTAAAAACAAGCAACTGTTGTAGAATAAAAAGGGATCTTACAACTGATCCGCGTGCAGACATGTCTGCTGAACTGAGTAACAGGGTGTTTGGAGACTAGTAAATGACTCCGTCAGTCAGAGAGATATGATATGAAAGGCATTTGGTAGTTAGGAGCTGCTCCCGGCCTGATGTTTGGTTTGGCGCCTACGCGTAACTAACTGCCATTCCCCCCTGAATGAAGGAGGATGTGGTGGAGAAGTTGAAGCAGGGTGTGGGTCATGTAGTATCCCCCATTGCGTTAGGGTTGTTATGCCCTCCTCCAGGGTGTTGATGGATTTTGTGACTCCATTGTGTGTGATGACAAGTGTGGCTGGGTATTTCCACTTCCACTTTCCACTTATGTGGAATCTTGTTGTTCCTCAGCTTTAGTAATGGTGGCCAGATTGCGCCTTCTCTGCAGGGTATGTCTTGAGAGATCTGGAAGGATGATCAAGTCAGCATACTGAGAAGGTATAATGTCAGGGTTACGTGCAGCTTGAAATATTTGTTCCTTAACATGGTAAAAATGGATTCGCAGGAGAGTGTCTCTAGGGGTACCCCCTGGTAAAAAGGAGGGTTTAGGGATCCTGTGTATGCGGTCCACTATGAGGTCTTGTGTAGTCAGGTTAGGTAGCAGGGAGGAAAATAGCGTTTGTGCGAATTGTAAAAGTTGCTGTGCATGGACCAATTCGGGTATGCCCCGCAGTTTAATATTGTTACGTCTGCTGCGGTCTTCAAGGTCTGTGACCCTATCTTTTAACCAAGCTATGTCTTCTCCCTGTGCTGAATGTGCATCCACCATTACATTGTATGTGGCTGAAAAATCTTCCATCCTGCTCTCAACTCTGTCCACCCTGGCTCCCATAGCCTGCACTTCTCTATGGCACTGATTGATGCCTTGCACCATGTCACTCTGAAGAGCTGACCGAAGCGAAATCAACATTTCCTTCAGTACAGTGTCTGAAATCGGCTGGTCAGTTGTGGGAAAGTCCGCTATAGGATCAGGGGCATGTGTGTGTGAGGCCTGTGCGGCCTGTGCACCTGTGGCAACGCTTACCTCCATTTCTTGCTGCCTGTCAGGGGAGAGCATTCTGGGCTTTGATTTGGCTGGACTCCTGGTCGTGGGGCTTGGTGTGCCTGAGGATGAGCCACTGCGAAGGTCTGCATGTCCCTTGGGCGTGATGGGACCTCCTCCCTTCGTATTGCTGTGTGCGGCCTGTGGTTCTGCATCGTGAGGGCGCTGACCGCCGCCATCTTGCGGAGGCCCGCGGGGTTTCGCCGCGAAGAATTGAGCCATTTTCTGCGGCTGGAGTGTGTTTTTCCTCCGTCGTGACATGCCCCTACTGTTCCACCGAACGTTCCGGAGGATCGGAGGCTGGTTTTCGGCCGGTGAGCGCTGATGCGGCGGGATCTCTCTGGTGGACGAACGGAGCTCCGGATTCAAGCGTCCATCTTGGAGCTCGGTCGCCACGTCCCCCCCAATAAAAAAATAATATAATAAATAAATGTAAATGGAATATTATAGATCACATTACATACAAAATAAATTAGTGAAATAACATAGTTCATCGACTAAGAGGAAGGAGCAAACAAAGTTTATAAAAAAGTCCTCTGTCGCAATTCTTTCCAAGACACCACTGCGAATCCACTCAAAAAAACAGCAAACAAGTGCCCATCACCGAGAAGTGAGTATGCTTACCAGATGGAAGCTTAATCAAAGCCTTGTATGAAAATCATCTGTGTCCTTCTCCTTATAGCTTGCACTCATAGGTCAGCTAACCCCAATGAATGGCAGCGTTCACATAAACATATCCCACGTTCAGCGATCCCAAATAATGCTAACAGTGGCTCCAAAGAGAAAAGGAAACCCACATAGTATAACACTGTTTGGATAATTTATTTTAAAACGTGAATATTACACTTACATTGACATCCATTCGAATACAGCATAAAAAAATATGGAAAGCCGGAAATGCAACGCGGTGGCGTCACCGTGCGCCATCCCAGACGCGCCCGCCACAAATGGCGCCGTCATTTGTGGCCATCACTAAGTAGGATAAGGGGGATCAAAACAAATCAGTGGCTTCTCAGGGGTTAAGCACTACACACACTAAAACAGCTTAACATGTAGCTATGGGGAACTTTGCCTGTGCAAAATAAATAGAATGAGTTGCCTAATAGCACAAAATTAAACTAAGAAGAAAGACAGCAAGAGTGCAAATTGATCTCCTGCCTACTGACCACAAATGAAAGAAGAACAACAACTTTCACTGTTTGTCTGCTGGTCTTTATTATTCAATTCATGTTTTGATGATTAAGAACCCATTTCCTTATTATTTTATTTAAATCACTGTGCAAACTGCTAATCAGACTAATGTACCATGGGTGATAGGTCTAAATATTTTATTGGGGATCCCCTGAGGCCTAAAAGCTATTTCAAGGGTTGCCCCATGGAAATATAGGCCTCCTATATTTCTCAAAGTCTTTGCAAACTGAAGAGCAAATATATAACATATTGCAATGTCTCTGTCTATTGATTTGGCAGCTGCATTTTTCTTAGCATGATCCTGCCTGTAACACTTTTTTTCCTAGGGTAACAATACTCACTCACTGTACTGTGGAGGAGCAGTATTGTCACCCTAAGACAGGAAAGGTGTTAGAACTACAAAACACCCTCATCATCTCCATTACATAAGTAGGTGTTCTGAGGTCCACAGAGTGAACTGGGCAGAGCTGATAACATTGCTTGACATTAGATCAGCAAAAGCAGAAGTTTGGTCTTCATTGGATTTCTACCCAAATCAACCGGTATTTTCCTATACTTGCAGCATACTGGAAACAAAACACAGGATAATTTGCATGTACATAATGTATGCATGTAATATTATTATTATTTCCATACAAAATGCTTTAATCCTGAATAAAAAAAAACAATTTATAAGTAGCTGTGATTCATTGTACACATAAAAATAAAGAATAGGGAAGAATTTTCTTAATTTAGGGGATGCTTCATTAACAATGTGGGATGGTAACAGTCATTAGACAAATACATAGCCTAATCAGCAGAGTTTTGGTATAAGCTGGTAGTCACACACTATTTCTTTTACCACCACTGAACCTGTGTAGCTCTCCATTGGCTGTCATACATATGATGGCACACAACATATCCTAGATTTCTGCTCTGTGTATGCACCCATGCACTTCATTACTAGCTACCAATGCAAACCAAGGTTAATGCCACTAGGAATTTTCTTAGGAATCTGGAATTTTATCTCAGAAAAACTGTAACATTCTTGCAATTAAATTTTGTAATCATTTGCACCAGGTTTGTACGTTATAAACCTTTAGTGTTCAAAGGGAAAATCTTTGTGGTAGAAATCAAAGCCTCTTTGAGATAATTCCCCCAATACTTTAATAAATCAGTCCAATGTGCCTTTTTTTGTATACCTACAGACAGTAAAAGCTGCAGGAAATGTCCTGATGATGAATGGCCAAATGAGAACACAGATCAATGTATTCCCAAATCGGTGGAATTTCTCTCCTACACTGATGATACAATTGTTGCACTTTTTTCAGCTGTCTCCATCTTCTGTTGTCTTCTGACTGGTTTAATATTGGGGGTATTTATACATTACCAGGACACCCCCATTGTTAAAGCTAATAACCGGAACCTGAGCTATCTTCTCCTGGTCTCCATCATGTTGAGCTTCCTCTGTGTCTTCTTGTTCCTCGGACGTCCAGTAGATGTAACCTGCATGCTGCGTGTGACCTCTTTCGGTGTCATCTTCTCAGTTGCTGTCTCTTCTCTACTTGCCAAAAGTATCATGGTGTGTATTGCTTTTAAAGCCACCAAACCTGGGAGTCCTTGGAAAAAATGGATGGGAGGTACATTGTCCAATTCTATAATGTCAACATGTTCATTGGTTCAAGTAATAATCTGTATCACTTGGTTGTCTATTTCTCCACCTTTCCAGGATCGAGACACTCACTCTTATCAGGAAAAGATCATCATTCAATGTAATGAGGGTTCGGTTATCGGCTTCTACTCTGTCCTGGGATATATGGGGTTTCTGGCAGTTGTGAGTTTCATTATAGCTTTTTTTGCCAGGACATTACCAGACAGTTTTAATGAGGCCAAGTACATCACCTTCAGCATGCTGATGTTCTGCAGTGTCTGGATTGCCATGATCCCGGCCTATCTGAGCACTAAAGGGAAAGACATGGTGTCTGTGGAGATTTTTGCCATAATGGCATCAAGTATTGGACTTCTTGGCTGTATGTTTTTCCCAAAATGTTATATTATTCTGTTTAGACCTGACCTGAATACAAAAGTAGGGTTGCTTGGAAATAGAACAAAATAATTTCCTAACATATTGTAAACACAATAAAATGTCCTCAATTTGACAGTATACTATATAGGGATATTAAAAATGTATGCACTATAATTCCATAAATGTTTCTTTGAAATATTGGTGTTTTTTTTTTAGCTTTTTGTTACATTAAATATGTTGTATGACTGAATGTTTGGTTTGGTATATTTAAAATGATGTACCTTTAATTTTCCTCATATTCATGCATTGGAATACTTTGTGAGATACGTTATATCACAATGCATTGCATTGTCTTAAAAGTCTTTGCAATATTCAGAATGCACAAAAAGTGCCTTCCATTTCTTGCATTCCCTATTCCCATACCCCAAATTCTTCAAAATATATTTCAGTTATAGCTCAGGTAAGGTTCAATAGAAGCTGGCTAGTGACAGGACAGCAAAGATAATAGACCCAAAAAGGGAGAGAAGAAGCTTATTTTATCCAGCAATAAAAAAAAAATAGATACCGTGGCAGATTAGTATTTTAGCAGCTTTCATAGGCCTCACTTTCAGAGACACAGGACAGGAGATTTCCTGCAATAAAACGTATAGCTTTGCAGTTGAGACACAGCTGCCAAAAAAAATTCCAGTGACAGGATCAAATACTTTTAGCTATTAGAGACCTTACATTTGGAGACACAAGGCAAGAGGAAGGAAGAGCGGTAGTAATGTTGGCAGCAATTACATTTTAATTCATACAGCTTTAAATTGAAACATTTATTTTGTGTCAGCTGCAATGGGTATACAGAAATCATCTCTAATACAGGCTTGTTTAGTTTATCCTGCTATGCTGAATGTCCTCTCGGAAGTCACACTTGTAGAAGGGCAAGCCAATACCTTCAAAACATATTAAGGTAGATCCAGCCAGTGATCATCCACTTTGTGATATTAGGGATCCTCTTAACTAAATAGTGTTTAAAATTAGTTTTGGAACAAATATAGGAAATCATAAGGTTCAGTAGTGAAATTAAAACTTATTTTGCTGTGTGCCACTATAAATCAATGGATCCAAATGTAAATAAACAAATAATTCATAAAGTAAGTGAGTATGAGTATCTGTATCTATGTACACAGTAAGTAGTAAACAGATCAATGCACACAATTAGTGATAACTGGTAAACAAATCAGTGCCTGTATTCAATGTGATCACAACTATCAGTGCCAATAGTATACATATAAGTGACTGGTGTGAATAAAACACGCATAAAAGTCCAAGTGCAAGCAATGCTTGATGTGATATGATATATTCAACTAGTGATCTATTCCTTTCTAAGTCCCGACGGTGACTTTTAGTGACAGGCATCTACTCTTGCCATGACACCTCAGTGCTCTCAAGCCTCTCACCTCACTACTGTAATTGTGAACAGCATTGAATATACGGCTTTCTCTGGGGGCCCATGTGTTTACACCTGCTTCTAGAGGTCCTTTTTTGGGTAACCCGGGTAAATTATGGAACTCTATGATGGGTAATGCCTCCTCTACGGTGCTTCTGGGGTTCCTTCCTGATATACTCTGCAGTGGTAGTGTGTAAGGAAGAACTTGCCAATAGTGTGATAACATTTTTCCAAGATGTATTAATAAAAACTAGTTTTACTCACTTTTTACTGTGTAAAAACAAACAAATACTCCACTAGTAGCAAGCTCGTACTCCTGCGTCGCTTCCAGTTTGCTTATCGCTCAAACCCAGCATGTAGCATCATGCCCACTTGACTTTATCAAGGGATCCCTTGATAAAAAAAAAAAACAACTTCAATGTCTGTCCACCTTCCTACACTTGTCCTTCTTCTCTCAGGCCTCCTCCACTACTGCTACTCCCTTGGCCTTCTGTTTCCTCTGTGTCCCAGGAATAAAAGTAGTGGACAGAGGTTCCTGATGGTCCTGGGTAGCATCCTTTTGATCTTCTGGCTGCTGTGCCTAGGAAAGAGGATAAGCATGCAGCACTCCCTCCTAAACCATAACAAGTCAAATTCCCTTAAAAGAGAAGCATGTTTTAAAAAAAAAAAAAAAACCTTATACAACACCTAAGTGGACGTAGCATTGATCGTCTCTGTAGTAATCAAACATTGCTGATTGCTCAGTTCTCCTCTCTGCTCTAAGCAGAGAGCTGTAACTGTTAGTCAATGGTTTTCTGTTCTGCCCCTCCTCCTATCACTTTAGTTCTGGGCTGGGTAGGGGAGGCATTGGCTGGCACGTGGGTTGGTCCTGGACTGTCTTTAAATTGGTTATAGGAGTGCAGAATGAACTACTTTGGCCATACTTCTATTTTCACATAGGGGAACCCTCTTGTAAAAGCACAGTGTATCCCTACTCCTTCACAAAAATGTAAATTCTGTAGTAAAGACGCTACAAATTTTCGACAAGTCCTGTAGTAAATAAAATAAAAACCAAAAGATGCCAGTGATGAAGATCATGATGAATGATGTCCACCAACTTCGTTCAAGAAAAAAAAAAAAAAACATACCAGCTGAAATGTCTGATCCTCTTTTTCTATTCAATCGGTTTTTATTGGTACATTTTCATAAACATACATGGGTAACAATGTGAACATTGTTCGCCACACAGCGAATTGGTGTACATACAGGAATAACATTAGAAACAAAGTTGTGATCTGTTGTCGAACCACATAAGACTCATACAACCTTATTATCGTCACAATAATAACTGTCAAGGTTGTGGTATTTCTCTCCTTCTCAGACACCCCTAATAGGAGCACTTTTGTGTCATGAGAGGAGAGAAGAACCACTTTGTATTTACTTAGTATGTGCTTTAACTCTCATAACATGTGTATTGTATAACTTCTTGTACGTTTAATAAACCAAACCTGAGTGGAATATTCATGTTGCTCAAGAAAGAAATACAGATGAGATGTGAGTGTTATATGAACCTCACTGCTCTAGAACATTGTGACCAGGGTTTCCATCCTTCTCGATTTTTGGTAGCTTGACCGTTGCTGTCAACCATTATAGTCTCATAGCTGTAGTGAAGATTCACTAGGTCGATAGTGTTTGCAATTATTGGAATCTGGTCAGTTTTCCATTTTTGTTAGTCTGGTGGCCAAAATGATATGAGTTGTAACCTTGCCTGAAGGATTTGGGGATTTTTTTTGATGGTTAAGCTTAGTACTGCAAGCTCAGGTGAGGGGTGTACTAGGCTGTTGGTTACATCTGATATGATTTTAAAAATGTATTCCCAAAAGTCCAAGACATGGCTGCATGACCAGGATATATGAATCATGTCACCTTTGGCTGCTTTACCTCTCCAACAGGAGCCAGGAGTTTGGGGGCTAAATAATCATATATTAGCAGGTGTCATATACCATCTAAGCGATAGTTTGTGGGTGGGTTCTCAAAGAGCAGAGCATTTCATAGCTTTATAGATGGTTTGTAAGGCTTGTTGCCATTGTTTGTCAGAGTAGCAATGTGCTAGGTCTGCCTCCCATTGGAATGTGTTCTTTTGGTGAAGGAGATTATAAAAGTGGGAAATGCCTTTTATCTTGAAAGTAGGATTTATTAAGAATTCCCATGTTGGGGGTATGCCATAAAGGGAAAGTGGTATTGCTTGTAGGCAGTGGCATATTCTTATGTATGCAAATAATTCTGATGAGGGAACATTAAATTCCTTTTGCAGGAGGGAAAAATATTTTGGTTGTGTCCCTTGTATCAGGTTTTGTAAAAAGTTAACTCTTTTATGGGTCCAGTGTGTCAGTGATAGGTCTGACGATAAGTGGTGAAGATATTCTATTGGTATTTGGTTGGGAGGGGTAGTGGAGAAGTAGTCAGGGAGTTGTATCATTTTTTTCCATGCTTGGACCAATGCTTTTATGGTTGGAGAGATGGTGGACAGGATGATGGTTCCTAGAGGAGTGCTTAATAACCAAGTCTTTGACCCCATAGAGTGTTTTGTTGGATTTGGAACCAGTCTGGTAGTTGGGTGAGAATAGCTGCAAGATAGTAGTCTTCAAAATCGATGGACCCTGTTCCACCTGCTAATTTGTGTTTTATGAGTTTTGAGTGTGCACATCTGGGTCTTTTACCTTGTAGATATACTGGTTAAAGACAGTTTGGAGGGATCTAAAGAATGAGATGGGAATGGGGAGGGTTTAAATAGGTACAGTATTTGTGGAAGGCATGCCATTTTAAATGCTGCAAGTGTCCCTGACCAAGAAAGTTCTTGTTTCGCTATTTGTTGGGATTCTTTTTGTATTCTGTTGATGAAGGGTTTAGGGTTGGTGGAGTAGAGGCTTTTAACTGATTTTGTTAGTTGGACCCCTAGGTAAGAAATATCCTTATCTGTCCATATGAAGGGGCGTTGTAGTTAGAGCAAGTTTTTGGTTGTGGCGTCTAGTTTTAGGTCAAGAATAAATTATTTGGTCATATTCACTTTATAATAGGAAACCTTACTGAACCAAGAATTAGATAATTCACAGGGCCACACGTTAATTGCCACCATTCATTGGTAATACATAGAATAAACTTCAAGAATATGGGATTTTGTAGGCAATTAAAGAAATATAAAATTTCATATGTATATATAATTTATATTTATTGTAGAAAAATTACATAAAAGTTCTCATTTTGAAATGACAAAACACTGCATCAGTAATGATCAATATTGCACAAATAACTATTGCCGTGAAGTGGTAGTCTCCATCTAGTTGCTGTTCCCTTATTCATTGATTGTGCTGAGAAATGCAGCAGAGGGGGGAATCCAAAAGTGGATACCCCCTCTGCTGTATTTCTCGGCGCAATCAATGACAAAAGGAACAGCAAATAGATGGGGACTAACCACTTCAATGTTAATAGTTAATTGTGCAATATTGACAATCACTGATGCAGTGTTTTGTCATTTCAAAATTAGATCTTTTATGTAATTTTTCTACAATAAATATGCATTTTATATATGAAATTTTATATTTCTTTAATTGCGTACAAAATTCCATATTCTTCAGGTTTATTTTACCTTACTGAACCAGTTCAGAGTTTTTCTGATGTGTTCTGTCAGAGGTTCCATGAGTAGCTTTAATATAAGTGGGGATAGTGGGCAACCTTAGGGGTTGCCATTTGTTATGGGAAATGTTTGAGAAACCATGTCTGCCACGAACACTTGAGCCGATGGGGTGGAATATAGTGCAATGGTAGCTCCAAGGATATATCCCCTGAACCCAAATTTTTGGAGCTCCAATTTGAGATAGGACCAGTTATACCCTGTCAAATGCCTTCTCTGCATCCAGAGATAAAAGCAGAGAAGGCGTTCCGCTGGATTCCGTATGGTGGATCAGATTAATCAGTCTTCTAGTGGCATCTGGTGCCTGCCTGCCTTTATTAAAACCGGTCTGATCTCTGTGTATGAGGGTGAACATAATGTCTAGCAATCGTGCTGTGATAGTTTTGGTGTAAATTTTTAGGTCTAGATTGAGTAATGATATTGGAAACAGAAACTTTGGGTTGTATTCAGCTCCTTCCCTGGTTTCGGTAGCCTTATTAATTCATTCAGAGATTCATTTGAGAACGTAGAAGAGGAGACAGCGCTGTTGAATACATTTTTTAAGTGTGGGGTTAATTGCTCTGAGAACTATTTATAGTCCGCCTAGGCCTTGTTCTTCTCCTGTAGGTAGTGAGTTAATCGTTGCAAGAATTTCCCTTTCTGTGAATGGATCATTCAAGCTTGATAACTGGTTTTCAGTCAAAGATGGGAGATTGATTTGTTGTAGAAATTGGTTAATGTCATCACTGGAGGGTTGGGGTGTGAGGGAGTCTTTTTTAGGTTGTATAAGTCGGTATAATAATCACTGAATGCGTTGGCAATGTCCTGGGGATTGGTCAGTAAGTCTTTTGTGTGAGGGTGGTAAAGGTTGGATATTTTGGTCTTGGATATGTTCCCTTTGATACGTTGTGCTAATCTTTTCCCTCCCGTATTCCACTTCCCTTAGGAGTGGAATACGTAGTAGCTTTCAACTTTTGTTGAAGGAGGTCATAGGAGTGAAGGAGGAGTGTCTTGAGTTCCTGTCTTAGGGACATTAGATTTTCTGTCTGTGAGGGATGAGGATTGGCTTTATGTTGTGTTTCTAGGGATGCAATTTGTGATGTGGGTGTGTCAAGGCAAATTAATGTTTGCCTTAACCCAAAATTTGAACGAGAAGTTCCTCCCTACCAGAGACCAAAAATAGTCAGATGACCACTGAAAACAGATGTTGAAGTCCAGAAAAAAAAATGCTCTGACAAGAACACCAGTTTTAATTTTAAATGAGTAAAAAAAAAAAAAAAACACCCACCTATCATCTAAATAATGTAATTGCTATTCAGGGCCGTAGATAATTTCTTTGTTCTTGGGGTGTTCAGAAGGAGGTACTAAGTTAAAGTCTTTTTAAATAAAATAACTTGCGCCAAAATTATAAAGACTGAAAAAATTAAAAAGATATGTGTTGCCCCTAGTAAGCAATCACATCCCTAATTGTATTTTCTTGATCATACATCACGGGACACAGGAGCTTCATTACATAGTGGGTTATATAGGCACCTCTGGTGATTGGACACTGGTTGACCCAATTAAAGAGAATTCCTCCCCTATATAACCCCTCCCATTAGGGAGGCACCTCAGTTTTTTCGCCAGTGTCTAGTCGATGGTCACGTAAAACTTAGCTCTATGCGGGTCCCGGCGAGGGCCGAAGGGCTACAACAAACCGGATCCATACCTCGGGCCGATAATTGACTCCCAAGATGGTATGGTACCCGGGCCTCGTCTGCCGAAGACACGAGGTTTTGCCTGTAAGTCCTCTCCATTGGAAGACTGGACTCTGGGACAACCAGACTTGGGGTACTGTTTAATCAGGGCGCCCGTAAGTTTCTGGCAGAGTTTTTTACAAGGCCCAGGTAGGAGGATCTTTTCGTAAGAACCCCAGATACGCCTGAAGGTTGGCTAACAATACCTGCCGTGATGGGTGAAGGCTGGAATTGGTCTGAAACACAGCAATTCCTGCGGCGGGGAACAGGTATGGGAAGTCATCCTATATATTTAATATATGAATGGATTTCTTCATTGTGAGTAGTTGTATGTCTTACCTGGTTTCCACCACTTGAGGGAGTAAGAGCAAGCCTGATGCATACTTACATGCCTTTCAAACAAACACGCTCAGTGAAATGCCTGGTCCTCCCAGCTACTCACGTCTCCTTGCAGTCCCTGCCACAATAAAGGTAAAAAAGGGGTCCCACGCAGATCAGGGGGTCCCATGTCACTCCCTTTGGGTTCTCCCCCCCCCCCGGATCCCGCGGTCCTCGTGCACGCGCGCGGGCGCGTGCACGCGCGCCGGGCGCGCTCCCGGCCTAATGGGGAAAGGGGGGGGTGTGGTTGCCAGCTGTGCACAATCAGGTGCTCTATGCTGCAGTGCAGGCGCCAAAACGGCCGTTTTAAAAGCCCAGAGCGTCAGGGGACTGTAAGGTGAGACACAGGAGCTGTGGGCTGTAAGCATCCGTGGGATTGGATCCAGGCGAACCTTAAGACACCTACTCAGCATCATATTGTGCAGTTAAGCTAATATTGATTTATTGTGAGACTTTAAGCACAAACAAGTGATTGCATTTTACATTAGTAACTCTGCTTTGTAGCTCAGTACTATGTCTCCTCGTAAGAGGGTTTCAGGGGCAGGTAACAAAAGCACTGGCAGGTCACCGCCTAGGTCCAGGGGTTCCAAAAGTGCATGCAGATTACCATCCCCCTCTGCAAGAGTGGAGCCTGCATCTCAAGACGAGTCAGTGCCCCTTTCAGGCTTTGCAGCCTCTCCTAATGTCGCAGCCCCGGTATATGTCACTGAGGACTCCCTTAGGGCTACATTGGAGAGTTTTGAAGGGAGGATAATGAATTTTATTTCTGCTTCCCTAAAAGATAGCAGAAAAAGGGGTAGATCCCCTCCCTCTGCTGAAATCCCTCTCTCAGACAGTTGTTCTGAAAATGAGGAGAGATCCCTATCTTTGGATAGGGATCATGAGCAGTCGGATCAGTCAGAGGATGAGGAGTTAGTCCCCTCCTCCCAGGCACTCAGAAAGCAGGTGCAGTATTACACTGAATTGGTGCGTACCACATTCAGAATGCCTGCTACTGAAGTCGCTACATCCTCTGTCTCTTCCCTGGGAGTCAGGAAAGCCCCACAGACTGCCTGTTCCTTTCCAATTCATCCTTTAATGGCTGACTTGATGTATAAGGACTAGGGACATCCCGATAAACTGTTTTCTCCTCCCAAGAGGTTTTCTATGTATTATCCCGTGGAGGAAAGTTTCACCAAGAAATGGGGGGCCCCATCGGTCGATGCGGCTATCTCTTGTGTGAATAAAAACCTAACTTGTCCTTTGGATAATGCGCAGGTATTTAAGGATCCAGCTGACAAAAGGCTGGAAACCTTGTTAAAAGCCTCCCTTTCCATGGCCGGCGCTGTGGTGCAACCTACAGTCGCAGCCGTGGGGTTGTGTCAGTTCCTTAAGGAACAGGTTAAACAGATGTTTGAACTCCTTCCCAATGAGGAAGTAGAGAAATATGCAGAAATGCCTCATATCTTATGTTTCATAATTGATGCGATTTTGGATTCTGTCCAACAAGCATCACGTTTGTCCCTCATGTTGGTACACATACGAAGGGCTCTATGGCTAAAGAATTGGGCTGCTGAGATGTCATGCAAAAAGCATTTGGCTGGGTTCCCGTTTAAAGGGGAACGGTTGTTTGGAGAGGAATTAGATAAATTCGTCCAAAATATTTCGGGAGGTAAATCTACACTCCTTCCAGTCAAGAAGAGTAAACGTCCTTCATTCAGGCGTACTCTTTCTCCCGAAGCATCAAGCTCTAAACAGTGGCGACGGCCTTCCCAGCCCTCCTCGGCTGGAAAGCCTCAGGGCCGAGCCCGGGGACAGAAAAAGACTTGGGGGCGGAAGCCTGCCAAGCAGACCTCCAAGACCTCCTTGTGAAGGGGCGCCCCCGCTCGGCCGAGTGGGGGGAAGGCTCCTGCAGTTTGCAGGCGCCTGGCGGGAGGAGATTCAGGACAGATGGGTGATCTCTTCAGTGTCTCTGGGCTACAGGCTAGAGTTTCAGGAGATTCCACCTTCTCGTTTTCTAAGGTCAAGGATCCCCAGGGATCCGATAAAGCAGAAACCGCTATTTCTGGCCTTAGATCAATTACTATCCCAGGGTGTGATAGTAGAAGTGAGCCCGAAAGATCAGGGTTCAGGTTTTTATTCGAATCTCTTCACCGTTCCAAAACCAAACGGAAGTGTCAGACCTATCTTGGATCTGAGAGACTTAAACTGGTTTCTACACATCCAGACCTTCCGGATGCAGTCAATACGCACTGTGCTCTCCTCCCTACAAGGAGGAGAATTCATGGCATCAATAGATATCAGAGACGCATATCTTCATGTGCCAATATTTCCCGCACACCAGAAGTTTCTGAGGTTCACGGTAGAGCAGCGCCATTTTCAATTTGTGGCCCTGCCGTTCGGCCTAGCCACGGCCCCCCGAGTCTTCACGAAGATTCTAGACCCTCTCTTAGCAATCTTAAGAGTTCAGGGCATAGCCGTCATGGCTTACCTAGACGACTTGCTTCTCGTAGAGAGAACTGCAACATGCCTAAGTCGCAGCGTCACCAAAACGCTAGAACATCTGGGCCACCTAGGTTGGATTATAAACCTAGAAAAGTCGTCTTTACAACCGACCACCAGGTTGGATTACCTGGGTCTGATTATCGACACCGCTCAAGGCAGGGTGTTCCTTCCAAAGCCAAAGGCCTTGGCCATTGGAGATCTGGTGCGCCTGATTCTGGGCAGAAGATCTTCCTCCATTCGGTTGTGCATGAGACTGTTGGGAAAAATGGTCGCCTCTTTCGAGGCCGTTCCATTCGCCCAGTTCCACTCAAGGCCCCTGCAAAGATGCATCCTTGCGATTTGGAACAGGAAGCCCCAATCCCTGGATCTTCCTATGCGTTTATCCTCTCGGGCACGCAAAAGTCTTGTCTGGTGGTTACAGACCGAAAATTTGCTGAAGGGCAAAACCTTTCTTCCCCTCTCATGGAAGATTGTCACCACGGATGCCAGCCTGACAGGCTGGGGAGCCGTGTTACAGGGAACATGCTCGCAGGGAAAATGGTCTGCGACCGAAAGTCTGTTGCCCATAAATATCTTGGAGATTCGGGCAGTTTACATGGCACTCAGAGAGTGGTCTCACAGACTGCGAGGTTTCCCGGTTCGGATTCAGTCCGACAATGCCACCGCAGTGGCTTATATCAATCACCAGGGCGGTACCAGAAGTCTGGTGGCCCAAAAGGAGGTGAATCGCATACTTGTCTGGGCAGAAGAGCAGGTTCCGTGCCTCTCTGCAGTCTTCATCCCAGGAGTGGACAATTGGCAGGCGGATTATCTCAGCCGCCAGCAGTTGTGCCCAGGAGAATGGGCTCTGCACCCCGATGTGTTTCAGGACATATGTTACAAGTGGGGCACTCCAGACGTGGATCTGTTTGCGTCCAGATTCAACAGGAAACTGGACAGCTTTGTATCAAGGACAAGAGATGCACTTGCTCAGGGGTCAGATGCTCTGACAGTTCCCTGGGATCAGTACAATCTGATCTATGCCTTCCCCCCGAGCCCGCTGCTATCGAGGTTCCTGGGAAGGGTCAAGAGGGAGACGAAGCCGGTCCTTCTAGTGGCCTCGGCTTGGCCCAGGCGACCATGGTTCGCAGAAATCATGAAGTTGGCAGTGGGCAGGCCATGGACCCTCCCTCTCCGGCCAGATCTGCTCTCACAGGGCCCAATTTACCATCCTGCTTTACGCAGTCTGAATTTGACGGTCTGGCTGCTGAGACCCACATTTTGAGAGGCCGTGGTCTTTCGGGGCCAGTCCTTTCCACTCTGGTCAATGCCAGAAAACCGGCCTCCAGGCGTATCTATTACATGATCTGGAGGACATATGTTTCCTGGTGTGAACCCAGGAGATGGCATCCTAGAAGGTATGTCATTGACAGAATCTTGGTCTTTCTCCAGTCAGGCCTTGAAATGAATTTGGCCATAAGCACCATCAAGGTGCAGATTTCGGCCCTATCGGTCTTTTGTTCAAAGATCGCTTGCATCACATTCCCTAGTACGGGCTTTTATCCAGGGGGCTATGCGGATGAGACCGCCAGTCAAACCTCCGGTATGCCCTTGGGATCTGAATTTGGTTCTCTCGGCCTTAGAAGCCCAACCATTTGAACCTCTGCATCTAGCTTCTTTGACTCTCCTGACAAAGAAGCTGGTTTTCCTAGTAGCCATATCCACGGCTAGAAGGGTATCAGAATTGGCAGCTCTTTCCTGTAAAGAGCCCTATTTAATTATCCATAAGGACCGAGTGGTCATGCGTCCCAACAGGTCCTTTCTACCTAAGGTAGTTTCAGGTTTCCACCTGAATCAGGATGTAATCCTACCATCCTTTTTTCCAAATCCTCAGTCCACAGAGGAAGAATCCTTACACACTTTAGATGTGGTTAGAGCAATCAGTCTTTATCTTCAAGCAACTGCTCAGATAAGAAAAACTGACTGTTTATTTATTCTGCCAGAAGGCCCTAAAAGGGGTCAGGCAGCGTCAAAGTCCACTCTCTCAAGGTGGATCAGACAGGTTATTTCTCAGACCTATGACTTAAAGGGGAAGATTCCTCCTTTTCAGGTGAAAGCGCACTCTACTAGGGCTGTCAGTGCTTCTTGGGCAGTGCATCACCAGGCCTCCCTGGCTCAGATCTGTAAGGCTGCGACTTGGTCATCAGTCCACACATTCACCAGATTCTATCAGGTGGATGTCAGAGGGCAAGAGGATATCGCCTTTGGGCGCAGTGTACTGCAAGCTGCAGTTTAGGTCCTCAGGTCCCTGGCGGTCTAGAATTATGATCTGTGTCTCCCTCCCCTCAACCTGAGCATTGCTATGGGACATCCCACTATGTAATGAAGCTCCTGTGTCCCGTGATGTATGATCAAGAAAATAGGATTTTTATATACAGCTTACCTGTAAAATCCTTTTCTTGAGAGTACATCACGGGACACAGGGCTCCCGCCCCTCTTGGGTTTTACGTGGTTTCTTATTGCTTTGCTACAAAACTGAGGTGCCTCCCTAATGGGAGGGGTTATATAGGGGAGGAATTCTCTTTAATTGGGTCAACCAGTGTCCAATCACCAGAGGTGCCTATATAACCCACTATGTAATGAAGCTCCTGTGTCCCGTGATGTACTCTCAAGAAAAGGATTTTACAGGTAAGCTGTATATAAAAATCCTATTTTATCCTTCTTCCAGTTTTTATAAATGCTACCCTGTAAGGTTGGCTATTGTCCAGTCTTAGTGTCCAAACTGAATAGTTGCAAAGTGAGTGTGCTGCCTACCTACAAGGAGATGGTGCCCTTTGAACCTCCTCATTAAGGTTGGCTATTGTGGTGAAAAGTGCACCATGTTATGTCAGACAGAGCACTCACTGACTTTAACTTTTAGGACACTTTTACACTGAGGCGGTGGGGACAGTAGCAATAAAGTGCTGCTAGTTTTAGCCATTGTTTAAGTGGTGTTTTGCCACCGCTATCGATTCGCTTTTAACGCCCCAAAGGAGTTAAAAAGGAGTTAAAAGCACCCGCAAAGTGCCGATGCCGAAGCGCTTTGCAGGTGCTTCTGCAGCACTGCCCATGCATTCCAATGGGCATGGACAGTGGAGGAGCAGTGTATACACCAGTGCTCGACAAAACCCGGTCGCCAGGTCGCATTGGCGACTAGAATCAGCGACCTTGCGCCTGGGGCAGCATAGCTGGGGGTATCCCGTCTCCGTGGACCCCCCCCCCCCCCCCGCGCGCGATCGCGTCGGGCCGCGCCGCAGGCGGCCGGTAATTGAGCCCCCGGCTTTGAGGCCTTCTGTGATCCTATGGTTCCTTCTGGAATCTGGCGCCCTCTTGTGGTGGCCGTTGGAATTACAACCAACAATGCTAATGGGCCAGTCTTTCTCCATCCCTTTACTTAGAACCCCTAAACAAAACCAAAAAAAAAAAAAATATATATATATATAATAATATATATATATATATATATATATATATATATATATATATATATATATATATATATATATATATATATATATATAATATTATATATATTTTTTTTTTTTATTATTTATTCTAACACCCTAGAGCAGTGATGGCGAACCTTGGCACCCCAGATGTTTTGGAACTACATTTCCCATGATGCTCCACTACACCGCAGAGTGCATGAGCATCATGGGACATGTAGTTCCAAAACACCTGGGGTGTCAAGGTTCGCCATCACTGCCCTAGAGAGTAAAATGGTGGTCATTGCAATACTGTCTGTCACACCATATTTGCACAGCGGACTTACAAGCGCACTTTTTTTGGGGAAAAAAATTTTATTTAATAAAAAAAAAAAAAGATAACAGTAAAGTTAGCCCAATTTTTTTTTTTTTATATTGTGAAAGATAATGTTACGCCGAGTAAATCGATACCCAACATGTCATGCTTCAAAATTGCGCCCGCTCATGGAATGGCGACAAACTTTTACCCTTTAAAATCTCCATAGGCGACGTTTAAAAAATTCTTCAGGTTGCACGTTTTGAGTTACAGAGGAGGTCTGGGGCTAGAATTATTGCACTTACTCTACCGATCGCAGCGATACCTCACATGTGTGGTTTGAACACCGCTTTCATATATGCGTTCGCTTCTGCACGCAAGCTTGGCAAGACAGGGTGCATTTAAAACAATTTTTTTTTCTTATTTTAACTTTTATTTTTATTTTTTTCACTGTTCTTTAAAAAAAAAAAAAAAAATGTGTGTCACTTTTATTCCTATTACAAGGAATGTAAAAATCCCTTGTAATAGAAAAAAAGCATGACAGGTCCTCTTTTATATATGAGATCTGGGGTCAGAGAGACCTCACATCTCATATTTACACTAAAATGCAATTTAAAAATGTCCCTCTAAGAGCTATGGGCAATGACTTGGAGACAGGTGGGGGGCTGGGGGCTATCTTCCCCTCACTCGTCTCCATGTCAGGCCAGGGACAGGTCCAGATCGCCGTCACGGACCTGGCTCCTAACTTTTTTAGCTGGCTCCTAGATTCCAAGCAAATTTGTCAACCCCTGGTATACACCACTCCCAAAGCTCCTTTTTTTAACTTCCCACAAGCGCACCACCCTAGTATGAAAGCACTCGGGCTTTAACACTGGAGGGACAGGAGTGGTGCTTTAAAGATGCTTTGCAGGCGCTATTTTTAGCGTTTAAACACCTGTAAAGAGCCTATGTGTGAAATTAGCCTTACAGATTAAAAAAAAGGGGGAATGCACTGCCTACCACAGGATGGTTCACTGTAATAGCCATTCTTACTGGGCAGGTACAAAGGGCACCCTCTTGTGGAAGGCAGCACAGTCACTGTGTTCATATTAGCTTCATTTTCAATTAATCACAGAATTTAAAAAAAAAACAACCAACTGAAAAATTACCAGCAAGGAATACATTGACTTTTCTTTAGGCTAGGTTCACATCTGAGCTGGTGCGAGAAGATGTGTAATTGCACACCTTCCTGCACTCCTAGAAGAAAAACACACTGCTGCTTAGGGGATGCAGGAAAACCCTCAATCCACGCATGATTCATGCACCTCATTCAAATCTCACACCCCTTGCAATCTGTAATGGGTGTCAGTGCTATCTTAACGACACGCCAAACAAGGGTTGCAAAACACAGTGTGTCTGTCTGCACCGGATCGCATTCACAAAACGACCAGGCGAACCGGTTGCAGTGCGGTCCCTAAATTGGTGCATGCATGACTTTGGTGTGATTTGAGCCCATTCAAAATGAATGGGCATCGATTGCACCGCAATCAACACAGTAAGCCTTATTTCACACTATAGCTTGCATGTGAATCGCTCAGGACCTGCACCACATTCCTGTGCAATTCACATATGATTCTGTGTAATGTGATCTGAGCCCATTAATTTTGAATGGGTTGAATCGCACCAAAGAAGTGCAGGCACCTTAAGCCGCATACACACGGGCGGACTGTATGGCCTACTTAGTCCGTCGAAACACATTTCAGCGGACAGTCCGCTCGTGTGTGGGCTTCAGCGGACTTTTTCAGCGTGCAGTCTGGCGTACTAAGTATTTCGGAATTTCCGTAATACTGTCCGTCATACTTTGGTTTCAGCGGACAATCCGCTCGTGAGTAGGCTAGTTCGACGGACTAAGAATGGCGCATGCTCAGAAAGGATTTACACGGCGGAAGGTTGCATTGCTGTGTATTGGACTTCCTATTTCTAGTCCCGTTGTACGTGCTGTACACGTCATCGCGCAAGCTTTCGACGGACTGTTTGTGCATCCGTGTGTGGTCAAGTCCGTTCATTCGAAAGTATGACGGACTGTCCGTCAGATTGTATGACGGACTAAGTAGGCCATACAATCCGCCCATGTGTACACGGCCTAATTGTGACCAACCATGCAATTTGGTTCAGATAAACTTGGGGAGTTAACTTTGAATTGACACCTGCAGCAGATCAAAAACACAGTGTGATTGCAATGCATTTCCTGCACCCCATATGTATGAACCAGGGGTAAAAAAATAGGGCCATGCCATGCCACTGAGGGCAACAGAAATTCCAGCCTGGTTCTGGCATTGGCAAACATGTTGTGGTTCCAACTACTGAATCAGTAAGCCGATGAGCACCTCAACAAGCTTGCTAGTGCCAAGCTGGACTGTCAGTAAAACAAGCAATAGAAAACTCAGCTTAGCCTTCATCAATGTCAGTGACACAAGCAAAGCAAAATTAGCCCAGCCAGCCTCCATCACTAACTTTGCCAGTTGTCACACAGAATCACAGACAGCCTCTCACTGACTCACGGTTACCTAGTATGAACAGCACAATGCCAGCAACAGCACAGCAGTCTGAGCAGTGGTAAGTCTAAAGGACACTTTCTGAGACTCTCTGATACTAGGCCAGAAGAGAAAGGGTGACATAGCTAGACAGGACAGAAGCATCCATGTGGGGGGCTGGTGGCTATACAGCACTGTACAAGCACTCTGCACTCCAGGGCCCAGGCAAAGCTCCTCTCCTAAGCCCAAGGTTGGAGTGCCACTGCAAGCCAATGGGAATACAGGTTGTAGAGAGCAGTGAGCAGGACTATACACACCACCGGCTCCAACTGTGCTCAGTGTGCTGCCTGGTGATAGATCTGTCCGCCTTCAGCCCAAGCCTGATAGACTGACCTGGCGGTGCACCACAACGTGCATGCGGGTATGCCTAATGATCTATTACCCTTGCTGCAGTGGCATTATTACACTCTGTTTGCCACTGACTGCAGTGCTGCCTGTTGCTGGTGCCATGTACGGCTGCAGAGCAGGGACACCATGCATTTCATTTTGGCCTGGGGGGGGGGGGGGGTTTGAACACCCCTGACCCCCCCCTTATCTACGCCCCTTTTGCTATGTAAATATAAGTTCTAGCCAAAAAAATATATATAACATACAACTAAAAGCTAAAATAAAAAGGCAGCTTTTTCTGAAAGATTCAACTTAAATCCAGAGCGAAAGGAGAAGCAGCACAGTGATTAGCTCATCTCTCTGTCACTCTGCTCTTCCCTCCAGTTAGAATGCTTGTTATCAGCACATAACTGATTTGCTACTTGTCATGATTCCTGCCCTTACAATGGAGCTTTTCGGTAGAGATGAGTGACTATGCATGGGTTTGGTATTAGCTAGAGCCAGGTTTGGCAAATCCAGAGTGAAGTTTGTGAACCCCAAACATAGTTATCAACCCCCACTAGACTACAAGAGGGGAAACTAGTTACATTTTTCTGGTTATTTGTAATACTAATACAAGATATTGTTATAACGGGACATGGGTTACTGGGCACTACCATGTGGAACATATACCAATACAAAAAAGAAGAAAAAAATGCTCAAAGGTGAGAAGGCCTTTTTTATGTGAGTTAAAGGGCAACACTGAAAATACCCAAATCTCTTAAGGACCGGAAAACTGTGTCGCTTTAACTGACAATTGCATGGGCATGAGATGCTGTACCCCAAAAATAGAGCTTTCTTTTGGTGGTATTCGATCACCTCTGCAGTTTTAAATGTTTGCACTATAAACAAAAAAGGACAATTTTGATTTTAAAAAAAATATATATTTTTTACTTTTTGGTATAATAAATATTCCCAAAAAAATAAACACATTTCTTCATCAGTTTAGTCCAATATGTATTCTACATATTTTTGGTAAAACAAAATCACAATAAATGTAACATTTTATTTTACACAATCAAAAAGTTTTTTCTAAAAAACATATAGTCAGCGTTATAAGCACATAGATAGAATACTATGTTGTTTGATAGAATACTATGTTGTTTGATAGAATACTATGTTGTTTGAATATATTGTTGTTTGATGTATTGATAGAAACATCAATACATCAAATAACAATGAAGGATAGTTGGATTAACCTCCCCAGCAATAATAGACCCCCCCCCCCCCCCCAGGACGATAAATCCCCCAGTAAAGAGCAATAGATCCTCAAGCATACCCCACCACCCATTGCCCTGCATTTCACTTTATTGCTATTACAAGGGTCTAACAATTTCCTATGTGATATTATAGGCAGGTGAGGTGCATTTTTAATGAGTCATCTATTAGTCACAGACTGTGCTTGATCCGCTGGACACCCAGCTTTTCAGTTGAAATTTTGGCAGCATGGAAATGTTTACATCTCAGTGTTGGAGATCAGGGAATGAATGTTTGCTGAGATCCTTCCGTTCTCTCTCCTGACATCAGTTACTGTGGTCTGGGCTCCCAGAGACCACTGAGTGAAGAGATCTGTTGGGGGGCATTCAATTCCCCAAAAAAGTGATTGGGCATTTTTTTTTAATTCTAGAGTATACATTTAATATTCTTTGGATTTTAAGCATACGGTATATACAACATTTAAAGCACAATAACAATACATTCAAATGGATATTGAATTTCTCATTCACGACCATTACATTTACACTGATATATCATTGTATGTACTTTAGATTCATGTATAATTTTAACATATTTTTCATTTGCTGTTTGTAAAGTAAAAGATTCTTTCATCAGAAGTTCATGTACGTCCCTGTGGGAGAAAGTCAGCGTTGTCCTTCACCACCTGCTCTGAACGAAGCTCTCCTGTGATTTCAGTTCAATGAGGTGTAATTTTTTTTATTGTTAGTTCGTAACTATCCCTATTCAGGTTTCCTTTTGGTAACGCCCGGCATACACGTAATTGTAATGTAGAGACAATATAATTTTAGTAATAGTTGTTTGTGAAGTAAAAGTTTCTTTCATCAGAAGTTCATGTACGTCCCTCAGGGAAGATAGTAAACTTTGTACTAAACCATCTGCTCTGAAGGAAACTTCTACCTAGTAATGTGTTATACAATACAATGTGTTCTGTAATGTATATAATATACTGTATATATACAGTATCTCACAAAAGTGAGTACACCCCTCACATTTTCATGAATATTTTATTATATCTTTTCATGTGACAACACTGAAAATATTACACTTTGCTACAATGTAAAGTAGTGAGTGTACAGCTTGTATAACAGTTTTTTCTTTTAATTTCCAAAGTCAGATGATAATAATAATAATAATGACAGCATTATTATTAGTATTATTTTTACTACTGTTGCTGTTATTGTTCATATTTTTATTATTATTATTATTATTAATGTTATTATTTTCTATTCTGTAAGAACATACACACAAATAAAAGTAAGAATGAATACATACAGTTTGTTTTGTTTCGTACTAATAGTGACATGAGTGATATGAATTTGTAGAATTAAGGTGACATACTACATTATATGTAATAAGAATTAGTACTAAACAATGTTCTTAAAGTAGGACTGAACACTTTATCTAGTTTTTAGTACAAATAGTATCAAGCATTTGTTTTCTGTATGCTCACTGGGGATATTTCCCCTTGCTTCCTGTCCTAAAGACATATCAGGAAGTGAAAGGAAATATCCCTAAAATTATGAAAGATTTGACCATTTTCATAGAACAAAAGTCCTCTTGCAAAATGTTTCCTGGTGACAATTGTTACATTTCAGGTCTCTTTTCACACTCCATCTGTGACAATAGTAACCAGGACAAAGACTGAAAGTGAATTTCCCAAATAGAAACAGAGAAAGCAGCAAAACCCAACACTCTGACACCCAAGTCTTCCTTATGCCACGTACACACGATCAAATTGTCTGGCGTACTTAGTCCGATGAAACCCATTTCAATTCACCACACAATCCGATCGTGTGTGGGTTTCAGCTGACTTTTCCAGCGTGAAGTCCGGTGGACTAAGAAAGTATTTTTGCACTCCAATCTTCCAGTCGGACTTGGGTTTCAGAGGACAATACCTTTGTGACTAAGAATGACGCATGCTCAGAAGCAAGTACGAAAAAGGAAGCTATTGGCTACTGGCTATTGAACTTCCTTTTTCTAGTCCCGTCATATGTGCTGTATGTCATCGCTCTAGCAAACGCCGGACTTTCTGTGTGTCCATGTGTGGCCAAGTCTGTTCGGTAGAAATTCCGCCGGACTATCCGCCGGATTGTTTGCCGGACTAAGTACGCCGGATAATTCGCTCGTGTGTACGCGGCATAACTCTATTCAAACCAAGTGTCCTATCTGTTTAAAATTACAACTGTAGCACCACCCCATAGGGGTTTCAGATGACTGGGTTCCCCACTGCTGCACAGCCGGGCACACAACATCGTCAACTGTCATCCAAACACAGTGAACAGTTATTGGGCTTTGTTTTGGGTTTTTATTAAGGGATAATAATTGGGATGGGAATTATGGGATGCCAAAATTGACAGGAACAAAACCAGGGACAACCTTCTGCCTATATACAGCTCCGATCAATTCTTCACCTTTACTCTGTACAACTCCAATTGATTCCTCTTGATTGATTTACAGCTCTGATTGATTCCTCTTTAGTGGCTAACACACTCTGTTAGATTAGCAACAGCCCCTTGCAGGCTATAAACTCGCAGTCCCTTAGAAAGTAGCACCATGTGGTGTGAACTGCATCCTGGAGCACCTCCAACTCCCCTGTAGACACTGGTCTCAGATCTACTTCTGCAGTAAATGCTAGCCCGCCTAGTTGCCTCCTCACCAGCACACCTGGCTAATTCTTCACCAGTCTACCTGACTGACTCTCTTCACCAGTCTACCCGACTGACTCTCTGGAGATCTCCCAGGGCAAGGTTAGGGAAGATTTAAGCGAACTGCTATCTTCCAGAGAGACCTGCTACATGTGGCAATCTCTCCCCTTGTAAGTCCCTGCACCGTGCTGTAGTACTCATTCTGTCCTCCTTGCTCCTGCTGCCTCAGATGGAAGACTCTTTCCAAACTTGTCCCATTGTCAGGATCCTCCCAGGCCAGCTCCTAAGCCCTGGTCTGAGGCAGAGCACCCCTCTCCGACACACTACTCCCTCTTCCACCTGACTCCACTGTTTGCATGACACACCCATATTTAAGGGCTCACTTAGTCCCCTGCTAAGCCCACAACCTAGGGATTAGCTAAGTTGCCCTAAATATGCAGAACAACCCTCCTAGCATCTGCACTCCAACTTCGAGAATGTTCTCCAACATCCCAGAACCAGGGGGAGGCACCAGAGACCTGCATGAGTCATCCAGCTCTGAACTTTAATAACCCTGACCCATATTAAGACTCACTAAGAGTCTTAAGACTAAGAGTCAGCATGTCCGTTTTCTTGCATTCACACTAATAGTACACTAGAGGTGCTACACAACTAAACAGGGAAGAGAAGAAACTTGGATCCACTTTATGCAATCCAATAGATCATGAAATTTTGAAATACACAATTCTCATGGTAAAAGGACCACACACGTATAATCCAAAGTATAACAGTGTTTAGGGAGGTGAGGGTATGTGAGATGACCCACTACATTGCAGCCATTATATGTAATGCTCCTGATTAGGGATGAGCTTCGTGTTCGAGTCGAACGTACGTTCGACTCGAACATTGGTCGTTCGGGCGTTCGCCGAATTCCGAACGTTTGGGCCGTTCGCGGCAAAATTCGTGTGGCCCACAATGCACTGCGATGGCGCAGTGCATTGCTGGCTCATGATTGGCCAAGCATGCACTGTGACCCCGCATGCTTGGCCAATCGCAGCGCCAGCAGCGAGGAGAGCCATGGTTGGCCACAGGCATCCTGCCTGTGGCCAATCATAGCTCAGGCTGTGTAGTGCACACCCCACACTATATAAGGCCGCCTTTGAGGCGGCCTCGTGTAGTGTGTTAGTATCTGAAGCAGTGGGTGTTCTGTGTACCTTCAACACAGTTACACACCAATCGTTTTTGGCTGATTTCCTATCTTGCTCTTGTGTAGTGGTTACTGTCTGTGCCCTGACCGCAGTATACACCACTATATTCACCTCACCTATATAGCTAGTGATCTAGCTTTAATAATAGAGCTTGCAGTCAGTAGTGTTAGGAGATAGTGCGTGCTGTCTGCATGCTCTGTACCCAGTACATACCACTATATCCACCTACATAGCTGTTCTCTATTTGAGCCCAATTGTCATCTGCAGGAGTTATTGGAAGTTGTGTGTGCTTCCAGCACAGCACAGCACAGTATACATCTGTATATACCCCTTTAACTCTGCTGTTTTCTGGTTATTGTCTGCGTGCCCTGACCGCAGTATACACCGTGATATTCACCTCATCTATATAGCTAGTGGTCCATCTTTAATAATAGAGCTTGCAGTCAGTAGTGCCAGGAGATAGTGCGTGCTGTCTGCGTGCTCTGTACCCAGTACATACCGCTATAATCCACCTACATAGCTGTTCTCTATTTGGGCCCAATTGTCATCTGCAGGAGTTATTGGAAGTTGTGTGTGCATCCAGCACAGCACAGTACAGTATACATCTGTATATACCCCTTTAACTCTGCTGTTTTCTGGTTATTGTCTGCGTGCTCTGACCGCAGTATACACCGTGATATTCACCTCACCTATATAGCTAGTGGTCCATCTTAAATAATAGTGCTTGCAGTCAGTAGTGTCAGGAGATAGTGCGTGCTGTCTGCATGCTCTGTACCCAGTACATACCACTATATCCACCTACATAGCTGTTCTCTATTTGAGCCCAATTGTCATCTGCAGGAGTTATTGGAAGTTGTGTGTGCTTCCAGCACAGCACAGCACAGTATACATCTGTATATACCCCTTTAACTCTGCTGTTTTCTGGTTATTGTCTGCGTGCCCTGACCGCAGTATACACCGTGATATTCACCTCACCTATATAGCTAGTGGTCCATCTTTAATAATAGAGCTTGCAGTCAGTAGTGCCAGGAGATAGTGCGTGCTGTCTGCATGCTCTGTACCCAGTACATACCGCTATAATCCACCTACATAGCTGTTCTCTATTTGGGCCCAATTGTCATCTGCAGGAGTTATTGGAAGTTGTGTGTGCTTCCAGCACAGCACAGTATACATCTGTATATACCCCTTTAACTCTGCTGTTTTCTGGTTATTGTCTGCGTGCCCTGACCGCAGTATACACCGTGATATTCACCTCACCTATATAGCTAGTGATCCATCTTTTTTTTTTTTTGAAAAAAAGAACGTTTATTGAGCATACAAAATACATAGGATAACAGTAACACATATGGGGTGCAACATACACCAAATATACGGATATAAAACAGCTGCTAACAATACCACAGGCTGAAAAACACAAGGAGGGGGGGGTTCTTTGTTTACAGATTGCACGTTACATAAAAAAAACAAGGGGCAATATAGTGTGTTCAGATATGGGGGGAAAAGAGGAACTCAGAGGTTGGGAATCATATGCCAAACCATAATACATTCTACTCAAAGTAATTTGCAGAGAGGAGCAGGAAATCATTATTATGAGGGCGGGGAGCCCAACTACAACCACGGTGACAGCCGGACTCGCCGGGCCGAACCCGGATAGGTGTAAAGAGGCGTACAGACCACAGACTACACTAGTCGGTACATGTATCTGAATCCCCCATCCATTTATCCCACAGCTTGGCAAACTTGCTCGGGCAGCCTCTATGCATATACAGCAGTTTTTTATAGGGGAGAGTGGCATTAACAGCCGCCTTCCATTGTCGGGCGGTGGGGGGCGCAGAGCGCAACCAGGTGCGGGCTATCTGCAGTCTGGCTAGATATAGGGTCTCCTGTAGAAAAACAGTCGGGATCCTTGCCTCCTCGGATACGAGGAGAATCCCCAGCAAACATTGGCGGGGGCATAGCGTCAGAGGGGAGCCCATTTGGTCATGAAGGAAGTCAACAATTTGCTTCCAGTAAACCTGCAACTCAGGACAGGACCAAAGGAGATGGTAGAACGTGGCCTGAGGATCACCACATTTAGGACATGCTGGATCATAGCCAGGTCTAAACTTGGACAGCCGCCCAGGGGTCAGGTATGACCTATGTAGCATGTAGAGGTGTGTAAGTCTGTCAGAAAGTTTCGGGGAGACCAGCTTAGGGGTTTCAAGTGCAGTTTCCCAGTCCGCGTCTTCGATAACCCCCACGTCGGCCTCCCATCTAGCCTTAAGTCGGTAGGCGCGGGCAGTCGCCCCAGGCGTGAGCAGGTTGGTGTAAAAAAAAGAAATCAGTTTCTTAGGGTCATCACCTAGCACGGCTGTTGCTATCGGAGGTGTTTCAAGCCTGGGGATATGGGAGCCAAACTGAGAGCTAAGGGCATGGCGGAGTTGAAGATACCTAAAAAACATTCTATTAGGGAGGTTGAAGTCAGTTCTGAGGGCCTGGAAGGGTCTGACAGAGCCATTGGTAATAACCTGGGACAGAAAGATAACGCCCCCGGCTAGCCACACAGAGCGGTCGGGGATCGTAGAGAGTTCGGGAAGTAGGGGATTGTCCCAAAGGGGGGTGTGGGAGTGAAACCTAGGGGCCCCAGTAATGGACGTGGCCTGCTGCCAAATCAAACAGTGGTGGGACAACATGTCTCTCATCGGGACGGAAGGTCCCCCGGAGCCACGCATAAGGAGACGGAGCGGGTGTACGACCAGAGTGTAGTGTGGGGAGCATACCAGTGAGGCATAGCGATCTTTGTCAGTCTGATTGAAATAGTAGAAATGGGACAGTTGAGCGGCCAGATAATAATAGTGCAGGTCTGGTAGGGCGGTGCCGCCCAGGTGGGTAGGACATTTCAGCACACTCCATGAGAGCTTGTGTCGAGACGAACCCCAAACAAACGTGTTTAAGATGGCCTCCAAGGATTTGAAGGTTCTGAGAGGGATGCGCAGGGGAGCATGCCAAAACACATAGAGCAGCTTGGGGAGGAGAATCATTTTGACCAAGTTTACACGGCCCATCACCCCAAGGGGGAGACGGGACCAAATCTGGGTTTTTTGCTTGAGCAGGGTGAATAAGGGTTCCACATTTAAAAGGGTGTAGTCAGTCAGCAATCGTGAACATTGCACTCCCAAATATTTCACCTGACTTGCCCTGACCAAGGGCATTGCCGCCTGATCAGCGGACGGGGCACCCAAGTCTAAAGGGAGGATCTGGGACTTGGACCAGTTAATACGTAATCCAGAGTATTCCCCAAACTGCTCTATCAATCGCAGGGCTGCTTGCAAAGAGGGACCCGAGTCTTCGAGGTATAATAACATATCGTCAGCGTATAAACTGAGGGTTTCTGTCAAAAGGCCCGAACGCAGGCCCTTAATTTGCGGGTGAGCACGAATGGCAATGGCCAGCGGCTCAACCGCGAGGGCATACAGGAGGGGGGACAACGGGCAACCCTGGCGAGTACCCCTAGACAGAGGGAAAGGATCCGAGATCCTGCCATTAACCTGGATCCGGGCAGTGGGAGCGCTATATAAAAGCTGAATCCACTTAATAAAATTAGGGCCAAAGCCAAAATTAGTCAGGCATTCCCATAGGTAACTCCATTCAACGGAGTCAAACGCCTTCGCGGCATCCAGACTCACGACTACCCGGGAGCCGATATTATCGTGGGTGGCCTGCAGATTCATAAAAAGTCTGCGGAGATTGAAGGCAGTATTTTTATTAGGCATGAACCCCGTTTGATCTGGATGTATAAGGCTGAGGACAACTTTATTGAGTCGCAAGGCCAGAATTTTAGCCAGGATTTTTACATCCAGCTGTAGGAGGGAAATCGGGCGGTACGACTCTGGGTAGTAGGGGTCCTTACCGGGCTTGGGTATGAGGACAACAAGGGCCTCCCCCATGGAGGCGGGAAGGGACATTGTGTCAAACATATGGGTGTATAACGTGTGCAGTTCTGGGATTAGCGTGTCTTGAAAATGAGAATAAAATTCCAGGGGCAGCCCGTCCGAGCCAGGCGCCTTGGAGGATGGGAGGGAGGCAAGTGCCTCGGCAATACAGTCAGGGGAGATGGGGGCTTCCAGGAGGGTTCTCTGCTCTGGGCTGATAGAGGGGAAATCTATGGAGTGAAGGAATTGGGTGAGGTCAGCGTGTGTGTGTCTGGTTGTGGAGGTATATAGATTGGAGTAGAACATTCTAAACTCACGTAGAATCAGGTCAGGGTCAGAGATCAAGTCGTCGGCGGCGCCACGGAGCTGAACCACCACCGGAGGGCTATGGTCAAGCCGGGCCATATAAGCTAGCAGTTTGCCCGCCCGCTCTCCGTGTTCAAACACACGCTGTCTACTAAAGAAAAGGCCCTGCTTCGCTTTCTCATAATGAAGGTGATCAGTCAGTCGGGACTGGAGGCGGAGCTGGGTGGCATGTTCCAGGGAAGGGTCCGTCACAAACAGTTGCTCAAGGGATTGTAGGCGCTCCTCAGCCTGTGTCAGTGCCTGTCTAGAATTAGCCTTGTACCTGTTAATACGGGTGATCAGGAGCAGCCTAGCATGAAGCTTAAATGATTCCCATATTGACCCAGGGGACGCAGATCCCGCGTTTGAGCGGAGAAAAAAAACTAGTTCCCTCTGTAGGTCCTCCAGATCTGGGATAACCGTAAGCCAGAAGGGGTTCAGTCTCCACACACGGGGGGGGACAGTCGCAGGCAGTCTCAGCGTCAACCAGTATGGGGAGTGGTCCGACAGCACCCTGGCGTCAAAGCCGACCTCCAATAATTCGGGAAGCAGGGAGGGAGAGAGCAGGGCCATGTCTATACGAGACATAGCTCGGCGGGCGGGGGTGAAGCAAGAAAAGGCCTGTGTTGTTGGATGCTTATGTCTCCAGGAGTCTGTCATGGCCAGTTCAGCTGCAAATCTGCCGAATCTAGTGGTATGAGGGGGGGAAGACGTGCGGTCAGGTGCGCCAAGTCGGTCGAGACCGGGGTTGATGGTCATGTTGAAATCACCTATCCAGATTACCGGGACTGTAGGGAATTTGGTCATAAAATTAAGACCTTCGTGCAGGGCCTGAAACTGGAAAGGTGGTGGTATGTAAAACGCCATAATAAGCATCGTCAGGCCGCTCACAGTGGCATGTAAAAACAGGAATCTACCGTGAGGGTCTGAGCATAGGTCATGTAACTGGAACTGCACAGTTTTAGCAATTAAAATGGCTACACCTCGGGAATGGGAAGTGTGAGGGGCGCTGTACATCCAGCCGACCCAAGGTTTTCTAAGCGCCCTTTGGGACTGGCCTGTAAGGTGAGTCTCGACGAGGATCGAGATGTCCACTTTCAGGCGTTTGAGGTGAGTAAGGACGGCTAATCTCTTGGGTTTAGCGCCAAGGCCCCTGACATTCCAGGTTACAAATTTAAGCGCAGCCATGGAACATGTCGGCACAGATTAAACTAGTGTAGGCCCCCGGCCCAGAAAGTTCGGGCATGCAGGGCGCCTGGGCAACCTCCGGATCCTCCATGGCTGGCAGTAACAAATACAAGAACACATTAGCAATAAAGTTACAGCTGTAAATAACACAATATAAAACACATAGAACCAGTAAATCAGTCATAACAATGCCTACTCTGGACCAGCGGGGCAAAACAAAAAAACTGTCACTCGCCGCAGCCGCGGTAGTGACTGCTGGCCAGGGAAACAACACAAACATGGGCGCAATTATAACAAACTGCAGAGCAGACAGTGCAGCAGGTTGCAGTGGGTGTACGTTCCAGAGCAAGAGTCAGCAGGTCGTCTGAGAGACCAGGTAGAAGCATAACGCGTGGGGCTGACAGGAAAAAAAAAAGGGGGGGGGGGGAACCCAGGCATGTGGAAAAAATGGGCCCAATAGGGGAGACAAGGAGTTCAAGCAGTACATGGTTACCTCCGTGTGCATCAGTAAAAATAGGGAGGGAAGGGAGAGAGGGGAGAGTGAAAAAATGGAGCGAGACAGGGGCAGGGGTGGCACGTCCCAGAACATGGCCCCCCTCACGATCTGCGCCATCACACCGGTGTTCATCTCAGAGAAAACAATGAAGGGTGCACGGGAGTCTGACAAAGAAGGGGAGGCAGAAACTGTGAATTCAGGGCACAGAGAGAGTCCAGCGGCGGTCACCGCAGAGGGCAATCAGCACAGCGTTCTCCCATGCAGGGGGTGAAAGCAGCAAAAATGGAGGCAATCCATAGGGTCAAAAAAGAAAAAAAGAGGGGGGGTATAGTAGAGGGAACAGGAGAGGGCAGGGATCACTCACGGTGGCCAAGGTGGATAGGTAGGCACTACTCGGGGGCTGTAGTGGTCAGCTGTCAAGCAGGGCCTTGCACCGCATCCCGTTCCAACCATGACGAGGCCGCAGCAGGATCTTCAAAGAAATAGGTCTTGCCCTCACGGGTCACCCGAAGTCGAGCTGGAAACAACATTGCATATGGCAAATGGCGAACTCGCAGCTGGCGCTTGACCTCCGTGAATTGTGCTCGTTTTCGTTGGACCTCCGCCGAAAAATCTGGGAACACTGCCACCGTAACATTGTCAACCGGGATATTTCCACGTTCGCGGGTGAGGCGAAGCACCGTATCCCGGTCTCTGTAGTTAAGTAGCTTGGCAATGAAAGTCCGCGGGGGTGCGCCGGCTGGAGGCGGACGGGCCGCCAGACGATGCGCTCGTTCGATCACGAACGTGGAGGAGAAAGATTCCCTGCCGAAGGTTTTAACAAGGAGGTTTTCCAGGTAGGTGGGAGGGTCGGAGCCCTCCGATCGTTCCGGGAGGCCCACGAAACGAAGATTGCAGCGTCGAAGCCTATTTTCCATGTCGTCCTGCTTGTGAAGGACGACACTAAGTTGGTGCTGCAAACGTTCGACCGAGTGTTGTAAAGGAGGGATGTCCGTCTCCACGTGTTCCACTCTTCGTTCGGCCTCGGACACCCTGTCCCTCAGCTTCTGCAGGTCATGCCGAATATGGGAGATGTCCATCTTAACCTCCTCTATCTTGGTAGTGAGGGCGGTTTGGCAGGAGGAGACGGCCTCAAGGATCCTAGCGGTGTCGTTTGCAGGAGACTCCTCCGCGGTAGGTGCGGGGCCGGCGCCATCTTGCTCCGTCGCACCCTGGCCCTCGTGGCGGAACTTAGCCAGCTTGGCGGCCGCCTCAGAGGGTCTTTTAGTCGGCGACATGAGGCACAAAGTGAGCACAAGGTTCCCGGGCGTCTGTACGGTAAATAGCTAAGAAAAATCCCCAAAGGATAAGGTAAAAGGATAAGGTCTCAGACGGAGCTCTCACTCAGCACGTCCTACACCATGAAGCTCCAGGCCACGCCCCCAGTGATCCATCTTTAATAATAGAGCTTGCAGTCAGTAGTGCCAGGAGATAGTGCGTGCTGTCTGCGTGCTCTGTACCCAGTACATACCGCTATAATCCACCTACATAGCTGTTCTTTATTTGGGCCCAATTGTCATCTGCAGGAGTTATTGGAAGTTGTGTGTGCTTCCAGCACAGCACAGCACAGTATACATCTGTATATACCCCTTTAACTCTGCTGTTTTCTGGTTATTGTCTGCGTGCCCTGACCGCAGTATACACCGTGATATTCACCTCACCTATATAGCTAGTGGTCCATCTTTAATAATAGAGCTTGCAGTCAGTAGTGCCAGGAGATAGTGCGTGCTGTCTGCATGCTCTGTACCCAGTACATACCGCTATAATCCACCTACATAGCTGTTCTCTATTTGGGCCCAATTGTCATCTGCAGGAGTTATTGGAAGTTGTGTGTGCTTCCAGCACAGCACAGTATACATCTGTATATACCCCTTTAACTCTGCTGTTTTCTGGTTATTGTCTGCGTGCCCTGACCGCAGTATACACCGTGATATTCACCTCACCTATATAGCTAGTGATCCATCTTTAATAATAGAGCTTGCAGTCAGTAGTGCCAGGAGATAGTGCGTGCTGTCTGCGTGCTCTGTACCCAGTACATACCGCTATAATCCACCTACATAGCTGTTCTTTATTTGGGCCCAATTGTCATCTGCAGGAGTTATTGGAAGTTGTGTGTGCTTCCAGCACAGCACAGTATACATCTGTATATACCCCTTTAACTCTGCTGTTCTATAAAAAAGGCATCTGCAGGAGTTAGTGGGTGTTGTGTGCCTCCAGCACAATATAAACTACCCAACTACTGTTTTACCCAACTCCCTTCAGGCCATTACCATGTCTGGAAGGCCAGCAAGGAGAGGCAGACAGGCGCGAGCCGATAAAAGAGGGCAAGCAGGCTCTGTGTCTAGAGACAACAGTGCTGGTCGTGGACGCGGTGCATTGTCATCAGCACGTGGCCATGGGACATGCTTGTCATTCTTTTCTGCAGCTGGACATGTTGAACCGCAACATGCCAACGACTTGGTAGAGTGGATGACCAAGCCCTCTTCATCCTCCTCATCCTCTCTCACCCAGTCTCAGGGTAGTAGCAAAGCAGCTGCCAACGCATCGTCTTCCCTCCTCTCAATGTCATCATCAGTGACTCCTTCCCTAGACCCACCACGTCCTCCTGAGGAGTCTCCTGAACTCTTTGAGCACAGTGTTGGGTACATGCTCCAGGAGGATGCCCAGTGTTTGGTGGGCTCTGATGATGACACTCAGCTAGAGGAAGGCAGTAGCGTGAGCGCAGAGAGAGAGGATGCTCAAGAAGCACAGCAATCTGGCAGTCATGTTCCACAAGCTGCAGCATACTGCCAGGTTTGCTACAGCGATGAAGAGGGAGGGGATGATGAGGGCACTGACTCCACGTGGGTGCCTGGAAGGAGGGAGGAGGAGGAGGAGGAGGAGGCACATGTCCAACGAGGCAGGATGCCCTCCGGGGGCCAGCTTAGGGGCAGCACACCGACTGAATCACACCGCAGAGCTCCGCCTGCGCAGAGTGCTTCCTCTGCGCGTTATTCTAAAAGTTCTTTGGTGTGGGCCTTTTTTGAGACGAGTGCATCAGATCGCACCGCTGCTATTTGCAACATATGTCTCAAGCGTATCTCACGTGGCCAAAACATCAGCCGCTTGGGCACCACATGCTTGACCAGACATATGTTGACCTGCCATGCAGCTCGTTGGCAAGCGTACCTCAAAGACCCACACCAAAGAACAAAGCGGACCTCTCCTTGCTCCTCATCAGCTGGCATCTCCAACCCCACTAGACCTTCAGTCCTCTCTGAAACCTGCTCTGAGAGGAATGAAGGTGTAGAATTAGGTGTGTCACAGCCAAGTGCTTCCGGGAACTCTGCTAGCGGTACATCCACATCCGATTATAGCAGGCAAATGTCCCTGCCCCAGCTGCTGGACCGGCGGAAGAAATTTACTCCCAGCCATCCACATGCCCAGCGGTTGAATGCTAGCTTGGCTAAATTGCTAGCACTTCAACTGCTGCCTTTTCAGTAGAGTAGACTCGGCCCCCTTCCGTGAGTTTGTACAATGTGCGGTTCCTCAGTGGCAGGTCCCCAAACGCCACTTTTTCTCACGGAAGGCGATTCCGGCTCTCTACCGGCATGTGGAAGGCAATGTCCTTGCCTCGCTGGACAGGGCGGTCAGCGGTAAGGTGCATATTACCGCTGACTCATGGTCCAGCAGGCATGGACAGGGACGTTACCTGTCTTTCACGGCCCATTGGGTCACTCTTCTGGCTGCTGGGAAGGATGCAGGACAAGGTGCAGTAGTGTTGGAGGTTGTTCCGCCGCCACGCCTCCAAAATGCTACTATTGGTTGTGACACACCTCTCTCCTCCACCCCCTCCTCTTCTTCTTCCTCCATGGCCTCTTCCAGTGCTCTGTCCTCAGAACCAGCGGTGCTCCGTAGGCGTTCCAGGGGCTACGCAAGTACGCAGGCAAAACGATGCCATGCCGTGCTTGCGCTGGTTTGTTTGGGGGACAGGAGCCACACTGGGGCGGATGTTTTGTCAGCTCTGCAGGGGCAGGCCGAGAGGTGGTTGACGCCACGCCAGCTTAAGCCATGAATGGTGGTTTGCGACAATGGCACCAACCTCCTCTCCGCCCTCCGACAGGGACAACTGACCCATGTGCCCTGTGTAGCTCACGTCCTTAACCTGGTGGTGCAGCGGTTCTTGGGCAGGTACCCCGGCTTACATGATGTCCTGAAGCAGGCCAGGAAAGTCTGTGTGCATTTCCGCCGATCATTTAATGCCTGTGCTCGGCTGGCTGAGCTCCAAAAGGAGTTGAACCTGCCCAAGAACCGCCTTATATGTGACATGCCCACCAGATGGAACTCAACATTGGCCATGCTGCAGCGGCTGCACACGCAGCAGAGGGCCATCAATGAGTACCTGTGCGACTACGGCACCAGGACAGGGTCAGGGGAGCTTGGTTTTTTCTCACCACGCCAGTGGGGCATGATCAGGGATGCATGCACTGTCCTGTCACCGTTTGAGGAGACCACAAGGATGGTGAGCAGTGACAGTGCATGTATCAGTGACACTGTACCTCTTGTCCACCTCTTGAAGCCTACGCTGCGTGGAATAATGGACAGGGCACTTGAGGCAGAACAGAGGCAGGAATAGGAGGACTTCCTTGCCTCTCAAGGCCCCCTTTATCCAGACAGTGTTCCTGCTGTGCCACCCATCACACAGGAAGAGGGTGAGGAGGAGGAAGAGGAGGAGGAGGATGATTGTGTCAGCATGGAGGTGGAGGCTGGCACTCAGCATCAGCATCAGCAGCAGCAGTCTTATAGGGATGATTTACAGTCCCAAGAAACACGTGGACTTGTATGTGGCTGGGAGGAGGTAGCTGCGGATCATGTTGTCCTTAGTGACCCAGAGGACTCCGGACCGAATGCCTCAGCTAACCTACGCTGCATGGCCTCCCTGATCCTGCAAAGCCTGCGGAAGGATCCTCGTATTCTTCGGATCAAGGAGAGGGACCATTACTGGCTGGCCACTCTCCTTGATCCACGGTACAAGGGTAAGGTTCCCGACCTTATCTTGCCATCGCAGAGGGAGCAGAGGATGAGACATCTCCAGGAGGCCTTGCAGAAAGCTCTGTGCAACGCGTTCCCAGAGACTGGGAGGTCACAAACTCCTGGTCCTGGACAACGTGTTGCTGAGGCATCAGTCAGAAGGAGCGGTGGAGAAGGTGGCCGTCTGACTGATGCTTTCAGACAATTTTTTAGTCCGCAGCCCCAAGGTATGATTGGTTCCAGCACCCATCGCCAGCGTCTAATTTACATGGTGCAGGAATACCTAGGGGCAAGGTCAGACTTGGACACCTTTCCCACCGAAAATCCTCTAGCTTACTGGGTCTTGAGGATGGATCACTGGCCAGAGCTCGCACAGTATGCAATTGAGCTACTGGCCTGTCCTGCATCCAGAGTTCTTTCGGATGGCACCTTCAGTGCTGCTGGTGGCTTTGTTACCGATCACAGGGTGCGCCTGTCCACCGAATCAGTTGATCGACTGACCTTCATCAAGATGAATCAGTCTTGGATCACCCACAGCTACCAAGCACCTGAAGCTGATGTAACCGAATAATTTTTTTTTGAAATACCACATCCCTTCAAGACTGCCTATGCTGATGCTGAGTGACTGTCCTGTTATGTTGATTGTCTATCCTCTTCCTCCTCCGCTGATATGTTGGAAGAACATTTTTGGTTCTGGGTGATGCCAGCAGGCCAATTTTTCTGCCCCTGTTTAACAGAGGCGTTTAATTACAATTTTTGATGCAATGCTTTGCAGCAGGGCTAATTCCTGCAATAAAACTAGAGTATATGGCAGAGGTTGGAGTGTGGTGGCACCAGCACCAGTGCCTAAGGCCCAATTTTTCTGCCCCTGTTTAACAGGGGCGTTTAAGTACAATTTTTGATGCAATGCTTTGCAGCAGGGCTAATTCCTGCAATAAAACTAGAGTATATGGCAGAGGTTGCAGTGTGATGGCACCAGTGCCTAAGGCCCAATTTTTCTGCCCCTGTTTAACAGGGACATGTAATTACAATTCTTGATATAATATTTCACAGGAGGGCCCCTTCCTGTGCCCACCCAGAGTAACGGTGAGGACTTATAGTGTTGTGGCACCAGCACCACAACCACCAAAGGTCAATTTTTCTACCACTGTTCAACAATGGCATGTAATTACAATTCTTGATATAATCGTTCACAGCAGGGCGCTCCAGCGCCCACCAAGAGTCACTTTGAGGGCTTACAATGTTGTGGCAAAACCAACACCTAGTTCCGCCATTTCTGCAGAGCATATAGGGCAGGCCCCTACTTTCAAACATCCAACTTACAAACATCAGACAGCAGCAAGTGAGATGAAAAAAAGATGGACGCCAAAACAAATTATACAGGGGTGATAACCCTTCCCTATGTTTTCCAAAAAGCTTAAAAATAGTTTTTTTGACTGGAGCTACACTTTAAAAATGTACCAGTTGAAAATTACAAACAGATTCAACTTAACACAACAAACCTACACAGTCCCTTTCTTGTTTGCACCGCCTGTATACTGCTGTTCTGAGTATATAGGGCCTGGGGGCCACACGCATTTCCTTTTTTTTTTTTATATGGGTACAGGGTTCCCCTTAATATGCATTTTTCTCAATGATTTTCAACCATATTGCAGGAACCAGATATAACATTAAAACCGCAAGCAGTTTTAAATGGTGTTATTTCCGTTTAATGTCATTTTGTGCAGGGACTGTTCTAAACACGGGAAACACGTGGCACTTCAAAGGCATACTACAGACACCCCCCAGGCACCATATTTAAAGGAATATTTCACTTTTTTTTTTCACTTTAATCGTCATTAAAATCAGTGCTCCCGCCAAAACGGCCGTTTTTAAAACCTTTTTTTGCATTGACCCATGTCCCCTGAGGCAGGAGACAGGTCCCCAAACCCATTTCGAACGTTCGAGTCCCATAGACTTCAATGGGGTTCTAACGTTCGTTTCGAACGCGGGGTCCGTTCGAAAGTTCTGGTGTGAACCGAACCGGGGGGTGTTCGGCTCATCCCTACTCCTGATCCACAGCTGAAATTCAGCCTCCACTAATGCCGCGTACACACGACCGGACTTTCCGTCAGAAAAGCTCAAACGGAATCATTTCATTGGGTATTCCGATTGTGTGTGGGCTTCATCTGACTTTTTTTTCAAAAATTCTGATGGACCTAGAAATAGAACATGTTTTAACGGAATCAATTCCTATTGGGAAAACCACTTGTTGATTTGTTATTCCGACGGACCAAAAACTACGCAAGGTCAGCTATTGGCTACAGGCTATTGAACTTCCTTTTTCTAGTCCTGTCATACGTGTTGTACATCACTCGTTGATGTTACAAGGTCTCAGGTGTTAATGGGGAGCATGTGTGTTAAATTTGGGGTCATCGCTCTCACTATCTCATCTGGACTGAACTGGAGAGCTACAGTTCATTGGGAACCATGAATGCCAACACGCACTGTGACATACTGAAGCAAAGGAAGAGCCTCTCCCTTTGGAGACTGGGCCACGGGGCAGTATTCCAACAGGATAATGACCCCAAACACACCTCCAAGATGTCCACTGCCTTGCTAAAGAAGCTGAGGGTAAAGGTGATGGACTGGCCAAGCATTTGTCAAGACCTAAATCATATTTAGCATATGTGGGGCATCCTCAAATGGAAGGTGGAGGAGCGCAAAGTCTCTAACATCTACCAGCTCCGTGATGTCATCATGAAGGTGTGGAAGAGGACTCCAGTGGCAACCTGTGAAGTTCTGGTGAACTCCATGCCCAAGAAGGTTAAGGCAGTGCTGGAAAATAATGGTGGCCACACAAAATATTAACACATTGGGCCCAATTTGGAAATTTTCACTTAGGGGTGTACTCACTTTTGTTGCCAGCGGTTTAGACATTAATGGCAGTGTGTTGAGTTTGAGGCCATCAGAGGTCATGTAGGATTTTATTGACCAAATATTGACATTTGATCAATTATGTCACCTGGGATCCCAGACAGCTTGCTTACATACAAAAACCAGTGAAAATGTGGTTTGTGTTGGGAATATCAGTGGGGAATAAGGATGAGCTGAACACCCCTTATTCAGACCTAAACTTCGTGTGAACTTTAGAACCCTATTAAAGTCTATGGGACTCGAACGTTCAAAATCTAAAGTCTAGAACCTGCGAACAGACCTAAACTTCGTGTGAACTTTAGAACCCTATTAAAGTCTATGGGACTCGAACGTTCATTTTTTATTTTTTTTTGCAGTCGAACATGAGTTTGACTTGAACTCGAAGCTCATCCCTACTGGGGAAGCATGAGTGGACTTTGCTCAGTATGACTGATGTGGATTTATAGTATATAACTGGATAACGTAATTGATGTTGGATCTAGATCAGGGTAGTTTTTTCTCTCTAATAAAAGAGTACATATTTTTTGAATTAATAACAAGCCGTAGTGTGTACCCTGTTTGTATTCACCTGGGTGAGTCAATGCCAGGGGTCGCTCTTATTTATTATTAAAGTGGGCTTCCATATTCTAATAAAGCCTTCCAGTACAGGCTCCCAAATTCCTTTTTTTATGGGACAGGATTAGTGATAAGACAAAGTGCTTTCAGGTTCAGTTCCACAGGTGTTCCCCAAACCTTAAAAATGCCCATTTTCAAAAAAACATGCTCCCTTATGGCTCAATCTATTATTACCAGAATTTTCCTCTATACCTGATCTGCAGGTTTGGGCAATGAAAGGCATAAAATATTTAGAGCAGGTATGTATTGCTGGGAGAACTGAAACCATTTGACACCTTAAACTTGACCTGCCTAATGTATACCTTTTTAGATATTTACAATTGAGACACACCTTTCAAAATTTCTAATTTAATAGGTAAATAATTTAGCAATTTAGCAATATAATTTAGTAATTTAGTAAAGTAAAATTTAAACAACAACCAGTAGCTTTTTATACCTCGACCCTACAGGAAGTACTTAGAGATGACACCCTCACCAAACCCCTCTCAACTATTTGTCCACTCGGGGTTGGAAGCTCTTAAATCTAAATGGACGCTGGACGTCCCTGACCTGGGTGATGAAGGGGAGGAAGAAACATGGGACAGTGCATTTTTACAGCTGGTTTCCGCAAAGAGACAGGTTGATTCAGTACAAACTTCTACATAGGAACTACCTCACACCTGCGCGTTTACACAGAATAAATCCCTCCGTTCCTGCAGAGTGTTGGCGGTGTGCGGCAGACTCAGCAGACTTTATTCACATATTTTGGCAATGCCCTAATATTCAAATTTTCTGGGAAGTGGTGGTCTTGGTCATTCTGTGACCACTATTCATGTGCCCCGACAGTGGAGGATTGTTTGCTGTGTTTGGGGGACATCCTGGCTCATCTTCGGGCTTCCAGGATGCTGATAGGATTATTATTGTTCTATGCATGGAAAATTATTCTTCTCAAATATAAATCCCCATCAGCTCCAACCCTAACCTTTTGGAAAAAAATTATTACCCGCTTGCTGACCAGCCTTCATCATTTTATTGTGACAGGTCACCACGACCCCGCAAACCGCCATAGCTATACATCAGTTTGCGCGATCGGTACTGCAGGGGGTGTTGATGCTCATGGCTGATGGTCACGTGACCACCGACCATGACTGATCGCGAGCACGATGGACAGAACAGGGAAGTGTTGTGTAAACACACAAATCCCTGTTTTGTTCTGAGAGGAGCGACAGATTGTGTGTTCCTATTAACTAGGAACCACAATCCATCACTTCCTCTAGTCAGTCCCTTTCCCCTTCAGTTAGAATAACTTCCTAGGGAACACAGTTAACCCCTTCCCTGCCAGTGACATTTTTACAGTAATCAGTGCATTTTTATAGCACTGATCGCTGCATAATTGCCAATGGTCCCAAAATGTTCTCAAAAGTGTCTGTCATGGTTATGCAGTGATCTTCCTGTGTTTGCTTACCTTCCCTCATGTCTTCAGACTAAGAAGCCAGCTACTTCCACCTGGTGGTTTTTATAACCTCTCCTCTAAGCATGGCTCCACCCCAGGCCCTATCAGGGAGCCCTATATAAACCTGTGCACTGCAGGCCTCAGTGCTGATCAACCATTGTGTATTCTTTGTGTGTTAGCTTCCTGTTTCCTGCCGTGTGCTCTGCTACTGTTTTCCGTTACCGACTTTGGCGTGTCTTGACTATCCTTGTTTGCCTGTGATCCTGACCTTTTGGCGTGTACCCGACTATTCTCTTGTCTGCTTGTGGCCCCGACCTTGGCTTTGTCCCTCATCCCTATCCTCCTGTTGCCTACTGTGGGTGTGAGCTGGGGGACCCTGGGGGTCGCGACCTGGAGCCAGTTGCAGCCAAGTGCATCCTTACCACTGGAGGCTCTGGTGAACACCTGCTGGCTCTTAGACTCCGCGCCCCGGGGAATCTTACGCTCTATCCCCAGTGGGATCTGTCCCCCATCTGCAGCAGTCAGCCGTAGGGTCCACAACCTTGCGGTGCACTCCTGATCCTTCGGTGTGCACCTGTCACCTCGCCTCAAGGTGACCTGACAGTTTGATCAGCCATGGACCCGGCTGACATGCCGCTTCCTGCAGATGATCCATTGCAGAGCTTAGTTCGGCGACTTGAGACCCAAGAATCGCATCAGACCCAGGTGATGCAATCCCTTCAGGATTTGGTATCCCGTTTTGAACAGGTTCAGGCCTCATTAGGACCCCGGTTCAACAACCTCAACCGCTATCTGCCGCTGCACCTATCGCATCAGTCGCAGCCACACATTCATTACAACTACCAGCTCCGGTCCATTTCTCTTGGGACTCCAAGGCTTGCAGGGGGTTCCTTAGCCAGTGCACAATTCATTTTGAACTTCTGCCCCCAAACTTCCTGTCCGATCGGGCAAAAGTCGCATATATCATATCCCTCCTGTCCGGCGAGGCGTTAACATGGGCCGTTCCTCTGTGTGAACAGAATGATCCAGTGGTTTCTAACCTGTCTGATTTCTTGAAACTTTTTCGGAATATCTTCGAGGAACCGGGTCGTGTCTCCTCAGCGTCAAGAGTCCACGTCTGTGGGACAGTATGCTCTTCAGTTCCGTATCCTTTCAGCTGAATTGAGCTGGAATAATGAGGCCCTAGTTGCAACCTTTTTACATGGCCTCTCTGATAGAGTGAAGGATGAATTAGCAGGAAGATCCCTTCCTGCTGATCTGGACAGTGTCATCACCTTGTGTAACCAGATCGATATTCGCTTTCAGGAGAGGGCCCTGGAAAAAAGATGCCAGCACTCCCCATTCTTTAGGCAGCCTGAGTCCCCAGTCCCTTCTCCTCGATCCGAGGAGCACCCCCTGCCTACTGAGGAACCTATGCAGTTGGGCTGGACTAAGTTATCTCCCAAAGAACGCGCTAGGCGCAGAACTCTGGGCCTATGCCTCTATTGTGGGGCCAAAGGTCATTTCCGTGACACTTGTTCTCTTCGTCCGGAAAATGCTCAGGGCTAATAAATCTGGAAGGTGGAGTATTAGACCCTGAAATATCACCTTCACCTTCTCGTCTTCTCCTTTCTGTGTTGCTTCATGTCGGTGCTTCCTCTCATTCGGTCTCAGCACATCTGGATTCTGGAGCCACTGCCAATTTCATGGATTGGGAAACTGCATCCTCCATGAGACTTACCCTTTTGCCCCTTACAACACCATTGGTGGTCTTGGCGATTGATGGCACGGTTCTCCCAGAGGGCCCTATCCGCTTCCAGACTATTCCTGTTAAGATGTCAGTAGGGACACTCCACCAGGAGTGGATATCTTTCCTTGTCTTACCTAAGGCTTCATCTCCTATCATATTAGGTCTTCCTTGGTTTTCGGCTCCATTCTCCACACGTTGACTGGTCTACTGGACAGATCCTGGCTTGGGGTTCCTCCTGTTCCTCTTCCTGCCTACTCAAGGGTACCCCAAAGGAGAAACTTCCTGTTTCCACCATCCCAGTATCTTCTGCTTTTCCTGCTGTATATAGCGATCCCTGCGATACGTCCTGCAATAGTCGGACTGGTGCAGTCTCTGGGTCATGTGGTACTCTGGATGAGGAGCCCACCTATGAACCTGAGTCGATCATTCACTCCAGTTCGCATAACCATTTACCTTTGCCTGTCCCTAATCTCCCTTGGACACACAGCCAGGCTAACTTGTCTGCAAGTTCCAGAGTCGCTATGCCTTGTGATGCGATTGAGATGGTCGCTACATCTGACTATACTATTCAGTCGGCCTCTGCACCACTTATGCCAGTCCAGCCCATGCCCAATGAGCTTCCTGCTTCTTGTTCAGGACCTTCTGTGATCCAGCCTCACCCTACTGCTACTATGTCCGTTCAAACCCATTTAAGAGGCTCAATCCATCCTTTGAATAGAATACCTTATTCGGCCAGGAGGGGTTTTCAATCTTTTTCTCAGGGTTCTCTGCATTCTGTTTCTGTTTCAGCTACCCAGCTTGACTCTTGTGACATGTCACTTTCTAGCCAACCTGACCTCAGGGATCCACTGACCTCTGCCCAGTCTGGTGGTCCGGTTTTGGATGCCCAACTCATCTATAAGGGTCTGGTGGACCCTGCTCAGACTCCTGACCTTCTAATGCCCTTACCCATTCCTAAAAAGCCTTTAGTCCTAAGGTCCCCTCGTCCTCTCCCTACCTCTGTTTCGGTCTCTGAGGATAATCTAAATACGAGGTTAGTCAAGTTTTGGATTCCCGGCTCCGTAAAGGCATTCTTCAATACCTCGTACTTTGGAAAGGGTTGGGTCCTGAGGAGAGGTCTTGGATCACTGCATTTGAGTTCTTTGCTCCCTGTTTGTTAAGGAGGTTCCACCTGGAGTTTCCCTTTAAGCCTGGACCCAGGCAGGGAAGGGGGAGGCCTCCTAAGAGGGAGGGTACTGTCATGGTTATGCAGTGATCTTCCTGTGTTTGCTTACCTTCCCTCATGTCTTCAGACTAAGAAGCCAGCTACTTCCACCTGGTGGTTTTTATAACCTCTCCTCTAAGCATGGCTCCACCCCAGGCCCTATCAGGGAGCCCTATATAAACCTGTGCACTGCAGGCCTCAGTGCTGATCAACCATTGTGTATTCTTTGTGTGTTAGCTTCCTGTTTCCTGCCGTGTGCTCTGCTACTGTTTTCCGTTACCGACTTTGGCCTGTCTTGACTATCCTTGTTTGCTTGTGATCCTGACCTTTTGGCGTTTACCCGACTATTCTCTTGTCTGCTTGTGGCCCCGACCTTGGCTTTGTCCCTCATCCCTATCCTCCTGTTGCCTACTGTGGGTGTGAGCTGGGGGACCCTGGGGGTCGCGACCTGGAGCCAGTTGCAGCCAAGTCCATCCTCACCACTGGAGGCTCTGGTGAACACCTGCTGGCTCTTAGACTCCGCGCCCCGGGGAATCTTACGCTCTATCCCCAGTGGGATCTGTCCCCCGTCTGCAGCAGTCAGCCGTAGGGTCCACAACCTTGCGGTGCACTCCTGATCCTTCGGTGTGCACCTGTCACCTCAAGGTGACCTGACAGTGTCCGATGTGTCCACCATAATTTTGCAGTCCCGGTAAAAATCACTGCTGCCATTACTAGTAAAAATAATAATAATAATAAAGATGCTATAAATATATCCCCTATTTTGTAGACGTTATGACTTTTGTTCAAACCGATCAATATATGTGGCTTAAAACTAAGGATGAGCCGAACACCCCCTGGTTCGGTTCGCACCAGGAATTGCGAACAGGCCAAAAATTCGGACAAAAGCACAAACACCTTTAAAATCTATGGGACACTAACATGAAAAATCAAAAGTGCTCATTTTAAAGGCTTATATGCAAGCTATTATCATAAAAAGTGTTTGGGGACCTGGGCCGTTCGGGACCTGCATGTATCAATGCAAAAAAAAAGTTTTAAATACTGAATTTTTTCAGGAGCAGTGATTTTAATAATGCTTAAAGTGAAACAATAAAAATGAAATATTCCTTTAAATATCATGCCTGGGGGGTGTCTATAGTATACCTGAAAGTGGCACAGTTTTCACGTGTTTAGAACAGTATCACAGCAAAATTACAATTCTAAAGAAAAAAGTAATTTAAAACTGATCGTGGCTGCAATGTATTGTTGGGTCCCGGCAATATATATAAAACTCATTAAAAAAAATGGCATGGGTGACCCCGCACCCCCTTTCTAACGCCTGTGATGTCAGAGGAAGGCCCGTTCACCCATTTACCTCACCGAGTGGCCCTGCTCTTTGCTATATAAGAGCTGTCACCAAGAAGCGTCACTCGACGGGATCCTCTCATGGAGACGGAGCTGTTGCTTTTTTTTTTTTTTTTTGGCTTGTTGGCGGCATGATAGAAGATGAATGGACATTGAGGGACATTTTTTTTTTTTTTTTTTTATAAAAGACTTGTCCCTAAGTGTCTCCTGTCTTTTTTACTATTTTTGACACTTTTTTGTGAAATGGTAGGGGTACAATGTACCCCTTACCAATTCCCATAGGGGGGCCGTGATCTGGGGGTCCCCTTGTTAAAGGGGGCTTCCAGATTCTGATAAGCCCCCTGCCCACATACCATGTGCCATACTGATGCCAGACATCATATGTGATTCGCACCACATTGCTGTGCAGATCACATGCAATGTCAGTGCGATGCAAATTTAGCCATACAATCTGCATGGCTGAATTGGAATTGCATTCGGATCAAACTCATGCAGGACCCTTTTTTTTGTCTGCACCAGAATCGAATCACATGGGTGTTAACACCCATGCAATCCTATTCCTGTCCGAATTCACTGTTCACACTGCGACCTGCAAACCGGTCTGGGAGTGTCATTAACTTTGTTTTGACCACCCCAGCAGTTTACATAGGGCAGTGTGAACTGCCAGCGATTTAGGTGTGATGTTTGAACCCGCACTGGATTTCTGCATCGCACCAGTGTGAAGCGAGCCTCATATTTGGGAAATGACTTGAGTGGGCAGAGCTTGATGGGGAACTTAGAGACTAGCAGGTCTGCTTAATTTTTAGTTGACAGCGCAAAACAGATTTGAAAGCCCCTATTAGACTAAATAGAAGCTGTGGATCTACCTAAACAGGGGGGCGGGATCTGGGGGTCCCCTTGTTAAAGGGGGCTTCCAGATTCTGATAAGCCCCCTGCCCGCAGACCCCCACAACCACCAGCCAGGGTTGTGGGGATGAGGCCCTTGTCCCCATCAACATGGGAACATGGTGATTTGAGGGATCACAGACCCCCAAAGCATCCTTCCAATGTTGAGGGCATGTGGCCTGGTATGGTTCAGGAGGGGGCGCTCTCTCATTCCCCCTCATTTCCTGTGGCCTGCCAGGTTGCGTGCTTGGATAAAGGGTCTTGTATGGATTTTTGGAGGGAACTCCACGCCGTTTTTTTTAAAACAAATGGCGTGGAGTTCCCCTTGGGGGGAACCCCACATCATTTTTTTTTTATTTGAGGCAGGGTTCCTCTTAATATCCATACCAGACCTGAAGGGCCTGGTAATTGAATTTGGGGGAACCCCACGCTTTTTTTTATCAATGACTTTCAATGACTGTTCTCTGTATTACGGGGAGCCAACAATTCATTATAGCTTGCTTCTAAATGACTTTTTTCCTGCAGAAATAATTTTTTTTGCAGGGACAGTTCTAAGCAGGGGAAACATGTGCCCCTTTACAGGCATACTACACACACCACCCAGGTACAGAATTTAAAGGAGTATTACACTTTTATTGTTACACTTTAAGCATTATTAAAATCACTGCTCCTGAAAAAATTGCAGTTTTTAAAACTTTTTTGCATTGATGCATGTCCCCTGGGGCAGGACCCAGGTCCCCAAACACTTTTTATGACAATAACTTGCATATAAGCCTTTAAAATTAGCACTTTAGATTTCTCCCATAGACTTTTACAGGGTGTTCCGCGGCTTTTCGAATTTGCCGCGAACACCCCAAATTGTTCGCTGTTCGGTGAACAGGCGAACAGGCAATGTTCGAGTCGAACATGAGTTTGACTCGAACTCGAAGCTCATCCCTAATCCACAGGGACTAAGAATCATGCAGAGTAAACAGCTAGAGAAACAGCTATCTATATGAGGTAGATGGATCAAGAGTGACAATTAACACTAGACAGAAAGGGACATTTTGATGTTAAAGGGGAGTTCCCATTCTAAAAAAAATTAATAAAAGTCAGCAGCTACAAATACAGCAGCTGCTGACTTTTGATAATCGGATACTTACCTGTTCCAGAGTAAAGCAATGTGGGGAATCAAAGCCCTGCTCATCTCCCCCTCCATTCGTCGGCACCGGCATTGTAACTGTGGGCACCAGGCTGTGGCTTCACGCGCGAGCGGCACTGCATGCCATGATTGACCACGCAGTCATCTGGAACATGTCACGTGTCCCAGATAATTGACAAGAGGGAGGGGGCAGAGCTGAGCCCTTCCTGCACCGAGGGGAAGTGATGTCACCAGCCCAGACACTGAAGGAGGCAGACTATGAGGGACCCCCTAGTAACAGCCATTTAGAGGTGAGTAAAAAAAAAGTTTCCAAATGTTTTTTTTTTTTTATTAGGAACATTCATGCCATTTTTTTTATTTATTTTTTTAATGCAACTTCACTTTAAGTTGTGGGATGAATTTGGGGTCAGGCACTACAACTAGTAAAGTCAAAACAGAGAAATGAGAGTCAAAACAGAAGACTACAATACATGGAATGCACAGGATATCAGAACAAAATAAAGAAAGCAGAATTTAGGCAGGGCAATATTAAAGAGTTAAAAGAAAGTGAGAGAATGATATGCATGTGTTGTGTATAAATGGGAAAAATGTAAGCAATTTTAGAGAGATATTTGTGTATGTGTGTGAATGCTGGAGCCTTTAGTTCTATCTCTTGTGTATGTCATGTATGCAGATGTGACCCCCTCCTTTGCACTCTCATGAAAGAATGTAGAGATTAGTGATAAACTGGAAGGACACCATGCCAATTTCTGTTTTTTAGACAAATATTAATAACAAAATGAACTGGGTTAGTTAATCTAAAGATAAACAATGTGATCACAATTATTTTTTAATCCGTTTTCCAAAAATTGTAAAATGAAGGTTACATTTAACTGTGTATTACAAAAATTGAATATCCTTTGATAGTGAAAAGTGCATTTAAAAAAGGGAAATTAAGTAAAATGTCCTAGTTTAAGGAAATATATCTCTGGATATATATTAGAATTAGGGTGTGATATTGAGATTAACACTTGAGTATTCATTTCTGATATGAGTTTAACAATTTTTTATATATATATATATATATATATATATATATATATATATATATATATATGTCCTCGTCAACATGGGGACAAGGTGCTATGGGGTGGGGGGGCCGCCCCCATGTTGAGGGCACCCGGCCTGGTACGGTTCGGGAGGGGGGGGGATGCTCGCTCATCCCCATCCCCTTTCCTAGCCGGCCGGGTAGCGTGCTCGGATAAGGGTCTGGTATGGATCTGAGGGGGACCCCCACGCTGTTTTTTCGGCGTAGGGGGTTCCCCTTAAAATCCATACCAGACCTAAGGGCCTGGTATGCTCTCGGAGGGGGAACCCACGCCATTTTTTTTTAAATAAATTTGGCGTGGAGTTCCCCCTTGAGAGCTGATAATTCTGTGAGAGTCGCCTCCGTATAGATGGAGATCCGACTTGGAGGCGACCTTCATTGAAATCAATGGGTACCAGTTGCCTACGAGTCAGATAGAAGTAGTACAGGAACCTTTTCTGAAGTCGGAGCGACTTCAGTAGTGTGCATTAAGACAGCTCTTCACTTACATTGATTTTTACATGTAGCGTGACTTAAGGCGACTAGGGGCGACCTGAAGTTGGATCTGAGACACCCCTGTGTGAACCGGCTCTTATTGAGAGAGAAAAAAAATAAGATGAGGTTGTTAATTGGAATACAGCTGCCATAATATTTAACAAAGCCAAGATGGCAAAAATGAAATATAAAGGTCTGATAATAACTTAATGTGTGGTCCATGATGTGAGAGTAATAATAAATAAAATTGAAATATAACAGACCCATCAAATCAAGTCCACACACCCGGTTAGTATAGATGCCACCTGCAGCCAGTTGTTTTATAGTTTTTGATCTGTCTGGGAGCTTTCTGGCTGATCATATAGAGAATATTGGTCCTTTTGTTTTTTAATTATTTAGTTATTTGTGATCTCCAAAGCAGGATGTGTGGATTGTGAAATGATGTGCAACTTTTCCTTGTAAGTGTAGTGGTATACATCTCTGCATGACCGCATGGTATTGTTATAATTTATTATGTTATGACATCAGGAAAATTATGTCAGATGGAAACTAAGGACTTGTGTTATCTAGCTAAAACTAACAGAGCAAGCAATGAGAAATTATAATATTGCCACTTTGCCAGGAAAAAGTTATCTTTTTGAAACATAGAACGGAACTTCTTACACAAACAGCATGATAGAAAGCAAGCCATTGCAATATATTTATGCAAGCTGGACAGAGTAACGAAGGGTTCACTCCGATATATCAGAGTTGTAGCTTTATACAAAGGTGCTATTAGACAAGGTTACAGACATTATTTTGGTCAAATATTGACCGTATTTATCGGCGTATAACATGCACCCCTAATTTAGGAGGAAATTTTAAGGAAAAAAACTTTTAACATTTAATTTCAACATTTTAATGCCCATCAATGCAGCCTTATCAGTGTCATTTGCAGCCTTGTCAGTGACATTGCAGCCTTGTCAGTGACATTAATGGCCTTGTCACTGTCATTTGCAGCCTTGTCAGTGACATTGCAGCACTGTCAGTGTCACTGCAGTAAATATGGCACCTCTGAGATAAACAGAGGCGGTCCTATGTATCTCGGCTCCTCTTGCAGTCTCTCCCTATGATGGACATAACACAGGTCCAATAGCAGGACTGGGCATGATTATGAGTGGAGCCGAGCAGAGCCAAGCTCCACCGAAATACACATAGCCGAGTGTACTCAGCTAGGCTCAGCTCTGCTCACAGTCATGCTCAGTCCCTGTGTTATGTCCATCATAAGGCGTGACTGTGATTGGAGCCGAGAGGAGCCGAGCCTAGCCGAGTACACTTGGCTATGTGTATTTCGGTGGCCCTGGTTCCAAATATGAATTTGTTTTGTTAGTTTATGTACAAATCTAACAATGAAAAATGCATACATTCAAATCCAGCCACCTTATTGCCCCTATTGGAGGAGGCTGGAGATAAAGGAAAAATTTTAAATTGATGATGTAGAAATCAGCTGCTGTGAGCCCAGTGCAAGACACACTCCCTGAAGACCCAGATATTTAATCTTTTGTAGAGTTATTCCAGGTTTTATACCGAGTATGCAGTTTATCACCCAGAAGGATACCCTGTATTTAGAGTCATTGGATCCTTTTGCCCCATCTCAAGAAGCAGAGCTCCATGTTTTAGCAAAGCCTGTGAGTTATACGGTTTTATATATATATATATATATATATATATATAAAATTATACACATTACTCAACTTGATTAACATTCAGACCAAGAAACATAGATTATCATGTGTACGTAGCCTAAAATTATGTTTATCTTTGAAAATCTAAGGGAGTGTCCAGAGAGAAAACAGGGAAAGAACCCAACACACAAAGATCATTAAACAGCAGCTACAGGTCTGATATTCCTCCATGCTTTTATCCAGACCCTTTGCTGCCATCTGTCTTTTTTGAGACTCCGAATTCTCCTTACCTCACCAACAATCTCACACACCACCACTGGAACAGGAAGGACTTCCTACCAAAGGGATACCTGACACCGTGCATTCCAGGTGTAATATCGGACTACTAAACTCACTAGAAAAAGAGTGTCCAAATCAAATCCCTTGCAATTCTGCAATGCTCCATACACCCACTCAGCATAAGACATGCTAGGCAAAAAAGGGATATTCAGAGCCCTCCCCACCTTTTTATAGACTTCTATTTTGAATGGGCACTGAAGCAAGAAGTGGTCCATAGTTTCCACCACTCTGACACACCCTCACATAGAGCCTACCATGGAAAGCGAGCTAGGACTGGTCCCTAAATTTCAAGGGAATTTATTAAATGCAAATCCTCCCTCATAATATGACCTGGGCAGTCCCGTAAGGCCAGTGGCACATGAAAGACAGTACCCACAATCTTCTCACACAGGCATCTCCTAGGGAGGGACCTGATATCCTTCGCTGTCACATGCCACCGTCTAAGAATTTTCAGGCACAGGGCAACATAAGCTGGGAGTTTACCTTGCTTGATCCTTAGGCTTTTCATTGACCTGTCACTCTTCCAACATCCCAGAAAAGGTCTAAACCAGTCTTGAAATATACCTACCCATTCAGGCAGGCTCTCTGCTAACATGTTACCAAAATTATGTTTAAAAACCATCAGGTAGAAGAACACAACCAGGTTGACCATCCCTAGGCTACCCTTCCACCTAGATAGGTGAGTCACATTTTGCTTCATAAGATTTAGCCTGTTCCCCCATAATAATTGGAAGAAACAACTATAAATCCTGGTATAGCAGGACTCTGGAAAGATACAAACAAAACTGACATACAGAAAGGTTGGAATCTGGTAGGTCTTAATCAAGTCCACCCTTTCCCTCAAGGAGAGCCACCACCCTTTCAAGCATTTCACCTTGACACCAGCATCATTCAGCCTGGCTTCCCAATTTGACTTATGCCCCATACACACGGTCGGAAATTCCAACTGAAAAAGTCCAATTGGATTATGTTATCGGAAAATCCAATCGTGTGTGGGCTCTATCGGACTTTTTCTGTCTGAATTTCCGATGGAAAAAGTTTAAAAGCTGGATCTAAAATTTTCCGACAACAAAATCCAATCGCTGGATACCAAGAGTGGATTACCACCGCTGGAATTTTTTTTTATTTTTAATAAAGGACTTATCCCAACGGTGTCTGTGTGTTTTTTAACAATTTTTTACACTTTCTTTGTGAAATGGTAGGGGTACAATGTACCCGTTACCATTTCAAACAGGGGGTCCGGGATCTGGGGGTCCCCTTGTTAAAGGGGGCTTCTAGATTCTGATAAGCCACCCACCCGCAGACCCCCACAACCACCGGCCAGGGTTGTGGGGATGAGGCCCTTCTCCACATCAACATGGGGACAAGGTGCTTTGAGGGGTCACAGACCCCCAAAGCATCCTCCCAATGTTGAGGGCATGTGGCCTGGTAAGGTTCAGGAGGGGGGGACGCTCTCTCATCCCCCCCCTCTTTTCCTGTGGCCTGCCAGGTTGCGTGCTCGGATAAAGGGTCTGGTATGGATTTTTTGCGGGAACTCCACGCCAATTTTTTTTTAATTTGGCGTGGAGTTCCCCTTAAAATCCATACCAGACCTGAAGGGCCTGGTAATTTAATTTGGGGGGAACCCCACGTGATTTTTTTTTTAATTTGACACGGGGTTCCCCTTAATATCCATACCAGACCTGAAGGGCCTGGTAATTGAATTTGGGGGGAGCCCCACGCGTTCTTTTTTTTTTTTTTAATCAATGACTTTCAATGACTGTTCTCTGTATTACGGGGAGCCAACAATTCATTACAGCCATGAATGCTTTTAAATGACTTTTTTTCCTGCAGAAATTACACTTTGTGCAGGGACAGTTCTAAGCATGGGAAGCATGCGACCCTTTAAAGGCATAATATACACACCCCTCAGGTACGAAATTTAAAAGAATATTACACTTTTATTGTTTCACTTTAAGCATTATTAAAATCACTGCTCCCGAAAAAACGGCTGTTTTTAAAACTTTTTTTTTGCATTGATACATGTCCCCTGGGGCAGGACCCAGGTCCCCAAACACTTTTTATGACAATAACTTGCATATAAGCCTTTGCCGCGTACACCCCAAATTGTTCGCTGTTCGGCGAACGGGCAAACAGGCAATGTTCGAGTCGAACATGAGTTTGACTCGAACTCGAAGCTCATCCCTAGTGAACATCCAATGTTCGAGTTGAACTTACTTTCGACTTGAACATCGGGCTCATCCCTAGTGTCCAAAACTGGACAGCATAGTCTAGGTGCGGCCTGACCAGAGTCTTGTAGAGTGGGAGAATTATTGTTTTATCTCAGGAGTTGCCAATGTTCTGTTTGCTTTGTTAGCAGCAGCTTGGCATTGAATGCCATTGCTGAGCCTATAATCTACTAGGACTGCTAGGTCCTTTTCCATCCTAGATTCCACCAGAGATTCTCCCCCTAATGTATAGATTGTATTCATATTTTTAATTTCATTCATTTTTATTGCAAAAATTTTAGACAAAACAGCAAAGAAAATACATAACATTCCATAATTCAACAATAGATTAAGAAAATCAAGGAAATCCATTACAACTTCATAAGGCAGATAGAGTAAGGCCGCGTACACACGCGCGGACTGTTTGCCCAACCTTGTTCGTCAAACAGTTTCGGCAAACAGTCCGCTCAAAATTTGCATGAGCGGACTTGCCCACACACGAGCGGACTGTTTGACGAACAAGGTTGGGCAAACAGTTCGCTCAACTTTTGAAATGAACGGACTCGCCCACGTAAGGAGGAGGCAAATCCGCCCATTTCGAGCGCGTGTACAGGTAGGCGGGGCCCGCGAAGGAGACGTCGCGGGCTCCGCCGCCTGGAATGGGCTTAAAGGGGAACCCCAACGCCGAAAAAAATCGGCGTGGGGGTTCCCCCAAAGTCCACACTAGACCCTTGTCCGAGCACGCTACCCGGCCGGCCAGGAAAGGGGGGCGAGCGAGCGCGCCCCCCCTCCTGAGCCGTACCAGGCCGCGTGCCCTCAACATGGGGGGGTGCCTTGGGGAAGGGGGGGGCCGCGCGGCCCCCCCACCCCAAAGCACCTTGTCCCCATGTTGATGAGGACAAGGGCCTCTTCCCGACAACCCTGGCCGTTGGTTGTTGGGGTCTGCGGGCGGGGGGCTTATCGGAATCCGGGAGCCCCCTTTAAGAAGGGGGCCCCCGGATACCGGCCCCCCACCCTATGTGAATGAGTATGGGGTACAATGTACCCCTACCCATTCACCTGTGAAATAAAGTACAAAAAAAAACACAACACAGGGGAAAAAATATTTTATTGCACAGCTCCGGGGGTCTTCCGTCTTCGGGGGTCTTCTCGCCGGACTCCTCCGCTATCTGTGTGTAGCTCTTTTACTAGCGGAGGAGTCCGGCTTTCTTCCTCCCCACCGCCGGCCTCTTCTCCCGACTTCGGGGGTCTTGTCCCCCTCTTCGGTTCTTCTGCCGGGCCACCGCGCCTTCTTGTAGCTCTTTTACAGGCGGTGGCCCGGTCTTCTGTCGCCGCTGTCGTCGCCGCCGCCTGCCGTTCTTGTTCTTCTTCTTGTTCTTCTTCTTCTTCTCCTGGAGATGTTGACTCGACGATCTCTCCGGCCGGAATGCCAGAGCCGCGCTGTGCGGTCACTTATATAGTGACAATGGGGCGGTGTCACATGGTATATGTCACATGGGTTGGTCACATGGTGACCCCGCCCCCTTACGATGTCATAGTCCCCATGTGACATCAACCCATGTGACCAACCCATGTGACATATACCATGTGACACCGCCCCATTGTCACTATATAAGTGGCAGCGGAGCGTGTCCCTGGCATTCCGGCCGGAGAGATCGTCGAGTCAACATCTCCAGGAGAAGAAGAAGAAGAACAAGAAGAAGAACAAGAACGGAAGGCGGCGGCGGCGGCGGCGGCGACGACGACGACAGCGGCGACAGAAGACCGGGCCACCGCCTGTAAAAGAGCTACAAGAAGGCGCGGTGGCCCGGCAGAAGAACCGAAGAGGGGGACAAGACCCCCGAAGTCGGGAGAAGAGGCCGGCGGCGGGGGAGGAAGAAAGCCGGACTCCTCCGCTAGTAAAAGAGCTACACACAGATAGCGGAGGAGTCCGGCGAGAAGACCCCCGAAGACGGAAGACCCCCCGGAGCTGTGCAATAAAATATTTTTTCCCCTGTGTTGTGTTTTTTTTTGTACTTTATTTCACAGGTGAATGGGTAGGGGTACATTGTACCCCATACTCATTCACATAGGGTGGGGGGCCGGTATCCGGGGGCCCCCTTCTTAAAGGGGGCTCCCGGATTCCGATAAGCCCCCCGCCCGCAGACCCCGACAACCAACGGCCAGGGTTGTCGGGAAGAGGCCCTTGTCCTCATCAACATGGGGACAAGGTGCTTTGGGGTGGGGGGGCCGCGCGGCCCCCCTTCCCCAAGGCACCCCCCCATGTTGAGGGCACGCGGCCTGGTACGGCTCAGGAGGGGGGGCGCGCTCGCTCGCCCCACTTTCCTGGCCGGCCGGGTAGCGTGCTCGGACAAGGGTCTGGTGTGGACTTTGGGGGAACCCCCACGCCGATTTTTTTCGGCGTTGGGGTTCCCCTTTAAGCCCATTCCAGGCGGCGGGGCCAGCGACGTCTCCTTCGCGGGCCCCGCCTACCTGTACACGCGCTCGAAATGGGCGGACTTTCCGAGCGGGAACAGTCCGCTCATTTCGAAAGTACAGCGGACAAGCCCACACACGGGCGGACTGTTCGCTCAAACACAGTTTCAGCGGACAGTTTTTCGGAATTTCCGAAAGACTTTGTCCGTCCAACTGTCCGCTGAAACTGTCCGCTGAAAGCCCACACACGAGCGGACTGTCCGCCCAAACACTGTTCAGCGGACAAGGTTGGGCGAACAGTCCGCCCGTGTGTACGCGGCCTAAGAGGTGTGTACAAGTTAAGCCATAGCCTAGACTAATTATCCACACATTGTAGATGAAGGGTGCAGGTATATCCGAAGGCTATAGTAAGGAACTCCCTAACCCAAAAACCAATGCTGAAACAGGCTATTTCCATTGTATTCATATTTCTGCCACCCAAATGCATTATTTTACATTTTTCTACGTTAGTATTTTCTACAAATACAGAGATTGAACTGTTTACCCCATCCTCCAGGTCATTTATGAACAAATTAAATAGGATTGGTCCCAGCACAGAACCCTGAGGGACCCCACTAACCACCCCGACCATTCCGGGTACTCTCCAATTATCACCACCCTCTGAACTCACCCTTGTAGTTTTCAATTGTATAGGTAAGTTATGAACAAAAACTGCTTTTTCTGTCATCCGATGTTTCAAAGGTTTTGGGAGGACATCATTATCATGTTCTTCATCATTATCATCTTCTTCAAAACACCTGACTGCTGATCACCTACAGCCTGTCTGCCAGAACTTTCTCTAGGCATACTGATACTTGGCATGGGATGCAAAGATTTTCACGCATGCTGGCCAGAAACACAGTCCAAGCCCACAGAAACGTTTTTGCATTGCACTGACCTTGGTTGCTCACACTCTGGAGATGCCTGACCACCACTGGCCTCCATGGCCCTTCTACACATTGCATGGAAGCAATCATCATTGCCATAATTTTCCTTGAAAATTCAGCTGGTTTCTTTCAATGTGGCCACCAGCAGACTCTGCTTTTCCACTTTGACCTCCAAAGCCATTAACTCAGACCATATCTGTCTTCTTTTGGAACCCGGTCACTTGCAATTTTTTATACTTTAAGTCAAACTTTAACTTCGCTATTACTTCTTCCTCCTTGACAATTCTCGCAATCCTCGCACCAACCTTATTTATGTAGGTTGCCAGCCTTTCATCTTTAGCTGGGCCATTACCCAGGTCCTCAAACACTGGTATGGGAGGACTGGATCCTCCCCTGGGTCCACCCCAGATTCCTGCATCCACTCTGAGTATAGGAATTAATCAAGCTCCTTGGATCAGTAGGCCTCACTGGAGCTCAGGAGAGCAGCAGTAGTGCAGCCACACCCTTTGGAGCTATAACAGCTTTAACTCTTCTGGGAAGGCTGTGTACAAGGTTTAGTTGTGTCTATGGGAATGTTTTACCATTCTTCCAGAAGCGCATTAGTGAGGTCAGGCACTGATGTTGGACGGGGAGGCCTGGCTCGCAGTCTCTGCTCTAATTCATCCCAAAGGTGTTCTATTGGATTGAGGTCAGGACTCTGTGCAGGCCAGTTAAGTTCCTCCACCCCAAACTCAGTCATCCATATCTTTATGTAACTTTCTCTGTGCACTGGTCCAAATCATTTGGTGATGGGGGGTTATGGTGTGGGGTTGTTTTTCAGATAATGTCACTGCTTGCAAAACCCTCAAGAGACAGTTGAGACAAAGTGTGGAATAAAAAAAAAATGCGGGTGGATGCCGCTTTTTCACAAGTGTCCCGTAACACAGACCTGGCCTTTGAGGACATGGGGGTGCTGAAGGATGGGATGGATAAAAGGGCAGACTCCCTCTTGAAAAAGGCATGGGATTCCACGTCGGCCAGCCTCAAACTAGCTATGGCTTCCATGGTGGTGGCAAGAAATCTAGAATTCTGGGTGGAAAAGCTGAAGAGTCATGTTGAGGCAGGGATGCCATGAAAAGGTCTTTTAGAATCCTTCCCGTTAATTCTAAAAGCAGTTAAATACATGGCCGATGCTTTCGGCTGAATCAAAGATGGCATCAAGGTCATCAGATGTGGTAAATTCAGCCAGACAAGCTGTCTGGCTAAAAACTTAGATGGGCGACACAGTCTCCAAGATTAAATTGTGTGGCCTACCCTTCTCGGGTGATCTTCTTTTTTTTTTCCAAAATACATTTTATTGAAGAAAAGGTCAACATAGCAAGATTACAGAATCATCATACATTCATTTCGAGATCAGATATCAAGTGAACAATGAACAATGGCTGTTGTGAGAAAAAAAAAAAAAAGAAAAACATACAGTATCTACTAAACATCTTGGCAACACCTAGATTCTCTTGTGCACACATTGTAGGATCCAGATGGGGGTCAGATGGTAGGCATGGTAGGCATGGTAAAATGCGTGATATTGAATCAACCTTATCTTCTTTTTGGTCCTGACTAGGGATGAGCTTTGTGTTCGAGTCGAATATACGTTCGACTCGAACATCGGCTGTTCGACCGTTCGGCGAATTCCGAAAGTTATGGGCCGTTCGCGCCAAATTCGTGTGGCGCTCACGGCCCACAATGCACTGCGATGGCGCAGTGCATTGCTGGCTCATGATTGGCCAAGTATGCACTGTGACCCCGCATGCTTGGCCAATCACAGCGCCGGCAGCGAGGAGAGCCATGATTGGACACAGGCAGGATGTCTGTGGCCAATCATAGCTCAGGCTGTGTAGTACACGCCCCACTCTATATAAGGCCGACAGCGCGGCGGCCTTGTGTAGTGTGTTGGCGTCTGTAGCAGTTAGTGGGTGTTCTGTGTACCTTCAACACAGTATACACCGATTGTTATCGGCCGATTTTTAGTTCTTGCTCTTCTGTAGTGGTTGTTGTCTGCATGCCCTGACCGCAGTATACACTGATATATTCACCTATATAGCTAGCTATATTTCTCTTTTTTAATAGAGCTTACCGTCATTGCTAGGAGATTGTGCGTGCTGTCTGCGTGCTCTGAACCCAGTATACACCGCTATATCCACCTATATAGCTAACTATCTTGCTCGTTTTAAATAGAGCTTGCAGTCAGTGTTAGGAGATTGAGCGTGCTGTCTGCGTGCTCTGAACCCAGTATACACCGCTATATCCACCTATATAGCTAACTATCTTGTTCGTTTTAAATAGAGCTTGCAGTCAGTGTTAGGAGATTGTGCGTGCTGTCTGCGTGCTCTGAACCCAGTATACACTGCTATATCCACCTATATAGCTAACTATCTTGCTCGTTTTAAATAGAGCTTGCAGTCAGTGTTAGGAGATTGTGTGTGCTGTCTGCTTGCTCTGAACCCAGTATACACTGCTATATCCACCTATATAGCTAACTATCTTGCTCGTTTTAAATAGAGCTTGCAGTCAGTGTTAGGAGATTGTGCGTGCTGTCTGCGTGCTCTGAACCCAGTATATACCGCTATATCCACCTACATAGCTCTTCTCTGTTTGAGCCCTCTGCCATCTGCAGGAGTTAGTGGAAGTTGTGTGTGCCTCCAGCACAATATACACTACCCAATTGCTGGTTTTCCCAACTCCCTTCAGGCCATTACCATGTCTGGAAGGCCAGCAAGGAGAGGCAGACAGGCGCGAGCCGATAAAAGAGGGCAAGCAGGCTCTGTGTCTAGAGACAACAGTGCTGGTCGTGGACGCGGTGCATCGTCATCATCAGCACGTGGCCATGGGACATGCTTGTCCTTCTTTTCGGCAGCTGGAGATGTTGAGCCGCAACATGCCAACGACTTGGTAGAGTGGATGACCAAGCCCTCTTCATCCTCCTCATTGTCTCTCACCCAGGCTCAGGGTACTAGCAAAACAGCTGCCAACGCATCGTCTTCCCTCCTCTCAATGTCATCATCAGTGACTCCTTCCCTAGACCCACCATGTCCTCCTGAGCAGTCTCCTGAACTCTTTGAGCACAGTGTTGGGTAGGTACATGCTCCAGGAGGATGCCCAGTGTTTTGTAGGCTCTGATGATGATACTCAGCTAGAGGAAGGCAGTAGCGTGTGCCCAGAGAGAGGGGATGCTCAAGAAAGACAGCAATCTGGCAGTCATGTTCCACAAGCTGCAGCATACTGCCAGGTTTGCTCCAGCGATGAAGAGGGAGGGGATGATGAGGGCACTGACTCCACGTGGGTGCCTGGTAGGAGAGAGGAGGAGGAGGGGGCACATGTCCAATGAGGCAGGATGCCCTCCAGGGGCCAGCTTAGGGGCAGCACACCGACTGAAACACACCACAGAGCTCCGCATGTGCAGGGCGCTGCCTCTGCGCGTTATTCTAAAAGTTCTTTGGTGTGGGCCTTTTTTGAGAAGAGTGCATCAGATTGCACCACTGCTATTTGCAACATATGTCTCAAGCGTATCTCGCGTGGCCAAAACATCAGCCGCTTGGGCACCACATGCTTGACCAGACATATGTTGACCTGCCATGCAGCTCGTTGGCAAGCGTACCTCAAAGACCCACACCAAAGAACAAAGCGGACCTCTCCTTGTTCCTCATCAGCTGGGATCTCCAACCCCACTAGACATTCAGTCCTCTCTGAAACCTGCTCTGAGAGGAATGAAGGTGTAGAATTAGGTGTGTCACAGCCAAGTGCTTCCGGGCACTCTGCTAGCAGTACACCCACGTCCGATTATAGCAGGCAAATGTCCCTGCCCCAGCTGCTGGACCGGCGGAAGAAGTTTACTCCCAGCCATCCACATGCCCAGCAGTTGAATGCTAGCTTGGCTAAATTGCTAGCACTTCAACTGCTGCCTTTTCGGTTGGTAGACTCGGCCCCTTTCCGTGAGTTTATACAATGTGCGTTTCCTCAGTGGCAGGTCCCCAAACGCCACTTTTTCTCACGGAAGGCGATTCCGGCTCTCTACCGGCATGTGGAAGGCAATGTCCTTGCCTCGCTGGACAGGGCGGTCAGCGGTAAGGTGAATATTACCGCTGACTCATGGTCCAGCAGGCATGGACAGGGAGAGGTTGCAGTGTGGTGGCACCAGCACCAGTGCCTAAGGCCCAATTTTTCTGCTCCTGTTTAACAGGGGCGTTTAATTACAATTTTTGATGCAATGCTTTGCAGCAGGGCTAATCCCTGCAATAAAACTAGAGCATATGGGAGAGGTTGCAGTGTCGTGGCACCAGCACCAGTGCCTAAGTCCCAATTTTTCTGCCCCCGTTTAACCACTTCCAGACCAGCGCACGACGATGTACGTCGACAGAATGGCACGGGCAGGCATATTGGCGTACAGGTACGTCCAATATTCAATGCCGCCCTGCCATCGGGACCCCCGTGAGTCCGGTCACGGGACCCGCGGACTCGATCGATCGTCTCACGGAGCGGCCGAATGGAGGAAATGCCGAGTAAACAGCATTTCTCCATTCTGCCTAGCAACTAGTGACGCTGATCTCTGCTCCATGTGATTGGAGCAGAGATCAGTGTTCACTAAATGAAAGCCCAACCACAATAAAAATCGCTGATCGCCGCCATTACTAGTAAAAAAAAAATAATAAAAAATTATTAATAAAAATGCTATAAAACTATCCCTATTTTGTAAACGCTATAACTTTTGCGCAAACCAATCAATAATCGCTTATTGCGATTTTTTTTACCAAAAATATGTAGAAGAATTTGTATCGGCCTAAACTGAGGGAAAAAAAAAATTTATATATATTTTTGGGGGATATTTATTATAACAAAAAGTAAAAAATAATGCGTTTTTTTCAAAATTGTCGCTCTATTTTTGTTTATAGCGCATAAAATAAAAACCGCAGGGGTGATCAAATACCACCAAAAGAAATCTCTATTTGTGGGAAAAAAAGGACGTCAATTTTGTTTGGGAGCCACGTCGCACGGCCGCGCAATTGTCAGTTAAAGCGACGCAGTGCCGAATGGCAAAAAGTGGTCTGGTCTTTGACCAGCAAATTGGTCCGGTCTGAAATTGGTTAACAGGGGCGTTTAATTACAATTTTTGATGCAATGCTTTGCAGCAGGGCTAATTCCTGCACTAAAACAAGAGTATATGGGAGAGGTTGCAGTGTCATGGCACCAGCATCAGTGCCTAAGGCCCAATTTTTCTGCCCCTGTTTAACAGGGGCGTGTAATTACAATTCTTGATATAATATTTCACAGGAGGGCCCGTTCCTGTGCCCACGCAGAGTAACTGTGAGGACTTATAGTGTTGTGGCACCAGCACCACAACCAACAAAGGTCAATTTTTTCTACCACTGTTCAACAATGGCATGTAATTACAATTCTTGATATAATCGTTCACAGCAGGGAGCTCCAGCGCCCACCAAGAGTCACTTTGAGGGCTTACAATGTTATGGCAAAACCAACACCTTGTTCCGCCATTTCTGCAGAGCATATAGAGCAGGCCCCTACTTTCAAACATCCAACTTACAAACATCTCCTACTGCAAACGGAAGGAGACAAAAGCATGTGAGATGAAAAAAGACGGACGGCAAAACAAAATATACAGGGGTGATAACCCTTCCCTATGTTTTCCAAAAAGCTTAAAAATAGTTTTTTTGACTGGAGCTACACTTTAAAAATGTACAAGTTGAAAATTACAAACAGATTCAACTTAACACAACAAATCTACACAGTCCCTGTCTTGTTTGCACCACCTGTATACTGCTGTTCTGAGTATATAGGGCCTGGGGTCCACACGTATTTCCTTTTTTTAATATGGGTACGGGGTTCCCCTTAATATCCATACAAGACCCAAAGGGGCTGGTAATGGGCAGGGAGGGCTACCCATGCCATTTTTCTCAATGATTTTCAACCATATTGCAGGAACCAGATATAACATTAAAACCGCAAGCAGTTTGAAATGATGTTATTTCCGTTAAATGTCATTTTGTGCAGGGACTGTTCTAAACACGGGAAACACGTGGCACTTCACAGGTATACTATATACACCCCCAGGCATGATATTTAAAGGAATGTTTCACTTTTTTTTCACTTTAATCGTCATTAAAATCAGTGCTACCGCCAAAACTGACATTTTTAAAACTTTTTTTGCATTGACCCATGTCCCCTGGAGCAGAAGCCATGTCCCCAAACCCTTTTTAGGACAGTATCTTGCATATTAGCCGTTAAAATTAGCACTTTTAATTTCAAACGTTCGAGTCCCATAGACTTCAATGAGGTTCTAACGTTCGTACGAATTTGGGGTCCGTTCGAAAGTTCTAGTGCGGACCGAACCGGGGGGTGTTCGGCTCATCCCTAGTCCTGACCTCGAAATAATCTTGAATAGGAAAGCTGACAAGAAAAAAGCTTTCCCTGGCAAAAAGAAACAAACAGCTAAAAAGAATTTTCATGCTGTTCAACAGCCCGTAAGAGTAGGGAAGATAGCAAGAACCGTTGGACCTCCCAAAAGGGTAAGGGTAAAGGAGGAGTTCTCTTTAGATCTCCCCCAGACCAGCACCCCAAGAACAAGTGACAGTCTTGTTCCAGTAGGGGGAAGATTGTCTGCCTTTCTCCTACAATGGAACAGAACATCTTCAAGCCTGTTTGTAAGGAATGTTATCTGTCAGGGAAACAGTCTGGAGTTTTCAGATCCCCCCAAGCAGGTTTTATGTTACATTTTTTCCAAGGGATTAAGACAAAGCTTTAGCAACGATGAACCTATTACAGGATCTGATTCAACAAGAAGTTATTGTCCAGGTCCCGAAACATCAGGAGGGCCGAGGCTTCTATTCCCAGATTTTTTCAGTGAAAAAACCTTCGGGGAAGTATTGATTGATCCTGAACCTAAAAATCCTAAACAGATCAATTTGTTAGAATCATTTCTGTATGGACACAATCCATTCAATAACAAAACTATTGACTCCAGACTGTTTCATGGCATTCCTAGATTTGAGGGATACTTACCTACACGCCCCGATTGCTCAGGCTTCCCAAAGTTTTCTCAGATTGGCCATCAACCTGGGGTCATCGGTTTGGCATCTTCAATTCAAAGCTCTGCCTTTCAGACTCTCATCTTTCCCCAAGATTTTCATAAAAATAATGGCGGAAGCCCTGGAGCCCCTGAAGTTAAGAGGAATTTCTGTCATTCCATATCTGGATGACCTATTGTTCTTTGCGAACTAAAGGGAGCAAGTGGCAACAAATCTCCAGGTATCACAGACACACTTCAGGGACCTGGGGTGGCTCCTCAACCTGGAGAAGTCAAATCTGAAACCAAGTCAAGAAATTATGTTTCTGGGTTATACAATAAATTCTGTGGTCCAGAAAGTTTTCTTACCACAGGTGAAGTTGGAGAAGAACTTTTCTGCAGTAAAAAAAAATTCAAACAAATATCTCAATCCAATCAGCCATGGCAGTATTAGGACTTCTCATGGCATTGATTCCAGCTGTACAGTGGGCCAGATTTAATTCCAGACCACTCCAGCTGAACATCTTGCAGACATGATCGCCTCAGGTTCCACTGGAGAAGCAGATCAGACTTACCTCAAAGGTAAAACAAGCACTCTGGTGGTGGAGGAACTCGGCCAACCAGACAAAAGGACGGTCTAACCTCTCAGGGGGTTTGGTCCAAGACAGAAGTCAGAAAGTCATCAAACTGGTGGGAACTAAAGGTCATCTTTCTAGATCTCCTGGCTTTCCAACAGGCAGTGAAGGGACATCATGTTCAGGTCCTTTCAGACAATATGACCGCTGTAGCATACGTGCTCAAGCAGGGAGGAACCAGGAGCAGGGGACTTATGGAACTAGCCAGTCATCTACTTTTCTGGGCAGAACAAAATGTGGTTTCTCTGTCGGCTGTTCACATAAAGGGTTACCCTTTAGAGACCCACTCAGCAGTAGGAGAGTGGTGGAAGCAGAGTGGAGCCTGAATCAAGAAGTTTTCTTAATGATCTCCAATACTTGGGTGCAACCACAAGTAGACCTGTTTGCCAGCCCACAGAACTCAAAGGCTCAGGAATTCTTTTCTCTTCACGAGAAGACCAGGCCATAGGCATAGATGTTCTTGCATATGTGTGGCATTACCAACCATGCTATGCCTTTACCCCCTTCCCTCTAATACCAATGGTCTTAAGGAAATTCAGAGAAGAAAGAACCAACATGATCCTGGTATCTCCCTTTTGGTCAAAAAGGCCTTGGTTCGCAAAAACTACTAAATTTGGTCACAGAACCTCCATGGAGGCTGCCGCTAAGGAAGGACCTTCTAACACAGGGCTCTATAATTCATCTGGAAGCAGACCGGTTACAGCTAACTGCTTGGCTTCTGGGGAAGATCTCCTAAAATCCAAAGGTTTATCCAATAAACTAGTTAAAACTCTACTTTCCAGTAGAAAGGAGGAAAATAATTCCTATTGTACCTCTAAAAGCTTTCAGGTAAAAAGCGTTGTATCAGTCCTTGAATTTCTCCATGATGGAAAGGAAAAGGGATTGGCAGCCAGCACCCTAAAAACAAAGATGGCGGCTCTTTCAGTTTATTTTGAAAAGACTCTATCCAGAGAAGTTTTAATTTTGAGATCCTTCAGGGCTCTAACACGAAATAAGCCGGTGGCTCTCAAAATATTTCCCAGCTGGGACTTATCTATTGTTTTACAGAGTCTCATGGGGGCTCTGTTTGAACCCTTACAGGAAACATCCTTAAAAAATTTAATTTTGAAAACAATCTTCTTAGTGGCCATTACCTCAGCAAGAAGAGTCAGGGAGCTCCAGGCTCTGGCAGTCACGGAACCTTAAAGTTTAAATAGTTTTGCCCACTTTCTCCTCAGATCCTACCAATATAGGAGAAGAAGCTTTCCACATTTTGGATGTAAGGAGATGCCTGCTTCACTTTTTATCAATCACTATGGAATTTAGAAAATCAAACGCCCTCTTTGTGATTTTCTCAGGCACGCGTAAAGGGGAGAAAGCTTCTAAGAGTTCACTAGGCAGATGGCTTAGATGTACAATTGCAGGGGGCTTATGAAGCTAAAAGAGAAATACCCCCTCAGGTATTGCTGCTCATTCCACAAGATCAATGGTAGTTTCCACTTTCCTGAGCCAAGAGGGCCGGTGCTACGCCTGATCAAATCTGCAAGGCTGCTACTTGGTCCAACTACTCAAGATTTCTCCGACATTATAGGTTGGACTTACTGTCCACCGCAGATCAAGCCTTCGGCAGGAAAGTACTGCAGGCAGTAGTCCCACCCTAGGGTAAGTTTCTTGGTTATCCTCTCCAAGGTTGTCCTGAAAGGCGATTGGAGAAAGGCCTAGTTAGACTTACAGGTGATGGTACTTCTAAGAGCCTTTCAGGACAACCGCTATCTCCCTCCCTTTGCATCTTAGAAGTGGTTTAAGTATCTATCATGGTTATATAAAAAATAAAAAAGAGCAGCGCCAATAGTGCTAAATAAATAGTAAGAAAATAGATACCATAAATGATTAATTAAAAAATAATAATAAATGACCATACAAATAATGTTCACAGAGAAAGTATCACCAATCTCTGAACAATGGGAACTTTATATCCGATAAAGTGAACATAAAAAATTGGTATAAATAAAAGTTCGTTAAGATGATCCAAAAATCCAGGCGTTCCACATATCACCACCGTGGTCACACACAATTCTTGAAAAATCTTGTGCCCGTCACCAGATAAGTGATGCGCTTACCAGATAAATAGATAATTAAAGCCTTGGGGATATTTAAATCGAAGTAGAAAGACTAGAGCTCCAATCAAGCCTCCTGTGCCCCGATACCCTCAATGTGGAAATATAGCCAAATCCCAATCTCTGGAGCTCCAGTGGGTAAATCATCAGCAACACCGTTTTTAGAGAGAAAGAAATGCTTCCATAGCGTAAAATCGTCAAACAATTTATTTGGAATAAAAGAATCACACTTACAAATAGCAGCTATTTAGCGAGCGTTGAGACAGAGCAAAAGCACGCCAGCCGGCATACAAACAAACTAGCGTCCCATCCTCCCCTCGTAGAGCAGGGTGGCGTCACTGCGTACCTTCCCAGACGCGTTTCGTCATATATGACGTTGTCAATGGGGAACGGGTAACGCAGCGACACACCACCTTATATGCCCGGACCTCGTTCTGAAATGCAAGTTCCGGTTTCAAAACGCCATGTTAACTGATGGCAAAAATAGCCCGAGTTCCCATACAATGAAGGGGAAAGGAAAAGGGCAAAGCAGAAAAAAGTGAAAAAGACAATAGGACTGAACAAGAAAAAGGATTATATGAAAACGAGTGACCTATGTAATAAGTGAAGTGAGCTATATTGATGCCAATAGACAATAATATAGAGAACCAATAGTAAAGGCAATATTACATACCCCATGGTTGTTTGTGGTTTTCTGTGCTTTGTCTTCCAGTATGTCAGAGACCACAATAACTGAGGCCACGGTGGAAGAGGAGGGATTTAAAGGCTTCATGTGTTTCCTGGAAAATGGGTGGAGCTGTGCTCTTTCCAAGGTTTTCCTGAAAGGCTCTTAGAAATACCGTCACTGGTAAGTCTAACTAGGCCTTTCACACAGACTAAATAATATACACTTATTTGGGTTATGATATTTTTTACCATATAAATGTAGCAGAATACATTTTGACCTAAAGTTATGAGGAAGGATTATTTCTTTTTCAAATTTTTATAACAAAAAATAAGAAAAGTGTGCCCCCACCCCCTTCCCTCCCAAAAAAAAAAATAGGTAAATACCACTAAAAGAAAGTTCTATTTATCTAAGAAAAAAATATAAAAATGTAATTTTGTTAGTGTTGCATGGCTGCATAACCTTCACATAACTGTGTCATTCATAGTGTGAGAGCCATGAAATCTGAAAATTGGCCTGGGCAGGAATTGGGAGAAAGTCTCTGGTATTGAGGCGCGTAACCACTTCAGCCCCGGACCAATAAACACCTTAAGGACCAGAGGTCTTTTTCCAATTTCGCACTGCGCTGCTTTAACTGGTAATTGCGCGGTCATGCAATATTGCACCCAAACGAAATTTGTGTCCTTTTCTTCCCACAAATAGAGCTTTCTTTTGATGGTATTTGATTGCCTCTGCGATTTTTATTTTTTGCGATATAAATGGAAAAAGAGCGAAAATTTTGAAAAAAAAAGATATTTTCTTCTTTTTGTTATAAGAAAAATCGAATAAACTAAATTTTAGTCATACATTGAGGGCAAAATTTATTCAGCCACATGTCTTTAGTAAAAAAAATGTCAATAAGCGTATATTTTTTGGTTTGCGCAAAAGTTATAGCGTCTAAAAACTAGAGTACATTTTCTGGAATTTACACAGCTTTTATTTTTTATTTTTTTTCAATTTAAAAGAGTTTATTGAGTCAAGAAGCAGATACAATCACAAACCAAGATTACATCATCTCGCCATGTACAGTCATATAACAGTAGATAAACAGTGAATCTGAACATATCCTCCAGAGAAAAGAAAAAGTGAACTTGCACCAGTATAACATCTTTGGAGGGAAACAAGTGCAATGCATAGTTTATACATAGGCAGATTGAGAACATGTCTATTAATCAAGTTTACGCTAAGAGACCAGTAACCAAATAGTAAAGGTCTTGACCATAAAATACAAAGAAGGGAGTAGAGAAGGAGAGAAGAGGGGAGCGATAAGAAAAAGAAAAAGGAGAAAAAAAAAAAGGAAGAGAGTGCAGGTGTGAGCTACGTTAGAGAAAAGTGAGAGAGGACCAAGCAGCCCCGGGGGGCAACCCCTCAGGCCACAGAGGGTATCTGTCAACACCATCCCCCCAAGCCCGAAAGGAGGGGGGTGGGAGTGAGAATGAGAACCGGAGAACCACAATCCGTCCAGTGAAAAAGTATCATAATAATCAGCCCCCAGTGGATCTAGAAAAAGCGTCCGAATACTTAAAAAGTACCCATGGGGTCCATGTGGTGTGAAATCTGTCAGCTGTTTCATCTGCAATAGCGAGCGTCTCCTCCATCGAGTAAATGAAATTAACCGCGCTCAACCATTCTTTCACCGACGGTGTCAGTTGAGATTTCCAGTATTTGGGGATCAACGATTTCGCTGCCATCAAAAGGTGTTTGGTTAGGGATCTCTTATATCTTCCCATCGGGAAGTCAGAAATGTGAAGTAGGCAACAGGCTGGTGAGAGAGTCATCTTAGTGTCTGTAATCTTCCTAATCAGTCCCAGAACTTGGTCCCAGAAGCTACTTATCTTGGGGCAATCCCACCATATATGTAGCATATCGCCCTTAGCCTCGCCGCATCTCCAACACAGGTCTGAGGACAGCGGGTACCACCTCTTCACTTTGTCCGGAGTGGCGTACCAGTGTGAGAGGAGTTTATATGAACTCTCCTGCAATCTAGTGCTAATGGAGCACTTATGTGCTAGGGTACAAGCATTCTGCCATTGCATGTCCGTAAACCTGGTTTGGAGGGCCGATTCCCACTGAGCCCTAAATTTGGGTGTGTCCTGATCCCCGAGACCGTGTAAGAATGTATACAAAATGGACGTAGTTCTCGCCACTGGTTCGCCCTTACGACACAGGGATTCGAAGGTGGTGAAATCTCTCGTCACAGTGTTTTTCCGCTTAGGTGTCAGTATGTAGTGGCAAGCTTGTCTATAGCTCCAAAAAGGTAACGCTCTCAGGGAGACATTGTCTCGTAAATCACTGTACATGCGCGTCCGACCCGCCGAAACAAGATGGGAGATGAGAATAGGAGAGGAATAAAAAGGACCCTGACTCCAGGCCAGGGGGGAAGTCCGGGTTCTGTGTCAAGGGGGACATAAGCCCTGGAACAGACGCTATCTGGTGCGCTGCCACGAGTTTGTGGAAAATTTTTAAAGTGGTTTTAATTAAAGGGTGTTGTGTTAAGCCCACTGGGCATTTGTTCCAAGGTATCCAGGGTGAAAATTTAAGAGGCGTTCGTGAGAAACTTTCTTCCAGGGGGACCCAGTCCTTACCATTGGCGTGACAGTGCCAGTCGATAATACGTGCGAGGTGCGTCGCCTGGTAGTAGCGTTTAAAGTCGGGGAACCCTAGGCCTCCTTCTGTTTTAGGACGCGTCAAGGTGCGTAAACAAATACGGGGTTTTTTGTCCGCCCAAAGAATTTTCCGCAAAATAGAATTTAAACGCTTAAAAAACTCGCTGGAAGCTCTACAGGCAGAGTGTGGAGCAAATATAAGACCCTGGGCAACGTCACCATTTTAATGATGGCTGCCCTGCCAAACCAGGAAAAATGTTTAAGTGACCATTTAGACAAGTCCGTTTCCAGTCGTCGTAGTAAAGGTACGAAATTTTTGGTGTAAATGGACGGGAGCTGTGGAGTGAGCTGAATCCCCAAGTAAGTCAACTAATCCGCAACCCACCTGAAAGAGCTGTTCTGCTGAGCTAAACTGAGCGAGGCCGGGGGCAGTGAAATATTCATTGCCTCCGATTTAGTGTAATTGATTTTGAGGTTAGACAAAAAACCAAAGTCAGAAAAAGCCTTGAGTAGATTGGGGATCGAGGAATGGGGATGAACCAAAAAAAACAATAAATCATCTGCATACGCAGCTACCTTGTAGGTCTTTGGGCCAACCCGGAAGCCTTCAATGGCAGGGGAGTTATTAATGGTTCGAATAAATGGCTCCAAGGATAAAATAAATAATAGGGGGGATAAAGGGCAGCCTTGTCTCGTACCATTGTGAATAGATACCCGTTCTGACAAGGTGCCATTGATTTTGAGTTGGGCAGTATGTTAGGAATTTCCCTTGTGATCAGTAAAACTCCGGGTAGTCTGAGAAGCAGGAAAATTTATTTCTGATGTGGCCCACAACAGAGAGACATGCTTACAGGACGAAAGCTGAAGAAAAATGTCTGCCAAAAGACTGTGTTACGCCCTCACATACCCCATAAGAATAACATCTCTGTGCTTCTATTGGCTGAGGAAACATAAATAACGTTTGTCATGGTACGAACTAGTACCTTTATTCTTTTAGCTATGTTTTCCTGTACATTCTTAGGCTATCATATTTAGTTAAATCTAATGATTCTACAACTTACTATGGAGTTAATTAAGACAAAACAATACAATGAGTTAATACAATAATGTGCTCAGAAGTAAGTTTTTTAACAAATCAGTCTCAGGATTATTGTTTTTCTAATAGTCACACAATAAACATTTAAAACTTTTCTAACATTCCCTCCTCTTTGTGTGACTATTTTATCTCAACACATTTCGATGATAGTCCCTGTGTTATACACTTTCGGACTGTATGTCATTAAGTTGAGCTTCAATGTCCACATAGGTCTCCTCAGAGGTAGAGAGGGTTTGATACATTGTTCTTGAGACTGCAGTTTCAATGAGTTTTTGTGAAAGTCCTCGAATACAGGGAATGCAGCAGCATCCGCAAGTGACCAAAACAGCCAAAGCCACAGCGATTGAGATCAAACATGATGTGATAAATCCAGTCCATTTACCGAACCATCCTTCAAGCCAAGTTGTGAATGGATCATTAATACCTGAGTTTTCCGCCAATTCATTCGATAGCGCAGTCAGTCCTTCCAAGGCTCTGGTCACAGTCCCTCCAGGAGCTGTATTGTTGGGGATAAATGTACAACACATGCTACCAAACATTTTGCACACCCCTCCTCTTTCAGCTAAGACCATATCTAAAGCCATTCGGTTCTGCCAGGCCATTAGAGATGTGGGGGCCAACTGTTCTGCTAGGCCCTTCACAGCATCCCTAGTATAGTTTACAAATCATTGTTGGTTATAATATATATAATTAATCCAGTCAACATTTTTATTTATAGTCACCCACCAGAGAAGAGACTCAAACCCAGCTGTCACCTGATTCCTGGCTTTAAACTCGTCCGGCACCCCGCGAGGAACCCCAATCTCATCTATGTAGATCTGAGAGTCAAATGACCCCAAGGGAGAGGTGTCCCTACGATACTGTCGGTGACTCTTAGTCCACGGGTATTCTGACAGGATTCTCAGGGGCATAGCCAGCTGGACCATAGCGCAATCCCCTTGGGCATTGGCTGGTAGTCTAGCTCGCAGTTTCTTATCCCCACACATCCACCAGACATCAGCTCTCTGAATGTCATGTTCTACCCAGTCACCGTTGTCCGTGTTAATCCTCTCCACACAGTAGTCATCAGGTAGTGACCCAAGATCCACCGCGCTACGGTTCCCTGGGAGTGCAAAACAAGTAAAGTTGCCTGGATAAGCGGTAACCGCTGGAGGTATCTGAGGTCTCTGTACTGGGGGAAACAACAAACTCAATGTGTGACAAGTAGAATTTGCTTCAGGTTTATAGCTCTTATTATACAATTGCAACATACATTTTAAACCTTCTGGATCTGTATTGTGATCTAGAGGAAAAGGAACTGTTGCTAAATGTGGTCTGGCTCCGGCACAAACTAAACAGTTTTCCTTTTTCAGAGTTCTAACCGTGTACCTCAACCATTCTAACCACTCATTTTTTTCTTGGTAGCCCGTCTCCAAGGCTATGGCATCTTCTATTGTTAGGTTAGTGAATCTTATAGTTTTACTCAGAACTTCTATTTTAGTATGGCCTTCTTCTTTCCCTTCTGAGTCTACTTTTTCCTGTTGTTTAATTTTATTAGGTGGTAATACCTCAAGGAAAAATGTTCCTGAGGGGTCAGTTCCTGACACCCATGCTCCCATGGAATACAACCGCTGATCTTCCTTCCTCGGCTCCGTTAATGTTATTAATAGTTGGTTACAGTTCTTACTATTTGTGCAGGGGGAGTTGGCCGCTTTTGTGATTATGAGTCTCTCCTTTATACCACTCTTTTTAGCCCCTGGTTGATTATACCCCCAATCTTGATGCGCTGTAGTCCATAGGGCCTGATCCCATGCTTGACATCCTGCCTTATTCCAGAGCCAGCAGATATATTTATCTGCCCATAGAAGTCCTCTAGCCCCAGTTGTATCCCCACAATCTGCAATCTGACAGAAGTCTACCAGTATAGTGCTAGTTATTCCCTCTATAAAGGTTAGATTTAATGCTTTTCCTGTTCTTTCCCAATCCAAAGGTTCCTCTACTCTTCCATAGCGCCTACCCCCTCTTATGGATGCCTCTCCTAGAGTCACCAGTAACCCAAGGATAATTACTGTCCCTTTCATCCTAACCAGCTACAGAGTTCCAGCGGATAGGATAGGGGAGTTGGAAGGGGAGGGAGACTTCACCGGTTTGAGACAAGTCCCACCTTGTGTGAGACCTCCCTTTGTAGCCGGACTTTCTGGACCTCTTGTAGCCAACTGGCCCTACTCTGCCTGTAAAACCTTCTTACAATGGGACTGGTGAATCCAGGTAGACCTCTCTGCTATCCTTATAGCCGTGGGAGTGATGAGAAGAACTTGATACGGTCCCTCCCACTTAGGTGAGTGCCAATGCTTTCTCTTTATTATTTTTACCAGGACCCAGTCTCCAATATGGATTTTCTCTTCTCCTTGGATTGGACCTTCTGGAATAGAACAGACTTCATTAATTTGCTTCTGTTTCAACAGATTAGACATATATTCTGATAGAGTACGTTCAGATTCTTCAGCTGGTGTTTCATTTGGCAATAAGGGTATTTTATATGGCCTTCCATATATTATTTCAAATGGGCTCAAACCTTCTTTTGTGGGTGTAATATGCATACTAGTTACCGCCAATGGTAAGCAGTACATCCAATTTTTACCAGTTTCTTCCATAGCTTTTCTCAGCTTATTTTTTAAAATTCCATTGTGTCTCTCCACCAATCCAGCTGATTGGGGGTGGTAGGCACAATGGTTTTTTATTTGGATACCCATCACTTCTGTCAAATGTTGTATAGTTTTATTTACAAAATGGGGTCCATTATCACTGTAAATCCTTTCAGGGATTCCAAATCTAGGAATAATATCTCTTAGTAATGCTTTGGCTACAGTCTGTGCATCTGCACTTCCTGTCGGGAATATCTCCACCCATTTTGTCAGGGCGTCTATAATTACCAAACAATATTTCTTCCCTTCACATTTGTCTAATTCAATAAAATCCATGCAAATGTGTTGGAATGGATATTGCGGTGTAGGGAACTTCCCTTTCTGTGGTCTTATACCTCCCTGAGCATTGTGTCTTGCACATATAAGACATTGAGAGCAAAAAGATTTTGAGTAGTTTAGAATCCATAGGCTGTACATACTTTATTTAACATCTCAGTCATCCCCCTGTTTGACACATGCGTTACTCCATGTGTCAATACTGCTGCATACCTAAATAAAGATTTTGGTAATACCGGTTTCCCTTCAGGTGATGTGTAAATGTCATCAATTATTGTGCAACCCTTTGTTTTCCAATATTGTTTTGCCCCAGGGGGGGCATTTTGCTGCATATCAGTAAGGACTGTATGATCTATCACTATGATTTCCTGTTCTGTCATTATTTTATGTGTTTCTTGTGCCGCTATTTTGGCAGCTTCATCTGCCCTTTTATTTCCCTTTGAGATGGGGTCCGTATATTTTGTATGTGCTTGACATTTACAGATTGCAAGCTTTTTTGGTAACTGTATTGCATCTAGGAGTTCTAAAATGAAGTCCGTATGTGAAATTGGTTTACCACTGGAGGTGACCATCCCCCTGTTTTTCCATTGTTGTGCGAAAACATGCACTGTTGAAAAGGCATATTGACTGTCAGTGTATATGGTTACAGATTTTCCTTCTGACAGTATACATGCTCTTGTCAATGCTACAAGTTCTGCAACTTGTGCTGAATAATGTTTTGGTAGTGGCCCCGCTTCCAAAATCTCATCCTGTGTCACTACTGCATATCCTGTTGCATTTGTGCCATCTGGATTTTTCTTACTAGAACCATCAACAAAAAGTATCATGTCAGGGTTAGATAATGGTACATCTTTCAGATCACTTCGTGGCAGTACCTTTTCAGCGATGGCAACAGTGCAGTCATGTTTATACCCGTCAGTAGGAAGTGGTAGTAGCGTGGATGGGTTTAATGTAGTACACCTCTGTATTGTTAAGTGAGGTTGTGTCAAGAGTATTGTCATACAGGAAAGGTGTCGTGCTGGGCTCAAATGTGATATCTTTTGCTGTAACAGGATAACAGACACTGCATGTGGTACCTTGAGAGTCAGTGTGTGATACAGCACATTAGATGCTGAGGCCTTGACTGCTTCAGCTGCAGCAACCACTGCCTGTACACAGGGTGGAAGTGCTCTAGTTACACTGTCTAACTTTGTAGAGTAGTAGGCAATCTGCCTCTGGTGGCCACCATGTGACTGTGTAAGTACTGATGTCATGTGACCTTCCCTTGAGTCCACTGTTTGTTCAAAAGGTTTGTCATAATTTGGTAAGGCTAACACTGATGAGCTAGAAAGGACTTGTTTTATGTCAGTAAAAGCAGTCTCTGTTTCCTCACTCCATTTTATAGCATCCTGGGGGGCCATCGGGCTCCCATATATTGCCTGTAGCAATGGGGCCGTCAGTATTGAATACCCAGGAATCCAGGCTCTACAGAAATTTGTCATACCCAGAAAGGACATCATTTGTTTCTTTGTCTTTGGTTTTGGCAGCTGGAGGAGTGCTCGTATTCTCTCCTCATCCAGGTGCCGACCTTCTTTTGAGATGTTGTACCCCAAGTATTTGACCTGCTGTTGCCACAACTGAAGTTTAGCTCTATTTACCTTATGCCCTTGATCATGGAGAAAATATAACAGAGCCATTGTATCAGTCCTACAAACCTCCTCTGTGGAAGACGCCACTAAGATATCGTCTACATAGAGGAGGAGCTGCCTTCCCCCTGGGGGTATAAACTGAGCCAAGTTTGAGGACATTGCTTGTGAAAAGATGGTAGGGGACTCACAATAGCCCTGGGGCAGTCTGGTGAAGGTGTACCTTTTTCCCCTGTAGGTGAAGGCAAACCAAAATTGATGGTCGGGGTGCACCGGAATACTAAAGAAGGCATTACTTATATCAATCACAGAAAAGAATTCATTCCCTGGATCTAAATCATTCAGTAATGTGTGTGGATCTGGTACCACAGGAGCTCTTGGTATAACTGCCTGGTTAACAGCTTGGAGATCTTGTATCATTCTCCAGCCTGTAGAAGGCGGAGCCTTCTTAACAGGGAAAAGAGGAGTATTGCAAGGGCTGTCAGGACATGGAATAATCACCCCAGTTTTTAAAAGTTCATCTACTACAGGGGCTATACCCTCCTCTGCTTCCTTCTTAAGGGGGTATTGTCTAAGGTGGGGTCTGTAGTGTGATTTTGGAGTGATGGTTACTGGTTGGACTCCTTTTATGAGTCCTACATCTGCTGGACCTCTAGTCCACAGTGTCTCTGGAAGCCCATCTAAAAGATGATCCTCTTGTGCCAAGTATCATTCAGTTCCTGCAGCCCACATGTGTGCTGAGGGTGTTGTAATGATTTCGTGTCCCAAGGGTTTGTGACAGAAATAACCTGTCGACTTACTTTTGTATAAATCAGGTAGGCCCACAGGAGCCCAATCTCTTAGGTCTTGACATTCCTTCACAAACTCTCCTACATCTTTCCAATCTCGGCTTTTAGGTTTAGCTAAGGATAGATGTGGGGCAATTTCCCTAAACAGAACCTGTTCTTCGGGGGGTATACAACATGCTGATACACAGAATCCCTCAACACTCCAGTAAACATTGGTTAATTGCAGGGTAACTTCCTTCTTTAAGAAAAATCTGGAGGCATAATACCTATCAGGCCCTGGTGTTCTCTTAAAATACATTGTGCAGTGAACTCTATTTGGTGTCTGTAAATCCACTGTCCTCCCTTCCATCACAGTTTCAGCATAATTAATCATTTTGTCAACAGTATCAACTGTCTCCTTGTCTTTCATATACACATCTAAGGAGTAATAGTAGTGTGTATCTTCTATTGGGTTAATGGGTCCCTGTCCTACCTGGACTGCAAACCCATTATTTTGTGCACTGACTGACATGCACATGGCTGACATTAGGTCTCTACCCAAGAGATTCACAGGGCAGACAGTAGATAAGATCACTCTGGTTGTGATTTTAACCCCTGTCTCTGGTTCCTCAATGGTGACATACTCAGACAGTAATTCCCTCACCAATTTTCCACTTACTCCTTGTACCAAAATAGATTTTGTAGATTTATCAATATGGGGCGCATCTGCAGGGTGAATTAAGGTCCTAGAGGCGCCAGAATCCACTAAAAACTGTACACATTTTCTCTCCACCATTAACTCTACCTGTGGTAAGCTTTCAACATACCCTATCTTTTCCAGGTGGCTCACACATACTGTTTCTAGTCAATCCGATTTGTGAGGGCCTGGCCCCTCAGGGCAGTCCCTAGCCAAATGTCCCTTTTTTCCACAATCCCAACATTCCCTTCTTTCCACCCATTCTTTATTCCTCCATTGTCCTCTACCCCTTCCTCTTCCTCTAAAACTGTTCCTTCCTCTAAAACTACCTGTGCCTCTCCCTCTATGAGACCCCTCTGGTTCTGCCTCAGCAGTGTACTCTTCTGCATCCTCCTCTCCTTCCTCACCTTGCATAAAAACCTTTACTTTCACATTCTTTTTTGCTTTTGCTTTCAAATACTTCTCAGAATGCTTAGCATATTGTAAAACATCTAAAACTGATGCAGTTCGGTAAGTAACCATGTTTTTAACAATGTAATCCTTATGATCCTGTTTCAATCCATTTAAAAAAGCAATCTTTAGCTGTTGCTGATATGCACTATTCACACCTTCAGCTTCGGGGAGCCCGGAGAACACTCTAAAAATCTCTCGTAATTTATTTAGGTAGTCACTGACACTTTCTTTATCTTCTTGTACTGTCATATTTATTTTTTGCCAATCAGTCCGTTGTACCCATCTAAGCTGGCATCTGTTCAGTAGGGCAGTCAACCTGTTTCCTAAGTCTGGGCTTTCTGGAGGCAATGGATCCCCCCGTCCATGTGCATTTGCTGGGGCGCAGGGGTCCCAATCCCCCTTTACCGAAGCCCAATCTGATCCTAATACTCTCCTCAGGGCTCTCTCTACTTCCACCCCATTCAATTTATAACTGTTCCGTAATCCCTCTATGTTTTCAATGAATTCAGCTGGACCTAATTTTGGATGTTTTATGTGTTCTGTAGCCTTTTGTATATCACTTTCAGTCCATGGTCGAAAAACAGTCATAGTCAAGGGATATGGCTGGCCCAGTGCATCATTCTGTCCTCCCCTTGGGTTTGGGACCTCTATCAAGGGGTATTCCTCACCGTCCTCCACACCATACCTAATAGGAGGTTTACTTAGTCTCTTGGCTCCTGCTGGGGCACCTAGTGCATGAGTTATGGCGTCAGTTAATGTTTCAAGGATCGATCTGTTCATCTCCAGGACTGAACTACTGTCTGGAGAGATTGAGGAAGTGGAGTTGGGGTTTTGTTCAGAGGCGGTTCCTTTGACAGGGGTGGATGTCACAGGGAAGGTGTTACTCTGGGCAGTTACTTGCACCTGAGGGGGAGGACCATTATAGGGAGGTGGTCTCTGGGTATAACAGATGAGATCATCCTCTTTGTCCACTAGGGGCAATTGGGCTTGGCATTTTTCCTTTGTTCTTTTCCCTTCTACCCTAATTTTAGCATGCTGAAGCCAATATTCCGCCATTTTTAACCCATACTTTTTTTCGATCTTTAGGTCCTAACAACTTCAGCTTATCCACCAACTCCTGACACCCTTTCACAGTTAATTTACCATTAAATCCAAACTTCCTCTCCCACTTAGCACAGTATTGAACAGACTTTGGGTCATTGCTATGCATACATTTCTTATCACCTTCTAACGGCACCTCAGGGACACAACAACATAAACAAGCACAAGATATTCTCTTACAAAGGTTACTCCCCATTGTCAGTGTCTGTCTGGTCTCTCATTAACCTATAAAACACTGGAATAGTGACTCTCGGTTCAAGGTAACAAAAGGAATATAAGAAGAATATAAACATCAACACTCCCCACACTATAGGGAGAATTAGAAAATAATTAAAACGTATCTCAGCAGTACCGTTATTCAATGAGCTTGCAACATCAACAGAAAAGTTAAACATGAGAAAAGAGAAAGTTAACACACTGAGAAAGGAGAAAAAAAAAAATATTAGCCTTGCGATCTTTTTAGATCACTTAACTAAACAGCGCTTAAAATAGTCAGGCATGCAACCTCTGACATTCGGTATACCACAAATCTTTTTGTTATCTGTCCGGACAGCGGGCGACGTAATTTTTTACCTTAGACAACGTCCCCAAGTGTCTCTGTCTACGAGCACTGGATCATCTAGATATTATACGATCAATACCAATGTCGGCAATTACAACACATTAAACCAGAAGCAAAGAGAGAAGAAAAGACTCTTAGAAAGAATTAAGAATAATTTAAATTATCTTACCTCTCAAACACCTGGACTGGATAACACAAGGTTCGGAAACAGACAGTGGAATCCAGATCTTTCTTGCCCCTGCCCCTTTTTCACCAATAACTTTGATTGGGGGGACTTATAAATCGGTCGGTGAGCTTCAAAGTCCAATACTCACCGAAGTGTTGTAGGGGCAGTCTGATCTGAAAACCAGCGTGTTGCTCCTGGCTCGAAAGACCAAAAATGTTAGGAATTTCCCTTGTGATCAGTAAAACTCCGGGTAGTCTGAGAAGTAGGAAAATTTATTTCTGATGTGGCCCACAACAGAGAGACATGCTTACAGGACGAAAGCTGAAGAAAAATGTCTGCCAAAAGACTGTGTTACGCCCTCACATACCCCATAAGAATAACATCTCTGTGCTTCTATTGGCTGAGGAAACATAAATAACGTTTGTCATGGTACGAACTAGTACCTTTATTCTTTTAGCTATGTTTTCCTGTACATTCTTAGGCTATCATATTTAGTTAAATCTAATGATTCTACAACTTACTATGGAGTTAATTAAGACAAAACAATACAATGAGTTAATACAATAATGTGCTCAGAAGTAAGTTTTTTAACAAATCAGTCTCAGGATTATTGTTTTTCTAATAGTCACACAATAAACATTTAAAACTTTTCTAACACAGTAGGGTTCTGGTAGAGGGAGGAGATCCATGAGAACATATGGGGTCGCAGGCCAATGTGGCCGCAGGTTAGGAACAGGTAGTCCCACGCGACCCTGTCGAAGGCCTTCTCCGCGTCCGTAGACAAGAGAAGGCCCTCGACGTTTGTGGAGCGACACAGGTGTATTAAATTTAGAGCCTTGGTCACATTGTCCCTGGACTCCCTCCCCGGCATGAACCCCACCTGCTCAGCGCCTATCAAATGCGGTAAGAAAGACCGCAAACGATTCGCCACTATTTTCGCCAGGATTTTAAGATCTAAATTTAGGAGGGAGATCGGGCGATAATTAGAGCAGACCGAGGGATCCTTCCCTGGTTTAGGCAGTAATGTTATATGCGCACCCAGAAAGGTTTCAGGTAGGTTGCGTGGTTCGTTGAGCGAATTAAAGACCCTCAGAAGAGGTTTCTCAAGAAGATTGAAAAAGACCTTGTAATAGTGGGCCGTGAACCCATCCGGGCCCGGGCTTTTGCCCGCTTTAAGGTTCTTAACCGCTGTTGAAAGCTCCTCGGGCGAGATGGGGAGTTCCAACGATTCAGCAGCTTCTGGGGAAAGAGTCGGCATACCGCTCTGAACTAAGTAGTCTTTTATAATATGGGTCCTATCACCTAGCTGTCCCCCCGGATTATGCTGGGGAGGGACACTATAGAGACGGGAGTAAAATTGATGGAAGCTTTCTGCTATTTTGTTGGTCCTGTTAGTCAGAGTGCCGTCATTTGTTCTAATGGCCAAGATATTATTGGCCAGTGAAGCGTCCTTTAATGCCCTAGCAAGCATCTTCCCCCCCTTATCCCCCTTCTCGTAGTAGATTTTTTTTTTTCAGGAAAAGGGTGCATCTGCTCCTAGTGTCCAACAGGTCCTTAAGCGCCTGGCGGGTTTGTAACAGCTCCTGAGCCTGTAGGGGATCTAGGGTTGCTTTATGGCGAAGTTCCAAACAAGCTATCTTATCAGTTAGCGTGCGGAGCTGTTGGGCGGCTACCTGTTTACGAGAAGCCCCCGCGCGGATGAGCTCCCCCCGTATGACGCACTTGTGAGCTTCCCAAATAGTCAAGGGGGAGAGCTCTTCGGAAGTGTTATCAAGGAAGTAATGTCTGAGAGCGTCAGTCAGTTTGGGGAGCAGTTCTGGGTCCGTCAGCAAGGCCGAATTCAACCTCCACATACACGTCTTAGGTCTGTCCCCAAGGTGGTCAAGGGAGAGGGAAATGGGGGCGTGGTCTGAGAGGGACTGTATGCCTATCCGAGCATCTCTTAAATTCTGTAGGTCCCTTTGGGTCACAAAAACATAGTCAATGCGAGAGTATTTATCATGGGGCGTTGAATAACAGGTGAAGTCCCTGCCTCTGGGATTCAACGTGCGCCATGCATCAATTAAGGTTAAAGAATGCAAGAGGTTTTTAATGTATTTCAGAGTGCAATAAGGAATGCTTGATCTGCCAGAGGAAGTGTCCTGAGATGGGTCGAGAGGGAGATTGAAATCACCTCCCAAGATAATGCAGCCTGTGGCAAAACCCTTCAGTTCCTCTATCAGATGTCTGCAAAAGGATTTGTGCGCACTGTTGGGAAAATAGACATTAGCCAGAGTCAGCGGAACGTTGCCCCATGTCCCTTTAACAAATATGTACTTGCCGTCAGGGTCAGCTAGTATTTGTGTGACCGTGAACCCCGCTGTTTTATGAATTAAGATGACAACTCCTTTAGTCTTAGCTTGAGGATTCGAGGCATAGAATACCTGAGGGTAGTTCTTGTGCCAGAGTTTAGGGTGTGAGTGACGGGCAAAATGCGTCTCCTGTAAGTAGACAAAGAGGGGGCCAACCTTGCCCAGCCCCCTGAGGACTGAAGTGCGCTTCTCCGGTATGTTAAGACCGCGGACGTTGTGGGAGACCAATATCGGTCTAATTCCCAACTCCGCGTAGGCCATGGGCTCTCGTACGTTTGCCCCCCGGGGTCGCCCGGCCCGCAAAAAGGGAAGGGGAACAGAGGTGAGAAGAGGATAGACCCTCAGAGGGAAATAGAGAAAGAGAAAAGTCAGAAGCAGAAAAAAGAAGGAAACAGGTTGTCCCCCGGAGGGGAAATATCACAAAAAGGCAAGATACGGCCTGTGCTCACTGCGGCTACAGGCAAAAACAATGTGTGGGCAAACCACAAGGCAACACCTAAGTGCCCCGCGGGCCGCTTCTGGGGTACGTGGGAGGAACTCCACACACGAGGAATGTAAATTATAGTTTAGACAAAGCAAATAAATTACTAATGTGAACCAAAATTTAAAGTACTACAATAACAGGTAAATAAGCATCCAATACGGAGACCCAGCGCCCTAAGTAGCGTCAACCAAACGTGCGAAATAACCTTCGGTAAAAAAAAAAAGGGGGGGGGGGGGGGGAGGGAAAACATCTATGTGCCCACCAGGAGGGAGAGGGACGGGTAGTAGAGAAGGGCTGGTAGCATCCAAGTAACAAGGGCTTAGCAAATGTCCACCTCTCAGGGCAAAGAACCCGCTTCAAGTCTGTGAGGGAAGTGGCATCTGAGAGAGAGGGAGGGGAGGGGGTGCAAGCTTAGAAGCAACCATCGTCCAAATAAGCACCCCCACAACCATGTAACAACGTGCAAAGTGCAAACTGGCAAAAACAAAAGAAATGAAGAGGGGAACAGAGGCAAAAATCATCCATTATCCAGTCAGCATCTCTTTAAGTGCGATCACGATTCCTGGACTGCCTGGAGGGTTGGGGTGCATGGGATCCTTCCCTGGAGGAGCGTTGCCCGATTTTGCTCCTCTTCTGCGGAGGTTTAGCTGGCGAGGACAAAGGGGTAGTAGGAGGGCTGAGCTCAGGTTGAGGGAGTTTAAACTCAGCATACCATTCCGGCAAGTCAGCACAAGGGATATGTAGGCCAGCACAAAAATCTGGAAGATCTTCGGGGATCCGAAGCAAAAACTGTCTCCCTTTGAATGTGGCTTGCAAAGCGAAGGGAAAGCGCCATTTATAAACGATGCCTCTCTCACGAAGCGCTTCTAGTAACGGTCGTAACGCCCGTCTGTTTTGCAGGGTTATAGGCGACAAGTCCTGAAACAACGAAATCTCCGCTTCATTGAATACAAACCGATCGTTTTTCCTGGCTTGACTTAAAATTTCCTCTTTCAGCTGAAAACTCTGGAGGCAGCAGATAACGTCCCGGGGAGGGGCTGAATCCAGGGGTCTAGCTTTCAAAGCCCTATGAGCTCGCACAAAGTCAATGGGGGAATCAATAGGGTTTTCCAGCAGGTTATTAAACACTGATCTCAGGGCCAAAGTAATCTGATCAGGGCCTACAGTTTCTGGGATCCCCCTCACCCGAATATTACTCCTCCTTCCCCTATTATCGAGGTCCTCCAAGTGTCTATTAATGTTGATTAAATGAACCGCATGTGAGGCTGCTGTAGCCTCCAATCTGCGTACAGTCCTGTCCCGCTTACTTTCAGCTTTCTCCAGGGTAGACATCTTTTCTGTGAGCGACGGCGGGCTCCCGTTCCCGTCCCGGTGTGGTGGCGAGCTGATTTCAGCATGATGCGGCTCGAAATAGACCGAAGGGAGAGCTTACGGGCTGTGGGTCTCCTGGAGCTCTTGTCTCAAGCGGCCATTCCCGATGCGCGCCAAGCCACGCCCCCCTTACACAGCTTTTAATTTATGACTGCCTATCTCAATTCTTGAGGTGCTAAAATGGCAGGGCAGTACAACCCCCCCCAAATGACCCCATTTTGGAACGTAGACACCCCAAGGAAATTGCTGATGGGTATGTTGAGCCCATTGAATATTTATTTTTTTTGTCCTAAGGGATTGAATAATGACAAAAAAAAATAAAAAATTTACAAAAAGTTGTCACTAAATGATATATTGCTCACACATGCCATGGGCATATGTGAAATGACACCCCAAAATACATTCTGCTGCTTCTCCTGAGTACAGGGATACCACATTTGTGGGACTTTTTGGGAGCCTAGCCGCGTACGGGGCCCCGAAATCCAAGCACCGCCTTCAGGATTTCTAAGGGCATAAATTTTTTTATTTTACTCCTCACTACCTATCACAGTTTTGAAGGCCATAAAATGCCAAGATGGCACAAACCCCCCCCCCAAATGACCCCATTTTGGAAAGTAGACACCCCAAGCTATTTGCTGAGGGCCATGTTGAGACCATTGAATATTTTTTTTTTTGTCCCAAGGGATTGAATAATGACAAAAAAAATAAAAATACATTTTTTTTACAAAAAGTTGTCACTAAATGATATATTGCTCACACATGCCATGGGCATATGTGAAATGAAACCCCGAAATACATTCTGCTGCTTCTCCTGAGTACAGGGATACCACATGTGTGGGACTTTTTGGGAGCCTAGCCACGTACGGGCCCCCGAAAACCAAGCACTGCCTTCCAGATTTAAATATAAAATGCTACCAAAAAACCTGTTAGCGATGGCAGGGATCAGGCCTGACTCTGCGATCGCTGCAGTTATGTGTTTAGTGTTTTGTAAGTGACAGTGATCGATCGATACTGCACTTGGGTGGGCTGGGCAGAGGGGCAAAACGCAGGTGCTAGCAGGTATCTGGGCTGATCCCGCTAACAATGCGTTTTTTTGGAACCCTAAACTGCTGGGGACGCTAGTATAGATCTGATCAGATCAGATATTGATCTGTTCAGATTCGATACCACTACGGGAGGTTTATGCTTTGCGTGTGGGTGTTAGCGGTACTGGCACTAACCTAGCGCTGCCTGGGGAGACGCAGACCCTGACCCTAAAACCTAATTGATATCACCCGCCGGGTGATCAGGGGGTTAAACTTTTATTGGGTAATAAATGGTGGGTGCCCTGATGCTATAAAAAACAAACTTACCAGAGTCACCCGTAACACTTATATGGTGATCAGTGGTGAAAGGGTTAACTAGGGGCAATCAGGGGGTTCAAATTTTTATTAGGTAGTATATAGGGGTCTCTGGCGCTATACAAAAACCTGACGGGGAACCTAAATAACTAACTGGCTAACCAGCGTCACCAGTGACACTTATACTGTGATCGCTGGTGAAAGGGTTAACTAGGGGCAATTGGGTAGTATATGGGGGTACCTAGCGCTATAAAAACCTGGCGGTGAACCTAAAAAAATAACTAGCTACCTAGCGACAGTAGCGACACTAATGCAGCGATCAGAAAAATGATCGCTTAGTGACACTGGCAAAAGGGGGTAAAAGGGTTAACTAGCGGCAATCAGGGGGTTAAAACCACAATTGGGTAGTATATCGGGGTACCTAGCGCTATAAAAACCTGGCGGTGAACCTAAAAAAATAACTAGCTACCTAGCGACACTAGTGACACTAATGCAGCGATCAGAAAAATGATCGCTTAGTGACACTGGCAAAAGGGGGTGAAAGGGTTAACTAGCAGCAATCAGGGGGTTAAAACCATTATTGGGTAGTATATCGGGGTACCTAGCGCTATAAAAACCTGGTGGTGAACCTAAAAAAATAACTAGCTACCTAGCGACACTAGCGACACTGATGCAGCGATCAGAAAAACGATCGCTTAGTGACACTGGCAAAAGGGGGTGAAAGGGTTAACTAGCGGCAATCAGGGGGTTAAAACCATTATTGGGTAGTATATCGGGGTACCTAGCGATATAAAAACCTGGCGGTGAACCTAAAAAAATAACTAGCTACCTAGCGACACTAGCGACACATGCAGCGATCAGAAAAATGATCGCTTAGTGACACTGGCAAAACGGGGTGAAAGGGTTAACTCTAGGGGCAATCAGGGGGTTAAATCTTTATTGGGGGGTGATAGGGGGCTACCCTGGACCTAACACTAACTGTCCTGACAGTTTTTACTTTTACAACTGACACTGAATGCAGTGATCAGTAAAGAAATGATCAATGCAATCAGTGACACTGTGACTGGGGGGGGATCGGGGGGCGATCGGGGGGGAGTTGTGTGCCTGTGTGTACCTACATGTCAGTGTAGTGTTGGTGCACACTTACTTTGTGTCTTCTCCTCGTAGTCCGGTCAAAAAGACCGCCCCGAGGAGAATGACATCACTTCCTCCTTCCTGTGTAAACAATACACAGTGGGAGGAAGCTTCTCATTGGCCAGGAGCGATCCAGAGGGGGTGGCCGAAAACCAACGGCCATCCCCTCATCACGGAACGCTCCTGGAGCGAACCGGACCGTCGTATCCAGCGGGAGGGGGTCTGATTGGACCCCCCACCCTCTGGAAGGCAGGCACGTACATCTACGTGATTGTGCCTGCCTGTGCCATTGTGATGACGTACAATGGCAATACGGCGGTCCTTAAGTGGTTAAATGCGATTTTACTAACAGGGAGCCTCATTTTATAACCTTTCACTATCAATTTCTTTAAAATCTGTCAAGCCATCTCATCAAAAGTAGAGACCTATTTTAAAGAAAGTTCAGTTGATTTATTATTTTTTTTCAGCTTTTTTAGTAAAGTTAAAGTCATTTTTTTTAGTATTTTTTTAAAGTAAAGTTCAGTTTATTTCTTTTATTTTTTTCTTGTTTTTTTTTTTTTTTAAAGAAAAGTTAATTTTAAGCACGGCTGAAAGTAGATTCATGATGATGACATGGCTATCTATATTCAGAACAATGAGAAATCTATCACACTGAACAGTATAAAATGAGTAAGGAGAGAAGGAGAGAAATTGACACCATCACATACTGTGGAGATGTCACTGACCCGTATGTGTCATCGTAGCACAGAACCCTGTAGACACTATGGTATATTCTCCATAACAGAGCGTGTATTATTGTCTATAGTTATGAAGATTAAAGCTATAGCTGTATGTACCCTGCAGAAATTCCGGATCGCTTGGATTGTTCTGTGGATGGCTCTTTGTATATACAGCACTCAGAGTTCATCATCACCCTGTAATCTCATGATAAAGGACGTAGATGAGGAATTTGGATTTTACCAAGAAGGTGAGTTCATCATTGGAGGAGTCTTCACTATACGTGCCGGGACTACAAATTTTAAAGGAGCAAAATCATATATGAAGGATTTTTTCTCAGTGGAGTAAGTAACATTTTATTACACTATCACACCACACAATGTCATTTTCCTATGCAAGCACATTGTTCCATGTTTGGGATCTGTGTCATTATCAGATTAGGGTTGAAAGGAAACCTGTCAGAAACATGCCTCATGTTCTATGCACACACATGTATACATGATTTCATATGAGCAGATACTGTAAGTACGAATTGCAACACTGGCAGCTACAAGAAGATGAAGAAAAATTTGACATCTGCTTTCCTGTGCACACATACAAATTTTTCCACATTTTGTCATGTTACAACCAAAAATGTACCGGTAAATGTATTTTATTTGGATGTTACTGTATGTGATAAACCAACACAAAGTGGCACACAATTATGGAGCCCCCCCCCCCCCAGTCAATACTTTGTAGAACCGCCTTTCACTGCTATTACAGCTGCAGGACTTTTTGGGGATGTCTCTACCAGCTTTGCACATCTAGAGAATATCTCAAGCTCTGTCAGATTGGATGGAGAGCATCTGTGAACAGCAATTTTCAAGTCTTGCCACAGATTCTCAGTTGGATTTAGGTCTGGACTGTGACTGGACCATTCTAACACATGAATATGCTTTGATCTAAACCATTCCATTGTAGCTCTGGCTGTATGTTTAGGGTTGTTGTCCTGCTGGAAGGTGAACCTCCACCCCAGTCTCAAGTCTTTTGCAGACTCAAACAGGTTTTCTTCTAAGATTGCCCTGTATATGGATCCATCCATCTTCCCATCAACTTTGACCAGCTTCCATGTCCCTGCTGAAGAAATGCATCCCCATAACATGATTCTGCCACCACCATGTTTCACAGTGGGGATGGTGTGTTCAGGGTGATGTGGAGTGTTCGTTTTCCACCACACATAGTGTTTTGCTTTTAAGCCAAAAAGTTCAATTTTAGTCTCATCTAACTAGAGCACCTTCTTCCACATGTTTGCTGTGTCCCCCACATGACTTCTTGCAAACTGCAAATGGGACTTCATATGGCCTTCTTTCATCAATGTCTTTCTTCTTTACACTCTTCTATAAAGACCAGATTTGTGGAGAGCTTGAATAATAGTTGTCCTGTGAATGGATTCTCCACCCTGATCTATAGATCTCTGCAGCTCCTCCAGACTTGCCATGGGCCTCTTGGCTGCTTCTCTGATGAATGCTCTCCTTGCCCGGCCTGTCAGTTTAGGTGGACGGCCATGTCTTGGTAGGTTTGCAGTTGTGCCATACTCTTTCCATTTTCAGATGATGGATTGAACAGAGCTCCGTGAGATGTTCAAAGCTTGGGATATTTTTTATAACCTAACCCTGCTTTATACTTCTCCACAACTCTATCCCTGACCTGTCTGGCTTGTTCCTTGGCCTTCATGACGCTGTTTGTTTACTAAGGTTCTCTAACAAACCTCTGAGGGCTTCACAGAACAGCTGTATTTATACTGAGATTAAATTACACACAGGTGGACTCGATTTAGTCCATAGGATTCAATATTGAGTTGGCACACCTTTTAGAGCTACAAAAGCTTCAACTCCTCTGGGAAGGCTGTCCACAAAGTGTAAGGGTGTGTCAATGGGAATGTTTGACCATTCTTCAAGAAGTGCATTTGTGAGGTCAGGCACTGATGTTGGATGAGAAGCCACGCCAAAGACATGCTGGTAGGTTAATTGGCTTCTGTCCAAAAATCGTCCCTAGTATATGAATGGGGACCTTGGATTGTGGGCTCCTTGAGGGCAGGGGCCGATGTGACTGTGCAATTTACAGGGATAGGGACAATTGTAGACACTCACTCAGGTTGAACTGGATGGACTGGTGTCTTTATTCAACCTTACTAACCATGTAACTATGTAAGCCCTGGCTCACAGTCTCTGCTCTAATTCATCCCAAAGGAGTTCTATTGAGTTGAGGCCACTCAAGTTCCTCCACCCCAAATTCACTCATCCATGTCTTTATGGACATTGCTTTGTGAACTGGTGCACAGTCATGTTGGAACAGGAAGGGGCCATCCCCGAACTGTTCCCACAAAGTTGGGAGCATGAAATTGTCCAAAATGTCTTGGTATGCTGACAACTTAAGAGTTCCCTTCACTAGAACTAAGAGGCCAAGCCCAACCCCTGAAAACAACCCAACACCATAATCCCCCCTCCACCAAATGATTTGAACCAGAGAACAAAGTAAGGTCCATAAAGAAATGGATGAGCGAGTTTGGGGTAAAGCAACTTGACTGGCCTCAACCCGATAGAACACAAAGAACACAAGTTCCTCCATCCCAAACTCGCTTGGTATGTCAACATAACAAGACATTTTGGACAATTTCATGCTTCCAACTTTCTGGGAACAGTTTGGGGATGGCCCCTTTCTGTTCCAACATGACTGAGCACCAGTGCACAAAGGTCCATAAAGACATGGATGAGCGAGTTTGGGAAGGAGGAACTTGTCTGGCCTACACAGAGTCCTGACCTCAACTTGAAAGAACACCCGTGGGATGAATTAGAGTGGAGCCAGGCCTTCTCGTCCAACATGAGTGCCTGACCTCACAAATTCTCTTCTGGAAGAATGGTCAAACATTCCCATAAACACACTCCTAAACCTTGTGGACGGCCTTCCCAGAGAAGTTGAAGCTGTTTTAGCTGCAAAGGGTGAGCCAACTCAATATTGGATCCTATGGACTAAGCCCTTGTACACACGGTCGGATATTCCGATGGACAATGTCCGATAGGACCGTGTTGTCGGATAATCCGACATTGTGTGGGCTCCATCGGACTGTTTCCTTCTGAATATCCGACGGACAAAGTTTTAGAGCTGGGCTATAAAACTTTCCGACAACATGATCCAATTGGACTTTGTCCGATTGTGTGTAGAGAATTCCGATTGGAAGTGCCACGCATGCTCAGATCAAATTCCTAGACCAAAGCTATTGGCTACTAGCCTGAATGTAGTCCCGTCGTAATGAAATAACGTCATGACATTATGTACGATCGGATTTTCTGACAACTTTGTCCGACCATGTGTATGCAACACAAGTTTTGGACAAAATCCGTCGGACAAAATCTGATGGACTTTGTTTTCGGAATGTCCGACCGTGTGTACAAGGGCTAAGACTGGGATGCCATTCATGTGTGTGTAAATGCAGGTGTCCCAATACTTTTGACTATCTATCTAACTATCTATCTATCTATCTATCTATCTATCTATCTATCTATCTATCTATCTATCTATCTATCTATTTCTTAGCAGTCTCAGTGTATACAAATAAATAAACTTGTTTTCCCTTTTGAAAAATACAAGCCCCAGCATTCCCAGCCTGCCAGATTCTACATGTATGCAGGGAAGGGTTCCATCCTCAACTTGTGACTATTTGTGATATGATAAGTCCACCATGCTGTGCCTGACAGGATGGGATTTGTAGTTCCCCAACAACAGCCATTCCTAATTCCTGTGTATCTGTTGGCTATGAAACTATAATCCAGTTTGTCATTCCAATCAAGTGCTGTATATGTAGATGGGGTGATGACCGTTCTTATACTAAAGATTCATTCACACCATAGGCATTGGGTTGTGCTGGACAGCCTTACCCCTTGAGTCCCAAAGCATAGACAAGGCAAATTGTCCCACTCATTTCTAGCCTGTGGCTTCAGAGTTACAGGGTGTCATGGCATGCTGGGACTTATAGCTCCACTACATAAGCCTGTCTAAACCTATGGCTCACAAGCACAATTTCATTGCATATCAAAGAATGAATGCCCTGACAGCCAGGTGCTTTGGGGTGTAAATAAAAAAAAAAAAAACTGCAGACATAACAAAGTCTCTAATCTCACCCAGGGAGTAGCCACTCGCAGCTAGGCTCTTCAGGGCTCAACAGATTGCTAGCCAGAGATCATGGCAGTCAGCACGCTGATTCAGAACTTGTCAAATCCTCTGAACATGTACAAATTATAACTGAAGGTGAACAGGAACCTTTTTCCTCAGTACCTGGAACGTTCTCGGCCTCCTTGATAGTACTGGAAAAAGTGTGGATTCATCAATGTCCTTCCCAACTCAGTAACCAGGCACTTCTCAGGATGCCCCCTGTCGGCCCTCCTCCGAAGAGTCCTCCCCCGGTCACTTTCACAAGCTGTGGTGCCACTCCAAGCCGAGAGCACACCCGGACACCTTGAATCCTCCCTCAGTTACTGCGCCTCGGACCATCCGGTTCCGAGACTCGGGAACAGAGGGATCTCTGCCCCAGACCAGACGGGTCTATTGGGGGTAATCAACAGAAGCATGTTGCGGGGTGTCGAACATCCCATGACTGGGACCCCTCGTGGGGCTACCCCAGTCCTGGAAACAAGAACAGACCGCACGGACCTCACAAACTCCCCTCCTGAACACGTGACCTCAACATCTTAAGTATCCCCTCCTAGACTCCTCAGCGGGGCCTGGGACACCCGCTGATTGATACCCAAAACGTCCAACCATGCCTGGTTCTGGCTTGTCATGTGCACTTCAATGTTCACATGACCAGGCAGAACTTCTAACCCAGCCCAGCCAAACTGATGTCAAAGTTAACCTACATAATTAACCCTCAGAACCCCACTACTGTTCTGAGGCAAATAACTAAATTTACACATGAATGACATTCTGTCCAAAATGTCATCCGCTACATGTATATCTACAGTGATTGTAAACTGCTTTAGCCCTTGTACACACAGTCGGACATTCCGACGGAAATGTCCGATCAGACAGTGTTGTCGGGTAATCCGACCATGTGTGGGCATCTTCTGACTTTTTCCGTCGGAATGCCCGACCAACAAAGTTTGAGAGCTGGATATAAAAAACTTCTGACAACATGATCCGATCGGACTTTGTAGAGAATTCCGATCGGACAAAGTGCCACGCATGCTCAGATCGAAATTCCTAGACCAAAGCTATTGGCTACTAGCCTGAACGTAGTCCTGCCGTAACGAAATAACATCATCACGTTACGAACTATCGGATTTTCCATCAACTTTGTCCGACCGTGTGTATGCAACACCAGTTTCGGACAAAATTCGACAGATTTTGTTGTCGGAATGTCCGACCGTGTGTACAAGGGCTTACACTGACCAATTTAGCAACGAAGCACATCTTTTTGATTTTTGGTGACTCACAGTGTTTCTCTTTGGTGGTCAGTGTGCCTCTTCCTTTAGCATGTGCAGGTCTTGTCTCTTGTCTCATTGCTTTTGTGTTACACATAATGGACTTTTACCTTGGTGTTTATTGTGGCTACCACTGCTTTAGTTTTATTTGGAGATGAGACTACATAACATGTGCTGTCACTCATCTACCGTCCAGTCTACTAGCATAGGAAGATCACTTACCAGCCTACAGAGGATCACCTTTCCATGTTGGATTCCAAAACATTGCTGTAGTGCCTGCTTTGAGTTGACACAAGTCAAACCAATGTCTGCATTTTGGCATCAATATTATATTGCCTGTAAGCAGAATTATTAATATCTTGAAGATTCACTCTAACACAAAATAAATATCTTTATTTCTACAGTGATGATTTTCGAGCACTACTAAATGTTTTGGTCTTCCGTTTTGCTATTCACAAAGTTAACCAGAATGCAGAAATTTTACCCAATATAACACTGGGATATCATATGACTGATTCATCATTAGATGCTGGTTTGGCTGTAAGAAATGTCCTACAAATTTTATCTGGACCACAGAAAACAGTCCCTAATTATTTATGCTCTGGAGAAGGCAAACTGGTGGGTTTTATTGGAGACCATTACTCAGTGACCACTATTCCAATGGCACAAATACTGGGGCTCTATGGATATACACAGGTAGGTGTTTTACACATGAATGTCTGTAACATTTTTTTCAATATTTTGCGATGCCTTAGTAGAAAGAAAATATGTTCCTATACAATGAAGAAAAAGGGTTGTAATGCCAAAACACCGATAATAGGACTTAACCCTTGCCACCGAGTGTACACAGATGTGCGTTCTCGGCTTTCGGGGTTTATACCGCGATGATGCCCGCAGCTGCAGGCATCATCCCAGTACTGTTTTTTAGAGCCAGCAATTGGCTTTCCAGCGAAAACAACCGATGCAGCTAAAAGCCGCTCAGCTGTTATACTGGAGGAGCGAGAGATGACGCCCCCCTCCCACCGCCTCTCGCTGCTCCTACTGGGCCTCCTGTTCCATCGTGAGGCCTGATCACCAATCCGATGCCTCCGGCGGCTAGGGACAGACTGGAATGAAGCAGAAAATGGCTTCATTCCAGTCTCCTGATTGTAAACATGGAAGCGACATCATGATATATACAGTATTATACACCGTTTTCAGTGATCTGAATACTTTGAAGTGCAAAGGAGGGATTGGAGGTCTTTAAAGAGTACCTGTCACCACCTTTTACTGTCACAAGGCATGTTTACATTCCTTGTGACAGCAATAAAAGTGATCAAATTTTTTTAAACAATTTATTAATATTAAAATAAATAATATTTTTTTATTTTAAAGTGCCCCTGTCGCCACAAGCTCACGCAGCAAAGAAAATGCATATGGAAGTCGCGCCCGCATATGTAGACGGTGTTTAAATCACACATGTGCGGTAACTCCATGATCGTCAGAGCGAATGCAATAATTCTAACACTAGAACTTCTCTGTAACTCTAACCGTAAAAAAAATGAAAGCGTCCCCTATGGAGATTTATAGGTACCGTAGTTTGTCGTCATTCTATGAGTGCGTGCAATTATAAAGCGTGACATGTTTGGTATCTATTTACTCAGCGTAACATCATCTTTCACATTATACAAAAAAATTGGGCTAATTTTATATATATATATATATATATATATATATATATATATATATATATATATATATATATATAATGTTTGGGGGTTCTAAGTAATTCTCTAGCAAATAAATACAGATTTTAACTTGTAAACACCAAATGTCAAAAATAGGCTTAGTCGTGAAAGGGTTAAGCTCTCACTTAAAGGCTAACTTTGGAAAAGTTAAAAATGATCCCCTCCAGTGTGTTCAGTCTAGGGAAAAGGAGAAGCAGTTTAAAATAACTATAGTCTATTTTTTTTTAAATAAAAATAACAAACATGTTACTTACCTGCTCTGTTGCAGTGGATTTGCACAGAGCAACCCAGATCCTCCTCTTCTCGGGTCCCTCTTCTGTGATCCTGGCCCCTCCCTCCCGTTGAATGCCCCCACGGCAAGCAGCTTGCTATTGGAGCTCCTGAGCGAAGTCACAACTCCATGTATCCATTCAGACACAGAGCTGCAAACCAGCCCCACCCCCTCTCTCTCCTGATTGGCTGACTGACTTTGATAGCAGCGGGAGCCAACGGCACCACTGCTGTGTCTCAACCAATCAGGAGGGAGAGCCTCAAACAGCCAAGACACTCGTGGACATCACTGGACAGAGATGAGGTTCAGGCAAGTATTAGACCCCTTTCACACTACACCGCCCCCACAGCGTGGGCGGTAAAACGCCGCTGTTTTTAGCTATTTTTAGCGCACACCGCTCCTTCACTGCTCCAAAGAAGCTGCTGGCAGGACTTTTCCCTGACGTCCTGCCAGCGCACCGCTGTAGTGTGAAAGCACTACAAACAATGGTGCAGCTTTTTTAGGGTGGATTGCAGGCGCTATTTCTAACGCTCTATCGCCTGCAAAATGCCCTGGTGTGAAAGGGGTCTTAGGGGGGCTGCTGCACACAGCAGGCTTTTTATCCTAATGCATAAAATTTATTCATATAAAAAAACCTTCTGACTTTATAACTCCACAAACTTAACTGATCCTCCACTCCCTTGGCAGACTGTCCCTTGCCTTCATCATGACCAATGTAGGTCTGTGGACCCTACATCAGCCTTGATTACATCAATCGCTGGAGCATGGGGGAGAAGAAGTTGTGAGGACCAGTCCAGTAGCATTAAGGAGATGGAGATCGGGTAATTAGGTCTTCCTTTTTATGTTTCTATTGAATTCTCGGCGCCTGTATCATTAAGATTTGATTGACAACAGCGAGAGCCAATGGCTGCTCTGCTATCAATCTATCCAATCCAGAGCCGAGACAACAGGCAGAGAGGTAGAGTGCGTCTCCGCCATGGGAACGAACTGGCTCAGGTGAGTAAAATTGGGGGCTGAACAGTGTCAGATGTTTTTTCACCTTAATGCATAGGATGCATTAAGGTGAAAAAACAAAAGAGATTACAGCCCCATCAAAATCCAGTGATACACTGTTTCACCCTGCTCTGCACATGCTCAGTTGCTTTCCATTTTAGGCACGTTTAGGCACTGCTGAGTTTGTAGAGGCCGATCTGCTGACAGCCTTAGCCACTTCAATACCGGGCACTTTCACTACCTTTCCTTCGCAGGCCAATTTTCAGCGCTCTTGCACTTTCACTAAGAATTGCATGGTCATGCAACGCTGTACCCAAATGAGATTTTTATCATTTTGTTAACACAAATAGAGCTTTTATTTGGTGATATTTATTCACAAATCATTTTTTTTTTTTCCGATATAAGCGAAAAAAAGAGTGGAAAGTTTGAAAAAAAATATTTTCTACCTGCTGTTTTAAAAGAAATCCAATAAAATCCAATTTTTTCATAAATTTAAGCCAAAATATATTCTGCTACATGTCTTTGGAAAAGAAAATCCTGTTAAGTGTATAATAATTGGTTTGTGTGATGACGGACATGTGTGCGCAAATGATCATGTACAGATGTGTGCAGATGATCACTGACATATGTGTGCAGATGATCACTGGGACATATTATATTATTGTTACATATATGGGGGACAGGTGTTTTTACTGTGTGGGGACGTGTGTGGGGGACAGTGTTTTGGGAACACTGTGTGTGTTCACATGTGTGGGAACACTGTGTCGGTGATGCCGGTGATCAGTATGTAAAAAGCTGTAAAAAAACAGCTCCCACTCACTGATCACCGGCTGGCTGCAGCGATCTCCTCTCCTCTCCTCACTGACATTTTTCGAGTAAGGAGAGGCGATCGCCTAGCAACCAGCTCTCTGTTAACATCACATAACACAGTGACTGAGAAGAGAAAATATTAGGTTCAAATATTCCTTCGGGGCAGGGCTGGTGCTATTACTAGGTGAACTAGGCAACCGCCTAGGGTGCACTGCTGTCTAGGGCGCAGCCACATCCAGTTTGACCTTGACCTACAGTAGACCCTGTCATTGTATTTTTTTGGATGACTGGGTCTTTGGGGTCATGCAGACATGTGCTCCCGCACTCCCTATTGCCTCCAATGCCTGGAGGTTGGTATCTTGCCACCTTGCACTCTTTCAAGATGGCAAAGGTGGTCATTGGTTCTGCTTTGGGTCTTGGACCATGCAAGTGGCACGCTCCGGATGGGGTACTGGTGTGGGCAGTGCGTTGTCTCCCGTGGGTAGTAAGTAGGGCTGTTTGGTAGGTCATTTGGCCTTGTGGAAGCACTGGTGGTACTACCTTTGCTCTTTTCCCGGGATGGTGCAGTTGGACTGGTAAGCCTGTCACAGCCTTGTGTTCCTTCAGGGGCCTTCATTTCACTGCCCACTATCTCTATTACTCGTTTTTTTCAGGGGGGGGTGAGGGGTGCAAGTGGCTAGTCTTGTCTAGGGCGCAAAATAGTCTAGCACCAGCCCTGCTTTGGGGGAGGAGGGCTGTAATCAGAGCTTCTGAACTGATTGCAGGGAGAGGAGTAGTGGAGCCGGAGCTGTCAGTGGTGGGGAAGGAGAGGAGGAAAGCAGATGAGGTGGACTGGAGAGGAGAGCTTTCAGGGAGGAGAGAGTGTGTAGGTGCAGCGGGAGCAGAGTGATCACCTACCTGTCAGAAGTCGGAGACCCGGCATGTGGGATGTTGGCACCCAGAATTGAAAATGACGGGGGTGGACAAATGTAGAGGCGGGATTATATTATATGGCTGGTCGGGGTGTTCTGATTGGCACAAGATCAGCTGCAGGGATTGAGAACAGGGCAAAATTGTAAAACACCTGACTCTAGGTAAAAGACAGAGAAAAAAAAAAACGACTGCCTATTCTCCTGCCTTGTATCGGATCTGTAGGAGAAAAATGAGTAAGGCAGTGGGAGTGATGCGGGAAACTGCTCAGCTGAGTAGAACTGCAGGACATATGTCAGAATCCGGGTCTGTCCCGAAGAATCCGGGACTGTTGGGAGGTGTGCCTCCTATGGATCTAAAACATGTATTGAAAAACGCTGGAATATGCAACCTGCATAGGTGTGAACCAGGCCTAAGGGTTAAAAGCCTCCCCCTTCATCAGCGCTTGGAAATATTGAAGGTAGTGTGTACTGGACTGATACAGTTGGAGGGATTCTGAGGGTTAGTTAGTAGCAACTGCTTTAAAAGAGAAGTATGGGAGATACATAAGTATACTTATGTAGGTGGATGCAGCATCAGTAGGTCAGAGAGAGCAGAGTCACAATCCTCCTCTTCTCATAGTTAGTCAGGTTTAAAAAAGACACAAGTCCATCCAGTTCCACCATAACATTCTCGGGTCCACAGCTTTTTCTCTATTAACTAGGTTCATTGTACATGTAAATACACTCCAATCACTATAAAGCCCCATACACACTATCAGATTGTCTGCTGATTTTTTCCATCAGATTTACCAAAACCATATAATATGAGGTCAAACCTTAGGGGTTTCAATGTGTATGTAATCAGGCAGGCCCTTCTACTACATGGTTTTGGTAAACCTGAAGGAAAAAATCAGCAGACAATCTGATAGTGTGTATGGGGCTTAAGAGTATTTACATATACACAGTTAGATCTGCATTGTCAATTCCAGTTGATACATGCACTTCGTCAGATGCAGGAAACATCTCCTCATGTGCAACATATATATTATTAGTGTTGGGCGAGCAGTTTGGGCGAAGAATAAGTTTGGCCCGTACATCACCTGTTTGTATGTTTGGTGAACACCCACATTTTCGGGGCACTCAGCGGCATGTTTGCCCACCAAGCGTGAATAACTGATGGCTGTTAAGGAGCGGGTTGCGTTCATTTGACCGATAATGATGAACGTTTATAAAAGTTTTTATTTTTTATTTTCTCTTTTTATAATATCTTTTATGCATGTTCATTAAATGAATGTGGTGATAGAATGTTTTTGGTAGCAATTTGTATGATCTAATAAAGTTGTTTATTGACAGTACTAATGTTAGGGCTGCCCATAATCGAGATGGCGCTTAGCGATCTACATCCGGGATTCAGACCAAGGTGTGGTAGTATATTAGGTGGTGACTCAGCATGCTGCCTGTTCCCCATTGAAAATGTTAGTTATGACAAAACGCGTCTGAGGAAGTACGTGCTGGTGTCACCACGCCGTCTCGTTGAGGAGAACAGGAGTGTTTGCATTGTAGCCGGCCGGCTCCATATCTTTATGTAAGATTTTTATGTAAGATCTGTTTGTAAGTCTAAACCTTTTTAATTCATTAAAACCTTTGTTGACGTTATTACGATATGGTGTATTATAGCCTCCCTTGGGTCATTACCGACTGATACCTACGGATACGTTTTTCTGCTGAGAGTTTCTCTCCCTATCAATCAAACTGCATGCCATTTTCCTGCAGAGGATCTATTTTCTTAAAGGGATATCTGCCTTTTTGGTTTGGCATCTGGTAAGGAGGGACCCTCTGTGTGGTGTCGGTATACACAAATTGCGTTATATCCACTGGGTTTTTGTCCATGCAATGTTTGTTTTACACATTTTGCATGCTTGGTTCCTGCTGAGGATTCATTTTTTAAAGAGATATTTGCCTTTTTGTCCTGGCATCTGATAAGGAGGCCCTCTATGTGGTGGCGGTACACTTAATTGTTATTTATCCACTGGGTGTTTTTCTGTTTGTGGAAAAAAACTTTTATATTGTAAGCGCAACTGTACGTGTTGTACTTTTTTTTTCATTCAGAATTTTTTATTTTATGTTAAAATAAATTACATGTACAGAATATTATGTGATACCAGAAATAAAAAGACATATTGAAGTACGGATGATACAAAGCAAAGAAGAATTTCAAGATATTCTCGTGGGAATGACAATAAATGGCCTTATATATTTTAGAATTTGAAAACATTCTTATAGCTGAGTTTTAAACATTTTAATCCCAAGAAAATATAAATATGTCTAAAAGAAAATATATGATTTTAAAGTTTTGACCATAACTTCTAAAGTATGTTTTTAGTAAGTATTATATAGTAAGGGAAGAACATAAAAGGTATATAGGAGGGGAAGGGGAGGGAATAATTCTCCGGGGAGGTTTTATATATCAGCTAATGTTGTAATTCTATAAAAAATCTTAATCACCATAACAATAAAACTCGGTTGTCAATATTATCTGATGTACTGTATAATATTTAATCCAGGGTTTCCATATGATATCAAACTTTGTCATCTGATTTTTATCTATAGCGTCCATTTTAGCATGGATGAAAGATTGATTCATTCTACGTTTTGTACTTCTATCCGATAAGTTTGGCAATATTACGCTATGGTGCATATTTTTTCCTTTTTTCGGTGATATGAAATGAATGCCAATCTATGCTTAGAGGCTTACAATCATACATTGCAGCATCACAGTACATTGTCTTCTTGCAAACCCACCAGCCCTGGCTGGGTTAAAGCCACACAATTGGCTTACAATCTGGGGAGCATTTTTTCATAAGTTGATGATACACTCCCTTTTGGTCTTGTCACTAGGAACGTTCAATTGATCTCCAGCTGTTCAAACATTTGGAATACAATATATATCATAATTATAATTTCTTTCTTTTTGGACTGCAATAGCGCAATTTTCTCCTTTTTAAAAATAATTACAAATTAGTGTATATTATTTGGTCTTTGTGAAAGTTATAGAGTCCACAAGCTATGGTGCCAATATCTGAAAATTGATCACACCTGAAATATTGACGGCCTATCTCATTTTTTGAGACCCTAACATGCCATAAAAGTACAAATACCCCCCAAATTACCCTTTTTTGGAAATAAGACATTCCAAGGTATTTAGGAAGATGCATGATAAGCTTTTTGATGTTGTCATTTTTTTACCACAATTCTTTGCAATATCAAGATTTTTTTCACAAAATTGTCATATTAGCAGGCTATTTCTCACACACAGCATACCACAAATTACACCCCAAAACACATTCTTCTATTACTCCTGAGTATGGCGATATCACGTGTGAGACTTTTACACAGTGTGGCCACATACAGAGGCCCAACATGCAGGGAGCACCTGTAGGGCGTTCTGGGGCACCCAGGCCAATTCTGACATTTCTCTCCAACATGTAAAAATCATCATTTATTTGCTAGAAAATTACATAGAACCCCAAAACATTATATGTGTTTTTTATTTTATTTTTTGCAAAGACCCTAGAGAATACAATGGTGGTCATTGCAACTTTTTATCTCGCATGGTATTTGTGCAGCAATTTTTCAAATGCATTTAAAAAAAAAAATTGTGCTTTAAAGAAAGACAAAACAGTAAACTTAGCGTAAAGTTTTTACATAATGGGAAACATGGAGTTACGTTGAGTAAATAGATACCTAACATGTCACCCTTCAAAATTTCCCCTCTCGCCTCCCGTAAAAAATGATCAAGCAGTGGAACAGCCGCTATGATCATTCTTATGGTGTAGAGAATCACCGGCTGAAAAAGCTGATATCTGAATGATGCCTGTAGCTGCACCCATCATTCAGATATGCAGATATGACAGCTGGCGGGCGGGAAGTGATTAAAACACTTTTTTTTTAACACAAAGTTGTCCATTTATACAATATTTCTAACACATAGCATGTGCATACCAAAAATGACACCCCAAAGTAGATTCTCCTACTCCTCCTGAGTACGGCAATACCACATGTGTGAGACTTCCACAGCCTGGCCACATACAGAGGCCGAGTACAGCAGTATGGCTGAGCATGGCTGAGTATGGCTGGATATCACTGAGTATTGCAGAGTATGGCTGAGTATGGCTGAGTATGGCTGGGTATTGCAGAGTATGGCTGAGTATGGCTGGGTATGGCTGAGTATGGCTGGGTATGGCAGGGTATTGCAGAGTATTGCAGGGTATTGCAGAGCATTTTAGAGTATTGCAGGGCATTGCAGAGTATTGTGGAGTATTGCAGGGTATTTCAGAGTAGTGCAGGGTATTGCAGAGTATTGCAGGGCATTGTAGAGTATTGCAGGGCATTGTAGAGTATTGCAGGGCATTGTAGAGTATTGCAGGGCATTGCAGAGTATTGCAGGGCATTGCAGAGTATTGCAGGGCATTGCAGAGTATTGCAGAGTATTGCAGGGCATTGCAGGGCATTGCAGGGCATTGCAGAGCATTGCAGGGCATTGCAGAGTATTGCAGGGCATTGCAGAGTATTGCAGGGCATTGCAGGTTATTGAAGAGTATTGCAGGGCATTGGCTGAGCATGGATGGATGGATGTGGCTCACAGAGCATCGCTGTGGGCTGGATCTGTAGTGCCCACAGCGCTGCTGCCACCGATCTCTCCCCCTCTCCTCTCACACTGTACCGATCGGTACGTTTGTTTATATGTTTTTCAGTGGCCATTTACAGTGATCCGGCAGTCACAGATGCTCTCGGGTGCACACCCCAGGGGGCACGGGAGAGCGGGATACTGGGAGGACGTCACTGTACGCCATCCCAGAGTTATGCGCCCGCCCTGTAGCCATCATTCAGCTATGGGCCAGATGGCAAGTATTTCAAGGATTTTTAGATTTTTATTGTTTCATTTTAAGCCTCATTAAAATCACACACAATCTGTGTAAATAACATAGTTTGTAGGTGTGATAACTTTCATGCAAACCAATCGATATGAACTTTTTTTATTTGTAACCACTTACGGGCCGCTGCGTGCCGACATACGTCCTAACTTTGAAGAGGAGTATCGTTGTTATGCCAACAGCTATCTGCAACAACTCGGGTATCCTCTTATTTGGCCAGTGGTCCGCTTTCCGATAAAAGCAGCCTCTGTGGCGGATTTGCCACAAGATCACTTTTATCGGTGGCGGGAGAGGGCCACCCTCCCGCTGCGCTCTGGTGCTCTCCACCATTTACTGGAGCTGTCGGCAGTGGCGGCAATCGGATCTTCTCCTTTGCTGGGTATGGAGATGAGTCAGGGGAAGATGGCCCACCCATCTCCATACCATTGCAGGGTGAAAGCGACGTCAAAAACTCTTAAAGGGACTTTTTTTTTTTTTGGATTATAGTGTAAGTATGAGATGTGAGGTCTTTTTGACCCCAGATCTCATATTTAAGAGGTCCTGTTATGCTTTTTTTTCTATTAAAAGGGATGTTTACATTCCTTGTAATAGGAATAAAAGTGACACAATTAAAAAAATAAAAATAAAAAAGAAGAGTGTAAAAAAAAAAAAAAAAAAAAAAAGGTAAAATAAATAAGAAAAAAAAGATGTAAACGCCAAGCTGGCGTGCAGAAGTGAACACATACGCGAGTAGCGCCCGCATATGGAAACGGTGTTTAAACCACACTTGTGAGGTATCGCCGCGATCGGTAGAGTGAGAGCAATATTTCTAGCTCTAGACCTCCTCTGTCACTCAAAACATGCAACCTGTAGAATTTTTTAAATGTCACCTATGGAGATTTTTAAGGGTAAAAGTTTGTCGCCATTCCACGAGCGGGCATAGTTTTGAAGCATGACATGTTGTGTATCAATTTACTCGGCATAGCATTATCTTTCGCAATATAAAAAAACGTATACTGTTGTCTTATTTTTTAATTCAAAAAATTGTGCTTGTAAGTCCGCTGCGCAAATACGGTGTGACAGAAGTATTGCAAGGACCGCCATTTTATTCCCTAGGGTGTTAGAAAAAAATGTATACTGTTTGGGGGTTCTAAGTAATTTTATAGCAAAAAAAAAAAAACTATTTTTAACTTGTAAACAACAAATTAAAAAAAAAGGCTCTGTCCTTAAGTGGTTAATTATAAACATGTTTCAGAATAAATGTTGGCCAACATTTATGAAGAAATTAGATTTTTTTATTTTTTTTTTTTAAACATTTTATTGGGAAAAACAAGGGAAGTAACATAAGCATACAAGAAAGTAAAGGACATTCCATCATATCCTACGGAAACACATATCCAGTGGCCGTAAAACAACAAAAATCATGAACAGTTATCAGAGTTAACACATGAACACTTACATGCACAATCGAGGAAAAAGGTCTAGACCTCAATTACCTGGGAGGTGCGGTGTAGCCAAATCATGTGTGGTACTCGAGTAAGGGTGGGTCTAATCTCTTTTCGTAGTTGGAGTATCTTCCCTAGGCAACTTTCAAAGAAGCCCAGTATAATGGTGACACGTAAAGAGTAAATGATATCAGGGTATAAAGTACACTTCCTATACTACTCCTGATAAGCTATCACCTTAGAATTCTTCAGACGTACTTAGTACAGTAATGTATCTGGGTTCCGTATTTTACACGGTGAGATGCACATCTTCAAATTCTCAGGAATGACTAAGTGTGGGAGGGGTGAGGGGAGGGGATAAGCAAAGGATTGGAGGTAGAGGAGGGGAGAAAAGGAAAGAGAGAAAGGGCGATAGAGAAGAAAAAAAAAGAAGGGGGAAAACATACACGCACACGGGGGAGAACATATAAGAGTAGAATGTTAAATCCTTAAAGCGTGGGGGAGAATGTCGCTCTCTGCTACATCATCAGTTCTGCCACTACCCCCATCTCAGAGGCTGCTTTAACATGTTCATGAGGTAACCCATGAAATAGAACCTGATTATATTCTTGTTGGTGCCATAACTTCAGTGTATCTTGGGGTGGAAGTGAAATGTTTCCAGCAAGACCAGATCATGTTAAATTTTTGAGTTGTATCTCTGGAAATGTGAATCAGTTCTTCCATGTCGGCCATTTTGTTGATCCTATGAAACCAGTCTTTCAGTGTGGGAACCCTAGGGGAGCCCCATAAAATGGGAATGCATTGTTTCGCAGCATTAAGCATAAACATTGCCAGTGACTTATGATATGTGCGGTGTGGTAGAGGTGTCAGGTGGAGCAGACATTGGGCCGGAGTTGCGTCTATCTGGTATGTTGTCACCTGGGAAGGGATTTGACAAATATCTTTCCAGAAAGCCTGTATCAACGGACACATCCACCAAATGTGCAGAAATGTTCCAATGTCGTTCCGGCATCTCCAGCAGGTGTCAGAGGCCGAAGGGTAGAATTTTTTAATGAGAGCGGGTGTGCGATACCACCTAACCTGAATCGTGAACCCGTTTTCTTGCGTGTTCACATTAAGTGAACCTGAGTGTATATGCTGAAATATGCGTTCCCATTGATCATCCGTCACCGTTATCGAAAGATCCTCTTCCCATTTCCGGCAGGGCCTAATCGAACTGGGACGTATATCCTCGAATAGGAGATTGTGCGTGATAGTGATAAGATGCCGCTGTGGGGCATTTTGAGTGCATAGATTTTCAAATGTGGTGAGAGGCCTAGAGCAAACCGAATCTTTGTCTATCGATTTCAGGAAGTGTACAATCAGCAGATAAGACCAGGGAGATATGGGCATTTTATCCATTTGAGTTGCAATGTCTGGTGTCGCACGTAGTTTACCCGAGTCGAAGAAGTGAAAGGCCTGAACGAGATTTTTCGACCAGCTGTCTACAAGGAATTGGGAAGACATCCCCGGGGGAAAGTTAGGGTTGAGCTTAAGAGGCGTGAGGGGGCCTGGTACCGACGAGAGCCTTGTTTGGGAGCAAATTTGCTTAAAGCACATTAGGGTAGGACCTATTAGCGGATGTTGGTATAGTTCCGGCGGGATGTGGGTTTGCTCCAGCCACGGAATAGTGGCTAGAGAGAGACCGGTAAAGGAGGCTTCCAATGGGATCCAGTCCTTGTATTGACTGTGAAGATTCCAATCTGCTATTCTAGCTAAATGGATCGCCCTATAATAATTGTAAATGTCGGGGAGACTGATCCCCCCCAAGTGTTTCGGATAGGTGAGATGTCTGAAGTTGATTCTTGAGGTTTTTCCCCCCCATAAGAATTTGGTGCATATATTCCTATAGGACTTAAAAAAGGAGCTAGGCAGTTGTATAGGGACAGCCTGAAGCACATAAAGCAATCTAGGTAGCACATTCATCTTTAGAATGGCAGCCCTGCCGAACCATGAGAACGTGGGTCTATTCCATCTGACAAGGTCATCTGTTAATTTACACAGTAGGGGTAAGTGGTTTTTAGTATATAATTCAGACAGGTCCGATGGGAGATTAATTCCCAGATAAGGGATACAATCACTCCTCCAGTGAAAGGGGAAGTTAAGTTCGCATTGATCTTTCGTCATTTTATGTAGAGATATGTTCAAGGCATAAGACTTGTTGTAGTTGATTTTAAGATTAGCTATCGACTGAAAGTACTCAAATTCTTTGAGGACCACTGGTAGGGAGGTCACGGGCTCAGAAATGAAAAGAAGAATATCATCCGCGAAAGCGGCATATTTAAATTCTCTATATGGGGTTCGTACTCCTTTAATATCTGGATTGAGTCTAATTTTTTGTAAGAGGGGCTCCAATGTCAATATGTATAAAATTGGGGAGAGAGGGCAGCCCTGTCTCGTGCCGTTCAGGATGGAGAAGGCGTCTGACAGAGTATTATTAACCCTGACCCTAGCAGTTGGGACTGAGTACAGAGACATGATCAGATTGAGCATGTGGGGGCCCAGACCCAAGTTTAATAGCACCGCTTCCATGTAATCCCATGCAACTCTGTCAAACGCCTTCTCCGCATCCAAGGAAAGAAACATGGCTTTCTGCCCTGATTTAGTAATTAAATGGTGTAGGTTAATGGCCTTAATTGTATTGTCCCTCGCCTCACGGCCAGGGACAAAACCCACTTGGTCAGCAGAAATTAAAGAGGGAAGAAGTGGAAGGAGCCTGTTGGCCAAAATTTTAGAAAAAATCTTGATGTCCACATTTAGGAGGGATATGGGTCTATAACTGCTCACGTTAGTGGTATCTTTGTCCGGCTTAGGAATGACCGTAATATGTGCCTCAAGGAGCCCCTTCGAGAGAGATCTAGAGAGATGGGGGGTATTGAATGCCTTTAGAAAAGGGGTCTGGAGGGTTTCCATAAAAATTTTATAGTAAGCCGCAGTCAGGCCGTCAGGCCCGGGACTTTTACCCGGCTTCATTTGTTTCACTGCCTTTACCCATTCTGTGGGGGAGATCGGGGCTTCTAGGGCCTCAGAGGCGTCTTTCGAGATTTTTCCTACTGGTAAATTTTCTAGGTATTTTTTAAAGTTTTGCTGCCTCTGTTGTGCATCTTGTGTATGTGAGGAATGCCCGTGCAAATTATAAAGGGACGCGTAATATTTTTCGAATTCACGCGCTATTGCAGGGTTTGATTCATGTACGTCACCTGTTGGTGATCGGATTTGGTGGACGGTGTTCTTGACCCTTTGTGTCCGCAGAGCTTGCGCCAGTAGATGGCCTGGTTTATTGCCCGATTCATAAAAGAGCTTCTGGGTTAAGATGTATTTCTTTTTGGTGTGGCGATTTAGTTCTTCCTGAATGCAAGTACGGGTTTCTGTCAATTCAACCTGGGTATCTAGGGCAAGGGAACGTTTGTGTTGCGCCTCTAATTTTCTAAGTTTGGCCAATAGGGCTGCCATTTTAGCTTGCTTCTCTTTACGCATTGCAGCAGTAATAGCAATCATTTTCCCCCTCACTACACATTTGTGGGCCTCCCATTGCAGTTGGAATGACGTGTCGGGTGTATCGTTCTCATGAAAGAAATGTTTTAAACAGTCTCGAATTTCCATCTCCCTAATCTTATCCGTCAGAATGCTTGTGTCCAGTCGCCATATATTAGAGCGAGTCAGCTTGTCGGGAAAGGAGAGGGTTGTGGTGACAGGATGATGGTCCGAGATTGTCATGGGTTCTATGGTAGCTCTCGTTAGATAATGGAGATCCTGTTGCGAGACCATAATGTAATCTAAGCGCGAATATCTATTATGAGGAATAGAGAAGAATGTAAAATCTTTTTCTTTTGGGAAGAGTATGCGCCAAGTGTCATGAAGGAACACCTCTTGGAGGCATTTCTTAATTTGCTTAATTGCTCTGAAAGGGATGCTGGAGGTGCCGGAGGACGTATCAATGAGAGGATCAAGTGGAACATTAAAATCCCCGCCCAGGATCAAAAGGCCTGCTTGAAATGCGGATAGTCTGTTTATCGTCTCACGGAAGAAAGGTACTTGTGCAGAATTAGGACTATAAAGATTAGCAAGTGTAATGTTCCTATTTCTAAACGTACCCTTGATGAAGATGAACCTACCTTGTTCATCAGCTAGTGTGTCTGTTATTTGAATGGGGGAATCTTTAGCAAGGAGAATGGATACCCCCTTGCATTTTGAGGTGGGGGAAGTGGCGTGGTAGCAGATGGGGAATCTAGGACTGAATAATTTCGGGATCGACTTAGAGCAAAAATGAGTTTCTTGCAGGAAAAAAACGTCTGCCTGCAAAGATCGCATAAGGGAGAGCACTTGAGTGCGTTTCTCCGGGATATTAAGCCCTTTTACATTTAGAGAAACTAGTTTCAGGTTATTGCACTGTTGGCGTGGAGTGGGAGCAGGCATTGTCAGTAGGGGAACGAAGAAGAGGACAGACAACAACAAACAACCAAGCAAAGACATACACAAAAAAAAAAAGGGGGGAGGGGGAAGAGGGGAAGGGGGGGAAGGGTGTTAGCCTGGATAGATGGGTCTTTACGGAATGGGGAGCGGGGAGATAAGGAGCAAGCCGAAGAGTAGGTTGAGCTCGTCAACCTTCTCAAGGAATCCAAATTCGGTGTGGTCAACAGGGACTACCAGCGTCCGTTGTGTGGGGGTGGCGGACGGAGTAGCACGAGGGGAAACGAGCTCTGGGTCCTAATAAGGCCGGTAGTGATATATGGGTGGCGGGGTGGCATATATAACATATAGAGAGTCAAGAGGGGGGGGAGGGGCCACGAGCAACTCTATCTCCCTGCTATGTTCAACCCCTACAAAAGCGCTAGAAGGAGGTCTACATTATTAGAAGCAACAGAGAGAGGGGAGGGGTAGCCCTCCATAGGTTAAACTAGACATTAGAGGGTGTGTGCATCCATAGGAACGAACATAAACAGACGGTGTGCTTAGGGTAAAACGTGGAAGGGTGTCTTCCAGTGGAAGGTGGTAATACCTAAGGTGTACAGAATACCTGGGGTTCAGAGTTTGCACCCAGCACCGGAAACGGCCTAATTCATGAGCGAAGTCAACTGTTACCTGGTTGAGAAAGACCATTACGCAGAAGGGATGATCAGTGGAAGGGCAGCGCATAGTTATGGTACTGGGAGCAGCAGCCTAAATAACATGTAGTAAGACATCACTAGTGCATGGAGAGACTTTAAATTAAGCAGGCAATCGCCTTGTCGATAACAATGAGCTTATCAAAAGAACAAAAAAAATACAATTTGCATAGCAAAAAAACACAAAACAAAGTAACGAAACCACAACGGTGGAACCAATATTCTAGCACCCACACCGCTGGACAAAAAGAAAGAGAGAAGAAGCCAACAAACATGAGGGGAAGGAGTCTGTGCATGTTATCTATCTCACAAACCTTATTGTAACCTATGCAACCAGATTGCCTGGCGCGACAGGTGAAATAAGGGTTTGGGCCCACATGCGTAGCATAGAAGATTGAATACCTGGAGAATGTTCTCCACAATTTGGGAAACCTCCAAACAGGGGAGGGACTCGCCCTCAGGCATACTAAACCAGACTCCTTCCCCTCGGGTGCTGCCCAGCGGTCAAACTCTTCATTGTGAACTGGACTGCAATATAAAACAGAACCAATGGTATACAATATAATATTTTGACTACCTCCCAAGCTGCCAAGGTCCGTCGCCCGAAGACAGAAGAGACAAGCAAGAGGGTGAGAGAGGAGGATAAAGTAGGCAGAGGTTTAAAAGACAAGATGAGGAGAAGGTATAGGCAAAGGAGACAGGAGAGGCGAGTAAGAAGAGAAGAACATAGTGGAGGAGGGAAAGAGTTGTAGCATCAAGGGAGCACATAATCCCCCCTCTTCTCCCCCTAATATAGGGTCTTTGTGCTAAGAGTTTTCCACATCAGTCAATCTGTGCTATGGAGGGGGGATCTTCTGCAGAAGTGTCTGTGGGAATCAAAATGTCACATGGACGTAGAGTCAGCTTGAAGAGGGACTAGAGGTTCACGTGGGCAGAGGATAGCCTATATGTGGAAACCAAGTCTATCATAAGAAGAAAGGGTCACTGAGTGAGGTTGGGAAAATCCAATTGTGGGGTCTCCAGACCCGCCCAAACCAACATGGCCAAGTAGTATGTAAGTTTCTTCTGAGGTAGGGCAGATGGTTTCAGGGAAATAGACGAACAATCTCAGGGCAAATAAGACAGGTTATGTGGGTGAGAACATGCTGAGTACCTGGTCAATTATGTCTAGGCCTTCGGTGAACAGGAGAAGCGGTGGGACTACCATTCCGTGGGGCGTCCGGGAGCCTCCGTGGCGAACGAGGAGGGGGAGGCTGTTGAAGGTCTCTGCGCCGACGTCCCATGTGGAAATTACCCGCTACCTCCAAACCTTCCATGGAAGAAACTCTCGTTAAAGAAGGGAGCTTAAAATCGCTGTACCAGTCAGGAAGTTCCACTGCAGGAATATCCAGGGCTGCGCAAAAGTGGTCTAAATCCTCTGGTACCTTAAGGGTTGCGCTACGGCCCTGGTGGGATGCTGACAGGCCAAAAGGGAATTTCCAGCGGTACTGAATTTCTCTACGCCGGAGGACCTCCAGGAGGGGCCTTAGCTCCCTTCTGCGTTGCAATGTGATACCGGAGAGGTCCTGAAAAATTTTAATGGATGCTCCCCTGTACATGAGCTGATTTCTCTCACGGGCTTTGCGGAGGATCTCTTCTTTCAGCTGAAAGTCTATCAGACAACATACTGCGTCTCTCGGGGGGTCTGTATCTCTACCCCTCGGACGAAGCGCTCGGTGAATGCGTTCGAAAGCCACTGGAGTCTCCAGGGGTCTTTCCAGCAGATCATTGAAAATGTGGGTGACTGCTTGAGTAAGGCGATCAGGTTCAACCGATTCGGGGAGACCTCTCACCCTAAGGTTCCGACGTCTCCCCCTATTGTCCAAGTCCTCCATGTGCCTGTTGATATCTCTTAGATGGATAGCGTGGGACTCAGTAATCTGCTGCACATGGCACAGGGAGGCATCATGGCGGGCCTGGACAGATTCAATTTCTTCCACTCTGACTGACATGGAATGAATGTCCTCCCTTAGATCCGCAATGGCGGCGGATAGCGTGCCCTTAATGTCGGCAGCTACGTTCCTTAGGTCATCTATTGTTAGCATTTGCGGTTCCCGGGCTTCGGGGTCTGCCCTCGAGCGTAGCGGGCTCCTGCTGTGGGAGCGCGATCTACTCGAGGCCGCGGGTTGCGAGCCGCCTCTAGGCCTCGCGCGGAAGAGGTCCGGTATTTGCCTGTTTGGCTGAGTATGCTGCTCCGGAGGGGAGCGGGACCTAGCCGCCGACATCCCCTGTGGTGGCCCCTGCTTACCGCTGTGCTTCTGGCGTTTTTTCCCCGCCGTGGTTACTGTGTGCTGGGCCTCGAGGACAGGAGCTCCAGGACTACGCCGCCATCTCAGAACGCCGCCGAGCCACGCCCCCAGCAATTAGATTTTTACATTTTTTTATTGGATATGTCTTATAGCAGAAAGTAAAAAAAAAAAAAAAAAAAAATATTGTTTTGTTTTCAATATTTTCTTTATTTTTTTCATTTATATCGCAAAAAAAAACAAAAAAAAAACAGTAGTGATCAAATACCACAAAAAGAAAGCTCTATTTGTGTGAAAAAATATATATACATTTTGTTTGGGTACATGACCTTGCAATTACCAGTCAAAGTGATCCAGTGCCGAATGGCAAAAAAGGACCTGGTCATGAAGAGAGTAACATTTTTCTGGAGCTGAAGTGGTTAATGGAGATTTCACATAAACTCATTATCTAAAATCCCCCCATGCTGAGAGCTCCCATATCAAGTCAATTGCTATGAGGGCATCCGTGTGTGCTTGTTCCCAAGCCGACTCTGTGTGTCCTTTGACACACAGAACGGGGCTCAGCCCTGCGCCCCCTGCTCCCTCTTTACTGGTTGTAATTCACACTGTTGTTTCTGAGCCAATGAGGAGGGAGAGAAACGAGAGAGCATTTGCTCTTGTGCACATTGCTGGATTGAGATAGAGCTCAGGTAAGTATTGAAGGAGGTTGGGGGGGATCTGCACACAGAAGGATTTTTATCTTGTTTCATAGAATGAATGAAGGTAAAGAGCCTTCAGCCTTTAGAAACACTTTAATATAATGCGTATTGTTTTATTGATAAATTAATGCCTAAAAGACATAAGATAATGATTCTCTTTCACAGATAAGTTACGGAGCTACAGACCCTTCTCTTACTGACAGACGTCTTTATCCTCATGTTTTCCGAACAGTTCAGAATGATCATGTCCACTATTTGGCTGTAATTGAGCTGTTGAAATACTTTGGCTGGACTTGGGTTGGAATATTCACAACAGATGATGATGCTGGAGATAAGGAAAGAGAAATTTTAACAAAGTACATGATCAGTCATGGGATTTGTGTTGAGTTTACATATAAACTTGGAATAGAAACATTAACTGATGATATGTCATTCAAAGCTCTTGAAGCCTCTGCCGCTGTTTTTAAAAACTCCACTTCTAAGGTCATCGTAGTCTGTGGATCTTATGTCTACATCAATGCAGTTTTCTCTATCTTTAACAGTTTTGTCTCTGATAAAACATTTATTTTTCCTCCTATTTGGGTTTCCAGATCTTCAGTACATCTATTACCAATCCCTGCAATTAACGGGAGTTTAGCGGTGGAACTCTACCCCTTATCCCTTCCAGATAAAGAGCATTTCTTTGATGGCATTGACAAGATGAATAGTACAAACAATTCACCAGGTTCCCATTATTTTCTAACTATCGCAAAGTGTTTGTCTGCAAACAGAGGAAAGAGCAAAATAGTGTGTGAAACAACCTCTGGCACAGGAGAAAAATATCCAAACATGGACGGTTTTGTGAATCAAGGTGTCACGCCACGAATATATTACGCAGTAGAAAACTTGGCTAAAGCTCTTCACAATATGCAACTACTCCGTAAAGGAAAATCTGATAATAAGCGACGTCATTATTATAAGCATCAGGTAGAAGTTACATCATATCTTCAATTTAAAAAAAATATTTTACATAACAGTAATGTACAGAATGTTCACTTAGACAGCATTTTTAATAAATACACAGTATTTCCAGTTCAAAATTAAAATCTCTTATTAAGGTGCCAGTCATCAATTTTACTTAACCATTTCAATACCGGGCACTTTCACACCCTTCCTGAACAGTTCAATATTCAGCTTTCACTTTAATTGACAACTGCAGGGTCATGCACATTGTACTCATATAAATTTTTTATCAGTTTTTTTGAGACAGATAGAGCTTTCTTTTGGCGGTATTTAATCCCCCACTGGGTTTTTTTACTTTTTGCTAACAAACAAAAATAGACCAAACAAGAAAAAAAATTTATCTTTGTTTCTGTATAACATTTTGCAAATATAAAATATCAATATAAAATTGTTTTCCATTGGTACCAAACTCCAGAAACACTAAGCCAAACCTACTCAACAACCATGCATACATGCGTTGCAAGAATGACTTCAGCCCCCTGCAACATATGGTACTGGCCACTAGTTCAGCCATATTGGGAAACCAATTGGGAATTACATATGAAGACTAGGGATGGGCCACACACCCCCTGGCTTGGTTCGCACTAGAACATACCGAACAGGCCAAAAATTTGGCAGAACACACAAACACCGTTAAAGTTTATGGGACATGAACATGAATAATCAAAAGTGCTAATTTTTTTTTTTTGTTTTCAAAAAAGGTTTTATTAAAGTTATTAACAGAAATACAAAGTCAGCAAAAAGAAACATATTTCAGCATTGGCATAAAATGTTGGAAGACCAGGTTACCAAAAGGTAATAATCACATAACAGAACCCTGCAGGAACAAACATAGATAAATGATACACTGTATGGGTCTCATATTCCAACCATCAATCATAATAGTAACGAGAATGACAAGTTAAACGAGCTGACCATCATAACCCAATTATGAAAGAAAGATCATGACAGGGAGAAGGGGGAGGGAGAGCAGAGAGAAACAAAGGAAAAAGAGGAGAAAAAGCAAATAGAAAGGAGAAGCAAAAGGAAAAACCTAAGGTGCGATCACTTCTGTAGACGAAACAGGAACCATGGGTTCCATTTAAGGTCATAGATGTGTTCAGTGTCATGTAGAGTGTGAAAGATCTTTTCAGACAGCATTACCTGATCGATACGAGTGAGAACCTGTGCTAAAGGTATAGACGGGGACTTCCAGTGAAGAGCAATAGTCCACAGTACAGCAACACAGATAGAGTGCACTAGTCTTATAAAATGTTTAGGGGTGTCGGGGGGGGTCTGGAATAGGAGACAGTGATGATAAGAGAGGGACAGTGTTCGGCCCGCGAACCCATCCACCAGCCTCAAGACCTCTTGCCAAACAGGGCGAATTAAGTCACAATCCCAAAAAATGTGTATAAAGGAGCCAGGATGATTGCACCCTCTGAAACAGTTGGGGGAAGTAAGGGGATAAATCTGGTGCAAACGTACCGGGGTGTAGTACCACCTAGTGAGGACCTTGATGGCCGTCTCCCTAACAGTTAGGGATCTGGTGCATTTGCGCATGTTGTTCCAACCTTCCTCCCAATCAACCACTCCCGTCTCCAGAGCCAACTCCTCCTCCCAGCGAGCTCTATATCGAAGGGACTGGCACTCCGAATGTCCCTCAAGGGACCTATACATCAGAGAGATCAATCCCTTTTGTCGTGGGAAATTGAAACACACGTCTTCAAAGACAGTGAGCTGTGCTCGAGGACGGAGACCGTACCGGGAGAGGAAGAAGTGGCGGATCTGCAAATATCTATAGCATTCAGAGTCTGGGAGTTGGTGCTGGGCCTGCAGAGTCGAAAATTGAACAAAGCCAGAGCCCGTCACAAAGTCTTTCAACTGGGTAAGCCCACAACGGACCCAGATATCAAAAGATTCCGGATGGAGATAAGCCGGGGGGAACCTAGGGTCACCCAGGAAGGAGGCCCCTAAAGAGCGCCCCAGGGTGGTGTCGTATCTCTGCTTGAAGCGGTGCCACAGTTGGAGGCAATCCGCCACTATAGTGTTGCGCGTGGTTAGAGTCAGGAGGGGAAAAGTGCTAATTTTAAAGGCTTATATGCAAGTTATTGTCATAAAAAGTGTTTGGGGACCCAGGTCCTACCCCATTTTTGTATCAATGTAAAAATGTTTTTTAAAAACTGAAGTTTTTTGGGAGCAGTGATTTTTTTTAATGCTTAAAGTGAAACAATAAAACTGAAATATTAATTTTAATATTGTGCCTGGGGGTTGTCTATAGTATGCCTGTAAGAACAGTACCACAGCAAAATTACATTTCTAAAGGAAAAATTGTCATTTAAAACTGATCGCGGCTGTAATGAATTGTCGGGTCTCGGCAATATAGATAAAACTCATTGAAAAAAAAGAGCATGGGATCCCCCGCAGTCCATTACCAGGCCTTTTGGGTCTGATATGAATATTAAGGGGAACCCTGAAACAAAATTTAAAAAAAATTGGGTGGGGGTCCCCCCAAAATCCATACCAGACCCTTATCCGAGCACGCAACCTGGCAGGTGGCAAGAAAAGAGGGGGGACAAGACAGTGCCTCCCCTCCTGAACTGTACCAGGCCTGATGCCCTCAACATGGGGAGGGTGCTTTGGGGTAGTCCCCCAAAGCACCTTGTCCCCATGTTGATGGGGACAAGGGCCTCATCCCCACAACCCTTGCCCGGTGGTTGTGGGGGTCTGCAGGCGGGAGGCTTATTGGAATCTGGAAGCCCCTTTAACAAGGGGACCCCCAGATCCCGCCCCCCCTGTTTGAAATGGTAAGGGGGTACAAAAGTACCCCTACCATTTCACAAAGAAAGTGTCAAAATTCAAAAAAACAAAAACAAGGCAGAGCTTGGGACAAGTCTTTTATTAAAAAAATAAATAAAAATGTCCCACAAAGTCCATTCATCTTGTTATAACGCTCCTCCGACAGCCTGAAAAAGAAAAAATAAACCTGACTTACAAGTGTATAGCTTGCGTGTTCTAATTTTATTTTCTGCATATTTCTTATCCACTTCGGCGCTCACATCTGTTCACCCCTTATGGACCTGAGCAATTTTCATGAGCCTGTTTATTTGGCAATGATTTTGTCATTACATAACAATGTAATACATATATTATTTTTTTAACCACTTGCCGACCAGCTTCATGCCGATATACATTGGCAAAGTGGCAAGGGTGCGTAAAATCCTGTATGGTTATATTGGCCCTTTAAGAGCCGCCAGAGGGGAACTGATGTGCGTGGCCGTCGGGCGCGATCACCGTCGGCCACATGCAATGGTGTGCACGAGTGCCAGCATGGGGATTTGTGTGTGTAAACACACAAATTCCTGCGCTGTCAGGGGAAAGGAGACATGTCGTTTGTTCCTAGTAAATAGGAACAATGATATGCCTCCTCTCATACTCAGTCCTACTGTATCCCCATACAATTAGAACACACTGGGGAAACATACATTTATCCCTTGATTGCCCCTAGTGTTAACCCCTCCTCTACCAGTAACAATTTGAGAGTAATCAGTGCATTTTTATAGCACGGATCACTGTATAAATGTCAAGGGTCCCAAAAATGTGTCAAAAGTGTCCGATCTGTCTGCCGAATTGTCGCAATTAGGATAAAAATTGCAGATCACCACCATTATTAGTAAAAACAAATGCCATAAAAATGCCATTAATCTTTCCTATAGTTTGCAGACACTATAACTGTTACGCAAACCAATCAATATACGCTTATTTTGATTTTTTTTTTTTACCAAGAATATGTAGAAGAATATATATTGGCCTAAACTGATGAAGAAATTTGTTTTTTAAAAAAATTTTTTGGGATATTTATTATAGCAAAATGTAAACAATATTGTTTTCTCTTTTTCAAAATTGTTGCTGTTTTTTGTTTATAGAGCAAAGATAAAAACCACAGAGGTGGTCAAATACCACCAAAAGAAAGCTCTATTTGTGGGAAAAAAATATATTTAAAGGCTGTAAAAATATTAATAAACAAAGCAAACAAAAAACTGAAAAAACAAAAACAAAAAAAGTTTAAATATTAGTTAACATAAAAAAAAAAAATCACCAGGAAAATTATAATTGAATTGAGAAGGAGAATAAGGAGTTAATTAGGGCAGAGTAGAGTAAATGAAGGGTTAATAAGGAGTTCAACAAAGGAGCATTTAATAAAATAGTCAAAACAAAACTTTTATTACTATTGTATTGTATTATTGTTTGTTTATCTGACTTCATCTGCTGATTGAGGTACATTCATTTGATTTATAGATGAATAAACAGAAAGATACAATATGAAACACTGTTTCATTGTAGCTTCCTGTATTTGCGGCTGAGCAATGTTGTTGATAAACATTCCCAGACTGTTTTTTTTTTATAACTCCTGCTGCTGGGACCCCCTCTGTATACTCGCAATGCAGCTGGGATTAATCAGAGCTGAATTGCTGTGTACTGGGACAGGGGGCATCCCTGAAGCAGGGCAGAAGGACTGGACATACTATGGATGCCCTGAGTACAATGATGGCTTTTATTTTTAGATGTGTCTAGTAACTGGTTATGAGTCGGGTGACTTGCAGTAAAACAGAAGGATGTATTTGACATAGCTTATATCCTGTGAGTCAAAAAATGTCTGGATCCTCTGAAAATGATTTGTTCCTTCTCACTGATTCTATTATACCAGCATGCATTTTTACCTTTCTATATTTATTTTCAAGCTGTATTGCCTCCTAAAAGAAATGAAATATTCCTTTGATTCGGCTGAGCCAGCGCCATTCTTTAATGAATATGGAGAATTTGTTTATCACTACAGAATAACTAACTGGATATTGGGAAAAGATGGTACTGCAGCTTATAAGGAGGTGGGAAACTTTACACCCTGGGCTCCAGAAGGTCAGAAGCTTCATATCAACCATAAAGCCATAACATGGAAATTAAACAATAAGGTGGGACTATGTTATAAATTTGAGTTTTAATAAAGTCGATGGAAATTGAAAGAATGCAAAAAAAAAAAAGGCAAAGCTGACCAGAGTATCCTTACTTCTGTAAGACTTTTCAGAGTTTATAACATACATCAAAATCTATTTGCCAACAGGCTGTAAACTGCAAAGCTTAAAGTGGTTGTAAAGGCAGAAGGTTTTTCATCTTAATGCATTCTATTCATTAGGATAAAAAGCCTTCTGTGTGCAGAAGCCCCCCTCAGCACCCCCCAGCCCCCGCCCAATATTTTCCTGAGCCAATCCAGCAATGTTGCACAAGAGACTCTGCTGTCTGGGACTATCCCTCCTCATTGGCTGAGACAGTAGTGAAGCGCCATTGGCTTCCACTACTGTCAGTCAAAGTCATTGAACCAATGAGGAGAGCGAGTTTGCGGGGCCGGGCTGCAGCTCCATGTCTGAATGGACACAGGGAGCTTTGGCTTGGCTTGGCTTGGGTGCCCCCACAGGAAGCTGCTTGCTGTGGGGATACTCAACAGGAGGGAGGGGCCAGGAGCAGTGTCGAAGGACATGATAAGAAGGAGAATATGGACTGCTCTGTGCTAAACCACTGCACAGAGCAGGTAAGTATAACATGTTTATATTTGTAACACCTCACATCTCACCCATTTGAGCCTAAAATATTACCTTTCTTATGAGATTAATTTTAAATATTTTTGTCTTAAATTTTCAAAAAATTAATTGGGAAAGTGTCTCAATATCAACAGGGAGAGCTCACTTAGTTCACACAGATGTAGTCTCTGATAGAAGTATTTAAAGCGGAGGTCCACCGTAAAGTGGACCTTCCGCTCATCGGAACCCTCCCCCCCTCCGGTGCCACAATCGGCACCTTTCAGGGGGGAGGGGGGTGCATTTACCTGGATAATCCAGGTAACTGCACCCACTTCCGGGATAGCTCTCTGCGGAAAGGGGCGTAACTTACGCCCCTTTCCGTAAGTGCCCACCCCTTCCCGCAAGTGCCCCGCTGCCTGCTGGGAAACACACAGATCCCAGAGGCAGCGGGGACCGTCCTTATTGCGCAGCGCGATGCGCAGTAGGGAACCGGGAAATAAAGCCGAAAGGCTCCATTTCCTGATTCCCATAGCCAAGATGGCGGCGGCAGGACCCGACAGACGACCTAGAGATCGGCTTCGGGTGCCGACATCGCGGGCGCGCTGGACAGGTAAGTGTCACTATTTTAAAAGTCAGCAGCTGCAGTATTTGTAGCTGCTGGCTTTTAAAAAAAAAAAAAAAAACGCGGAGTCCCGGTGGACTCCCGCTTTAATCCTACACTGAGCTCACTCTTATTTACTTTCATAGGTTATACCCCAATAAATGTAATGCTCCAACCAAAGAATGACAACATAGAAGTGCTCAAAACATGACTTAACCCAAAAATCCACTACGTTTTCCCTCAAAAACCGAGGCTTCATCAGGGCTGACTGAAAAAAAAAATTACATAACATGTGAATTTCAAAAAATTCAAAAATGCCACATGGCAAATAGCCACCATTTTCTCAGATCTGTCTTACTCAACTCAGTCACTGTGCTGTGAGTGTGCAGTGAGTGCGCCCCTGTAGTGGAACACACATCGTGGTTGGGGAAGAGGAGTGGAGGAGCATAAAGCATAACTTGGCATATTACCGATAGTCTGTGTATTCAGATATTCTAATCAAACTGGTGCTGGTCTGGGCACTGTGAGAAGTAAGAGCATGAATTGTGAGACAGCATTTTAATAGGGTGTTTTACTCTAGGTTCATAGTCAGGTATCCTGCTGAAGACAGAAGAATGTCCTGTACTCTGAGATGCTTTGAGGACTGCCTCAGCCCAAGCTACCTCTGGCACTTATATCCCAAAACAGCTGCCACTTTCCAGCTTCCTCCAGATGTAACCCAGTGAGTGAGACACTGCTTCTCTCAACCAGATCCCTTTGGTGACATCCTGAATTCAGTTACACAACACTTCCAGGCCCCAGCTCTGCCACAACTAAGACCTTACAGAACAGCAACACAGTCCATAAGCTGTCTTATGCCGCGTACACACGATCAAACAATCCGGTGGAAAAGTCCGGCAAACTCAAGTCCGCCAAACAATCCCCCTGTGTGTAGCCTCCGGCATACTTTTTTGACCCGACAGTACGGCGGACTTAGAATTTCGGTTTGCACAACAATCTGCACGCCGTACTCGCATTTCGGCGGACAATCCGGCCGTGTGTGTGCCAGTCCGCCGTACTTTTGAAATGAGCGGACTTTTCACGCCCGGAGAAACCCCTATCCATTCACCTGTAAAATAAAAGTACAAAAAAAAAACACAACACACGAGATAAAATACTTTATTGCACAGCTCCGGGGGTCTTCCGTCTTCGGAGGTCTTCTCGCCGGACTCCTCCGCTATCTTCTTGTAGCTCTTTTGCTAGCGGAGGAGTCCGGCTTTCTTCCTCGCCGCCGGCCTCTTCTCCCGACTTCGGGGGTCTTGTCTCCCTCTTCGGTTCTTCTGCCGGGCCACCTTCCCCAAGGCACCCCTCATGTTGAGGGCACGCGGCCTGGTACGGCTCAGGAGGGGGGGCGATCGCTCGCCCCTCCTTTCCTGGCCGGCCGGGTAGCGTGCTCGGACAAGGGTCTGTTGTGGACTTGGGGGGACCCCCACGCCGATTTTTTTCGGCGTTGGGCGTTCCCTTTTAAGTCCATACCAGGCGGCGGGGCCAGCGACGTCTCCTTCGCAGGCCCCGCCTACCTGGAGATGCGCTCGAAATGAGCGAACTTTCCTCCGCGTGTGTGGGCGAGTACGTTCATTTCGAAAGTACAGCGGACTTAGTACGGCGGACTTAGTACGCCATATTAGTCCGCTGAAAAAGTGCCGTGTGTGGACAAGTAGCCCGTTCGAAAATTCCGACGGACAGTTTGGCTGACGCAATAGCCCCCAAGGCTTGGAACTCTCCTTGCTCAGGAAAGAACCTCACTTCATAGCTCCAGACTATTTATCAGGTTCCCAGCCAACATCTGAACACACCCCCCAGGGACTGGCTAGGCCCTGATCAGTATTCAGTCTGGGTATTTAAATGATCCCTCCCTAAGCTCAAAAAATCTGTTCTGAAGGCAGGGGAAAGCAATCAATCTCCCAGTCTGAACAACTATGAACAGAGCGGACCAAACAATCACTGCACCCTCGACTACAAAATGAGCCAAAAACTAAATTTACCTAGGGTTCTGCATTAGAAGGGTGCTACACAAAGAAGCTGTAATTATAGTTTCTATGAATGGAGATGCTGGGCAGAAAAGGAAGGCATAGTTGGGCACTCTTGACAAGAGTCTGTGACAACCCCCCAGTTCTATTCATCTCCCACCGCTGTAATCTTCCAGTAGGAGGGGTCAGAGGATGACGATTTCAAGGAATCCAGGAGCCAGAAGTACAAAGGACACATCAGATTATTGTTAAGTCATTTCCCCTACTTTTTTTTGACCAATCCTACTTTATTATACTGTAAAGGACATCTTTTGCAAAATAGTAAACTACAGATAATATACATTCAGAAAGAAGATTTAGGGATAGTTTATTTGAAGTGTTGTTTTAGGCTTATTTTTCCTGATTTCCATGTGCTCCTTTTAAGCCTCCAATCAGATTTGTGTTAAAGAAACACTATCACTTTGCCCCTTCAGGACAAAGTAATAGTGTCTCTGCAAAGTGCCCCCAACCCCACATATTCACCTTACTATTGATCATTTGCTGCTTTTTTCCTCCATTTCAGTTGATAAGCCAGCTGGCAGCCAATCAGATTTCCATTTTTTTTAGGTTCCGGTATCTCGATGCTCAGGACCCTGCTTGCCTGGTAACAGAAAAAAGTTTGGAACTTCATTTTATAAATGTTGCTATGAGTGCATCCCATGTCCAGAAGGAGAGATCTCCAACATTTCTGGTAGAGTGAATATTTGCCTTGGACTTGTGCTGTAGTTCAGAAAGGGAATTTGATTGGTATGACAAAACTGCACAGGATTTCAGTGCTGCAGAGGTCCACTGTACCACTGTACCACTGTACCAATGCACTCCTCCACCGACTGCATTAACACCACATACTTCTTTACTGACTGCCTTTGTATTGGTGGACATGGCAAACTTCCATGCTGTTCCTGTTATACATACTATCATTGCACCCAAAAACAGCTCCAGTGAACCCTTGCCCACTTCTGCAATTGTTGCTGCACACATAGCAACACACTATAGGTCCGTGTAGAAAAAAAAAATGTTGTGGGATTCCTTAAACATTTGCACATGCACCTCAAATGATTGCTGTATTGTTTGTAATATGAGTATCTTCTATGGTTGTCATATTTTCCTAAATTTGCCTCAAGAAAAAAAACATTATGGGCACTAGATGGAACCGAAAATCATAGGAAATAATCATATTACAAACAATACAGCAAAGGCCATTTTTACCACACACTGCTGCTCATAGTGTGTATTCATACCACTATAAATTTTCTTACAAATTTGGTATTTCTCCCCATTTAATAAACAGGTCCAATTTTGCTGATATGTTTTCAAAAAGCTGTTTTTTATGGAAATCACTCAGGTTTTTACTTTAAAGACAAACATAATTTTTATGTAAGACAACAGTGTGAACTTGTAAACTCTTTGCTTTGTCTACTGCAGCAAACATCCTTGATATTATACCAAACCTTCTGCCATGTATTCACATTCCTAATAGAGATGCGCCAAACATCCCCTGGTTTGGTTCGCACCAGAACTCCCGATCAGGGAAAAGGTTTGGCCCTGAACTGCAAACTCCATGGAAGGCTATGGGACCCAAACATGAAAAATCAAAAGTTCCCATTTTGAAGGCGTATATGCATGTTATTGCCCATAAAAAGAGTATGGGGGCACTGCCCTAGGGCACATGTATCAATGCAAATAAAAAATTAAAAAACAATCATTTTTAACTTCTTGCCGACCAGTCGTCATCATTATACCACAGCAGGTCGGCCGTAGGTATATGTCGGTCTGTGCAGGGAGGCTAGCCGGTGACCCGCAATCATGGTGTACAGAGACAGAATGCGGAACTGGTAAATGGTAAATAAGGCGATTCAACATTCTGTCTACTGACGTGCCAGAGATCTTCTGTGACCAGTCATCAGGAACAGCGATCTCTGTCATTTCTTAGGTAGCCCATCTCCCTACAATTAGGAACACCTTCCAAGGGAACCCCTTCCCTGCCAGTGAAATTTATACACTCATCAGTGGCTATTTTTAGCTCTGATCGCTGTATAAATGTCACTGGTCCCAAAAAAGTGTCAAAAGTGCCCGATCTGTTCAACGCAATGTCACAGTCCTGACTGCCGCCATTACTAGTAAAAAAATATATTTATAATAAAAATGTCATAAATCTATCCCCTGTTTTGTAGATGCTATAACTATTGCGCAAACCAATCAATATACACTTATTGCAACATTTTTTTACCAAAAATATGTAGAAGAATACATATTGTCCTAAACTGATGAAGAAATTATTTTTTTTAAATACAATTTGGGGATATTTATTATAGCAAAAAGTAAAATAAAAATTATTTTTTTCAAAATTGTCGGCCTTTTTGTGTTTATAACACACAAAAAAAAAAAAGCTTCAGAGGTGATCAAATACCACCAAAGTAAGCTCTATTTGTGGGGAAAAAAGGACATACATTTTGTTTGGGTACAGTGTCACACAACTGCACAATTGTCAGTTAAATTGACGTAGTGCCATATCGCAAAAAAGGGCCTGGTCATTAAGGGGGCAAATCTTTCCGGGGCTGAAGTGGTTAAAGGAGTAATGATTTTAAAGAGGAAGTAAAACCTGATGGGTTTACTTCCTCTTTGATTCCCTGCAAAGGTAAAGCATAATGGACTACTATGCTTCGCATAGTAGTGCATTATGTGTCACTTACCTGACACAGGAGCCAGCGATGTCACCGCTGTCCCCTTGTGTATGGAGCCTCCATCTTCTCGGTGGGTCTCGCTGCTCCGGCGCTGTCATTTGACGGAGCCGCAATGACGTCACTCCCGCACATGCGCACGGGAGCTGCCACTCGCGGCATATCACCGTTGACAGCGGCACACTCAGTGCGCCTGCGCATCGCTGTCTACGGCGCATGCACCGTAGACAGCGGTGCCTGTGTTTTGACAAATATCTCCTAACCCGTGTAGGTTTAGGAGATATTTCTTGGACCTACAGGTAAGCCCTAATCTAGGCTTACCTGTAGGCCAAAAGTGGTTTGTAAGGGTTTACAACCACTTTACTGATACTTAAAGTGCAACAATAAAAAAGAAAAATTCCTTTAAATATAATACCTGGGGGGTTCCCTTAGTCTGCCTGTGAAGTGGCACATCTGTAGCATGTAAAGAACATGCTGCAGCAAAAACTACATTTCTAAAGAAAAAAATCTAATTGCATTTAAATTGACTTGCGGTTGCCAGATGGCAAAATAAAAAAAAAAAAGACAAAAATGGTGTGAAGTCCCCCCCAAAATCCATACCAGACCCTTATAAGAAATGGGGGGACCCCACGCAGTTTTTTTTTTATTTTGTATTGCTGGCATTTTTTTTTTTTCATTCTCATTCTCATTTTTGATGACTCCTTCATTGTTAAGGAATGTGGCAGCCAGCTTCCCAGACCCACTCCTTAACTACATATATTGTGCGAGCATTCCGCCGGATGCACAGAAACTCATCCTGCCAAACGCCCATAAAACGGGATATGTTTGGGCCGAAATTTTGTTTAGCCCAAACCGCTTGCCCAAGGCTAATTCCTAAGACGTTGATAAGAAAAAAAACATGCCTACGTACGGTTTACAATTGTAATAATAATGTGATACCTACATTAGCATGGTTATAAAAAAAAAATTCAAAAGTGCTGAATATACAGGACAGTTATTTGGAAAGGTTCTGGGTGTATATTTTTTGTCTGTTCTCTACTAGATTCGTTATTATTAATTTGAAGCCACCGATCAATGTTAATATATGAGTTGACTATTTATAAAATAGACTGTTTATTCCTGAGATACTTTAATAAATATGTCCATCATGTGTGTTTTTTTCAATACCTGCAGACAGTGAAAATTGCATGAAATGTCCCGATGATGAATGGCCAAATGAGAAGAAGGATCGGTGTCTTCCAAAACTGGTGGAATTTCTCTCCTACACGGATGATACTATTTCGGCAGTATTTTCATCTGTTTCCATACTTTTTTGCCTTCTGGCTTGTTTAATATTGGGGATATTTGTACATTACCAGGACACTCCCATTGTTAAAGCAAATAACCTGAACCTGAGCTATCTTCTCCTGGTCTCCATCATGCTGAGCTTCCTCTGTGTCTTCTTGTTCCTCGGCCGTCCAGTAGATGTAACCTGCATGCTGCGTGTGACCTCTTTCGGTGTCATCTTCTCAGTTGCTGTCTCTTCTCTACTTGCCAAAAGTATCATGGTGTGTGTTGCTTTTAAAGTCACCAAACCTGGGAGTCCCTGGAAGAAATGGATGGGAGCCAGATTGCCCAACTCTATAATGACTGTGTGTCCCCTGGTTCAAGCAATAATATGTGCAACTTGGTTATCTATTTCTCCCCCCTTCCAGAATCAAGACTTTTACTCTTATCTAGGAAAGATCATTATACAGTGCAATGAGGGTTCAGTTATCGGCTTCTACTCTGTCCTGGGATATATGGGGCTTCTGGCAGCTGTGAGCTTCATTATAGCATTTTTAGCCAGGACATTACCAGACAGTTTTAATGAGGCCAAGTACATCACCTTCAGCATGCTGGTGTTCTGCAGTGTCTGGATTGCCATGATCCCGGCCTATTTGAGCACTAAAGGGAAATTAATGGTGGCTGTTGAGATTTTTGCTATAATGGCATCAAGTGCTGGACTTCTTGGCTGTATATTTTTGCCAAAATGTTACATAATTCTATTTAGACCTGACCTGAACACAAAAACAGGTTTGCTTGGAAATAGAACCAAATGAGTTTATTACTTACTGAAAACTAAATTAAACAAACTCAATTTGTCGATAAATATGTATAAGAATATTATTAACATTTTAGAACATATATTCTCATATACTGTATTATGCAGCAACATTTTGATGTATGTACTCTGTGGAGCATCATTCCAATCTCCTCTGTTTTCTTCCATTAGATTTTCTGCAGATTGTTGTCTTCAGATTTGCCATGTAGTGCAAGGGCCTGCCTGATTGCATACAAACTGAAACTCTTATGCCCCGTACAGACGATCGGACATTCCAACAACTAAACCGTGAATTCCGACGGATGTTGGACCAGCTCTCAAACATTTGTTTTGGAAATTTTGGCCGCAAATGTCCAATGGAGCATATGCACGGTCGGATTTTTCGACAACAAGCTCACATTGAACATTTGTTGTCAAAATTCCGACCGCGCATACGCGGTATAAAGGTTTGACCTCATATTATATGGTTTTGGTAAATCCAAAGACAAAAATCTTCAGAAAATCTAATAGTGTGTTAGGATCTAAGGCCTCGTACACATGGTACAAAAATCAGAAAGGAAAAGTCTGAAGACGAGCTGTCCGCGGATTTTCGGATGGTTAGTACGGTGCATTTGACATACAATTTGACTTTTACATCAGACAAAAGCTGGATGTTCACACTATAACATTTTTGTTGGATGTGAACTTAACATCTGATTTTCAGATGGTCAGTACAGAAATCGTCACACAAAAGTCGAAAGTACAAACACGCATGCTTGGAATCAAGGAACGAGCTGGACGCGGTCGGTCTTTTAAACTACCGTCCATAATCTAGAATTAACATTTGTGATGCAGCAATTGATAAAATATCAAATTGCAGTGCACGTTCTGATCTTCTTTAATGGGATAATAATGAAGCTGCTTTGCTGGTGATACTGATGTAGTTATGCCACACATATTTTAACCACTTCAATACAGGGCACTTAAACACCTTCCTGCCCAGACCAATTTTGAGCTTTCAGCGCTGTCGCATTTTGAATGACAATTGCGCGGTCATGCTACACTGTACCCAAATTAAATTTTTATCAATTTTTTTCCCACAAATAGAGCTTTCTTTTGGTGGTATTTGATCACCTCTACGGTTTTTATTTTTTGCGCTACAAATAAAAAAATACCGAAAATGTTGAAAAAAAATGTTTTTTTTGTTTCAGTTTCAAAACTTTCTAAATAAGTATGTTTTCTCTTTCACTGATGGGCACTAATGGGGCTACACTGATGGGCACTGATAAGGCGGCACTGATGGGCACCAATGAAGTGGCACTGATGAGGTGGCATTGATGGACACTGATAGGCGGCACTGATAGGCGGCACTGATGGGCGACACGGATGGGCGACACGGATGGGCGACACGGATGGGCGACACGGATGGACACTGATAGGTGGCACAAATTGGCACTGATAGCTGGCACGGATTGGCATGGATGGGCGGCAGAGATGGGCATGGATAGGCGGCAGAGATGGGCATGGATAGGCGGCACAGATGGGCATGGATAGGCGGCACAGATGGGCACGGGTGGGCAATGATAGGCGGCACAGGTGGGCACTCATAGGCGGCACAGGTGGGCACTCATAGGCGGCACAGGTGGGCACTCATAGGCGGCATTGGTGTTATACTGTACTAATGGATGCCAATCAGTGCCAAACAATAATGCATGCCAATCAGTGATGCCCATTGTGGGCACTGATTGGCATCCATTATGGGCACTGATTGGCATCCATTGTGCTGACTGGCATCCCTGGTGGTCTAGGGAGGATTACCTTTTCCCTGGTGGTCTGGTGGTGTCCCTGGTGGTCCAGTGTGGGCATCCTCGGGGGGGCTGTGCTGATAATCGATCAGCACAGACCCCCCCTGTCAGAGGAGCAGCCGATCGGCTCTCCTCTACTCGCGTCTGACAGACGCGAGTGAGGAAAAGCCGATCACCGGCTCTTCCCATTTACACTGTGATCAGCCGTGATTGGACACGGCTGATCACGTGGTAAAGAGTCTCCGTCGGAGACTCTTTACAGAGATCGTAGTTGCCGGGTGTCAGACTGACACCCCGCAACAACGATCGCCGCGATGCGCGCCCCCGGGGGCGCGCAGCGGCTCATAATCCTGAGGACGTCATATGACGTCCGGTCAGGATTATGAAACCACTTTGCCACCGTCAATTTGTAATAGGGCGGGCGGCAAGTGGTTAAAAGGTATTTGTTTTGTACCATCTGAAAATCATGAATCAACGTTCACCAAAATTCTACTAACACTAAATTAGCAGAAGGGGCCCAAAGGATGGTGCTTGAGAAATGAACTTCCTCTTTATACTCTCATAGTACGTCACTGCGTTTATGTTTGTCAAATGACAATTTGCGGATAGTTATTATGCTAGGCAAAATCCTGCACACAATCAAACCTTGTGTACAAGGCCTATGTCTGGGGTGGTAGCCTGTATTCACTCCATAGCCCAGCAATCAATGTACCAGATGGCTGCACACTGATGACCTCACCTTGAGAAAATACTTTTATTCAAGGTCTGTAGGCTCCAGCCTTGTACACACAGATTGATTATTGGACGACCGAGCATCTGATTTTTGTCAAAAGGGCGTGTGCAGGATTTTGTCTAGCATACTAACTATCTGAAAATTGTTGTTTGACAAACACGAACATAGTTACGTACTATGAGAGTATAAAGAGGAAGTTAATTTCTCAAGTGCCACCCTTTGGGTCCCTTCTGCTAATTTCATGTTAGTAGAAGTTTGGTGAGCGTTGATTCATGATTTTCAGATCCTACAAAACAAATGCATTTTAACCACTTGCCGCCCGCCCTATTACAAATTGACGGCGGCAAAGTGGTTTCATTATCCTAACCGGACGTCATATGACATGATCAGGATAATGAGCCGCTGCGCGCCCCCGGGGGCACGCATCGCGGCGATCGTTGTTGTGGGGTGTCAGTCTGACACCCGGCAACTACGATCTCGGTAAAGAGTCTCCGACGGAGACTCTTTACCATGTGATCAGCCGTGTCCAATCACGGCTGATTACAGTGTAAATGGGAAGAGCCGGTGATCGGCTTTCCCTCACTCGCGTCTGTCAGACGCGAGTAGAGGAGAGCCGATCGGCTGCTCCTCTGACAGGGGGGGTCTGTGCTGATCGATTATCAGCACAGCCCCCCCGAGGATGCCCACACTGGACCACCAGGGACACCACTAGACCACCAGGGAAAAGGTAATAAAAATCCATAATCCTCCCTAGACCACCAGGGTGCCAGTCAGCACAATGGGTGCCAATCAGTGCCCATAATGGATGCCAATCAGTGGCCACAATGGCCATCACTGATTGGCATGCATTATTGTTTGGCACTGATTGGCATCCATTACTATAACACTGATGCCCCCTATGAGTGCCCACCTGTGCCGCCTATGAGTGCCCACCTGTGCCGCCTGAGTGCCCACCTGTGCCGCCTGAGTGCCCACCTGTGCCGCCTATGAGTGCCCACCTGTGCCGCCTATCCATGCCCACCTGTGCCGCCTATCTATGCCCACCTGTGCCGCCTATCCATGCCCACCTGTGCCGCCTATCCATGCCCATCCGTGCCGCCCATCCGTGCCAGCTATCAGTGCCAATTTGTGCCACCTATCAGTGTCCGTCCGTGTCGCCCATCCGTGTCGCCCATCCGTGTCGCCCATCAGTGCCGCCTATCAGTGCCACTTCATTGGTGCCACATTGGTGCCCATCAGTGCCACCTTATCAGTGCCCATCAGTGTAGCCCCATCAGTGCCCATCAGTGAAGGAGAAAACGTACTTATTTACAAAGTTTTGAAACTGAAACAAAAAAAAACATTTTTTTTTCAAAATTTTCGGTATTTTTTTATTTGTAGCGCAAAAAATAAAAACCGTAGAGGTGATCAAATACCACCAAAAGAAAGCTCTATTTGTGGGAAAAAAATGATAAAAATTTCATTTGGGTACAGTGTAGCATGACCGCGCAATTGTCATTCAAAGTGCGACAGCGCTGAAAGCTCAAAATTGGTCTGGGCAGGAAGGTGTTTAAGTGCCCTGTATTGAAGTGGTTAAAATATGTTTGGCATTACTACATGCAAAGCAGCTCCATTATTATCCCCTTAAAGAATATGAGAATTTTCATGTCATCAATTGCCGTGTCACGAATGTTAGTTCTAGATTATGAACAGTAGTTTACAAGACCGAACTCTTCTGGCTTGTTCCTTGATTCTGAGCATTCATGTTTGTACTTTGGACTTTTGTGTGATGATTTCTGTACTGACCATCCAAAAATCAGACGATGAGTTCACATCCGACGAAAAATGTATAGCCTGCACATCCAGCTTTGGTCTGATGAAAAAGTCAAATCGGCTGTCCAAAGTACCATACTAACGTTTCGAAAATCCGCAGACAGTTCAACTTTTCCCTTCTGATTTTTGTACCATGTCTACAAGGCCTAACAGTCCCAACGCTTAGCCATATTACTCAGACTCATTTTACCCTGGTTTCACTTAATCAAAGTGATAAGGCTGGATAGGAAAAGAGATATTTATACCATAAGGCACAATGTAATACAATCTAAAAGCAGTGACCGCAAGTGATTGAAAATGGAAAAGGGCATAACCTGTGTATCAAAGCATGGCAAAATAATAGCCCATAGAGAAAGGGAAAACAAGCAATAACTAAACCAGTTAGACAAGGTACAAGAAATATATATATATATATATATTTATGGTGTAGAGCCCTCTGACCGATACGGATAAGGATGAAAGACAAGGATAACATAAACTCGCTTACTTGAAATGGACCTGAAAGTGTGCCCTGGTCTAACGTACGGTATACCAAAATAAGGGGGCATACCTTAAAATGAAATGAATATGAAATGGGTGAAATGAGTACTCATATGAGGAGTGTGCTAGAGTAAAGGCCTGATAAAGGGGCGGGTGGGCAGGTATCGCGCACCGGAACCGACGAGGAAGGATGGGCGAATGGCTGATTATATACCACCGGGCTCCACCCATAATTTCAGGCCACCATACTGGCCTTTCTATTTATGGTGTAGAGCCCTCTGACCGATACGGATAAGGATGAAAGACAAGGATAACATAAACTCGCTTACTTGAAATGGACCTGAAAGTGTGCCCTGGTCTAACGTACGGTATACCAAAATAAGGGGGCAAAACACTCAGGTAGGGGAAGCATTTTATTGAACCAAGACTGTTACTGGGTAAGTTTGACAAAGGCCTGGGCCATCTCAATCTGCGGATTGGGTACGTAAAGTGCAAAACAGGAGGACTTCCATCTACCCAACTTTTTGATAACATGGACCGGGACCCCTTGGCGGGAGGCCGTTGAAGCTGCCCCGATGCGAAATGAATGTCCTGAGTAGTGCGCAGGATTGAGGTGAAGGATGCCCAGGAGTATCCTGACATGCTCCATGAACTGGGCTGCGTTGAGAGGTTTTGAGTGAAAGGGTAGAAGTGGGCCAGTCCCTGGTTGATCGGCCAAAAGGGTCAACAAGCGGGAGAGGACAGTAACCGGACACCAGCGGTTGTAGGTCTTATAGAAATGTATGTCCGTACCTGGGCCAAGCTGCTGTGTCTTGGAAACCGCTAAGTGCAAGATGAAATGGTCCTCGAACCTGACTAGATGGTGCTTGCACAGCATACGTGCCGAGGGGCTACTGCAGGTAAACTCGCCTGGCCGCAGGAAGCCGTAGAAGGCCAGATGTATGGCTGCTTGCAGGACGACACTGACATGGAGACCGAAAGGTGAAGAGGCCAGAATATCTGACATGTCCCTGAACACTTCGCCTGTGATAGGCAGCCGTTTGATGCTGGAAACTGGCCGACGTTTCTGAATGCCGCGCATGAGAGCCCGGACGGCGTGAAAGGTAAATAAGGAGGGCTTGGTAGGGTCCTGGAGGGACGTGAAGTGTTGTACCCCGGCCAAGTACAACCGGATTGTGTTGAAGGACAATGCCAAGTCCGAATGGCAGTAGGAAAGGAAGGCAAGGATTTGTTTGACCCGGGAGGACTCTATATTGTGAGATGATGCGAAGCGACTAAAGGCCCTCCAGGCCGACTGATAGGCCTTGCGGGTATTGTCTGAGAGGGAGTGATCAATGAGTTGAGTTGCTGCTGACAAGTGTGGGGCTAATCCAAGATCAGTTGAGACCAGTCCGGGATAGCTGCTGATGTTGGTTCGGCTCCGGGCACCTGATCAAAAAATGAAACAAAGTTAAAGCGGGAGAGGGCATCCGCCGCCTGATTAAATTTGCCGGGAACAAAGGAACAATGAAGGTTGAACTGAAACAATAATGAGAGCTGGGTCAGTCGCCGCAGGAAGGACATAATCTGTAGAGACCTGGACCTGCCTTTATTAACAATCTCCGCAGTGGCCAGGTTATCTGTAGAAAAGACCACCGTCTGGCCCGACCAGCTGCGGCCCCAGGTGTGTGCAGCGGCTACAATGGGATATAGCTCAAACAGGGAGGACGTCTCAGTGAAGCCAGGAATAGCCAGTATCTGTGGAGGCCAGGGGGCTGCGAGCCAGAGGTTGCCAAAGATCGCCGCAAAGCCCGTGGAGGCCGCCGCGTCGGTCACCACCCGAGGTGAAAGGGCGGACACGGAGGGGACGAACAGGGACACTCCGTTCCAAGAAGATAGGAATTCCTCCCACATGGCTAGGTCTGCCATAGCCGCGGAATCCAGGCTGAGTACTTGCTCCGGGTCCTGAGAGTGGGATAACAAGGCTAACAGGCGTGACACGAACGAGCGCCCCTGGGGGATGATGCGCATAGCGAAATTAAGCATACCAAGAAGGGACTGAAGTTGTCTCTTGGTACAAGTTCTGGCATGAGTGAAGTCCCTCAGGACCGTCCTGATGCGGGTCAGTTTATCCGGGGGAAGGCTGGCCTGCATAGTGTTAGTGTCTAGGCTGACCCCGAGGAAGGTGATAGCCTGCGACGGACCCTCCACCTTGTGCTCGGCGATGGGGACATTAAGATTATTGAAGACTACCCTCAACTTACCCAGATCTCGTGGAGGAGAGCCGGGTGGCTCTATCAGCAGGAAGTCATCCAGATAATGAATGACTTCCTGACACTGGGCTACGTGTAACAAGATCCAAGCAAGAGCCTGCGTGAAGGTGTCGAAGAGCCAAGGACTACTCTTGGACCCGAACGTGAGTTTAGTGGCAAAGTAGTACCGCTGCCTCCACTTGATTCCATGCCAGCACCAGAGGGACGGATGGATGGGAAGAAGTTTAAAAGCATTTGAGATGTCGGCCTTGGAAAGCCAGGTACCTGTGCCTGTTTTAAGAATGGCCTGGATGGCCATGTCTACCGATGCATATTTAAGGGAGAACTCCTCAGAGGGAATAAGAGAATTGAGGCTGGGAACCGTAGAGGAATGAGGCGCTGACAAATCATAAACCAATCTGAGTTTATTAGAGAACTTGCCCTTGACAAGCCCAATAGGGCTGACTCGCCAGGTGCTGAAAGGGGGCTGTACAAAAGGGCCGATGACAAAGTCCTGATCTAGCTCAGATTGCAGCAGTTGGTCGATGGCTTGTTCATCCGTGGCTGCTGACCGTAGGTTCTGGCATTCGTGCGTGAAGTGAGGGAGAGAGATAAGTCCAGTGTGAAAACCTTCCGTGAAGCCCTGGACGAGGAAGGCGGACAGTGAGGGGGTAGGGTGACTGGAAAGGTAGACACTAAGCCATGCAACATTGAGCCGGCTTAGTCAAGACCTTTTGAGCTGCTTGATCTCACACATGAGCCGGGGGTGAGCTCTATGACACTGGGTGCACACATGGAGCAGCCTACACTGACTGAAGTTACACGACCCACTGTTGTAGTTGTTGCAGATCGGAGCACCGCCCATGGTCTTAACTGGGCGCCCTAGCTTATCGGTCTGTGGCGGGCGAGCTGGTGCTTGCAGGCCCTGAGCGGTACCCGAGGTAGATGGACCGTCGAAGGGCGGGGCTGCCACTGAGGTAGCGCACCAGGCCGCAGTATGTGTTGCTGACTGGCAGATTGCACACAGAGGGGACCGTAGCCCTGCGAAGTGGTGGCAGAACAGTTCGGTGTCCATGGTGCTCCAGTCCGTAGGGGTCTGGAACTGGGAGAGCCTGGCGGCTGCTCTAGCGGAGAAGGAGCGGTGGTAGTCATAGAATGAAAACCCGCCGTACTTGTACCCCAGGTCAACTACCACATGGAGGTACCGATCCAGCTCCTCCCTTCTGCCAGGGGAGGCTGAGCAAATGATGTCCCTCATCATGCCGAAGGCCAAGGAAAACTCGGTGATAGAGAGTTTCCTGTCTAGTCTGGGATCCTTGGCTTTGAGGACCACTGATACGTCCCCCCAAGTATACGCCTTATTCTCTGCCAGCTCGTGAATCGAGATCAGAAGAGAAGCCAAATTGACGTCTTTGCCCTCTAAGATGTCCTTCCTGATGTTTGCTGACACCAAATGAGACGGGTACACTATTGGTGCACCTCCGGAGATACCTGCGGGAAGACTAACAACTGGCTGGGATGCTGGTACTGGCGGAGAAACAGAGGGGTGGGTCTCGAGGAGGGCCACTCGGCCCTGCAGATCTGACATCGAGGTTGTGAGGGACGACACCAGGGTGTGGAGCTGCGAGATAGAGGAGGCGATGGAGCCCAATGAGGCCTGCTGAGCCGAAGCCTCCACCACCGCGGGGGGAGGAAACAGGAGCCGGAAAAGCTCTGCCTTTCTGGCTGTTGCTGGAAAGGGGACACCCCTGCGTCTCAGCTCGGCTGTCAGCCTGGGAATGGTCCATGCTCTGAAGGCCCTTTGGCTGCCATTTTCTGAAACGGATGGAGACAATGGAGCCGTGAGGTCCTCGCTGTCAGCCTGGGACATGGTGACAGAACGTGGGTCTGATGAGGCTACAAGCCCTCTGATCCGGGTTTTCTCCTAATACGGACCTAAGGAGGCACCGTCCGACCAGGTGCAGGCTGGCCTACTGAACTCGACTGACCTGAGGAGATGAAGGTGAAGTTTTTGTTTGAGACTCCCACCTGATGAAGGCTAGCTAACAGTGGAGGTGAGACTTCAGACATGAGATGAAAATGACACAAATGAAAGAAACAGATGAAATTTCTCTTCTCTTCCCCCCTACCCCCTTTTATTATATATATATTTCTTTTTTTTCCTTTTATCGCGAAATGAGGCTGACGAGCAAGGGCCCCCCGATAAGAATCCAACATTGAAGAATCAACTGGACTAGAAGCGGGAAGCGATACGTGACCGTGAAATGAGTAAATCTGCCATGACAGAGATCCGAATCGCCATGGCACAAACTTGCGACCGAGCACGAAACGGAAACTGGAGCATGTACTGAAATGAGGCCATTCCTGGGGCACGCCGGGACGAATTGGTCCGTGAATGTGATTTATTCGTACCGGAACGTGATAGGTGAAATTAAATGAAACCCATGACAAAGACTGGAATCAGAAGACGAGCCCATGCACCTAACAGATGAATCCTGTCTTTGGAGCATGTACTGAAATGAGGCGTAGCAGCTGGGCACACCGGGACGAATCGGTGCATTCAATAAATGCAACAAGATTCGAATCGGAGCGTAATAAGTGACAGAAATGATATCCCCCGATTTCATTGTTGAATTTAGATGTTAAGATATTGGCGAAAATAATTGCTACGAGACTGTCCCCCTTCCTTTGTAGGTTGATTGGTCCGAGCCAGGTTGGCTTTATGCCAGGTAGAGAAGCTAGGGATAACGTCACCAAGGCCTTGGATTTGATACACGCGGCCCATGTGCGAAACATCGAGGGCCTTCTCCTGTCCACCGACGCGGAGAAGGCCTTCGATAGAGTAGCCTGGGACTACATGTTTGAGTCATGTAGACACATAGGGCTGGGACCTGGTTTGATGAACTGGATAGCCGCTTTGTATCAGAACCCTTCGGCTAAACTTAAAATCAATGGGGCCTTATCAGACAGGGTAGACATAAGGAATGGCACGAGACAGGGCTGCCCCCTGTCCCCTCTGTTGTTTATTATATCCCTGGAACCCTTTATTAGGAGAGTCATAGCTAACAGCTCGGTACGGGGCTTCAGAGTGGAAGGAAGGGAGTTCAAGGTGGGAGCTTATGCAGATGACCTCCTGTTTTTTATTACTGATCCACACTTGTCTATACCGTCACTTGTGAAGGAATTTTCGGTCTATGGGTACATATCTAATCTCAAGATTAATTACTCTAAATCGGAGGCGATGAATATTACCCTGTCAGCCCCAATATTGCACAGTGCGATGGAAAATAGTTCTTTTAAGTGGGTGTCCCATGCCATTAAATATTTAGGGGTGTGGCTAACACCCAAGATAGACTCCGTTTTCGCCCGTAACTTCATACCTCTACTTAAGACCATTGACAGAGATTTGCAACACTGGCACACTAAACCTATTTCCTGGTTTGGAAGAGCGGCAACATGCAAAATGAACGTCCTGCCTAGGGTTTTATACCTAATCCGAGCCCTACCCATTAGGATCCCGCAGAGTTTCTTTAGATCTCTCCAGGCCATATTACTGAGATTTATATGGGCCCATAAAACGCCCCGTATCAGATTCTCTCTACTGATGAAGTCCAAGAGTCTGGGTGGGCTGGGAATACCTAATTTTCGGAACTACTACCGGGCTTCCCATATTGCGAGAATTGTGGACTGGCATTGTCATTCTGCTGCAAAGGATTGGGTGATGTTAGAGAGGGAATCAGTTCCGGTACCTTTGTCTTTCTCTCCATGGATCCCAAAAGCCATGTACCCTCTGGCAATGTCGAAACACCCTTTAATAGGGACCACCCTTGAAGTTTTCCATCAGTTGGCTAAACAACACGTGCTCTCCTCCCCTGGAGGCCCGCTTACTCCGTTACAACATAACCCTGACTTTGCTCCAGGAATGGGGAATCAAACACTAAGGCCCACCGACAGACGACTGCCACTCTTAGCTATGCACTGCTTTGATAAGGGGGTGATGAAGGACTTTGTAAGGTTGAAGTCGGATAATGACATCCCTCTACTGCCTCTATGGACGTATTTTCAGATACGGTCCTTTGTTAACAAGTCACCTCGTAAGGAACACTTTATTAGAGAGCTCACGGAGTTGGAGTCGGTGTGCCTTAAAGGGGAACAGGTATTAAACACTACCTCTACCGCATACGATTGGCTGCAGCATCTGGCAACGGGACCGAGAGATCGGTTTAGAGAGAGATGGTCGGCAGATTTGGAAATAGACTTCTCGGATGCTCAATGGGAGAAGGCCTGTATATTAGCCCACAAATGCTCTATCAGTACAAGATTGCAGGAAACTGCATATAAAATACTTACCCGCTGGTATGTCACACCTGACAAGACTCATAAATGGTACCCCCAATCCAGCGAGCTGTGTTGGCGTTGTCTCCAGGAGAGGGGTACCATGCTTCATGTATGGTGGAGTTGTGATAAGATTAGTACATTCTGGGACGATGTTAGGAGGTTGGTGTATCGAATCACGGAGACCGTAATTACTTTAGATGCTGCATGTTGTCTTCTCAACATTTCCGATTTCTCTTTGAAAAAACACGCAAATTCTCTGTCAAGGCACCTATTAAATGCGGCTAGGTCGCTTATACCTCTATATTGGAGGACCACGCACACCCCTTCTCTGAAGGAGTGGTTGTTGAAGGTTTCCCATATATGTGAACTGGAAGATACTAAGGCACAATCAGAGGAAGCTGTAGCACGACATCACAAAACCTGGTCTCCTTGGTTCGAATACCGGTATTCTCAAGAATATAAGTTACTGGTCGGGTGATTTGCACACCGGAGGAGGGTACATGATTAGTCGAAACTGAGTGGTCGATGGAGTCGACCTACAGGCCACCTTTCATGGATTAATAGTTGAAGCTCCTATGCACTGAGCATTATCACACTATGTATCTGGTTCTCTTCTTTCCCCTCTCTCTTTCTAACATTTATTTCTTCCTTCTTTACTCTCTGCATTCCCATTCTCCTACGAAGTACAGCTGTTGCTCGCAGCTTGGTATTGTCATTATACAAGGGCCGTTTGGCGTTGTTTTCTGTTACCAATCTGCACATAGATAAAGATCAGATCCAAAAGATGAGGGTAGTTTCACACTTCATTGTTGGTATTTTATACGACTGTTTGATCTCTTATGTCTATGTTTGAATTTTTCTTTATGTGCATTTTATGTTCTACACGCCTGTACTTTCTCGTGTATCGCTTACATTTTTTGAATAAAAACCTTTTCAAATGTAAAAAAAAAAAAAAGAAATGATATCCCATGACAGAGACAGGAATCAACGACTGGACTGATGGTAGAAACAAAGAATCCGTCTCTGGCGCATGTACTGAAATGAGGCGTAGCAGCTGGGCACACCAGAATGAATCGGTGCATAAATAATATGCGACAGGATTCGAATTGGAGTGTAATAAGTGACAGAAATGATGTCCCATGACAGAGACAGGATTCAACGACTGATCTGTAGGTTTACCAAAGAATCCGTCTCTGGAGCATGTACCGAAATGAGGCGTAGCAGCTGGGCGCACCAGGACGAATCGGTGCATAGAGGAATGCGACAAGACTCGATTTGGAGCGTAATAAGTGACAGAAATGGTATGCCATGACAAAGACAAGAATCAGGGACCGTGCGTGATCCTGCGAGTGATTCAGTCTCTGGAGCATGTACAGAAATGAGGCCGAACCCTGGGGCACTTCAAAGCGAATCGGTGCACCGGAGGTGCGACAGGATTCGCGCCGGAGCGCGACTAGTGACAGAAATGATTTTGAAACAGTAGAAATGACTGGGACTGAAATGAATGAAACGAGATGAAATGAGACACATAACACAAATGCATGAATGAAGAGACATATTCGAACTGGAGCAGACCAAGCGAAACGTGCGGACTGTTTGCCTTGTCGTAACAAGCAGTCGGCTGTGAGTCGAACGATTCGACCGCTACAAATAGAAATGCTCGGGCAGTCGAACGGTTTCGAATGCCGTACCTGCGAATGAATCGCCTGACGTGGCGTAATCGAACGTGTCGAACGATGATAACGACTACATCGAAAGTAGAACATAGTGACATGCGTACGAGGCCACCGAAAACATTCGATATGAAAGAACCGAGCGGCTCGTGAGTACAAGCATGATGACGGTACATCGAAAACATAATGAAAAGAGGGTGCCGAAGCCCTACCTGCGACAGCCGGCCCGAGGCGTAGCGACAAATTCGATGGGTACGACGACACTCCGACGGCGAAACCTACGGATGCTGATGGACGAGAGACGGTTTGTCAAAAAATTGGAGACGAATAACGCGGGAGCTGACGAACAGGCTCACTGCGTCTGGTCTGGATAGTCGGCCCTTGATATCTGACGTATCAGGTATCGCGCACCGGAACCGACGAGGAAGGATGGGCGAACGGCTGATTATATACCACCGGGCTCCACCCATAATTTCAGGCCACCATACTGGCCTTTCTATATATATACATATACACACAGTGCCTTGCAAAAGTAGTATTCACCCCCTTGGCATTTTTCATGTTTTGTTGCCTCACAACCTGGAATTAACATGGATTGTTTGAGGATTTGCATACTATAGTTTTTTTATTGTGAAGCAAACAACAATAGGACAAAATAACAGAAAAAGTCAATGTGCATAACTATTCACCCCCCTAAAGACAATACTTTGTAGAGCCACCTTTTGCAGCTATCACAGCTCCAAGTCACGTTGGATAAGTTTCTATGAGCTTGTCACATCTTACCACTGGGATTTTTGTAAATTTCTACTTACAAAACTGCTCCAGCTCCTTCAAGTTGGATGGTTTGCACTTGATAACATCAATCTTTAAGTCTGACTACAGCTTTTCTATTGGATTGAGGTCTAGGCTTTGACTAGACCATTCCAACACATTTCCCCTTAAACCACTCAAGTGTTGCTTTAGCAATGTGTTTAGGGTCATTGTCCTGCTGGAAGGTGAACCTCTGTCCTAGCCTGAAATCACCCACAGACGTTTTTCTCAAGAATATCCCTGTATTTAGCACCACCCATTTTCCCTCAACTCTGACCGGTTTCCCAGTCCTTTTGTTCTTTGGGTGATGTGATATGTTGGGTTTGTTCCAGACATAGCTTTTTCTTTGATAGCCAAAAAAGGCCAAACATTTTAGTCTTATCAGACCAGAGCACCTTCCTCCATACATTTTGGGAGTCTCCCACATGCCTTTTCACAAACTCAAAATGTGCCATTTTGTTTTTTGCTGAAAGTAATGGCTTTCTTCTGGCCACTCTGCCAATAAAGCCCAACTCTATGGAGAGTACGGCTTATTGCTGTCCTATGTACAGATACTCTAATCTCTGGTGTGGAACTCTGCAGCTCCTCCAGGGTTATCTTAGGTCTCTGTGCTGTCTCTGATTAATGCCCTCCTTGCCCGGTCAGTGAGTTTTGGTGTGCGGCTGTCTCTTGGCAGGTTTGCTGTTGTGCCATGTTCTTTCCATTTGGTTATGATAGATTTAATGGTGCTCCTAGGGATCATCAAAGATTTGGATATTTTTTTTTATTACCTAACCCTAACTTGTACTTCTCAACAACATTGTCCCTTACTTGTTTGGAGAGTTCCTTGCTCTTCATGGCAGTGTTTGGTTAGTGGTGCCTCTTGCTTAGGTGTTGCAGCCTCTGGGGCCTCACAAAAAGGTGTGTATATGTAATGGCAGATCATGTGACACTTAGATTGCACACAGGTGTACATCATTTCACTAATTATGTGACTTCTGAAGGTAATTGGTTGCACCAATGCTTTTTATAGGCTTCATAACAAAGGGGGTAAATACATATGCACATGACAATTATCAGTTTTTTATATCTTAAAAATAGTTTTATGTTTATATTTTTCTAATTTGACTTCACCAACTTAGACTATTGTGTTCTGATCCCTCACATATAATTCAGATAAAAATAAATAAAAAAAGAACATTGACATTAACATACACTTTTGCAAGGCACTGTATATATATATATATATATATATATATATATATATATATATATATATATATATATATATATATATATATATATATATATATAATTTTTTTTTTTCAGGGGTTAGCTCAAGGGCATCACCTCCCCTGAGAAAAATGGTAGTCCAAATGGCAGGTTTCTTAAAATCTGACTTGTAGCCAGTTTTATTTAAAAGGTTGCATGAAAATAACACAAACAAGAACAGAAAATAAATCATTGCCATCAGAGCTGGTTTAAGAACATCATGGGCCTAGTGCTGAGTGTTTTGATGGACCTTTTTATAAAAAAAAAAAAAAAAACATTTTTTGTTATAACAAAGGAAATTAAATAGAGAGAGGGAAGATGAGAGAGAGAGAGAAAGGGGACAAAAGAGACGTAAGAGAGGGAGGAAGAGAGAGAGAGGATGCGCATTAGCGTGGGAGTGACATCAACACACATCAACACAGCCCAGCCAAGGCAAGTGATTGAAGGCACAGAACCTGGAAGGAAGACCGGGTGAAGATGGAAGCGTCCAGGATCCACCAGATTGATCACCACACAGAGCTAGAGGGCTCAGTCTGACAGATATTGTAAGTGTAGCCTAATGTCAGGGCCGGATTAAGAACATCATGGGCCTGGTACTGAGGATTATGGTGGGGCTTTTTAAAAAAAATAATAAAATAAAAATTAAAAATGCAAACAATCTTTTGTTATAGCAAATTAAATTAAATAGAGAGTTGAAGGGTGAGAGAGAGAAAGGGGTTGAGAGAGGGGTGAGGGGTAAGGGAGGGAGGATGAGAGAGAGGATGCGCATGAGCATGCGTGGAAGTGACAGCAACACAGACCAGCCAAAGCAAGTGAACAAAGTCACTGAACCCCTAAGGTAGACCGGGTGAAGATGGAAGTGCTCGGGACCCACCAGATTGATCACAGTGCAGCACTGGAGGGCTCAGTCTGACAGTTAAGTGTACCCCAATGTGCTATTATGCTCTGCATACTAGTACATTATGGCATAACTTACCTCAGGGCCTCTAAAAAGTAGTAATGTTACCAAAATGTACTACCGCTTTAATATCATGAGGCCGCCTACTGACCCGGTGGCCCTTGAGCAGTGCCAAGTGCATAGTTGCCAACATTTCAAAAATATTTTCAGGGACACTTTTTTTTTCCAGTGGTATATTTAGAGTAGCTGGCATCCCTTATGTTCCTCTATACATAACAGTAGTAATCACAAAACGAAATGAGTACTAACAATGGGCAGAACAAATATGAAGACTGAGAAGATTTCCTTTAGTTGAACTAACAAAAGTGTGCCCATTCTAGAGCTGGTAACATTGAGGATATTCAATATAATTTTAAAGAACTGTTTTTGTGGGTAAGAGGCATAGGGGAGAAGTATGAATGGTATGAAAGTGGGAAGTATGTGCAGGTGAGGGAGAGGAATGTGGAGGGTATAACAGTGGGCACTATGTACAGGAGAGGAGTGTGGAGGGTATGAATCTTCTTAGAACATTCAAAAGACACCATAATCCTTCAATGACAGATTCGACCTACATTTTTGTTGGGTTTTTGGACAAATGCATTTTTTAATGAAACATAATAAATGAAAACGAATTTTGGGAGTAGCTAAATAAATGTATTTTTTGGACGAAAACAAAATTCCGAAACAAAATATCTATTTTTTTTATCTATAACAGAGATATGCACATGTCTCTGTTCAATAGCCAGTGCAGCTCTTCTGCTTGATTCCGAGCATGCATGGAACTTTGTGCGTCGGAATTGCATACACATGATCAAAATTTACGACAACGGATTTTGTTGTTGGAAAATTTGAGATCCAGATCTCAAATTTTGTTTGTCGGAAATTCCGATGGAAAATGTCTGATGAGGCCTACACACGATCAGAATTTCTGACAACAAGCTCCCATCAAATATTTTCCGTCGTTTTTTTTTTGTTTTTTTTTTAATTCATTAAACAGTTTCTTTCCAAAAAATAAAACACATTTGAAAAATTACTGTGCAAATACCCGGTGACATACGAAGTTACAATGACCACCATTTTATTCCCTAGGGTGTCTGCCAAAACAATATATATATAGTGTTTGGGGGATCTGTGTCATTTTCTAGCAAAAAAATTATGATTTTTACATGTAGGAGAGTAAGTGGCCTGGGTGGCAAGGATTTAATTACCATAAGTAAGTAATATAGAAATAATTATTATATATTGTTTTTAAGGAAATTTTTTATATATTTACAAAAACTGTACTCAGGCAGGTGGCTTAATGGACACATTACTGAAGTTTGAAGTTATTACTTCAAACCAGTAATTTCACAGTAAATAGATAAATAATAAATTATCTTATAACATATAGAATAATAATCTATGATTTAGCTTGTACCTTTTCAGCAGCAGAAGATTTTCTGTTTCAATATGTAGTGATGGACGAACTTCCGACGGGACGTTTCGCGAAAGCGAAATGCGAACGGACCCAAACGTTCGCGAAACCGAACGTTCGCCGCGGGCCCCATTGACTTCAATGGGAGGCGAACTTTGCAAACCTTCATGTCGAATTTGCGGCCACGTGGTAATTATTAGGGGGTAAAACGTAGTCCCACCATCTGGACAATGACATAATACATGTATGAGGTGAATTTGGGATCGATAACTACAAGCATTTTTATTTTATTTGGGAAATTGTTCTAACAATTCAGGACTATGGAGCTAATGAAGGCAATGGAGGAGAGGGAAGGTCAGGGACCAGGGTAGGCAAAGAAGAGGGTGCAGGAGATGATCACCAGCAGCGTGACATACCGGAATGACACATGCACCGTGATAGAGGCATCTGACAGCAGCACCGTAATACAGAGCACTGACAGCAGCACCGTGACATACAGCGCTGACAGCAGCACCGTGACATACAGCGCTGACAGCAGCACCGTGACATACAGCGCTGACAGCAGCACCGTGACATACAGCGCTGACAGCAGCACCGTGACATACAGCGCTGACAGCAGCACCGTGACATACAGCGCTGACAGCAGCACCGTGACATACAGCGCTGACAGCAGCACCGTGACATACAGCGCTGACAGCAGCACCGTGACATACAGCACTGACAGCAGCACCGTAAGCAGCCCCAGGAGGAAGTCAGCACAGCACAGGGATGGTGTGATCCCCTCATAATAAGAACCCCCAGGAGGAAGTCAGCACAGCACAGGGATAGTGTGATCCCTTCATAATAAGAACCCCCAGGAGGAAGTCAGCACAGCACAGGGATATCATAAGCAGCCCCAGTAGAAATATGACACCGCTCAACCTCTTCAAAGAGGAGGGTAGGGGCATATAGTACGGTGTGCTTTTTTGGGTCAAGGAAGTGAGCCAAATGAATTAAGAAGGTCTGTGTGCTTGATTAAAAAAATAGTTTATAGACATATACATGGTCTACTGGTCACATGTGTTGAATTCCTCCGAGATCCATGCCTCATTCATTTTTAGAAATGTGAGGTAGTTAACACTGTCGTGAGCTAGGCGAGTACGCTTATCGGTCACAATCCCCCCTGCTGCGCTGAACGTCCTTTCGGACAGGACACTGGATGAGGGGCAAGCCAACAGTTCGATTGCAAATTGGGCAAGCTCTGGCCAGAGGTCAAGCCTGCCCACCCAGTAGTCTAGGGGTTCATCACTCCTCAGAGCGTCCACATCGGCCGTTAACCCAATGTAGTCGGACACCTGACGGTCTAGGCGTTCCCTGATGCTGGATCCGGATGACACCTGTCGATGGGTCGGCTGAAAGAATGACCTCATATCCGAAGTCACCAACACATCTTCAAACCGGCCTCTTCTTGCAGGCGCTGTTGGATTGGTACCCGCAAATCCTTCTCTGGGAGTGGGAATTGCTCCTCTGCCAGCGCACGCAAAAGCAGAATGCAGCATTTCTCGAAGCAAGGCCTGGAAGTGCTGCATTCTGACAGCCCTCTGCGACGGCGGTAACATTTCCGCCATTTTGTGTTTGTACCGGGGGTCTAAGTACGTTGCCACCCAGTACTGGTCCTTGACCCTCATGCTTTTTATACGGGGGTCCCTATTAAAACACTGGAGCATGAAGGCCCCCATTTGCACTAAAGTGGAAGCGGTGTGGTGGCCTGGCTCCTGCTCATCATCCAGGATAATGTCGTCCTCTTCATTCTCCTCTCCCCATCCTCGCACAACAGGGATCCCAGAAAGGTTTAAAGCATGCTCTTCTTGCTCCTGCTCATCCGCCCCGGCACCATCCTCCTCTGACTCCTCATCAGACTCCTGTTGTTGACTTGTCTCAGATAGAGTAGCCCCCCCTGGGAATTCATCCAGCATTGCGACTTCCTCATCTTCCCGCTCCTGCTCCTCCACAGCCTGATCAATGACACGACGCAATGCACGCTCCAGAAAGAAGGCATAAGGTACCATGTCACTGATGGCGCCATGGCTGCGACTGACCAGTTTGGTGATCTCCTCAAATGGCCGCAGAAGTCTGCATGTGTCGCGCATGAGCAGCCACTGGCGCGGTGAAAAAAAACCCAGCTCCCCAGAACCGTTTCTTTCGCAGAGTTCATACAGGTAGACGTTAACTGCACGTTTCTGCTGGAGCAGCCTATCAAGCATATAGAAGGTTGAGTTCCATCGCGTCGGGCAATCGCAAATAAGACGTCTGACCGGCAGATGGTGTCGCCGCTGAATGTCAGCAAGGCGAGCCATGGCCGTGTAAGATCTTCTGAAATGGGCCGAGATTTTCCTTGCCTGCCGCAAGATGTCCTGGACCCCAGGGTATTTGACAAGGAATCGCTGCACGACCAAGTTTAAGACGTGTGCCATGCACGGCACGTGCGTGATTTTGCCCTGTTTCAATGCGCTAAGCAGATTGGCACCGTTGTCACACACCACTTTACCAACTGTCAAATTGAGCGGTGTTAGCCACTCATCTGCCTGTGAACGCAAAGCTGAAAGGAGTGCCGGGCCAGTGTGGCTCTTTGCTTCCAGGCACAACAGACGCAGCACGGCATGGCAACGTCTCACCTGGCATGTGGAATAGGTTCTGGGGAGCTTGGGCGGTGCAGCGGAAGAGACGCTAGCAGCGGAAAAGGAGGAGGCAGCTGAGGAGGAGAGGGAGGAGGATGGAGTAGGAGGAGGAGAAGAAGAGTCAGGCCTGCATGCAATCCGTGGCGGTAAAACCAAATCTACACGGGTGCCACGGGTTACATGCTTGACGGCCGTCAGAAGGTTCACCCAGTGGGCAGTAAAACTGATATACCTTCCCTGCCCGTGTTTGCTAGACCACGTGTCTGTGGTCAGATGTATCTTGGCACCGACACTGTGTGCCAGAGATACATTCACTTGCCGCTGAACATGGCCATATAGCTCTGGGATGCCCTTCTCTGAGAAATACTTCCTTCCTGGGACCTTCCATTGTGGTGTTCCAATGGCCACAAATTTGCGAAAGGCCTCCGAGTCCACCAGTTTATATGGCAGTAGTTGGCGGGCTATGAGTTCTGACAAGCCAGCCGTCAACCGTTGGGCAAGAGGGTTATCCGGCGTCATCATTTTTTTACGCTCAAACATTAGGCCCACGGAAGCCTGCCTTTTTGCAGAAAAATGTGAGCTTGGCGTGATGGAAGGTGGAGTGGAGGACAATTGTGAGGAGAGAGGAGAAGGAGAAGTAGAAGACGAGGCTGGACGGTGAGAGCCTGCAGTGTGGCTTTGTGTGTTCCGTTGCTCCCACTGGGCTCGGTGATGGCTGCTCATGTGCCTTCTTAAGGCGGTCGTCCCTAGGTGAGTATTGGGCTTACCGCGACTAACGCGTTGACTGCAAAGATTGCAGATGGCAACGCTATTGTCAGCAGCGGACACGTTAAAAAAAGCCCACACTGCGGAGCCATGTGCCGGTGTCCTGGGAGCGCCAGATGTGACCGTACATGGTCGATGACTCGCTCCTGATACATTTGCAGTCTGCTTTGTCCCTCCTGTGCAATGTAAGTTATTCCTGCTTCTCCTCCCTATCTGCTGGTCCATATCTCCCTCTGAACTCCCCTCCTCTTCCTCTCTTGTGGGCACCCACGTGACATCACTAGACACGTCATCATCAACGTCACCTTCCCCACCGCTATAAGTAGAGATCTCGGAGTAGGCAGCAACACCGGGGACCAACCTCCTCCTTGGGCTGATCTGGGTACTGTCGTCAGACTGCTGAGTAGCGCTTGTTGCTACCTCCTCTTCCTGATCCAATACCAAGAGTGGCTGCGCATCAGAAATGTCCTCTTGATATGGATCGGAAAATAATTCCAGTGACTCAAGCGGAAGGTATGTGGTGGTGGTGGTGGTGGTCGTGTTGTTGGTGGTAGTGTCTTTGGGGGTGCACATAGCAGAGAGTGAAGAAGAGGGTGCAGATCGAGAGGATGAGGAGGGTGCAGAAGAGTAAGGCTGAGCGAGCCACTCAACCAAGTCTGGTGCATCCTTTAAAGTAATTGAACGCACCTTCTGCAACTTCCCACTTTGGCTCAAGCCTGTTGCTCCTGCCCTACCCCTACCACCCCTGCGGAAGGGCCTGCCTCTTCCTCTGCCTGTCATTTTTTAAATGACCCTGTGACAAAACTCTTAGTCCCTATACCGATGAAGGACTGCTGCAGTATAGGGCAGCAGTCAGCAGTGGTGCACGTCAACCCTATCTATTGTGGACCGATAGCGGTCCTTACAGAACAGCAGACTGTACCGCACTCAAGCCTATGTACCGTAGCACCCTATACCAAGTTACCAGTCCTTATAAGAACTTTTGTGGACCAAGCAGGTTGTGTATTAGTGTTTAGCAGACTGTACGTCAGTCCCTATACCGCTGAAGGACTGCTGCAGTATAGGGCAGCGGTCAGCAGTGGTGCACGTCAACCCTATCTATTGTGGACCGATAGCGGTCCTTACAGAACAGCAGACTGTACCGCACTCAAGCCTATGTACCGTAGCACCCTATACCAAGTTACCAGTCCTTATAAGAACTTTTGTGGAACAAGCAGGTTGTGTGTTAGTGATTAGCAGACTGTACGTCAGTCCCTATACCGCTGAAGGACTGCTGCAGTATAGGTGAGCGGTCAGCAGTGGTGCACGTCAACCCTATCTATTGTGGACCTATAGCGGTCCTTACAGAACAGCAGACTGTACCGCACTCAAGCCTATGTACCGTAGCACCCTATACCAAGTTACCAGTCCTTATAAGAACTTTTGTGGACCAAGCAGGTTGTGTATTAGTGTTTAGCAGACTGTACGTCAGTCCCTATACCGCTGAAGGACTGCTGCAGTATAGGGCAGCGGTCAGCAGTGGTGCACGTCAACCCTATCTATTGTGGACCGATAGCGGTCCTTACAGAACAGCAGACTGTACCGCACTCAAGCCTATGTACCGTAGCACCCTATACCAAGTTACCAGTCCTTATAAGAACTTTTGTGGAACAAGCAGGTTGTGTGTTAGTGATTAGCAGACTGTACGTCAGTCCCTATACCGCTGAAGGACTGCTGCAGTATAGGGCAGCGGTCAGCAGTGGTGCACGTCAACCCTATCTATTGTGGACCGATAGCGGTCCTTACAGAACAGCAGACTGTACCGCACTCAAGCCTATGTACCGTAGCACCCTATACCAAGTTACCAGTCCTTATAAGAACTTTTGTGGAACAAGTGAGTTGTGAATGTTTAGCAGACTGCAGCAGAAGGGCAGCAGTCAAGTATAATATCCTTTCTATATTTGGAAGAAAGAATATTATACATGTACAAGCCTATTACTGTACCACTGATACCAGTCCTGAAAAGAACCTTTGTGGAACTAATAATAACAGCAAGTCTTTAAAATTACCCTCACTGCCTGACAACACTGCTTCCTTCCTGTCCCTATACAAATTGGCAAAAAAAGAGAACGATTAGTGGTTACTGGAACAGCTCTTTTGTGGACCTTGATAGTAACAGCTAATGATGATGATGATGATGATGATGATGAAAGACTAATCTGGCTGTCCCTGTAGCATACACCGTCCTTTCCCTTTCTCTAAACTAACAAAAGACACTCAGGCTGCTGCAAGAATCAGCAGCACAGCAAACCTATCAACACCTAACACCTATACCAGTCCTGAAAAGAACTTTTGTGTACCAAATAGCTAGTGGTTTATCTCTCCCTACTCCACACAGGAACCTGTCCCTATCGTAACAGAAGAAAGAATGTAAAATGGCCACCGGATCGGGTGTATTTATAGGTTAGGGGGAATGTCCAAGTGTCCATGTGCTGTCATGTCTCAATTGGCTGTCCTGTATCACATGATAAACGTGTCACCAAAGGTTAAAGTTCTTGTATACATTAAACACGTAAGTCCGCCGCGGCGAACGACGGAAAAAGGCGTTCGAACGTGCGGACCGCGAATGTCGGAAATTCGCCGCGAAACGACCGCCGGGCGAAACGTTCGTCCATCACTATCAATATGTTTATTGATGTCCATCAACAAAAAACACAGAAACATTAGAACTTACAATCATGGCCTGCAAGGCCTAGCATAGAATAATGAAAGTACTCATTGGGCAAAATGAATGTGATATGGTAGATATATTTTAGCTTACCATTGTCAAACATTTAAAATGGCTAACAGTAACAATCAGAAATATATGTAAGAGGAGTAGGGATGAGCTGAACAGCCCCCCATTTGGTTCACACCAGAACATGCAAACAGGCAAAGAATTTGTTCAAACACGCAAACACCGTTAAAGTCTATGGGACACGGACATGAATAACAAAAAGTGCTAATTTTAAAGGCTTATATGCAAGGTATTGTCATAAAAAGTGTTTGGGGACCTGGGTCCTGCTCCAGGGGACATGTATCAATGCAAAAAAAAAGTTTTAAAAACTGCCATTTTTTCTGGAGCAGTGATTTTAATAATGCTTAAAGTGGGCCCCATGCGGTCATCCGTTTACGTAAATGGGTGACCCCGCCCCCCTCCATCAACATGGGGACAAGGTGCTTTGAGGGGCTACCTTAAAGCACCCTCCCAATGTTGAGGGGATGTGGCCTGGTATGGTTAATGGGGGGGGGGCGCTCTCTTGGACTGGGGATCCTGGCCATGCCAGCCAGACACCAACCTCACTATCCAACAACTGGACCTTGTTCAGACTAGATGGTAGGAGGATCAGGAAAGTCGCTACTCCTCAACCCGGCTAAATCTCAATTTTTATTTTGATATTTCAAAAAACATAAAACCGGGACATCATTTTTAGCCATTAGTCATCTTGCCAGGAAATGATTATCCAATGTAAGACATTGAAGTCTGACTCTTTTCATTAATTTTATTAGCAATTAGAAAAGAAAGGGGAGAGAAAGGGTTAGAGTCAGGGCCAGCCGGGATGGATTCCCGGAGAAGAGAGAGTAAAAAGAAGAATGACTAATAGGGGGTTCCCTGGATTGTATCCAGGATAAAGCGGTACTTTCATGTATCCTGCCCAGGGTTCCCAGGTTGATTCAAAGAGTTTAACTTTATCTTGAAGTTTGGCCACTATTTGTTCCTGGGTCATGATCCAGGAAATGTTATTTTTTGTTGCCAGAAGTGACACTGATGATTTATTCCAAGCACCTGCAATGGTAGTTTTAGCACCCAAGAGCATGAAAAAGATTAAGGTCTGAGTACTTTTAGGTGTTTTATCTACCCTGTGGTTCAGAAGTGTGAATTCAGGGTCCTGAGAGACCTCTAACTCCTTAACTTTGCATATTAAGTGATTAAGTATTTTTTTAACATGTAAATGTTTTTGGATACATGATTTGTCATATTATGTGACATTATTGCATGCATTGTCTGCCATGTACCTACTCAATCATGGCAAACAAATAAATACTTGTTTATGTTTTACTTTGACTCCTTCGATTAGCTACAATATAGACACATCATTTAAAGTCCCAATTCTTTTTCTCTATGTACTTGAATAGGGATGGAGATGCATATTACTGTGCATCTCATTTAAAGTCCCAAAAGCCCCCTCTATTGCAATTGATTAGGAATAGAGGTTTAGTGAACAGTTGTAGCGTTAGATTATGACCTTCAATGTCCTCATATCATGACTGATCTCCCTTATGGGTAGTTCATTTTTCTATTATGTTTCAGTCCCTTCATTTACCATTCTAGGACAAATGCATAAAATATATATTTCTTTCCAACGCTTTGTGGTCTGTGTCTGCATGCGCACTGACGGGTTGTTGGACTGATTTTTTTACCTTATTTCCTCTGGGAGCTGTGATGCTTTCTCGGCACCCCTCCCATGTCCCCCGCTACCCGATTTTCATTGGGTGCAGGGACCTCGGTGGGGCTGTCCACCTTGGCATCGGCGCCACGTTGCCGCTTGTGCAGTTGATGCTTTGCTGACACAAGCAGGTGCTACCATCTTTGCTGACGGTGGGATGGACATTTGGGGTCCAGTGCTGTTTCTTTTCTGACTCTGGTGCCTGTCCTAAATGTCATGGCTTGTGTGACGTTGAGTGGGGTCCGCTTGTTACACAGGGATCATTCAAACAGCCCTTTTTTTCATTTACAGACAGTTCTCATAGTGATACATTATCTCTGCAGCCTGCACCTGTTACTATCGGTGTACACTCCCATTGGGCGGGGTCCGCTCATTACAGAGAGCATTTAAACACACTTCTTTCATTCACAGTCAGTCCTCTGACTGATACACTTCCTGTGCAGTCTGCACCAGACATCGCTGGCTTCTACTCCTATATCAGCAATACTAGGTAACTACCACTAGCATTATGACATTTATTTCATATGTGGTATTTAATCCCAGGATTTTATTACATTTTCTGAGGATTTATGCTGTTTTAATATCAGTTCACACTCATTTTAGTTTGGGCTCCTTTCTTTGATTAGTTTACATTTTTACATCTTTAGCACCGTTTGGTGTATTTATGTTTTTTGTTGTTTCACAGAATGGAGCCCTTTTGTGACATTGTTCCAGACATTCTGCGTTACATCCATACTCATGTTCCCTGTGTGTCTGTTGGACCCTACTACCACAGCTTCCGGACCAGGCATTCCTTTCGGCCCTAGCACCCCGGCGGTGTGTTTGTTTCACACTAAGCAGATACGTGAGTTTTACAGGGATGACCACCTTATCCTCCCTGTATGTATGTTCATTTCTTGTCCATGAATGGTTGATGTTGATATATTTATCGCTTTTTATAGATGTATCATGCATCCGCCCCTGATGATTGGATATATCCCATGAAACGCCTCGGGCCTAGCCTAGATGCAATGTATACATACCCACATGGTCTTTGGATTCAGGCAATGCCATTAATTGTAACTGTCATATTACAATGATTTTTTTATTATTGAGGACAATACTATTGTATATTGTGTATTCTATTCATATTTTTTAATGTAAATGTTTTTGGATACATGATTTGTCATAGTATGTGCTATGATTGCATGCATTGTCTGCCATGTACCTACTCAATCATGGCAAACAAATAAATACTTGTTTATGTTTTACTTTGACTATTTCCATTAGCTACAATATAAACACCTCATTTAAAGTCCTGACCCTTTTTCTGTATGTACTTAACTTTGCATATTAAGTGAAACACCCTGTTCCAGTAGGACCTGATACGTGGACATGTCCACCAGCTATGGTACATGGAGCCAAAAAGATTGCACCCTCTGAAGCACAGGGAGGGGGGAGTATTATAAAGTTTCTTTATGCTAATATCTAATATACATCAATTAACAAATATTAACCAATTAATGTATGGATTAGATCTTAATAAATGAGTTGCATTTGGAAGTGTGGTTGCTCTAAATCTATGGGGTAGTTCTGAAATGAGTGGAAGCTCTGCTGATTTTATCATCCAATTATGTGCAAGCTAAAATGCTGTTTTTTATTTTCCTTGCATGTCCCCCTCGGATCTACAGCGACATAACTTCCAAGTGCACTTTCAGGTGCATTTGCAGTGCAAAGAGAACTTTCCTTTAGTAAATAACCCCCAATATTTCTTGATTAGGATATTAATATGAACATTGGGCTTTCAATGAAGAATTAAAAAAAAATAATAATAATATATATATATATATATATATATATATATATATATATATATATATATATATATATATATATATATATATATATATATTATACAACTCAATTATGTAGTATTTGATGTTATTTTAAATTAAACTTATACTGTATATGTTAAATGGTTTCACACATTGTTCTTACCCACTCCTCAGGAATGCTAATGCATAGAGACTGATCAACTCCCACCATTACATGAGGTGGCTAGAGCCCACAGTTTTCTGTAGAACTACAAGACAATTGAGAACCTTAAACAAGACTTTTTAGAAAGGAGGGGGCAGATTTTAGGAGCAAAAGCTTGTAACAGAAGGACAGTTGTGAGGATTTTCTTCAGACACAGCATGAGGAGACTTCACACACACACACACAAGGACACACATCTGATTCAATCTTCATCGTAAGAATATAATTGAAATATTGATTTTATTTTTACATTTTACATTTTGATATTGTTCTTGTAATGTTTTGCTATTTTATTATTAAATCAATTTTTGAGTTTTTACGCAAGAACTGAATGTATTTTCTTGGAACTTTCCTCATCAATTTACAGAATATTGGTATTAATACCATAACAATGGTATTTTAACAGTGGCGAGCCATAGCCAGTTTAATTTTGTCCAAATATTGAAATTTTTTGAATTATTTCTCCTTCCGCTTGAAGAGAGGGAAGATAAGCAAGACAAGCATTGATTATGTAGTCAAGCTTCCAGGAGAAATAAAAACAGGAAATTAACTTTCAGTATCATCGAATGAACCTGGAATCATAGAATCATCAAAATTGGTGAGACATTTGCGCATGTGCAAGAAAACTCTTTTTCTTGATGATTTCCCACCAAGAGTGAAGGAAGTCCATCCTAAATTGGTAAGTAATGAATTGTATTGATGAATTATCTACGGAGAGTCAATTAGAATTAAAAAATCTGTCAAAATTTGTTAAAGATATTATGAATTATGGCGTACATGTTCAATGAATTCTTACAGGCTAATAATAAGGTACAACAATCAAAATGTGCTTTTAAAAGATTCAGCAAACAGGTTAGAAATGTGATAAAGTTAGTTAAAGTTTTTGACACAATGATATTAGGAGTTCCTAAAAGGAATGTTGTTTGTGCTAAAGGGAAAACAAAGACTCAGCAGGATAACAGTGTATGTATTAATTGTCCGATTTTGACTGAGCAAATAGATGATTTGCAAAGTGCAATTCAAATAAAAGATATTCAGTTGTCTGAATTACAGAATAACGTAAAAGGGATTTGTGTAAATTCTAAAGCACAAGACTCTAAACAGAAGTCTTTTGTACCAGATATGCGGTCTATAGAGATTGATGACCAGAATCATGAGGTTTTGCCTAAAACAAAATTAATGAATAAAGATGCAGTATGCACACAAAAGGTTAGACAGACAAAAGCAAAATGGCAATCCGAGAGTTTCCACATGTATGGCCAAACCCAGATATGGTGAGATACAAGTCACAGGTAGGGTTGAGCGAACCCGAACTGTAAAGTTCGGGTTCGTACCAGACTTTTGGATTTTTGGGTCCCGAACAATTGACTATAGGTTCGGGTCCGGTGTTCAGCAATGCAATGGCACATTTTAAAAAGCCCTGCAGCAGCCAATCAACATTCGTTTAACTGGTGTGCCCTTAGAAGCCATTACAGCCATGCCTACTAATGGCATGGCTGTGATTGGCCAGTGCAGCATGTGACCCAGCCTCTATATAAGCTCGAGGCACACAGCACAGCACGTCACTCTTCTTTAGACAGTGTAGGGAAAGGTTCCTGGCTGCTGCTGCTGTGAGGGAGAGAATTACATTATAGGAGTCCTGATTCTGAAATCTATTCTAATTAGTCAGCGATCTACATTGATTTAGTTGTGTTTTACACTGCACTGAGAGAAAAGATAGACAGTATAGGGCAAGGTGCTTTGAGGGAGAGAGAATTATCTAGGAGTCCAGATTCAGAAATCTATTCTAATAACTTAGCGATCTACATAGATTTACCTGGTTGGGTTGCAGTGCACAGTCTTTTTACACTGCCATGAGCCCAATGCCAGAGAAAATATAACTTTTATCTGCAAGCTCAGTGCACCAGCACTGCATATGTTACTGTGGGACACACCCTGTACATACTGTGGGTGTATTCTGTTGTTCCAAAAATACCCATTTAGGGCAAAAATATTTTGCAGTGTTTTCTGCATATGTGGAGGTGTGAGTTACACCATTTATATCATTTTCTTCTATTGTGCTATTCAAATAAAAAAAAATGAGGGCAAAAACATTTTTTTTTGAATAGCATTTTCGACACTTCTGTAGCTCTGATACACTGTTTACATACTCTGGGTGTATTCTGCTATTGCAAAAACACCCATTTAGGGCAAAAAAAAAATTTGCAGTGTTTTCTGCATATGTGGAGGTTTGAGTTACACAATTTATATATTTTTCTTCTATTGTGCTATTCAAATAAAACATTTTCAGGGAAAAAACGTTTTTTGTTTTTTTTTAATAGCATTTTCACCATTTCTGTAGCTGTGAGATACACCATTTACATACTCACTCTGGGTGTATTCTGCTATTGCAAAAACACCCATTTAGGGCAAGATTCTAAATTTGGAAAATATGAGGAGAACGTCAAAGAAGGGACATGGCTCAGGTTGTGGTGCTGCTGGTGGAGCTCCTGTTGCAGGGAGAGGATGTGGTCGTTCTGTGCCAGCTACATGCACAAGTGAAACACCTTCCTCAGGTGCGAGTAGGCGACAGGGCCTGCAGCGGCATTTGGTCGGGCCTAATGTGGCTTTACGAATGTTGAGGGCAGGACAAGTACAGGCGATAGTAGATTGGGTTGCTGACAGTGCCTCTGGTTCCTTGACATTGTCTCCCACCCAGTCTCCTGATGAAAGATCAGAGTTGGCACCTGCAGCCGATGTCCATCAGTCTTTCACATGCAAATCAGCCAAGCAGTCTGAGCCCCAAATCATGCAGCAGTCTCTTCTGCTTTTTGATGACTCTGTTAGCAAGGTTTCCCAGGGCCATCCACCTAGCCCTGCCACAGAAGTGGAAGAGATTGTGTGCACCGATGCCCAACCACTTCTGTTTCATGATGAATACATGGGAGGACCATCGCAGCACGTCTCGGATGATGACGAAATACAGGTGCCAACTGCTGCTGCTTTCGCAATTGTGCAGACCGACCAGGAGGGCAGGGGTGAAGACTGGGTGGAAGATGATTTTGAGGAAGACCCCACATGGAATCATCATCATGCAGGTGACCAGTGTAGTTCGGAGGAAGAGGCGGTGGTCGCACAGAGCCACCAGCACAGCAGAAGAGGGAGCAGGGTGCAAAAGTGGAGCGTCCGTCCCCTAGACAGTACGCCTGCTACTGCCCAAAACAGCAAGGGACCGAGCACACCAAAGCCAGGTCCAAGGAGTTCCCTAGCGTGGCAGTTCTTCAGACAATGTGCTGATGACAAGACACGAGTGGTTTGCACGCTGTGCGATCAGAGCCTGAAGCGAGGCATAAACGTTCTCAACCTGAGCACAAACTGAATGACCAAGCATCTAAGTGCAAAGCACGAGCTGCAGTGGAGTAGACACCTCAAAAACCAAGAAAGGTCTCTGGCTCCTCCTGCTTCCTCTTCTGCTGCAGTCTCGGCCTCTTCTTCCACCTCTGTAGTGACAGTGGCACCTGCCAACCCACAAACAGAGGATCTGCCAGCAACACTACCACCTGGGTCACCAACCATCTCCACAATGTCCCATGGAAGCATTCAGCTCTCTATCTCCCAAACATTGGAGCAGTATCCCTGCCCCTGAATGCCAGCATTTCAAAATTTCTCACCTTTGAAATGCTGTCATTCCATCTGGTGGAGATGCAGAGTTTTAAAAGCCTGTTGGCATTGGCTGTCCCACAGTACATCATGCCCAGCGCCACTACTTTTCCAGGTGAGCCATCCCTTTCCTGCATAACCAAGCGGGGGACAAAATCAGGTGTGCACTGCGCAACGCCATCTGTGGCAAGGTCCACCTAACTACGGATGCGTGGACCAGTAAGCAAGGTCAAGGACATTATATCTCCCTAACAGCACACTGGGTAAATGCAGTGGCGGCTGGGCCTGAGGCTGATAGCAGTTTGGCGCATGTCCTTCCACCATCGAGGGTTCGCTCCTAGGGGCGGAAACGTGCCTCTCCTACACAATGGAGTCTCCTTCCCTGGCTGGGGAGAGAGATATGTTTGTGTACCTGGTCTCCATGACGATTGGGATGCGCGTAGTCACGTTGTGACGCATGCGCAGTAGGAGCGGCGGACCCAGCGACGTCATCATTCGGCGCTAGACGCCGCTCCGATGGGGTCGCTGGGTTGGAGGTTTAAAAGGGCCACCCGCAGAGATGGCCCGCATGCAGAGCATACCCTAAGATGGACCGAAATAACACTGCAGGCTATACAGGTAGATATTATATTACTCTAATAGTAACTAGTCCCTGCTCTTTTTGACCTCCTATATACTACTAAGCTTGAGAAGTAACTGCAATAATGACTGTCAATATTCATTTATGATATTGTTAGATATCCTTGGAGGTTCAATCCAGCAATAGCCCTAATCTGCCTCACTAACTGGTCACATTGACCAGTGGACCAGTCCACTAGACATATGTAATACTGGCTACCTGTTAAAGAATAAAAAACCCTGCGGTGCTATAAGAGCGGTCCGTGATTGGAATCTAAAGTCTATATAAAATCTTTCCGTACGTACGCCTAGCGATATTTAGGTAGGTAAACTAGTTGCGGCTTGGTTAAAAGTTTTGAAAATGCTGCATTTCCCCTCCCTTTTGCTCCTCCTTTCCTTCCCTCCTCTCCTCCCCCTTCCCCCCCCCTTTTCCCCTCCCCCTCCTCCTTCCACTTTCCTAATTTCCCCCCCTTCCCTTTCCCTTGTTCCTATCTTTTCCGTCTTATTTTTTTCCGCCTTGTTTTTTGCCCCCTTCTCCCTTTCTTTCCCTTCTCCCCCCCTTCCCCCCTCCCTTTTTCCCCCCTGTCTTTCTTCTCTTTCTCTCCCTCCCCTTCTTTTTCTCCCCCCTTCCCAAAACCCCTTCCCTCCCCCTTTCCCCCCTCCCTCCTTTTCCCTCCCCCTTCTCTTCCCTATCTTTCCCTTGTGCATGCATTCACTTCAACTATATATATATATATATATATATATATATATATATATATATATATATATATATATATATATATATATATATATATATATATATATATATATATATATATATATATATATATATATACACATATACATATATATATATATATATATATATATATATATATATATATATATATATATATATATATGTTTCTTTATAGAAAAGGGGACCCTGCTTATTTATACCTCCCTTGTCCACCCTGGGGGTGGTAGACCCCAATTCTGGGAGCCACCCGTGCCAAATTTTTGCCCTTCCTGGGATTTCCAGTGGTGAGCCATGTGCCATCAATAATAAGTTCTTCAAAAGTACTCCATAATTTGTGATCTTATTTTGAGATATTAGTTATCTGTTTAAATTGTATTCAATGTCATTAATATTATGTATTTGATTATAGACATGTACCAAAAGTTTTCCTGAAGAAGCGACAATTGTCACGAAACTAGTTGAAACGAAACATTCGATCAACTTTGGACATTAACTGTCGTACCTTAAACTTCCCTACTTTCGGAGGCCGGGTACCACTTAAATGTAAACTTGTCTACTAGTATTGTATACAATCTTTGTAAAACGATTGATTTTTAACATTGTCTTTAATCAACAATTTTTTCAAATAAAATTTCCTTTTTTTATACTTCCTATATATTGTATTATATCTGGGTATCAAGACAGTCCTCGATTCCACTGGGTGATGCATGGTTTTTTATAGTTGGAGTAATCCATGTTAAATTCCACCCCCCTTTTTCGTTTTCCACCACCGAGGATTGCAGGGCGCTTCAGTTTGCCTCCTGTTGCTAACTCCTCCTACTCCTCTTCCTCATCCTCTACCACTTCCTCATACGGTCAGCGTAACACCTTCACCACCAACGTCAGATTTACAGCGACTGCACTTCCAAATGCCCTTGCAGTGCAATTTAAATTGTACTTGTAGTTAGCACTTGTATAGCAAAATGAATGTGCCTTTTGACATGTACCTGCCTACTCACAAACAAACTCTGTTTCTTAACTAAAAACACATATTACATTATTTGGGGAAAATGTTTATTTTTAGTCAATGTAAAACAAAATAAAGAGGGAGGCAACACTGGAGACACTTTTGGAGTTTGTGAAGCCTTTTGTCCCCCAGGCACACATCAAGTCAGTGGCCACCAAAATTCAGATCCTGTGTAAACAAGAAAATACAGAGCACAACATGGTCCTGGAATCCCACAGATCAGGAACAGCAGCAGATGACATCTATGTCCCCAGACTGTGGTACTACAACAGCCTGCGTCTTCTGTCAGAGCAGACCGAAGCCAGGCAGTCACTTCCGACTCTTCCGTGTAGCCTTCCCTCCACGCTTCACTGGAGGCTGTGCCTCTGGTGGTGGACTTGTAGTAGTAGGAGGAGGAGGAGGAGGAGGAGTAGCAGTAGGGTCTGCATTGTAGAGTCGGGTGCTTGATGTTAGTTCACCCTTCAAACCCCTCTGAATGGTGTCAAAGAGAATTGCCTCGCATAAGTTGCGTTGTCCCTTTTCCATTTCCAGCAACTTGCTGGCCAAATAGGTTGCGTAGGCCTCTTCTGGATTGGGGGGTTTGCTGAGTAATTGGCTCGCCTGACGTATTAGCGCCAATGACTCCTCCTCCGTCCGTGTCATCCTCCTGGGCCTTTTGCTGGCTATGCGGAGGGGAGGGACCTGACTGGTCCCGGCCTCCTCCTCCATACCACTGGTCCCGGCCTCCTCCTGGGTGAGCTCATCCTGTGTACAAAAAATGAAAAAATTTAAAAATAACATTTTATTATTTTTGCCTCATCAATCCCTGACAATTTTCCATTTCTCACTTGCAAATACATTTGTCTTGAAATCCAAAAGGCTATCATTTTGACCCCAGCATTTTTCCAGCTGTTCACCAATATTTTAGCCACATTTGTGAAAACTACTGTATCCTTATATCTATATCTAATATAATTTGTGTCGAAATCCTAGATTTGGAAGCTATTCAAACATTTAACTTTACATCATTAATATTCGAGCAATCAATATTTGCTAAAATAAAATATATATGGCTCCAGCTGGGCGCATCAACTTCTTCCAGGATGGAAGGGTCTGGATCTTCCTGGGATGGCTCAGCTGAGGTGGGGGGAAGGGTGGAGGGAAGGGTTGAAAGCGACTGCCTGGCTTCTGACTGGTCATCCAGAAAACGCAGTTTGTTGTAGTACCACAGCTTAGGTACATATATCTCATCTGCTGCTCCTGATGTGTGGGACTGTATGATCTTGTTGTGCTCCCGCCTATACATGTTCCGCAGGATCTGAATTTTGGCGTCCACAAACATAATGTCTGCCTGGGGGAGTCGGGTTTGCACAAACTTCAAAAGTCTTCCCAGTGTTTTCTTCCGGGCAGGACGGTTGGAATATAAAGGGTGCCTGACCTCCCACAGGTTCCTGTGCATCTCATAGAGCTCTATGAACTTGGAGAGGAATGCCTCCTCCTTAAAGGGGTTAGGATTGTATTTTTGCATCTTTTTCTGAAAAACACACACCCACACACACACACAACATAAATACTAATGTCAGACCAAACGCACAGTATTATTATTGTGACAATCTAGGTGAGATGCATACTACACCCACCCACCCACACTACACCCACACACACTACACACACACAAACACCAACCCACACCACACACACACACACACAAACACCAACCCACACTACACCCACCCACACACACTACACACACCCACACACAAACACCAACCCACACTACACCTACCCATCCACACACCCACCCACACAACCACCTCACAATAAAATAAAATAACCATGGACAATGTAAAGTCCCATTATATACTGTCCTAATGTAGGCCTAAATTTCTAAACAGTAAAAACCATTGTGATATAGAATCGCTGCTTCCATTCGGACACACGTACGGCCTCGCGGGACCACTTTATACACTGCGCATGTGTCAAGCTCCGCCTGCGTCGCCCACGTCGCCCACCCCTGGCATTCCTTGTGATCGAATTTCCCCGCCGCTTTTCCCCTCGTTTCGCTGTGGGAGAGTGAATAGAAAAAGATGGCGGACGCATTTTCTGACAGCAGCGCGGAGGAAAGCCCTGAACCCCATGCTTCCGGAGCAAGGAAGAGGTTTAAGGGCACAAACATGACATTTTAAGAGATGGTGAATATATTGAGAAGGGAGGATTATGATGGGAAAAATGGCCCCTATCCCAAACCCAATATCCGAAAGGATAGAATCGTGTCGACAGTCGTGAGCACTTTGGAGAAGAAATTTGGTGTCCGAAGAGCCAAAGATCAACTCCGAAAACGCTGGTCCGATATAAAATCCAGGGAGCCGGATCAATACAGGAGAATAAAAAAGGCGCTCAAAAAAAGTGAGTACTTTGCGCTTATCTTGACGTTCGTACCTAATCGCTCGTGCAGGGACAGTTCTAAGCACCAGAAACATGCGCCCCTTCACAGGCATACTATAGACACCCCCCAGCTACAAAATTTTAAAGGAATATTACACTTTTATTGTTTCACTTTAATCATTATTAAAATCACTGCTCCTGAAAAAACGGCAGTTTTTAAAACTTTTTTTTGCATTGATACATGTCCCCTGGGGCAGGACTTAGGTCCCCAAACACTTTTTAGGACAGTAACTTGCAGAATCTTTTCTCTCTGTCAAATCTTTTTTCTCTGTCGAATATTTTCTCTATATAATCTTGGACTAATAGAGGTAAGGTTAGGCACATTCGACCACAGGTTCTATAGACACAGATTGTTATTGTCAGAGTCACATCGAATCTCCTATTCTATATCGAACTGTTGTAACAAGGAAAACAAAAATAAAGCATTTATTTATGTCGGATCTTTCATTTTCCGGATTCTGTGCTTTCGTTATCGTTTGTCAAAACGAAAATGAAAATACCTGAAATTCGGACGAAAATGCATTCGGACGAAAACGAATGCACATGTCTATTGGCGATCATTTTAGCCCTGAAAGAATGGAGACATCTCCTTGAAGGTACCACTGTGCCCATTCTTATTCTTACTGACCATAACAATCTTACATTCTTGTCTGAGGCTAAGCAACTCTCTCCCAGAAGGGCACGAGGGGCTCTTTTCTTATCTAGCTTTAATTACATTGTCTCAATCTTACCCCGGTACTAAGAATGTAAGGGCTGATGCCTTGTCACGAAAATTTTTCTCCACTTCCAAGTCGGAGTCGGTTCCAGTTCCTATGATTCCTCCTGATTGTATCTTGGCTATGGTTCGCACCAGTCTTACTTCTCCTTTAGGTGACAAAATTCTTGCTGCTAAGGTCCATGCTCCTCCTGATAAACCTTGTGACCACTGCTTTGTCCCAGAGAGTCTCCGTACTGCAGTGCTCCAGACTTACCATTCTCCCAAGGCAGCTGGCCATCCTTGGAAGAATCAACTCATTTGGGCCATCATCCCAACAATTCTGGTGGCCTAGTCTACGGGCTGATGTTACTGCCTTCGTAGCTTCCTGTCCTGTGTGTGCTCAGAGTAAGACTCCACGACACCTTCCAGTGGGCCTCCTACAACCCATACCCAATGGAGAGAGGCCCTGGACCTGTCTATGGATTTCATTGTGGAATTGCCCAACTCCCAAAGCAACACTGTTATCCTGATGGTGGTTAACCGGTTCTCAAAGATGTGTCATTGTATTCCACTTAAGAAGTTGCCCACCTCTAAGGAACTGGCTTCCATTTTTGCTCGGGAGATCTTTCGCTTACATGGGCTACCCAAGGTGATTGTCTCTGATAGGGGCAGTCAGTTTGTCTCCCGGTTCTGGCGAGCCTTTTGTGCACAGTTGGGAATCCAGCTTGCGTTCTCTTCTGCGTATCACCCGCAGTCTAATGGGGCCACAGAACGAGCCAATCAGTCCGTGGAGCAATTGCTACGTTGCTATATTTCTGACCATCATAACAACTGGTCTGACCTATTACCTTGGGCAGAGTTTGCTCACAACAGTGCCTTGAATTCTGCCTCCTGATTGTCTCCATTTATGACGAATTATGGTTTCCAACTTTCCATGTTGCCTGACTCGTTTGTTCCGCAGAGTATTCCTGTATTAGAGGAGCATCTCCATGGTCTTCGTTCGACTTGGGTACAAGTCCAGGAGGCTTTGTGTCATGCTAATGATAGGTACAGACTCCATGCTGACCACAGATGCCTGCCTGTGCCTTCCTACCAGGTTGGGGACAGGGTCTGGCTGTCATCTCACAACCTCCGGCTTCGTGTTCCCTCACTGAAGTTTGCACCTCAGTTAATTGGGCCTTTCCGTATCCTTCGCAGGATTAACAGTTTCTTTCGCGTTGGACCTTCCTCCTAGTATGTGCATCTCAAATGTGTTTCATGTTTCCTTATTGAAACCGTTGGTCTGTAACAGATTTACCACCTCGGTGCCACGTCCTCACCCTATTCAGATTTAGAACCATGAGGAGTATGAGATACAATCCATTGTTGACTCCCGTAGGTTCCGTGGGTGCATACAGTAGTGCATTGAAAGGGGTACGGTCCGGAGGAACACTCCTGGGTTTCATCCTCTGACGTACATGCCCCTGTCCTCCTCCGTGAGTTCCATAGACGGTTTCCTCTCAAGCCCGGTGGCCCTCCGAGGGAGAGGGGTCATTGAGGGGGGTACTGTCAGGGCTGGCTTAGCCCTTCCTCCTCTGGGCTGGCCGCTCAGCTGTTGGCTAATTGCCAGCTCTCTTCTCTTTCCACAGTTACCAGCTGTTCCCGATGATGCTCGTCTGACCTGCCTATTTAAAGCCTTCCAGCTCACTCTTTCCTTTGCCTTTGCGTGGTCACATCACAAGGAACCATCTCCTGCTGTTTCGAAGACTGGCTTGCTGACATCCCTCCTGGCTTCTTATCCTGCTTGCGGTTGCTCTCCTTGGATACCTGACTTCTGGCCTGACTGATTACCCGATCAGGTTAATGAACTTCGGACTGGCTTATTACACAATCTGGCTACTGGACTCTAGCTATGCTTGACTATGCTTTTTTCTATTTACCTTTTATTTTTATTAATAAACAAGTGTGATTTGATTGCACTTCTGTCTCAGTCTGTTTCATGGTTTCTGACAACTCCCCACAGGTTAATTTCCCCAATGTACTCCCCACAGTGTAATCCCTCTAGCGTAAATCATCCCCTCCCCCCAGTTTAAATCCCCCCAGTGTACTCCCCTTTTTTTTTAAATTGTGTTTTTTATTGAAAAAAAATTTCCATACATACAAAAACATGATTGAAAACAGTCAAGTTTTGTATACAACATATATCATATCTGAAAAAATTGTATCAAAACAGTCACAGTGCTATCAACATAAGGAAAATCTAGACTTTAGCTATATAGGTCAGGGAAGATGAGCTAATGAAGAGGACAAGATAAAAGAAAAGCAAAACAATAAAAATAGGACAAATGAACATCAGGAAAACAAATTGAAACCCAATGAGTGGGCATTTCTAAACAATATATTTTAAGTCATGGATAAGCAAAATGTTACTCATTGGGTAAAATGTCAGTGTGAACCCCAGGGCACCCAACCAAAGAACGAAGTCACCCCATAAGGTCTCATCTATTAATAAAAAAAATCAAAAGGGGTGTTAGGGGGAGGAGGGAGGGAGGAAAAGGCAACATGGAATCATCAAGGTTATGAGCTAATAAACCATTGAAGAAAAACATTAGAAACCGTGGTCAGGGAAGTGGCACGTCAGCGGGGGATAGGGAACTAATACCAGGGTTAAGGTCTGAATGATCCCATAAATCCCAGATTTTTGAAAATTGCAGGAGGGTATCATGCACTATTGCAGTGAGGCTTTCCATTCTACAGATCTGCTCCAACATTTGTAAGACCTGTGAGAGAGAAGGCTGGGGGGGGGGGGGGGGGAAGCCACCGCAAGGGTATAGCAGTTTTGTAGCAATCAGAATAAAGGTGTCAATTTTTGGGCATACTTGGAGAGGCCAGAGATTAGCACATCCAACAAAAAGTGGACCGGATCCAATGGGAGGGAGACACTAAACAAGTCCTGTATAAAAGTCAGAATGGACATCCAAAATGGGTGGATCAGGGGACAGTCCCAAAACATGTGGAAATGAGAACCAATGTCTCCCCTGCATCTCCAACACACCCGAGGAGTCTTGGGATCGTATCTATGCAAAATTTCAGGGGTTCTATACCAGAAAAATAATATTTTATAAGCCGTCTCCTTTTTTTCCACACATTGTGATTTGTGATTTGGAAACAGCCTCCCAAATCTTCTACCATTGAGGGAGAGGGATGGGGCGATTCACTAACTGGGACCATTATTGCATGTAAGAATGGGACGTGTCCATGATAGAGGTTGCGTTCTGTAAAAACCTGTAGATGTCAGTAATGAGATGAGTCTGGTATGGTCCTTGAGCACATAGGAGTCCAAACAGGGTAGGTTTATCTAGGACCAGAGTAGAGGATTTAGAGCAAAGTAGTGTTTAATTTGAAGGAAGGAGTAGAATAGTTGGGGATCTGATATTTCTATTGCAATTCATCAAAGGGGATGCGAGAGAGAACGGACAGGAACATTTCTTCCATATGGAAAGGGAGAATAACATTGGGCTGATGCATATATTTCTAAGTTGGCTTATGGAGGAGTTTAGATCTGCCCAGATCATGGCACAGGGATGTACCGGTCTAGTGATGCTCATTTAAATCTCTGCCCATATACTGGGTGCCATGCTGGAGGACCAAGTGATAATTGTTTTAAGATGTGTGGCAAAATAATATTTAATAAGATCTGGGGCTCCCAACCCACTCTGGGACTTGGGGGCAAACATTACTGAGCTTGCAATCCTGTGTGCTTTATATATTGTATAGTGAAGTTAAAGAGGGATTCCGCCAAAAAAAATATATTAAAAGCCAGCAGCTATCAATACTACAGCTGCTGACTTTTAATAAATGGACACTTACCTGTCCCGGGTTCCAGCGATGCCGGCAGCCGAGGCCGATCGACCGCTCGGGCCTCGGCTGCTGCCGCCGCCATTCTAGGTGAGGGAATCAGGAAGTGAAGCGAATCGGCTTCACTTCCCAGTTCCCTACTGCGCATGCGCGAGCCGCACCGCGCAATAGGAAATCTCCGCGCTGTCACTGGGACCCGTGTGTGTCCCAGCAGACAGCGCGGCAGGGCAGGAAATGGCGTAGACTCCCGTGGGAGTCTATGCCCGGAAGTGGGTGAAAATACCTGTCTTTGACAGGTATCTCCACCCCCCTCCCCCCTGAAAGGTGTCAATTGTGACACCGGAGGGGGGGGGGGGGGTTCCGATCAGCGGAGGTTCCACTTTAGGGTGGAATCCCGCTTTAAGAAATGCTCTCTGCATGGCTTTAAGTTTTGACATGGGAATGAAAATTGGGAGGGTGTCAAATAGGTAAAGGAGTCTTGGCATTACAGACATCTTCAGGACATTGATGCGGCCCAAGAGAGAAATGGGATAAACATCCCATTGTTGCAAGAGCCGATCAATGTCCCGAAAGAGCGGCGGGTAGTTAACATTTCAACCGAAATTCGAAAATATTTCTACTGGATTTGAAATTATTTCAACCGCATTCTAAACTATTTCAACTGCATTCGAAACTATTTCAACCGGATTCGAAAATATTTTGCAACCCGACTTTGGGGCCACGTATCTCGGGGTCACTTGTTGCTAGTGCTAGTTCTATTGTGTTTGCATACCAAATTTGGGATTTCTAGCTACAAGTGGCCCCAAGATATGTGGCCCCAAATTCGGGTCACAAAATGTCATTCTCTGCTGCAGAAAAGTGGTTGACATTTTGTGACCCGACTTTGGGGCCACGTATATATTCTATTCTGTTCCGTTCCATCGTTTTTCTAGTCTATTTTCTATTTTATTATAATCTTTTCTATCCAAATTTAAAATTAATTAATTAAAAAATTTGAATTCATATTATTCGAAATTCTAATTTATTCTATTCGAAATTCCAATTTCAGAAGATGGATGCATATTCTTTCTATTTTATTCTATTAAATTCTATTTTTTTTCTATTCTGTTCTAATCTTTTCTATTTGAATTTGAAATTTTGGAAGATGGTTAGTTACTTATATATATCTGTCACATCAACTTCATATACTTGCAGTGTACCAGTGCAAAAAAACACACATCTTATTTCATTTATATTTATCCCATCAATGAAGTTGCCTGATTGAAGAAGTCACGGATGTCGATCGCAAGGCAAGTACATATGCTGTATGTCATTGTCCACTTGCCACGTCACCTTTCTCGAAACCCCAAATTTGGTATGCAAACACAGTACTACAACATCTCCAAATTTGGGGTTTCTAGAACCAAGTGACCCCGAGATATGGGGCCCCAAATTCGGGTCGCAAAATGTCATTCTCTGCTGCAGAAAAGTACTTGACATATTGCCCATATCTCGGGTCACTTGGTGCTAGGAACCCCAGAACTTGTGGCAGGTGACGTGGCAAGTTGGCAATCCACAACTTGGTCACGTGGCACCCATTTCCGGTCACGCGGCACTCGTGGTAGGTCATGTGGCACTCTTGGTAGGTCACGTGGCACTCATGGCTGGTCACGTGGCACTCGTGGCAGGTGTCGTGGCAAGTGGACAATACACAACTTGTGGCAGGTGATGTGGCAAGTGGACAATACACAACTTGTGGCAGGTGACGTGGCAAGTGGACAATGACATACAGCATATGTACTTGCCTTGCGATCGACATCCGTGACTTCTTCAATCAGGCAACTTCATTGATGCGATAAATATAAATGAAATAAGATGTGTGTTTTTTTGCACTGGTACACTGCAAGTATATGAAGTTGATGTGACAGATATATATAAGTAACTAACCATCTTCCAAAATTTCAAATTCAAATAGAAAAGATTAGAACAGAATAGAAAAAAAATTGAATTTAATAGAATAAAATAGAAAGAATATGCATCCATCTTCTGAAATTCGAATTTCGAATAGAATAAATTAGAATTTCGAATAATATGAATTCAAATTTTTTAATTAATTAATTTTAAATTTGGATAGAAAAGATTATAATAAAATAGAAAATAGACTAGAAAAATGATGGAACAGAACAGAATAGAATATATTATATTTTATTCTGTTCTATTGTTTTTCTAGTCTATTATTTTATATTCTATTAAAATCTTTTCTATTAAAATCAAAATCATTATATACTAAATTTCTAATTTCAGAAGATGGTTATATATATATATATATATATATATATATATATATATATATATATATATATATATATATATATATATATATATATATATATATATATATATATATATATATATACACACTTCTTTCCGACATTCAAATTTCGTATAGAATGAATTCGAATTTGAATAGAAAAGATTAGACTGGAAATAGAGAATAAACTAGAAAATCAATAGAACAGAATAGAATATATTATATTTTAATCTATTCTTTTTTCTTGTTTTTCTAGTCTATTTTTTATATTCTATTAAAATTGAAATCATGGACTTCCAGTTCCGGTGCCTGCATGGAGAGGAGGTAAGCAGAGAGCGCTCCCGCTGCACCCCTCTCAAATACACAACTTAAAGCTGTCACACGATTGCAGGGGTTCCTCCTCCCTCACCCGAGGACCGGCCGCAACACCGATGGATTGGTTTGTGGAAAGATCCCACAGCCGATCGGTCTCTGAAAGCGTGCAACCCCCCCCGCAGAACCAGCGGCGCCCATGGCAAACATAGTGCCCGCCCTCAGCCCCGGAATCACGCTGCCTCCAGGATCTGAGGCATCGCTGGGAGACTCTACATCCCCGGCGGGAATAGCGCAAGTGGTGGTGGCTTTACTTACGCCTACCCTCTAGGCAATTATTGACGCAGCGGTCCATAGAGCCATTGAACTACTCCATAAGGAGATACAGGGCCAGGCACAATGCCTAACACAGGCGGAGGAGAGGATCTCCCTTCTTGAGGATGACGCCTCAGCTCAATCAGCGGCCATTGCACCTATCCATGTCACTAACAGGGACATATGGGACAAACACCAAGATATGGAGAACCGGACAAGGAGAAACAACCTAAGATTCTTTGGACTGCCTGAGTCTGTCCCTGCCACCCAACTCATGGAAATATGTGCCAAACATATTCCTTGGCAACTGGGAATACCCACTCAGTGCAGGGTGGAACGGCACATAGGATGGGACAACAATTGGAGCACAGTGCGAAACCAAGGGCTGTTATAGTCAAATACCTAAACTACACAGATAAAAATGCTATCCTCCAGAAATTCTGCAGCCAAAGAACCCTATCCTATGAGGGAGCGGATCTGTTGCTGTTTGCTGATTATTTATTTAATGGAGGTCATGAAGCAGCGCAAAGCATTCGCAACGGTGTGCTCAACTTTATTCAAAACCAAGTTAAGTTCACATTTACATCTCCAGCAGAAGCTGAACAATACGTCAACAACCCATCGGAAATGGATACCACCCAGAATAGCCGAAGCGACTACTCTCCATCCAGGGGTGGCCAGTACCCCCTGAACGCTCTACGCAACCAATCCACCCCAGAAAAGCCACCATACAAGCACAGCAGATCGCACAGACCACACAACCGCACTGGGATTCACTGAGCGATGGTAAAGAAATATCTGATATATTCCAGTATCTTGGTGTGGTAACATAAAACCGCTATTTGCGGATGTTAATAGGTTACCTATCTCCCAGCAGGGGTTAACCTGATGATTATCTTATTTTATTGATGTTTTTATAGTTTGTTTTCCCATATCTCTTTAGCAACGAGAGTTACTAGACCACCATCCTAATTTAGTTGCTATGGTTCCGTTTGCAATTTAACTAGTAAACATTATAGAGGACATACACAGGTGAATTCTATTTACTTTGCGTGGGAGCGGATATAGTTCATAGTCTGGCCGGTTCACTGTTCTCACCCCCTTCTCCTTCCCACTAATATTACCGGACATGTAGGGAGGTGACTTTGTGCCCACTACTTTTCACATTGGTACTCCTATCACTTCCTGTCATTTTCTTTCTCATCTATCACATCCATTTGTCCCCTCCCTGTCCCCTCCCTGTTCCTTCCTCCCCCTCACCCCCCCCCCCTTTTTTTTTCTTTCTCTCTTCCCACCCCCTCCCCCCCATTCATCCTTGTCAAACCCCTCGCCCCTTTTTTTGCTTCCCCCGCGGTTGCTGTGACTGCCATAATTAGAGGGCCTGGTGTCAAGCGGAAAAGCTATCTGGGAAAAGCTGACCATGCGGAAAAAAGTGAAGCCATTAAGGTTTTTCTTTCTGATCCCTTACCTATGTATAACCTTCCTAACCTTTATCTGTTTATTTGATTTATTCGATTTTTTAGGTTTGTTTGATTTTTTAGGTTTGCTCGAACTAGTAATTTGGCTCATTTATGAAATATCAGAGGTGTTAGGCGCTCGTCTTCTCAGTAATATCAGTCACCCCTGGTTGCCTAGGCTAGGATGGAGGAGCGGAGGTCCCGATCACCGGTGGACAGACACCACACATACACGATTGTACGTGAACAATGACTGCGAAATTTATTAACTCACACATAGTCTTTTATGCAGTACAAGAAAAAGACCCTGCCCCGTAGAGGTCATTACACATAAACATACGTCAGCATTATACTTCCTCAAGCAATAGTCGTTGTTAAGAAATATAGACCAAAAGTTAGTAAATTTGTCCTAGCTCGTTATGCTTGCGCATCAGTATCTGCTGACTGACCCCAAATATGTCAAGAGTTCAGCAAAACCATTCTCAACCAGTATTACCTCACCATGCGGTTGGTGTCACAAGTTGAAACAGACAGTTGACTTACCAACAGCTGTTTCCGCAGATGTTAGTATAGAAACTTGAGACAGACCTTCTGGTCAGACTTGAGTAACATCTTCTTTTTGTCACGCTACTAATAGTTTGTCACGTACACATAGCCCAGGCTTTGTTACTCATAAAATAAAAGTAAAGCATAAATAAAAAGGTACCCCATACCTTATAATCCTCCCTTTGGCCATTCTGTACTATACAGAATGGTCAAAACCTAATCAAGGTTCATGTTCCTGATTCTCATACCAAATATTTGAACTATTGGGAATGGCGGTTAACTTCAGGGTCTCCTGATTTGATACAGTCCCCTTAGCAGAACAAAGACATCTTACAATTCTATAGCAAGCGTATAAAAATAAAATAAAAAGCAATATGATCACAATAGTCATGGCTGTGTTTTTTAACCAAGAGGTTATATTTCCAAGACTAAAATTGGCTAGTGGGTCCCATGTTATTGCAATATTCCTAGCCTCATCTTGGAGTTTATTTACTTCTTTTCTGTGTTGTGCAATTATATCATAGTAATCAGGTATTTCAATGCTAGTATTATGAATCCAGGTACAGCACTCATAGTCTTCCGTAATTTCACAAAGCCCTGTGAGTGCTGCACTCATACTTTCTATGGCCAGTTCATGTAGTTCTAGCTGTTTCCTTATTGCCCTAGTTTCTATGTTTAATTTAGTGATATCGTCGGAATTCTTTTCCAAGATCTCATCAATAATTCCAGTATAATTATTCAGTCTCTTCATTAAATCTATTCCCCATCCTGTCCAGGATGGGAACCAGGCCCATGCCATATCTTTTTCTAGGAATATCTTTCTCTTATTACGATGTTTAAGGGGATATCTGGGATGAACACTGGCTTCAAGAAGGTGACTCCCTTCTTTATCCCCCAGCACACCCATAATGGGGGCTAGTGCTGCGAGATAACACCATCCCTGGGGTTTTGTGGGGATCCAAGGGTGACAAAGCTTCCCACAACAGATATAAGTATTATTCCCCAAGGCTATGGGGCGCTTGAGGAACACTTTATACAATTTGTCGGAATAGCCAGAAAATGTAAGAGTTGATAAGAGTTGAGCCATAGGGGAAGTGGTGCTGGTATTTAAGAATTGGTATAATGTGGTGTTTAAGGTGGTGTCTTGAGTTCTATAAAAGGTCTCGTTTAATGCTGTCATTGAAATATTAAGCTTTGATTGCTTACAAATTTCGGCTCCCTTGGTAGTATTTCCCAACCTAAAACACCAATCTGGATAATGGCTTCTACCTATGATCTGAAAAGTGAGGGTTTTGTTAGAAGCTTTTCTTGTAACATCGGTAAGAACTATTGGGGGTGTGCCATTAAGGAGAAGGGTGAAATTTAAAGGTATGGCCATCAAAGGAATCCTAGCAGTACTAGGGTGAAGCTTACTACATATCCAGCATTTATCAAAACCTGATTTTTGGGCATAACTGTATTTAAATTTTAATAACAACATTTTATCAGTAAACTCTTGGGGAGGTTCACTTCTTTTGTGTCTAACAGCGGGTGTGTTATTTGTCTTGGGGGAGGGAGTCCCACAAATCCCTTTTAATGGTCCCAAATCTTCTGGGTGGTATATACAGTTAGCTATCAACCAAGTTGGTAGGAACACCACTAGGGCAGTACAGCATAAGAGGCACAAGGCCTTCATGGACATTGACAGGGGAATCATTGTGTTCGGTTATCTAAGGTCTTGTCCTTCTTCGTCGTTTCCTGTCGGGGTGTCCAGCTCCGTTTTGTCTTTTTGGAAGGGATCAGAGTCTGTCAGAGATATTTGTTCTATCCCTTTTTGGGCTTCTCGCAACTTCTGATCCAAGGTAAGTTGGAGCTGTTCTTGGGTTTGAGGGAGTAAGGATGCACTTTCTTCGAACAAGCTGTCTTCCTCCCGGGCTGATGAGATAGGGACAAGGCGGTTGGGTGTTGACGTCTCGGTTGGAGGGTCCGGAGTCGGGGGAGGCTGCGGGCACCTTTTAAGATGACTGGCATGGATCCAGGTGTTCCCCATATCCGTCAGTACTGCTGTTCTCGATACCTTTTCCACCCTCCATGGTCCTGAGAAAGCCGGTCCGATACTCTTTCTTTGTGCTAATTGTTTGATCAGCACTTTGTCTCCAGGGATAAAGGGGTGTGTTGGTTCTGTGGAAAGAGGGAAAAGTGACAGAAACTTGTTCGTTTATTTCGTGGAGCATACTTACCAGATTTTTCACGTACACTTCCTGTTGGGAATAAATGTTAATGTCAGAGTTAGGGTCTAATGGGGGTAATTCTATGTTTGCGGGGATTCCCATGAGGACCTCAAAGGGTGATAATTTTGTTCTAGCATGTGGTGTGGTCCTAATTTGGAACAATACAGCAGGCAGATGGTCAAGCCATCCTTTCAACGTGCCTCCTGTGGCCTTTTTTAGTTTATCTTTGATATTCCTATTCATTCTTTCCACTACTCCTGCACTTTGTGGGTGATAGGGGATGTGCAATTTCCATTGCAACCCCAAAAGTTTGGCTACAGTCTGGGTCACAGAGGAACTGAATGCGGGTCCTCTGTCTGACCAAATGGATGTAGGTATGCTGAACCTACAAATCCAGTGATTGAGCAAACACTTTGCTGCTATGTTGGCCGTCTCACCTGTGCAGGGGATCGCCTCAACCCATCCTGACCATTTATCCACGATAACGCAGAGGCATTTCAGATTGCCTTTCTGCTTGGGCATGTGAGTGAAATCTATTTGCAAATCCGTCAGGGGGCCCAAGGGTGGGGGTAGGTGACCATGCAAACCATGTCTCTTCCCCTGGACATTGTTTTGGGCACAGGTTAGACAACTCCTAGTCAGGAGCTTGACCCGTTTGTTCAGATTATTTGTACAAAAGGATTTCATATATATATTGATCAAAGGGGCAGCCCCTATATGTCCTGGACCATGGAGATATGAGAGTATAAGTACACAGTTTGTTTCGGGTATGCCCAGGATCTTCCCCTCTTTTGACCAAAGACCTTCAGGGTCTTTGGTCAATCCTTCCTTTGTCCAAAAATGGACATCATCTTCTGTGGCCATTGATTGCATCTGTGCTATGACAGTTTTAAAGTTAGGTGCTGCGAAATGTTCCTTGAAAAACATTGTTGTGGGGGCAGGTGGGTTAGGGGAAAAGGCAGCAGCTCTTTTAGCTTCTCTGTCAGCAAGAGCATTCCCTTTTGAAATACGACTGCTGTCAGAGGAGTGTGCCTTTACTTTAATTATGGCTACCTTTTTTGGAAGAAGAATGGCTTGGAGGAGCGCACTAATCTGTGTGGAGTTGGCAATTATTTTGTTGTCTGCTGTTTTAAAACCTCTATTGGCCCATATCACACCAAAATCATGCACCACTCCAAAAGCATATCTACTGTCTGTGTAGACGTTCACCTCTTTACCGGTGAATAGAATGCAGGCCCTAGTGAGGGCTTCTAACTCTGCTACCTGGGCTGAAGAAGGAGGTAATGATTTTGCCTCCAGTACGATGTCTGGTAGTTGAACAACTGCATAACCGGTTAAAAAGGTGGAGTCAGAGGGACGTGAGCAGCTACCGTCAACGAAAACATCCTCTGCACTTGAGATAGGGGTGTCAGTGAGATCCGGTCTGGGACTGGTAATAGCAGCAACCTTTTCCGAACAGTCATGTATAATGTCTGGGTCATGTGGTAAACGCAACATGGAATGCAAAAGGCGCACAGCTGGGTTGCTGGCAGGCACATATTTGAGTGTGAGGTTATCAGTGTTCATCAGTGTTATCTCATAACCACTAAGTCTTTGCGAGGTCATATGTTGGGTATTCATGTTCTGAATAAGATGCGTGACTGAATGAGTGGTATAGAGAGTCAATGGGTGACCTAGCACTAATTTGTTTGCATCTTGTACAGCCATTGCACAGGCAGCAAGATTTTGGAGACAGGATGGCATTCCCTGTACTTGGATGGGGAGTTTTTTTGATAGATATGAGACAGGGCGATACCCTGATCCATGTTGTTGTGTTAGCACGGCGGCAAAAGAGCTTCCTGAAACTACACAGTAAAGTTGAAAAGGTTTACCGTAGTTCACCAACCCTAGGGCGGGGGCACTTGACAGGCTGTATAGTAAAGCTTTAAAAGCTTTCAGTCTGTCTTCTGTCCAATCTATCAATTTGGGGGCGTTTGACCCAGTAGCCTCTCGTAGGATGCTATCGTAGTGAGAACAGTCGGGGATCCACTGGCGACAATATACAATTGCGCCTAGGAAAGAAAGAAGTGCTGCTTTGTCTTTTGGAGGACTGAGCCTGCAGGGCTGCGGCGCGTTTGGGTGACACCAGCCTTGTTCCTTCTCTAAGGATACAACCTAAGTATTCAACCTGGGATTGGCACCATTGCACCTTTTTCCTGGAGGCGAGGTGTCCAGCTCGGGCTAGGTGTCCCAACAGTGATGTTGAATCGACCGCACAATCTTCAGCAGTTCGACTGCACAGGAGCAAGTCGTCCACATACTGTATCAGTACCGACCCTCGCTCAGATGTCCAAGACTTGACAGTCTCATTGAGCACCATTGAGAAGGCGGCTGGGCTGTCTACATACCCTTGCGGTAAACGCGTCCAGGTTAGTTGGCCCCCGGCCCAGGAGAAGGCGTAGATTGGTTGCGCCTCCTCAGCAATAGGAACGCTAAAGAAAGCATTCGCTAGATCAATTACCGTATAACAGAGGGAGCCTGCCGGTATGCGTGAGAAAATAAATGTGATATCTGACACTAAGGGCGGGAGGTCTGCTCTGAGGTCTTGGACTAATCTCCACTCGCCACTGGCCTTCTTTACAGGGTAAATGGGTGTGTTCCAGGGGCTAATAATTGGTTTTAGGATACCTTTAGATATGTAATCATTGATCTGGGGGGAAATGCCTTGGGTTTTTTCGGGGGGCAAGGGGTATTGTTTGTGATATTGTGTCTCTGCATCAGGGCGCATCTGTGGGGAGTAAGGTGTACAGTTGATGAAACCCACGCTCCCCTTATTTTCTGCCCAGATGGCATGTGTTTCAAGGGGGGCGGGTAAGATCATGAAGAAGCCTCTGTGTGTATGTCGTTTCGGGGCATGCAAGTCACAAAGTGGGGAGCTGGCTGTGAGGGAACCTTTCTTGTCAAATTTTATCGTAATGTTAAGTTTGGACAGTAGATCCCTGCCCATGAGAGACACGGGACAGGAGGGCAAGATTGCAAAACTCTGGGTGCATAGTTCTTGTCCTTCTGGAGTGGCTACAGATAACGGTGGTGTGATGGGGTGGGTGACAGATGTCCCATTTATACCAATAGAGTTTCCCTCAGTACATTGTGGTGTGTCAAAAATAACATCATTCACTGAACTGAATGTGGCCCCGGAATCCAGTAGAAAACACACTAGGTGATTGTCTACTCGCAATACAACTTGAGGAAGGCTTTTCCATGAGGGGTTGTAACACACTAGGCCGAGGGAAGGGACATACTCTAGGCATCCCTATTGGGGTGATTGTTGTTGGCGAGATGGCCATTGCATGGGAATTCTTGGTGCATTTTGAGGAGGAGAGGGGTTTGAGTTTTTATATCGGGCGAATGTTTGAGGCTGCATGGCAGGTGACTGGGGGTAATAGGGTGGTGTTTGATGAGAGCCCTGGTTTAGTGGGTAATGGGGACGTGTGAAACGATTTTGGGGATTAAATCCCTTTCCCCTACCTCTCCTTTGTCCTGTCCTATAAGGGCATTGAGATTTCCAATGACCCTGTTCTCCACAGTTATAACACCCTTGGTCAGGCGGGTAGGGCTGCATGACCATTAATTGTGGGGGTGGCTTTGGGTCGAGTACTGGAGTCTGGGTCTGAGCGAGAGAGGGGAATATGCCCCCCTTTTGATCAAACACCCCTGATGTTTCTCTAGATCTGGTATCCTTCATGAAGGCATCTGGTGTTTGCTCGGCCCATTTTGGGTTGGTAAATTTAAGAAGCTGGGTGACCTTTGGGTCCCCTCCAGACATGATAGTAGTGGTAAATCTTTGCGATGTAGCACCATCTACTGCCTTTCCAGAGGCTATAAACCCTTGTACAGAAGTCAAAGAATTTCTCTTTGGGTAGTTGTTTGGCCAAAATAAGCTCTTGTAGAGCCGATGACCCTTTATATAGGGTGGACCAATGATTTCCCATTCCTTTCCAGAAGGACACCCAATCCTGTTTTCCATGAATATGTGCTGCCCACAAATCGTCTGTGGGTTGATCCTCTGGGCTGTCGGGGTCTACTATACTCAATATTCCTTTGATGTCGTCTTTATCTAGATTAGTACCCGCACTATATTTTGCAAGAAAATTACCCGCCTCCCTTGGGTTCTTCTTCGGGTTGGGGCATAATTCTTTAATTTTGGACAGCGTTCCTAAAGGCAAAGGAAGGTGTATCTCAGTGTTACCTATTTGCATCAGGGGAAGTTTTAGGGAGGGGGCACTTGCTTCCCCCTCTTTTTCTTCTTCGCTTTCTGTAGCTGGAGGTTGTATTTCCATACTAGTGCCTGTTTGGGGAACTGCATCCGGCTTCTCTACTTTAGAGGGTTTTAGTTTGGTTTGACTACGAGTGGTTGTGGAGGGCTCGGTAATGATCTGCTCTTGTGCTTTTTTCAATGCCCTCTCCCTTCTTTCTAATTCCTTCTGATACTTTTCTAATTCCATCCTTTGCTTTTCCCACTTATCTTCTGCTTCCCTTTGCTTTAACATAAAGTCCTCCATTTTCTGCTCAAGATCCTTCTCCTCGGGGGTCAACTTTCTTATCCTTTGCTCTTCTAGTATCCGCTCGACTACTTTCCTTTGCTCTTCCTTTTTATCCCTACTTTCTTCTTCCCATCTGGCTATTTGTCCTTCGTCAGCAGCCCCATATACTATTGTAGCAAGCACCGAGGGGTCTAAAGAGGGATATAATTGTAAGACGGGGCCTGGTGGGCCTCCTGGGTTTTTGACAGTGACATAGGGTGGTGGTAGCTCGCACATTGGGACCGACTGGACTCGTGGAGGGGGTGTGGGAGGAGGTGCATTGGGGCTTTGCTGTTTGTTGCCAGGATTTGTTTTGACAACATATTTCTTTCTATACTTGGAAAGACATTTGCTCCAGATACGGTAGCAATCTTTCATGTATTGAGGGTTATCCCATTTCCCAGGGGGATATGAGTGTTTGTGGGCCTGGCAGACCTTGCTTACTTCCTGCCAAACATCCTCTGAGCAGGATCCTTGCGGTCCCGGATCGTGGATACCTAGCTGTTGACACCTCTCCCGGACCTGTGTCCAAAAAGGCTGTACTTGTGTATCTGGTAAATGGTTTTTAATAAAATCATAAGGGGATGGAATAATTCTTATACTCTATATACTTACACGTGTACCTAGAGAAAAACAGGCATATTCTTTATTATACTTTAAGGCATAAAACAACCATATTGCAATACATTTATCAGTTTATAGTGCACTTTTTTCTAAATTTTCTAGATGGGCGTCCACTCCACCAATCCCTTTGTCACGGGCGTAATCTGCTACCTCCCGTGTCTAAAATACTACCACCAATAGTTTTAAGTCAGACCAACCTAGTCGGACTCCCCTAAACTTATAAATTCCTTGCGAGCCCCTTTAACCTCCCGAGGGACCAACCTAGTCCGTCGCGAAGGCACAGTTATTTCTTTTAAATTAAACTAAGTTCATGGCGACCATCTGGACAGAGTAAGTATTCACACCATTCACCTTTTAGGCAAAAAGGAGTAAAGTGACTTACCTGCCGCAAGATGACCCCACTTCTGGTACCAAAACTGTTAGGCGCTCGTCTTCTCAGTAATATCAGTCACCCCTGGTTGCCTAGGCTAGGATGGAGGAGCGGAGGTCCCGATCACCGGTGGACAGACACCACACATACACGATTGTACGTGAACAATGACTGCGAAATTTATTAACTCACACATAGTCTTTTATGCAGTACAAGAAAAAGACCCTGCCCCGTAGAGGTCATTACACATAAACATACGTCAGCATTATACTTCCTCAAGCAATAGTCGTTGTTAAGAAATATAGACCAAAAGTTAGTAAATTTGTCCTAGCTCGTTATGCTTGCGCATCAGTATCTGCTGACTGACCCCAAATATGTCAAGAGTTCAGCAAAACCATTCTCAACCAGTATTACCTCACCATGCGGTTGGTGTCACAAGTTGAAACAGACAGTTGACTTACCAACAGCTGTTTCCGCAGATGTTAGTATAGAAACTTGAGACAGACCTTCTGGTCAGACTTGAGTAACATCTTCTTTTTGTCACGCTACTAATAGTTTGTCACGTACACATAGCCCAGGCTTTGTTACTCATAAAATAAAAGTAAAGCATAAATAAAAAGGTACCCCATACCTTATAAGAGGCGTCTCGACCTGTATACACTCCATATCGCATGCCCCCAATTCACCTGACAGCGCCTATTTCCAAGACTTGCTGTCATGGATCTCACAGGTGCTGGAATCGCTCCATTTAGTTGGAGGGGATTTCAATACAGTTATGAACATACACGAAAACCATACACCCGCAGACCAATCACGGACCCAAAAACCTCCACCTTCAACTCAATCTGAGACACCACTCTCCCGAGCTATCTCAGCTATAAAGTTTACTGACATTTGGCGACTGACACACCCGACGGATCGAGAATTCACTTTTTTTTCACCCCCCCCCCCCCCCACAACTCTTTTTTGCACATCGACAATTTTTCTGTATCCCAAACTCTAATAAGGTCAATCAGGGAATCTGTAATTAAGGAGATGGTCATCTCGGACCACAGCCCTATACTCATACAAATTGTTCATGACAAGCACTCGATGGCCCCTCCCATATGGCGTTTCCCTTCGTACCTGGCCAAAAATGAGGATTTTAAACATATAATACAGCTCTCATGGGAAGAATACAAATCCGCGAATGAACAGCATCTCAATGACCCTAATCTGTTCTGGGAAGTGGGCAAGGCTTTTCTGAGGGGGAAAATCCTAGAATACTCATCTGAATTCAGAAAACACTCTGACCAAAAATATGCCCTAGCCAGTGAGCAATTACGCGTTGCACACTCTACATTGACACATAGTCGCACCCAGGATAATATTAAGGCTTGGCGACTCGCCAAACAAAATTTACATTTCTGGCCAGAACAACAAGAGCTTACCAAGTCCTCTTACTTTTCACTCCAATTGCACAAATATGGCAATAAGGCAGGTAAACTTATGTCTCGCTTAATTAGAGGTACTAGGACACCCACATATATTCCAACATTAAGACACAAGGACGGTCATTTAGCTTCCTCCCTGACCGAGATCGACAAAATTTTGACTGATTATTATACATCACTATATACTGAAGACACGACTAATCCTAGTCTCTCAGAATCCCTTCTGTGAAAAGTTTGCAACGCGTTTAGCCACATTATTACTTTCATTACTCCATGAAGCCCAATCGGGATTTGTACCGGAGTGGTCTGCTACACTCAATATTTGCAAAGTACTAGTAGCCTTGGAACATGCTAAAGCAAACCCTGATCAAGATATAGCCATTCTATCATTAGACGCCGAGAAGGCTTTTGACAACATAAGCTTTTCATGGTTGTTCAAGGTCCTAGCTCACTTCGGGTTCACAGGTCCATTTACCACATTTTTAAGCCAAATGTATGAATCCCAAACTGCACGCTTGTCAACGCCAGATTTCATCTCTGCACCGATACCTTTACAGAAGGGAACTAGGCAGGGGTGTCCCCTATCACCCCTATTATTTAACCTAGCGATTGAACCTCTATCTAGGATTCTTAACTCCCCAGAAGGAATTAGCGGTATCAAGATTAACAACCAAATACTACGATCAGCCCTATTCGCTGATGATATATTACTGTTCTCATCAAACCCCCCAACCGACCTGACTAATCTGCAGACTATCTTAGCGACCTTCCGACTCTGTTCAGGATTTAGAGTTAATTATGACAAGAGTGAGATCCTAGCTTTGACGCCCCGCCTAGCCACTAAATGGAACACATCCACACAATTCGCACTCGCGACTCATTATATCACATACTTAGGAGTTCACATAGGTCGAGATCCCTCCACTGTGTATACCTTGAATACTCCATCCGATAATCTCCAAAATTGTAAAGGACTTGGAGGCGTGGGCAGCCCTCCCCTATCCCAATTTGGGAGATGCCACTTATTTAAGATGGTGTCTTTTGCGAAACTGTTATATCCAATGCAGACTATACCACTCCTTTTGAAACATATTGACATAAAAAAATTACACGCTGCCCTGACCACCTTTCTGTGGTCAGGCAAAAATCCACAATTGGCTCTGCAGAAGCTTTGTTTACCAAAATTGGAGGGGAGGGGGGGCAGGGCTGCCCAACATTGACTTTTATAATATATCGTGTTTACTTAGACAGGGATTAGACTGGTTATCTGGAAATTCTCGCTACTCTAACTGTAACTTAGAGGAAGCCTTAGTACACCCATACACCCTTTCAGCCATCTTACATGCCTCCATCAAGAGACTTCCTATTCATCTCAAATACAATGTACTTATCAAAGAAACACTAATTGCTTGGAGAGAAACAAGGAGACTATTGGGATTACCCTTGAGCATCTCAGGACATTTGACTATTCAAGGGAATCCCATGTTCATCCCCTCTACCACATACACAGCTTTTAAGACTTGGGAGTCACATGGACTTAAGGATATTGGCTCGTGGTATAGGAATAGCCAGGGCCAATTCAAATCCTTTTAGGAACTGGCACAGGAATTCTCCTTACCACTGGCTTACTCATTCCACCATCTAAAACTGCTAAGCTACCTACGATCCTGTCATGGTTCCAAAACGAACCCACAGCAAAGATCCTACCTGGATAGAGTTCTCCAAAACAACACTTACTCCATCTCTATGCTTTATGCACACCTGATAGACTATCAAGCAACCAAATATCATCTAGCACCCTTTCGAAAGTGGTCATCCATATTCAATGATGAAGATCTCCCAGGAAAGATTGTACAAGGCTATAATCACATCTTGGGCCTCATTACAACAGAAACGTGGAGAGAAACTCACTTTAAAATAATACACAGGGCATACTTTCCCTACTGTAGGAAATCATCTGACCAGACTCACTCACAATGCCCCTGGTGCTCTACTTCTCATTCCACACTACTGCACCATCTTTGGGAGTGTCCTATGATATCCAACTTCTGGGACATAATACTTAATTACATTGCCAAAGTTGAGAAACACATCAAGATAATTAAAGATCAGCTTCTGTGTCTATTCGGTTGCACCCCACTGCCCGATGCAACACTACCACACAACACTGGGCATCTAACCCAATGGACTCACATATGTCTTCTGGCAGCCCGCAGGATGGTGATGTCCCACTGGATATCTAAGAATCCACCTTCTTTGCGCTCAGTGAAACAAACATTGCAATCGCTGTTCCTCACCGAAAGACTGGACACCATACTTTCAAACTTTCAATCTAATATATGCTTTTTTGCCAGGTGGAAAAAAATACATTGAATACACCTTTGACACCAAGGAGCTAATATCTTTACTTCACCCATTTCGCTACACGAATTGGTATTTGAAACATGAGGTCTCTAACTCTTTGGGAAAGCTCAAACTCCCGAAAAATAGTGACTCTCCAACATCATCAATAACGCAAGGAATTCTGCCACAGTGGCAACAGCAAACGTTTGATAACATTGACCAGGCATAACTCTTGAACTTAGGCTTGAAGCCATAGAGAGCTATCAGTGCATAATGGGCCAGACAGTAATAACAGTGTCTAAAGTAGATACCACATTGATGGTTAAAGTAAGCCTCCATCTCCATATAGAGTCAGTAAGTGATGTGTGATAGGCGGGAATCACCACAACCTCTTCCAATTTCTCCTTTCACTTTGATCATTTAATATGGCTATGTTTTTACTTGCCTGCCCTGTTAATATCTAATTGCTACAACAGGATATTGATACTACAGAAAATTGATCTAGCACTCTAGTTCGAGATTCCTTCCCCCTTATCTTTAACACCCCCCCCCCCCCACCCCCTTTGTTTTTTGTTTTTTTTTCTCTTTATTTTTTTCCCCCTCTTCCCCACACCCACTTACTCATCTAGTTACATGGTTGATCTCTATGCTAAAGTGAGTATGTAATTGATCAGCTGGTAAATACTCCCCCATGGCATGTCTTCCTTGTTTCTTATTCATGTTGACTGTCATTTATGTCATGTACTGCATCTGATATTATACTGTGTAAAGCCATAAATTCCAATAAAAAAATCAAAATTATATACTAAATGTGAATTTTGGATGGTTCTCTCTCTCTCTATATATATATATCTATATCTATATATATTATATAAAAAAAAATTCTGACATTTGAATTTTGTATAGAATTAATTTGAATTTGAATAGAAAGATTAGTCTCCCACTAATAGCTAGTGATTTGTGTCACTACAGTCTGTCCCTGCTCCACACAGCAACCTCTCCCTACACTGACAAAATACAGAATGTGAAATGGCAGCCAGATCAGGTCTATTTATAAGGTAGGGGGTATGTCCATGTGCTGAAATGTCACAATTGGTTGTCCTGTACCACATGATGGATGTGTCATGGGTCAAAGTTCTTCACTATGTAAAAGAATATGGCGGCCACGAATAGCACCATATGACTGCGGGGCGAACCGCAAGGCCATCTCTACTCATTGAGTCTCCAATGACAGTTTTTAGGGGAAGCAGAGGAAAGGTGAATGTCAAGATGGATGGAAGAATGATCCGACCATGTTATGGGGTTGATTTCAGAAGAAACCGCAGATGTCAGGAGAGGCGTTGAGATAAAAAAAAGATCCAGTCTAGAATAAAATTTGTGGGAGTGCGAATAAAACGTATATTTTTGGGGGGTGGGGTGTTTAATCCTCCAAATGTCCAAGAGATTTGTAGTTCTTACTAGTTTACGAAATGATTTAGAGAGGCGGTCAGTTTTGGAAGGTGAAGTCAATGGAAAGAATGTGTGTTAATCCTTGCCAGGGGACATAGTCAGATTGAAATCCCCTCCAATCACCATAAAGGGTTGGGAGAATTTGTCTAGGGTATCAAACATAGAGGATAGAAAACTGATCTGACCAGAATTGGGAGCATAAACATTGACAATAGTGAGGGATTGGATGAGAAATGAACATTCCAGGATAATAAATCTGCCATGGGGGTCCAGGTGGGAAGATTTCACTCATAGAGGGCAAGATCGGTTAATCAAAATAGCTACACCCACCTTTCCGGACGGGTCGGAAGCCATAAAGGATGTCCGGCAGTGCTTACTAGCGAATTTGAGGGAACCCCCCAGGGCGGAAATTAGTCTCCTGGACTAGTATTATGTCTGCTTTTGAAGTTTTAAACTCCTTCAAAGCCAGCCATCTTTTTTTGAATAGAGTTTAAACCTTTAACATTATACGTCAGGAATTTCAGTGCCATAACAACTTAGTCAAAAGAAAAAGCAATAAATACATTACACCACATACAATGGGGGAAGGATTCCATGGTACACAGTAAATGAAATACATAGCAAGTATCATAAGAACATGTGAAACAATGGTAGCAAAGTAACTGGGTGGTAATAATTATATGATGATTAGCAGCTCCAGGTTAAAAAAAAGAACCTGAGGAAAAAAACAAAACGAAGAAGAAAAAAAAAAGAAAAAAGGGTCAAAAAGAAAAAAAAAAAGTCTCAACGTCATCCAAGTAGAAACCTGGGAGGCCGAATGCCATCAGGAAACCCAGGTCTGAGCCATGGGTCAGGAGGGGGAGCATGGGGACTTCCGAACATAGGGATGGGGGGTCTCCCACCACTCTCTGGAGAAAAAATTGCCTGGAATCCAAAAACAAAAGATGTACAACTAACAAACCGTTAAACCAGGGCAGCTGCAAAATAACAAGCCACGCACCCCCCGGGCCAGGGGCTGTGTGAACCCACTAAAGGTTTGTTGACTGCTCAAAAAACACAGAAACTGTGGGTCAAGTAAAATGGTATACACAGCCTCAGCCAATGGAAAGGGCATTCAGGTTGTAAATGTTGAGGCATGGCACTTCTGGGGTGTGAAATTTTAACTTGGATGATTTCTGTCTCACCGGGGTCCAAATGCTACTCGGTCAGTGGTTTAGGAGTTGCTGGAGGAGGTGGAGGATCCTCATTAGGGATGAGCTTCGTGTTCGAGTCAAACGTACGTTCGACTCGAACATTGGCTGTTCGGCCGTTCGGCGAATTCCGAACGTTTGGGCCGTTCACGTCAAAATTCGAGTGGCGCGCGCGGACCACAATGCACTGCGGTGGCGCAGTGCATTGCTGGCTCATGATTGGCCAAGCATGCACTGTGACCCCGCATGCTTGGCCAATCGTAGCGCCAGCAGCGAGGAGAGCCATGATTGGCCACAGGCATCCTGCCTGTGGCCAATCATAGCTCAGGCTGTGTAGTGCACGCCCCACACTATATAAGGCCGCCTTTGAGGCGGCCTCGTGTAGTGTGTTAGCATCTGAAGCAGTGGGTGTTCTGTGTACCTTCAACACAGTACACACCGATCGTTTTTGGCTGATTTCCTATCTTGCTGCTGTGTAGTGGTTGTTGTCTGTGCCCTGACCGCAGTATACACCACTATATTCACCTCACCTATATAGCTAGTGATCTAGCTTTAACCACTTAACAACTGCCCATTGCCGATTAACGGCTTCACGGCGGTTGTTTAACTCTGAGAGGCCGTTAATTAACGGCCTCCCAGAATTCTGCTCTCGCGCCCCCCCTGGGGCGCGCACTCGAGAGCATCCGTGACCGCCGGGTCCACAGGACCCGGCGCATCACGGATCACGGTAAACGGCCGCTCGTCGCGGCCGTTTACCACGTGATCGCTCCGTCAAATGACGGAGTGATCACTTGTAAACAAACCGGCGTCATGTTATGACGCCGGTTCCTCCCTCCCCACTCTGTACCGATCGGTACAGCGGAGGGGAAAGAGATCGGTGTCAGCAGCGATGTGGGCTGCATCTGCAGTGCCCACATCGCTGCTCACCGAATTTAACCCCTCAATTCCCTGCCAATACTCTGCAATACCAGTGCATACTCTGCAGTACCCTGCCATTACTCTGCAGTACCCCGCCATTACTCTTCAGTACCCCGCCATTACTCTGCAGTGCAGTACCTTGCCATTACTCTGCAGTACCCTGCCATTACTCTGCCATTACTGTGCAGTACCCCCCAATACTCTGCAGTACCCCCCAATACTCTGCAGTACCCGCCATTACTCTGCAGTGCAGTACCCTGCCATTACTCTGCAGTACCCTGCCATTACTCTGCAGTACCCCCCATTACTCTGCAGTACCCCCCAATACTCTGCAGTACCCGCCATTACTCTGCAGTACCCGCCATTACTCTGCAGTACCCCGCCATTACTCTGCAGTGCAGTACCCTGCCATTACTCTGGAGTACCCTGCCATTACTCTGCAGTACCCCCCATTACTCTGCAGTAACCCCCATTACTCTGCAGTACCCTACCATTACTCTGGAGTTCCCCCCAATACTCTGCAGTACCCTGCTATTACTCTGTAGTACCCCGCCAATACTCTGCAATACCCTGCCATAAATTGCCATACCCAGCCATACTCGGTGATACCCTGAAATACCCAGCCATAGACGCCCCCCACCCCTCACCGCCCTCCGGTGCTTCTACCAACTCGCCAGTACGATCAAAGCCAGAATCTTTTTTTTATTTTTTATTTCAGGCTTCCCAGCCTAGAGGTGAGATGTGGGGTCATATTGACCCCCAGATTTCACTGTAAAGAGGACCTGTCACCCCATATTCCTATTACAAGGGATGTTTACATTCCTTGTAATAGGAATAAAAGTGATCAAAAATATATTTTTGGGGAAAAAAATGTCAAACTAAAATAAATAAAGTAAAATGAACAATAAAAAAAAAAAAAATTTTTTAAAGCGCCCATGTCCCCATGTGCTCGCATGCAGAAGCGAACGCATGCGTAAGCCCCGCCCACATATGAAAACGGTGTTCAAACCACATATGTGAGGTATCGCCGAGAATGTTAGAGCGAGAGCAATAATTCTAGTCCTAGACCTCCTCTACAACTCAAAACATGTAACCAGTAAAAAAAAATTTAAGCGTCGCCTATGGGCATTTTTTAAGTAGCGACGTTTGGCGCCATTCCACGGGCATGTGCAATTTTGAAGAGTAACATGTTTGATATCTATTTACTCAGCATAACTTCATCTTTCACTTTATGCAAACATTGGGCTAACTTTACTGTTTTTTTTGTTTGTTTCTTAAGCACAAAACTGTTTTTTCCCCCCAAAAAACGCGTTTCAAAAATTGCTGTGCAAATACCGTGTGAGAAAAAATTTTGCAACGACCACCATTGTATTCTCCAGGGTCTTTTGGTATGCATATGCTGTGTGTGTGAAATAACCTGATAATATGACAATTTTGTGGAAAAAAAAAAAAAAAAAAAGGAAATAGGCCCGTCAGTACTTCAGGTGTGATCAACTTTCAGATATTGGCACCATAGCTTGTGGACTCTATAACTTTCACAAAGACCAAATAATATCCACCAATTTGTACTTATTTTTACCAAAGATATGTAGTAGTATGAATTTTGGCCAAAACTTATGAAGAAAAAATTACTAATCTGCTAAATTTTATAACAGAAACGAAGAAAAATTCATTTTTTCGCAGAATTTTCGGTCTTTTTTCTTTTATAGCACAAAAAATAAAAAACTGAGAGGTGATTAAATACCACCAAAAGAAAGCTCTATTTGTGTGAAAAAAAGGACAAACATTTCCTATAGGTCCAGTGTTGCATGACTGAGTAATTGTCATTCAAAATGTGAGGGCACCGAAAGCTGAAAATTGGTCTGGTTATTAAGGGTGTTTAAGTGCCCAGTGGTCAAGTGGTTAATAATAAAGCTTGCAGTCAGTAGTGTTAGGAGATAGTGCATGCTGTCTGCGTGCTCTGTACCCAGTACATACCGCTATAATATAGGGCAGGCCCCTACTTTCAAACATCCAACTTACAAACATCTCCTACTTGCAAACGCAAGGAGACAGCAGCAAGTGAGATGAAAAAAGATGGACGACAAAACAAATTATACAGGGGTGATAACCCTTCCCTATGTTTTCCAAAAATCTTAAAAATAGTTTGTTTGACTGGAGCTACACTTTAAAAATGTACCGGTTGAAAATTACAAACAGATTCAACTTAACACAACAAACCTACACAGTCCCTGTCTTGTTTGCACCGCCTGTATACTGCTGTTCTGAGTATACAGGGCCTGGGGGCCACACGCATTTCCTTTTTTTAATATGGGTACGGGGTTCCCCTTAAAATGCGTACAAGACCCAAATAGGCTGGTAATGGGCAGGGAGGGCTACCCATGCCATTTTTCTGAATGATTTTCAACCATATTGCAGGAACCAGATATAACATTAAAACCGCAAGCAGTTTTAAATGGTGTTATTTCCGTTTAATGTCATTTTGTGCAGGGACTGTTCCAAACACGGGAAACACGTGGCACTTCACAGGCATACTACAGACACCCCCCAGGCACCATATTTAAAGGAATATTTCACCTTTTTTTTTCACTTTAATCGTCATTAAAATCAGTGCTCCCGCCAAAACGGCAGTTTTTATAACTTTTTTTTGCAGTGACCCATGTCTCCTGAGGCAGGAGGCAGGTCCCCAAACCCTTTTTAGGACACTATCTTGCATATTAGCCGTTAAAATTAGCACTTTCCATTTCGAACGTTCGAGTCCCATAGACTTCAATGGGGTTCTAACGTTCGTTTCGAACGCGGGGGTCGTTCGCAAGTTCTGGTGCGAACCGAACCGGGGGGGTGTTCGGCTCATCCCTAATCCTCATCAGGCAACCACATTGAATAGGCTTAAAAGGTAGGAGCGGAGGTCTCTGTCTTCTACAGATTCAGGAATACCTCTGAATCTCAGGTTTTGCTTGTGTTCTCTGTTTTCCAGGTCTTCCTGATGGAGCTGGGTGACTGTGTTTTTTATGGCAGCATTGTCCTCCTCCAGCACCCTTACATACTGCACCATCTCATCAAATTTATATTCTAGGGAGTCGGTGCGTTCTCCAAGCTGTCCGATTTCCCCTCTCAATTCTTTGGCTAGCTTTTCCACTTCTTGTGCGTTGTTGTGGGCAATGGCCTGGAGCAGAGAGTGTAGTTTAGCATATAAAACTTGAGCTGTCAGTGGGGGGGAATCTCCCAATGTCGGAGTGGGGCAATGTCAAAAAGAGTACTTGTGTTTAGTTCTGGCTGTTCTGATGTGGTCTAGGTGCCTTTGAGGGCATCCGAAGCCATGGATGGCGATCTATTCAGAAAGTGATCCATCGTGGAAGAAGCCTGAGGCTTAAGGTTTACAGAGTAATTGTGTCTTTGATCCCCAATTTTGCCCATGGGGTGTGCGGCCGTTGCGGGAGGCTGAGGAGGTGACTCCCATGTATATTGAAGCTATAGGTCAGTCAGCGGGAGTCTTGGAGAGGCGGCGGGAGATGGATCCCCAGTCTCACATGTCCACCATGATCAGAAGCCTCACATGTCCAGTATTTTGCTCTTTGAGAGCATAAGTAGGAGAATTGGAGTCTTTGAGTTTAATTGCAGAGGGGTAGTTCCTTTAAGAGCCTGTTGCAGGTACAATAGAAAGTGTGTTGCAGGGCTGAGAAGTACCTGAGACTTTTGCAATAACTGTGAAGGGTGAGTAGTAAGCCAGATGGTTCACCAAGCTTTGTGGGAAGGAGGCTGGCTGAACATCAGGAGAAGTGGAAAGGGATGAGCCTGGGTGTCCCTGGAGTAGCAAAATGGCCTCCGTCCTCCACAAGTAGGCCAAAGCCGCGGTCTCTCCTAAGAGATGGCCACCGGGCAAGCGAGTTCTTCTCTGTTGAGGTAAAAAAAAACGCCAAGGACAGGGATAAGATCCCAGATGAACAGACACCTCCGGGGGTATCAGCTGTGGGAGGGTACATATAGTTTGCTACTCACTGCTCCCCGGAGGAAGGCCTGTAGCCAAGTCTGTAGGCCACAATAGGATGACAGGCCGCGGGATGCTGTAGCTCGTTGTCAGGGGATTTCCGGTGGTTCCCCCCAGCTGGAGATCTGCCCTGTGTCTTTTCCGGAGGTGGATCGGCAGATTGACGAGGATGGGGCGCTCATTTTCTCCACAGATCGCAGCCGTAGAGTGCAGGAAACGCCAGATGATCAGTAGGCCCCAACATATTAGAGGGCCTCAGCAGTGTGGAAACTGCCGCAATCCAGGAGCAGGCCCAGCCGACTAAAGTCCACAATAATCCGGGGCTGAAGCAGGAGGAGTCCAGGAACAAATATAGATGAAGAAAGGCAGCAGATGGCAATGGATTTGTGCTGGGTATGAGGAGCTCAGCACCAGCATGTCTTCCCAGCTTCACATCCGGACATGCCCCTGCAGTGTACTCACCTTATGTACTCACCCCTGTGTAAATCTTCCAAAGTTCTCCCCATGGTTCAATCCCCCAGTGTAAACCCCCAGTGTACTGCCCCCATTGTAAATACTCCAGTGTATTCACACTCCCACAATCTGCCCAATGTAAACCTCCCATTACAGACCTCAGATCAGTGTGGCTCTTTCCAGACAGATGGTCCTCCATCTAGGCTCCTCCTCCTCTCCTGGATGTAACATCAAAATGAAGGAGGAGCCTAGGCTCTCTCAGCACACTGCAGTCCTTTCCGCCTGCCTGTCACAAGTCACTAAAGCAGGCGATTATGGTGTTTGGTCCACTGAGGAGATACGGGGAAGGTGCACAGAGTAGTGAGCCTCTGGGAGGTGAATAAGCAGAGTGGGATTTGTTCTAGCACTTGACTCTAGAGCTCCATTCTGAGGATTTCCAGGAATGAGGCCCCCTACTGGCCCCGAACCCTCGGGCAATGCCGAGAGCCTGAACGGTCAGTCCGCCCCTGCACTTGATGGCAATTACCAGCTACCAAAATGACAGTGAGGAGTATCTGTGTAAATAGAGCAGCTATAGAAGCTGTTCCTGTAAAAAAAAAAAAAAAAAGACACCGTTCAGGAGCAAGCATTTTACTTTTGTATCTTAGCACTGTATTTGGAAAAAAAAAGTGTAAAGTCTTTATGCGGATGACATACTTATCTATCTCATCCCCACATTTCTGCCCCAAATTCTTCTGTGAATATTGGATACATTTTCACATATTTCTGGTCTCTTTGTAAACCCCACCAAATCAAATGCATTGAATATTTCTATAAAACACTCTGACCTATTACAGGCTCAATCCTCTCTAGCTTTCAGTTGGGTTGATCGCCAATTACCATATTTCGGTGTACACCTTACATCCTCACTTTCTGATCTTTTTTCAGCTAGTTATTTACCCCTGCTGAAGCAAGTTACAGGCTTATTAAAGCAATGGTCTACACTACCACTATCATGGATGGGTAGGATTAACGCAATAAAAATGTTAATACTGCCTAAGTTTTTATATTTATATAGGGCACTTCCCATTTCCATACCTTCATATTTTTTACGACTCACACAGCATAGAATTATGTCTTTTATTTGGAAGAATATTAAACCCCGTATACCTAAATCCACTTTATATCTTAGTAAAACCAGTGGAGGCTTGGGGCTACCTAACTTCGCTTCTTACTTCTTTGCAGCTCAACTATCGATACTCCCTAAAAATCATTCAACAGAAGACATACCTTTATGGGTATCTATTGAAGCCATTGATTGTGACCCCATATCAGTGGCCAATCTACTATGGATTCAGCCAAAGGACAGATCGCATCTGACTAATCCTATCACAAAACATTGATTGGTTATCTGGGATAGATTTGGTAGTTCATGTAAATTACAATCAGTACATAATCCACTTCTTTCCTTTCTAGGGAATCCAGCTTTTTATCCTGCATGGACATTTCCGAAATCTTTTTCAGCATGGTCTTCTACTAATCTGACTAGATTCTATAAGCTATTATCCTCAAATACCTTTCAAACATTCCCTATGCTATGTACGAACTACAGGCTCTCAAACAATGAGATATTTCGATATCTACAAATTAAACATTTCTATATGCCTCTTATTGGGTCAGGTTTAGCACTTAGTCAGATGTCTAAATTTGAACATATTTGTATAAGTGACCCACATGTTAAAGGTTTAATTTCATATGTGTACCAAACCCTTATTACTACCCCCAATGAGGTACTTCCATCATATTCTGTTAAATGGGAAAAGGATTTGGGTCGAATATTTAACAACAATGACTGGTCCAACATTTGGTTGGCTACTAAATCATCATCTCCCATCTGTTATGCTTTGGAAACGAACTTTAAAGTTCTGGCACGATGGTACCTAGTACCAGCAAGGATTGCAAAATTTTCTCCATCTTACCCTAATCATTGTTTTAGAGGTTGCTCCTCTCCTGGTACTTATTTTCATATATGTTGGGATTGTCCGGTGGCGCAAGAATTTTGGAATAACATATTTGCAATGGCCTCTAAAGCTTTAGATATCTATATTGCCCCAGACCCAGCTATTGCACTTTTAAATCTCAAACCAGATTCACTCACACGGACACAATTCAAACTACTTGTTTATATTAATACGGCAGCTAAACAAACCATAGCTAAGGCATGGAAAACCAAAAATGTAATCGTGGCGAAAGCCAAACACAGACTGAACAAAGCTCTCATTTTCGATAAAATGACAGCTATTGAAAACAATAATATTAGTAAATTTCACATGATTTAGCAACCATGGGTTAAACATTTCTTTCCTTCTGATTTTGACCAGTCATTGCTGTTCCCACAATAAAATCCTTGTGTATCGCTGTTGTGCTATTGATTTATGTCATGTACCAGGTCACTACCTCAAGAGTTTTCATCTCATCCCTTTTCTTCTCTCTTTTCCTCCTTTTCTTTCCCTCTTCTTTTTTTCTTTTATTTATGTTTTATATTTCAAAAGTTGGTTTATTTCTCATCAACATAGAGAATCGATCTCTCTTTTAGAGGGTCTATTCTTCAAAACTTTCTTTAAATACTGGTTGTGCTGAGCTAAAGTTAACCAGGAAAAGAGTTTTACTTTTTAATTATATCTGCCCCCACCTGTTCACAGCTTGAACCCATTTGGGGTGGACAGGTGGTCTGGAGGCAAATTTCATTAATTCTCTCATATAGTTTGTTCCTAATTTAGTTCAGTACTTATAATATTATAGTATACAATCTCTATGTTACTTATATTTTCACTTATAACATACCTAATCTATGCGATCAATGCCTGATTATAACTATATTGTTAATTTACGATACTCATGATATGATGCTCGTTATGATCTGTAAACTTCTTTTTTTTTTTCTCTTGAAATTCAATAAAAAGATTTAACAAGGAAAAAAAGTGTAAAATTAGAAAAAAAAAGTGTTTATTTAATTTGGAAGTAAACCTCAATTTTTTTATACCAGAATCATAGTTGTATAGTAAAAAATATAGACTTATAATGTAGACATTATTTCACAAAAGTGAGTACACCCCTCACATTTTTGTAAATATTTTATTATATCTTTTCATGTGACAACACTGAAGAAATTATCCTTTGCTACCATGTAAAGTAGTGAGTTTACAGCTTGTATAACAGTATAAATTTGCTGTCCCCTCAAAATAACTCAACACACAGCCATTAATGTCTAAACCACTGGCAACGAAAGTGAGTACATCCCTAAGTGAAAATGCCCAAATTGGGCCCAATTAGCCACTTTCCCTCCCTGGTGTCATGTGACTCATTAGTGTTACAAGGTCTCAGGTGTGAATGGGGAGCAAGTGTGTTACATTTGGTGTTATCGCTCTCACTCTCTCATACTGGTCACTGGAAGTTAAACATGGCACCTCATGGCAAACAACTCTGAGGATGTAAAAAAAAAGAATTGTTGCTCTACATAAAGATGGCCTAGGCTATAAGAAGATTGCCAAGAAACTGAGCTTTAGCATGGTGGCCAAGACCATACAGCAGTTTAACAGGACAGGTTCCACTCAGAACAGACTTTGCCATGATCAACCCAAGAAGTTGAGTACATGTACTCAGCGTCATATCCAGAGATTGTCTTTGGGAAATAGACGTATGAGTGCTGCCAGCATTGCTGCAGAGGTTGAAGGGGTGGGAGGTCAGCCTGCCAGTGCTCAGACCATATGCCGCACACTGCATCAAATTGGTCTGCATGGCTGTTGTCCAAAAGGAAGCATCTTCTAAAGATGATGCACAAGAAAGCCCATAAACAGTTTGCTGAAGACAAGCAGACTAAGGACATGGATTACCGGAACCATGTCCTGTGATCTGATGGACCAAGATAAACTTATTTGGTTTAGATGGTGTCAAGCCTGTGTGGTGGTAACCAGGTGAGGAGTACAAAGACAAGTGTGTCTTGCCTACAGGCAAGCATGGTGGTGAAAGTGTAATGTTCTGGGGCTGCACTGGGAAGCTAAAGTTCATTGAGGGAACCACGAATGCCAACATGTACTGTGACATACTGAAGCAGAGCATGATCCCCTCCCTTTGGAGACTGGGACGCAAGGCAGTATTCCAACATAACGACCCCAAATACACCTCCAAAATGACCACTGCCTTGCTAAAGAAGCTGAGGGTAAAGGCGATGGACTGGCCAAGCATGTCTCCAGAGCTAAACCCTATTGAGCATCTGTGGGGCATCCTCAAACCGAAGGTGGAGGAGCACAAGGTCTCTAACATCCACCAGCTCCGTGATGCTGTCATGGAGGAGTGGAAGGGGAATCCAGTGTGAAGCTCTGGTGAACTCCACGCTAATGGTGGCCACACAAAATATTGACACTTTGGGCCCGATATGGACATTTTCACTTAGGGTGTACTCACTTTTGTTGACAGCAGTTTAGATATTAATGGCTGTGTGAGTTTTTTTTTTTTTTTTTTGTTTTGTTTCAATAGATTTTTATTGAAATTGTCATAGATAAACAAAACAAAATACAAGGAAATAAAAAAAGGTGGGTTGGGTTACTGTACACAGTAAACAAGATCATTTATAATGGAAGATCATGCAGTACATACGACATAAACAGTGCATTAAGTCAAGATTATTACATCAGGAAGATAATACCGTTTAACAAGGTTTAACCACTTCGCACCCAGGCCAATTCTGACATTTCTCTCCTACATGTAAAATTCCTATTTTTTTTTGCTAGAAAATTACATAGAGCCCCCAAACATTATATATGTTTTTTTAGCAAAGACCCTAGAGAATACAATGGCGCTCGTTGCAACTTTTTTTTTTTCATTTCAAGAAAGTTTTATTGTATTTTCATAGTTAAACAGAATAGCATTGGCTCCATTGCAATAAAGATACATAGAACAGTAAGGCGACCATTATACATGTACCACTAAACAAATGAAATACGTGTAATTGAGACAAATAGAATATCATGAGAGAGCCATACAATAAGCAAAACTTAACCTATTCATGAACACCCTCAAAAATGGTCTGAACTGGTAGGGGAGACCCCTCCAATGCAGATCAATCAGGTTCAGGAAACCAGAAGTATGATAAAAACGAGAATAATAATAATAAAAAAAAAGAATTATAAAAACGGGGGATCCGGTATAGGGCCCCATATCGACCCCCGAGAGTCCAGGCCCCCCCACCCCAATGGGAGCTAACTGTGTGAGGGCCTAGGACTCCCAGAGAGCACCCCGATACCCCCCCACCACACCCACCCCCCACTGGTAGAGTTTGTCCACATAACTGGCTTCCTGGGCCACAAAGTCAAAGATAGAAAATTGTTTTATAAGTACATTTAGGTAGTAGGTCAGACCGTAATCCCCCAATTCCCTAACCAACCTCTGACCTTCTAATGTGCGTGGGTGTCATAACAAGTTTTGTAGAACAAATGGAGAGAGAGGGAAAGATACCCCCCTAGAGAGAAAAGAAGAAAACGTGGGAAAAAGAGCGAAAAGGAGAATAGAAACAGAAAGGGTAGTACTTGTGTATCTACAAGAAAAATCAACATGACAAGCCAGGTCTAAGGGGAAAGTGGCAATAAGCGGCCCATGGATCCCAGGTGGCATAGAAGCTCTCAACCTTATCATTCAATTTAGCCACTAGGTGTTCCTGCGACATAATCCAAGAGATTTTCCTTCTACAACACTGGAAAGAGACCGTAGGCTTCTTCCAGGCCTTCGCTATCGTAGTTTTAGCACCCAACAATATGAAGAAGGCAAGTTTCTGTTTATGTTTGGATAGGTTGGGGATGTATTGATTGAGAAGAGCTACATTTGGATTAGGATGTACAGTGGTATCGGATACTATGTTGATGGTACGAAAAATTTTCTGCCAAAAAGAACGGACATGTGGGCAGGTCCACCATATATGTATCATAGTACCCTCCAACTCGCAGCCTCTAAAGCATAGGGATGAAGTACCTGGGAACATCCGTGCCAATCTAGCGGGGACATAATACCAACGGAATAAAATTTTAAGGCTGGCTTCTATTAATGAAATATTGTAAATACCTGTAAAAGAGCGTGTAGCTGCCTGGGACCACTCAGTTAGGGACCATGAGCTTCCCGTGTCTTCCTCCCATGCCCGAGCGTACGTCGGCTTTCCCATCCTCGTCAGGAGCGCTGTGTAAATCAGAGAGATGCCGCCTTTCTGGTCTGCAGTATTGACACACCAGTGTTCGTAAGGTGTGATGGAGGGGGGTGTCCGTTGATCAGACCATATTGATTTTAAAAAATGAGATATTTGGGAAAATCAGAATAATTCCGTATCCGGCATTTCCAGTTTCTTTCTACAGTGAGAAAGGGTCAGGGGACCCCCAGGAGAAAGAAAGTGGCCTATGCGATATAGCCCTTTGTCAGTCCACCATTTAAAAGCCTGAATGTTCAACCCAGGAGGGAAATTGGAGTTGTTAAATAGGTGGGCCAGCGGTTTCAGTGGAGAGGTGAGAGTATTACGTTTGAATAGCTTTGAACAGAGGGCTACAGAGTGGGATAGTGTAGGTGACATGATGGCTGGTCGCACCTTTGGATTGCACCAAAGAAGGAAGTCTATCGTGTGAAGTGGGACTGCTTTCCTCTCCATAGAGAGTCAGTCCGGTTTTGTACCTTTGGAGAAGACCAGAGAAATCTGCGACAATTGTGCTGCCAGATAATAGTTCCAAAGATCAGGGAGACCCAACCCTCCTTGAGATTTTAAGCAAAGCAAATTTCTAGATGGGCATCGGTAACCCTTTTTCCCCCAGACAAAGTGGATGATCTCAGATTGTAATTTGTTAAGGAACTGTTTTCGGATCGGAATGGGAAGAGATCGAAACAAGTACAGAGTACGGGGAAGGAGCGTCGTTTTGACAGCATGTACCCTACCTAGCCAGGACAGACCACACCTCGACCACTGTTCCAGATCTCTTCTGCAGTTGGCTAACATAGGGGGATAATTTGCATTAAACAGATCTTTGATGTTAGGAGTCAGTTTGATCCCCAGATAAGAGATTTCTTTGGGAGCCCACACAAAATCAAAGTTTCTAACAAGCTGCAGAAGGCGGTCCGGTGGAATGTTAACGTTCAATGCCATTGATTTATGCATGTTAACTCTAAGTCCAGAAATCCCACTAAACTTACCCAACACCTTGTAGATCATCGGTAAATAAATTAGGGGAGAGGTAATATACAGAAGTAGATCATCTGCATATAATGCACATTTATGAATCTGGTCCCCACATACCACCCCCCGAATGTCAGGGTTCGTCCGAATAGCTATCGCTAGGGTTTCTATGGCAATTGCAAACAGCAGGGGGGATAGTGGACAGCCCTGTCTAGTACCTCTTCTAATGTGGCATGGAGCGGAATATCTACCCATCAAGCGTATTTGGGCGGAAGGGGTGGAGTAAAGTGAATTGATTAGATTAGGGAAAGAAGGGCCAAATCCCCATCTGTGCAGGATATCCGATAAATAATCCCAGTCGATCGAGTCGAACGCTTTGTGTAGATCGATCGAAAGGAGGAACCCTTCCTGAGGGGGACCTCCATCCCATTGGGAATTGAGGAGAGAAATGACATCGATGGATCGTCTTATCTGGTCCGGACCCTGTCTCCCGGGAATAAAACCCACCTGGTCTCTATGTATGTATGATGGAATAAAGCTTGCTATCCTATTGGCCAATATCTTAGTCATAATTTTAATGTCATTATTTATGAGAGATATAGGACGATAGTTTCCCACTTCACTGACGTCCTTTCCTGGCTTGGGTATTACCGAAATATAAGCCGAATTAAGGTCTACACTCAGAGGTGACCCCTTCCTAAGGGAGTTGAATAGGGAGACCAGGTGAGGTGCTAAGGTGGAGCTAAATTTCTTATAGTAACCCGTGGAAAAACCATCTGGACCGGGGGAAGAGCCTGTTTTCAAGGAGTTGATTGTATGTAACACTTCTTCCTGGGTAAACGGGGTTTCCAAGAGGTCTTTGTGATCAGTAGTCAGGGAGGGCAGTGGGAGGGAATCTAGGAAGGTCTTCCGAGTCGATCCCGAGAGATCGGGTGACTTTTCATAAAGTTTAGTATAAAACTGAAGAAAGGCCTTCATTATTTTCTCTGGATTCTGTGATAACTCACCTGATGGCAATTTAATTTTAGGAAAAGCTAAGATGCGGTGTTTGGGGCTTAGTTTAACAGCAAGTTTGGAACCGATCCTATCTCGTTGACTATAAAATCTAGCGCCTGTCCATCTAAGATATCTTTCTGCTGCTGTCGTTAAGTGCAAATTTAATAGGGTCCTAGCCTTATCCAATTGAGCGAGGGAGGCCGGAGTAGGGGGACGCTTGTGAAGCCTAGCCAACGATCTGAAATCATTAGTCAGCTTTATCGTGTCAGTTTTATGTTCCGCTCTAAGTTTTGCCGATAATTTGATTATGTCTCCTCTAACAACTGTCTTATGAGCCGCCCAGATCGTCATAGGGGAAACGTCATCAGTCGTATTGTTACGGAAATAGTCTTGAATAAAGCCCTCAATAACCGAACAATGGGCAGGATCGCTTAAAAGGGATTCCTGTAGCCGCCAACGAGGTGGGATCGTTGCAACTTTTTATCTCGCACGATATTTGCACAGCAATTTTTCGAACACGTTTTTTTCAGAAAAAAACTGTTTCATGCTTAAAAAAAAAACAAAAAAAAAAACAGTAAAGTTAGGCCAATTTTTTTGCATAATGTGAAAGAGGAGGATACGCCGAGTAAATAGATACCCAACATGTCACGCTTCAAAATTGCACGCGCTCGTGGAATGGCGCCAAACTTTGGTATTTAAAAATCCCCATAGGCGACGCTTTAAATTTTTTTACTGGTTACATATTTTGGGTTACAGAGGAGGTCTAGGGCTAGAATTATTGCTCTCGCTGTAACGTTCACGGCGATACCTCACATGTGTGGTGTGAACACCGTTTTCATATGTGGGCGGGACTTAAGTATGCGTTCGCTTCTGTGTGCGAGCTCACGGGGACAGGGGCGCTTCAATTTTTTTTTTTTTGTTATTGTTAATTTTATTTTAATTTTTTTAGTTTTACACAAAATGATGACTTTTATTCCTATTACAAGGAATGTAAACATCCCTTGTAATAGGAATATGGCACAATCGGACATATTTACAGTGAGATATGGGGTCAATAAGACCCCATATCTCACCTCTAGGCTGGGAAGAATTAAAAAAAAAAAAAAAAAAAAAAAAAAAAAAAGATCCTGGCTTCCTAGCCAAATCGGCGCCGTTAATTTGAATACCGAGGCCGGGCATGACGTCATAACATTGCGCCTGGCCTCCGAACGATCATAGAGACTACGGGGACAATCTAGTCCACCGGAAATCCCTATGGTTACTTGATGGGGCCGGCGGATCCTGTGACCGACTCACCAATGGAAATGGTGAGTCAGTAGAAGCACCGGAGGGCGGCGGGAGGGGGGGGGGGCGTCCCCTCCCGCCGCCCGTAAGAACGATCAAGCGGGGGCACAGCCGCTATGATAATTCTTATGGTGCAGGGAATCGCCGGCTGAAAACGGCAATATCTGAATGATGTCTGTGGCCTCAGGCATCATTTAGATATAACCACTGAAAGCCCATGACGTCAATAGACGTAGTGTGGGAACCAAGTGGTTAAACCTAGTGGTCCATAGTCTCCAGTCACTGTCAAAGATTTTGCATGAAAAAGAGTTAATTGCAATCAATCTTTCAAATGAGTAGTTTCTGTTCACGATGGTAATTACTTCAGAGGAGTTAAGGGCTAGAGTACTCTTCCAGTTACGAAGAATCAGATTACGTGTTGCCAGGAGAATGTGTGTTACCATGGTCCTATCGCCGCGTGGAAAGGTATCAATACCAATATGTAAGATGGCTAAATTGGGGTTCGGGGGGAGTTAGGATACCCGTGAGGTCGGAGATTGTTTGGAAGGTTTTGTTCCATAGGCTTCTTAGGTACCGGCAGTCCCACAGAACGTGTATCAAGTTCCCAATGTGGCCGCAGTTCCGCCAGCATAGAGATGAAGAGGACGGGAACATGATAGACAATCTGTAAGGAGTATAATGCCATCTATGCAAGATTTTCAGGGTCATTTCCCAGTGATTCACGCAGTGAGAGGATTTTTGGATGGTTTTAAAGGCATAGAGCCATTGTTCTTCAGTGAAGGTGGTTGCTAAATCCCTTTCCCATTTACTGAGGGCAGATTGTTTATGAAACCGTCGTTTGTCCTGGAAGATGTTATAAAACAGTGATATGCCTTTGGCAGTGGGATGTGATTTTGAGTAGAAATCCCAGGCCTTAGTGGGCAGGGAAGTGGTGGGTATCGGGCGTGATTGTAAAAAGTGATGGGCGCGAGTGCAAGAAAACCACATAGAATGCAATAAATCAAATTCCGACATAATTTGTATTACCGATTTAGGTACTTTACCGTGAAATAAGTCCTGGATATAGCAGATATTCTTCGCCTTAAGTCGCAAAGTTTGTAGTGAAGGGAATTTGGCATGCAGGATTTCTATAGGTAAGTCATACTTTAGCTCAGTTGCTTCTTCGCTATTGTGTTTAAGGAGATATCGCCACGCTTGCAGTGATACCTGTATAGTCGGGGACATACTGCTAGTGTTCCAGGGATCCCATGCATCACCGAGTAGGAAGTCTGAGGGGTTATCTACGGGGCATAGAGAAGTTTCTATGGCTACCCACTGTGGGCTTTCCGCAGAGCGGAACCAGTGTTTGAGTTGATCAAGTCTGGTAGCCCACAGGTAGTCCTTGAGGTCTACATAACCAGCTCCCCCAGTTGATTTATGAGGCAGGAGAACCCGATGAGGGCATCTAGCCCTTTTACCCCCCCACATGAATTTCCACATACTTTTGGACAACGCATTAACGTACTGAAGGGTTATTGGAATCGGCAAGGAGCGAAAAATGTATAGTATTTGTGGCAGTATGGACATTTTATAGGCTGCAATTCTGCCCAACCAAGATAACTCTCTTTTCCCTATGTCCGCAAGTTGTCGATCGATGTTGTTTAATAACGGTGTAAAGTTCCTCTCAGCTAACGTGGATAGTGTACCCATCAATGCCAGACCCAAGTAGGTAATGCCTTTTTTAGACCAAGAGTATGGAAGGGTAGCTTGCAGGAGCGTTTTAGCAGTTGGGTGGACTCCCAAGTCCAGGATCAATGATTTGGTGTGGTTAACTTTATAGTAGGAGACATCCCCAAAGTCAGATAGGATCTTGTGGGCTTGAGGGAGGGAATGTATAGGATCCGTCAGTAATAGTATAATATCATCGGCAAATAAGTTTATGACATGTTTGGATTTACTAAATGAGAAGCCCTTAATTAGGTCGTTCACCCGTATAGATTCTGCCAACGGTTCTATGATTAGGTTGAATATGGTAGGGGAAAGAGGGCACCCCTGGCGAGTGCCATTGGTTATGGTAAATGGTTTGGATAACAGGCCCGCCGTGTACACCTGTGCAGATGGGCAGGAATAAAGTGCCAAAATGGCAGTGAGTATTGGTCCTTTGAAACCAAATTTATGTAACACAGCTTTCATATATGTCCAGTGCACTCTATCAAACGCCTTGTCTGCATCTACGGAGAGAAGCAAAGAAGGCGTTCGCGAGGCTTTAGCTTGGTGAATAACATTGACAATTCGCCTGGTGGTGTCCGAGGTTTGCCGCCCCCTCACAAAGCCCATCTGGTCTTTTGATACAATGTATGGGATGATGTTCGTCAGCCTATTGGCCAGTAATTTCGCGTAGATCTTTGTGTCAGAATTTAGGAGAGATATCGGCCTAAAATTAGAAGGTGTGGTATGATCTTTGCCCGGTTTCGGTAAAGTCACTATATGAGCTCTCGGTATCTCAGGGGGGAAGGAAGATGTCAGTTCTGCTTTGGTGAATACTTCTGGAAGGTGAGGGGATAGTAAATCTTGGAAGGTTTTATAGTATTCATTCCCAAAGCCATCCGGACCCGGGGATTTACCATTGGGCATTGAGTGTATTGTTTTGTTTATCTCCTGGAGTGTGAATGGAGCATTTAGGTAAGTGAGATGATCCTCTGATAAAGAAGGGAGATTAATAGTCTGCAGGAAGGCTTGAATGCCTTGCATAGACAGTTGGGGGTGTCCATGTCATTGTGTAGGTTGTAGAGAGCCCCGTAATATTCCACAAACTGGTCCGCTATATCTTGGAGGTTCACAATTTTGTGGTGGGTGGTTGGGTGTAGTAATGGGGCAATTTTGGAGCGGGTATGAGCTACTTTAATTCTATGGGCTAGGTATTTTCCCGCTCGATTTGAGTATGCGTAAGAGTTAAGTTGTAACTTGCATAGGTGTCTATCAAATCTTTGTGTAAGGAGGTTCTTTAATGTGTTCCTGAGGTCAGTGAGTGTAGCCGCGGTTGCGGGTGAGATTTTGTTGCGGGTGTCTAGTAAATGTATTTCCTTCAGAACTCCCTGAAGTAGGGCATTGTATTTTTTCTTCTCTCTGGCCCCTAATTGTATGAGAATGCCACGCATGAAGGCTTTGTGAGTGTTCCAAATGGGTCAATACCTGGGGTAGAATTATTGTGGAAAAAATCCCTGAGATGCTGAGAGATAAGTGGAGCAAGCTTAGGTTCTTGAAGGAGCCTAATATTGCAGCACCAGATAGGTGGTGAGGAGGCGGTTCCCTGTGAATCAATAGACAGTGAAATTGCAGCATGATCTGACCATGTGATATCATGTATCATAGTGGTCCAGACCCTCTGCAAAAGCCATTTGTCGGTCAGGAACATATCAATTCGTGAATAAGTGCAGTGTCTTGCTGAAAAAAAGGTATAGTCCCTTTCCGTAGCGTGATGACATCTCCAGACATCGAAAAGGTCTTTCGTGTGTAAAAAATTAGGTAGAGGTGACGATCTGAGTTGATGAGCAGCCGCTGTATCCAAGTTATGATCCGCAATAAGATTAAAGTCCCCTCCAATGAGAAGGTTGCCATAGAGCATAGATTCGGCCTTTTTGAGTACACGTCTGAGAAATCTCAGTTGGTGAAGGTTGGGGGCGTAAAGCGTTACTAAGGTGAGGGGCTGGGAATCAAAGTCGCCCGTTAGTATTATAAATCTACCTTTATCATCGATGAACGACTCTTTAGGAAGGAAAGACACTGTATTCTTTATGGCTATCATTACCCCGCCTGTTTTCTTGTTAGGGGTACATGCTAAGAAAATGTGCGGGTAATCCTTGTGGGTGCAAGTCAGCGTTTTCAGTAGTTGGAAGTGAGCCTCTTGAATGAGGAGAATGTCTGCCTTCTGGGTATGGGCATCCCGCCATAATGAGAAGCATTTTGCAGGGTGGTTTAGTCCACGAACATTAAGGGATAAACACTTAATGGTCATTTAAGTGGTGCAAGAAAGGTCTGTGGTGTGGTAGATGCAGGGTACTCACTTTTATCGCGTCTTTTCAATGTATGAAAGGGTGCTGATGATTCTTCCACATGGGTATTCATTTTCCTGGCGTATATCCCATGTCCAGAATGGAGGGAGAAGGGGAAAAAACTAAAACATGAGGCAAAAACAAGCAACTGTTGTAGAATAAAAAAGGATCTTACAACTGATCCGCGTGCAGTCATGACTACTGAACTTAGTAACAGGGTGATCGGAGACTGGTAAGTGACTCCGACTGCCAGAGAGATATAACATGAAAGCCATGGGGTAGTTAGGAGCTACTGCCAGCCTGTTGTTTGTTTTGGCGCCTACGTGTGACCAACTGCCATTCTTCCCTAAGTGTCAGGGATGTTATGCCATCTTCCAGGTTGTTAATGGATTTCGTAACCCCATTGTATGCGATGACGAGTGTGGCTGGGTATTTCCACTTGTGCGGAATTCTATGGTTCCTCAGAGCTTTAGTAATGGTGGCCAGATTGCGTCTTCTCTGCAGGGTATGTCTTGAGAGATCCGGAAGGATTATCAAGTCAGCATACTGAGGAGGTATATTGTCAGGGTTGCGTGCGGCTTGAAATATTTGTTCCTTAACGCGGTAAAAATGGATCCGCAAGAGAGTGTCTCTAGGGGTACCCTCTGGTAGGAAGGAGGGTTTAGGGATCCGGTGGATGCTGTCCACTATCAGGTCCTGTGCAGTCAGGTTAGGTAGCAGGGAGGAAAATAGTGTTTGTGCAAATTGTAAGAGTTGCTGAGCTGGGACCGATTCGGGTATACCCCTCAGTTTAATATTGTTACGTCTGCTGCGGTCTTCAAGGTCTACGACCTTGTCTTTTAACCAAGCTATGTCCTCTCCCTGTGCGGAGTGTGCATCCACCATTACATTGTATGTGGCTGAGAAATCTTCCATCCTGCTCTCAACCCTGTCCACCCTGGCTCCCATAGCCTGCACTTCTCTGTGACATTGATTGATGCCTTGCACCATGTCGCTGTGAAGAGCTGACCAAAGTGAAATCAACATTTCCTTCAACACAGTGTCTGAAATTGGCTGGTCAGTTGTGGGAAAGTCAGCTATACAATCAGGGGCCTGTGTGTGTGAGGCCTGTGCGGCCTGAACGCCTGTGGCAGCGCTTACCACCATTTCCTGCTGTCTATCAGGGGAGAGCAGTCTGGGTTTAGACTTGGCTGGGCTCCTGGTCGTGGGGCTCGGTGTGCCTGAGGATGGACCGCTGCGGGGGTCTGTATACCCTTTGGATGTGAGGAGACCTCCACCCTCCATGCTGCTGTGTGTGGCCTGCTGTGTTGAGTTATTTTAAGGGGACAGCAAATTTACACTGTTATACAAGCTGTGCACTCACTACTTTACATTGTAGCAAAGTGTCATTTCTTCAGTGTTGTCACATGAAAAGATATAATAAATATATATATATTATATGGATAAATTAATTTTTTATCTTAAGGCAAAGTATGATAAAGTTATTGCTGAACAAACAGCTGTAAGAACTGCTCGGGTCCATAGGGGGTGTAAAGATGTGAGAGCCAAAATTGTTAAGGATCATTGTGTGTTATGCTAATAAATAATATTTTTTATATGTATTCCGAAAAAAAAATGAAATAAAATAAAGCAGATTTAAAATGATGCATTTATGGAAAGTTCAGCAAGCAAAACAGCTCAAAGTAGGAGGAGAATAAAGAAACATATTCAGTACAATGAGAAATTGAAATACATAAAAAGAGAGAGGAGAGAAGAGATGATTACATTGTCACTAACTTACTGTGGGAATGTCACTAATCAATGTTCAGCATCAGATCACAGAATTATGTACACAGTCTGTGATATTCCGAATGGCAGAGATTGTTTTATTTTATACATATATGAAGATCAAAACCTTATCTTCCTCTAATTCCTATAAAAGCTGGCTCTTCTGGATTGTTCTGAGGATGACATTTTTTATATACAAGACTCAGTGCTCAGAACCGATCTTTAAGGTCCAGTTTGGAGTGAGAGAATTTGAGATTGATTTCTATCAGGAGGGAGATCTTATCATTGGAGGAGTGTTCACAATAGCCACATCTACTATGCTTGAAACAGAAAACAATACCAGGAGAATTTTCTGTGAAACGTAAGTTGCATTTTACAGTATAGTTTACATTTTTCTTTGTCCTTTGTTCTATTTTTTTTCTTGTTTTGTTTGAATGTAATTGATGACATTCTCATTTTCTAATCCACTGATTACAAATTAACCACCTCAATACAGTGCACTTACACCCCCTTCCTGACCAGACCAATTTTCAGCTTTCAGCGCTCTCACAGTTTGAATGACAATTACTCAGTCATCCAACACTGTATCCATATGAAACTTTGCGTCCTTTTTTCCACACAAATAGAGCTTTCTTTTAGTGGTATTTAATCACTAGTGGGTTTTTTATTTTTTGTGCTATAAATAAAATAAAACGTAAATTTTGTGAAAAAAATGCCTTTTTCTTTGTTTCTGTCATCAATTTGCTAATTAGTAATTTTTCTTCATAAATTTTCTTTCCAATCATTTTTATTGAAGTTATATTTTTTCCATCAATAACAAGGGTTCACTTCTATACATATTTAGTTCACTTCATAGTACAGTTGTGAATCTCAGATCCGTACGAGAGAAGCCATAAGTATTCATATTAAAACACATATCAACAAACTGGTAAATTATAGAACAACCAACCTTCACCTGCCAGGACTATTCAATGAATATCAGACAATATTAACAAAAGCCTTTGTGGTTTACCATAGAAAATTGTCATGAGTTGGAGATCTGTAAGCCAGATCAGAGTTGTAGTAGTCATGTAATAGTGAGCACTTGCTGTTTTAAACGCTCCATAAAGTCCACTTTCACACATTTGAGATCCAAACTATGGGAGCAAAGTGGCCCTTTTCGTAAAAGATAGAGTAAAAGAAGAAAAGAAACAAAGGAGAAAAGAAAAGAAAAAAAAGTAGAGCGGAAGAAGAAGGGAAAAGAAAAAGGAGTAAAAGGGGGAAAAAGAGAGAGTGTATAGACCAGGGATATGCAATTAGCGGACCTCCAGCTGTTGCAGAACTACAAGTCCCATGAGGCATAGCAAGACTCTGACAGCCACAAGCACAACACCTAGAGGCAGAGCATGATGGGACTTGTAGTTTTGCAACAGCTGGAGGTCCGCTAATTGCAGATCCCTGGTATAGACGATCCCCACGCTCCAGCCCACTAACCCCCCCCCCCCCCTCACGGTGACTGAAGATATCTAACCCAGGGATTCCATGTCTTTTCAAATCGGTTTTGTTGGTCTCGGAGAATACTAGTCAATTTTTCATTAATCATGATCCAGGAAATTTTATTTTTGACAAGCGCCAGGTTTATTTGAGGGGTTTTCCATGCACGCGCTATGGCAATCCTAGCTACCAAAAAAATGTAAGAAATGAGGGATCTGAGGTGTTTAGACAGGTTACTTGAGAGGTCAGAAAATAGCGCTGTTTTAACATTTTTAGGTATATTCACTCCGGTCACCGAATACACCAAATTAAAAACTCTTATCCACAATCTATTGACTTTTGGACAGGACCACCATATGTGGAACATTGTTCCCTCTTGACCGCACCCTCTGAAGCAGAGGGGCGAAGCCTCTGGGTGTATTTTGGCTATCCGCGCTGGAACCAGATACCAACGCGACAGTACTTTGTAACCGGCCTCCACAAGGGAGGTGTTCAAAATGCCCCTGTGCACCCCGGCTGACCACTTGGACCAAACATCCCCGTCAATCATCTCCCCCAAGTCCGCTTCCCAAGCTGTTTGATAAGGAAGCTTAGAGTTTCGGACTGTTAGCAAGGTGTACAACTCTGAGATGCTTCCCCGTGCCCCAGGTGCTTTGAGGCATTTATTTTCATAAAGTGTTCTAGCGTTAATATCTCCCTGACTTTGACCAAGTGATTGAATATAGTGAATAATTTGAGAGAATCGAAATGTCTCCGTCAAAGGCATTTCAAGGGTGTCCCGAAAATAAGAAAGTTTTTTGATGCCTCTATGGTCTATGAAATGTGCTATCCTGAACAGGCCTTTATTGGTCCACCAAGAAAACTGTTGCGGGTGTTGCCCTGGGGGAAAGTGCGGGTTACCAAAAAAAGGAGCCACTGGGATATGCGGTGACCGTAAAGGGTATATTTTGCACATCCTATCCCATAGGTCCAAAGAGTGGGAGAGGGAAGGGCTCAGAATGGCCCTACGCTCTCTAGAAGGTAACCACATTAAAAGATCCATGGGGAGGGGAGAACACGCCTGAGCCTCTAAATTAACCCAGTCCAGTCGGTAGGTGGTAGAGTAGATGTGGTAAAGCTGTGTCAGTTGAGCCGCTCTATAGTAGTGTAAGAAGTGTGGAACCCCCAATCCCCCCTGCCCCTTTGCGGCATACAGGGAAGACCGGGCCACCCTGCAACCCCCTCTGCTCCAAATAAATTGAAAGATTAATGATTGGAGTTGTTTAAAAAAATGTTGCGGGGACTGGGACCGGGAGGGACCTAAAATAGTAAAGAATCCTAGGGAGGGTCATCATTTTAACAGTGCCTATCCTACCCATCCAGGAAAGACCATGGTTCTGCCAATTCTGTAAATCCTCTGATGTGGAAGAGAGAAGGGGGGCGTAATTAGCCTCGTACAAGGTGGATACATTTGTAGTGAGTTTAATGCCAAGATAGGGGAGAGCCTGTTTGCTCCATCGAAATGGGAAAGAGGCCTGTACAGTGGTCTGGGTTGAAACAGCTAGATTAATGTTCATGGCCTCCGATTTGGACTGATTGACCTTCAGGCCCGATACTGCTCCAAATTGCCAAATTAGGTAATGTCGTGATGGGGTCTGTAACGAACAGCAGGAGATCGTCTGCAAACAATGCGCATTTATGATCTCTGCCTCCGCTAGTCACCCCATGTATGTTGGGATTGGCTCTGATAGCAATTGCCAGTGTCTCTATTGCAATTATAAATACAAGTGGCGACAAGGGACAGCCTTGTCTGGTTCCTGTTCGTATTTGTATTAAATCTGATTTGTGCCCAAAGGCGACGATGTTAGCCGATGGGGTAGAATATAATTTAGATAGTAAAGAGAGAAATTTAGGTCCGAAATTCCATTGTCTCAGAATGTGGAACAGAAAGGGCCAAGAAAGGGAATCAAAGGCCTTGTGGAGGTCCAATGACAACAGCATGCCTCTTCTTGTTCCCAGGCCATCCCAATTAGAATGGAGCAAAGATATTATGTCTACTGCCCTACGGATTTGATCCGCTGCCTGACGACCCGGGACAAATCCCACTTGATCCACATGGATGTATTGTGCTAGGAAGGTGTTGAGTCTATTAGCATAAATTTTGGTTAACCACTTCAGGACCGCCGTATTGCCAATGTACGTCAACACAATGGCACAGGCAGGCACAATCACGTAGATGTACGTGCCTGCCTTCCAGCGGGTGGGGGGTCCGATCGGACCCCCTCCCGCTGGATACGGCGGTCCGGTTCGCTCCAGGAGCGCTCCGTGATGAGGGGATGGCCGTTGGTTTTCGGCCACCCCCTCTGGATCGCTCCTGGCCAATGAGAAGCTTCCTCCCAATGTGTATTGTTTACACAGGAAGGAGGAAGTGATGTCATTCTCCTCGGGGCGGTCTTTTTGACCGGACTACGAGGAGAAGACTAATAGTAAGTGTGCACCAACACTACACTGACATGTAGGTACACACAGGCACACAAAACACCCCCCGATCCCCCCCCCCGATCGCCCCCCGATCCCCCCCCGCCCCCCCTCCCCCCCCAGTCACAGTGTCACTGATTGCATTGATCATTTCTTTACTGATCAATGCATTCAGTGTCAGTTGTGACAGTAAAAACTGTCAGGACAGTTAGTGTTAGGTCCAGGGTAGCCCCCTATCACCCCCCAATAAAGATTTAACCCCCTGATTGCCCCTAGAGTTAACCCTTTCACCCCCTTTTGCCAGTGTCACTAAGCGATCATTTTTCTGATCGCTGCATGTGTCGCTAGGTAACTAGTTATTTTTTTAGGTTCACCGCCAGGTTTTTATAGCGCTAGGTACCCCGATATACTACCCAATAATGGTTTTAACCCCCTGATTGCCGCTAGTTAACCCTTTCACCCCCTTTTGCCAGTGTCACTAAGCGATCATTTTTCTGATCGCTGCATGTGTCGCTAGGTAGCTAGTTATTTTTTTAGGTTCACCGCCAGGTTTTTATAGCGCTAGGTACCCCGGTATACTACCCAATAATGGTTTTAACCCCCTGATTGCTGCTAGTTAACCCTTTCACCAGCGATCACAGTATAAGTGTCACTGGTGACGCTGGTTAGCCAGTTAGTTATTTAGGTTCCCCGTCAGGTTTTTATATAGCGCCAGGGACCCCCATATACTACCTAATAAAAATTTGAACCCCCTGATTGCCCCTAGTTAACCCTTTCACCACTGATCACCGTATAAGTGTTACGGGTGACTCTGGTTAGTTTGTTTTTTATAGCATCAGGGCACCCACCATTTATTACCCAATAAAGGTTTAACCCCCTGATCACCCGGCGGGTGATATCAATTAGGTTTTAGGGTCAGGGTCTGCGTCGCCCCAGGCAGCGCTAGGTTAGTGCCAGTACCGCTAACACCCACACGCAAAGCATACACCTCCCGTAGTGCTATAGAATCTGAACAGATCAATATCTGATCTGATCAGATCTATACTAGCGTCCCCAGCAGTTTAGGGTTCCAAAAAAACGCATTGTTAGCGGGATCAGCCCAGATACCTGCTAGCACCTGCGTTTTGCCCCTCTGCCCAGCCCACCCAAGTGCAGTATCGATCGATCACTGTCACTTACAAAACACTAAACACATAACTGCAGCGATCGCAGAGTCAGGCCTGATCCCTGCCATCGCTAACAGGTTTTTTGGTAGCATTTTATATTTAAATCCGGAAGGCAGTGCTTGGATTTCGGGGTTCCGTACGTGGCTAGGCTCCCAAAAAGTCCCCCACATGTGGTATCCCCGTACTCGGGAGAAGCAGCAGAATTTATTTTGGGGTGTAATTTGACTTCTGCCCATAGCATGTGTGAGCAATATATCATTTAGTGACAACTTTGTGCAAAAAAAAAAAAGTTTGTAATATTCCCGCAACTTTTGGCAAAATATAAAATATTCCATGGACTCAACATGCCTCTCAGTAAATAGCTTGGGGTGTCTACTTTCCAAAATGGGGTCATTTGGGGGGGTTTTGTGCTATTTTGGCATTTTATGGCCTTCGAAACTGTGATAGGTAGTGAGGAGTTAAATCAAAAATTTGCACCCTTAGAAATCCTGAAGGTGGTGATTGGTTTTCGGGGTGCCGTGCGCGAATAGACTCCCAAAAAGTCCCACACATGTGGTATCCCCATACTCGGGAGAAGTAGCGGAATATATTTTGGGGTGCAATTCCACATATAACCATGGCATGTGTGAGCAATATATCATTTAGTGACAACTTTTTGTAAAAAGATTTTTTTTTTTTGTCATTATTCAATCCTTTAGGACAAAAAAAAAAAATATTCAATGGGCTCAACATACCCATCAGCAATTTCCTTGGGGTGTCTACTTTCCAAAATGGGGTCATTTGGGGGGGATTTGTACTGCCCTGCCATTTTAGCACCTCAAGAAATGAGATCGGCAGTCATAAATTAAATGCTGTGTAAATTCCAGAAAATGTACTCTAGTTTGTAGACGCTATAACTTTTGCGCAAACCAAAAAATATACGCTTATTGACATTTTTTTTACTAAAGACATGTGGCTGAATAAATTTTGCCCTCAATGTATGACTAAAATTGAGTTTATTCGATTTTTCTTATAATAAAAAGAAGAAAATATCTTTTTCAAAATTTTCGCTCTTTTTCCATTTATATCGCAAAAAAAAAAAATCGCAGAGGCAATCAAATACCATCAAAAGAAAGCTCTATTTGTGGGAAGAAAAGGACGCAAATTTCGTTTGGGTGCAATATTGCATGACCGCGCAATTACCAGTTAAAGCAGCGCAGTGCGAAATTGCAAAAAGACCTCTGGTCCTTAAGGTGTTTATGGGTCCGGAGCTGAAGTGGTTAACAATTTCAAATCCACATTAATAAGTGATATAGGGCGATAATTTGTTATGTCACTATGGTCTTTGGCAGGCTTTGGTATTAAACATATATTAGCTCTATTTAGATCTTCCCCCAGATGATCTCCTTCTCTTAAGGCCAAGAAAAATTCCAATAGGTGGGGCGCTAGGGTTTGGGCAAACTTCTTATAATAAGAGGCGGAGAAACCGTCAGGACCCGGTGTTTTAGCGGCGTGGGCTTGCTTTATTGCAGACAATACCTCTTCCGTGGTGATAGCACCATCTAGTATTTCCTTGTGGTGATCAGCAAGGGACGGTAGGGGCAAGTCCCTGATAAAGTCATTTATGGCACCAGGTGATAGAGTCTCCGACTCTCTGTATAAGGAGGTAAAATAGGAATGGAAGAGTTTTAATATCTTTTGTGGGTTCTGCGTGAGGGACCCATCAGGCTGCCTAATCTTTGGGACCATCCTACAGCGGGGTCTGGGGGTCAGCTTACGTGCCAACAGTGTTCCCGGTCTGTCTACTTGTGTGTACAATTTTGCTTGTGTCCATCTGACATTTTTTTCCGCCTTGGTTGTAAGACAAAGGTTTAGTTCCAGTCTAACCGAATCAATCTGAGCCCTCAGGTCCAAGTCAGGATTGTCTTTGTGTTGGGCTAGCAGGTTGGACAGTTTGCGACCCTTTTGGTGGATCAGTGACTCAGAGGTTTTTTTCAACCTCGATGCGATCTGAATGAAATACCCCCGAATGGTCGCTTTATGTGCCGCCCAAGTATTCGCCACAGAAGTATCCGTAGGATCATTCTGAGCAAAATACTCCTTGAGCTTTTGTTCAATTTCAATGCAAATCGAGGGGTTGCTAAGTAGTGAGTCGTTTAATCTCCAAGGGGCCGGGCCTGAATAGCGTTGTAAAGAGTCACTAGCTGTCCAAACGGCTGAATGGTCAGACCAAGTCACGTCTATAATCTTACTTGTTTGAAACAGAGAAGTTGTCGCTGGGACCGTGAAAAAGTGATCTATTCTAGAATAGGTATTATGGACGTGGGAGTAAAATGTATAATCTTTCCTGGATGGGTTAAGCTCTCGCCACAGGTCAATCAGGTTATGATAATGCAACATTTTAGCCAATTTACAACCGATTTTTGGAAAGTGTCTCCGAGGGGTCGAGGGTCGTCCCATTCTATCCAGTATGGAGTCTAGGGCTACGTTAGAATCCCCTCCAAACAGAACAGCACCCTGTAGGTCTGGGGTCACCTTGTGTAAGAGTTTCCGGAAAAAGGGCAATTGTCCCTTGTTCAGAGCATAGTAAGATAGTAATGAAACCATGCTACCATCTAATTTACCCACCACCATCAGGTAGCGACCTTCCGGATCGGTCACAAGCTTTTCCAGTGAAAAGGTCACCCGTTTAGAAAAACAAATGGCCAACCCTCCCGTCTTTCCCGGGCCATTTGCTAAATAAAATTGAGGGTAATAGTGGTGCAAAAAGGTGGGATTATAGGTTGGTGAAAAGTGCGTCTCTTGGAGAAACAGCACATCAGCCTTTAACGATTTGTAATATTGGAAGGCCATTCTGCGTTTAACCGGAGCATTTATACCCTGGACATTGTGGGAGACGAATCCATAAGGTTGACTTCTATTAGCGGTCACCATGGTGCACAAGAGAAAAAAAACCTGTCACTTACTTGATCCCCAAGGAGCAGGGGGCAGCATTTCCCGTGAGGAGGAGTCCATGGGGGGGCCAGAGCCCGGAGCCGCGGAGCCGTAACATAGTGGGGAACAAACACAAAAGGATCAGTAAAGAGGTTAGAAAAAGAGATAGTGAAGAATAAGTGGCCCAAGGGAGAGCCACCTAACAAAATCAAAAGGTTTGTGTAAAACTGTACCAGTTTTAACAGTAGAAACATCAAAAATCAAAGGGGATAATTACCCCAATTCCTTTCGGAAATGGTACAGTGTCAGAAGACACTGCACTCCGTCTGATTTCGGTCCCGTCACACCGTGAGAGGGCCGAAAGCAAACTGGGCGAATGACCGCCACTACTGGCCTCCGCCAATCCCTACAGAACTATCACACAAATGAACATAACATGTGGTAACGGTAAGGGGAGGGAGCCAACATCAAAGTAGTAAACTATCAGTGCTGCATAAAGAAGTTCAACTTATTACTTGCATAAGTAGGGTAAAAGTACTTTCTTGGGGTCTTCCCGGTAAGTTAGCCTCCCATCAAACTAAGAGAAAACCATAACTATAAAGTCTCAGGCATTATAGCGAAAACCACTGAAAAGTTCCAGTTCTTGATCCCGCCTACGGGGCGACAAAAAGTTTCGGAGGGTGACAGCCGTCACAATGGTAAAAGAAAATGGAAGGGCATCCATCACTTCAAGAGTTTTTGGGTTTCAACTTGGCCTTGCTTCTAGTTGAGCGCCAGATTGGCGAAAGAGGACACTGAGGTGACTTGGCCGGAAGGGTACGTTGTTGTGTTGGGCGCGGAGAATCCACATTCTCCACGGAAATCAGGCCCAGCTTTTTCAGTAATGTTTCGCCCTCATGAAAGGTTGCAAAAGAATATTTCTTACGCTGGTGAGTAAACACTAGGCGGAATGGGAAGGCCCAACGGTATCTGATGTCATTCGCTATGAGGGGTTGTAGTAGTGGTTTAAGAGCCCTACGTTTCTGAACAGTAGCAGGAGAGATGTCCGGGAAAATCTGGATAGGGTGATCCCGAAGGTGTAGATCAGTTATTTCTCTAGCCTTGAGCATCACCTGCTCCTTAACTGAATAATAGTGTGGTTTCATGATGACGTCCCATGGTAAGCCATCGGCGCGGGGTGCAGCCAAAGCCCTGTGGGCCCTATCCAGCTCTAGTTTATGAGAGGGGAGGTCTGGTAGGAGATGAGAGATCAGTTCTTTACTCACTGCCGTTGCATCTGCAAAAGATTCGGGGATCCCCCGTACCCTAAAATTGTAGCGCCGTGAGCGATTTTCCAAATCGTCAAGTTTATTTATGGCTTCGTCTAGTCGCTGTTGTACCTCCTCAATACAGTTAGTATTCTGATTGGTCCTGGAGATGGTCTCGTCCAGCTTGATCTCTATAGTCCCTATACGGGTGCCCAGCTCATGAAATTCACCTTTCAAGTCAGCCGTAATGCGTTTAGTCGCCTTCTCTAGCCCCTGATCCAATAGCGAGGAGAAACGTGCTATTATGGTTTGGTCCCCGGGATAGTCTATAGGTGAAGCTGTGGAGAGATGGGGTATGGGGGGAGGGCTATCTTCTACGTTCCCCTGACTGAGCAGTGCCTCACACAGTGCTTTATCCAAATCAGAGCTCTGGGATGAAAATAGGTCTCCCGTAGGGGATGGTGCCGAATACTGGGCGGTGTAGTGCACCAGCTCACCTGTCTCAGTGACTGCCAGCTTTCCTCCCTTCTGTGTCACTGGCTGCGCACGTTGCGGTAGCGGAGGTGCCGGCGCCATCTTTGCCTCCCGTGGATGCTCCGAAAGCTTCCTCCCAGGGGTGCTGGAGGGACAGAAACTGTCCGTTTAGCAAGTTCGGCGGGTCCCGATCGTGCAGGGGGCCATTGCGGAGCTGCTGCGAGCGTAGGCAGGGTTGTTGCGCTCCGGGATCGGCGGAGTTATGCCAGCGTGGAGCGGAGCTGCAGAGTCAGGCGTCCGCCATCCACAGCCTCGCGCATGCGCCCTTTTTCTTCATAAATTTTGGCCAAAATTTATACTGTTACCTATATTTGTTAAAAATAACCCACATTAGTGTATATTCTTTGGTCTTTGTGAAAGTTATAGAGTCTACAAACTATGGTGCCAATTGCTGAAAATTGATCACATCTGATCAGGCCTTCAATACATTAGGTGTATCTCATTTCTTGAGACACTAACAAGTCAGGAAAGTACAAATACCCCCCAAATGACCCCTTTTTATAAAGTAGACATTCCAAGGTATTAAGTAAGTAGCATTAGACAGAGAGAACGGTAACACCCCCAAAATTGGGGTCAGAGGGCGCTGATCACCCCTGGTATGTTATAAACAAAAAAAGAAAAGAAAATGGTGTCCCCGGAACGGGGCTTTTTGCCAGCAAAGTTTAACCTGTATAATATAAATAACATTGACATGTAGAAAAATAAACTAATATTGTAAATATTTATTAATAATAAAAAGAGGATAAAATGGGTCACGCAGTAGTCAAGGACTGAGCTCCACAAAATAGGTAAAAATGTATAGTATTACATGTATGAACAGAAATATACATATACATAGAATTGTGATGCTTGAAACATAGTATCAGTACAGTAAGAGATATATGCGTGTAGATAGTAAAAACCCTTTACGCGTTTCAACCCTCCCAGGGGTCTTCTTCAGAAGGTTACTATCTATTTATGAAAGAATAAAGAAAAGACAAGCATAAATATATATCACAATACATGATGCACTGTGTTGTACTAAAAATAATCTAGTATAGTAATAATAATAATAATAATCTAGATAGTAACCTTCTGAAGAAGACCCCTGGGAGGGTTGAAACGCGTAAAGGGTTTTTACTATCTACACGCATATATCTCTTACTGTACTGATACTATGTTTCAAGCATCACAATTCTATGTATATGTATATTTCTGTTCATACATGTAATACTATACATTTTTACCTATTTTGTGGAGCTCAGTCCTTGACTACTGCGTGACCCATTTTATCCTCTTTTTATTATTAATAAATATTTACAATATTAGTTTATTTTTCTACATGTCAATGTTATTTATATTATACAGGTTAAACTTTGCTGGCAAAAAGCCCCGTTCCGGGGACACCATTTTCTTTTCTTTTTTTGTTTATAACATACCAGGGGTGATCAGCGCCCTCTGACCCCAATTTTGGGGGTGTTACCGTTCTCTCTGTCTAGTTCTTTAAACCCGGGTGGTTAAACACCCTTCCCCATTCGGTAACGCAAGAGGTTTTGGGACTTGAGCTCTACTTGGCATATTTGTATTTTGTATAATTCCTTATTGTTGTTTTTCGCTTGTTGATAATATGAATAGCTTCCAGGGTGATGATTGGAACCATCTAATGTCCAGCTATGAGACTGAATTTGAAAATCTGGACATAAAAATTGGGCGTTCTCCTACTAATTCAATTTTCACTACCCTGTATCGTAAGGATACCGCCGGGAACACTATACTCCACGCAGACAGCTTCCATCCAATAAATCTTAAGAAGTCCATACCTTATGGCCAGTACCTGCGGTTGCGCAGGAACTGTTCGGATGATGCCCTTTTTAGGGCCGAAGCTGCCCAATTACAGACAAGACTTTTAGCCCGCGGCTATAGTCGGGTATGTCTGCGCAAAGCGTATAATCGAGCACTGGCCCAATCCCGTAACAATCCTCTACACCCTGGGGCAGCGAAGAACGACCCTGTTAGGCATTTTGCCAGGATCGTTCTTCGTTATTCCAGGCAACATGTCTTGATTCGTCATATTATCCAAAAACATTGGTCTATTCTGACAGATGACCATAAAATTGGCAAACTGGTGTCGAAACAGCCTCTAATTACCCACAAACGCGCTACTTCGTTTCGCGACAAACTAGTGCAAAGTGAATATAGAGATGAAGCAAGACGAGCAGCGCATTGCTCAGTTTTGGGATCCTTTCCCTGTGGGCACTGCTCTACCTGCAAGTACATTAAACGGGATAAAATCTTTCAACTCCCAAATGGTCGAACATTTCGTCCATCCCACTTCGCCAATTGTCAAACACGTGGGGTTGTGTACCTCATGGAGTGCGAATGTGGGTCGTACTATGTAGGCAAAACCAAGTTGGAACTACATAAAAGGATGGCCAAACACATTTACCATATGGAGATTGGTAACTTTTATGTACCCTTTGGACGACATGTAGTAACTACACATGACTATAAGATGCCCGCTATTTCCTTTGTAGCTTTAGATCGTATACACATCCCTGTTCGAGGGGGAGATTGGAATAAGACCCTTCTCCAACTCGAACAGGGATGGATCTTTAAGCTCAATGCTACCGTTTCCCCAGGCCTGAATGAAGCCATATCGTTTGCTCCATCTCTAAAGGGTTTCACCTCTGGCAAAACACAGTGACACACTGCGGATTAGCCATGTGTTTTCCATGTCATCCCTGCAATATACTGTTGTGTCTTTGGTTTTGACTTCCTTGCAGACCTATTCACCTCTTGTTTTTCGTATGTGGGTCTTGTGGGGCACATATGTTTGGCCGGTTGCACTGCATGTATGCATGGCATGCTATACATGCCGCATGCTCATGCACCCCATCTCTCTTTGGAATGGGTGCATTCCACCTGCTCCCGCTCACCTTTTTGGTGTTGATGGGCTGTATGTGCATGTGTATGATGCATTGGTGCAGTATACAACTCCGTGCCCCATGATCACTAGTCTGTCACATTTTTATACACTAACCAGTAGATCTCTCCTTCTGTGTGCCCATTTTACCTGTAGATTACATGCTTATTATGAAATGTTTTTCATTTATGTTTATTTATTGTTATTCTTTACTTGTGACATGTTGCTATCAAAAAATATACTGTTTTTGGATTTACTATCCCTTATGCTGTACTACGGAGGGTCCGGTTATGTTTTCCCATTTTTCTCCACTAGATGGTGCCATGTGAGGTCATCTCCCATCCTTATCTATGTCGATTGGATGGACCAATGGGGTAGGGCTTCACGACCAGAAGAGGAGAGTGGCAGTGGCGCGCGCTTGCCTCTCCCCATTAAGTCCCGGGGTACGAACGGGTGAGCGCTGCCCGTCCACCCGGGACAATAATTTCTGGTCGGCGGCATTCCGAACGGTATCGGACTGGTGGCCTCACTGCGCACGCGCGTTCCGCGCGTACGACGCGACGCACTCACGTCACGCCGGTGCGACGCTACCGTGTACTCTCCCGCCTTATTAGGAGAGTCATTTCCGGAACGCCGAGGGGACCACATCCGGTCGTTTTCTAGGCGACCAAAAGTGGTTATGGGTTAACAGGTGGAGACTTCTGATTGATCCATCAACCCAACCTGGGCTACTTATATTCCACCCCCTCACACTGCACATCACTTCCTCATCCACAGGAGCACACGCACATTGCTTTCACGCAACTGGGTAAGTCCTTGGGTTCTTTTATCCTATGCTGTTCCACTCATTTTATTGCACTATATATAGTTCTGTTGGCAAGAGTATAAGACTATCTCTTGTCTATTTGCAGACTTAAGACCACTTTGGCCCTATGGAAACATATTAATGTGAAGGGCTGTATTACAACACTTCCAAGTCACTTTACCACTCATCATTTGAGTGTTTTCTTGTTGGCTCTATTGTCCAATGTGGACCCATTGGAAATTGGCTATAGGTATATATACATTATTTTACTTTTTGCACTACTGTGGTCACGTTGTGATATTCTGAAGCTGCTACACCACTTCACTTTCTTTCCCCATTCACTTTTTTCTTCAGCTACGTTCACTGTTTGTTCATTTTTGTAGTTTTGTTTGGCACGTGTTCGCAGCCACTTCACCTCTCTTTTCGTCTTGGCTTCTTTTCTCTTTTCAATTTTTCACTCTTCCCCCCCTTTCCCACTTTCGCTGTACATGGTGTCTTGGTTTGGCGTTGGTCTTCTCTTTGGGGTTTTTCTTTGGGCATTTGCTTACACCCTAACCGAGTGAAATATTCCACTCTGAAATGGCAGGATTCACTTGACATATGCGTATCCTAGACATGTGTATACTATTGACACTGCATGCGGGCATGTCCTATCTCTCTATACAGAGGTGATAGCTTTCTAAATAGGGCCCCTCTTCATATATACATGTATATATATATATATATACATATATACCCATGTCTTATATTCTTTCTCTTCCTGTAGGTTGCCCTCTCTCCTAATCCCGCTTACCCATACCCATACCTTCCTCCATTATTATGTTTTGGAGGTGGTAACAGTGATGTGATCCCTTGTAAGCTCTTTTACCCCTTTGGATCCATTTTCCTTGCTCTTTCCCCCTTTGTCCGGGCAGAGCCAGCCACTTTTTCCATCTGTATAAGGTCGGCACATCTATGAAGACTATGGGAGAATGTACGGAACCCTGTCCGGTCCTTTGAAAGAGGATTTCCTTTGTGATCAATATAGGTATTTATTGTTACAATATGTATCGCTTGATTGTTAACTGTGTAATCTTACAATGTTTTGATATATACTCTGTCTACAACAGATTATTTTTAGTACAACACAGTGCATCATGTATTGTGATATATATTTATGCTTGTCTTTTCTTTATTCTTTCATAAATAGATAGTAACCTTCTGAAGAAGACCCCTGGGAGGGTTGAAACGCGTAAAGGGTTTTTACTATCTACACGCATATATCTCTTACTGTACTGATACTATGTTTCAAGCATCACAATTCTATGTATATGTATATTTCTGTTCATACATGTAATACTATACATTTTTACCTATTTTGTGGAGCTCAGTCCTTGACTACTGCGTGACCCATTTTATCCTCTTTTTATTATTAATAAATATTTACAATATTAGTTTATTTTTCTACATGTCAATGTTATTTATATTATACAGGTTAAACTTTGCTGGCAAAAAGCCCCGTTCCGGGGACACCATTTTCTTTTCTTTTTAAGTAAGTAGCATAGTGAGTTTTTTTAAGTTGTCATTTTTTCCCACAATTCTTTGCAAAATGAAGATTTTTTTTTATTATTTTTTTTTTTTTTAAATTGTCATATTATCAGGTTATTTCTCACACACAGCATATGCATACAACAAATTACACCCCAAAATACATTCTGCTACTCTTCCCGAGTACGGCGATACCACATGTGTGAGACTTTTACACAGCCTGGCCACATACAGAGCACCAACATTGATGTAGTACCTTCAGACGTTCTACGAGCAAAAATGACGCATCTCATTTCTCAACCACCTATTACATTTTTGAAGGCCTTGGAGTACCAGGACAATGGTATTTCCCATTAAATGACCCCATTTTGGAAAGCAAACACCCCAACGTATAATCTGTGAGGCATAATGAGTCTTTTGAACGGTTAATTTTTTTCCAGAAGTTTTTGGAATATGTGGAAAAAAATTAAAACGCATTTTTTTTTTTTTTACACAAAATTGTCAATTTATAAGATATTTCTAACACATAGCATGTATATAGCAAAAATGACACCCCAAAATACATTCTGCTACTCTTGCCGAGTATGGCGATACCACATGTGTAGGACTTTTACACAGCGTGGTCACATAGAGAGACCAAACATTGAAGTAGTACGTTCAAGCGTTCTAGGAGCATAAATGACACATCTCATTTCATTCCTACCCATCACACTTTTGAAGGTCCTGGACCACCAGGACAGTGAAATTACCCACAAAATGACCCCATTTTGGAAAGAAAACACCCCAACGTATATTCTATGAGACATGGGCTGCAAATAGGTACTCAGGTACGCTGATGGGCTGGAGATAGGTACTCGAGTACTCTGATGGCAGGTACTCGGGTACTCTGATGGCCTGGTGGCAGGTACTCGGGTACTCTGATGGCCTGGTGGCAGGTACTCGGGTACTCTGATGGCCTGGTGGCAGGTACTCGGGTACTCTGATGGCCTGGTGGCAGGTACTCGGGTATTCTGATGGCCTGGTGGCAGGTACTCGGGTATTCTGATGGCCTGGTGACAGGTACTCGGGTATTCTGATGGCCTGGTGACAGGTACTCGGGTGCTCTGATGGCCTGGTGACAGGTACTCGGGTGCTCTGATGGCCTGGTGACAGGTACTCGGGTACTCTGATGGCCTGGTGACAGGTACTCTGATGGCTTGGTGACTGGTATTTGGGTACTCTGAAGGGCGGTGACAGGTACTCATATGGACTGTGATAGGTACTTGGGTACTCAGTTGGACTGGGACAGGTACTCGGGTACTCAGATGGACTGGGACAGGTACTTGGGTACTCAGATGGGCCGTGACAGGTACTCGGGTACTCAGATGGCCCGTGACAGGTACTCGGGTACTCAGATGGACTGGGACAGGTACTCGGGTACTCAGATGGGCCGTGACAGGTACTCTGATGGGCTGTGACAGGTACTCTGATGGACTGTGATTGACTGGTATTATGAGGGGTGGTGACATGTCCTCTTTATTGGGGGGGGGGGGCAATCAGTGTGCTTGATGTGTACTGTAGGCGGTAACGAGATGTTACAGCAATCTCCTCCATACACACGATCGGTGTGTGAGGAGGAGAACCCGGTAACATCTCGTTACCGCGGTTTGTTTACATTTTAGTGATCGGCTGTGAAAGGATCACAGCCGATCACGTGGGTAAACAGCCGGCCAATGGCTGTTTACCAGCATCGGTGACGAGCAGTGTTCCTGGGGAACACGCCGCCACCGACGTGATCGCGCGCATGCACCGTGCACAGTCGGGGTGTGACCATCTGTGATCTCCGTGACACGCCGCCACCGAAGAACCAGGGGTGCGCGCGCGATTGCGCGCATTCCCTGTTTAAACGGGAGGCCGTCATATGACGGCCTCCCGCCACAATAGGTGCGCCGCCTGGCCGTCATTTGACGGCCGGCGGTCAGCAGCTAGTTAAAGGGATAATGTGAAAATATAAAAATAGGAGTTGCCTTTAATGACGTGTTTAGAAACCTGTATTGGGGAAGTATTGGACTGTCATCGGTGACCTCTCCTTCCACAAATATTAGTTTCCTGGCCTAAATGCTGATCCTCCATTTTCAGTTATTCCTTGATAGTGATGGACGAACTTCCGACGGGATGTTTCGCGAACGCGGACCGCGAACTCGGCCGATAGTTCGCGAACCGGAACGTTTGCGGCGGGCCCCATTGACTTCAATGGGAGGCGAACTTTGCAAACCTACAGGTCAAATTTGCAGCCACAAAATAATTAATAGCTGTGCAAACATAGTCCCACCACATGGCCAATGACATAACACATGTATGAGGTGAATCTGGGATCGGCAACTATAAGCATTCTTTTTTTATATGGGAAATTGTTGTGACAATTCAGGACTGTGGAGTGCATGAAGGCATGAAGGCAGTGACATACAGCAATGACACCTGCACCGTGATAGAGAGCACTGACAGCAGCACCGTGATATACAGCACTGACACCTGCACTGTAAGCAGCCCCAGGAGGAAGTCAGCATAGCACAGGGATGGTGGGAGCCCCTCATAATGAGCATAGCACAGGGATGGTGGGAGCCCCTCCTAATGAGCATGGCACAGGGATGGTGGGAGCCCCTCATAATGAGCATGGCACAGGGATGGTGGGAGCCCCTCATAATGAGCATGGCACAGGGATGGTGGGAGCCCCTCATAATATGCACAGCAGAGGTACAGCCCCAGGAGGAAGTCAGCACAGCACAGAGATGGTGGGAGCCCCTCATAATAAGCAGCCCCAGGAGGATGTCAGCATAGCACAGGGATGGTGGGAGCCCCTCATAATAAGCAGCCCCAGGAGGATGTCAGCATAGCACAGGGATGGTGGAAGCCCATCATAATAAGCAGCCCCAGGAGGAAGTCAGCACAGCGCAGGGATGGTGGGAGCCCCTCATAATAAGCAGCCCCAGGAGGAAGTCAGCACAGCACAGGGATAGTGGGATCCCCTCATAATAAGCAGCCCCAGTAGAAATATGACACTGCTCAACCTCTTCAAAGAGGAGGGTACAGGTATATAGTACGGTGTGCTTTTTTTGGACAAGGAAGTGAGCCAAATGAAGAAAGAATGTCTGTGTGCTCGATTAAAAAAATAGTTTATAGACATATACATGGTCTACTGGTCACATGTGTTGAATTCCTCCAAGATCCATGCCTCATTCATTTTTAGAAATGTGAGGTAGTTAACACTGTCGTGAGCTAGGCGAGAACGCTTATCGGTCACAATCCCCCCTGCTGCGCTGAACGTCCTTTCGGACAGGACACTGGACACGGGGCAAGCCAACAGTTCGATTGCAAATTGGGCAAGCTCTGGTCAGAGGTCAAGCCTGCCCACCCAGTAGTCCAGGGGTTCATCACTCCTCAGAGCGTTCACATCGGCCGTTAACCCGATGTAGTCAGATACCTGACGATCTAGGCGTTCCCTGATGCTGGATCCGGATGACACCTGTCGATGGGTCGGCTGAAAGAATGACCTCATATCCGAAGTCACCAACACATCTTCAAACCAGCCTCTTCTTGCAGGCGCTGTTGGATTGGTCCCCGCAACTCCTTCTCTGGGAGTGGGAATTGCTCCTCTGCCAGCGCACGCAAAAGCAGAATGCAGCATTTCTCGAAGCAAGGCCTGGAAGTGCTGCATTCTGACAGCCCTCTGTGACGGCAGTAGAATTTCCGCCATTTTGTGTTTGTACCGGGGGTCTAAGTACGTTGCCACCCAGTACTGGTCCTTGACCATTATGCTTTTTATACGGGGGTCCCTATTAAAACTCTGGAGCATGAGGCCCCCATTTGCACTAAACTGGAAGCGTTGTGGTGGCCTGGCTCCTGCTCATCATCCAGGATAATGTCGTCCTCTTCATTCTCCTCTCCCCATCCACGCACAACAACATGGATCCCAGAAAGGTTTAAAGCATGCTCTTCTTGCTCCTCCTCATCCACCCCGTCACCATCCTCCTCTGACTCCTCTTCAGACTCCTGTTGTTGACTTGTCTCAGATAGAGTAGCCCCCCCCCTGGGAATTCATCCAGCATTGCGACTTCCTCATCTTCCCGCTCCTGCTCCTCCACAGCTTGATCAATGACACGACGCAATGCACGCTCCATAAAGAAGGCATAAGCTACCATGTCACTGATGGCGCCATGGCTGCGACTGACCAGTTTGGTGATCTCCTCAAATGGGCGCAGAAGTCTGCATGCGTCGCACATGAGCAGCCACTGGCGTGGTGAAAAAACCCCCAGCTCCCCGGAACCTGTTCTGTCGCAGAGTTCATACAGGTAGACGTTAACTGCACGTTTCTGCTGGAGCAGCCTATAAAGCATATAGAAGGTTGAATTCCATCGCGTCGGGCAATCGCAAATAAGACGTCTGACCGGCAGATTGTGTCACCGCTGAATGTCAGCAAGGCGAGCCATGGCCGTGTAAGATCTTCTGAAATGGGCCGAGATTTTCCTTGCCTGCCGCAATATGTCCTGGACCCCAGGGTATTTGACAACGAATCGCTGCACGACCAAGTTTAAGTCGTGTGCCATGCATGGCACGTGCGTGATTTTGCCCTGTTTCAATGCGCTAAGCAGATTGACAACGTTGTCACACACCACTTTACCAACTGTCAAATTGAGCGGTGTTAGCCACTGATCTGCCTGTGAACGCAAAGCTGAAAGGAGTGCCGAGCCAGTGTGGCTCTTGGCTTCCAGGCACAACAGACACAGCACGGCATGGCAACGTCTCACCTGGCATGTCGAATAGGTTCTGGGGAGCTTGGGCGGTGCAGCGGAAGAGACGCTAGCAGCGGAAAAGGAGGAGTCAGCCGAGGAGGAGAGGGAGGAAGATGGAGTAGGAGGAGGAGGAGAAGAAGAGCCAGGCCTGCATGCAATCCGTGGCGGTAAAATCAAATCTACATGGGTGCCACGGGTTACATGCTTGACGGCCATCAGAAGGTTCACCCAGTGGGCAGTAAAAGTGATATACCTTCCCTGCCCGTGTTTGCTAGACCACGTGTCTGTGGTCAAATGTATCTTGGCACCGACACTGTGTGCCAGAGATACATTCACTTGCCACTGAACATGGCCATATAGCTCTGGGATGCCCTTCTCTGAGAAATACTTCCTTCCTGGGACCTTCCATTGTGGTGTTCCAATGGCCACAAATTTACAAAAAGCCTCCGAGTCCACCAGTTTATATGGCAGTAGTTGGCGGGCTATGAGTTCTGACAAGCCAGCCATCAACCATTGGGCAAGAGGGTTATCCGGCGTCATCATTTTTTTACGCTCGAACATTAGGCCCACGGAAGCCTGCCTTTTTACAGAAAAACGTGAGCTTGGCGTGATGAAAGGTGGAGTGAAGGACAATTGTGAGGAGAGAGGAGAAGGAGAAGTAGAAGACGAGGCTGGATGGTGAGAGCCTGGAGTGTGGCTTTGTGTGTTCCATTGCTCCCACTGGGCTTGGTGATGGCTGCTCATGTGCCTTCTTAAGGCGGTCGTCCCTAGGTGAGTGTTGGGCTTACCGCGACTAATGTGTTGACTGCAAATATTGCAGATGGCAACGCTATTGTCAGCAGCGGACACGCTAAAAATAGCCCACACTGCAGAGCCATGTGCCGGGGTCCTGGTAGTGCCAGATGTGACCGTACATAGTCGATGACTCGCTCCTGATACATTTGCAGTCTTCTTTGTCCCTCCTGTGCAATCTAAGTTATTCCTGCTTCTCCTCCCTATCTGCTGGTCCATATCTCCCTCTGAACTCCCCTCCTCTTCCTCTCTTGTGGGCACCCACGTGACATCACTAGACACATCATCATCTACGTCACCTTCCCCACCGCTATAAGTAGAGATCTCGAAGTAGGCAGCAACACCGGGGACCAACCTCCTCCTTGGGCTGATCTGGGTACTGTCGTCAGACTGCTGAGTAGCGGTTTTTGCTACCTCCTCTTCCTGATCCAATACCAAGAGTGGCTGCGCATCAGAAATGTCTTGATATGGATCGTAAAATAATTCCTGTGACTCAAGCGGAAGGTATGTGGTGGTGGTGGTGTTGTTGGTGGTAGTGTCTTTGGGGGTGCACATAGAGAGGATGAGGAGGGTGCAGAATAGTAAGGCTGAGTGAGTCGCTCAACCAAGTCTGGTGCGTCCTTTAAATGAATTGAACACACCTTCTGCAACTTCCCACTTTGGCTCAAGCCTGTTGCTCCTGCCCTACCCCTACCACCCCCGCGGAAGGGCCTGCCTCTTCCTCTGCCTGTCATTTTTTAAATGACCCTGTGACAAAACTCTCAGTCCCTATACTGATAAAGGACTGCTGCAGTATAGGGCAGCGGTCAGCAGTAGTGCACCTCAACCCTATGTATCGTGGACCTATACCAGTCCTTACGGAATAGCAGACTGTACCTCACTCAACCCTATGTACTGTAGCACCCTAGACCAAGTTACCAGTCCTCATAAGGACCTTTGTGGAACAAGTAGGTTGTGTGTGACTGATTGGCAGACTGTACATCAGTCCCTATACTGATGAAGGACTGCTGCATTATAGGGCAGCGGTCAGCAGTAGTGCACCTCAACCCTATGTATTGTGGACCTATACCAGTCCTTATAGAATAGCAGACTGAACCTCACTCAACCCTATGTACTGTAGTACCCTATACCTTACCAGTCCTTATAAGGACCTTTGTGGAACAAGTAGGTTGTGTGTGACTGATTAGCAGACTGTACGTCAGTCCCTATACTGATGAAGGACTGCTGCAGTATAGGGCAGCGGTCAGCAGTAGTGCACCTCAACCCTATGTATTGTGGACCTATACCAGTCCTTATAGAATAGCAGACTGAACCTCACTCAACCCTATGTACTGTAGCACCCTAGACCTTACCAGTCCTTATAAGGACCTTTGTGGAACAAGTAGGTTGTGAATCATTAGCAGATTGCAGCAGAAGGGCAGCAGTCAAGTATAATATGCTTTCTATATTTGGAAGAAAGAATATTATACGTGTACAAGCCTATTACCATACCACTGATACCAGTCCTGAAAAGAACCTTTGTGGACCTAATATAGTAACAGCTACTGATTAAACTGACCCTCACTGCCTCACACACAGCTTCCTGCCTGTCCCTATATAAACTGACAAAACAGAGGCTACTGGAACAATAACTGCAATAGCACGCTTGTGGACCTGATAGTAACAGCTAATGACTAAACTGACTGTCCCTGCAGCACACACCGTCCTGTCCCTTTCTCTAAACTGACAAAAGACACTCAGGCTGCTGCAAAAATCAGTAGCACAGCAAACCTATATCCTGAACTACACCTAACACCTATACCAGTCCTGAAAAGAACTTTTGTGTACCAAATAGCTAGCGATTTGGGTCACTGCAATCTCTCCCTGCTCCACACAGCAACCTCTCCCTATAGTGACAGAAGAAAGAATGTAAAATGGCAGCCGGATTGGGTCTATTTATAAGTTAGGGGGAATGTCCAAGTGTCCATGTGCTGTAATGTCTCAATTGGCTGTCCTGTACCCCATGATGGATGTGTCATCATAGGTCAAAGTTCTTTTACACAGTAAAAACACGGAAGTCCGCTGGGCGAACGGCGGCAATAGTCCGCTGATCGGGTGGACCGCGAACAGCCGAAATTCGCCGCGAAACGACCGCCGGGCGAACCGTTCGGCCATCACTATTCCTTGATCACAAATCTGGGACAATTTGAAGCTCAAGAATTTTGACTTTCCTACTTTAAAGGCTTGTCTCTGTCTCCTTCCACAGAAAAGTTTTACCAGTTCAGCACCACAGACATTTTTTTACCTTTTTTGCATACGTAAATAGCTTCATTTTGGCAATAAAATCACTTAAAGTGATTGTAAAGTCTTGTTTTTTTCTGGTTAAAAATAACAAACATGTTATACTTACCTTCCCTGTACAGTGGTTTTGCACAGAGAAGCCAGGTCCTCCTCTTCTGGGGTCCCTCTTAGGTGCACCTGGCCCCTTCCTCCTGTTGGGTGTCCCCACAGCAAGCACTTTGCTTTTGGAGCACCCGAGCCGAATCACAGCTTCGTGTGTCCATTCAGACACGGAGCCACGGCCCGGCCCCATCCCTTTCTCTTCTCATTGGCTGAATTTGATTGACAACAGTGGTAGCCAATGGCGCTGCACTGCTGTCTCAACCAATGAGGAGGGGAGTCCTGGGTAGTTGAAACACTGCTGCAACATCCCTGGATAGAGATGGGGCTCAGGTAAGTATTAGAGGGGCTGAGGGGGGCTGCTGCAAACAGAATGCTTTTTATCTTAAGGCATAGAATGCCTTAAGATAAAAAAAAAAAAAAAATACTTCCGCCTTCACAAAAACGCTCAACCCCCAGAACATTATATACAGTATTTTCTGAAAGCAGAGGCAATGTAAAATAAAAATATGATAGTTGCAAATTTTTAAGGAACACATGTAATAAAACAAATTGTATTGCAAAAACACAATATAATACCCATTTTTTGTAAAATAGAAAAGATGAGGTTGCGTTGCATAAATAGATACCAAACATGCCACATCTTAAAATTGCGTGTGCCTTTGATATTGCAAAAAATGATGGTACCCAAAAATGGTCATAGATGATGCTTTAAAAGCCTTTACAGCTCATCAGTTTAGAATTAACTAGAAGCTCTTGTGCTAGAATTATTGTGCTCCCTCTGATGTTCACAGTGACACCTCACACATGTGGTGCAAACGTGGTTTATATAGGTGTGCGTTTGCGCATTGTATGCAGGCAACAGATGTTACAGCAATTTTGATTTCTTTTTTAACACATTTTATTAAATTTTTTAAAAACTTTTTTTTCTTTTAATTTGTTTCATTTATTTATTTATGGTTGTATTTTTCCTTGATTGCCATAACAAAGGGTTATTAATCCCCCATGTGATAGCATTGGGCAGGTGACAGGTACTCTTTATGGAGACATTAGGGGTTTAATATCTCCCTTGTGCGTCACACCATCAGAACAGCTTGGTTAGATCACTAAGAAACTCACAAAAAAATCTTAGTTTTAATATATTGTAAATCAGTATTAAATAGATCATATGTAATGGCTATAACCTTTAAAGTAAAACAAAAAGAGCCTTGGATGTATAAATCATCTTTGACTCTGCCTACACCATATTAATGCACAAAAAACACACATTTGATGTTCAATAAAGATGTATTGGGAGCTGCAAAAGATTTTTTAGGATATTTATGATTTAGAAATATACTTTGGTACTTTGGCATAGTATACCGGGCTATGGCAGCGGATAGATGTCATAATTCTGCCATATTCTTAAATGGCAGACGGTACTCTTTCTGATAAAAGTTGTCTCCGTGGCAGATTCACCGCAAGATCACTTTTATTGGGGGCGGGAGACAGCCCCCTCCCACTGCGCTCAGGTAGTCTCCGGAGCCATCGGTAGAGGCGGAACCTATCGGGTCCTCTGAGACATGGACCTGAGTGAGGGAAAGATGGTCCCCATAACATTGGATGACACAAGCAACGTCAAACGTCACTTCCGCCAAATGGTCTTAAAGGGGATTTTTTTTTTTAAAAAAAAGCCTTTTTTAATGCATTTACATGTAAATATGAGATCTGAGATCTTTTTAACCACAGAGCTCACATTTAAGAGGCCCTGTCATGCTTTTTTTTCTATTACAAGGGATGTTTACATTCCTTGTAATAGGAATAAAAGTCACCAAATTTTTTTTTTTTTAAAAAGGACAGTGTAAAAATAATTTTTTTTTTTTCCAATGCGCCCCGTCCCACCGAGCTTGTGCACAGAAGCGAGTGCATACGCAAGTCGCTCCAGCATATGAAAACTGTGTTCAAACCACACATGTGAGGTATCACCCCAATCGTTAGAGCGAGAGCAATAATTGTATCACTAGTCCTCCTCCTTATTTCAAAACTGGTAACCTGTAGAAATTTTTAAGCATAGCCTATGGAGATTTTTAAGGGTCTAAGTTTGTCGTCATTCCACCAGCGGGTGCAATTTTGAATCATGACATGTTGGGTATCAATTTACTCGGCGTAACATTATCTCACACAATATTATTTTTTAATTAAAAATGTGACATAAAGTATTGCAATGGCTACCATTTTATTCTCTAGGGTGTCTGAAAAATATAAAATGTTTGGGGGTTCTAAGTAATTTTTTAGCAAAAAAAAAAATATATTTTAACTTGTAAACACCAAGTTTAAAAAAAGGCTTTTTTTTCTAGTCACGTGACTGGCACAACACCAATCAGGGCTGCTCAGACACAGACTGTGGAGAATATACATCAGCAGAGTAATAGAAGCCTCTCCCAAGGATCTTTCCCTGCAGATGCCAAAGAACAAAGAAAGATAATGTGACCATCACAAACAAACAAGGGCAATGCACATCACAAACAAACATGTTTTTGTTTGTTTGTGATGTTTTGCCCTTCAATGTGCACCTTACTGCAAATTCTAGGGATTGGGGTGATTGCCATTTGTCATGTGACCGCACAACAGTGCTACAGGAATAAGGTACTTCAAGGATAAAAAAATAAAAAAATTGAGTGGCATGATAGATGATTTATGTAAATTAATTATTGCAATAAGCACTTCTCTGACTTTAAGTGTAGGTATTGACATTGTGAAGTCGTTCCTTGATTCAATAGCTAGACACTCCCTGACCTGGAACATTGATAAAGAATGGCAGACTTTCCAAACTTCATTGGCTGCTTGCCTGTTCCAGGTCAGGAACACACAGAGGGTCATTTACTATAGCGCTGCTGCACTAATTAGCACTAAGTGGCACAAATTAGTGCTAATTAGCACTAAAATGGTATTCACTATAGCACTGGTGAGAAAATACTCCCAAAATCGAATTTACTATAGCTCCCTGAAACCAAATAGCGCCCAAACCCTTACTCTGCTAAAACCTGGAGAATTGCACATGGAAATATTGTTTAGAGGAAGATAAAATTGCCTAAAAAGTACTGAAAAATGCAGTATGTTATTTAAAAATAATCTGCTTTTAAACTGTGTGAAAAAGTGATTTCAGCATAATTTGAGCCCAAAAAATGTGATATGTGTACCAACATCAGAAATCAAAATGTAATTCTCAAAAATTTGAGGGTAATATCACTATTCTACACTGACCCACAAAGAACCACCAAATATCACAGAATAAATCAAGAAGAATAACTCTTGAGTAATGTCATTCCATCACCTGTATGTCCAAATAAATTCAGTATTTATGTGTAGGAGGTTTTCATATGTGGCAGCTCCGTGGCTTAGGGGTTAAAACTTCCGCTTAGCATCCTTGAGCATCTTGGTTTGATTCCTAAACATGCTGGTTCATGAAGAGAAGTTCTCATCTCCCAGGTCCTAAAACTATGTCTAAATGTAGTATTTATGAGTAGGAGGGTTCCACCACCATTGTAAATCTTGCCAGATACACTATCTAGTCAAAAGTATGGTGACACCTGCCTTTACACACACATGACCTTTAATGGCAGCCCAGTCTTAGTCTGTAGGGTTAAAATTTGATTTGGCCCACCCCTTGCAGCTAGAATAGCTTCTGGGAAGGCTAGGAAGGCTATCCGTAAGGTTTAGTGTGTCTATGGGAATGTTTAACCATTCTTTCAAGTGCATTTGCCTGGCTTGCAGTCTGCTTTAATTCAGCCAAAAGGTGTTCTATAGGGTTGAGGTCATGACATGTGCAGCCAGTCAAGTTCCTCCACCCCAAACTCACTCATCCATGTCTCTATGGAACTTGACTGGCCTGGACAGAGTCCTGACCTCAACACAACAGAACACCTTGTGGATGAATTAGAGCAGAGACTGTAAGCCAGGCCTTATCATCCAACATCAGTGCCTTACCTCACAAATGCACTTGAAATAATGGTCAAACATCCCCATAGACACACTCCTAAACCTTGTGGATAGCCTTTCCAGAAGAGTTTAAGCTGTTATAGCTGCAAAGTTTGGGCCAAATGAATTTTGAACCCTACCAACTAAGCCCTTGTACACACGGTCGGATATTCCGATGGACAATGTCCCATAGGACCGTGTTGTCGGATAATCTGACCGTGTGAGGGCTCCATCGGACTGTTTCCATCTGAGTATCCGACGGACCAAGTTTTCCAGCTGGGCTATAAAATTTTCCGACAACATGATCCGATCGGACTTTGTCCGATTGTGTGTAGAGAATTCCAATAGGACAAAGTGCCACGCATTCTCAGATCAAATTCCTAGACCAAAGCTATTGGCTACTAGCCTGAACGTTGTCTCATCGTAACAAAATTACGTCATCACGTTCTGAATGATCGGATTTTCCGACAACTTTGTCCGACCGTGTGTACGCAACAGTTTCGGACAAAATCCGTCGGACAAAATCCAAAGGATTTGGTTGTCAGAATGTCCGACCGTGTGTACAAGGGCTTAGGCTGGGATGCCATTAGCGTTCATGTGCATTTAAAGGCAAATGTCCCAATACTTAGGCCAATATATTGTATATTGCTTGTGACACTGAGCATGGCTATGGACTTAGGGCTGATTCACATCACAGAGATGCAGAGAACATGTGTGAGGCTGGCTATGTGGGTTGCAATTCTGTGTAGCAGTGCTGGGGTTGCTGGTTCAATTCTCCAACATGCTAATACTTGTCTTGAAGTTTACTGTATATGTTCTCCCTGTGTGGGTTTCTCACTAAAATCCAAACACATGTTGGCATGTTATTTGTCTCCTGTCAAAATAGTCTCTAATGTAAGAAAGCTAGTTTTGGACTTTAGATTGGAAGCTCATTGCAGCCAGGGAATGATGTTAATGTTTGTTAGCACTAATCATATCCAGGGACTTGGACATTTAAAATTGTAGGGTTTACACTGCACAGGTGCATATGCTTAGAAAACTGTTTGCTGAAATTCTTGTGCATTTTTTCCAATCAAAAGTGCATTTATGTGGCCATGCTGTCAATGTTGTGTGTGTATTGTTCCTGTCTGACCATGCGAACATGGTTTGGGAGCATGTGCTGACCTTCTACTCCAGGGATATGCAATTACCTCCAGCTGTTGCAGAACTACAAGTCCCATGAGGCCTAGCAAGATTGACAGCCTCAGGCATGACACCCAGAGGCAGGAGGCATGATGGGACTTGTAGTTTTACAACAGCTGGAGGTCCGCTAATTGCATATCCCTGTTCTACTCGCTTCTTGATCTCATTGCTTAATCATGTACACAGAAATGCAGCTTCCAGCAGAACATGGTCACCATTGTATGTATGTGTGTGGATTTGTGGGGTGGTGACAGGCGTTATATTTTGAACATGTGGCTTTTTTAATATTCAGTTGGAATGCTTTGTAAGAATAATGACTGTTAAGTATGTTTATATAATCTTGCAGATAAAAAAGCTGTGTCCACTCTAATGTTTAGACAAATTTTAGATTGTAAGCTCCTATGAGCAGAGCCCTTAAAATCCAATTGCCAACCGTTTTGCTAAATGTAGCACCATATATCCTATAGCGGCCAAAAGTTTGTGAACCGCAAAGTTCGTGGCGCACCCCATTCACTTTAATGGCAGGCGAACCTTAAAAACCTCCAGGTCATATTTTAAGCCACAAAATACTTACTAGCTGTGCACACACAGTCCCACAAAATGGACACTGACATAACAAAAGTATTAAGTGAATCTGTGATCGACAAGCATTCTTTTTTTATCTGTGAAATTTTGACAATTTAGGAGCGCATGAAGGCCATGGAGGAGGCAAGGTCAGGCCAGGCTATGAAGGGGGTGCAGGAGGTGATCAGTGCCTCAGTCAGGGCAGCACAGTCCTGTGCCAGTGTGCCAACCTGTGCTTGAGCCCCTCCCTCTGCCGGGCTTTTACCCCCACCTATGCAGGGCTCCACTGCGGTTGTTCGGAGGTGCCAGTCCAGTGCTGATTCTCAGCCATGGTGCTGGCACTGCCCGCTGATTGGTTTCTCCACTCTCCCTCACTGTCTGAAACCAGCACCGCGATAGAGACTGAGCACTGACACCAGCACCATGATAGAGAATGATCACTGACACCAGCACCAAGATAGAGAGCACTGACACCAGCACCAAGATAGAGAGCACTGACACCAGCACCAAGATAGAGAGAACTGACACCAGCACCATGATACAGAGCAATGACACCAGCACCATGATACAGAGCAATGACACCAGTACTGTGATAGAGAGCACTGAGACCACACCAGCACCGAGATAGAGAGCACTGACACCAGCACCGAGATAGAGAGCACTGACACCACACCAGCACTGTGATAGAGAGCACTGACACCAGCACCGAGATAGAGAGCGCTGACACCACACCAGCACCAAGATAGAGAGGGGGAACAGACCAGCACAGTGATGGAGAGCACTGACACCAGCACCGAGATAGAGAGCATTGACACCACACCAGCACTGTGATAGAGAGCACTGCCATCAGCACCATGATAGAGAACACTGACACCACACCAGCACCGAGATAGAGAGAGAGCACTGACACCAGCACCGAGATAGAGAGAGAGCACTGACACCAGCACCGTCATAGAGAGCACTGACACCACATCAGCACCATAATAGAGAGCACTGATACCAGCACTGTGATAGAGAGCACTGAGACCACACCAACACCGAGACAGAGAGAGCACTGACACCAGCACCATGATAGAGAGCACTGGACACCAGCACCGTGATAGAGAGCACTGAGACCACACCAGCGCTGAGATAGAGAGCACTGACACCACACCAGCACCAAGATAGACAGAGAGCACTGACAACAGCAACGTGATAGACAGAGAGCACTGACACCAGCACTGATACCAGCAACTCGCTTCGGGACCCAAAAATATGACACCACTAAACCTCTTCAAAACAGGAGTATATGGGCATATAGTACGGTGTGCTTTTTTTGTACAAGGAAGTGAGCCAAAGGTAGAAAAAAGGACTGTGTGCTTGATCAAATACATTGTTTATAGAGTTATGCATATAAATGGTCTACTGGTCACATGTGTTGAATTCCACCGAGATCCATGCCTCATTAATTTTTATAAATGTGAGGTAGTCAACACTGTTATGAGCTAGACGAGTGTGCTTATCAGTCATGATCCCCCCCCTGCTGCGCTGAACATCCTTTCGGACAGGACACTGGACGAGGGGCAAGCCAACAGTTCCATTGCAAATTGGGCAAGCTCTGGCCAGAGGTCAAGCCTGCCCACCCAGTAGTCCAGGGGTTCATCACTCCTCAGAGCGTCCACATCGGCCGTTAACCCGATGTAGTCGGACACCTGTCTGTCTAGGCGTTCCCCGATGCTGGATCCGGATGAGACCTGTCGATGGGTCGGCTGAAAGAATGACCTCATGTCATAGGTCACCAACACATCTTCAAACCGCCCTCTTCTTGCAGGCACTGTTGGATTGGTACCCGCAATTCTTTCTCTGGGAGTGGGAATTGCTCCTCTACCAGCGCACGCAAAAGCAGAATGCAGCATTTCTCGAAGCAAGGCCTGTAAGTGCTCCATTCTGACAGCTCTCTATGACGGTGGTAACATTTCCGCCATTTTGTGTTTGTACAGGGAGTCTAAGTACGTTGCCACCCAGTACCGGTCCTTGAACTTTATGCTTTTTATACGGGGGTCCCTGTTAAAACACTGGAGCATGAAGGCCCCTATTTGCTCATCATCCAGGATAATGTCGTCCTCTTCATTCTCCTCTCCCCATCCACGCACAACAACAGGGATCCCAGAAAGATTTAAAGCATGTTCTTCTTGCTCCTCCTCATCCACCCCGGCACCATCCTCCTCTGACTCCTCTTCAGACTCCTGTTGTTGACTTGTCTCAGATAGAGTAGCCCCCCCCGGGAATTCATCCAGCATTGCGACTTCCTCATCTCCCTGCTCCTGCTCCTCCATGGCTTGATCAATGACACGACGCAATGCACGCTCCATAAAGAAGGCATAAGGTACGATGTCACTGATGGCGCCATGGCTGTGATTGACCAGTTTGGTGATCTCATCAAATGGCAGCAGAAGTCTGCATGCGTCGCGCATGAGCAGCCACTGGCATGGTGAAAAAAAAAAACAGCTCCCCGGAACCTGTTCTGCCGCAGAGTTCGTACAGGTAGTCGTTAACTGCACGTTTCTGCTGGAGCAGCCTATCAAGCATATAGAAGGTTGAGTTCCATCACGTCGGGCAATCGCAAAAAACCCATGTGACCAGCAGATTGTGTCGCCACTGAATGTCAGCAAGGCGAGCCATGGCCGTGTAAGATCTTCTGAAATGGGCAGAGATTTTCCTTGCCTGCCGCAAGATATCCTGGACCCCAGGGTATATGACAATGAATCGCTGCACGACCAAGTTTAAGACATGTGCCATGCATGGCACGTGTGTAATTTTGTCCTGTTTTAATGCGCTAAGCAGATTGGCAACGTTGTCACACACCATTTACCAACTGTCAAATTGAGTGGTGTTAGCCACTGATCTGCCTGTGAACGCAAAGCTGAAAGGAGTGCAAGGCCAGTGTGGCTCTTGGCTTCCAGGCACAACAGACGCAGCACAGCATGGCAACGTCTCACCTGGCATGTCGAATAGGTTCTGGGGAGCTTGGGCGGCGCAGTGGAAGAGACGCTAGCAATGGAAAAGGAGGAGTCAGCCGAAGAGGAGAGGGAGGAGGATGGAGTAGGAGGAGAAGAAGGAGGAGAAGAAGAGGCAGGCCTGCATGCAATCCATGGCGGTAAAACCAAATCTACACGGGTACCACGGGTTACATGCTTGATGGCCATCAGAAGGTTCACCCAGTGGGTAGTAAAAGTTATATACCTTCCCTGCCCGTGTTTGCTAGACCACGTGTCTGTGGTCAGATATATCTTGGCACTGACACTGTGTGCCAGAGATACATTCACTTGCCGCTGAACATGGCCATATAGCTCTGGGATGCCCTTCTGTGAGAAATACTTCCTTCCTGGGACCTTCCATTGTGGTGTTCCAATGGCCACAAATTTTCGAAAGGCCTCCGGGTCCACCAGTTTATATGGCAGTAGTTGGCGGGCTATCAGTTCCGACAAGCCAGCCGTCAACCGTTGGGCAAGAGGGTTATCCGGTGTCATCATTTTTTTACGCTCAAACATTTGGCCCACAGAAGCCTGCCTTTTTCCAGAAAAACGTGAGGATGGCATTATGGAAGGTAGAGTGGAGGATAATTGTGAGGAGAGAGGAGAAGGAGAAGTAGAAGACGAGGCTGGACAGTGAGTGCCTGGAGTGTGGCCTTGTGGGTTCCGTTGCTCCCACTGGGCTCGGTGATGGCAACTCATGTGCCTTCTTAAGGTGGTCGTCCCTAGGTGAGTGTTGGGCTTACCGCGATGTATGCGTTGACTGCAAAGGCTGCAGATGGCAACACTATTGTCAGCAGCGGACAAGTTAAAAAAAGCTCACACTGCGGAGCCATGTGCCGGCATCCTGGGAGTGCCAGATGTGACCGTACATGGTTGATGCCTCGCTCCTGATACATTAGCAGTCTGCTTTGTCCCTCCTGTGCAATCTAAGTTCCGCCTGCTTCTCCTCCCTATCTGCTGGTCCATGTCTCCTTCTGAACTCCCCTCCTCTTCCTCTCTTGTGGGCACCCACGTGACATCACTAGACACGTCATCATCAATGTCACCTTCCCCTCCGCTATAATTAGAGATCTCAGAGTAGGCAGCAACACCAGGGACCAACCCCCTCCTTGGGCTGATCTGGGTACTGTCGTCAGACTGCTGAATGGTGGTTGTTGCTACCTCCTCTTCCTGATCCAATGCCAGGAGTGGCTGCACATCAGAAATGTTTTGTGATGGATCAGAAAATAATTCCTGTGACTCAAGCGGAGGGTATATGGTGGTGGCGGTGGTGGTGTTGGTGGTAGTGTCTTTGGGGTTGCACGCAGCAGAGAGTGAAGAAGAGGGTGCAGATCGAGAGGATAAGGAGGGTGCAGAAGAGTAAGGCTGAGTGAGCCACTCAACCAAGTCTGGTGCATCCTTTGACGTAATCGCATGCACCTTCTGCAATTTGCCACTTTGGCTCAAGTCTGTTGCTCCTGCCCTACCCCTACCATGGCCACGGAAGGGCCTGCCTCTTCCTCTGCCTGTCATTTTTTAAATCACTCTGTGACAAAAGTCTCCAGAGAAGCGCAGTATGTATGTGGAAGAAGGTATATAAGACCCCGCTTCAATCTGTCATTTTGGGGGCCACTGGTCTATCACACCATTTATAATACTTTTTTTTATTTGCGTTTGTCACTCTTTGTAGTATCACTGCAGAACCGCTCAGCAGTCACAATGCTGCACAGTGGAAATGCACTATACTATGCTTTCTATATGTGGAAGTATTTTATACGTGTATTACACCCATATATACTGCACACCAAATAGTACACCTATACCAGTCTTTAAAAGGACCTTTGTGGATCTAATAGTAGCTAGCTAGTAGCTAGTGAATTGCAGACTGTCCCTGCTCCAAAAACCAAAAACTGTCCCACCCTACTCTGAGAAACGACAGTTGCAGAATCAGTCAGCAGCACTGCATGCAGTGCACTATAATATGCTTTCTATATTTGAAAGAAAGTATATTATACATGCACAACCCTATATACTGTACACCTACAAAAGGACCTTTGTGGACCTAGTAGCTAGTGATTTGCAGACTGTCCCTGCTCCAAACACCAAACTGTCCCTCAATCTCTACACTGATAAAAGACACCTGCAGAATAGGGCAGCAATCAGCCCAGCAGCACGGCAGTCAAGTATAATATGCTTTCTATATTTGAAAGAAAGTATATTATACGTGTACAACCCTATATACTGTACCCCTATACCAGTCCTTAAAAGGACCTTTGTGGACCTAGTAGCTAGTGATTTGCAGACTGTCCCTGCTCCAAACACCAAACTGTCTCTCAGTCCCTACACTGATAAAAGACAGCTGCAGAATTGGTCAGCAAGCACTCAGCAGCACAGCAGTCAGCAGTGCACCATAATATACTTGAAAGAAAGTATATTCTAAGTGTATTACAACCCTATATACTGTACACCTATACCAGTCCTTAAAAGGACCTTTGTGGACCTAATAGTAATAGCTAGTGATTAAACTGACTGCCCCTGCTCCACAGAGCGTCCTGTCCCTACACTGACAAAAGACAGAATGTAAAATGGCCGCCAGATCAGGTCTATTTATAAGGCAGGGGGTATGTCCAATTGTCCAAGTGCTGAAATGTCTCAGTTGGCTGTCCTGTACCCCATGATGGATGTGTCATGGGTCAAAGTTCTTCACAATGTAAACAAATATGGCCGCCGTGAACAGCGCCAGAAGTCCGCCGGTTTGGCGAATCGCGAATGAGCAAAATTCGCCACAAACCTACTGCTGGGCGAACCATAAGGCCATCTCTACTGTTGACATTTTTTTGAAGCTAGTAAATTAATGTACAGAATTTTGTTTCTGCTGGCAAAATAAAAAGTACATTATCGAGATTGTTGTGTCTTTTTTTTCTACTTTTTAATTCGTTTTGTGGGTGGTGGTTTTGGGAAAGTGTATGATCTTTTATATCTAAAGCCCCGTACACACGAGAGGACTTATGTCCGACAGACTTCCGAAGGAGTTCCGTCGGAGTTCTGCTGGAATTCCGACGGAGTTCTGACAGACTTTTCGGCTGAGCGGACTTGGCCACACACAATCACACTAAACTCCGACGGATTCGAACGTGATGACGTACGACTGGATTCGAATAAGGAAGAACATAGCCAGTAGCCAATAGCTGCCCTAGCGTCGGTTTTAGTCCGTCGGAATAGCATACACACAAGCAAATTTTTCGAAGGGACCGGGTCCGGCGGAGTTCCTTCGGAAAAATTTGAAGCATGTTCCATATTCTAAAGTCCTTCGGACTTTGGCGAGTCAAAAGTCCGTTGCAGCCCACACACGATCGAATAGTCTGACGGACTCAGTCCGTCGGACTTTGGATGTTGAAAAGTCCGCTCGTGTGTATGGGGCTTTAGGCTGCTTTCACAGTGGAGGTGCTTTACAGGAGCTATAGTGCTAAAAATAACACGTGCATAGAGCCTGTAAAAAGCCTCTCCTCTCACTCCGGTATGAACTGGCCTTGACCCTGGGATTACACCTATGTATTTTTTTGTGCGTTTTGCAGTTTTCAGAAACACTCTACAGTCCATTTAACATAGTACTAGTTCACATCTATGCGTATTACGGGCAGTGCATTTTTGGAAATGGTCGGGGACTTCTTTCACGCAATTTGCGGGTAATAGATTTAAATGGAAATGTTGTATATAGCTGGTTGCTAACCGGGGACCCAGGAGGCCAGCTGCCGCATCCTTAACAACCAATGAATCTTCAGCTCTCAGTGGCTTCCCCACTGAAAGTAAAAAAAAAAACCAGCCAAAAAAATTGGAAAAAAACGGCATGGGGTACACCCCAGGTCTATGCCAGGCCCTTTGGGTCTAGTATGGATTCGGAGAGGGACACCCCATGCCAAAATGTAACACAAATGGTGTAGGGTTTCTTCTCCAGTCCATTACCTTCAGGTCTGGTATGGATTTAACGGGAACCACGCATCAAAATAAAAAAATGGCATGGGGTCCCCTTCAAAATCCATACCATATCTTTATCTGAGCATGCAACCTGGCAGGCTGCAAGAAAAGAGATGGGATGAGAGTGCGCCGCCATCCTCCTTAACCATACCAGGTCACATGCCCTCAACATAGGGAGGGTGCTTTGGGGTCTTCCCAAAACACCTTGTTCCCATGTTGATGGGGACAAGGGCCTCATCCCCACAACCCTTGCCTGGTGGTTGTGGGGGTCTGTGGGCAGGGGGGCTTATTGGATTCTGGAAGCCCCCTTTAATGAGGGGGCCCCGAGATCCCACCCCCCATGTGAATGGGTATCGGGTACATTGTACCCCTACCCATTCACCAAAAAAAAAACTGTTTTACTTTAATTGTTTCACTTTAAGCATTATTAAAAATCACTGCTCCTACAAAAACTGCATTATTAAGAAAAAAAAATATAAAAAATTGCCGTTTTTAAAACTTTTTTTTTCCATTGATACGTGTCCCCTGGGGCAGGACTCGGGTCCTCATGCACTTTATGGCAATAACTTGCATATAAGCATTTAAAATGAGCACTGTTCGTTTTTCATGTCCCATAGACCTTAATGATGTTCACACAAATTTTTGGCCTCTTCGCAAGTTCTGGTGCTGGGGGGCATTCGGCTCATCCCTACTCAATAGCACATGAGTTTGGTTGGTACCATAACATTAATGTTTCAAATTCACAACATTATTGTATACAACGAAAAGAATCAAACATTAGTAATAGTATTTTTTTTATGAATGATTGTGCTCAGCATCATAGCGTAGTGTTATGCCCTGCTACCTTCAAAGGTTCAAGCCATGGGTTTGAATCCCACCAATGCTATCACCTCCTGAAAATGTACATTGTGCATATGAAGTGGAATAAAAAAAAATCAGATATTCAAAAATCAAGGAAAAAAACTGCATATTGTCCCCCCCTCCAGTGCATACCAGGCCCTTCAGATCTGGTATAGACTTTAAGGGAAATTCCATGCTAAAATGTGTGTGAAAAAAAAAAAGGTTTAGTGGTCCCCCCAAGGTCCATACCAGATCCTTCAGGTCTGGTATGGATATTAAGGGAACCCTGCACCGAAATATGAAAAAAATTTGATGGTCCCCCCAAAATCCATACCAGACCCTTATCTGAACACGCAATCTGGCAGTCCACAGGAAAATAGGGGGGAGACAAGAGCGCGGCCCTCCCCCTCCATAACCGTACCAGGCCACATGCCCTCAACATGGGGAGGGTGCTTTGGAGTAGCCCCCCAAAGCACCTTGTCCCCATGTTGATGGGGACAAAGACCTCATCCCCACAACCCTTGCCTGGTGGTTGTGGGGGTCTGCAAGCGGGGGGCTTATTGGAATCTGGAAGCCACCTTTAACAAGAGGGCCCCCATATTTCGGCCCCCATATCCCGGTCCCCATGTAAGTAACCCCTACTCATTCACCAAAAAATGCAGTGAAATGTGACAAAAGACAATTCCTTTATTTAAAATGTCTTCTTCTTTCTCCGCTCCTACCTCCAGCTTCTTCTTCCCCCCACTCTTCCTTCGGTTTTCTCCTTCTTCCTCCAGCTTCTTCTTCCCCTGCTTCGTCCTCCATCTTCCTCCGCTTCTTCCTCCAGTCTTCTCCATATTCCTCAGTCTCCGGTCTTTCTCCTCCGCCACTCCCGCCATGACCCGCTATGAAAACAAATCTGCTCTGACGCTGCGGCCAGCATTTGAGCATCGTCAGGAAGCTCTAATGCGAAACGCGTAGGATTTGTGGGAGACATACGGTCCTTGAATACAAGCCAGGAACAGGTCGGTCCAGTGGAGGGAGATTAACACCACCTGAGGAACATCAGTGGCTTGCCCGATTTTAGAACGGTTTTCTCATTGCTGGAAAGGCTTGGTGTCGGCCAATAGACACATTGAAATGTGAGTGCAATAAGTTTTTTATTGATTTTTCCATTAAAGTTAAAACGGTTTTACACTATATTGGTTCCATTTAATTTTGTATGAATATATGGACGTTGAGCAATTGATAATGGGAGGAATGTGTTATGGATTGGTTATCCGTTGAATGAACCGAAGGCTTACTGATTGGGGATATCTAGTGAGTGGCCATTCTGCTTGGTGACGGTGGCACAGATTTGGTTATTTTAGTTGACACAAGTGGACTTTTGATTAGAAGATGAACGGTGATTAAGACGGCACAGTTGGAGCAATCAAATTAAAATATCGCACAATAAGGACGCTATATTTTTTGCAATTATAAATCAATGTCTTGTGTATATATTTTGGATAATATGGAGGCACAGTGATTTTTTAGTGAATATAAGTATTATTAAGCATATTCTATTGAGAAGGGGGTAGTATAAAATAGTGAGTGGGAGGTGCAATCCCCTAAATATATACATATACATCATCCACTTACCCTGGTTTTTCTGGGGGGGGGGGGGGGGCTAAGACTGGGATTGCAGCGGACCCTCAAGCACAGCAAGGGGGAGGTTGAGCGCTGGTACAACTTGGTATTTTTGGGGGAAAGAATAAGACATTTTTAATAAAGGAATTGTCAAAAAATGGCTATTGTTTTTTGTCACATTTTACTGCTTTTTTTGGTGAATAGGTAGGGGTACAATGTACCCAATTCCTATTCAAATGGAAGGGGCTCTGGGGGCCCCCTTATTAAAGAGGCTTTCCAGTTTCCTATAAGCCCTCTGCCCACATACCCCCACAACCACTGGGCAAGGGTTGTGGGGATGAGGCCCTTGTCCCCATCAACATGAGGACAAGGTGTTTTGGGGGACCCCAAAGCACCCTCCCCATGTTGAGGGCATGTGGCCTGGTATGGTTGAGGAGGGTGGCCCTCTCTCGTTCCCCCCCCCTCTTTTCCTGCTGCCTGCCAGGTTGCGTGCTGGAATATATTGGTCTGGTATGGATTTTGGGGGGACCCCCACGCCATTCTTTTTTAAATTTTGGTGCAGGGTTCCCCTTAATATCAATACCAGATATGAAGTGTCTGGTATGGATTGGGGGGGGGGCTATGCAATTTTTTTTTTATTTGGTGTGGGGTTCCCCTTAGTATCCATTTCAGACTCAAAGGGCCTTGTATGGACTGGCGGGGGAAACCTACACAGTATTTTTCTTTGATTTTAACTCTATATTGCCAGGAACTGGCTATTCATTACAGCCGCAAGCAATTCAGGATGAGGATGACAATAGCAAGTCGGTAATATTAAAGTTTTTTCTTTCTTTCTTCCTTTGATTAAACATATTTTCCCACAAGAAAAACATGAAACCAGTTAGCTATTACCCTGTTTCCCCGAAAATAAGCCCTACCCTGAAAAGAAGACCTACAAGCACTTAAACTAGGGCTTATTTGGGGGGTAGGGCTTATATTGCAGCCATCACCAACAATCAAGCTAGGTCTTATTTTCGGGGAAACAGAGTATATATAAAATATGACCAGTGTCTTGGCATTCAACATTAAAAGTTAAAATTAAAACAAGGGTGAGTGCACATATTCTGAATATTTTCAAACACAGGGCAGCTTCTAATGCTTTTAACTCAATGCAGAATAACCAACTGATTCTGAATAAGCATAATGACTGAGTCATCGTCAATTCGACGACAACTGATCCGAAATCCGAAATTCGTAAACAAAAGTTCGTATTCCGTACAGAATTCGGACGCACGGCAATTCGTATTTCGGATCCTGCCGAACGTACGAATTTTGGAAAATGGTGGGAGCCCCTCATAATAAGCAGCCCCAGGAGGAAGTCAGCACAGCACAGGGATGGTGGGAGCCCCTCATAATATGCACAGCAGAGGTACAGCCCCAGGAGGAAGTCAGCACAGCACAGGGATGGTGGGAGCCCCTCATAATAAGCAGCCCCAGGAGGAAGTCAGCACAGGGATGGTGGGAGCCCCTCATAATATGCACAGCAGAGGTACAGCACCCGGAAGAAATCAGCATAGCCCAGGGATGGTGGGAGCCCCTCATAATAAGCAGCCCCAGGAGGAAGTCAGCATAGCACAGGGATGGTGGGAGCCCCTCAAAATAAGCAGCCCCAGGAGGAGCAGGCGCAAACTGGACCAGCGGTGCATGGCAGACAATCCGCTTCTCTCTTTCTCATCTAATGAAACTTCGTATTTCGGATAGGAAATTCTTCAACGGAATTTCGTATTTCGGACAAAAACCAAAATTCCATCAGCATCGACTGTCATATTGAGGTATATTTTTGCCTTTAAATTCATCGTAAAGAATGTTCGTACACATTAACGAACCTAACGACAATTCGTATTTCGTACGAAACAGAACGGAATTTCGGACACGAAATACGAAGTACGAATTAATTTTAATACGAATCGAAACGGAACAGAACGAAACAAATTTATTGACGGCGCCCATGTCTAGTAAAAAATAACCCAAATTAGTGGATATTATTTGGTATTTGTGAAAGTTAGAGAGTCTACAAGCTGTGGTGCAAATTACACAAAATTCATCACATCTGATGTACTGGTGGCCTATCTCATTTTTTGCGACCCGAACAAGCCAGAAAAGTACAAATACCCCCCAAATGACCCCCTTTTTTGAAAGTAGACATTCCAAGGTATTTAGTAAGAGGCATGGTGAGCTTTTTGATGTTGTCATTTTTTCCCACAATTCTTTGCAAAATGAAGATTTTTATTTTATTTAAATTTTTTCAACAAAATTGTCATTGTCATAGGTTATTTCTCTCACCTGGCATGTGTATACCACAAATAATGCCCCAAAAATAAATTCTGCTACTCCTCCTTACGATACCACATATGTGGGACTTTTCCACAACCTGGCCACATAGAGAGGCCCAACATGCAGGGAGCACCGTCACGTGTTCTAGGAGCATAAATTACACATCTAACTTGTTGACTACCTATTACACATTTGAAGGCCCTGGAGCACCAGGACAATGACACGTGACACCGACATGGCACTGCTACGTGGCACTGATGACAGATGCCACTAATACGTGGCACTGGTGACACTGACAGGTGGCACTAATATGTGGCACTGATGACAGATGGCACTTATACGTGGCACTGATGACACGTGACATTGATGACAGATGGCACTGATACCTGGCATTGATGACACGTGACACTGACAGGTGGCACTGATGACAGAGTGTACTGATCCGTGGCAATGATGATAGATGGCACTAATATGTGGCACCGATGACACATGACACTGATATGGCACTGATGACAGATGGCACTATGTGGCACTGATGTGGCACTGATGTGGCACTGGGGACAGGTGGCACTGATGTGGCACTGATGACAGATGGCACTGGGGACAGGTGGCACTGACAGGTGGCAGTGGGGGCAGATGGCACTGACAGGTGGCAGTGGGGGCAAATGGCACTGAAAGGTGGCAGTGGGGGCAAATGGCACTGACAGGTGGCAGTGGGGGCAGATGGCACTGACAGGTGGCAGTGGGGGCAGATGGCAGTGGGGACAGGTGGCAGTGGGGACAGATGGGCACTTTATTTTAATTTTTTTACACTAACCACTGCATCTCTGCAGCGGTTCATCTCTCCCTCCTCACATGCTGTCTGTGTGAGGAGGGAGAGCCGGCGATGAGAGATGATCTGATATGTTTACATATCAGATCATCTCTCATTGGGCACGCCGATCGCGCTGTAAACGGCCGATGTGATTGGCCGTTTACAGTGATCTGTGACTGGCTGTGTCCGGGGGACACGGCCAGCACAGAACTTCCCTGATGCACGCCCGCGGCAGCGTGCAGAGGGGAAGTTAAAGGGAGGACATTCAGGGACGCCCTCCCGGCAGATAGCGTTCATTTGGCTATAGCGTGGGCACGAAGTAGTTAAAATCATTCTGCGGGGGTGTGGCTTAGGGCTTGTCAGCTATCACTCAAGAACCTATTTTCTGCATGATGGGGAAAAACAGAAGGTGTCTGCCACTCCATCTTTACAGGACTTGGGCACACAGCTGAGCCGCAATATACCACAGATATTCTAGTGTCACTATACTGACTCACAGGCCTCTTCACAGCCACCAGACTGAGGCCTGGTCAGCAGCCCTCCCATCTTCTGAATCTCTGGAATACATGGGAAAGGGTCATCCGGCCCTAATGCTGGACAGTTCCCCAGCCTATTCAATCTCCAAACACTGGCTCTGGATATCAAAACTATCCTGACAGCAGCAATCTCTGACTTTACCACTGACATCAAGGCTATTTTGTCATGCCTGGAAGCAGTGGAGGTTACTTCAGAGGTGCCCGAGATGGCCATCATGCAAGTGTAGCAGGTCTCAAGCTCCCACACCCAGCATCTCTTTGATATGCACTGCCATATTGAGAACCCGAACAACAGGGGATGGAGGCACAATCTGCGAATCCCGGGGATCCCTAAGACAGTGAAAGGACTCCACCGTCAGCCTGAAGTCTGGGCGATTTTCAACTCCCTACTTGGCAGACCACCAAACTCGCCTTTTGATATGGAGTGCTGCCACAGAATGCATAGATCCAGAACGCAGGACACCGACCCTCCCCGGGATATAGTCTGTTGCCTGGTCACCTTCCAGCTGAAAGAAGATATTGCCAGGTTATTGTTCAGGGGGTAATTGTGCATACTGGGTGATAATTGTGCAGACGGGGGTGGTAATTCTGCAGACTGGGGATGGTAATCCTGCAGACTGGGGTAAGTGTGCAGATGGGATTGGTAATTGTACAGACGGGGGTGATAATTGTGCAGACTGGAGGGATGGTAATTGTGCAGATGGCAGACTGGCTATCGGGACTCCCGGGAGTTTCCCGGTGGGCCGATGGCTCAGTGTGGGCCAGTTTCAGCCGCATCTGTGGTGCGTGGTAATCTACCCGTCAACTGCCGACAGCTGGCGCCTAACGGGTAGATCGAGATTTAGCCAGCATGCAGAGTAGCGCAGGAAGCATCTGTACTAGTAAGTTCTCTCTGTCATGTCATCACACTGCTCCCTGGCAGCCCCTCCTCTCTTCTCGTCTTCGAGTGGCGCGTCGCGGCCCATAATTCACTGCGGCATCGCAGTGCATTGCTGGCTGATGATTGGCCAAGCATGCCCTATGACCCGCATGCTTTGGCCAATCACAGCTCAGAGAAAAACGGAGAGCCATAATTGGCCAAAGCCATGGTGGCTTTGGCCAATTATGGCTCAGGGGGTTTAGTACAAGACCCACACTATATAAGGCTGCCTGCGCAGCGGCCTTGCGTATTGTGTTGCATCACAGAGAGAAAGATAGACGGAGAGACAGTGTCTTTGAATTTCCTATGAAGCTGTTGAAATTACAGTTGGTGTATTGTGCCACCTGCACAGTGTACACTTAAAGCTACCCCAATTGCTGGTGTTCTTCTGATCCTATACCACAGGCAGCTGCTGCAGCAATTACAGTCAGTGTAATGTGCCAACTGCACAGTATACACCTGAAGCTACCCCAATTGCTGGTGCTCTTCTGGTCCTATACCACAGGCAGCTGTAGCAATTACAGTCGGTGTATTGTGCCACCTGAACAGTGTACAGCTAAAGCTACCCCAATTGCTTGTGTTCTGCTGGTCCTATACCTCAGGCACCCGTAGCAATTACAGTGAGTGTATTGTGTCATCTGCACAGTTTGCAACTAAAGCTACCCCAATTGCTGATGTTCTGCTGATCCTATACCGCGGGCAGCTGCAAAAATTACAGTCGGTGTACTGTGCCATCTGCACAGTGTGCACTTAAAGCTACCCCAATTGCTTGTGTTCTCATTGTATTAATACTATAGGCAGGCAGTTGATTCTGCTAGCTGCAGTATAATCAGTATATACGTCCAAGCTTTGTGCAGCTACATCTCCCTGAAGGCCATTAGTATGTCTGGAAGGCCAACAAGGAGTGGCAGACAGTCACAAGCCAAAAAAAGAGGCTCTGTGTCTAGAGGCAACAGTGCTGGTCGTGGACACGATGCATCCTCATCAGCACGTGGCCAAGGGACACACTTGTCTCCTTATTTTCGGCAGCTGGACGTGTTAAACCACAACATGCCGAAGACTTGGTAGAGTGGATGACCAAATCGTCCTCATTTGGGGCTTCACCAGCCCTCTACCCACAATGTACCCTAGGTACTTGGCTTCCTCCACCCCAATTGCACATTTCTCCGGAGAATCCTGCTCTTCTCAAGGAGTCTATGACTGCCTGAACTCGGGGAAGATGGGACTCCCAATCAGTGCTGAAAATGACGATGTCATCTAGATAAACAGATGCATACCGTTGATGTGGACGCAAAGTTTTGTCCATGACCCTTTGGAGTGTAGCGGGGACAGAGTGTAGACCAAATGGCATTCTTTTGTATTGGAAGTGGCCTTCCAGGGTAGAGAAGGCTGTTTTTTCCCTGGCTTCCTTGGTCAGGATAATCTGCCAGTATTAGCATCAAACTAGGAGATTTCATTAAGTTTTCTAAAGTCATTGCAGAAGCGGAGAGTGCCATTGGGTTTGGGTACCAACATGATTGGACTCGACCACTCGCTCTGCCACTCTTCAATGACATCAAGCTCGTGCATTTTTTTTCCTCTTCAGACGCTGCCACTCTATGAGCTTCTGGAATACGGTAAGGCTTTAATCAAATTTTTACATTGGGCTCAGTTACAATGTCAACAATGCACAACAATGGCTGGGTAAGGCTGATATACATGTCTATTCTGCACAAGGTACGGACAAATCCTGTGGCATATATGCCTGGTTCATTTTAATGAATGTGAGCTTGTCCATATTGGCTCTGGCTCTGGACAGGCGGCTGCGCTTGTCTAGTCCGGCGGACAATTTTGAGTAAAAACTTCTTTCTAAGTCCGTCGGACTTTTGGGGGAAAAAAAAGTCCGGCGGAGCCCACACATGGGCGGATTGTTCAGCGGACTCTGGTCCACCGGACCAAGTCCGCCGGATAGTCTGATCGGCATATATCTCTTTGTGGAATCCAGATTGTGAAAACATTTGAAATAATTCCTGGCCAATGGCTATAGAGGAAGTTTTCTTCTGGATACCTGGTTGCGTAGTCTAAGATGACTAATATATATTGATGCCTCCTTGCCGACTTTACCAGGGGTCCTACAAGATCCATAGCAATCCGTTCCAATGGAACCTCAATAATTGGCAAGGGTATCAGAGGGCTTCTATAGTGGGGCACTGAGGCAGTTAACTGGCAAATGGGACAAGATGCACAATATCTTTTAACCTCTGCCTTCACCCCTGGCCAGTAAACCAATCGGTTATCCTGGCCTCTGTTTTCTCTGCCCCCAAGTGTCCTCCCAGTGTTTATTTGTAGGCTAGATCAAGTAGAAACCATCTATATGGTTGGGGAACCAGTAACTGCTCTACAGTTCCCCCCCCCCCCCCCGGCTTTCAGCCACTCGATAAACCAAGTCCCCCTTCAACGCAAAATGAGGAAACCTCTGATCGGCCCCTGGCATTTGTGAGACAACATCAACATCAGAAACCTGCTCTCCAGCATTGACCAAGGTAGGATCCTGCAACTGGGCGGTGCCAAACGCACCCCTGGGTACATCCAGGTCTGGGTGCACTGGCCTTGAGGATGTTTCCCCTTCACCCTCCTCAACCGAGAACTGCAATGAGGAGAGCTCTTCATCATCCTTCCCCAGCATAAACTTGTAATGGGAAGACTCCCCCCCTAGAGGTCAACTAGGTTTTGAAACCTGAAACAGAAACATTATCATTCAAATTAACATTCTCTGCAATATAATTATCAGTGACAGGTATCTCCATATCAGATGGGTGTGCTGTGAGGGTCTCAGGCCCAGACCCCTCACACTCTGTCTCTTCCAGGCCAAGTGTCACTAGTTCTCCTGGCTGTCCTGGCAGCCCCATCTGTACCTGGTTTCACAGTTTGATAAATAGTGGACAGTCCCGCTTCACTATAATATCATGTATTAAACTGCTTACTACCCCAACCTCTTGTGTTACTGAAGTACGGCCATAGGAAACAGTCACCGGAACCAGGGGGTACTCCCTGGTGTCCCCATGGATACACACTATGCGTTGAGTTTTACTTATAGGGCCAAGTCTCCCAATGCCCTGGCATGTACAAGTGTTACCATGCTACCGGAGTCCAGTAGGGCCTTGTCAGGAAGGTGGTTCATCCATACTTCACACTCGAACCGTCCTGCAACCAGATCAAGATGAATGGTACACACTCTGCACATAGAAGGAGCTTCTCCGACCAGTTCCGCAATCCATAGGCTCCTCCTGAAGTGGGCAATATTTGCCCAGGTATGCCCCCAGAACCGACATCGCCAACACTGTAGGCCTCCATTCCTTGGGACAGGAACCAACCTTCGAGGTTCTGCAGAAGATGGTGCGGGGTTGCTGGTTCCAACATCTGGCAGGGCTTCTCTCCTAGGTGCTGTGGCTGGTCTGGTTGCCCTTTGTGTGGGTTCTCGATGCTTGGCAGGCCCAAGCAGGTCCTCCACCATGGTGTACCTTTCAACCAACTCAACCAGCTGGTCAGCGGTTGCAGGGTCTCCATGGCTTACCCAGCACTGCATCTGGCAGGGACCACAGGTACCAGTCCATCACCACCCGTTCCACCGTTTGTGGGCCTGACAGCTTTTCTGGCTGCAGCCGTATCAGTTTATGCATTTGGGACCTGGGTGGTAGGTCAGGTTTGTACCAGTGATGCACCCTCTGAGCCCCGATGGCTGTGGTCACTCCTAGGCGGGCCAGGAACTCTGCCTTCAGACGCTCATAGTCACTGATGTGTTCAGTTGGGAGGTCAAAATAGGCCTTTTACGGATCACCGGTGATAAAAGGGGAGATAATGCCGACCCATTGGTCACAGGGCCACCCCTCTCTCCCACTATCCTCTCAAAGGTTTTGAGAAAGGCCTCTACATCATTGCTGGGTGTCAGTTTTTGTAAGAAATGGCTGGCCCTCACAGACACTTGGTTGCCAGCAGTGACGACCGCTTGTTCTCGTCCCTGAGCCAGCCCCTACACTGCCTCCTGTATGGCAGCCACCTGTGCTTGAGTGGACTCCTGCTGAGCAGTAAACTGGGCGGCTAGCAACTGTGTGCTTTCTTGCTGCGCAGCTATAGCCTGTACCAGGGCCTTCTGCTGCTGAGCCATCACTTCCTCATGGCAACGGTTTGCATCTGCTGAAGCTTGCTGCTGGGTCACAGTGGCTTGTGCCAAAGCCCTGATGACCTCCTCCATGTCTTTACCTGCTGCTTACAGCGTCTGAGCTGATGTCACCCACAACATGCCATTTGTACATTGTCTCTTTAAATGCCAGGATTTTGTGTTTTAAACGTTTTTTGCAGCTGCAAATGCATTTTTGCCTGCATTCTCCACCAGTTACAAACTGTGGGGATAATAGCTCTGGGGATTAAGTGCATAAACCGTTTAAACTTGAAACAAAAGGCTTTTATTTATAAGCAAATAAAAAATAAGGCTTCCTTCAGCACACAAGTCAAAAATATAAAACAAAGTCTGCTTATCTTCAGCACAAAGCAAAATTAACCGGTTCCTGACCAGCGCACGCCGATGCACGTCGGCAGAATGGCACGGGCAGGCATATTGGCGTACAGGTACGTCCAATCTTCAATGCCGCCCTGCCATCGCGAGCGCGCCGCTGGCGGCGCGCTCGCGTGCCGGTCGGGACCCCCGTGAGTCCAGTTGTGGGTCCCGCAGACTCGATAGCCACGGGCATACCTGCGATCGTCTCACGAGACGGCTGAATGGAGGAAATGCCGTGTAAACAGCATTTCCCCATTCTGCCTAGCAACTAGTGACACTGATCTCTGCTCCATGTGATTGGAGCAGAGATCAGTGTTCACTAAATGAAAGCCCAACCCCCCACAGTTAAGTAGGAACACTTAACCCCTACACTGCCACCCACTGGTTAACCCTTTCACTGCCAGTGTCATTTACACATGAATCACTGCATTTATATAGCAGTGATTACTGTATAAATGACAATGGTCCCAAAAATGTGTCAAAAATGTCTGATGTGTCCGCCGCAATGTCGCAGTCACAATAAAAATCGCTGATAAAACTAGTAAAAAAAAAAATAATAAAAAATTATTAAGAAAAATGCCATAAAACTATCCCTATTTTGTAAATGCTGTAACTTTTGTGAAAACCAATCAATAATAGCTTATTGTGATTTTTTTTACCAAAAATATGTAGAAGAATACATATCAGCGTAAACTGAGGAAAAAAAAATGTTTTTATATATTTTTGGGGGATATTTATTATAACAAAAAGTTAAAAATAATGCGTTTTTTTCAAAATTGTTGCTCTCTATTTTTGTTTATAGCGCAAAAAATAAAAAACGCAGGGGCGATCAAATACCACCAAAAGAAAGCTCTATTTGTGGGAAAAAAAGGACGTCAATTTTGTTTGGGAGCCACGTCGCACGACCACACAATTGTCAGTTAAAGCGACGCAGTGCCGAATCGCAAAAAGTGTCTGGTCTTTGACCAGCAAAATGGTCCGGTCTGTAAGCGGTTAAAGAAAAAGCACATACAGTTTTGTAACCGGGTCTTCACCCCAGAGTTTAAAGTCCTTGCTGAATCTTTAGCAGCTCCCAAACAGATACACAGCTCATCACGACAGGTGTAAGCACCTACTCCTCCTCACTTCCACCTCTTCACTACTTCCTGTCTTTTATGAACTGTTTCCTGGAGGCCTTTAACCCCCTGTGTGCTGAATCCCTGTGGTCAGAGAGGGAGGCTCTTTCTCACCCGAATATCACTTGAGAGCCTCCCAAATTCTGGGTCCCAACTAACTCTCTATTAAAATAGAGAGGACTGCGAGTCAGTCCTCCCCTGATTGACTACTCCCGGAATTCCTCACCCAATCACCCGATCGCCTGATGTCTACTGTGACTCCCTTAAAGGGACCACAACCCAAATACTGGTGCTATATAACCCAACCTTGGCGTCCTGTACAATATGTATACAGTATTTGAAAATTGACCAATCCTGATGTACTGTTGTGGCAGTGGTCAGGGGGACCAACGGGAGACAGTATATATATATATATATATATATATATATATATATATATATATATATATATATATATATATATATATATATATATATACAGTATTTATATATTTTTAATTGTACAACTTTTTTCTTTTTTTTACAACTCTGGAGAGGCAATCAGGATTTTTTAACACAATAATTGCTTTTAATAGTGAACGTCATTGTTATAAGCAATCTTTTTTTTTAATGGCATCCATGCATTGCCATTGTGTACTACTGTGATAGCTGTGATTTGCCACAGCTATCACATGGTACAGATGCACTGTGATTGGTCTTGTCTGTACCATATGAGCAATAAGATCACTCACAGAGATCATCACAATAGTACACAATGAATTGCTATAAATGAAAGCCAATCACTGTGGGCAACTTACATGTGATCTATATGATTGGTCACAGCAACCACATGGTAGTGTGGCTGCTAGAGCACACTGGAGATGCGTGCTTGGAAGACGTTCTATGATATCCACCCATAATAGCAGTGCTCTTGCTTTGCTATTTTTTTTTTTTTTTTTTTTACAATAGATCGGGTGGGAGGTAATTAATGTTTAGGAATCCTCTGAGTGTTCAGACACCGCATGTTTGAGCTGAACTTAGGTTCTCAATTCATCCCTAGTGGAGGAAAAAGTTTATATTTGAGGCTGGTGGACTTTAATGGTACCGTAACAATTAAGATACACATATATAAAAATAGTTTTATTGAATTGACATCAACAAATTTAAAACTTACAAATTTAAAGGGGTTGTAAAGGTAAATGTTTTTTCACCTTAATGCATTCTATGCATTAAGGTGAAAAAACATCTCACACTGCCCGCGCCCCCAGTCCCCCCGTTTTACTTACCTGACCCCTCGAAAATCCTGCGCTCGCCCCCGCCGTCCTCTTCGCCGCTCAGCCTGGCCGCTGATTGGCTGGAGTGGATGGATTGAAAGCAGCGCAGCCATTGGCTCGCGCTGCTGTCAATCACATCCAATGACGCAGCGCGCCGGGGGGCGGGGCCTTGTGATACAGCGAGCGGCTATAGCCGCCGGCTGTATCACGGGAGCGCGCCCGCAGTGCTTCTCACCAATGCGAGGGAGCTCGCATTAACGTGAGAAGCACCTGCGGGAGGAAGCAGAGACAGCCGCCGAGGGACCCCAGAAGAGCAGGTTCGGGGCCACTCTGTGCAAAACGAGCTGCACAGTGGAGGTAAGTATGACATGTTTGTTATTTTAAAAAAATAACAATTTTTACTTTACAACCCCTTTAAGAGAGCAACTCTGTCTATCTAAACATAAGAGGTGCAACTGAAATACATGGTAATACCAGTTCACTAAATCCTAATTATTCTGACATGCTCGGCATGTTTCGCAGAAATTCACTGCTTCTTCAGGAGATTTTGTTTACATAATAATGTATTAAAGGAACAGGGATAGTGTATAGTACTATAGAATAGAAAAAGAAAATGCATTAATCATAATAAACAGGATATAACATCACAAAAAATAACAACATAATCACAAAGCAATGTTGAGCACAGTATCCCTCCCCAAAGGTGATCATGGCCCTTACCCGGAGCAGCAACGTGAGTCCCAGTCCAAAAGATTAGCCCCCCCTTCCCCCCCAGAGGGTGTGGAAGCCCCTGCAGACAAAAGAGGGATGCAGAAAAGAAATCTGCCCAAACAATATAGTAAAAATGATTTTGGATGATTTTAGTACTTTCTAAGTGTATTTCCTATTGCTATCTCAATGTACATCATAAAGAGTAAACCTACCAGAATATATAGCTTGGATTGACATACGGAGATCATTTCAGCCCCATGGTCCTCACAGATCATGTATCATAACAAGTAGGTATACCGAGATATATAGCTAACATAGGTATATGGAGATCACTTCAGACTCACAGCTATTGCCAGCTATAAGGAAAAAAAGGGGGCTATATGTACCCCAATCTATACAGCATACATAGAGTAATAATACTCCTTTATAAAGAAAGCAGTATATAGAGCAGCTGTGGGCCTACTCTTTTGGACCACGACTCACGTTGCTGCTCTGGGTAAGGGCCATGATCACCTTTGGGGAGGGATACTGTGCTCACCATTACTTTGTGAATATGATGTAATTGTTTTCTGATGTTATATCCTGTTTATTATGATTAATGTATTTTTCTTTTTCTATTCTATAGTACTATACACTATCTCTGTTCCTTTAATACATTATTATGCAAACAAATGCTCCTGAAGAAGCGGTGAATTTCTGCGAAACATGTCAGCATAATTAAGATTTGGTGAACTGGTATTACCATCTATTTCAGTCGCACCTCTTATGTTTAGATAGACAGAGTTACTCTCTTAAATTTGTATGTTTTAAGTTTGTTGATCTCAATTCAATAAAACTCTTTTTGTTTTATATATGTTTTATATAAGTGTATCTTAATTGTTACAGTACCATTAAAGTACACCAGGGTCAAGCTTTTCCATTAGGGCATTTCCGCCAGAGGAAGACTTGTCATATCGCTGTGTCGCTACGCGTGGGGGAGGGGACAAGGCAGTGTAGGAGTCAGCAGCTGGTCTGTTTGGAGTGAGGGGACACACAATCTCAAAATTTTTATGCTTGTCACAGAGTGGTGCACTGGATAACCACTACCATAAGATTACCCTGCATAGGGGCTTTTGTTTGAATAAATATATATATTTTTATAAACGGTATCACATTATCCAGTCCTCATTTCTCATCTACATGTGGAGACATGCCATTGGACAGCATAGGATATCACAGATCCATCTACACAGAACCCAGAGTTGGTTCACTGCCATGTTTAGACCCAGCTTAATTGCGAGGTCACACGCCCCGAGGTGAGCATACTCACACAGGGGAGGAAAGCAAGAGTGGTGTCACTTATATCACGTGTGGATTATCACTACAGACGTGGAGGGATTGTGGATGAAATTTGGTTATTGACTATCACCAGCACTACAGCACTTTATCATCACAGCAAGATTTAAAGCATGTGATTAGGGATGAGCCGAACACCCCGCGGTTCGGTTCGCACCAGAACTTCGAACGGACCGAAAATTCGTACAAAATTTAGAACCCCATTGAAGTCTATGGGACTCGAACGTTCAAAATAAAAAGTGCTAATTTTAATGACTAATATGCAAGATAATGTCCTAAAAAGGGTTTGGGGACCTGGCTCCTGCCCCAAGGGACATGGGTCAATGCCAAAATTGTTTTTAAAAACAGGAATTTTTTCGGGAACACTGATTTTAATAATGATTAAAGTGAAAAAAAAAAGTTAAATATTCCTTTAAATATCGTGCCTGGGGGGTGTCTATAGTATGCCTGTGAAGTGCCACGTGTTTCCCGTGTTTAGAACAGTCCCTGCACAAAATGACATTTAACGGAAAAAAAGTAATTTAAAACCGCTTGCGGTTTTAATGTAATATCTGGTTCTGGCAATATGGATGAAAATCATTGAGAAAAATGGCAAGTCTGACCTTGCCTCTAGGTATTCCTGCACCATGTAAATTAGACACTGGCAATGGTTGCTGGAACCGATCATACCTTGGGGCTACGGACTAAAAAATTGTCTAAACACATCGGTCAGACGGCCACCTTCTCCACCGCTCCTTCTGACCGATGCCTCAGCAACACGTTGTCCAGGACCAGGAGTTTGTAACCTCCCAGTCTCTGGGAACGCGTTGCACAGACCTTTCTGCAAGGCCTCCCAGAGATGTCTCATCCTCTGCTCCCTCTGCGACGGCAAGATAAGGTCCGCAACCTTACCCTTGTACCGTGGATCAAGGAGAGTGGCCAGCCAGTAATGGTCCCTCTCCTTGATCTGAAGAATACAAGGATCCTTCCGCAGGCTTTGCAGGATCAGGGAGGCCATGCAGCATAGGTTAGCTGAGGCATTCGGTCCAGAGTCCTCTGGGTCAGTAAGGACAACATGATCTGCAGCCACCTCCTTTCCACCACGTACAAGTCCATGGGTTTCTTGGGACTGTAAATCATCCCTACAAGACTGCTTATGCTTAGTGCCAGGCTCCACCTCCATGCTGACACAATCCTCCTCCTCGTCCTCTTCCTGTGTGATGGGTGGGAAAGAAGGAACACTGTCTGGATAAAGGGGGCCTTGAGAGGCAAGGAAGTCCTCCTCTTCCTGTACTCTGTTCTGCTTGAAGTGCCCTGTCCATTATTCCATGGAGCGTATGCTCGAACAGGTGGACAAGAGGTACAGTGTTACTGATGCATGTACTGTCACTGCTCTCCATCCTTGTGGCCTCCTCAAATGGTGAAAGGACAGTGCATGCATCCCTGATCATGCCCCACTGGCCTGGTGAGAAAAAACCGAGCTCTCCTGACCCTGTCCTGGTGCCATAGTCGCACAGGTACTCATTGATGGCCCTCTGCTGCGTGTGCAGCTGCTGCAGCATGGCCAATGTTAAGTTCCACCTGGTGGGCATGTCACATATAAGGCGGTTCTTGGACAGTTTCAACTTCTTTTGGAGCTCAGCCAGCTGAGCACTGGCATTAAATGATCAGCAGAAATGCACACAGAATTTCCTGGCCTGCTTCAGGACATCCTGTAAGCCTGGGTACCTGCCCAAGAACTGCTGTACCACCAGGTTAAGGACGTGAGCCACACAGGGCACATGGGTCAGTTGTCCCTATCGGAGGGCGGAGAGGAGGTTAGTGCCAAATCACCATTCCTGGCTTAAGCTGGTGTGACGTTAACCACCTCTCGGCCTGCCCCTACAGAGCTGACAAAATATCTGCCCCAGTGTGGCTCCTGTCCCTCAAACAAACCAGCGCAAGCACTTCATGGCATATTTTTGCCTGCGTTCTTGCGTAGCCCCTTGAACGCTTATGCAGCACCGCTGGTTCCGAGGACAGAGCGCTGCAAGCGGCCATGGAGGAGGAAGAAGAGGGGGGGTGGAGGAGAGAGGTGTGTCACAACCAGTAGTAGCATTTTGGAGGCGTGGTGGCGGAACAACCTCCAACACTACTGCACCTTGCCCTGCATCCTTCCCAGCTGCCAGAAGAGTGACCCAATGGGCCGTGAAAGACAGGTAACGTCCCTGTCCATGCCTGCTGGACCATGAGTCAGTGGTAATATGCACCTTACCGCTGACCGCCCTGTCCAGCGAGGCAAGGACATTGCCTTCCACATGCTGGTAGAGAGCCGGAATCGCCTTCCGTGAAAAAAAGTGGCGTTTGGGGACCTGCCACTGAGGAACCACACATTGTACAAACTCACAGAAGGGGGCCGAGTCTACCAACTGAAAAGGCAGCAGTTGAAGTTCTAGCAATTTAGCCAAGCTAGCATTCAACCGCTGGGCATGTGGATGGCTGGGAGTGAACTTCTTTCGCCGGTCCAGCAGCTGGGGCAGGGACATTTGCCTGCTATAATCGGACGTGGGTGTACTGCTAGCAGAGTGCCCGGAAGCACTTGGCTGTGACACACCTTTTTTTTTATTATTTAAATTTTATTAATTTTCACATTATAAAACAGCAGACAGGGAGATTACAAAATTAACAGAGTACTCAAAAGAAAGGAAAAAGAAAAACAAACAACCATGCACTACAGTACGATTCGCAGGCATCTGTCTCACTTATTTCCCTTCGTCTAACATCTTATCTTCTGTCCCCTTCTCTGTCCCGTGTATCCCCTACCCACCCACCCTACCTCCCCGATGTCTGTTGGCCCATCCTCCCTTATTTATTCTGCTAGTGCTTGGATGTAGGTTTCGGTCTTTTTAAAAGATCTCAATTTTTTTCCATGTTGCCTGATATCTGTTCATTTGGTTATTCTCTATTTTAATTAAATATTTCTTATTGTTAATATATTCAATTCTCTGTACCCATTCTCTGATAGGAGGTTTTTTAACTTGTAACCAATTTATGGGTATCAGAGCTTTTGCCGCATTAAGCAAGATTGGTATCAGCATGTTTATTTTTTTTTATTTTGATTTGTGGATTACTACTTTTTTCTTCTACACCATAGAACAGACAATTCCATGGGTGGCATGGAATTTTTCCCCCTGTTATTATTTCTATATAGGCTAATATCTTGTGCCAATATTGCTCTATCTCTGGACATTCCCACCATATGTAGAATGCTGTTCCGGGTAATTTGCACTCTCTCCAGCACTGTATGGATCTAGAGGGATCTATTTTATGTAATCTGTCCGGGGTCAGATGCCACCTCATCATACACTTATAATTAAGCTCCCTAGACGTTGTATCTGACGCCTGCCTATATACTGACTCCATCATCTGCCTCGCCTCTATTTTAATACCCATGTCCTGTTCCCATTTTACTATAGCTGGTATATCATCTCGTACGTCAGTTTCCGTAAGGAAATCATATACTCTAGACTAGGGATGAGCCGAACACCCCCCCCCCCGGTTCGGTTCGCACCAGAACTTTCGAACGGACCCCAAATTCGAACGAACTTTAGAACCCCATTGAAGTCTATGGGACTCGAACGTTCGAAATGAAAAGTGCTCATTTTAACGGCTAATATGCAAGATACTGTCCTAAAAAGGGTTTGGGGACCTTGCTCCTGCCCCAGGGGACATGGGTCAATGCCTAAAATGTTTTTAAAAATGGCCGTTTTGGCGGGAGCACTGATTTTAATGACGATTAAAGTGAAAAAAAAAGTGAAATATTCCTTTAAATATGGTGCCTGGGGGGTGTCTGTAGTATGCCTGTGAAGGGCCACGTGTTTCCCGTGTTTAGAACAGTCCCTGCACAAAATGACATTAAACAGAAATAACATCATTTAAAACTGCTTGCGGTTTTAATGTTATATCTGGTTCCTGCAATATGGTTGAAAATCATTGAGAAAAATGGCATGGGTAGCCCTCCCTGCCCATTACCAGCCTATTTGGGTCTTGTACGCATATTAAGGGGAACCCCGTACCCATATTAAAAAAAGGAAATGCGTGTGGCCCCCAGGCCCTATATACTCAGAACAGCAGTATACAGGCGGTGCAAACAAGACAGGGACTGTGTATGTTTGTTGTGTTAAGTTGAATCTGTTTGTAATTTTCAACTGGTACATTTTTAAAGTGTAGCTCCAGTCAAAAAAACTATTTTTAAGCTTTTTAGAAAACATAGGGAAGGGTTATCACCCCTGTATAATTTGTTTTGTCGTCCATCTTCTTTCATCTCACTTGCTGTTGTCTCCTTCCGTTTGCAAGTAGGAGATGTTTGTAAATTGGATGTTTGAAAGTAGGGGCCTGCCCTATATGCTCTGCAGAAATGGCGAAACAAGGTGTTGGTTTTGCCACAACATTGTAAGCCCTCAAAGTGACTCTTGGTGGGCGCTGGAGCGCCCTGCTGTGAACGATTATATCAAGAATTGTAATTACATGCCATTGTTGAACAGAGGTAGAAAAATTGACCTTTGGTGGTTGTGGTGCTGGTGCCACAACACTATAAGTCCTCACCGTTACTCTGGGTGGGCACAGGAAGGGGCCCTCCTGTGAAATATTATATCAAGAATTGTAATTACATGTCCCTGTTAAACAGGGGCAGAAAAATTTGGCCTTAGGCACTGCTGCTGGTGCCACCACACTGCAACCTCTTCCATATACTCTAGTTTTATTGCAGGAATTAGCCCTGCTGCAAAGCATTGCATCAAAAATTGTACTTAAACGCCCCTGTTAAACAGGGGCAGAAAAATTGGGCCTTAGGCACTGGTGCTGGTGCCACCACACTGCAACCTCTGCCATATACTCTAGTTTTATTGCAGGAATTAGCCCTGCTGCAAAGCATTGCATCAACAATTGTAATTAAACGCCCCTGTTAAACAGGGGCAGAAAAATTGGGCCTTAGGCACTGGTGCTGGTGCTACTACACTGCAACCTCTCCCATATACTCTTGTTTGATTGCAGGAATTAGCCCTGCTGCAAAGCATTGCATCAAAAATTGTACTTAAACGCCCCTGTTAAACAGGGGCAGAAAAATTCGGCTGATGGCATCAACCAGAACCAGAAATGTTCTTCCAACATATCAGCGGAGGAGGAAGAGGATAGACAATCAACATAACAGGACAGTCACTCAGCATCAGCATGGGCAGTCTTGAAGGGATGTGATATTTCAAAATTATTCTGTTACATTAGCTTCAGGTGCTTGGTAGCTGTGGGTGATCCAAGACTGATTCATCTTGATGAAGGTCAGTCGATCAACTGATTCGGTGGACAGGCGCACCCTGTGATCGGTAACAAAGCCACCAGCAGCACTGAAGGTGCGTTCCGAAAGAACGCTGGATGCAGGACAGGCCAGTAGCTCAATTGCATACTGTGCAAGCTCTGGCCAGTGATCCATCCTCAAGATCCAGTAAGCCAGAGGATTTTCGGTGGGAAAGGTGTCCAAGTCTGACCTTGCCCCTAGGTATTCCTGCACCATGTAAATCAGACGCTGGCGATGGGTGCTGGAACCCATCATACCTTGGGGCTGCGGACAAGGCAGCATCAGTCAGACGGCCACCTTCTCCACCGCTCCTTCTGACCGATGCCTCAGCAACACGTTGTCCAGGACCAGGAGTTTGTAACCTCCCAGTCTCTGGGAACGCGTTGCACAGACCTTTCTGCAAGGCCTCCTGGAGATGTCTCATCCTCTGCTCCCTCTGCGATGGCAAGATAAGGTCGGCAACCTTACCCTTGTACCGTGGATCAAGGAGAGTGGCCAGCCAGTAATGGTCCCTCTCCTTGATCCGAAGAATACGAGGATCCTTCCGCAGGCTTTGCAGGATCACGGAGGCCATGCAGCGTAGGTTAGCTGAGGCATTCAGTCCGGAGTCCTCTGGGTCACTAAGGACAACATGATCCGCAGCTACCTCCTCCCAGCCACGTACAAGTCCACGTGTTTCTTGGGACTGTAAATCATCCCTACAAGACTGCTGCTGCTGCTGCTGCTGCTGCTGCTGCTGCTGCTGCTGCTGATGCTGAGTGCCAGCCTCCACCTCCATGCTGACACAATCATCCTCCTCCTCCTCTTCCTCCTCCTCATCCTCTTCCTGTGTGATGGGTGGCACAGCAGGAACACTGTCTGGATAAAGGGGGCCTTGAGAGGCAAGGAAGTCCTCCTCTTCCTGCATCTGTTCTGCCTCAAGTGCCCCGTCCATTATTCCACGCAGCGTATGCTCCAAGAGGTGGACAAGAGGTACAGTGTCACTGATGCATGCACTGTCACTGCTCACCATCCTTGTGGCCTCCTCAAACGGTGACAGGACAGTGCATGCATCCCTGATCATGCCCCACTGGCGTGGTGAGAAAAAACCGAGCTCCCCTGACCCTGTCCTGGTGCCGTAGTCGCACAGGTACTCATTGATGGCCCTCTGCTGCGTGTGCAGCCGCTGCAGCATGGCCAATGTTGAGTTCCATCTGGTGGGCATGTCACATATAAGGCGGTTCTTGGGCAGGTTCAACTCCTTTTGGAGCTCAGCCAGCCGAGCACAGGCATTAAATGATCGGGGGAAATGCACACAGACTTTCCTGGCCTGCTTCAGGACATCCTGTAAGCCGGGGTACCTGCCCAAGAACCGCTGCACCACCAGGTTAAGGACGTGAGCTACACAGGGCACATGGGTCAGTTGTCCCTGTCGGAGGGCGGAGAGGAGGTTGGTGCCATTGTCGCAAACCACCATTCCTGGCTTAAGCTGGCATGGCGTCAACCACCTCTCGGCCTGCCCCTGCAGAGCTGACAAAACATCCGCCCCAGTGTGGCTCCTGTCCCCCAAACAAACCAGCGCAAGCACGGCATGGCATCGTTTTGCCTGCGTACTTGCGTAGCCCCTGGAACGCCTACGGAGCACCGCTGGTTCTGAGGACAGAGCACTGGAAGAGGCCATGGGGGAAGAAGAAGAGGAGGGGGTGGAGGAGAGAGGTGTGTCACAACCAATAGTAGCATTTTGGAGGCGTGGTGGTGGAACAACCTCCAACACTACTGCACCTTGTCCTGCATCCTTCCCAGCTGCCAGAAGAGTGACTCAATGGGCCGTGAAAGACAGGTAACGTCCCTGTCCATGCTTGTTGGACCATGAGTCAGCGGTAATATGCACCTTACCACTGACCGCCCTGTCCAGAAAAGCAAGGACATTGCCTTCCACATGCCGGTAGAGAGCCGGAATCGCCTTCCGTGAGAAAAAGTGGCGTTTGGAGACCTGCCACTGAGGAACCACACATTGTACAAACTCACGGAAGGGGGCCGAGTCTACCAACTGAAAAGGCAGCAGTTGAAGTGCTAGCAATTTAGCCAAGCTAGCATTCAACCGCTGGGCATGTGGATGGCTGGGAGTGAACTTCTTTCGCCGGTCCAGCAGCTGGGGCAGGGACATTTGCCTGCTATAATCGGGCGTGGGTGTACCGCTAGCAGAGTTCCCGGAAGCACTTGGCTGTGACACACCTAATTCTACACCTTCATTCCTCTCAGAGCAGGTTTCAGAGATGACTGAAGGTCTAGTGGGGTTGGAGATGCCAGCTGATGAGGAGCAAGGAGAGGTCCGCTTTGTTCTTTGGTGTGGGTCTTTGAGGTACGCTTGCCAACGAGCTGCATGGCAGGTCAACATATGTCTGGTCAAGCATGTGGTGCCCAAGCGGCTGATGTTTTGGCCACGTGAGATACGCTTGAGACATATGTTGCAAATAGCAGCGGTGCGATCTGATGCACTCGTCTCAAAAAAGGCCCACACCAAAGAACTTTTAGAATAATGCGCAGAGGCAGCGCTCTGCACAGGCGGAGCTCTGCGGTGTGATTCAGTCGGTGTGCTGCCCCTAAGCTGGCCCCCGGAGGGCATCCTGCCTCGTTGGACATGTGCCTCCTCCTCCTCCTCCTCTCTCCTTCCAGGCACCCACGTGGAGTCAGTGCCCTCATCCTCCCCTCCATCTTCATCGCTGTAGCAAACATGGCAGTATGCTGCAGCTTGTGGAACATGACTGCCAGATTGCTGTCCTTCTTGAGCATCCCCTCTCTCTGCACTCACGCTACTGCCTTCCTCTAGCTGAGTGTCATCATCAGAGCCCACAAAACACTGGGCATCCTCCTGGAGCATGTACCCAACACTGTGCTCAAAGAGTTCAGGAGACTCCTCAGGAGGACGTGGTGGGTCTAGGGAAGGAGTCACTGATGATGACATTGAGAGGAGGGAAGACGATGCGTTGGCAGCTGCTTTGCTAGTACCCTGAGACTGGGTGAGAGAGGATGAGGAGGATGAAGAGGGCTTGGTCATCCACTCTACTAAGTCGTTGGCATGTTGCGGTTCAACATGTCCAGCTGCCGAAAAGAAGGACAAGCGTGTCCCATGGCCACGTGACAATGCACCGCGTCCACGACCAGCACTGTTGTCTCTAGACACAGAGCCTGCTTGCCCTCTTTTATCGGCTCGCGCCTGTCTGCCTCTCCTTGCTGGCCTTCCAGTCATGGTAATGGCCTGAAGGGAGTTGGGTAAAAAAGCAGTTGGGTAGTGTATATTGTGCTAGAGGCACACAACACCCACTAACTCCTGCAGATGCCTTTATTATAGAACACCAGAGATAAAGGGGTATATACAGATGTATACTGCGCTGTGCTGGAAGCACACACAACTTCCAATAACTCCTGCAGATGGCAAGTGGGCTCAAATAGAGAACAGCTATGTAGGTGGATATAGCGGTATGTACTGGGTACAGAGCACGCAGACAGCACGCACTATCTCCTAACACTACTGACTGCAAGCTCTCTTATAAAAGATAGATCACTAGCTATATAGGTGAGGTGAATATAGTGGTGTATACTGCGGTCAGGGCACGCAGACAACAACCACTACACAACAGCAAGATCGAAAATCGTCCAAAAACGATCGGTGTGTACTGTGTTGAAGGTACACAGAACACCCACTAACTCCTGCAGATGCCTTTATTATAGAACACCAGAGATAAAGGGGTATATACAGATGTATACTGTGCTGTGCTGGAGGCACACACAACTTCCAATAACTCCTGCAGATGGCAAGTGGGCTCAAATAGAGAACAGCTATGTAGGTGGATATAGCGGTATGTACTGGGTACAGAGCACGCAGACAGCACGCACTATCTCCTAACACTACTGGGTACAGAGCACGCATACAGCACGCACTATCTCCTAACACTACTGACTGCAAGCTCTATTATAAAAGATAGATCACTATCTATATAGGTGAGGTGAATATAGCGGTGTATACTGCGGTCAGGGCACGCAGACAATAACCACTACACAACAGCGAGATCGAAAATCGTCCGAAAACGATCGGTGTGTACTGTGTTGAAGGTACACAGAACACCCACTGCTTCAGACGCCAACACACTACACAAGGCCGCCGCGCTGGCGGCCTTATATAGTGTGGGGTGTGCACTACACAGCCTGAGCTATGATTGGCCACAGGCATCCTGCCTGTGGCCAATCATAGCTCTCCTCGCTGCTGGTGCTGCGATTGGCCAAGCATGCGGGGTCACAGTGCATGCTTGGCCAATCATGAGCCAGCAATGCACTGCGCCATCACAGTGCATTGTGGGCCGTGAGCGCCACACGAATTTGGCGCAAACGGACCAAAATGTTCGGACATCGCCGAACGGACGAACAGCCAATGTTTGAGTCGAACGTATGTTCGACTCGAACACGAAGCTCATCCCTACTCTAGACATACAATGCTTTACTTTTGCTTTGGAATTACACAACTTTTCTATGGGAGTTAAAGTGTTCTCATCTCTTATGGGTTTTGGAATTGAATTAACAAAATGTTTAATCTGCAAATACTCCCACTCTTTTAAGTTTTGCCAACCGTGCTTATTAATTATATCTTGTTTTGACATCAAATCACCTCCAATAGTGATATCTTTTAATTGTATATTTTTCATTTGTTTACCTAATCGTGTGCCCTTTCCAGGGATAAAAAAATCTGTGCCCTCTAATGGTATTAATGGAGAATTGTATACCCATTTATTTCTCTGGTGTAGTGCATCCCATATTTTTAATGTCACTAACGTGATTTCGTGAACCTTATTACTCACTATTCTAAATTTTGGCGGGATCCAGATAATTTTTTGTAATTGTGTGCCTATTAGTGATTCTTCCATATTTACCCACCTCTTATCAGTGTCTACCTTTGCCCATTCCACCATTCTCGCCAACGTGATTGCACTATAATATCTATAAATATCTGGTAGTGCCATCCCTCCGCTTTTTTTTCCTAATTAAAATGTTATACTTTATCCTAGGTTTTTTGTTTTGCCATATAAATTTTAGAAAAAGTGTTTTTATTATATTAAAAAAACTATTTGGAATATTAATTGGAAGCATTTGGAGTTTATAGGTGATTTTTGGTAAGACCACCATTTTCAAAATGTTAATTCTGCCCGTCCATGAGATTGATCCCTTTTTTATGTTCCTTAACACAGTTTTGATTTCATTTATTAATGGGATATAGTTCGCTAGATATAGGTCCTGGACCCTCTTTGTTATTTTTATACCCAAATATGTTATTTCACTTTTTTCCCAAGTAAAGGGGTACTCTTGTTGTAATAACTTCTTTTCCTTATTAGCTAAGCCTATATTCAATATAACTGTTTTTATTGGGTTTATTTTAAAATTTGAAAGCGCGCCATATTCTTTTATTTCATTTATTAAGCTAGGTAGGGACAATCTCGATTTGGTTATATATAGGAGTATATCATCCGCGTAAGCTGCCACTTTGTGCTCTTCTCCCCCCCATTTGACCCCACTTATATTTACATTATTTCGGATCTTTGCCAAAAATTGTTCCAGAGCTATTACGTATAGCAGGGGCGAAAGTGGGCACCCCTGCCTTGTCCCATTTAGCAGATCAAAAGCGGATGACATACTCCCATTTACCCCTACTCTAGCTGTTGGTTGTGTATATAAATTATTTATCCACTTCAGCATCTTTGGACCTAAGCCTATATTCCGAAGAGTTTCTGTTATGAAACACCAATCTATTCTATTGAATGCCTTTTCGGCATCGATAGAAATTAATACCATTGGGGGTTTATTTTCCCTATCTTTTCCTATGAGAAGCAGAGTCCTCAAACTATTGTCTCGACCCTCCCTGCCTGGGATAAATCCTGCCTTGTCCCTGTTGATTAATTCCGGCATCAGGTTTTTTATTCTTGTTGCTAATACCTTCGCATATAGCTTTGTGTCGGTATTCAACAGAGCTATAGGCCGATAATTGGAGCAGATGGATTTATCCTTACCTAGTTTTGGTATTAGTGTTATATTTGCCAATAGAGACTCTTTCCTCAGGGTCTCGTCTTCACCCAGACTGTTCCAATATTTACATAGTTCAGGGACCAATTGGTGTTTAAATTTCTTATAGTACCTGATTGTGAAGCCATCCGGGCCTGGACTTTTTCCATTTGATGTTTCATTTATTGCTTTATACATTTCTTCTGACTTAATTGGTTCCTCTAAAATTTTAGCCATTACTTCTGTTATTTTAGGTAATTCTATTTCCCTTAGGTATTCCTGAATTTTAGTTTTCCTAATCTCTTTTTGTGCCCCTGTCTCAGTGCTTCTTATTGAGTATAAAGCTTTATAGTATGTTTTAAAGGCATTTGCTATCTCCAATGTTTTGAATTTAATTTCCCCATTCTCGTCTTTGATCTTTTCGATATAATTTAAGGCTTTTTTTTCCCGTGCTATTCTGGCCAAATGTTTCCCCGTCTTATTCGCCCACAGATATCTTTCTTTTACTACATTTTTATATACGTTTCTTTGTTTTTGTTCTATCAAGTCGTTTAATTGTGTGCGTATTTGAATAATCTGCTTATATGTGTTTTTATCTAAATGTCTCTTATGCTTTTGTTCTAACTCGTGAAGTGCTTTTTTTAAGTTATCATAACTTGCTTTGCTTTCTTTTTTTTTTGCCAGAGCCTATACCAATTAATTTCCCTCGGATTAGGGCTTTATGCGCTTCCCATAAAGTTGCTTTAGAGACTTCTGTGGTGTCGTTTATTTTAAAATATTGATCTCAATTTTTATGTTGCTCTCAACTTCCTCATCCTCGCTCAGTTTCTAGGCTCTTTTTCATACTGCCTAATTTTAGCTATCACCGGGGCATGGTCCAATACAGTTATATTTCCTATCTGAACTTTTACTAAATTTTCCAGGGTTTTGTGGTCTACAATTATGTAGTCCAATCTTGCGTATGTATCGTGTACCAAAGAGTAATATGTACAGTCCCTTTCTCCCGGATTGCATACTCTCCATGCATCTACAAGCTGTTGTGTGTGCAATTTTCTTTTTAATATTCTGTGTTGTTTAATTTCTTGGGGAGGAGCCACTGACGTGCTATCCAATTCGGAAATTCAGGTCCCCTGCTACAATCACATGACCTCGTTTATGTTTCTCTATAATATTCAGTATCCCATTTAGATATTTTTTTGGGCCCTTATTAGGGCAGTAGATGTTGACTAGTGTATATTTTTGGCTTAATATATTCCCGTTTAACAGTAAGAACCTCCCTTCTGGGTCAACCCTCATCTCTTCTAGATTCCACCCAACACCATTTGCAATCCCAATGGCTACTCCCCTAGATCCCTTAATTGGGGAATCGGCATAATACCAGGTTGGATGTTTTCCTGTATCTATCCGGATATTGGTGTCCAGGGCTAGATGGATCTCCTGTAAAAAGACAATATCCACAAGATAGCACTCCAACTCTTTGAAAACATTAAACCTTTTACTTGGGGAATTCATTCCTCTCACATTATATGTTACTATCTTAATCTCTGCCATCCGACACATCTATATTCTTTCCTATTTCCCTCACTGGATTCGGGCCAACACAATGTCCCTTCCTCCCTACTTTCCCTCTCCCCTCCCGTCTGGGACAACATTTCCGGGACCACGTTGTTCCTTTTGTCCCTATACCCTAGGGTGGAATTCTGTTCGGCCGTGTCTCCATCCATCTCGCCTATTACTTGCAAGACAGTTACCCAACATGCCCAACGGACCTTGTCCCCCCCACAACCGCCCCATCCCCTCCCCCTTGCCCCCCCCCATCAGGGGAGGAGAGGCACGAGAGAGGGAAGATGAGAGGGGAGACTACCCGGGGTATTAAAAAAAAGAAACAAATAAAAAGAAACACAGTACGGCCAACCGACCGCAGTCGCTTATTCCTATCCCCTCTCTCATTACGAGAGAGGGGGGGCACTTCTTCCCCCGGCTGTCTCCCCTCCCCCACTCTAATCCTACATCCTTGGCACTGGAATATCAAGTTTTTTACAAAATTCTGTTATATCTTCAATATGTCTCAATCTTTCAATCCGTCCGTTCTTTCTACCTATTAGGCATGCAGGAAAACCCCAGTTATATTGCACCCCATTCTCAGTCAAAACTACTAATAGCGGTTTAAGAGCTCTTCTCCTTCTCAAGGTATCTGGGGATAAATCCTGAAATATCTGTATGTTTTTTCCTTCATATACTATTGGTGCATTTGCTCTTATATTTTTCCATATTTGGTATTTGTCTTCTTCATTTTGGAAACGCACTATTATATCCCTTGGGGTGTCCCGTGGCAGTTCCTTAGGTTTCCTTATGCGATGAACCTTTTCAATATTTATTGGATTTGTTATGTCTTTATTCATCAACGGGTTACAGATCTTTTTTATTATGTCTATTAGATCTTCACGCTGTAAAGTATCCGGGACTCCACGTATTCTTAAGGTTTTTCTTCTGTCCCTGTTTTCTTGGTCCTCTACTTTATATGCTTGTTCTTGTTGCATTTTTTTTAGAGAGACTATTTCTGCTTCTAATTTCTTTATTATGTTTGCCTCTTTTTCCGCTTTTTTTTCCATATTTTCTACCCGATCCAGTATATGGGCGAGATTCTTATGTACTCTTTCCATTTTCGTTTTCATGGAATTTTCCAGAGCTGCAAACATGGAGATTATTTCTTTTTTTGTAGGTAAAGATGAGGGGTTTTCATATTGAGTCGGTGAGTCTGTATACCTTCTGTTTCGTACATTGGTTCTTGTAATTGGTCTATCTCCACCTCTGACGATACTTCTTGGTCCTGTGAAGAATTATTTTGTACTTGTTGCCTTTTTTTTTCTTTATCCCTCTTTTCCTTTTCCTTTTTATCTTTATCTTTATTTTCTGCTTGGGAACTTCGTGTTTGTTGTTGCTTTTCTACTTGTTGTTTCTCTGTTCCCCCCGTTTGTGTGACGTATTTATTCATTGGGCCAGGACTAGTGACCATGCTCCGCCGGGTGATTTAGGGATTGTTCCTGTCTTCGATGTCTTTCCCTTCATTTGCTCAAGAATCCTTACTCAGTCCAGAATCACTGTTGTGTCACTGTTATATCTCTATTGTTACTTTTCTCAATTATTTGTTAGGATGTCTATTGCTAATATCTGGTTTCACCCCAAAGTTCTTTTCCCTTTTCACAGGGGGGATACTTTTATACTACAGTGATATAGCAGCGTATTCCAAGTTTCTTATATCTAAACTTATTATAGCTGTTGTATATGGATATATATAGTTCCCCCTTTTAATATATAAGTCAATACACAAGGGCCATATACACGGGGAATGCAAACAGAAACCATACATTCAATTCCGGTAGTCTATATCCAACCTTACGGACCACCTTGTCTTTGCAGGACATTTACTCCCATGGAAACGATCACATATGATCATGTTGTTTCATACGCAAGAGGGGAAAGGATAGGAAAACCATAAGACAAACCCCCCTTTCCTTTTCCTTTTTTTTCTTTTTCTTTTCCTTTTACAGACAGTCTTTGTACAAAGTTGAGCACTTATAATCCCATCTAGTATTGCGGGCCGCCCCGATAAACCAGATTTCTGTTACCAGTGTCTATTTGGAAATGTCTATTCAGAAGCACCAGAAAACCATTACTTTAAGCACTCAGCATCTCTCTTATTTCTCCTATTGGATTTAAAAGGTGGTGCGTTTATATTTTCCCTTAAGTCGCCGTGAAATATTGGCAGCGAGGTATTAACAACACTTTCCTCTACAATTTTTCACCTTCACCTTCCTCTTTTCTACAGCTTAGAAGGACTTCTGCGACCATTTTTCAAAATATCAAAAGGATTTTCCAATATATTCAGAACTTTATGATGTAAATCAACATACCCCTTCTTTGAGCTCTCTCACAGGGGTTTCTCACAGGGCGTCTTCCGCTGTGTCCAATTCGACATACTGTAGTAGTTCCTCGTGGAGCTTTGGCGTCTTCAGCTGTGCACTCTGTATCTCCTAGGCCATTCTCCTAGTTACGCAGTTCCCACCTTTCACCACCGGAGGGCGCCTGGAACCATTGTTCTTCTCCGGAGATCCGAATATCTCCGACTACACTCGGGATACCTTTCTGAATACTGCCCCTCTCACAGGGGACAGCATACGAGGCTCCCCTCTGCTCCGTCTGTAGAACTCACCTGCGGCGATTACAGCGGCCGCACGGAGCCTCCGTGTGCAGTTCAGGCGTCCAGGCGTCCAGGAGTTGGCCGAGGTATGTGGCACAATGTGTAGGCAGCGTGGGGGGAGAGGGGCGCGCCTACAGTTCATACGCCGGAGCCGACATCAAGCTGGACATAGCGGCCACTGTGGGGAGAACCGATCCACACCTGTGCATACTAGGTATGGACACACTCATGAACGAGACTCCTCCCCCTCCTTGGCTGTGACACACCTAATTCTACACCTTCATTCCTCTCAGAGCAGGTTTCAGAGAGGACTGAAGGTCTACTGGGGTTGGAGATCCCAGCTGATGAGGAGCAAGGAGAGGTCCGCTTTGTTCTTTGGTGTGGGTCTTTGAGGTACGCTTGCCAACGAGCTGCATGGCAGGTCAACATATGTCTGGTCAAGCATGTGGTGCCCAAGTGGCTGATGTTGTGGCCATGCGAGATACGCTTGAGACATATGCTGCAAATAGCAGCAGTGCGATCTGATGCACTTGTCTAAAAAAAGGCCCACACCAAAGAACTTTTGGAATAACGCGCAGAGGCAGCGCCCTGAACAGGCGGAGGTCCTTGGTGTGATTCAGTCAGTGTGCTGCCCCTAATCTGGCCCTCGGAGGGCATCCTGACTCGGAGATGTGCCTCCTCCTCCTCCTACCAGGCACCCACGTGGAGTCAGTGACCTCATCATCCCCTCCCTCTTGATCACTGGAGCAAACCTGGCAGTATGCTGCAGCTTGTGGAACATGACTGCCAGATTGCTGTCCTTCTTGAGCATGTCCTCTCTCTGCGTTCACGCTACTGCCTTCCTCTAGCTGAGTATCATCATCAGAGCCTTCAAAACACTGGCATCCTCCTGGAGCATGTACCCAACACTGTGCTCAAACAGTTCGGGGGACTCCTCAGAAGGACATGGCGGGTCTAGGGAAGGAGTGACTGATGATGACATTGAGACGAGGGAAGAGGATGCGCTGGCAGCTGTTTTGCTAGTACCCTGAGCCTGGGTGAGAGAGGATGAGGAGGATGAAGAGGGCTTGGTTATCCACTCTACCAAGTCTTCGGCATTATATGGCTCAACACGTCCAGCTGCCGAAAATAAGGACAAGTGTGTCCCATGGCCACGGGCTGATGACGATGCACCGCGTCCATGACCAGCACTGTTATCTCTAGACACAGAGCCTGCTTGCCCTCTTTTAGTGGCTCGTGCCTGTCTGCCTCTCCTTGTTGACCTTCCAGACATGGTAATGGCCTGCAGCGAGATGGGAAAACCAGCAATTTGGGAGTGTATATTGTGCTGGAGGCATACAGCACCCACTGACTCTTGCAGATGCCTGTATGATAGAACACAAGCAATAAAGTGTAGATACAGGTGTATACTGTGCTGTGCTGGAGGCACACAACACCCACTAACTCCTGCAGATGGCTCTATTTGAGAACAGCACTAAAGGGTAGATACAGTTGTATATTATGCTGTGCTGGAGGCACACAACACCCACTGACTCTTGCAGATGGCTCTAATGGAGAACAGCAATAAAGGGTAGATACAGGTGTATACTGTGCTGTGCTAGAGGCATACAACACCCACTAACTCCTGCAGATGGCTGTATTAGAGAACAACAGCAATAAAGGGTAGATACAGGTGTATACTGCGCTGGGGGCATACAACACCCACTAACTCCTGCAGATGGCTCTATTAGAGAACACCAGCAATAAAGGGTAGATACAGGTGTATACTGTGCTGTGCTGGAGGCACACAACACCCACTAACTTCTGCAGATGGCTGTATTAGAGAACACCAGCAATAAAGGGTAGATACAGGTGTATACTGTGCTGTGCTGGAGGCACACAACACCCACTAACTCCTGCAGATGGCTGTATTAGAGAACCCCAGCAATAAAGGGTAGATACAGGTGTATATTGTGCTGTGCTGGAGGCACACAATACTCACTAACTCCTGCAGATGGCTCTATTGGAGAACAGCAATAAAGGGTAGACACAGGTGTATACTGCGCTGGAGGCACACAACACCCACTAACTCCTGCAGATGGCTCTATTAGGGATTTACAGCAATAAAGGGTAGATACAGGTGCATACTGTGCTGTGCTGGAGGCACACAACACCCACTAACTCCTGCAGATGCCTTTATTATAAAACACCAGCAATAAAGGGTAGATACAGGTGTATATTGTGCTGTGCTGGAGGCACACAACACCCACTAACTCGTGAAGATGGTTCTATTAGAGAACAGCTATAAAGGGTAGATACAGGTGTATATTGTGCTGTGCTGGAGGCACACAACACCCACTAACTCCTGCCGATGGCTGTATTAGAGAACAGCAATAAAGGGTAGATACAGGTGTATACTGCGCTGGAGGCACACAACACCCACTAACTCCTGCAGATGGCTAGAGAACAGCAATAAAGGCTTGATACAGGTGTATACTGCGTTGAAGGCACACAACACCCACTAACTCCTGCAGATGGCTCTATTAGAGAACAGCAATAAAGGGTAGATACAGGTGTATATTGTGCTGTGCTGGAGGCACACAACACCCACTAACTCTTGCAGATGGCTCTATTAGAGAACATCAATAAAGGGTAGACACAGGTGTATACTGCACTGGAGGCACACAACACCCACTAACTACTGCAGATGGCTGTATTAGAGAACACCAGCAATAAAGGGTAGATACAGGTGTATATTGTGCTGTGCTGGAGGCACACAACACCCACTAACTCCTGCAGATGGCTGTATTAGAGAACATAAAGTGAGCCCAGATCCATATGACAACTCCTAAACGGACTATACTCACCAAAGACCCATACCTTGATTGGCAACCACACAAAGTCTCAATGTTGGGAGCTCCGACGGACAGGTGAACTACAGAGAGTCTTAACTGAATCTGCCTATATGGCCCAAACTCCACTGTCTAAGGATCTACAAAAATGTATAAGTAGGAATAATAAGACAGAGATCAAATACACTATCATAGGGTATGAATATACTAGAAATATCTCACATTTGTTATATATGCTTCTCACCTCTATATATCCTATTAAAGTGTGGCTCCAACCTCACAAAGAATCTCTATACTAAGGGAGCACACCAGAAAAAAGAGAAGATCAAAAAGTCCCAATGCAGGGTAAAAAAAAATCTAATGCCCGTACACACGAGCGGACTTTTCGACATCAAAGGTCCGACAGAATGATTCCGGCGGACCATTTGATCGTGTGTGGGCTGCAGCGGACTTTTGCTTTTCAAAAATCTGACAGACTTTAGAAATGGAACATGTTTCAAATTTTTCCGCCGGAACTCCGCCGGACCCAGTTCCGATGTAGAAATCTGCTCGTCTATATGCTGTTCCGACAGACCAAAAACGACGCATGCTCTGAAGCAAGTACGAGACAGAAGTGCTCGGTCTTGTAAAACTCCAGTTCGTATTGGAAGTAGCACATTCGCCATGCTGCAAATTCTGTGCTCGTTTAAATGCAGCGCATCTTCTTTATAATGCTACAAGAACGAAGTTGCTTTGCTGCTCATATTCACTCATACAGAGTTCTCACAAACACATTTCTGGATTATTTCTCCTGATCTCATGAATGATATTGTTTTTAGTTTAAAGCCCCATCTCAGTAATAATGTGATGCATAATGGACATTAATTGGGACTTTTAATGAAACCATGGCCTGGTAAGGTCATGCGTTTCCATCCCTATTGTATTCCTATCACTGTATTCCTATCGCTAATAGGCACCACCGCACTTTCATTTATCGGCTTCATTGGCTTTTTTACTTTCACCTAGTGTATGTTTACAGTGGTTCACTTATTATTCCACCCCTATATTCACAGCTATGCTTGGTCCCCTCACTTTTATATTTTCCTTTTCTTCTTAACATTCAGTTCCCTTTATTATCTTTCTTAATCCTTCACTCTCTCCACATCTTGCAAATCTCCTAATGGTTCTAATTTTTCACTCTCCCTATAGAAGTGCCTCATGGTGACTCCATGCCTGCTTGTGCTGCGGCCTTTGTGGCTATCTCCATTGAGTTACCCACCACAGCTCCCGGTTGGGGGTGTATATTGGACGGCTTGCGGCACCCACCTACCAGACCACTAGTGCACTCACCTAAGTGAGTAAGCATGTATTAGGTGTGGGTGACTTGTTTACCCCACCATCTTTCATGCGTTTTTATTATTATTTTTATTTTTCATTTACCTTACTTCTGAATATCATATTACTCTTTATTATAGATTGAACACGTGCTCTGCTCCTGATGAGTGGTACAAAGGCCACGAAACGTGCGTAGAGCTATCATATGCCGTGCTTCTTTTGAATAGATTCAGATTCTGACGTTACTATACATTACCCTAATTGGTGCACAAAGACCTTGGTCATGCAGGCATTATGCTACATATGCTTTTATTGAATCCTGCTGCGGTGAACTTTGGAGTTTTATTATGATACTTTGTGATATTCATGTTATTATCATGTTTTACTATTATTATTACTATTACCATTATCATGTATTGTTTATTGCTTTGTTTATCATTGTTTCTTGATCATACATCACGGGACACAGGAGCTTCATTACATAGTGGGTTATATAGGCACCTCTGGTGATTGGACACTGGTTGACCCCAATTAAGGAGAATTCCTCCCCTATATAACCCCTCCCATCTGGGAGGCACCTCAGTTTTTTCGCCAGTGTCTATGGTGGTTGGTCACGTAAAACATTAGCTCTATGCAGGTCCCTGCGAGGGCCTAAGGGCTACAACAAACCGGATCCATACCTCGGGCCAATATTTTGACTCCCAAGATGGTATGGTACCCGGGCCTCGTCAGCCAAAGAAGTGAGGTTTTGCCTGTAAGTCCTCTCCATTGGAAGACTGGGCTCTGGGAAAACCAGACTTGGTGTACTGTTTATACAGAGCGCACAAAAGTTTCTGGCAGAGCTTTCTACATGGCCCAGGTAGGAGGTTCTTCCGAGAAAGAGCCCCAGATAAACCTGAAGGTTGGCTAACAATACCCGCCGTGATGGGTGAAGGCTGGAATTTGTCTGGTTCAGCAATTCCTGCGGCGAGGACAGGTAAGGGAAGTTAATCCTGTATATATATAAATATATGAATGGATTTCTTCATTGTGAGTAGTTGTATGTCTTACCTGGTTTCCACCACTAGAGGGAGTAAGAGCAGCCTGATGCATACTTACATGCCTTTCAATACACACGCTCAGTGAAGCCTGGTTCTCCAGCTGACTCACGTCTCCATTGCAGTCCCTGCCACATCAAGGTAAACAGGGGTCCCATGTAGTTCGGGGGTCCCACGCAGCTCCGTTTGGGTTCTCCTTTCCCCCCCTGGATCCCGCGGTCCTCGTGCACGCGCGCGGGCGCGTTCCCGGCCTAATGGAGGAGGGGGAGTGTGGTTGCGAGCCGTGCACGTCAGTGTGCACGGCGCTGTACTGCGCAGGCGCCAGGCGGCAGTTTTAAAAAGCCCAGAGCGTCAGGGGGCTGTAATTGGAGACACAGGAGCTGTGGGCAGTAAGCATCCATGGGGATTGGATCCAGGCAAACCTTAGGCCGCGTACACACGGGCAGACTGTTCGCCCAACTAAGTTCGTCAAACAATCCGACAAACAGTCCGTTCAAAATGTGCATGAACGGACTTGACCACACACGATGAGCAGACAGTCCGCTAAAAGCGTGCGCGATGACGTGTACAGCACGTACGACAGGACTAGAAAAACGACGTCCTATACACTGCAATGCAACCTTCGGCCGTGTAAATCCTTTCTGAGCATGCGCCATACTTAGTCCGTCCAACTTGCCTACACACGAGCGGACTGTCCGCTGAAACCAAGTTTGGACGGACAAAATCAAGTTTGGACGGACAAAATCAAGTTTGGACGGACTGTCTTACGGAAATTCCGTAAGACTTTGTTCGTCAGACTGTCCGCTGAAACAGTCCGCTGAAGCCCACACACGAGCGGATTGTCCGCTGAAACACTGTTCAGCGGACTAAGTTGGGCGAACAGTCCGCCCGTGTGTACGCGGCCTTAGACACCTACTCAGCATCAGGTTGTGCAGTTTAAGCATATATATTTATTGTGAGACTTTAAGCACAACAGTGATTGCACTTGTACTAGTACCTCTGCTTTGTAGCTTAGGACTATGTCTCCTCGTAAGAGGGTCTCAGGGGGAGGTAGCAAAGGCACTGGTAAATCACCGCCTAGGTCCAGGGGTTCCAAAAGTGCCTGTAAGTTACCATCCCCCCCTGCAAGACTGGAGCCAGCCTCTCAAAACGAGTCAGTGCCCCTGTCAGGTTTTGCAGCCTCTCCTAATGTCTCAGCCCCGGTTTATGTCACTGAGGACTCCCTTAGGGCTACATTGGAGGGTTTTGAAGGGAGAAATATGAATTTTATTTCTGCTTCCCTGAAAGATAGCAGGAAAAGGGGTAGATCCCCTCCCTCTGCTGAAATCCCTCTCTCAGATGATTCTTCTGAAAATGAGGAGGGATCCCTATCTTGGGATAGGGATCATGAGCAGTCGGATGAGTCAGAGGAAGAGGAGATAGTCCCCTCCTCCCAGGCACTCAGAAAGCAGGTGCAGTATTATACTGAATTGGTGCATACCACATTCAGAATGCCTGCTGCTGAAGTCGCTACATCCTCTGTTTCTTCCCTGGGAGTCAGAAAAGCCCCACAGACTGCCTATTCCTTCCCAATTCATCCCTTAATGGATAAATTGATGTATGAGGATTGGGGACATCCCGATAAACTGTTTGCTCCTCCTAAAAGGTTTTCTGTGCATTATCCTTTGGATTAAAGTTTCACCAAGAGGTGGGGGGTCCCATCTGTCGATGCGGCTGTTTCTTGTGTGAATAAAAACCTGACTTGTCCATTGGATAATGCGCAGGTATTCAAGGATCCAACTGATAAAAAGCTGGAAACCTTATTAAAAGCCTCCTTTTCCCTGGCTGGCACTGTGGTGCAACCTACAGTCGCAGCCGTGGGGTTGTGTCAGTTCTTCAAGGAACAGGTTAAGCAGATGCTTGGGCTCCTTCCCAGTGAGGAAGTAGAGAATTATGCAGAATTGCCTCACATTCTGTGTTTCATGATTGATGCGATTTTGGATTCCGTCCAACAAGCATCACGTTTGTCTCTCATGTTGGTTCACATGCGAAGGGCCCTATGGCTAAAGAATTGGGCAGCTGAGCTGTCATGCAAGAAGCATTTGATTGGGTTCCCGTTTAAAGGGGAACGTTTGTTTGGAGAAGAATTAGACAAATTCGTCCAAAATATTTCAGGAGGTAAATCTACTCTCCTTCCAGTCAAAAGGAGCAAGCGTCCTTCATTCAGGCGTGCTCTCTCTCCCGAAGCATCAAGCTCTAAGCAGTGGCGACGGCCTTCTCCGTCTTCCTCTACTAGAATTGCTCAAGGCCGAGCCCAGGGGCAGAAAAAGACTTGGGGGCGAAAGCCTGCCAAGCAGAGCCCAAAAGCTTCCTTGTGAAGGGGCGCCCCCGCTCGGCAGAGTGGGGGGAAGGCTCCTGCAGTTTGTAGGAGCCTGGCGGGAAGAGATCCAGGACAAGTGGGTGATCTCTTCGGTATCTCTGGGCTACAGGCTAGAGTTTCAGGAGATTCCACCTTCTCGTTTCCTAAGGTCAAGGATCCCCAGGGATCCAGTAAAGCAAAAACCGCTATTTCTGGCCTTAGATCAGTTAATATCCCAGGGGGATGATAGTAGAAGTGAACCCGAAAGAACAGGGTTCAGGGTTTTACTCAAATCTCTTCACCGTTCCAAAACCAAATGGAAGTGTCAGACCTATCCTGGATCTGAAGGATCTGAACCCGTTTTTACGCATCCGGTCCTTCCGAATGCAGTCTACCCGCACGGTGGTCTCCTCCCTGCAAGGGGGAGAATTCATGGCATCAATAGATATCAAGGATGCATATCTCCATGTGCCAATTTTTCCCGCACACCAAAAATTTCTAAGGTTCGTGGTAGAGCGGCGCCATTTTCAATTTGTGGCCTTGCCATTCGGGCTTGCTACGGCCCCTTGAGTCTTCACAAAGATTCTGGACCCTCTCTTAGCAAACCTAAGAGCTCAGGGCATAGCCGTCATGGCTTATCTAGACGACTTGCTTCTCATGGAGAAAACAGCAGCGTTCCTGAATCACAGCGTCACCAGAACGCTAGAACACCTAGAACGCCTAGGTTGGATCATAAACCTAGAAAAGTCGTCCCTACAGCCGGCCACCAGGTTGGAATACCTGGGCATGATCATCGACACCGCTCAGGGCAGGGTGTTTCTTCCAAGGCTAAAGGCCTTGGCCATTGGGGATCTGGTGCGCCTGATTCTGGGCAGAAGATCTTCCCCCATTCGGTTGTGCATGAGACTGTTAGGGAAAATGGTCGCCTCCTTCGAGGCCGTCCCATTCGCCCAGTTCCACTCAAGGCCTCTGCAAAGATGCATCCTTGCGGCTTGGAACAGGAAGCCCCAATCCTTGGATCTTCCTATGCGTCTATCCCCAGGGACACGCAAGAGTCTTGTCTGGTGGTTGCAAACCAAGAATTTGCTGAAGGGCAAAACTTTTCTTCCTCTTCCATGGAAGATTATCACAACAGATGCCAGCCTGACAGGCTGGGGAGCAGTATTGGAGGAGACGTGCTCGCAGGGGAAATGGTCTGCGACCGAGAAACTACTGCCCATAAATATCTTGGAGATCCGGGCAGTTTACATGGCTCTCATAGAGTGGTCTTACAGACTGCGAGGTTTCCCGGTTCGGGTTCAGTCCGACAATGCCACAGCAGTGGCTTATATCAATCACCAGGGTGGTACCAGGAGTCTGGTGGCCCAAAAAGAGGTGAATCGCGTACTTGTCTGGGCAGAAAAGCATGTTCCGTGTCTTTCTACAGTCTTCATTCCAGGAGTGGAAAATTGGCAGGCGGATTTTCTGAGCCGCCAGCAGTTGTGCCCAGGAGAATGGGCTCTGCACCCCGACGTGTTTCGGAACATATGTCACAAGTGGGGTACTCCGGACGTAGATCTGTTTGCATCCAGGTTCAACAGGAAACTGGACAAGTTTGTGTCAAGGACAAGAGATACACTTGCTCAGGGGTCAGATGCTCTGACAGTTCCCTGGGATCAGTACAATCTAATCTATGCCTTCCCCCCGTGCCCGCTTCTGTCGCGGTTCCTGGGAAGAGTCAAGAGGGAGACAAAGTCGGTCCTTTTGGTGGCCCCGGCTTGGCCCAGGCGACCATGGTACGCAGAGATCATGAAGTTGGCAGTAGGCAGGCCATGGATCCTCCCTCTCCGGCCAGATCTGCTCTCACAGGGTCCAATCTACCATCCTGCTTTACGCAGTCTGAATTTGACGGTTTGGCTGCTGAGACCCACATTCTGAGAGACCGTGGCCTTTCGGGGCCAGTCCTTTCTACTCTGGTCAATGCCAGAAAGCCGGCCTCCAGGCTTATTTATTACAAAGTCTGGAGGACATATGTTTCCTGGTGTGAACTCAGGAAATGGCATCCTAGAAAGTATGTCATTAACAGAATCTTGGCCTTTCTCCAGTCAGGCCTAGAAATGAATTTGGCCATAAGCACTATCAAGGTGCAGATTTCGGCCCTGTCAGTATTTTTTCAAAAGCCACTTGCATCGCATTCCCTGGTACGGGCTTTTATCCAGGGGGCCATGCAGACAAGACCGCCAGTTAAACCTCCGGTATGCCCTTGGGATCTGAATTTGGTTCTCTCAGCCTTGCAGGGGCAACCATTTGAACCTTTGCATCTGGCTTCATTAGTTCTCTAGACTAAAAAACTGGTCTTCTTAGTAGCCATATCTACGGCTAGAAGAGTATCAGAGCTGGCAGCTCTTTCCAGCAAGGAGCCGTATTTAATTATCCATAAGGACCGGGTGGTCATGCGTCCCAACAGGTCCTTTCTACCTAAGGTGGTTTCGGGTTTCCATTTGAATCAGGATGTAATCCTACCATCCTTTTTTCCGGACCCTCAGTCCACAGAAGAAGAATCTTTACACACTTTGGATGTGGTTAGAGCAATCAGTATTTATCTTCAGGCAACTACTCAGATAAGGAAAACTGATTGCTTATTTATTTTGCCGGAAGGCCCTAGAAAGGGCCAGGCGGCGTCAAAATCCACTCTCTCAAGGTGGATTAGACAAGTTATTTCTCAGGCCTATGGTTTAAAGGGGAAGATTCCTCCTTTTCGGGTGAAAGCGCACTCTACTAGGGCTGTTAGTGCTTCTTGGGCAGTGCATCACCAGGCCTCCCTGGCTCAGATCTGTAAGGCTTCAACTTGGTCATCAGTCCACACATTCACCAGATTCTATCAGGTGGATGTCAGAGGGCAAGAGGATATCGCCTTCGGGCGCAGTTTACTGCAGGCTGCAGTTTAGGTCCTCCGGTCCCTGGCGGTCTATATTTATGATCTGTGTCTCCCTCCCCTCAATCTGAGCATTGCTATGGGACATCCCACTATGTAATGAAGCTCCTGTGTCCCGTGATGTATGATCAAGAAAATGGGATTTTTATATACAGCTTATCTGTAAAATCCTTTTCTTGAGAGTACATCACGGGACACAGGGCTCCCGCCCCTCTTGGGTTTTACGTGGTTTCTTATTGCTTTGCTACAAACTGAGGTGCCTCCCAGATGGGAGGGGTTATATAGGGGAGGAATTCTCCTTAATTGGGGTCAACCAGTGTCCAATCACCAGAGGTGCCTATATAACCCACTATGTAATGAAGCTCCTGTGTCCCGTGATGTACTCTCAAGAAAATGATTTTACAGGTAAGCTGTATATACAAATCCCATTATTTATCTCTTGTAAATCCAACTGCAACGATTAATAAAATTCCTAGTAGTTCGCCTTGTACTCTCTTGCTACCACATACTTCATGTAAAGTCCCAATGTCCCCCCTTGTTCCCCCCTTTTTTTTTTTTTTGATCTCAGTAATAATGTATTTTAAAATATTTTTTGGTAGTCCTCTTTTTTTTTTCTTTCATCCATATTTTTAGTATAATTATTTCAAAATTATTTTCTAGTGATCTCCATATTTAATTATTCTGTCAAGTTAACACATTTTGTTGATATTTTTTGTGTGTCATTACCACAATAACCTTTTTATTTTTTGTGTGTCATTACCACAATTTTTATTTTTATTCTGGTGCCAAGTTACCACAATAACATTTTTTTTTTTTTTGGAACCTCAAGGAGGTTGGTGTCCCTTGTTCATTTCACATTGTCTTTTAGGAATCTATTTGACTAAAAACACATAGGAAAGTATATTTTCAAAATAAAATATACATTTATTCTGGTTAAAAAAAATAAAGATGAAGGCAACACTGGAGAAACTTGAGCAATTTGTGTAGCCTTTTGGCCCCAGGGCAAACATTAAAGTCTGTGTAAAAGAAAATTGGGATATTGAGAAGTACATATAATGGGGAGCACAATCTGGTCCATGAATCCCAGAGATCAAGAGCAGCAGCAGATGGTATATATGTCCCCAGGCTGTGGTACAACAGGCTGTCTTTGGTCAGACCAGACTGAAGCCAGGTCATCACTTTCTTCTCTTCGCTCCACCCTTCACTGCACCCTTACCTGCAGACTTCTCTGCAGCCTTCCTGTGAGGCTGTGTCTCCGGTGGTGTACTTGTGGCAGGAGGAGGAGGAGGAACAGGAGGAACTTGATCCAAGATTTGGCTTGTGGCAGTTAACTCGCCACTCAGCCCCCTCTGAAAGGCCGAGAAAATGAGTCACTCACATTGGAGGCGTTGGCCCCTCTCTAATTGCTGCAACCGGCTGGCTATATAGCAGCCATAGGCCTCTTCAGCTTCGGGGGGGGCTCCATAGGACATTTGTAGCCTCTCTAATAAGGCGCAGTGATTCCTCCTGTGTGACCGTCCCCTTCTTGTGCCTTTTTGCCTGAAGACGGAGGGGAGGCACCTGCGACTGGGTTAGGCTCCTACTGGGCCCGGCCACCTCCTGGCTGACAGTGGGCCCAGCCTCCTCCTGCCTGCCACTTTCCACAACTTCCTCCTGGCTGAGCTCATCCTGTGTATAAAAAACGGACATAGTTTTAGTTTTTTGTTCATCAATCATAAACATTTTTCAGCTCATGACTTTAAAATTCTGTTAATACATATAAAAGAGTATCATTCTGACCCCAGTATTTATTGTTTCTGCTGGTGACAAACATTTTTGGCCACTACTGTAAATTGATGTCTCATTAATTTTTTTGGTAACATCAATAATATTGTTTAAATTATAACATCTAGTTAACATCATTAATATTATGACAATAAATATTTATTGTAACAATATACCTGGCTCAAGCTGGGTGCATCCGCTTCTTCCAGGATGGAAGGCCCAGGTTGCTCATCAGCCTCTGCTGGGGTGGAGGGAAGGGTGGAGGGAATGCTGCAGGGAAGGGTGGAGGGAAGGGTGGAGGGAATACTGCAAGGAAGGGTGCAGGGAAGGGTTGAAAGCGATTCCCTGGCCTCACTCTGGTCGTCAAGAAAACTGAGTTTGTCAAAGTACCACAGTCTGGGTACATATACAGCATCTGCGGATGCTCCTGATCTCATGGATTTAATGATTTTATTATGCTCCTTTCTGTACATATTTCTCAATATGCCAATTTTCTTTTCCATAAAGTCCAAGTTTGCCTCTGGGATCCAAGTCTGCACAAATGCCAGAAGTCTCTCCAGCGTTGCCTTCCTTACTTGTTTATTATAGTAAGCACTGTGCTTTACTTCCCACAGCTTTTTCAGCTCCTTGTACTTATCTATAAATAGGCTCAAGAATTTGGGATCTTTAAATGTCTTATTATTCATTTTTCTGAAGGACAATACACAAGACAAAAACAATAATGTTAGCCCAGACTCTCCTAATCTTAGCCCAATATAGACCTCAATCTATAAGCAGTATATGCCACTGATTTTGGGAGTTTTTTTTTAACTTACCTTCGTTTTCCTTGCTCACGACTTCCGTTCCTATTTTCTCCTCGCACGTAGGACATGTGCATGTTGGCGTTATATACAGTGCGCACGCCATGACGTTCTTTTGGTCAACTCTTTTTTCCCGCCCTTTTGTGCGCACATAACGTACGTAAGCACGTACGACATGTGCATGTTGGCGTTATATACAGTGCGCATGCGTGAACTCCACCTGCGGTGCCCGCCCATGACGTTCTTTTCCACAAATATTTCCTGCCCCTTTTTCTCTACGGTGCGCAGTAGGAGAAACATGCCGGAAACACAACAGGTGCTTCATATTAATAAATCCAGTAGTCACGAATCCCCGGAGCCACAAACGTCCCGATCCGGGAAGAGGAGATTTAAGGCCTCCAATATGACCTTTGAAGAGATGGTGGAGATGGTGGCAATCTTGCGAAGTAAGGATTATGATGGGAAGCATGGACCATACACCCATCCGAACTTGCGCAAGGCCAGAATCATGGCCAAAGTTGTAAAGACCCTGCATAATCGTTTTGGGGTACGATGGTCAAAAGACCAATTGAGGAAACGGTGGTCCGACCTTAAATTGAGGGAGCCGGATCAGTACAGAAGAATAAAGAAAGTTCTGAAAAAAAGTAAGTACTTGTCGTGTGTTCCTATTATGATTATTGCAGACTGATCCATATGCTTTTCTTTACCTTTGTACAATGTAAAATTGCTGCTTTCATGTTGGTGGATACAGTAATCGTATCGTTCATAACAAACCCTTGTTCGTTGTTCGTGTGAAACATCGTTTATGATACAGGGTTTAATCATCAATTTTTTGGAATTTCAGTGGAATTGAAGGAGAGGACACTTGGCAGCTGGTTAACACATCTGCACTCATGAGCAAAAGTGTGGGACACCAGAGAACATTTATTAGGGTTAACCACACAGGGGTTCCTTGGTATACTTGGGGGGGGGGGGTGCATCTGTGAAACTTGGCTCAAAAAGGTAAGTATTGTAGTTGTTTGCAAAGTGAATTTATTAATCATGTCTTCAACTTTTGCATCTCTTCTTAAACAGACAATTGTACAACACTTCTAATCAATGTCTCATCTTCCTAGTTCTGGCCTCAAATATCTGTGTGCTAAGTATACCTTTTGTTTTGTTTAATTCTCATAGGGGAGAAAAGACTCACAAAGCAGGATCACAGGGACCGCCGACCTTGCTAGCATGAATGTGAGGTTAGCCCCATCCCCCCGTGGATGTGCATGTGGAGGAAGGAGAGGTGGAGGAAGGAGAGGAGATGGGCACCCCACCAGGTGAGTGTCTGACACCACAGCTTCAGGTAATCGATGTATACCTGCCTATTTCTAAACACATGTTTTTACATCTATTTTAGGTGATGTTCTGGTTGGGTAAAGGGACCCATTTGCAAGCACCAGTGCCCCCCCCCCCCCAAGGATGTGGAGGAAGGAGAGGTGGAGGAAGGAGAGGTGGAGGAAGTAGGGGAGATGGGCACCCCACCAGGTGAGTATATGACACCCCACCTTAATTTAATCCATGTATGACTGCATATTTTTTCAAACATTTTTTATCATCTATTGTAGGTGATGTTCTGGTTGTGGAAAGGGCCCCATTTTCCAGTGACAGCGCACAAAGGCTGATTGGCCAGATAATGTGCTGGAATGAGGAAATAGATGCCATGCGAACTAGCCTGGATCTCATGAAGAATCGACTTGACAATATGCAGCAGGAAATGAAGAACATGATCAATATTTTGGGGAGAATTTAATCCATTTCTCCAGAATATCGATCATGTTCTTCATTTCCGTTGTTTTTATTAAGATTGGAACTTCCAAACTTCAAAAGATTGTGTCTGATTGTTGTTCCATTTTAACAATTTTTTTTATAAAAATGCAAAAAAAGTTTAAAAAAACAAAAATATAGAAAAGTAAAAAAAAATAATAAAAAATTGCTATTAAAATGTTTTTAAAAGCAAAACATTTTTTTATACCAAAAAGAGATATTTTACATATAAATATTAAAAGGCACATGTGAATGTGGCCAAATTACAAATTGGAATAATCAACAATGTGTGGCGTCTTCTTTCAATGCTCAATACCAGTTTTGTAAAAGTGATTTTGTGTTTCGAGTGACAATGGGCCTTATTTAATAAATTAAAATACACTTGGCACTACAAGTGCACTAAGGGCCGGTTCACACAGCGAGGCGCGGCGAGGCGTCTCCGACTTGCCTCGCCGCGACCTGCGGGGACCTCAGCGGCGACTTGCAGAGGACTTCTGTATAGAAGTCAATGCAAGTCGCCCCCGAAGTCGCCCAGAAGTAGTACAGGAACCTTTTTTCTGAGTCGGAGCGACTCGAGTCGCTCCTCTCAGAACGGTTCCATTGTACAGAACGGGGGCAACTTGCGGGAGCGAGGCGAGGCGAGTCGTGTCGCCTCGCATCGCCTCGCTGTGTGAACCGGCCCTTAGAGAACATAGGAGACAGCCCAAACACAAAGCAAGCAAGAAAAACATTTCCTGATTTTATCTTCTTTTTTTTTTTTTTTTTTTTCAATTTAAAAGAGTTTATTAAGTCAATAAACAGATACAATCAAAGACAAAGATTACATCATCTTGCCATGTACAGTCAAATATCAACAGGTAAACAGTGAATCTGAACTTATTCGCAAGAGAAAAGAAAATGTATACTTGTCACCTGGATAATATCTCCGGCATAAAACAGTTTCAAAACTTAGTGTATACATAAGCATATTGAGAATATGTCAATCAATCAAATTATACTTAGAAATCAGTAATCGGGTATCTGAGGTCTTGACCATGAGATACAGAGGAAGAAACAGATAAGGGGAAAAGAAGGAAGCGATAAAAATAAAGAAAAAGGAGGGAAAAGAAGAGAGTGCAGGTATGAACCATAGTAGAGAAGAGTGAGAGGGGACCAGGCGACCCCGGGGAGCGACCCCCCTTTCCACAGAGGGTGTCTGTCAGCACCTCCCCTCCGAGCCCGGGGGGGGGGGGGGGAAACCGGAGAGCCACAATCCACCAAGTGAAAAAATAGCACAATCATAATCAGCCCTCAGTGGATCTAGAAAAAGCGTCCGAATACCTGAAAAGTACCCATGGGGCCCAGGTAGTGTGAAATCTGTCAGCTGTTTCATCCGCAATAGCGAGCGTCTCCTCCATTGAGTAAATAAAGTTAACCGCGCCCAACCATTCTTTCACCTACGGTGTCAGTAGAGATTTCCAATATTTGGGGATCAACGATTTCGCTGCCATTAAAAGGTGTTTGGTCAGGGATCTCTTATATCTCCCCAATGGGAAGTCAGAAATGTGAAGCAGGCAACAGGCTGGGGAGAGAGTCATCTTAGTGTCTGTAATCTTCCTAATCAGTCCCAGAACTTGGTCCCAGAAGCTACCTATCTTGGGGCAATCCCACCATATATGTAGCATATCACCCTTAGCCTCGCCGCATCTCCAACACAGGTCTGAGGACATCGGGTACCATCTCTTCACTTTGTCCGGAGTGGCATACCAATGTGAGAGGAGTTTATATGAATTCTCCTGCAATCTAGTGCTAATAGAGCACTTATGTGCTAGTATGCAAGCATTCTGCCATTGCATGTCCGTAAACCTCGTTTGGAGAGACGATTCCCACTGATTCCTAAATCTGGGTGTGTCCTGATCCCCGAGACTGTGTAAGAGTGTGTATAAGACGGACGTGGTTTTCGCCACTGGTTCGCTTTTATGACATAAGGATTCGAAGGTGGTGAAATCCCTCAACACGGCCTGTTTTCTCGCGGGTGCCAGTATGTAGTGGCAAGCTTGTCTATAGCTCCAAAAGGGTAGCGCTCGTCCCGCAAATCGTTGTACATGCGCGTCCGACCCACCGAGACAAAATGGGAGGTAAGAATAGGAGAAGAATCTGCACATAAAAAGGACCCTGGCTCCAGACCCGGGGGAAAGTCTGGGTTTTGGGTCAAGGGGGACATAGGCCCTGGGACTGACGCTATCTGGTGTGCGGCCACAAGTTTATGGAAAATTTTCAGAGTGGTTTTAATTAGAGGGTGTTGTGCCAAGCCAGCTGGGCATTTGTTCCAAGGAATCCAGGGCGAAAATTTAAGAGGCGTTCGCGAGAAACTTTCTTCTAGGGAGACCCAGTCCTTTCCGTTGGCGTGACAGTGCCAGTCAATAATGCGTGCGAGATGTGTCACATGGTAGTAACGTTTAAAGTCGGGAAACCCTAGGCCTCCCTCAGTCTTAGGACAGCTCCTGGGCCTGTAAGGGATCTAAGGTTGCCTTATGGCGAAGTTCCAAAAGAGCTATTTTATCAGTTAACGTGCGAAGCTGTTGTGCGGCCATCCGTTTGCCGGATGCCCCTGCTCGAATGAGCTCCCCCCGCATGACGCACTTATGGGCCTCCCAAATAGTCAAGGGGGAGAGATCTTCGGGAGCGTTATCAAGGAAGTAATGTCTTAAAGCGTCAGTCAATTTGGGGAGTAGTTCTGGATCCGTTAGCAAGGCCGAATTCAGTCTCCACATACACGTCTTAGGCCTGTCCCCAAGGTAGTCAAGGGAAAGGGAAATGGGGGCATGGTCTGAGAGGGACTGTATACCTATCCGGGCGTCTCTCAAGTTCTGTAGGTCTCTTTGAGTCACGAATATATAATCAATACGTGAGTATTTATCATGGGGCGTTGAATAACAGGTGAAGTCTCTGCCACTGGGATTCAACGTGCGCCATGCATCAATTAAGGTTAAAGAATGCAAAAGGTTTTTAATGTACTTCAGAGTGCAGTAAGGAATGCTCGATCTGCCCGATGAAGTATCCTGGGTCGGGTCGAGGGGGAGATTGAAATCCCCTCCCAAGAGGATACAGCCTGTGGCAAAACCCTTCAGTTCCTCTATCAAATGTCTGCAAAAGGATTTATGTGCACTATTGGGGAAGTACACATTGGCCAAAGTCAGCGGAACGTTGCCCCAAGTCCCCTTAACAAATATGTATCTACCGTCAGGGTCAGCTAACAGTTGTGTAACCTCGAACTCCACTGCTCTATGGATTAAAATGGCAATGCCTTTAGTCTTAGCTTGAGAATTTGAGGCATAGAATGCCTGAGGATAGTTCTTGTGCCAAAGTTTAGGGTGCGAGTGATGTACAAAATGTGTCTCCTGTAGATAGACAAATAGGGGTCCAACCTTACTTAGCTCCCTGAGGACTGAGGTACGCTTCTCCGGAATGTTAAGGCCGCGGACGTTGTGAGAGACCAATGTTGGTCTAGTTCCCAACTCCGCGTAAGCCATGAGTTCTCGTACGTCTGCTCCCCGCAACCACCCGGTCCGTGGAAAGGAAAGAGAAATAGAGGGGAAAGGGGGACAGAACCGCAGAAGAAAAGATAGAAAAAGGAAAGTCAGAGACAGGAGAGAGAAGGAAAAAGGAAGCCCCCCGAAGGGGAAATATCACAGTAAGGCAAGATACGGCCTGCGCTCACTGCGGCTACAGGCAAAAACAATGTGTGGGCAAACCGCAAGGCAACACCCAAGTGTCTTGTGGGCCGCTTGTGGGGTACGTGGGAGGAACTCCACATGAGGAATGTAAACTACAGCTCAAACAGAACAAATAAACCACTGATGTGAACCGAGATTTAAGGTAATAAAATAACAGTTGAATAAGCAACCAATACGGAGACCCAGCGCCCTAAGTAGCGTCAACCAGACGTGCGAAATAACCTTCGGAAGAAAAAAAAAGGGGGGGGGGGACACATATGCCCACCAGGAGGGGAAGGGGTGGGCAAGGGAGCGGTGCTGTTAGGATCAGTGTCTGCAAGTCAGTTACAAGAGTAACAGGGGAACAGCAAATATTTACCCCTCAGGGCTTAGAAACCACTTCAATCCGTGAAGGAGGCGACATCTGTAGGAGAGGGGGGGGCATAAACAAAGAACAACACTAGTCCAGATGGGTATCCTCATAACCTTACAGCAATGTGCAAATGGTCAAAAACAAAAAGAAAAGAAGAGGGGAAAAGAGGTAAAAATCTTCCACCGTCCAGTCAGCATTTCTTCAGGTGCGATCACGATTCCTGGACTGCCTGGAGGGTTGGGGTGCGCGGGATCCCTCCCTGGAGGAACGCTGCCCAACTTTGCTCCTCTTCTGCGGAGGTTTAGCCGGTGAGAACAAAGGGGTGCCAGGAGGACTGAGCTCGGGTTGGGGGAGTTTAAACTCAACATACCATTCCGGTAAGTCAACACAAGGGATATGTAGGCCAGCACAAAAATCCGGAAGGTCTTCTGGCATCCGAAACAGAAACTGTCTCCCATCCAATGTGGCTTGCAGGGCGAAGGGAAAGCGCCATTTATAAACGATGCCTCTCTCACGAAGGGTTTCCAGTAACGGTCGTAACGCCCGTCTGTTTTGTAAGGTTATAGGCGACAAGTCTTGAAACGCTTCATTGAATATAATCCGTTCGTTTTTCCTGGCTTGACTTAGGATTTCCTCCTTCAGCTGAAAACTCTAGAGGCAACAGATAACATCTCGGGGAGGAGCGGAATCCAGGGGCCTAGCTCTCAAGGCCCTATGTGCTCGTACGAAGTCAATGGGGGAATCAATAGGGTTTTCCAGCAGATTATTAAACACTGACCTCAGAGCCGAAGTAATCTGATCGGGGCCTACAGTTTCCGGGATCCCCCGCACCCGAATATTACACCTCCTCCCCCTGTTATCAAGGTCTTCCAGGTGTCTATTGATGTTAATTAAGTGGACCACATGTGAGGCAGCCGTAGCCTCCAGTCCTTTTTTCCCACAAATAGAGCTTTCTTTTGGTGGTATTTGATCACCTCTGGGGTTTTTATTTTTTGCGCTATAAATGAAAAAAGACCGAAAATTTTGAAAAAAAACGCATATTTCTTTGTTTCTGTGATAAAATTTTGCAAATTATAATTTTTTTTCATAAATTTTGGCCACAATTTATACTGCTACATATCTTTGGTAAAAATAACCCAAATTAGTGGATATTATTTGGTCTTTGTGAAAGTTAGAGAGTCTACAAGCTGTGGTGCGAATCATAAAAAATTGATCACACCTGATGTACTGGTGGCCTATCTCATTTCTTGCGACCAGAACAAGTCAGGAAAGTACAAATACCCCATAATGACCCCTTTTTTGAAAGTAGACATTCCAAGGTATTTACTAAGATGCATGTTTTTGCTGTTGTCATCTTTTTCCCACAATTCTTTGCAAAATGAAGATTTTTTTTTTTTTCTCACAACATTTTCAATGTAATAGGTTATTTCTCTCACATGGCATGTGTATACCACAAATGACACCCCAAAATACGTTCTGCTACTCCTTCTGAGTATTACGATACCAAATGTGTGAGATTTTTTCACAGCCTGGCCACATACAGAGGCCCAATATTGAAATAGCACCATCAGGCGTTCTAGGAGCATAAATTACACATTTCATTTCTCAACCACCTATTACACTTTTGAAGGCCCTGGAGCACCAGGACAATGGAAATGCCCACAAAGTGACCCCATTTTGGAAAGCTAACACCCCAACGTATAATCTATGAGCCATAATGAGTCGTTTGAATGGTTCATTTTTTTTCCAGAAGTTTTGGGAAAATGTGGAAAAAAAATGAAAACGCATTTTTTTTACGCAAAGTTGTCCATTTATAAGATATTTCCAACACATAGCATGTACATAGCAAAAATGACACCCCAAAATACGTTCTACTACTCCTCCTGAGTATAACGATACCAAATGTGTGAGACTTTTACACAGCCTGGCCACATACAGAGGCCCAATATTGAAATAGCACCATCAGGCGTTCTAGGAGCATAAATTACAAATTTCATTTCTCAACCACCTATTACACTTTTGAAGGTCCTGGAGCACCAGGAAAATGGAAATGCCCACAAAGTGACCCCATTTTGGAAAGCTAACACCCCAATGTATAATATATGAGGCATATTGAGTCGTTTGAATGGTTCATTTTTTTTCCAGAAGTTTTGGGAAAATGTGGGAAAAAAATGAAAATGCATTTTTTTTACGCAAAGTTGTCCATTTATAAGATATTTCCAACACATAGCATGTACATAGCAAAAATGACACCCCAAAATACGTTCTACTACTCCTCCTGAGTATAACGATACCAAATGTGTGAGACTTTTACACAGCCTGGCCACATACAGAGGCCCAATATTGAAATAGCACCATCAGGCGTTCTAGGAGCATAAATTACAAATTTCATTTCTCAACCACCTATTACACTTTTGAAGGCCCTGGAGCACCAGGACAATGGAAATGCCCACAAAGTGACCCCATTTTGGAAAGCTAACACCCCAATGTATAATCTATGAGGCATATTGAGTCGTTTGAATGGTTCATTTTTTTTCCAGAAGTTTTGGGAAAATGTGGGAAAAAAATGAAAATGCATTTTTTTTACGCAAAGTTGTCCATTTATAAGATATTTCCAACACATAGCATGTACATAGCAAAAATGACACCCCAAAATACGTTCTACTATTCCTCCTGAGTATAACGATACCAAATGTGTGAGACTTTTACACAGCCTGGCCACATATAGAGGCCCAATATTGAAATAGCACCATCAGGCGTTCTAGGAGCATAAATTACACATCTTATTTCTCAACCACCTATGAGGCCGCGTACACACGCGGGGACTGTTCGCCCAACTTTGTCCGCTGAACAGTGTTTCGGCAAACAGTCCGCTCGTGTGTGGGCTTTCAGCGGACAGTTTCAGCGAACAGTCCGCTGAACAAGGTTTTTCGGAATTTCCGAAAAACTGTCCGCTGAAACCTTGTTTCAGCGAACAGTTCCCTCGTGTGTAGGCTTGTTCGACAAACTAAGTTCCGCGCATGCTCAGAAAGGCTTTACACGCCGAAAGTTATAATGCAGTGTATAGGACGTCGTATTTTTCGCCCCGTCGTACGTGCCGTTCACGTCATCGCGCACGGTTTCAGCAAACTGTTCGTACGTCGTGTGTGGCCATGTCCGTCCATGCTAATTTTGAGCGGACTGTTTGCCGAAACTGTTTGACGGACAAAGTTGGGCGAACAGTCCCTGCGTGTGTACGCGGCCTTACAGTTTTGAAGGCCCTGGAGCACCAGGACAATGGAAATGCCCACAAAGTGACCCCATTTTGGAAAGCTAACACCCCAATGTATAATCTATGAGGCATATTGAGTCGTTTCAATGGTTCATTTTTTTTCCAGAAGTTTTGGGAAAATGTGGAAAAAAAATGAAAACGCATTTTTTTTACGCAAAGTTGTCCATTTATAAGATATTTCCAACACATAGCATGTACATAGCAAAAATGACACCCCAAAATACGTTCTGCTACTCCTCCTGAGTATGGCAATACCAAATGTGTGAGACTTTTACACAGCTTGGCCACATACAGAGGCCCAACATGCAAGGAACACCATCAGGTGTTCCAGGGACACATAGCATGCACATACCAAGAATTACACCCCAAAATACATTCTGCTGAGAAAAGAGTAAACAAAAGATTACCTGTGGTTTTAGCAGTGCAGTTGTCCACAGGATGATAGCACTGGTCCAGGCAGCAGGCAGGGACTTGGTCAGCAAAAGTGAACACAATTTTCCAGGCAACAGGCAGGTATACTGTCCATAGTCAATATTGGCAGCAGGCAGGGATACTGTCCATATACAGTCCAAGGTCAGTGCAGGCAGAGATCGTCAGCATTGCCAAAATATTGGTCCTGGTAGTAGGCAGGAATATGGTCCATCCATGTGGTGTGGTCAGTTCATGCGACAGGCAGAGGGATGATGGTATAGGTCCTACAGGCAGCAGGCAGAAGTAGGGCCTTGTTCAGGACAGAATGGAGATAGGGGTAGAGGCTTCTCCCACCCAAATCTCTTTAAAGCCTCCGAGTCTCCAGACCCTAATCTAGGAATGAGAAAACAAAGGAAATTGTCTTCTTCATCCAAAAAAACTATTCTGGAGCCCCTCACATATGTGAGACCCCTGTTATGAATCCCACTAGTCCACTGAGAGGGTACAAGATCAGTCCAAGAGGCAGGCAAAAGGCATGGTCAAACAGTCCAGGGTCAGTTCCAGATCAGGCAGAGGTATGTACAGAATCAGTAGGTAGAAGCGTGGTCGAATAACAGTCCAGGGTCAGTTACAGAGCAAGCAGAGGCATAAGGGGTTTGAAGGTAAATGGCAGGAAGTGAGAATTATGGTTACCATACTTCACTAATAATTCACTGAAGTATGGTAACAGCGGAAACAGTCACCTATGCAGAGGCCTGGTTGGGAAGGGCATTGGGCACAATGATAAGTGGTGTTTCTTCTCAATCCTCGTTTGCTGCACACCCGACATTTTTTCTGATGTCTTCGGCCTGTTGGTCTGGGAGGGATTTTATCAGGAAAGTGGCGTTCAGAGAGTCTGCTAATTACATCGGATCGAATGTTTTGTGGTGGGCCGTTGGGGTATATAAGGGCAGTGGTGATTTTCTCCTGGTAGCCAAGGAAGGGTATGGGTCTTTCTGTGGATTTACGATAAATTACATACGTGTTGTATATGGCCAAATTAAAGAAATAAATTGAATTTTTTTTATACCACTTGTATGTTCTTCTCATGGCAAGGTAGGGTTTGAGCATCTGGTCGTTCAAGTCGACACCCCCCATGAACATGTTGTACTCATGGATACAAGTGGGTTTTTGTATTGGGCCATCCCTCCTGGTGATCTCAACAAAAGTGTTGTTGTGGATCGAAGAAAGCATGTACACATCCCTTCTGTCCCTCCACTTCACAGCCAAAATTTCCTCGTTCCGTAAACTCGCCGCTTCGCCTTTTCTTAGCCTTTTGTTGACGAGGCTTTGAGGAAAGCCCTTCCGGTTCGTTCTTACGGTGCCACATGCTGGAGTTTGCTTTCTATGGAGGTTGCGGAACAGGGGTAAACTTGTATAAAAATTATCCACATAAAGATGGTAGCCTTTCTCCAGGAGTGGGTTTATGAGTTCCCAAACAACTTTCCCACTCGATCCGATGTATTCGGGGCAATTAGGGGGATGTAGCTGGGTGTCCTTCCCTTCGTATACCATGAAGGAATATGTATACCCTGTGGCTCGGTCACACAATTTATACATCTTAACCCCATAGCGGGCCCTTTTGGAGGGAATAAATTGCTTTAGGCCCAGCCTGCCAGAAAATTTGATCAGGGACTCATCCACACATATGTGTTGGTCTGGGGTAAACAACTGGGGGAAGATCTCAGAAAAATAATTTATTAGCGGCCGAATTTTGTAAAGTTTATCAAAATTTGGGTCATTCCGGGGAAGGCACTGGGTATTGTCGTTAAAGTGTAGGAATCTCATTATCATGATGGGCATGTGATAGATGGGGCGGGATGACCAATATGCACGTATTTCATTTTTATTGTTTAGTCCCATACAAAATGTGAGGCCCAAAATTTTTTTAAACACCTCCACTGTTAGGGCTCTCCGCTCGTAGGGACGGGCATAAGAGGACGTTGGGTTGCTTTCAATAAATTGTTGGGCATATAGGTTGGACTGGACCACAATGGATTCAAGCATGACCTCTGTAAAAATTAGGTGGAAAAAGTCCATCAGGGAAAAATTGTGTGTGTCCACCTGGACTCCTGGGTTGGCAGTGAAAGGGGGAATGTTAGCTTCTCCTGAGTTAGGAGGAAGCCACAAGGGGTTCTGGAGGGAATAGGGAAGGCTGGCATGGGACCTAACCCTTTGGGGCCGAGTTGACACCCCACTGGTACGTGGCCTTTGCCGAGGTACTGTGGTGCCGGTGGATGGCACTGGGTTGCCGGTGGATGGCTCTGCGGTGCTGGTGGATGGTACCGCCTCCTCACCAGTGCGCCTTCGTCTGACAGGCGGACTATCATCTTCCTCCTCTGAGGCTGTCATGGTACCGCTGCTGAGGACAGGCTCGTAGTCCACGTCAGACTCACAATCTGAATATGAGGAGGAATCCGAAGCGGAAACCTCCCCGTTGCTCTCGTCGGCTGCAAGAATATCATATGCCTCCTCAGCTGAATATAATCTTTGTGACATTTTTATTGATCACAAATGGCACTGACAGGTGACGCTGATCTGGCAGATGATACTGACAGGTGACGCTGATCTGGCAGATGACACTGCCAGCACTGATCACAGGTGATACTGACGTGGCAGGTGGCACTGACGACACGTGGCACTGACAACACGTGGCACTGACGACACGTGGCACTGACAAATGGCACTGGAGGCAGATGGCACTGGAGGCAGATGGGGCTGACAGATGGGGCTGACAGATGGGGCTGACAGATGGGGCTGACAGATGTCGCTCACAGATGTCGCTGACAGATGTCGCTGGCAGATGTCGCTGACAGATGTCACTGGCAGATGTCGCTGACAGATGGCACTGGGGCTGGCACTGGCAGATGGCACTGGCACTGGCAGATGTTGCTGGCTATTTGCTCTGGCTAATTGCTCTGGCAAATGGGGCTGGCAGATGGCACTGCGGCTGGCAGATGGCACTGGCGCTGGCAGGTGGCACTGGCGCTGGCAGGTGGCACTGGCACTGGCGGCACTGGCACTGATGGCACTGGGGCTGACGGCAATTGGGCTGATGGATGGCACTGGCGCTGGCAGGTGGCACTGGCACTGGCAGGTGGCACTGGCACTGGCAGGTGGCACTGGCACGTGGCACTGGCGGCACTGGCACTGGCGGCACTGGGGCTGACGGTACTGGGGCTGACAGCGCTGGGGCTGACGGATGGCACTGGCACTGGCAGGTGGCACTGGTGCTGGCAGGTGGCACTGGTGCTGGCAGGTGGCACTGGCGTCACTGGCACTGGCGGCACTGGCGGCACTGGTGCTGACGGCACTGGGGCTGACGGCACTGTGGCTGACGGATGGCACTGGCGCTGGCAGGTGGCACTGGCGCTGGCAGGTGGCACTGGCGCTGGCAGGTGGCACTGGCGGCACTGGCACTACTGGCAGATGGCACTACTGGCAGATGGCACTGGGCTGACAGATGGCACTGGGCTGACAGATGGCACTGGCACTGGGGCTGACAGATGGCACTGGGGCTGACAGTTGGCACTGGGGCTGACAGATTTTAGTCACAGTATGCAATATACAATATGTCACTCACAGATCCTCTCTCTCCTCACACGTTGTCTCTGTGTGAGGAGGGAGAAACGGCAATGGGAGATGATCTCATATGTTTACATTTGAGATCATCTCCCATTGGCAGCTGCGATCGCGCTGTGAACGGCCGCTTTGATTGGCCGTTCACGGTGATCTATGTTTGCCTGTCTCCGGGAGACACGGCGAGTACAAAACTTCCGTGATGCGCGCCCCCGAACAAACCCGCCTGGACGGGAGGTGGTTAAACATTGTACATTACAACAAAAACATTCTTTAACAACATCAGTCTAACCTTTTTAATAAAAGCTTATTTAACCACTTGGCAATTGCTGTCGGCAAATATATGTTGGCAGAATGGCTTGGTTTGGCAAATTAACGTCCCCATACATTACTTTGAAATGCACGCACGCCTGCCGCAAGCTCCGTAACCATGCTGTGGAACACGCAGACTCGATTGCCGCTAGGATACACACAATTGTTGTCACGGAGCTGAAGAACGGGGAGATGCTGATGTAAACAGCATCTCCCGCTTCTGCCTAGTGACAGGACACCGATCGCCTGCTCCCTGTCATCGGGAGCAGTGATCAGGGTCATGTCACTTCTAGCCCATCCCCCAGACAGTTATAAACACTCCCCCAGAACACACTTAACCATTCCTCCGCCCCCTTGTGGTTAACACCTTCACTGCATGTGACATTTTTACAGTAATCAATACAATTTTTGAGCATTGATTGCTGTATTAATGACAATGGTCCCAAAAATGTATGGAAATTGTCCAATGTGTCCGCCATCATGTGGCAGTCACAATAAAATTCGGTGATCACCGCCATTACTAGTTCCAAAAATTGGAAGATTAAAAATGCCATTAAACTAGACCATATTTTGTATACGCTATAACTTTTGCACAAACCAATCAATAAACGCTTATTGCGATTCATTTTATCAACAAATTTGTTTAAGAATACGTATCAGCATAAAATGATGTTAAAAAAAGTCTGGTTAATATATTTTTGGGGGTATATTTCTTATAGCGAAAACTGAAAAATAATGCATATTTAGAAAAATGGGGTTTGGTTTTGTTGGTGGTTAATCGCCAAAACCAAAAAAGCAGAGGTGATCAAAGACAACCAAATAAAACCTCTATTTGTGCTAAAAAAATGACGATAATTTACTAGAGGGGCCATGTTACAAGGACGCACAATTGTCAATTCAAGCAACGCACTGCCAAATCACCAAAATTGCTGATGGTCAGGAAGGGGGAAAATCATTTCAGGGCTGAAGTGGTTTAAAAATACAATATATAATTCAACATTAATTTAAGGACACACAGACTATGTGGAATACTATTAAGGGGGGGATTCAGTTAAGGACACACAGAACATTTGGAATACTATTACGGGGGGGGGGGGGGGATTCAGTTAAGGACACACAGACCATTTGGAATAATATTAACCACTTGACCACTGGGCACTTAAACACCCTAAATAACCAGACCAATTTTCAGCTTTCGGTGCTCTCACATTTTGAATGACAATTACTCAGTCATGCAACACTGGACCTATATGAAATTTTTGTCCTTTTTTTCACACAAATGGAGCTTTCTTTTGGTGGTATTTAATCACTGCTGGGTTTTTTATTTTTTGTGCTATAAAAGAAAAAATACAGAAAATTCTGTAAAAAAAATAATTTTTCTTTGTTTCTGTTATAAAATTTAGCAGATTAGTAATTTTTTCTTCATACATTTTGGCCAAAATTTATACTACTACATATCTTTGGTAAAAATAAGTACAAATTGGTGTATATTATTTGGTCTTTGTGAAAGTTATAGAGTCTACAAGCTATGGTGCCAATATCTGAAAATTGATCACACCTGAAGTACTGACGGCCTATATCAATTCTTGAGACCCTAACATGCCAGAAAAGTACAAATACCCCCCAAATGACCCCTTTTTGGAAAGAAGACATTCCAACGTATTTAGTAAGAGGCATGATGAGTTTTTTGAAGTTGTCATTTTTTCCCACAATTCTTTGCAAAATCAAGATTTTTTTAACTTTTTTTTTTCACAAAATTGTCATATTATCAGTTTATTTCTCACACACAGCATATGCATACCACAAATTACACCCCAAAACACATTCTGCTATCACTCCAGAGTATGGCGATACCACATGTGTGAGACTTTTACACAGTGTGGCCACATACAGAGGCCCAACATGCAGGGAGCGCCATCAGGCGTTCTGGAGCACCCAGGACAATTCTGACATTTCTCTCCTACATGTAAAAATCATCATTTATTTGCTAGAAAATTACATAGAACCCCAAAACATTATATATGTTTTTTTAGCAAACACCCTGGAGAATACAATGGTGGTCGTTGCAACTTTTTATCTCGCACGGTATTTGCGCAGCAATTTTTCGAATGCTTTTTTTTGGAAAAAAAAATGTTTTGCGCTTAAAAAAAAAAACACAGTAAAGTTAGCCCAATTTTTACATAATGTGAAAGATGAAGTTACGCTGAGTAAATAGATACCTAACATGTCACTCTTCAAAATTGCACACGCTCGTGGAATGGCGCCAAACGTCGCTACTTAAAAATCCCCAAAGGCGACGATTTAGAATCGGGCTAGAATTATTGCTCTCGCTCTAACGTTCGCAGCGATACCTCACATGTGTGGTTTGAACACCGTTTTCATATGTGGGCGGGGCTTACATATGCGTTTGCTTCTGCATGCGAGCACATGGGGACAGGGGTGCTTTAAAAAAAAAATGTATTGTTCATTTTACTTTATTTATTTTAGTTTGAAATTTTTTTCCCCAAAAATAAATTTTTTGATCACTTTTATTCCTATTACAAGGAATGTAAACATCCCTTGTAATAGGAATATGGCATGACAGGTCCTCTTTACAGTGAGATATGGGGTCAATAAGACCCCACATCTCACCTCTAAGCTGGAAAGCCTGAAAAAAAAAAAAGATTCTGGCTTTGATTGTATTGGTGAGTTGGTAGAAGCACCGGAGGGCGGCGGGAGGGGGGGGGATGTCTATGGCTGGGTATTGCAGGGTATCACTGACTATGGCTGGGTATCTCAGAGTATGGCTAGGCATCTCAGAGTATGGCGTTGCAGAGTATTGCGTTGCAGAGCATTGCAGGGTATTGGCGGGCGTTGCAGAGCATTGCAGAGTGTTGCAGGGTATTGGCGGGTGTTGCAGAGCATTGCAGAGTGTTGCAGGGTATTGGCGGGTGTTGCAGAGCATTGCAGTGTTGCAGGGTATTGGCGGGTGTTGCAGAGCATTGCAGAGTGTTGCAGGGTATTGGCGGGTGTTGCAGAGCATTGCAGTGTTGCAGGGTATTGGCGGGTGTTGCAGAGCATTGCAGAGTGTTGCAGGGTATTGGCGGGTGTTGCAGGGTATTGGCGGGTGTTGCAGAGAATTGCAGAGTGTTGCAGGATATTGTAGAGTGTTGCAGGGTATTGCGTATTAGCGGGTGTTGCAGAGCATTGCAGAGTGTTGCAGGGTATTGCAGAGTGTTGCAGGGTATTGCGGAGTGGTGCAGGGTATTGCAGAGTGCTGCAGGGTATTGCAGAGTATTGCAGAGTAATGGCAGGGTATTGCAGAGTGTTGCACGGTATTGCAGAGTGTTGCAGGGTATTGCAGAGTGTTGCAGGGTATTGCAGAGTATTGCAGGGTATTGCAGAGTATTGCAGAGTAATGGCAGGGTATTGCAGAGTATTACCTGGCATTGCAGAGTATTGGCAGGGAATTGAGGGGTTAATTTTCGGTGAGCAGCAATGGGGGCACTGCAGATGCAGCCCACAGCGCTGCTGACACCGATCTCTTCCCCCTCCGTTGTACCGATCGGTACAGAGAGGGGGAGGGAGGAACCGGCATCATAACATGACGCCGGTTTGTTTACAAGTGATCACTCCGTCATTTGATGCGCCGGGTCCTGTGGACCCGGCGGTCACGGATGCTCTCGAGTGCGCGCGCCATGGGGGCGGGCGAGAGCGGAATTCTGGGAGGACGTCATATGACGGCCTCCCAGAGTTAAATAACCGCCCTGTAGCCGTCATTCGGCTATGGGCCGGTTGTTAAGTGGTTAAAGGTTTGTTTTTAGGATAAAGCAATACAATGGAGCTGACAAAAGACATTTTAAGTGACTAGACTAGGTGGATATGGGCCCACCATAGCATGTTGGTGAGGTTTAATGAAGGCAAATATGCATGAAAGACAAAAAAGGAGCATTAAAAGATTACAGCATGCATGAGGACAAAGGGGACATTCACAGCATATTGCAATCATGGTAATTAGAGATTGAGGAAAGAAATACAATACATTAGCAAACATTAAAGACAATAAAATGTGATGTTAAATTATAAATCTTTCCTTAATATAGTCCTCCTGCAGGACCTGTATGATGGCAGAACAGGTCTCTGGAATAATGATCCCCAGAGCCTGGGGGGAGATGCCTGTGGAGAACTTGAGGTCCTGAAGGCTTCTCCCTGTCGCCAAGTAGCGCAACGTGGCGATGAGCCTCTGCTCCGGAGTGATGGCTTGCAGCATGCAGGTATCCTGCCTGCTGATATAAGGGTTCAGCAAAGCCAGCAGATGGTGAAAAATGGGGTCCGTCATCCGGAGATAATTCCTGAAATCATCAGGATTATTCTCCCGGATCTCACGAAGCAAAGGCATGTGAGAGAACTGGTCACGCTGGAGTAACCAATTCTTTGTCCATGAACTCCTCCCCACCCTGTTCACGGACTGGTCTTGGGTTGAAGAATGAACTGCAACACCAAGCCCAAGCAAAGCACAAACTCGACGACGAGTACGTACACGCAACATGGCTTCAAAACGGTTGGCTTGTCAGAACGAACTTAACAGAAGGCACTGAAGAACAGCAAGGCCTGTGAAGAGCGAGCTGAAAGTCAGCAACGAGCGCAGCAGATCGCACTGCAAAATACAGAGACGAACTGACTACACGCACTAAAAAACAGATACAAACCTCACAAGCACAAACTGAAAAGCAGTTAAACGATCTGAAAAATACGAGTCTGAAAAGCGCGAATCGTCTCTCACCAAACTTTTGCTAACACGAGGTAAACACAAAATTAGCAGAAGGAGCCCAAAGGGTGGCGCACTTGGTATTGAACTTCCGTTTTATAGTCTCGTCAGACCTGGTGTACGTCACCGCGTACCAGACGGGCGGACTTTGTTGTGATCGTGTGTAGGCAAGTCCGTTTCCGCGGAACTCTGTCGGAACTCCGGCGGAACTCCGTTGGAAACTCCTTCGGAGTTCAGTCCGCTCGTGTGTACGCGGCATAACAAAAATCTAGGCAGTGAGAGAGGGAAAGGGAGTCCACCTAAATGAATAAACAGCAAACAACCATAGATCAATCAAAGTCCCAATGATTTCTCCTCCCAATTCACCGCAATAAAATAATAAAAAAGTCCGTTCAAGAGCTCCCAAACCACCTAAACCAGCTGGCAACATGTGTGCCCTTTATATATCCCTCCCCATGGTGCCAAAACAGCACCATGCGGACACCGAAGGGGAGGTCCCCACAGGACGGACTAACACCCAGAACCGGAAGTGAGAACAACTTCCGGTGTACCCCTACCCAGAAGTGATGACAACATCCTGTAGGCTGTGACTGACAGCATAAACATACCGCGCAGACACTACCAAGTGACGGAACACAATCCCCCGCCCCTAGGGGTCAAGATGAACTCGGAAAGCTGTAGAAGATTGAGAACCTCAAAGCAGACCTGAAACCAGACAGCATCCCCATTGGGCAATGCTAATGTCCATTTCCAGATCCTGGGGCAGGAAAGAGGTGTGAAGGGAGGAAGAAAAAAAAATTAATTAATTAATAAAAAAAAAAAAAAAAAAGGGAAGCAAACCCACTAACATATTATTTATTTACATTTTTTTCTTTCTCCTCCATTTCTTCTCCTTTTTTTTTCTTTCCTTCCTTCTCCTCCCTTTCTTCTCCTTTTTTATTTTTTTATTTTTTGCATTGCTCTAAGCCATATTTGTACATTCATTGTATTTAATATTTGAATTGTTGTTCATTAATTGTTATGCTTTTCTCTTCTTTTTTCCTGCTACACACCTAAGGCTTATCTTGTCATTGTATGTCTATTGGATTTTCTCTTTCTTTTCCTGATGAAGCTGACCTGGCGAAACATGTTGAAATAGTAGGACAATAGAATCAACCTGCATGTGACCCCAGTTCTCTCGGCAGTTAGGGCTGAGCTGTGTGTTATACCCAGAAAGTTGACTGTAACTGTGGTACTTACCTTTATCTTGTTTATGTTTAATAAATGATTTATATATTGCTTTTTTACAGTGTTGTCTGTTTGTGTATATCATGTACCTTTAAAATCACAGTTCCTCAACGCTTTGTGCCTTGCTAATTTCAATGGCACAAGGACAGGTAAGTACCTGTCTTGTCAGGGGTGCAGAAGAGGCCTATTGAAGGTTACTAAATATAAGATCAAAATAATTGTAATGGTATTTATAAATGTGCCCTCCTCTGCCATAAATATTTTTGCCTTTACAGTCCAGAACAAACACCTATAAATGTTTTGGCTTTTATTTCTGCTATCAACAATGTTAACCAGAATCCAGAAATTTTGCCCAATATTACACTGGGATTTCATGTGTTAGATTCATGTTTAAATCCATGTTTGGCTGTAAAGGATGTTCTAAGCATTTTATCTGGGCTACAGAAGACAGTCCCTAATTACTCATGTTCTGGAGAAGCTGAACTGGTGGGATTTATTGGAGATCAATTCTCAGTTACAACAATTCCAATGGCACAAATATTGGGAATTTATGGATATACACAGGTAGGTCTTTCATCTTTGCCCTCAAGACCATCAAGTGCAAAATTTAAATAAAATGTAGCTACAATGAAACAAAAAAAAAAGTTTTCAAATTCAACTGAAATTATTGTGAAGAATAATTGTTTTGTGCATGGAACTCCTCCCTGCTCCATATATACGTTTATCTTTTATCACACCAAACCTCCACAGGCACTCCAGAGTCAGAGAACAGTCTGTGATTCTGTTTTTGTTATTTTTTGAGTGTTAATGAGTTGGATAGGGATGGGAGGTCATGGGATGTCCACTTGACTTCAGCAACAAAATTTAGGCAGCAGTTTCAGGGACATCTTCCTATACACAGTCTATATACAGTCTCCTTGACTCTCCTCCTGCACACACTTCATTGCTGGTTCCAGCTGGATCACTGTTGGAAGATATGACAAGGTCAGTTTTTTAGCAATGGCCCACAGGGGTGGAATGACAACTTATGGGGCCCCCGGTCAATAAGAGATCATGGGCCCACTGTATCCATGCTTTTATGTATTAGTGTGTTATAATATAGGGGGAACCATTGTAATTATATTATTTTTATTGTTCTGGTAAGAGCTATGTATTTTTTGAGCAGTGGTCATCAACCCTGTTATCTTGCAAACCTGGCCTGTTAGTGGGCCCTGAGGACAGGGTTAAAGTGGTTGTAAACCCTTACAACACACTTTGACCTACAGGTAAGGCTAGATTAAGGCTTACCTGTAGGTCCAAGAAATATCTCCTAAACCTACATGGTTTAGGAGATATTTACTGAAAGACAGGCGCCGTAGACAGCGGCGCGCAGGTTCACTGAGTGCGGCACCGTCAACAGCGAATATGCCATCGCAAATTTGCCGAATGACAGCGGCAGAGCAGCGAAGATCCACCAAGAAGATGGATGCGCTGGACTACAGAGGACAGCGGTGACATCGCTGGTTCCTGTGTCGGGTAAGAGGATCAGGGTTTACTTCCTCTTTAATGACCACTGTTTTAGAGCATCTTTGGTTTCTGTATGTCTGTGTTGGATTAAGTAAAAGAGACCTGTGAATGCCTGTCCGTGTCGATGGTTCAAATACATTTTAAAATACACAAAACTGATGACGAGGATGGGATTTCAGTGAATGGACACTGTGGAAACACAGGTAATCAGCTTGAGTGAAGAATCGGTGCTTTAGAGACACATCTATAAATATCTCCAGCATGGCTTCTCTGGGACACATGGAGGAATTTGATGTGACTAATCCATCCTCATGGGACTCATATGCTGACAGGTTAGAGTTTTCCCTGGAAGCTGTGCAGAAAAGAGCTGTGTTACTGAGTTTTATTGGATCTAAGACTTTTTTTTTTTTTTCAAATAACAGTTTAATTAGTTATCTCAGCAGGTAAAAGAACATAGACAGAACACATTAAGTTCCAGGCAGTGCTAGAACAGGGATATAGCCAGTACACTGTGGCAGTAATTGGTGCAGGATCATTGCTAATTTATACTATGAGTTAAATAATAATTGAAATTTGCCATTGACTAGGTGAGAGCCTATGGAATGTGAGAGAGAACATAAAAGAAAAGATAGAAAGATAGAAAGGAGAGGAGGGATAAAGAGAGTTAGAAAATAAGATAAAAACGAAGAGATGGGAAAGTAAGGTAGTATCTCAACAACTGGCTCATGGCGCATCCTCTCAGCGATGCCACTCCTCCCAGACCTTATCGTGCATTTCCAACCTATCCTAATTTAGCTGTCATTTATTTCATTAGCTCCATATCTTTTATTCTGGCGTACCAAGCTTCTTGGGAGGGTGGGGAGCGCGGTTTCCAGTTGAGGGCAACCAGACATCGTGCAGCTGTCAGGACATGTCTAAGTAGCTTCTTGGATGGTTTGGCAATTTGTAATGGTGACACACCAAGTAGGAAAAATGTTAGCGTCATGGGGACCTGTACTCCAAAGAGGCTGAACAACAAGCGCTGTGTCTCCGTCCAGAAGGTCACTATCATGGGGCAACTCCGGTAAATATTGTAGAGGGTACCTTTGTCCCCCTGATAGCACCAACACTGATCAGAGCTAGAGGGGTAGATAACATGGAGTACGTCTGATGTCAGGTACCAAAAGTAAAGATTTTTATAAGTGTTCTCTTTGTAGAGCATACAGAAGGAGCTTTTAGCCGCCTGGGACCAGATCATCTGCCATGTAATCTCAGGGATTTCTTCTCCCAATAACTTTTCCCAGCGGAGCATGTAGGTATGTTTACCCTGATTCAGTATAGAGTAGGGATTAAGTAGCCGGTATATGCCGGAGATCAGACCCCGGCGTGTAGATTCCTCTAATATTAGTGGCATATTTGCAGATATCCATAACACACCTGGCAAGGCACGTGAACATTAGTGTCAGGGCTGGGCTCAGCTCTTCCTTCTAAAAGCTGGCCGCTCAGCTGTCTGCTAATTGCAAGTTCCCATCTCTCCACAGTGACTCACCTGTTGATGATATCCTGCTCATCAGTCCTGCCTACTTAAGCCGTTCAGCCCAGATGATCTCTGCCTTCCCCTTGGTCACATCTCTAGAGACGCTCTCTTGTGTTCCTGTTAAAGACTTGCTTGGCTGACATTCCTTCTGGCACCAAATCCTGCTTGCTGTTCTACTATGCTCATCTCTGGCTCTCTAGCACTTTAGCTTGTCTGACTATCAGTTCCTGAATTCTGGCTATGTTTTGACTATGTTTACTCTACACAGGTTTACATTACATCAGAGGTGGGCTGGGTAAATACCATACATCCCTGGGGAAGCCTGGGTTTCCCCTTGCGTCAGAGGGGGTGGGTCAGCAGTACATCACTGGGGAAGCCTGGGTTTCCCCTTGCGTCAGAGGGGGCGGGGTCAGGTGACGGATGGCCTCGTCCTCCTCAGCTAAGACCTGTCAGGCTGCTGGGATTCCCGCGGTGTCTCCGGTGGAGACAGGATGCGCTGCGCTGGACCCTCGGGAGAGATCACCCATCGCTGGACCCTGGAGAAGAGATCAATCATTGCAGGATACCGAGAATGGATTACCACCACTGGAATCTTTAAAAAAATATATATATTTTAATAGGACGTATCCGAATGGTGTCTATGTGTTTTTTAACAATTTTTTACACTTTCTTTGCGAAATGATAGGGGTACAATGTACCCATTACCATTTCAAACAGGGGAGACCTCCAAAGCATCCTCCCAATGTTGAGGGCATGTGGCCTGGTACGGTTCAGGAGGTGGGGCTCTCTCTCATCCTCCCTCTTTTTTTGTGGCCTTTCAGGTTGCATGCTCGGATAAAGGGTCCGGTATGGATTTTTGGGGGGACCTCCACGCCATTTTTTAAAAAAAATTGGCGTGGAGTTCCCCTTAAAATCCATACCAGACCCTTCGATCTGGTATGGATATTTGGGGGAACCCCACATCATTTTTTTTATTTGACGCGGGGTTCCCCTTAATACCCATACCAGACCTGAAGAGCCTAGCAATTAAATTTGGGGGAACACCATGCCTTTTTATGTTACCAATGACTTTCAATGACTGTTCTCTGTATTACGGGGAGCCGACAATTCATTATAGCCGCGAGTCCTTTTAAATGACTTTTTTTCCTGCAGAAATGACACTTTGTGGAGGGACAGGTCTAAGCACGGGAAACAAGCGCCCCTTTACAGGCATACTATACACACCCCCCAGGTATGAATTTTAAAGGAATATTACACTTTTATTGTTTCACTTTAAGCATTATTAAAATCACTGCTCCCGAAAAAAAACTGCAGTTTTTAAAACTTTTTTTTGCATTGATACATGTCCCCTGGAGCAGGACCCAGGTCCCCAAACACTTTTTATGACAATAATTTGCTTATAAGCTTCTAAAATTAGCACTTCAGGTTTCTCCCATGGACTTTTACATGGTGTTCCACAGCCTTTCCAATTTGCCGCGAACACCCCAAATTGTTCGACGGTTAGGCGAATGGGCAAACAGGCAATGTTCGAGTTGAACATGAGTTTGGCTCGAACTCGAAGCTCATCCCTATTTCTGACAGTTAGTAATTTTCGTGATCTAGGGTCTACCAAATAGCCAAAGTGGAATAAATTCTGCGTTGCCCAGGGTGAAGACATCTGGTGAGTGAGACCAGTAGGCATCTTGGGGTTGCAGAGGAAAGATGTTAGCAGTGACTTTTCTGAACTGAGCTCATATGTGTGGGACAATTTGCGCCAGAGCAATATGAGTTGAGACATAGACCCCAAAAGCCTACCAGGGTTCACCTCCATGTTCACACTTCAGAGTAAACTATTTGAGTCGAGTGTATAGGCACACGCCTTATCTTTTCAATCTCTGTCCATTTATTTTAGGATTGTTGAGGGAACCAGAAGATCAAAGCATGCAATTGAGTCACTTGATAATATTTTGCCAGGTCAGGGAACGCCAGCCCCCCATTGGAGTGGGACACCATCAAGACTGAATGGGGTATCCTGTGCCTCCTGTAGTTCCAGACAAAGCGCATCAAATCCGCTTGAAGCTTTCTTAGTTGTACATAAGGGAAAGGCAGTGTCTAGAATAAATACAGGAGTTTATGGAGGATGGTCATCTTCACAGAGGCCATTCTCCCCAGGAGGGAAATGTGGTGGTTCTTCCATTTTTTAAATAAATCTCTTATGGAGTGAAACGGGGCGGGAAGTTCACTTGGTATAAGGTGGCAAAGACGGGGTAATATGAACCCCTAGATATTTTAGGGCTGAGGTATTCCAGTTAGAGGGGAAGCACTGCTGCAGGTGGGTGCACTTTGGCTGCCGGGATTTGGTTGCATTTATTTTATAGCTTCAGAGGGTCCTTTAGGTATCAAGTTCAGCATGGAAGTTGGGTAGGGAGAGCCTAGGTTGGGTCAGGGTGAGTATGACATCATTTGCGAATAGTGATAGTTTAAACTCCTTCCCTCTGACTGGGATACACCGAGTGCTTGGATTTCTGTGGATGGATGCTGCCAAGGGTTCAACACAGAGTGCAAACAATAAAGGTGAGAGTAGGCACCCCTGGTGTGTCCCATTAGCAATCGGGAACAAGAGAAACAGAGCAAAAGGAGTTTTGACAGAAACCGCTATGACAGAAAACGATGTGAGGCATGAATCATGAAAAGACCATGGAAGTGGAGCTACCACACGAATCAGCCCCCCATCTGCTGGACTTCACCCCCCCCTCCCCTGGATCAGTGACCCCAAGGGGTATTGATACTGACAAAATGGAACCTATTTTTTTTCTCCACTTTATTAACACAGCTATCAACAGTGGAACTTTTTTTTGTGTAGACAGTGTGTGATAACAGCGAGCCCTCAGCACTCATCAGTCACTGGGCTGTCACTGAGAGACACACAGGGGAGGAGACAGGACGCACTGAGGAAGACGCTCCTTCAGCCAATCAGCGCTCAGCTTACATGACACTGCAAAGCTGGAAGTAAGCGATGTGTGTGTGGTGCACCAGTGTCAGCTAATCACCTTCATCCCTCCCACGATCACACCTGGTGATGGTGCTGTGCCCGGAGACTAGCCGGGCAAAACACACACCCGACACCCCTGCACCATCATCTGGCCTCAAATCCCTGCTGACAAGGGTGAGCTAATGTTGCGACATGCGACACCCCCATCCGCTGCCTTTTCAGCATGAGGGTGAGCAATTGAGGCAATAAAAAATGCACAAAGCAACATCTAGAACGACCCCCCCCCGAGCCGACATACCCCTGTGATTGGGCCCCCCCGCCCCGCTGAGTTCAGGCTGACATCTGAGTGGGCACCTGAGTGGTATGGGCGACATGCCACCCACCTGCATCTACCAGAACCATGACCACCGGGAGAGGGAACCGGCGATTCCTGCAGCCGACCGTGCTGTTGCTCTCCTAGCCAAAACCAGAAGTGATGCAAACTGCCCTAAACCTGGAAATGACATGTCGGCTGACCCATAAATGAGCCGCTAAGGATCTGAAAGAGGAGGAGGAGGGATATATAGCCCTTAGACTCCTCCTACAAATTCAGGCTGCGGCCAGCCTTCTAACATTATGAATTTGCTCAAAATTATGAAAATTCATAGAAAATTTATCAACAGGCAAATTCCACTGACGTCATCACGCTGATAGAAGATTGATGGGCAGCTGTCACGTACCTTTAAGGCAGAGCCCGGAGTGCAGGGAGTGGCTACTCGTAGACCTCTGACTCAAGAGACCCTGGTAGTGATGACAGGGGCTCAGGAGCACAGAGGGGCACAAGTGCCTGACTGGATGGTAGGTGTAAGCAGCAGCAGACCGTTGATAGTGGAGGTGTATTGTAGTCCAGTATCGGAATGCAGGCAAAGGTGAGGTAGGGTTCAGCAGATAGCAGAAGGATTCCTGTAGTCCAGTAATGGGATGCAAGTGATTGCAGGGAACATCGAACAACGGAGGGATACTGTAGTCCAACAGCAAATGCAGGTGCAAACGGAATACTGCGGAAGTGGGAAGAGTCTAGTAGTCTGCAGCAAGAGGTAGAAGGCTACAAACGCAGAGGGAGTAGCAGCTGGGTATGGTGGAAGACTGGGAGGTGTCCTGTAGTACAACAGCGGTGAACAAGCAACTTACAGTTGACGGATGGTGTAACAGTCCAGGTCAGGCACAGGCGGGCAGATCAGGTACAGAAACGGAATCCAGAAGAGTAGTCGGGTACAAAGCCAAAGTCGGGGGGGCAGGCAGCAAACAGCAGAGTCGGGAACAAGCCGGGTTCAATACGGATCAGGATACGGATGCAGGTTCAGGTTCAGATGCAGGTTACCAGGAAGCACGGGAACGCTGTTGATCAGGCAGCAAGGCAGTGAAGCATGGATCCAGTTTAAATAGCGCTATTGGCGCCAATTTGCGTCAAACGGCTGCGCTCGCACCCGCTCGCACCCGCTCGCACCGCTGATCACGGTAACGCTCCCGAAATTGCGCAAAAGATCTTCTGCGACTTACGCCGCTCGGACGTCCGTGAGGAGGATCTTCCTGACATTGCCCCCCTCCAATGGGCAGCCTACGGATGCCCAACTGGGACATCTTACCTGGGTGAGATCTTTTGAATGCCAGAACCAACCTCTTGGCGTGGATACCAGTCTCTGGTTCCCAGGAGTTTTCTTCTGGACCATACCCCTTCCACTTCACCAGATACTGGACCTGGTTGCGTCTCTTTCTGCAGTCCAAAATTGCTTCTACTTCAAATTCCTCCTCACCATTAATAAGCACAGGTTCAGGAGGACCCACGTTCCGATCAGTGAAGGGATCCTGGATTGAAGGTTTTAAAAGAGACACATGAAACACAGGGTGAATATGCAGCGATTCCGGTAATTTTAGTTCATAAGCCACATTATTAATTTTCCTGGTGATTGGGAAGGGACCCACAAATCTTGGACCCAGTTTTCTAGATGGACATGTTAATTTCAAATTCAGAGTAGACAACCAAACTAAATCTCCGGGTTTTAGATCAAGCTCCCCTCTCCTCTTTTTGTCCAAAACTGCCTTGTTGCGTTCTTGGGTTCTTGCCATCGTTTCTTGAAGCAACTTGTTATTGGTGCAGAAAAAGTTCAAAGTTTCTTGAGCCGCTGGAACCGTACATTCTGGGATGTCGGCTGATAAGAACTGAGGGTAAAAACCATAGTTCGCGAAGAAGGGAGACTGATTAGTTGCAGAATGAATAGAGTTATTGTAGGCGAACTCGGCAAGCGGTAAAAGGGATACCCAATCGTCTTGCGAAAAAGAAGAATAACAACGCAAATATTGTTCAAGGGTCTGGTTTGTTCGCTCAGTCTGGCCATTGGTCTGGGGATGGTAGGCAGAAGAAAACGAAAGGTCAATTTTCAGGGACTTACACAAAGCTCTCCAAAATTTTGATGTAATTTGCACCCCACGATCGGAGACAATGTTCGCAGGTATACAGTGGAGCCTTACAATCTCCTTAATGAAGATCCTTGCGGTCTCAGGGGCAGAAGGTGTACCCTTCATGGGCAGAAAGTGAGCCATCTTGGAAAATCTGTCAACCACCACAAGGATAGTGGTATAGCCTTCTGACGGTGGTAATTCTACAATAAAGTCTATGGAAATCATTCTCCAAGGTCTTTCTGGAATGGGGAGTGGCTTCAGCAACCCCCAGGCTTTAGTCTTGCTACCCTTGTTCTGGGTACAGGTGATGCAGGATTCTACATAAAGCTTACAGTCTCTTAGCAGCTGAGGCCACCAGAAGGTGCGTTGGAGAAGTTCGGCAGTCTTGTGTACCTCAAAGTGGCCGGCCAGTTTGTGGTCGTGGCAGGATTTGAGGACATTGAATAAAGATGTGATGCGCTAATTACAAAACATTCAAATAGCCACAACAAGACTAAAAATGTGCAATTATAGAGCTATATAAAGTGCAACCGTGCATAAATCAATCAGAGAATATCCCTATACATATATATCAATGAGTTAAAAAACCATGCCGGTGATTGATAAGTGCAAAAAAACACAAAAAAAAACACATAAATGTTTAACGTAAAAAATAAGATATAAGATATATGCACGTGTCCAGCGTGTAATATATATATACAAAGAAAAATAAATAAATATTAAATCGTGATTTGTATAAAATGTCCCATACACAATCAAATCAAAACGTGCAATTCGGTAAGCACACTCAATTAAACGTGCAATGTGCTGGGTAATGAGTCCATTCGTGGTGATCCGTGCAGGTGGTGTAAATGCTATGTAATTACCTCACTGCTGTGGGTAACACAGCGAAAATAGTAATGGACACAAATTTTAAACGTGCAATTCAGTAGGCACACGAGATTAAACGTGCAACGTGCTGGGTGATAGATCCATCCGTGATGGTCCGTGCAGATAGTGTTAATACTATGCAATTACCTCACTGCTGTGAGTAACACAGCAAAAGATAGTAATGGGCACCAAGGTGATTGCAGGGATGGCTGTATAAACGAATTTTCTTTAGGAGACTTCTTATGGCTTCCTCATGGATGGTAGGTAAACTCAGAGGAATGAATCAGAGAAAACCGCCATAGTGTAGTTGTTTTTTAAAATATAGCAATTTATTTAAATGATTTAAAACTACTCACAAGTGAAGCAGGAAAAATAGACACATACGACAAACAGCAAATAAAACCGGATACGAACGTCACTTCCGGGCGTCCTACGCGTTACGTCGTCAAGACTTCAACTGGGAAGGATTTGAGGACAGCAACCCGTAGTTGTTGGGGCACGTAGATTTTATTTTCATGCCATAACAAATCGTTGCTAGAATGTAGGGTGGTGTTGGATGGATGCGGAGCTGAAGATGAAGCTCGCTTGAGTTGGGATAAAAGGTCTTCCTGGAGCATAAGGAAATTTCCGGGTGCAAGGATGGTATCTGTGGATTGAAGAACTTCGGGTTCGCTGAACATCCGAGATAGCGCGTCGGGTTTGGTGTTTTTCGATCCGGGCCTATAGGTAATGTGGAAGGAAAATCTTGTAAAGAAAAGTGCCCATCTGGCCTGACGTGGCTTCAGCCTCTTAGCAGTCTTCAAATACTCTAAGTTCTTGTGGTCAGTGTATACCAGAATGGGATGAGCTGCTCCCTCCAGGAGATAGCGCCATTCCTCAAGTGCAGCTTTGATAGCGAGCAGCTCCCTGTCCCCGACATCATAATTCCTCTCCGCTTCAGACAACTTACGTGAGAAGAACGCCACCGGATGCAATAAGGCCTTTGGGCCCTGTCTCTGAGAGAGGACTGCCCCCACTGCAATTTCGGATGCATCCACCTCGAGGATGTAGGGTAGCGCAGAATTAGGGTGCTTCAGGACAGATGCTGACACAAACTGCTTTTTAAGGGAGGAAAATGCAACCTGTGCCTCTGGAGTCCACTGAAACTTGATACCTTGTCTAGTTAATCTTGTGATCGGAGCGATGATCGTAGAAAACCCCTTGATGAATTTACGATAAAAGTTTGCAAACCCCACGAAGCGTTGAACTCCTCTCTTATCAGTAGGAGCTGGCCATTCCAGGATGGCCGAGACTTTTTGCGGGTCCATCTTAATTCCATCCACCGAAATAATCAGCCCCAGAAACTGAATGCTGCGACGTTCAAACTCGCACTTCTCAGGTTTTGCGTACAAGCCGTGTTGACGAAGCCGAGTGAGAACTTTTTTAACGTGTTCCCTGTGAGCGGGCAAAGAGGGGGAGAAAATCAAAATGTTGTCCAGGTACACTATGACAAACAGGTCGAGATAATCTCTAAAGATATCATTCACAAAATGCTGGAAAGTCGCAGGAGCGTTGCACAGCCCAAAGGGCATTACGAGATATTCAAAGTGTCCGAAGCGGGTACGGAAGGTACGGATTTCAATATATTTATTATTGTTATTTATTTAACATCACATTGGTGGGATAATTATTTAAATAAGTATATAATTTTTTTTAATATTTTTTATTAATTTTTATATATTTAATTTTTTTAATTGATATAACTGTTATTTATTTATTCTACGTCATTTTGGTGGTACAATTAATTTAATTTTGTATGGTATTCTTATTATCAGCACTGCACTTTTTTGCACTTTAGTGATTTGAGTTTTTTTATCCAGACTCCAGTGCTAGCTGCTTTTTATCTTCATATCATATTCATCATGTATAATTAATTAACATAATTTTTAGCACAGCGTTAATCCTATTTTTTTTTATTTTTTTTTTACCAAATATAGTTTTTAACCAGTTCACTGCCGCCCTATAGCAGATTTTCAGAATCACATACAATATCTCACAAAAGTGAGTACAGCCCTCACATTTTTGTAAATATTTTATTATATCTTTTCATGTGACAATACTGAAGAAATTACACTTTGCTACAATATAAAGTAGTGAGTGTACAAGTTGTATAACAGTGTAAATTTGCTCTTCCTTCAAAATAAATCAACACACAGACAATTAATGTTTAAACTGCTGGCAACAAAAGTGAATGTCCAAATTGGGGAGCTCTCTCATACTGGTCACTGGAAGTTCCACATGACACCTCATGGCAAATAACTCTCTGAGAATCTGAAAAAAAAAAAAAAGAATTGTTGCTCTACATAAAGATGGCCTAGGCTATAAGAAGATTGCCAAGACCCTTAAACGGAGCTTCAGCATGGTGATCATACAGCAGTTTAACAGGAGAGGTTATACTCAGAACAGGCCTCGCCATAGTCAACCAAAGATGTTGAGTGCATGTGCTCAGCGTCATATCAAGAGGTTGTCTTTGGGAAATAGACATATGAGTGCTGCCAGCATTGTCAGCATTGCTGCAGAGGTTGAAGGGATGGGGGGTCAGCCTGTCGGTGCTCAGATTATACTTCGCACACTGCATCAAATTGTTCTGCATGGCTGTTGTCCTAGAACAGTGATATGCAATTAGCAGACCTCCAGCTGTTGCAAAACTACAAGTCCCATAATCCCTCTGCCTCTGGGTGTCATGCTTGTGGCCGTCAGAGTCTTGCTATGCATCATGGGAGTTGTAGTTCTGCAACAGCTGAAGGTCCGCTAATTGCATATCACTGTCCTAGAAGGAAGCCTCTTCTAAAGATGATGCTCAAGAAAGTCCACAAACAGTTTGCTAAAGACAAGCAGACAAAGGACATGGATACCTGGAACTATGTCCTGTGGTCTGATGAGACCAAGATAAACGTATTTTGTTCAGATGGCGTCAAGCATGTGTAGCGGCAACCAGGTGAGGAGTACAAAGTCTCCTGTGTCTTGCCTACAGTCAAACTTGGTGGTGGGTGTGTCATGGTCTGGGGCTGCATGAGTGCTGTCGGTACATTGGAGCTACAGTTCATTGAGGGGAACCATAAATGCCAACATGTACTGTGACATAGTGAAGCAGAGCATGATCCCCTCCCTTCGGAGACTGGATTGCAGGGCAGTAATCCATGATACCGACCCCAAACACACCTCCAAGACAACCACTGCCTTGTTAAAGAAGCTAAGGGTAAAGGTGATGGACTGGCCAAGCATGTCTCCAGACCTAAACCCTATTGAGCATCTATTGGGCATACTCAAGGTGCAGAAGTGCAAGATCTCTAACATCCACCAGCTCCGTGATATTGTCATGGAGGAGTGGATGAGGATACCAGTGGTAACCTGTGAAGCTCTTGTGAACTCCATGCCCAAGAGGTTTAAGGAAGAGCTAGAAAATAATGGCCACACAAAATATTGACAATTTGGTCCCAATTTGGACATTTTCACTTAGGGGTGTACTGACTTTTGTTGTCAGCTGTATAGACATTAATGGCTGTGTGTTGAGTAGGGATGAGCCGAACACCCCCTGGTTCGGTTTTCATCAGAACATGCAAACAGGCAATAAATTCATTTGAACATCCAAACACCATTGAAGTCTATGGGACTCGAACATGAAAAATCTAAAGTACTAATTATAAAGGCTTATATGCAAGTTATTGTCATAAAAAGTTTTTGGAGACCTGGGTCCTGCCCCAGGGGACATGTATCAATGCAAAAAAAGTTTTAAAAACTGCAGTTTTTTCGGGAGCAGTAATTTTAATAATGCTTAAAGTGAAACAATAAAAGTGTAATATTCCTTTAAATTTCATACCTAGGGGGTGTGTATAGTATGCCTTTAAAGGGGCGCATGTTTCCCGTGCTTAGAACTGTCCCTGCACAAAGTGTCATTTGAGAAGGAAAACAAGTCATTTAAAAGCACTCGCGGCTATAATGAATTGTTGGCTCCCCATAATACAGAGAACAGTCATTGAAAGTCATTGATAAAAAAAATGCATAAGGGTCCCCCCAAATTCAATTACCAGGCCCTTCAGGTCTGGTATGGATATTAACCGGTTCCCGACCAGCGCACGCCGATGTACGTCGGCAGAATGGCACGAGCAGGCAAATGGGCGTACCTGTACGTCCCTTTAAATGTGCCGCCCTACCATCGCGAGCACACCGCAGGTGGCATGCTCGCATGCTGTTCGGGACCCCCGTGAGTCCGGTCGCGGGTCCCGCGGACTCGATCGCCGCGGGCATACCCACGATCGTCTCACGGGGTGGCTGAACGAGGAAATGCCGTTGTAAACAGCATCTCCCCATTCTGCCTAGCAACTAGTGACGCTGATCTCTGCTCCATGTGATTGGAGCAGAGATCAGTGTTCACTAAATTAAAGCCCAGGCCCCAACAGTTAGTAACACACCCCTAGGAACACTTAACCTCTACACTGCCACCCATTGGTTAACCCCTTCACTGCCAGTGTCATTTACACAGTAATCACTGCATTTATATAGCAGTGATTGCTGTATAAATGACAATGGTCCCAAAAATGTGTCAAAAATGTCCGATGTGTCTGCCATAATGTCGCAGTCACAATAAAAATCGCTCATCACCGCCAAAAAAATTGTTAATAAAAATGCCATAAAACGATCCCCTATTTTGTAAATTCTATAACTTTTGTGCAAACCAATCAATAATCGCTTATTGCGTTTTTTTTTTTACCAAAAATATGTAGAAGAATATGTATCAGCCTAAACTGAGGGCAAAAATGTTTTTTTATATATTTTGGGGGGATATTTATTATAACAAAAAGTAAAAAATGTGTTTCCTGACAGGCTCCATGGCAGCATACGTGTGGGTTAGCCCCGCCTCCATAATTACCCAATAGGACCTCCACTCCCATAAATCTTTGCTCCAAGCTGCTATCCGTGTTCCTTTTTTGTCCTCCTCCATAGAACAGGTGTTTCCTATCTGAAGAGATCTTCACTACGATCAAGTCGGCCGACTATCAAGCTTTTGTTCCTCCGATAGGCCCTGTCTGTTAAGCATGGGTATGGAGTGTATGGCAGAGTAGCGCTGAAGGCTTGGTTTGTCCGAAGATAAGTGCGCACGGCTTATTACCTGCTATGTAAGGTGGCCATTATCTGCCCGGTGGATCGGTGGTGTGTGCTTGAACCTGTTCGGCCAGATGATCGTTGGTGGAGTGGTGAGCTGTAAAAATTCAGTTTTTCATGGCAGCAGTGTTTATGTGTTTTCTTTTTTCTACCTGTGTCTTTTTCATATGCCAGCTGGTTCTTGTGCATAGGCACTGATGCTTCCGCGTTCCAGCAGCCTTTCTCCCCCTGTTTCCGGGTCCAGCGCTGCGTTCTGCGCATGCGCGGACCCAAATCCAAAGCGAGGCTTGGTTCCCGCGCATGCGCGCGGGCATCTCACGTCTGACGCCGCTGATGACGTCATGGGCGCCATATTTAAAACACAGTGAGAGATGTCAGAATTTGGGAATGATTGCAGGAAATTCAGCGACTTCCCGGGGAGGTGAAGGGCTCTTACAAGAGACTGGGGAATCTTCTCAACCAAGCCACCACTCTGTGCTCTTGTCTGACAGCGAATCGGATCCAGAGGATCCAGGAGTAGGATTTGATTACGCTTTAGTACCTGCTCTTGTCAAGGCAGTGAAAGAAGCTTTAAAATGGGAAGAACCCACTACTTCTCCCCTCCCCAAACAAAGAAAGTTTTTCAAACAACTCAAAAAGGAATGGCAACATTTTCCTTTCCTATCTGAATTGGGAGAAATCATTACTGAAGAGTGGAGCAAGATTGATAGGAAGAGCTCCATGCAATCAAAGGTGTCTAAATTGTACCCCTTTAAGGAGGATGATGTGAAGCACCTTGAATCAGCTCCTCTGGTAGACGCAGCACTTATGCGTTTAGTCAAATACGTGACTCTCCCTTTGGAAGACACAGTATCTTTCAAAGATCCGTTAGAGAGAAGAATTGACTCAGATCTGAAAAGAATTTATCTAACTTCAGGGATGGCTTGTAAACCAACTTTGGCTTTAGCCGCAGTCTCAAAGGCTATTGAAACATGGGCCGACAATGTTGAAGAGTTCTTGAGAGGTATCTCAGTGAATACGGCTAAAGACTCTCCTATTCAGGAGATCAGAATGGCATCAGCCTTTTTGGGGGAGGCATCTATTGACATTACCCGCCTTCTGTCTCGGGCTATGTTGGCAGCAGTCTCGGCACGCCGTGCTTTGTGGCTCCGTCCCTGGTTGGCGGATCCAACATCTAAGCAGGCATGGTGTCGTATACCATTTGAGGGAACCTCCTTATTTGGTAATAAACTAGATAGCGCCATATCCCGGGCCACAGGTGGGAGGTCTGGGTTCCTCCCTCAAGACAAACGTCTTCAAAACCAAAAACGTATTTTTCCAAGAAGGCAGACCTCGGATCGCGCTAGAGAAGCGCGCAGTTATAGACCCGGCAGGGAGTTCTCTAGATCTTGGAGGTCCAGACAATCCTCCCTTAAGAAAACCTCAAAGGGGGCTTCCGCAGGTAATCAAGATTCTACCAAATCTTTTTGAAACTGGGCCCGCTCAAACATGTCAGGTGGGGGCTCGCCTTCTTCACTACCGACATGTTTGGGCGGCCTCAATTCAAGATTATTGGACCGTCAAGACGGTTTCCTCGGCTCACAAGTGGACTTTCATCAACACTCTGAGATTAAGGTTCATTCCCACAACAATTCCAGGCTCAGAGGAAAAGAAACAGGTCCTATTGACCTACGTAAGTTGTTTGGTGGATCAAGGCGCAGCCGTGCCCGTGCCAGAAGACGAACGTGGCGAAGGCATGTATTCTCCTCTGTTTATGGTTCAGAAAAGAAATGGCGCATGGAGGTCGGTGATAGATTTGACCCTCCTCAATTCCTTCATTCGCAAGGAAAAGTTCAAAATGGAGTCTCTTCTTACAATCCAACAGTCGGTGCAGCTAGGGGATTGGTTAATCTCAATCGATTTGAAGGACGCATACTTTCACGTGCCAGTAGCAAGGGATTTCCAGCAATTTCTCCGTTTTGCAGTTGGCGATCAACACCTCCAGTTTACCTGTCTCCCATTCGGGTTGACAACATCTCCTCGGGTCTTCTCCAAGGTACTCCTAGCGATAGTAGCTCTTTTACGAGTCAAAGGAGTTCGTCTCCATCATTATCTGGACGATTTGCTTCTATTATCTCAGGACAGAGATCAAATTCTGGAACACAAGAGTTTAGTCATCTCCACTCTGCAGACGTTTGGTTGGCTCCTGAACCTAGAGAAGAGCCATCTGGTTCCAACTCAAGTGATCGTGTTTCTAGGGGCTCAGTTCGACACATTAAAAGGCACTATCTCTCTGCCGGAGGAAAAAATCAGTGTGATCCGGGACAGGATTCACAAGGCTTGGGAATCATCTCATCTTTCGGCTCTACAATGCTTGAAAGTGATTGGCACAATGACGGCCACCATCCCTATGGTGAAGTGGGCCCAGTGGCACACTCGTCCCTTCCAGAAAGGGTTTCTGCAACAGTGGGACTCGTCCAATCAAACACAGCGCATACTCCTTACACCAGCGATGAGGATGTCTCTCCTCTGGTGGCTTCAAGGGAAGAATCTACGCATCCATCATTCGATAGTCCCCATTTCCTGGGTAATAGTAACCTCAGATGCCAGCAACAAAGGTTGGGGCGCTCATTGCCTTACGGAAGTAGCTCAAGGAAGGTGGTCGTTCCCGTCGCTGTGTGTGGTCTCCAACATCCTGGAGTTGAGAGCAGCCTTTCAAGCACTCATAGCATTTCGCCATCTGGTGGCAGGGTCGTCAGTAATGTTAAGACTGGACAACACAACTGCGGTGGCCTATATAAAGAAACAAGGAGGGACTCGCAGTTGGTCTCTATTACGAGAAGTAGAACCGATAATGAACTGGGCTCAGAAGAATGTGGTCAACATTTCTGCTGTATACATCCCAGGGGTCCAGAATGTTCAAGCAGATTTTCTGTCAAGGGTCAAAATAGACAACAACGAGTGGTCCCTTCACAGGGATGTCTTCGAGTGGCTTCTGACTCTGGGAGTATCTCCAGAGGTCGATCTGTTCGCTTCGCCGTACAATCGCAAGATGCACAGATACTACTCGAGGTTCAGGGATCCTCAGGCATTCGGGATAGATGCTCTCACGGATTGTTGGAAGTTCCAGAGAGCCTACGCCTTCCCTCCAGTTCCTGTAATCCTACAGTTCCTTTGGAGGCTCAGAGGGGAGAAGGTGGAGATCATTGCGATAATACCATTCTGGCCCAACAGGCCTTGGTTTCCTCTGCTGTTGCTCCTCAGCTATCAGGACCCAGTTCCCCTGCCTCTCAGGCCAGATCTACTGTCTCAGGGCACACTGTTACACCCGTGCCCATCCTGTCTACACCTCAGGGCATGGTTCTTGAGAGGGGAAGGCTAGAAGCTCTGGGTTGCCCAGAAGAAGCGATTCCAACCCTTCTTAGTGCCAGACGGAAGAGTACCAATAAAGTGTACGAACGTATATGGGCCAGGTTTATGGGCGATATGTCTTCTAGGTCAAATTCATATAATTCTCCGGCAGTTCAAGATATCTTGTCTTTCCTTCAGTCAGGGTTAGACTTGTCTCTGGCAGTTAGTTCTCTTAGAGTACAAGTTTCAGCCATTTCAGCCTTCACAGGAGTTTCGTGGGCGAATCACACCTTAATTCAACAATTCTTTAAAGGAGCCATCAGGCTTAGGCCTCAAAAAAGGCCCAGGTTTCCCAAATGGGACCTTCCATTAGTATTGGACTTTCTTTCTGATCTTGGGAAAGGTTTGGATGCTCCCTTGTCTTTAGGAGATCTCACTATCAAGACGGTGTTTCTGGTGGCAATAACTTCAGCCAAAAGAGTGTCGGAAATTAGGAATCTTGGGTCTGTTGAACCATTTCTAACTTTCTTCCCGGACAGAGTAGTCCTGATCCCTATGCTTGGGTCAAATCCAAAAGTTACATCAGTATTTCATGAAAATCAGGAGATTGTGCTACTTACGTTTAGAATGTCAGACAACCAAGAGATTCATCCCCTGGATGTTGGTCGCACCTTGAAACAATATCTGGACGCTACAGTCTCATTCAGACGAACAGACTTTCTTTTTGTCCTTCTCCATGGCAAAAATAAAGGGATGCGAGCATCAGTAAGATCAATCTCATCTTGGGTGGTCCAAACGATTCAAAGGGCATACAAGGAAAAGGGCATGGTTCCTCCTGAGGCAGTGACATCTCATTCAACTCGGGGCATCTCGACCTCTTGGGCAGCAGTTCGACATGTCGCACCAGAAGTTATCTGCAGAGCAGCTTCCTGGTCTTCAATTAATACTTTTGTTTCCCATTATTGTGTAGAGCCAGCTGCGCTTTCTTCTGTTAATTTTGGTTTACAAGTATTGTCAGTGGACAATGAAAAATAAAATTCTAGTTTCTTTGCTCAACATTTTTAGCCCACCCGGGTGTGTTTGGCGAGTTATTCCCCACAGGTATGCTGCCATGGAGCCTGTCAGGAAAATGGAAAATTTATATCAAATACTTACCGTAATTTTCCTTTCCTGATGGGCTCCATGGCAGCAGGAGTTCCCTCCCAAATGTTGGAGTAGGCTAGTTACGGAACACGGATAGCAGCTTGGAGCAAAGATTTATGGGAGTGGAGGTCCTATTGGGTAATTATGGAGGCGGGGCTAACCCACACGTATGCTGCCATGGAGCCCATCAGGAAAGGAAAATTACGGTAAGTATTTGATATAAATTTTCCATTTTTTTTCAAAATTTTCATTCTATTTTTGTTTATAGCAAAAAAAAAAAAAAACAGGGGTGATCAAATACCACCAAAAGAAAGCTCTATTTGTGGGGAAAAAAGGACGTCAATTTTGTTTGGGAGCCACGTCGCATGACCGCGCAATTGTCAGTTAAAGCGACGCAGTGCCGAATTGCAAAAACTGGTCTAGTCTTTGACCAGCAAAATGGTCCGGGGCTGAAGTGGTTAAGGGGAACCCTGCGTAAAATTAAAATAAAAATGACATGGGGTTCCCCCCAAATATCCATAACAGAAGGGTCTGGTATGGATTTTAAGGGGAACTCCACGCCAAAGTAAAAAAAAAAAATGGTGTGGTGTTTCCCAAAAAATCCATACCAGACCCTTTATCCGAGCATGCAACCTGGCAGGCAGCAGGAAAAGAGGGGGGATGAGAGAACACCCCCCCGAACCATACCAGGCCCCATGCCCTTAACATTGAGAGTGTGCTTTGGGGGTAGCACCCAAAGCACCCTTGCTGGTGGTTGTGGGGGTCTGCGGATGGGGGGCTTATTGGAATATGGAAGCCCCCTTTAACAAGGGGACCCCCAGATTCTGCCTCCCCTTTGGGAATTGGTAATGGGGTACAAATGTAACCCTACCATTTCACAAAAAAGTGTCAAAAATAAAAAAAAGACAATAGACGGAGAAGAACGGAGGAAGAGGCAGGGGAAGAACAAGATGGAGGAAGAAAAAGAACATCGAAGGAAGACCAGAAGAAAGAAGATGGAAAAAGATGGAAGAAGAAGCGGGGAAAGAAGACATTAGTAAAGGAATTGTCAAAAACCTTCTATTGTTTTTTTTTGACACTTTTTTTGACACTTTTTTGTGAAATTACCAATTCACATGGGGGGGCGGGATCTGGGGGTCCCCTTGTTAAAGGGCGCTTCCAGATTCCGATAAGATCCCCTTCCGCAGACCCCCACAACCACCTGGCAAGGGTTGTAGGGATGAGGCCCTTCCCACGCATTAAAAAAAAAAATTGGTTCAGGGTTCCCCCGTGGGGAAATCCCACACCATTTTTATCAATGAACTTTTATATGTATTGCTGGACCGACAATTCATTATAGCTGCTAGTGCTAGTACTTTTAAATGACTTTTTTTCCCTTTGGACTGTTCTAAACATAGGAAACATGCACCACTTTACAGGCATACTATAGACACCCCCCAGGTATGAAATTCAAAGGAATATTACATTTTTATTGTTTCACTTTAAGCAATATTAACCACTTGACCACTGGCCACTTAAACACCCTTAATAACCAGACCAATTTTCAGCTTTCGGTGCTCTCACATTTTGAATGACAATTACTCAGTCATGCAACACTGTACCCATATGAAATTTTTGTCCTTCTTTTCACATAAATAGAGCTTTATTTTGGTGGTATTTAATCACCGCTGGGTTTTTCATTTTTTGTGCTATAAAAGAAAAAAAGACAGAAAATTCTGTAAAAAAAATGAATCTTTCTTCGTTTCTGTTATAAAATTTAGTAGAATAGTAATTTTTCTTCAAAAAATGTTGGAAAAAATGTATACCATTACATATCTTTGGTAAAAATAAGTACAAATTGGTGGCTATTGTTTGGTTTTTGTGAAAGTTATAGAGTCCACAATCTCATTTCTTGAGACCCTAACATGCCAGAAAAGTATAAATACCCAGCAAATGACCTCTTTTTGGAAAGAAGACATTCCAAGGTATTTAGTAAGAGGCATGGTGAGGTTTTTGAAGTAGTGATTTTTTCCTACAATTCTTTGCAATATCAAGATTTTTTTCCTTTTTTTTTTTTAACAAAATTGTCATATTATCAGGTTATTTCTAACACACAGCATATGCATACCACAAATTACACCCCAAAACACATTCTGCTATTACTCCTGAGTACGGCGATACCACATGTGTGAGACATTTACACAGCGTGGCCACATACAGAGGCCCAACATGCAGGAAGCACCATCAAACGTTCTGGAGCACCCAGGCCAATTCTGACATTTCTCCCCTACATGTAAAAATCATAATTTATTTGCTAGAAAATTACATAGAACCCCAAAAAATATATATTTTTTAGCAAAGACCCTAGAGAATACAATGTTGGTCATTGCAACTTTTTATCACGCACTGTATTTGCGCAGCAATTTTTCGAACGCGTTTAAAAAAAATAAAACTGTTTGTGCTTAAAAAAGACAAAACAGTAAAGTTAGCCCAATGTTTTTGCATACTTTGAAAGATGAAGTTACGCAGAGTAAATAGATACCTAACATGTCACCCTTTAAAATTGCACATGCTCGTGGAATGGCGCCAAACGTCGCTACTTAAAAATCCCCATAGGCGACGCTTTTTTTACTGGTTACATGTTTTGAGTTACAGAGGGAGTCTAGTGCCAAAATTATTTATCTCGCTCTAACGTTCGCAGTGATACCTCACATGTGTGGTTTGAACACCGTTTTCATATGTGTGCGGGACTTTTGTATGCGTTCGCTTCTGCATGCGAGCACATGGGGACAGGAGCACTTTAATTTTTTTTTTTTCATTGTTCATTTTTATTTATTTTAGTTTGACATTTTTTTCCCCAAAAATAAATTTTGTGATCACTTTTATTCCTATTGCAAGGAATGTAAACATCCCATGTAATAGGAATAGGCATGACAGGTTCTCTTTACATTGAGATATGGGGTCAATAAGACCCCACATCTCACCTCTAGGCTGGGAAGCATGAAATAAAATAAAAAAATGGCAGGGTATTGCAGAGTATTGGCAGGGTATTGCAGAGTATTGGCAGGGTATTGGCAGGGTATGGCAGAGTATTGGCAGGGTATTGGCAGGGTATGGCAGAGTATTGACAGGGTATGGCAGGGTATGGCAGAGTATTGGCAGGGTATTGCAGAGTAATGGCAGGGTATTGGGTATTGCAGAGTATTGGCAGGGTATGGCAGAGTATTGGCAGGGTATGGAAGAGTATTGGCAGGGTATTGGGTATTGCAGAGTATTGGCAGGGTATTTCAGAGTATTGGCAGGGTATGGCAGAGTATTGCAGAGTATTGCAGAGTATTGGCAGGGTTTTGCAGAGTATTGGCAGGGTATGGCAGAGTATTGCAGAGTATTGGCAGGGTATTGCAGAGTATTGGCAGGGTATTGCAGAGTATTGGCAGGGAAGTGAGGGGTTAAATTTCGGTGAGCAGCAATGTGGGAACTGCCCACAGCGCTGCTGACACCGATCTCTTCCCCCTCTGCTGTACCGATCTGCTGTACAAGTGATCACTCCATCATTTGTGGACCCGGCGGTCACGGATGCTCTTGAGTGCGCGCCCCAGGGGGCGTGCGAGAGCGGAATTTTGGGAGGCCGTTAATTAACGGCCTCTCAGAGTTAAACAACCGCCCTGTAGCCGTTAATCGGCTATGGGCCGGTTGTTAAGTGGTTAAAATCACTGCTCCCGAAAAAACATCAGTTTTTAAAACTTTTTTTGCATTGATACATTTCCCCTGGGGCAGGACACAGGTCCCCAAACACTTTATATGACAACAACTCATGACAATAACTTGCATATTAACCTGTAAAATGAGCACTTTTGATTTCTCCTATATACTTTTAAAGGGTGTTCTGCGGCTTTTGAAACACCCCAAATGGTTCGCTATTCGGAGAACAGGCAAACAGCCAATATTCGAGTAAAACTCATGTTCGACCCGAACATAAAGAACATTCCGAATCACCACCATTACAAATATAAAAAAAGTATTAATCATAATTCCAGTATATACAACAGTTTGTAGAAGCTATAATGTTTGCCCAAACCAATCAATATACAGTAGGTGCCGCCGCTATTGTGTTTCCAGCGACAAGATTCTCTAACCAGCGCTATCCTGTCGCGCTGGTTCTCATGCTGGCTGCAATAGAAAAATGTAATTTTCCTATAGTAGCGAGCGAGAGAGATCAGTGACAATGTTGCCTCACTAATGAGACCTGCATGCCTTCAGGGGCATACCAGGCACTTAAGTCTGGTAGGGATTTTAAGGGGAAGCCCCTACCCCCAAAAAATAGTGTGAGGGTCCCCCCAAAATCCATACCAGACCCCTATCCGAGCATGCAGGCCGGCTGGTCAGGAAAGGGGGTGGGGACGGGCGAGCGCCCCCCTTCTGAGCCGTACCAGGCTGTGCATGCCCTGAACATGGGGGGTGGGTGCTTTGGGGGAAGGGGGCGCCCTGCGGCCCCCCCACCCCAAAGCACCTTGTCCCCATGTTGATGAGGACAAGGGCCTCTTCCCGACAACCCTGGGCATTCGTTGTTGAGGTCTGCGGGCGGGGGGCTTATCGGAGTCCGGGAGCCCCCTTTAATGAGGGGGCCCCAGATACCGACCCCCCCACCCTATGTGAATGAGAATGAGGTACCATGTACCCCTACCCATTCACCTGGTGAAAAAAGTGTAAATAAAAAACAAAAGTTTTTAACATACCTTATTAGACAGCTCTGGGGGTCTTCTTCCATCTTGGGGGTTCTTCTCGCCAGACTCCTCGCTATCTTCTGCTAGCTCTTTTACCAGCGGGGAGCCCGGCTTTCTTCTTCGCCATCCGGGGGTCTTCTTCCAACTTCGGGGGTCTTGTCCCCCTCTTCGGGGGTCTTGTCCCCCTCTTCGGTTCTTCTTGCCAGGTCTCCGCTATCTTCTTATAGCTCTTTTACTAGTGGTGGCCCGGTTTTCTGTCACCGCCTTCTTCTCTTCTTCTGACTTCGGGGGTCTTGTCCCCCTCTTCAGTTCTTCTTGCCGGGCCTCCACTTTCTTCTTCCAGCTCTTTTACCAGTGGTGGCCCGGTCTTCTGTTGCCGCCTTCTTCTCTTCTTCCGACTTTGGGGGTCTTGTCCCCCTCTTCGGTTCTTCTTGCCGGGCCTCCGCTTTCTTCTTCCAGCTCTTTTACTAGCAGTGGCCCGGTCTTCTATCGCCGCCACCTCCTCGTCTTTTCTTCTTCTTCTTCATTGAGATGTTGACACGACGCTCTCTCTGGTCGCAATGACAGGGAAGCGTTGTGCGGCGACTTATATAGGGACAAGGGGCGGGGTCACTGGTTGATGTCACATGGTGGCCCGCCCCATTATGATGTCACAGTCACCGAGGATGCTGGGGCTGTGACATCATAAGGGGTGGGGTCACCATGTGACATCACCCGGTGACCCCGTCACTTATACCTATATAAGTCGCCGCATAATGCGTCCCTGGCATTGCGGCCAGAGAGAGCGTCGTGTCAACATCTCAAGGAAGAAGAAGAAGAGAAAATGAGAAGGCGGCGGCGACAGAAGACCAGGCCACCATTAGTAAAAGAGCTGGAAGAAGAAATCGGAGGCCCGGCAAGAAGAACCGAAGAGGGGGACAAGACCCCTGAAGTCAGAAGAAGAGAAGAAGGCGGTGACAGAAGACCGGGCCACCGCTAGTAAAAGAGCTATAAGAAGATAGCAGAGGCCCAGCAAGAAGAACCGAAGAGGGGGATAAGACCCCTGAAGATCGGGACAAGACCCCCGAAGAGGGGGAGAAGACCACCAAAGTCAGAAGAAGACCCACGGACGGCGGCGGCGATGACAAAGAAGAAAGCCGGGCTCCTCCGCTAGTAAAAGAGCTAGCAGAAGATAGCGGAGGAGTCCAGCGAGAAGACCCCTCAAGACGGAAGAAGACCCCCGGAGCTGTCTAATAAAGAATTTTAAAAACTTGTGTTTTATTTTTTATTTACACTTTTTTCACCAGGTGAATGGGTACATGATACCCCATACTCATTCACATAGGGTGGGGGGCCGGTATCTGTGGGCCCCCTTATTAAAGGGGGCTCCCAGATTCTGATAAGCCCCCCGTGTTGGGGGCACATGTGGCCTGATACGGCTCAGGAGGGGGGCACTTGCTCGTCCCCACCCCCTTTCCTGACCGGCCGGCCTGCATGCTCGGATAGGGGTCTGGTATGGATTTTGGGGGGACCCCATGCCGTTTTTTTTGGCATAGGGGCTTCCCCTTAAAATCCCTACCAGACCTAAGGGAGGGGGAACCCATGCCTGTTTTTTATTTAAAATTTGGCGTGGAGTTCTCCCTTAAGATTCATATCAAATACAGTGTCTGGTATTGGCGGGAATCCAGTTCAGATCCCCGCAGCAGTGGGAACCTGGCCTTAATGTCAGCGATGCTTGTCGCTTATCGGGAAAGGGAAAAAAAATTTTTTCTTTCCCGATGCGAGCCGGCTCGATGCTGGCTCCCGCAACGGGGCTCGCAGGGTGTCAATCTCACAGATAAAAGTGGCGAGATTGACATAATATCGCTGGCACCTACTGTATGCTTATTGGATTTTTTTTTTACCAAAAATATGTAACAGAATACGTATTGGCCTAAATTCATGAAGAAATTTTTTTTTTTTTATTGGATATGTTTTATAGGAGAAAGTAAAAAAAATATATTTTTTTTTTGAAAAAAAAATGTACCGTATATACTCGAGTATAGGCCGACCCGAATATAAGCCGAGGCCCCCAATTTACCCCCAAAAAAACTGGCAAACTTATTGACTCGTGTATAAGCCGAGGGTAAGACATGCCTGTCCATCCCTGTGTGTGTGTCCGTCCATCCCTGTGTGTCCGTCCATCCCTGTGTGTCCGTCCATCCCTGTGTGTCCGTCCATCCATCCCTGTGTGTGTGTGTGTCCATCCATCCATCCATCCCTGTGTGTGTGTGTCTCCATCCATCCATCCATCCATCCCTGTGTGTGTGTGTCTCCATCCATCCATCCATCCCTGTGTGTGTGTGTATCCATCCGTGTGTGTGTGTGTGTGTGTGTGTGTGTGTGTGTGTGTCCAGCCTACCTGTGTCCCGAGCCTTTGTCCCGAGCCTCCGTCCCGTGCCGAGCCTCCTTGCCTCCGTGCCTCGCCGCCGTGCCTTGCCTCCGTCCCGTCCCGTCCCGTCCCGTGCCATGCCTTGCCTTGCCTCCGTCCCGTGCCCTCTTCGTTCGTCGGCGCCTCGGCGGCCATTGTAAAATTCAAAAGCTGCGCCGCCGCCTTCGCCTGTGATAGGCGGAACACTGAATTTCCCAGCAGCCTGTGTTCCGCCTATCACGTACATCGTATCATCCTCGTCCGTAGTACGAGGATGATACGATGTCCGTGATAGGCGGAACACAGGCTGCTGGGAAATTCAGTGTTCCGCCTATCACAGGCGAAGGCGGAGCCGGAGGCGCGGCTTTTGAACTATAGAATGGCCGCTGTCTGTCTGCTCGACACGCTGATCGAGCGGGCAGACAGCGATGACTCGAGTATAAGCCGAGGGGGGCACTTTCAGCCTCAAAAAAGAGGCTGAAAATCTCGGCTTATACTCGAGTATATACGGTAGGCCTTTTTTTTATTGTGCAATAAATAAAAAACCAAGTGGTGATCAAATACCACCTAAAGAAAGCTCTATTTGCGGGGGGAAAAATTACATCCATTTCATTTATGGACAGCATTGTATGACGACACAGTTAAAGTAAAACAATGCTGTATAGCAAAAAATGGTCTGGTCATGAACGGGGGTAAATCTTCGGGAGGTCAAAACATTGAAAATAATGACTGTTTTTCTGTTTTGAAGATCAGTTATGGAGCTACGGACTATTCTCTAACAAATAGGCTTCTCTATCCTCATGTATTCCGGACAGTTCAGAATGACCATGTTCATTATATGGCTGTTATTAAGTTGTTGAAACATTTTAGCTGGACGTGGGTTGGAATATTTGCATCAAAAGATGATGCCGGAGACAAAGATAAGGAGATATTAATAAAGTACATGAAAAGTAATGGTATTTGTGTTGAATATTCAGTTTCATTTTGGTCTAGTTCGTATGATAACATTAATGAAGAACAAATTAGAAATAATATAATTTTTGTTATTAAAAACTCCAGTGCTAAAGTAATTGTCTTATGTGGATCTTCTATCAGTAACTCTATATTTATCAATTATTTCATTGATAATAATGTAATTTACGATAAAACATTTATTGTTCCTCCTCTGAGATCTCTCAGCTTTGCAGGATATAAACCATACGAATTATTTAATGGTAGCTTGTCTCTGGATTTACACCCTTTATTCATTCCAAATAAAGAACATTTTTTTGATAGAATTGACAAGACTTATACCTCAAATAATTCGGCAGATTCCATCTATTATTTATCAATTGCAAAGTGTATGTCTGAAAACAAAGAAAATAGAAACAATACCATATTATGTCCACTTACCTATTATGGGTTTTTGCAAGAAGAAATGTATCCAAATTTATTTAATATTCTGCATCAAGGACTCTCTCCACGAATTTATTATGCGGTAGAAGTTATGGCCAAAGCACTGCATGACATCAATCTGTTCTATGAAGGAAAATTATATAATAAGCATCCTCATTATTACAGACATAAGGTACAGTATACAGACTTTTCAAGGACTTTCATAAAATTCAAAAAATATATACTTTTCTGGTATTAGTGATCATTTTAAATGTAGCCTAAAAATTGATACAGTAAAATATTAAATATCCAAACACCCCACCCTTCTCTAAAAAAAATATAGTTTGGCCTGATGGACAAACACAACCAATTGACACTTTAATCAGGAGTGGTGTCAGATTGGTGCTCCCCCAAAATTTCCCCTATTACCCCCATAGCACCCCATTGGCAGCCATCTTTGGTGCCTTGGGAAGAGATTCACAGTTTAGAGTCCGGGTCTCCTGCTTGTCATGATGACTGCAGGGAGACCCGGCTGCTGATACTATCAGCACTGTCAGCCCCCCTATGTACACACAGCAGGGTTCCTCCTATCTTTCAGAACATTAGTCAGATGCAAGACGATGTAATTCTAGTGCATCGGCCAGCATAGGGAGGAATCTATGGAATCATTTACTAAGTCATAGCCAATCATCATCCGTCCATGCTGCAACCTCTCCTTCTTCCCCTGCCACCAGATTTTGACTTCAGGCAGTTCCAGAGCGAGAGGAAGAAGCTACAGAGCAGCTACAGAGCCGCACCTATTTACTTGACTGGGTTGTGTTTGGTGGGCGCTAGCATGGGTTGTGTTTGGTAGGCGCTAGCACCTGGCAAAAGCAATGGGACCACAGCCACCCCCCAGCCACTGCCTATACAAAGGTGTAGCAGGTGGGGCGGTAAAACAGTGCTTAACTGCATGGTTTTACCACCCTCTAACCAGTAGTCTGAATGAGCCCTAACATTGTGGGTCTTTCACAATAAATCTCACTAAAGCGAAAAGTGAGCTTTCCTTCTAACCATGCCCTCCCTCATGTTACTGTATAGTTTATTTTTCTAACCTGAGAAAAATATATGCCACCAATCAATGTGAGGGCTCGTTTACAATTGCAATAAGGGAGCTACACAAACAGGGATTTTACTGCCACCCTGCAACCATGTGTAATGCAAAACTGCAGTGCTGAAGGCTTTTAATGGTTAAAAGAGAATTGTGGTTTAAAAAAAAAAAACATTTATATTTACCTATGTGGTGATGTGGTGGTCAGATCTGCAGCTGTCCCCCACCACCTCTCACATGACTGCTGATCGCTCAGTTCTTGGTCTTCAGTGAGAAGAGTGATGACCATCAGTCACCGGCTCTCTGCTATTCCCTCCAGTGCTCACTGGAGTGTCAGGCTGTGGAAGGGGTGGGAGCGGCTGGCTCAGTCTGTCAGTGGCACAATGAAAGTCTGAACCAGCTGCTGATTAGGCATCTAGGCAGATCCTAACCATATTGTTGGGATCTGCCCAGAGCCTCGATGGGCTCTGTGGTGTCAGCTCACATCAGCCTTTAGCCCGCTGTCTGCTGAATCTGAGTCCCAAGAGTGCAGAACAAAGTGCAGTCCTGTGACCCACATGAGAAATATGGCCAAAATAACTTTGGCCATGCTTCTTCTTTACCCTCCCTAGCGGTAATCCCAAGTGTGGCTCAGGGTGAATTTTCATTACCAAAAGAGGTAACCCTGAGCCACACTCAGGATTGCATCGCAGGACCCAGGCAAAGTTACTTACCTTGTCCCCAGAATCCTGCGATGTCCCCCCCCCCCCCCCCCGCTGTGTGTGCGGGCTGTGTCCTCCATTCAATCTATCACTGTGCCGGGATCTGTTCCCTGCGAGTGTCGCAACACATGGGGCGGAGCCCGGCGCCAGATTTAAAAAGTGAAAAAATGCATAATACATACAGTACACTGTAATCTTACAGATTGCATTACTGTATCAAATCGTTTCACATCCCTTTTTTCATTAATGCTTTGTCCAGTGCCCTGCATGCAGTTTTATATATATATTATATACTATATACTCCATGGCATCCAAAAAGTGTCCCTTTACATCAAAAGCGGTTTTAGACCAGCTAGAAAACAGAGATAGTAAATTAGAATCACTTGCAGAATCGAGCGATAGTGATTTGTGGGGAAATTCGTCATCAGACACTGAAAGTAACAACAGCGACAATTCTGCAACTGAGCAAATTTCTGTGTTTTTGATTTGATTACATTATCGAATAATTTTATTATAATTATATTATTATTTGTTATAATTATTTATATTTATTTATTATAATATAATTTATGATTCCATGTTTCAAATGTTATCATACCCGGGATGTCTACTAGACTCTTGTTTGGACAGATTTAAGTGATTTATTCCTAAGAATTACAGGCCCACAATATAAAACGCTAAATTTCAATGCAAAAAAATTTACTGCTTTGAGACGCAAAAATCTGACATAATCATACCACCAGGGAGGTTAAAACAGGCAGTGAGGGGGCAGCACATCACCTCTCCGTCACCTGTCAAGTGTCTATGAAAAGCAATCCTCTGAGAATAGTTTTTCCCAGGAATGACATTGGCAGCTAAAAATGTAAACAAGTCCCAACAGAGCAATTTTCACTGACCGCCAATATAACTAGGGCATTACACTAGCCAAAATGTCACTGGGGGCATTTGTTGCTCAATGATATTACCTAGATCTGTGTTGCTCAACACCAGCCCTCAAGGCGCCCCAACAAGTCATGTTTCCAGGCTTTCCATTATTTTGCACAGGTGATTTTATTAGTTTCACTGCCTTAGTAATTACCACAACCGTTTCATCTGATAAAAATCCTGAAAAAAATGACCTGTTGGTGCGCCTTGAGGACTGGAGTTGAGTAACACTGACCTTGGTGATCAGTGGAAATTAGACACATGATTCGTTTCGGCCCGAAGACAAATTTGGGGTTATTCAGAGATTGGGATGTATCTCAGTCTCCAAATTAAATAGTAACAAATAGTAACGAATTTAATTGAAATTAGTTAAAATTTGTTCTGTTTATTCTTTTTCGAATGAATTGCACATTTTTAGTATGATTAGAATTCCGATTGGTCGCAAAATGATCGACCAAGTACAATTCTGTGTGAAGAATAGCTGGTTATAAACCGGTTCCCGACCGGCGCGCGCAGAATGGCACGGGCAGGCATATTGGCGTACAGGTATGTCCAATCTGTAATGCCGCCCTGCCATCGGGAGCGTGCTGCCGCCGGCACGCTCGCATGCCAGTTGGACCCCCGTGAGTCCAGTTGTGGGTCCCCGTGGACTCGATTGCTGCGGGCATACCCGCGATCGTCTCACGTGGCGGCTGAACGGAGAAATGCTGTTGTAAACAGCATTTCCCCGTTCTGCCTAGCAACTATTGAAGCTGATCTCTGCTCCATGTGATTGGAGCAGAGATCAGTGTTCACTAAATGAAAGCCCAGCCCCCCACAGTTAGCAACACACCCCTAGGAACACTTAACCCTTACACTGCCACCCACTGGTTAACCCCTTCACTGCCAGTGTCATTTACACAGGAATCACTGCATTTATATAGCAGTGATTGCTGTATAAATGACAATGGTCCCAAAAATGTGTCAAAAATGCCCGATGTCTCCACCATAATGTTGCAGTCACAATAAAAACCGCTGATCGCCGCCATTACTAGCAAAAAAAAAATTAATAAAAATGCCATGAAACTATTCCCTATTTTGTAAACGCTATAACTTTTCCGCAAACCAATCAATAATCACTTATTGCGATTTTTTTTACCAAAAATATGTAGAAGAATACGTATCGGCCTAAACTGAGGTAAAAAATAAATAAAAATTTTATATATTTTTTTGGTGATCTTTATTATAACAAAAAGTAAAAAAATAATGCGTTTTTTTCAAAATTGTCGCTCTATTTTTGTTCATAGCGCAAAAAATAAAAACTGCAGTGGTGATCAAATACCACCAAAAGAAATCTCTATTTGTGGTAAAAAAAGGACGACAATTTTGTTTGGGAGCCACGTCGCATGACCACGCAATTGTCAGTTAAAACGACACAGTGCCGAATCGCAAAAAGTGGTCTGGTCTTTGACCAGCAAAATGGTCCGGGGCTGAAGTGGTTAAGCAGCGGGCCGGGAAGCCGGCCGTCTCATCCTTAACAACCAATGACTCATCAGATGCATAGATGTGAACCTAGGGTAAAGGTTAGATTCACTGGTCAGGAAAGTGCATCTTGCAAGATGAGCAATTAATGACTGGATCCTCTGACCTAAGGGCCGTTATCAGATTGGACGCAAACCACAAAATTCCATCCCTCAAAAAAAGCAGCTCCAGATGATATCCTTCCTGTCCTGCAAAGACTCACCTGGTCACTGGAAATTATATTTTTCTTCTGGCTTTAATGACTGAAAGCATCATTTAGCTCATTTACAGAGATCCCATGGTGGCAAGGCATCCCTGCCCTTGACTGAAAGGAGAATGCAGATGAGTTCAGCACCAAGTCTTTACATGACACTTCTCTCTGCGGAATTAAGGTTCAACCCAAGTGGAGGGTGGGACCAGAGGGGGGATATCAGGAGTGAGTTGGACTTTAAATGTACATTTTTATTTGACAAATTTCTATTTCTTAGTTAACACACTTTTCTCTTTCTATTTTCATGTTGAAGTTGTATCACTATTTAAAAGAAATTAAATATGCATTTGGTTTAAATGAGCCGGCACCTTTTTTTAATGAATACGGAGAATTTGTTAATCACTACAAAATAACAAATTTGATATATCAGGATAATACCACTGTGATTTATAATGATGTGGGGAATTTTACATCCTGGGCTCCAGAAGATCAGCAATTTCAAATTAATACTGAAGCCATAACATGGAAGCTCGGCAGTGAGGTAGGCTGTATTTGGTCAATGATGTCTCCATTATTGCTGCCTCTTCCCTTATATAGCTGATGACAGCTCAGCCAGGTCATCGCATAACATTTGGTGGTGGGCATTGTGACTGATTTACAACAAGGGACATTTTCGGGGAGTTTTTTATTTTATTTTTATTAAGAACTTGTCAAATGTCTGGGTGTCTATTTCTAAGTTACATTTTTTTTGTAAATGAGTAGGGGTACTATGTACCCCATGCTCATTCACATGGGGGGGGCAGTATCTGGAGGCCCCCTAAATTTTAAATGGGGCTTCCAGATTCTGATAAACCTCCTACCTGCAGACTCCCACAACCTATAGGCAAGGGTTGAAGTGAAGAGGCCCTTGTCTTTATCAACATGGAGACAAGGTGCTTTGTCTGAGGGGTTTCCCGCTAGAAAGGCACTTTCCTCATACAACCCCCCCCCCCCCCCCCCCAACTTTTTCCTAGCCAGCCAAGCTAAATGCTCAGATTATCAGATTAAGGGTGTGGAATTAATTTTTTTTTGGGACCTCCCATGATATTTTAAAACCAGTACCAGACCAGATCCAGGGTTTGATATGTATAAGGCGATTCAGAGGCGATTCAGTTCGCATTGTGTGCTATACAAGTATTCATTCATTCATTCATAAAGGGAGGGCGGGGTACTACACTTTTTTCATTCTTGCTGTAGAAAAAAAAACTGTGAAAATTGGCAGCAAATTATATTCAGTGCAACCCCATTTCCCCCCCCCCCCCCCCTCCTTTATTTACTAGACAAGACAATGGATATTTTTAATTTGACAGATCTGCCCCTCATTGATTTTAATGGGGTTTGGGTTTGGCATCCAAACTCCTTTAGGTTGGGTTCACACTATTGCTGCACGCGGCTCACAGCAGGGTTTCAGTACGTCCCCATTCACGGTTTCAGATCCAATTTCAGCCTGGATTTTTGTGCTGAATTTGGACCTGAAATGGACCAAAAGAAGCACAGAACCCCTGTGCAAATTAGCATTAGAGCCATAGTGAAGATATGTGAACCATCTCCATAGAGGGCCGGTCACAATCTCCTACCATGCAAATTGGATGCAGAGAAACCCGCATCCAATTCTCATAGGTATGAACTCAGCCTTAGGGATCACAGAACCCCTGCCTAACAGAACCCAGAGCATTTCAGCTCATCACTACTTCTTATGAACCAAAGCAATGTCACTATTTCTTCTGTGGGCCTGTTTATTCAGTGATAAATTTGCATTATTTCAGAGAACAAAATAATACATGAATTGGGATAATTTACTAAAACTGGAGAAAGCAAAATCTGGTGCAGCTGTACATGGTAGCCAATCAGCTTCTAACTTCAGCTTGTTCAATTAAAGCGAAGGTCCACCCTAAAAAATAAATAAATGCATAAACAGGCTCCAAAAAAATAAAATAAAAATAAATTAACATTCTTTCACTTAGCAGAAGTGGCTGTTGCTAGGCAGATCGTCCTAATCTGCCTCTTCCTATTCCACAGTGATCTTCTGTCTTCTCCTCCTCACGTTGTCTTCTGGGGAATGGGGTGCGGTGTTTTGTGGGAACCGTGTGTGTCCCACAACACACTACGCCCCATTCCCAAAGTGCTGCGCGGCTCGCACATGCGCAGTAGGAAACAGGCAGTGAAGCCGCAAGGCTCCACTGCCTGTTTCCCTTATTTTCCCTTATTTTCCCTTATCCCTGTTTCCCTTATTTTGAATGGCGGCGTCAGGATCCGAGAGCTGAGGAACGGGTCGGCCTCTGGCGCCCGACATTGCGGGAACCCTAGAAAGGTAAGTGCTTATTAAAAGTCAGCAGCTATAGTGTTTGTAGCTGTTGACTTTTAATTTTGTTATTTTTTCGCTGGCCCACCCCTTTAAGCTTTGACAAAAAAAAAGCACTCTCCAGTTTTAACCGCCTGCCGACCACTGCACGATGGCACAATGTACCGATGTACGTCGACACAATGGCATGGCTGAGCAAATGGGTGTACCTGTACGTCCCTCCGTTGAAGCCAGACAGCGGAAACACACATTCCGGCGGTGGGTGCGCGCACCGCAGGAGTGCACCCTCGGGTCCCGTGGACCCAGTGTCTGCCAGTGGCCCGCGATCACAGCGAGGAGAGGCAGAACAGGGAAATTATTATGTAAACAAGCCATTTCCCTGTTCACCTAGTGACATGACAGATCTTCTGTTCCCAGTCATCGGGAACATTGATCTCTGTCATGTTCTACTGAGCCCATCCTCCCTACAGTTAGAACATACCTAGGGAACACACAGTTAACCCCTTAATCACCCCCTAGTGTTAACCCCTTCCCTGCCAGTGACATTTATACAGTAATCCTGGCTATATTTAGCTCTAATCACCATATAAATGTCAATGGTCTCCAAAATATTGTCAAAAGTGTCCGATCTGTCCACTGCAATGTTGCAGTCCCAATAAAAATCACAGATCACTGGCATTTGTAATAGAAAAAAAAAAAAAAAAAAAAAAAAATATATATATATATATATATATATATATATATATATATATATATATATATATATATATATATATTGTGGCAGCAGGCAGGTAAAGTCACCTGGTTGTATCCAGGATGGTAAATATGTGTGTCCTAGATTCAGGCTTTATGCAGACTTTTACAATTAGAGGGGAAGAGTTAATGAGCCCAGCTGAAGTAAGTGGGCTCATTAAGGCCTCTACAAAAAACCCCAGCATGCATAGGGAGATGCTCCATCCTGGAACCAGTTTTGTGTGTATAGACTGGGGAGTCTGAGATCTGTTCTGTGCGGTGAGTTAACGCCTGTGTGGCAAACCCCTACAATAGAGACAGGGACTGGGGCAGCACAAGGCTGTACCCAGTTGTTAGACAGGGAGTCTATGTGTGTAGTTAGAGGTCAAGCTGACCAGGATTTATTTTCTTGTTTTATTTTGTTTGGCTGTTATATGTATCACTGCATGGAGCATAAAAAAACTGGATCTTTTGTTTTTTGATCCTACACCGCTGTCTGCTGTGCCTGACTTTGTGTTGTGAACCCATCCAGGGGGTCACACACACCCGCTGCCGAGCTAACCCCTCACAATATATATATATATATATATATATATATATATATATAAATACATAATAATAAAAATGCCATGAATCTATGCCCTATTTTGTAGACACTATAACTTTTGCGCTTATTGCAGTTTTTTAAAAGAATATATATTGGTCTAAACTGAGGAAGAAATTTGTTTTTTTTATATATTTTTTGGGGATATTTATTATAGCAAAAGTAAAAAAAATTTTTTTTCCAAAATTGTCTGTCTTTTTGTTTATAGCGTAAAAACAGCAGAGGTGATAAAATACCACCAAATTAAAGCTCTATTTGTGGGAAAAAAGGACATAAATTTAGTTTGGGTACAACATCGCATGACCGTTCATTCATGTTTTAATATAACTTATTCTTTTTGTTAAGATACTAAAATTACAGTTCTGCTACAAATGAAATGTAGGATTTTTTATTATTTGACACATTTTTAATGTAGCACAAAAAAAGCTTAACAAAAAATAAATAAAAAAACAAGCAAACATTGAAATTTTTTATTAGTGAATTAAAAAATAGAAATTGAAAAAAACATCAGAAAATAATAGAAGGATAATAGGAGATGGAGGGTATGTAGTTTAGGGCTGGTAAGAGTTAACTAAGGGTCAAGAAGTGTTAAAAAGGAACACTTTTTTATTGAAAAAAAGAAAAACACATCAAAATTAAACAAATTTAATACAAATAAACAATATTGCATTGTATTTCTGAATTACACTTCTCCATTTTTGACAACAGACACTGCAGCAGCTGTTGTATTACTAAGCGAGTCTGGGCTGGCATTGTAATTGCTGGTTAGAGCAGCAGAAAGCTACTTAAGTGAAGTTATTTTTTTCATGTATCATGCCAGATGGTTAATGCATACACTGCACTCCTGGTTAGAGATCTAAAAAAAGTATGAATGATACTACTTTTATGTTTCCTATTCCAACATAGTGCACTTCACCACAATATATGTTACCAAGAATGTACTTTATGGCTTTTGAAATGTGGCCAGGCGGCAAAGAATTCTTAGGGGATGCCATAACACTGTATGTGGTGTTACAGAAAAGTACCATTTTCACAGACAAACTTAGCGACAGCATACACTGGAAGCGCTGACAAGCTTACATAGTTAAGTTAAAAAAATAAAAATAATCTATGGTAGTTTTAGCAACAAGACATGGTTTTTCATCAAGCTGTAATAGGCCCTGTTATTACTGGCAGATAGAAATTGGCCAGTAGTTCACTGAGGTTGTCCTTGTTCCTACTGATTAAAACTATTAGCTTTATGCTGGGCAGGGGCAGATTGGACCAGGAGGAAATTGTCCCCCAGGCCAGTCTGATAACTCCAGGTTGTTAGGTTGTTGCCCTCTCTGTGACTCTCTGCTACTCTGCTTGCTTGGCTTGCCCAGTGGCGTGATGCTCACTCACCAGAGTAGGTCCAGACTCCACGGGTAGCGCTGTGTGTGGTGGCAGTGACAGCACAGTCTCTGCTCCTTGTCTTCCTGCAGTCTCTTTGCTCCCTGTCACAGTTCCTCTGGGGGAAATCAAGTGGCGCATTCTCAGAGACCCCTCCACATTATTATCCCAACAGAGACAGATTGCTCCATAACGATTGCCCCAACTGAGAGAGAAAATTATTGTTTTGATAAACATTTGCGCAAATATAATTGTGCCCTAAAAATCTGTACCACCTTATTGTTATTCTATTGGTCATTTGCGTTCAGAAATATATATGAGGGGGGCATGACCTGGCACGCGAGCAGGATGGCTTCTTAGAACAGGAGCTCCTCACACCAGCCACTAGTACAAGCATCAGCCAGCTTCCAGCTATTGCTCACCGAATCACCCAACCTGTGCATATCACCTGCAGCACCCGGGAGGTCATGCCACTAAAGAGGAAGGAGGATTGGCTCTCCCACAAACTGACGGCCTACATGTAAAAGCTGACGGCAAGGCAAAGCCAAGATGGCGCTGCGGCTGGTCCGCTGCAAGAATCATCCACGGCTCTCCCCCCACGCAATCCATGCAGTCTGCACCCTCCGTTGTGAACCAAGAAGCCTCCCTGAGTACTGGAATGGAGCCTCCACCTTCTCCTCCAGATACTTCAGTATCTAGCAGCCCTGCTAAGGTAAAAATGTGCTTGGATATCACTGCAGCCAGCTATGAGGTAAGCCATATCACCTCATTAACTCCTACATTGCCAGTGCAAAATTATATGCCTGACTCCATAGCTGCCTTCTCTACTATAGGACAACTAGTGATGGGCACTACATTAAAGGATATGCTAATGTCCTTAAGAAGCTCACTACAAGCTGATATGCTTTTTCTCATGCAAAGATTTGGCCACAGCATAGAGGTACTGGAGACTAGGGTCACCCATATTGCTGCTAACATAGGGGACATTACTAACACTGTGAACAACATCATTGACACTCAAGAAGACCAGGCTCAGGACACTAAATGGTTAAAAGATAAAATTGCGGATAACAAGGATAGGTCCAGACACAATAACATTAAAATAAACGGCATACCGGAATTGATGCAAAACTCTGACCTATCCTCACACGCATTTGGTCTAATCAAAACCATACGACCGGAAACAAAAAATTTGAGCTTGATCATTGACTCCACCCACAGGCTGCCAAAACCTACATTTCTCTCTGCCACAGTCCTCCAAATTCACTTCTTTCATGTCAAAGAGCAATTCATGCAAAAAATTAGAGCACTAGGCACCCTACCTGTTCCATATGGACAACTGCAAATAGTTGAATACTTATCCCAGCATACCCTGAGTCGCCGCAGACAGCTCAACAACATCACCAAGATGCTGCGTAACAACCAGATCCAGTACCAGAGGATAGCACCAGCCAAAATCTCCATCACCTATAATGGATCAAAGCACACAGTGTACTTGGTTCAAAATGGAATGAGCCTCCTGCAGGAACGGAGCATTATTCCTGATACATCTGATGCAACCCCCATGAATCAGAGTACCATCAGGAACCTGCAAGTTCATCCGTTACTGCAAAGCAGGGCCGGATTGGCCTACTGGGATACCGGGAAATTTCCCAGTAGACTGCCTGCCCTGGGGCTGCTTTGAGCGGTGACTGCAGCACTCTCCTCCCTCTCCTCCGGCGCTCGTATATGTCACAGAGCTGGGTCTGTATGCAAGGTCCCGCCCCCCTAGACCAGCTCATGTGATAGATTGAATCAGTGTTCCACCTATCACACGAGCCGGTCTAGGGGGCGGGACCTTGCCCACAGACCCAGCTCCATAACATATGAGCGCCGGAGGACAGAGGGAGTGTTAGGTACCTGGTGATGAGCCCGACTTGATGGAAGAAGACTTCTCTTACAGCTCTGGTTCAGGGACCACTGGAATGGAGACAGTGGCCCCGTGAGCGCAGCGGGGTAGGAGTGTCTGACCGGAAGCAGCAGCTGGTTCTTCTGGATGCTGGAACTGCGGAGGAGTTGGTAGACAGGCAGGCAGCGATCAGCAGGCAAGACAGTGGCAGCAAGGACTGGGTGCAGCACACTTGAACAGCAGAAGAATAGTCAGGCGGGCCAGGTCACAACGGATAAGCAGGCAGGTAAGTACAGCAGGCAGAAGAGAAGTGCAGGCAGGCAGAGGTTCGGCAACAAAGGTACAGTCCAAAGCAAGGTCAGGCAGGCCGGGGTCAGAGCAGGAGAGGTCAGCGAGGTCAGACAGTAGCCGGGTCAGATATCACAACAGCAGGCAGATAGCAGGTAGTTCGGGTACAGAGCTGCAGACAAACAGCACCGAATAGATGCAGCAGCCTTCTTTAAATAGGCCCACTGGCGCCAAACCGCGCTAACGCGCACGCGCGTGCACGCGAACGTCGCGGTCGCGTACGCGCACATCGCGAGCGTCGCGATCGCGTACGCGCACATCGCGAACGTCGCGATCGCGTACGCGCACCTGTGCATCTGCCCGTTTCGTGCGGGGGAAACCCTGACATTGCCCCCCCACAAGGGGAACCTCCGGGTGCCCACAAGGTGCCTCTTTTCCGGATGAGCAGAGAAAAAGGCACGGACCAGTCTGTTGGCATGCAAATTACCATCGGGTTCCCACGAATTACTTTCTGGACCGTACCCCTTCCACTTAACCAAAAACTGTCTCTGACCTCGTCTCCTTCTACAATCGAGGATAGCCTCTACCTCATACTCTTCGCTACCATCGATAAAAATGGGTTGAGGTGGTCTGGAACTTCTACCCGGGAAGGGATCGGGCACCGAGGGCTTCAGCAAGGACACATGAAAGACCGGGTGGATTTTCATTGAATCAGGCAAGACCAACTCATACGACACCTCATTAATCCTTCTCTTAACAGGAAAGGGTCCCAAAAATTTGGGCGCAAGTTTCTTAGAAGGACAGGCTAATTTAAGATTGTTCGTGGAAAGCCATACCTGATCTCCGACCTGCAGGTTCAATTCCCCTCTTCTCTTACGATCAAAGGCCTTCTTGCTGTCAGCTTGAGCTTTGGATACCGCCTCTTGTAACACCCGATTGTTATGACTGAGGAAGGTCACTGTGTCCTGAACCGCTGGAACTGGTGACTCTGGAAGAAAGTCAGGCAGAAAGGTTAAGTGAAACCCGTAATTAGCAAAAAACGGGGACTGCCCTGTGGCTGAGTGACTAGCGTTGTTGTAGGCAAACTCCGCAAGGGGCAGCAGAGATACCCAATCATCCTGGACAAAGGACGTGAAACATCTAATGTACTGCTCCAGAGTTTGGTTGGTACGCTCAGTCTGTCCATTGGTCTGGGGGTGGTAGGCAGATGACAGAGCCAGCTCGATCTTCAAACACTCACACAGGGCCCTCCAGAACCGGGAGGTGAATTGGACCCCCCTGTCAGACACGATGTTAGCAGGTACTCCATGCAGTCTGACTATCTCCTTAATGAAGACACGGGCCGTCTCTGGAGCAGATGGAGTCCCTTTCAAGGGCAGGAAATGGGCCATCTTAGTCAGTCTATCTACAACCACAAAAATGGCCGTGCAACCTTCAGAGCAGGGAAGCTCGACAATAAAGTCCATCGTGATCATCCTCCAAGGCCGATCGGGTGCAGGAAGAGGCTTCAGAAGTCCCCAGGCCCGATTCCTTGTTGCCTTGCTCCGGATGCACACAGGACAGGAGTCGACATACTTCTTACAGAAATCCTTCAGACCGGGCCACCAGAAGGTACGCTGTACCAATTCCAAGGTCCTACGAGGCCCAAAGTGTCCTGCTAACGGGTGATCATGGAGGAGGGCTAGAACTTTAATCCGGATGCTTTCAGGCACAAAAACTTGGCTCTCCTTCCATAGAAGAACCCCTCTGGAAATCAGTGTGACCTCTGGTGGTGCAGGTGAATTAGTGGATGCCTCCCTGATCTGCGCCAACAAGTCTGGTTGCACAAGTAGAAAGGTACTCGCAGGTAGTATGGTGTCCGGAGCAGCAAGGTCTTTGGGGCAATCGTACATACGCGAGAGCGCGTCTGGTTTCACATTTTTAGATCCGGGACGGTAAGTAATGTGGAAACAGAAACGTGAGAAAAACAGGGCCCAACGGGCCTGTCGGGGCTTCAGACGCTTGGCAGTCCTCAGGTATTCGAGGTTCTTGTGGTCGGTGTAGATCAGCACTGGATGAACTGCACCTTCCAACAAGTACCTCCATTCCTCCAAGGCAGATTTGATTGCGAGTAATTCACGGTCACCGACATCATAATTCTTCTCGGCAGGGGAAAGCTTTCGGGAGAAGAACCCTACGGGGTGCATCAAATCGTTGCCGCCTTGCCTCTGGGACACAACTGCCCCCACAGCTACTTCGGAAGCGTCCACTTCAAGAATATATGGTAGGGAAGGATCTGGGTGGCTGAGGATGGGGGCAGAGGTGAACAGTCTTTTGAGTCGCTCAAAGGCCTCCTGGGCTTCCGACCCCCAGTGGAAGCGTACACACTGTTTTGTCAACTGGGTAATGGGGGCAATTATGGCGGAAAATCCCTTAATAAATTTTCTGTAAAAATTTGCAAAGCCCACAAAACGTTGTACCCCCTTTTTATCCGTAGGTGCAGGCCAGTCCAGAACAGCGGAAACCTTCTGAGGATCCATCTTGATGCCAGCCGGGGAGATCTCAAGCCCGAGGAATTCGATGTTCCGTTGCTCAAAGCTACACTTCTCAGCCTTAGCATACAGTCCATGCTGACGGAGCCGGAGTAGCACCCTGCCCACGTGACCCCGATGCTGTTCGAGAGACCCCGAAAAAATCAAAATGTCGTCCAAGTAGACGATCACAAAAATGTCCAGGAAGTCCTTGAACACATCATTAATAAGATGCTGGAAGGTGGCAGGAGCATTACAAAGGCCAAAGGGCATGACCAGGTATTCGTAATGCCCGAAACGGGTCCTGAATGCTGTCTTCCACTCGTCCCCAGCCCGAATGCGAACCAGGTTGTAAGCCCCCCTTAAGTCCAACTTGGAGAAAATCGTGGCTGATCTCAGTTTCTGAAAGAGCTCCGGCATCAGAGGAAGAGGGTAACGGTTCTTGACCGTGATCTTATTAAGCTCACGATAGTCCACGCAGGGCCGGAGCGACTGGTCTTTCTTGGTCACAAAAAATATTCCAGCGCCTGCTGGGGAGGTGGAATGACGAATGAACCCCTTCTCCAAGTTTTCTGTAATATAAACCTTTAAGGCCTCCTGCTCCTTTTCAGACAGGGGGAAGATACGCCCAAACGGAATCTCAGCTCCTGGAAGAAGTTCAATAGGGCAGTCATAGGGGCGGTGAGGTGGAAGTGTGTCTGCTCCTCGCTTGCTGAAAACATCTAAAAATTCATGGTATGGTTCAGGCACCAGCTGGCATAAGTCCTGATCAGAATCAAGGCAAAGAAGGGTAGAGGGCACAACAGAATTCACACAAAGACAGTGCTCTTGGCAGTAGCTGGACTGGAACTTGATCTCCCCTGTAGCCCAGTTGATGCAGGGATTATGGGCCTGAAGCCAAGGGATGCCCAGGATCACAGGAAATAGAGGGGAAGAAATCACATCAAGGGTGAGGAGCTCTTTGTGCTGGAAAGGGGTACAAGCCATCAAGGGTAGCGTCTCTTGGGTTACTTGCCCCGATTTTATGCGGGACCCATCAGCCAAGAACACAGACAGTCCATGGGTTTTCTTCTGAAGGGGCAGGGCTTGCAAACTGGCAAAGGTGGCATCAACAAAACAACTGCAAGCCCCAGAATCAATGATGGCGCTGGTGGAGACCGTCCTTCCCTGGAACTGCAATGAGAGAGGGAGAGCAAGGTGGGTTGTGCTGGCTGGCAGGGAAACAGGAACAGGAGACACAGAGGAAAGGCACTTACGTGTCTTAACAGGGCAGTTGTTAACATAATGTCCGGACCCCCCGCAGTAAAGGCACAAATTCAGCTGGCGACGACGGGCACGTTCCTCTGGAGACAAGGTGGGACGCATCAATCCCAGCTGCATTGGCTCAGGAGTGTCAGGAGCAGGACTGGCAGGGTCCCTTTGCAGAGCAGGCTGAGGACAGAAGGCGGGAATAGGAACCCTTGCAGTCATCCAATTCGAGCGCTGAGACTGAGTTGAGCGCTCGGCCCGCCGTTCCCGAAGTCGACGGTCAATTTGTATGGCCAAGGTGATCAACTCCTCCAAAGAGTCCGGGATGCCGACACGGGCCAGTTCATCTTTCAGTCCCTCAGAGAGGCCCATGCGGAACTGATGTTTTAGAGCAGAGTCATTCCATTGGGTGTCTGCGCTCCAGCGCCGAAAGTCAGTAACATAGTCCTCGGCCGCACGGCGGCCCTGCTGGAGCGCAGACAGAGCAGATTCGGCTGTGGCAGTTCGCTGAGGATCTTCATAAAGCTGTGCCATAGCCTCAAGGAATGAAGAAAGGGAATGGGTAATAGCACTGTCACCCTCCAGGAGACGGTGGGCCCACGTCTGGGGTTCGCCCTGTAGTAGCGATATCACAAACCCCACCTTGGTAGCTTCAAGTGAAAAAGTCCTGGGTTGTAGGGCGAAGTATAGCTGACAGGCATTACGAAAATGCCCGGAACTTGGATCGGTCTCCTGAGAACCTTTCCGGAACAGGTACTCTCGGTTCAGGAGGGAGCATCACCACTGCAGGCTGGGTAGCAGGCTGAGTATGAAGAGGAGGTGATGCTGAGGTGGAAGGACTGGTACCGGAAAGGTGTTGAACTTGCTCTTCCAGTCTGGTATATCCCTCTTGGAGCGACTTCACAGCCTGTGTAAGGGCCGCTAAGTGGGTGCAGATCTCCTTCATGGCAGAAGCTTCTCCCGCAGGCTCAGTCATGGCTGTTTGTACTGTTAGGTACCTGGTGATGAGCCCGACTTGATGGAAGAAGACTTCTCTTACAGCTCTGGTTCAGGGACCACTGGAATGGAGACAGTGGCCCCGTGAGCGCAGCGGGGTAGGAGTGTCTGACCGGAAGCAGCAGCTGGTTCTTCTGGATGCTGGAACTGCGGAGGAGTTGGTAGACAGGCAGGCAGCGATCAGCAGGCAAGACAGTGGCAGCAAGGACTGGGTGCAGCACACTTGAACAGCAGAAGAATAGTCAGGCGGGCCGGGTCACAACGGATAAGCAGGCAGGTAAGTACAGCAGGCAGAAGAGAAGTGCAGGCAGGCAGAGGTTCGGCAACAAAGGTACAGTCCAAAGCAAGGTCAGGCAGGCCGGGGTCAGAGCAGGAGAGGTCAGCGAGGTCAGACAGTAGCCGGGTCAGATATCACAACAGCAGGCAGATAGCAGGTAGTTCGGGTACAGAGCTGCAGACAAACAGCACCGAATAGATGCAGCAGCCTTCTTTAAATAGGCCCACTGGCGCCAAACCGCGCTAACGCGCACGCGCGTGCACGCGAACGTCGTGGTCGCGTACGCGCACATCGCGAGCGTCGCGATCGCGTACGCGCACCTGTGCATCTGCCCGTTTCGTGCGGGGGAAACCCTGACAGGGAGGAGACTGCTATGTTATCCAGAAAATGGCGAGGCTGAAAGTAGGCACAGAGGTTGCAATTGGTTTACACAGAGGCTGCAATTGGTGGACACAGAGACTGCAATTGGTGGACACAGAGGCTGCAATTGGTGGACACAGAGGCTGCAATTAGTGGGCAGATAGGCTGCAATTGGTGGAAACAAAGGCTGCAATTGGTGGGCACAGAGGCTGCAATTGGTGGACACAGTGGCTGCAATTGGTGGGCACAGAGGCTGCAATTGGTGGGCACAGAGGCTGCAATTAGTGGACACAGAGGCTGCAATTGGTGGGCAAAAAGGCTGCAATTGATGGGCAGAGAGGCTGCAATTGGTGGGCACAGAGAGGCTGCAATTGGAGGGCACAGAGATGCTGCCATTTGTGGGCACAGAGAGGCTGCAATTGGTGGGCACACAGAGGTTGCAATTGGTGGGCAAAGTGAGGCTGCATTCATGGGCACAGAGAAGCTACATTGGTGGGCACAGCGAGGGTGCCTTGGTGGGCACAGTGAGGCCGCTTTGGTGGGCACAGTGAGGCTGGATTTATGGGCACCATGAAGCTACAATGATGGGCACAGTAAGGCTGCAATGATTGGTACAATGAGGCTGAATTTGTGGGCACAGGGAGGCTGAATTGATGGGCAATGTGAGATTGCATCCATGGGCACAGTGAGGCTGCAATGATGGGCATAGTGAGGCTGCATTGGTGGGCATGGTGAGGCTGCATTGATGGGCATGGCAAGGCTGCATTGATGGGCATGGTGAGGCTGCAGTGATGGGAACACAGGCTGCAATTGGTGGGCACACATAGGCTGCAGTTGGTGGGCACACAGAGGCTGTAGTGGTGGGCACACATAGGCTGCAATTGGTGGGCACAGAAAGGCTGAAATTGGAAAGGCTGCATTGATGGGCACGGTGAGGCTGCAGTTGTGGGCACAGGCTGCAATTGATGGACACATAGAGGCCTCAATTGGTGGGCACACAGAGGCTGCGGTGACGGGTACACATAGGCTGCAATTGGTGGGCACAGAGAGACTGAAATTGGGCACAGAGGCTGAAACTGGTGGGCACAGTGAGTATGTATTCATGGGCACAGAGAAACTACATTGGTGGGCACAGTGAAGCTGAATTGGTGGGCACAGTGATGCTGCATTGGTGGGCACAGTGAGGCTGCAGTGATGAGCACAGGGAGGCTGCATTGGTGGGCATGGTGAGGCTGCATTGATGGGCACAGAGAGGCTGCAATGATGGACATAGAGAGGCTGCATTGATGGGGACAGAGAGGCTGCATTGATGGGCACAGAGAGGCTGGATTGATGGGCACCATGAAGCTACAATGATTAGCACCCGGAGGCTGCATTTATGGGCACAGTGAGACTGCATTGATGGACACAGGGATGCTGCATTGGTGGACACAGGGAGGCTGCATTGGTGGGTACAGGGAGGCTGCAATTGGTGGGCACAGATGCTGCAATTGGTGGGCACAGATGCTGCAATTGGTGGGCACAGAGGCTGCAATTGGTGGACACAGAGGCTGCAATTGGTGGACACAGAGGCTGCAATTAGTGGGCACATAGGCTGCAATTGGTGGATACAGAGGCTGCAATTGTTGGACACAGAGGTGCAATTGGTGGGCAAAAAGGCTTCAATTGATGTGCAGAGAGGCTGCAATTAATGGGCACAGAGAGGCTGCCATTCATAGGCACAGAGAAGCTACATTGGTGGGCACATCAAGGCTGCATTGGTGGGCACATTGAGGGTGCATTGGTGGGCACAGTGAGGCTGGAATGATGGGCACCATGAAGCTACAATGATGGGCAAAGTAAGGCTGCACTGATGGGCACAGAGAGGCTGCAATGATGGGCTCAAAGAGGCTGCATTGATGGGCACAGAAAGGCTGCATTGATGAGCACAGAGAGGCTGGATTGATGGGCACCATGAAGCTACAATGATTGGCACAGGGAGGCTGCATTTGTGGGCATAAAAGCTGCAATTGATGGGCACAGAGAGGCTGAAGTGGTGGGTACACAGGCTGCAATTGGTGGACACAGAGAGGCTAAAATTGGTGGGCACGGAGGCTGAAATTGGTAGGCACAGTGAGTATGTATTCATGGGCACAGACAAACTACATTGGTGGGCACAGTGAAGCTGCATTGGTGGGCACAGTGATGCTGCATTGGTGGGCACAGTGAGGCTGCAGTGATGAGCACAGGGAGGCTGCATTGGTGGGAATGCTGAGGCTGCATTGATGGGCACAGAGAGGCTGCAATGATGGACATAGAGATGCTGCATTGATGGGCACAGAGAGGCTGCATTGATGGGCACAGAGAGTCTGGATTGATGGGCACCATGAAGCTACAATGATTGGCACCGGGAGGCTGCATTGATGGACACAGGGAGGCTGCATTGGTTTGTACAGGGAGGCTGCAATTGGTGGGCACAGAGGCTGCAAATGGTGGACACAGAGGCTGCAATTTGTGGACACAAGGCTGCAGTTGGTGGGCACAGAGGCTGCAATTGGTGGGCACAGAGGCTGCAATTGGTGGACACAGGCGGCAATTAGTGGGCAGATAGGCTGCAATTGGTGGATACAGAGGATGCAATTGGTGGACACAGAGGCTGCAATTGGTGGGCAAAAAGGCTGTAATTGATGGGCAGAGAGGCTGCAATTGATGGGCACAGAGAGGCTGCCATTCTTGTACACAGAAAGGCTATATTCATGGGAACAGAGAAGCTATATTGGTGGGCACAGCAAAGCTGCATTTGTGGGCACAGTGAGGGCGCATTGGTGGGCACAGTGAGGCTGGATTGATGGGCACCATGAAGCTACAATGATGGGCAAAGTAAGGCTGCAATATTTGGCACAGGGAGGCTGCAGTGGTGGGCACAGAGAGGCTGCAATGATGGGCACAGAGTGGTTGCATTGGTAGGCACAGTGAGGCTGGATTGATGGGCAAAATAAAGCTACAATGATTGGCAATGTGAGGCTGCAATGATTGGTACATGGAGGCTGCATTGGTGGCCACAGGAAGACTACATTGGTGGGCACAGGGAGGCTGCATCCGTGGGCAATGTGAGACTGCATGCATGGTCACAGTGAGCCTGCATTGGTGGGCATGGTGAGGCTGCATTTATGGGCACACAGGCTGCAATTGGTGGGCACACATAGGCTGCAGCTGGTGGGCACACAGATGCTGCATTGGTTGGCACAGTGAGCCTGCATTGATGAGCATGGTGAGGCTGCATTGATGGGCACGGTGAGGCTGCAGTTGTGGGTACAAAGGCTGCAATTGATGGGTACAGAGAGGCTTCATTTGGTGGGCACAAGGAGGATGAAGAGGTGGGTACACATAGGCTGCAATTGGTGGGAACAGATAGGCTTAAATTGGTGGGCACAGTGAGGCTGAAATTGATAGGCACAGTGAGTATTTATTCATGGGCACAGAGAAACGACATTGGTGGGCACAGTGAAGCTGCATTGGTGGGCACAGTGATGCTGCATTGATGGGCACAGAGAGGCTGCATTGATGGGCACACAGAGGCTGCAGTGGTGGGCAAACATAGGCTGCAATTGGTGGGCACCGAGAGGCTGAATTGGTGGGCACAGTGAGCCTGCATTGATGAGCATGGTGAGGCTGCATTGATGGGCACGGTAAGGCTGCATTGATGTGCACGGTGAGGCTGCAGTTGTGGGCACACAGGCTGCAATTGATTGTCACAGATAGGCTTAAATTGGTGGGCACAAAGAGGCTGCACTGGTGGGTACACATAGGCTGCAATTGGTGGGCACAGAGAGGCTGAAATTGGGGGGCACATAGGCTGCAATTGGTAGGCACAGTGAGTATGTATTCTTGGGCACAGAGAAACTACATTGGTGGGCACAGTGAAGCTGCATTGGTGGGCACAGTGATGCTGCATTGGTGGGCACGGTGAGACTGCATTGATGGGCACAGAGAGGCTGCAATGATGGGCACAGAGAGGCTGCATTGATGGGTACAGATAGGCTGCATTGATGGGCACAGGGAGGCTGCATTGATGGGCACAGGGAGGCTTCATTGATGGACACAGGGAGAATGCATTGGTGGGTACAGGGAGGCTGCATTAGTGCACACAGTGAAGCTGCATTAATGGGCACGGGGAGGTTGCAATGAAGGGCACGGGGAGGCTGCATTGATGAGCACACAGAGGCTGTATTGTTGGGCACACTGAGGCTGCAGTGGTGGGCACAGAGAGGCTGCAATGATGGGCACAGAGTGGTTGCATTGGTAGGCACAGTGAGGCTGGATAGATGGGCACCATGAAGCTACAATGATGGGCACAGTGAGGCTGCAGTGAATGGTACAGGGAGGCTGCATTAGTGGGCACAGGTAGACAGAATTTGTGGGCACAGGGAGGTGGCATTGGTGGGCAATGTGAGACTGTATCCATGGGCACAGGGAGGCTGCATTGATGGACAAGGGGGGCTGCATTGATGGACACATGGAGGCTGCATTGGTGGGTATAGGGAGGCTGCATTGGTGGGCACAGTGAGGATGCATTAATGGGCACTGTGAAGCTGCAATGAAGGGAATGGTAAGGCTGCATTGATGGGCACACATAGGCTGCATTGATGGGCACACAGAGGCTGCAGTAGTGGGCACGCATAGGCTGCAATTGGTGGGCACAGAGAGGCTGCAATTGGCAGGCACATAGGCTTCAATTGGTAGGCACAGTAAGGCTGCATTCATGGGCACAGAGAAACTACATTGGTGGGCACAGCAAAGCTGCATTGATGGGCACAGTGATGCTGCATTGGTGGGCACAGTGAGGCTGCATTGGTGGGCACAGTGAGGCTGCAATAATGGGCACAGAGAGGCTGGATTGATGAGCACTATGAAGCTACAATGATTGGCAGTGAGGCTGCAATGATTGGCACAGTAAAGCTGCATTCATGGGCACAGGGAGGCTGCATTGGTGGGCACAGTGAGACTGAAATCATGGGCATAGTGAGGTGAGGCTTCAATTAAGGCAACAGTTCAGCTGCATTGGTGGGCACGGTGAGGCTGCGCTGATGGGCACGGTGAGGCTGAAGTCATGGGCACACATAGGCTGCAATTGGTGGGCACAGTGGGGCTTCATTGGTGGGCACACTGAGGTGGCATTGATGGGCAGTGCACAGAGAGGCTCCATTGGTGGGCACAGTGAGGCTGCAGTGGTGGGCACACAGGCTGCAATTGGTGGGCACACAGATGCTGCAGTGGTGGGCACACTTAGGCTGCAATTGATGGGCACAGGAAGGCTGCATTGAAGGGCACAGTGAGCCTTCATTGATAAGCATGGCGAGGCTGCATTGGTGGGCACGGCGAGGCTGCATTGATGGGTACAGAGAGGCTGCAATGATGGGCACAGAGAGGCTGGATTGATGGGCACCATGAAGCTATACTGATTGGCACAGGGAGGCTGCATTGATGGGCACAGGGAGGCTTCATTGATGGACACAGGGAGAATGCATTGGTTGGTACAGGGAGGCTGCATTAGTGCACACAGTGAGGCTGCATTAATGGGCACAGGGAGGTTGCAATGAAGGGCACGGTGAGGCTGCATTGATGAGCACACAGAGGCTGTATTGTTGGGCACACTGAGGCTGCAGTGGTGGGCACAGAGAGGCTGCAATGATGGGCACAGAGTGGTTGCATTGGTAGGCACAGTGAGGCTGGATTGATGGGCACCATGAAGCTACAATGATGGGTACAGTGAGGCTGCAGTGAATGGTACAGGGAGGCTTCATTGGTGGGCACAGGTAGATGGAATTTGTGGGCACAGGGAGGTGGCATTGGTGGGCAATGTGAGACTGTATCCATGGGTGCAGTGAGACTGCAATGATGGGCACAGTGAGGCTGCATTGATGGGCAAAGGGAGGCTGCATTGATGGACACAGGGAGGCTGCATTGATGGACACAGGGAGGCTGCATTGGTGGGTATAGGGAGGCTGCATTGGTGGGCACAGTGAGGCTGCATTAATGGGCACTGTGAAGCTGCAATGAAGGGAATGGTGAGGCTGCATTGATGGGCACACATAGGCTGCAGTAGTGGGCACGCATAGGCTGCAATTGGTGGGCACAGAGAGGCTGCAATTGGCAGGCACATAGGCTTCAATTGGTAGGCACAGTAAGGCTGCAGTCATGGGCACAGAGAAACTACATTGGTGGGCACAGCAAAGCTGCATTGATGGGCACAGTGATGCTGCATTGGTGGGCACAGTGAGGCTGCACTGGTGGGCACAGTGAGGCTGCACTGGTGGGCACAGTGACGCTGCAATAATGGGCACAGAGAGGCTGGATTGATGAGCACTATGAAGCTACAATGATTGGCAGTGAGGTTGCAATGATTGGCACAGTAAAGCTGCATTTATGGGCACAGGGAGGCTGCATTGGTGGGCACAGTGAGACTGAAATCATGGGCATAGTGAGGTGAGGCTTCAATGATGGCAACAGTTCAGCTGCATTGGTGGGCATGGTGAGGCTGCGTTGATGGACACGGTGAGGCTGAAGTCATGGGCACACATAGGCTGCAATTGGTGGGCACAGTGGGGCTTCATTGGTGGGAACACTGAGGTGGCATTGATGGGCAGTGCACAGAGAGGCTCCATTGGTGGGCACAGTGAGGCTGCAGTGGTGGGCACACAGGCTGCAGTTGGTGGGCACACATAGGCTGCAGTTGGTGGGCACACAGATGCTGCAGTGGTGGGCACACTTAGGCTGCAATTGATGGGCACAGGGAGGCTGCATTGAAGGGCACAGTGAGCCTTCATTGATAAGTATGGCAAGGCTGCACTGATGGGCATGGTGAGGCTGCAGTTGTGTGCACACAGGCTGCAATTGATAGGCACACAGATGCTTCAATTGGTGGGCACACAGAAGCTGCAGTGGTGAGTACACATAGGCTGCAATTGGTGGGCACATAGAGGCTGAAATTGGTGGACACAGTGAGGCTGCAATCATGGGCAAAGAGAAACTACATTGGTGGGCACAGTGAAGCTGCATAGGTGGGCACAGCGAGGCTGCATTGATGGGCACAGTGAGGCTGCATTGATGGACACAGTGCAGCTGCATTGGTGGGCACAGTGAGGCTGAAATGATGAGCATAGAGAGGCTGCAATGATGGGCATAGTGAGGCTGCATTGGTGGGAAGAGTGAGGCTGGATTGATGGGCACCATTAAGCTACAATGATTGGCACAGTGAGGCTGCATTGATGGGTACAGGGAGGCTGCATTGATGGGCATAGGGAGGCTGCATTGATGGATACAGGGATGCTGCATTGGTGGGCACAAGGAGGCTAAATTGGTGGGCACAGGGAGGCTGCATTCATAAGTATGGTGTGGCTGCAATGATGGGCATGGTGAGGCTGCATTGATGGGCACACAGAGGCTGCATTGATGGGCACACATATGCTGCAGTGGTGGACACGCATAGGCTGCAATTGATGGGCACAGAGAGGCTGAACTTGGCAGGCACATAGGCAGCAATTGGTAGGGAGAGTAATGCCGCGTACACACGAGCGGATTGTATGGCGTACTTAGTCCGTCGAAACACATTTCAGCGGACAATCCGCTCGTGTGTGGGCTTCAGCTGACTTTTTCAGCGTGCAGTCCGGAGTACTAAGAATTTCGGTTTTTCCAAAATTCTGTCCGTCGTACTTTGGTTTCAGCGGACAATACGGTCGTCAGTATGCTAGTCGGACGGACTAAGGCGGCGTACACACGGGCGGACTGTCTGCCCAACTAAGTCCGTCAGACAATCCGACAGACAGTCCGTCCTACTTTCGAATGAATGGACTTGACCACACACAATGAACAGACAGTCCGCCGAAAGCTCGATGACGTGTACAGCACGTACGACGGGACTAGAAATACGACGTCCAATACACTGCAATGCAACCTTTCGTCGTGTAAATCCTTTCTGAGCATGCGCCATACTTAGTCCGTCGAACTAGCCTACTCACGAGCGGACTGTCCGCTGAAACCAAGTTTGGACGGACAATATTACGGAAATTCCGAAAGACTTAGTCCGCCAGACTGTCCGCCGAAAAAGTCCGCTGAAGCCCACACACGAGCGGATTGTCCGCTGAAACACGTTTCAGCAGACCAAGTCCGTCAGACAGTCCGCCCGTGTGTACGCGGCCTAAGAATGACGCATGCCCAGAAAGGATTTACAGGGCGGAAGCGCTCGGTCTTGTAAAACTAGTGTTCGTATTGAAGCTAGCATATTCGTCATGCTGCTAATTTTGTGTTTTTTTAATATAGCACATTCTTTTCTTCTTCATAATGCAAGAAAAGTGAAGTAGCTTTGCTGCTTATATTCACACAGAGTTATCACAAATGTTTTTATTCATCCTCATCCTATGATTAATATTCCAATTTGAGAATAAATATATATATATATATATATATATATATATATATATATATATATATATATATATATATATATATATATATATATATATATATATATATATATATATATATATATATATATATATATAAACTTCAAAAAAAATAAAAATATATATATATATATATATATATATATATGTATATAATTTTATAATTTATCTATTACTATATATTTTTGGAACTACTATTGTTAGTTTAAAATTATTTATTTATTTTGATTTTTTTTTGGGGGGGAGGGGGTTAAACTAGATGGACTTGCGTTTTTTTTGTCCAAGCAGACTATGTAAGTAGAGATAGATAGATAGATAGATAGATAGAGAGCACAACATAGTCCTAGAATCCCACAGACCAGGAACAGCAGCAGATGACATCTATGTCCCCAGACTGTGGTACTACAACAGCCTGCATCTTCTGTCAGAGCAGACTGAAGCCAGGCAGTCACTTCCGACTCTTCCGTCTAGCCTTCCCTCCACGCTTCGCTGGAGGCTGTGCCTCTGGTGGTGGACTTGTGGTAGGAGGAGGAGGAGGAGGAGGAGGAGGAGCAGTAGGGTCTGTGTTGTAGAGTCTGGTGGTTGGTGTTAGCTCACCCTTCAGACCCCGCTGAATACTGTCGAAGAAAATAGCCTCGCACAAGTTGCGCTGTCCCTTCTCCATTTCAAGCAACTTGCTGGCCAAATAAGTAGCGTAGGCCTCTTCAGGATTGGGGGGTTTACTAAGCAATTGGCTGGCTTGACGTATAAGCGCCAATGACTCCTCCTCTGTCTGTGTCATCCTCCTGGGCCTTTTGCTGGCTAGGCGGAGGGGAGGGACCTGACTTTCTGTCCGACTCCTGCTGGGCCCAGCTATCTCCTGCGTGTGGCTGGTCCCGGCCTCCTCCTCCATACCACTGGTCCCGGCCTCCTCCTCCATACCACTGGTCCCGGCCTCCTCCTGGGTGAGCTCATCCTGTGTAAAAAATAAAGAAATAAATAAATAAAATATGTCTATATTTTGAAATCATCAATCACTGACAATTTTACAGTTCTCACTTGCAAATACATTTGTCTTGAAATACAAAAGGCTATCATTTTGACACCATCATTTTTCCATCAGTTCACCAAGATTTTAGCCACATTTGTAGAAACTACTGTATACTTATATCTAATTTAATTTGTGATGAAATCCTAGATTTGGAAGCAATTCAAACATTGAACTTTACATCATTAATATTTGAGCAATCCTAACTTTAGAAACTAAAATATACCTGGCTCCAGCTGGGCGCATCAACTTCGTCCAGCAAGGAAGGGTCTGGATCTTCCTGGGGTGGCTCACCTGAGGTGGAGGGAAGGGTGGAGGGACGGGTAGACGGAAGAGTGGAAAGTGACTGCCTGGCTTCTGAAGGGTCATCCAGAAAACGCAGCCTGTTGTAATACCACAGCCTAGGTACATATATCTCATCTGCTGCTGCTCCTGATGTTTGGGACTCTAGGATCTTGTTGCGCTCCCGCCTATACATGTTACGCAGGCCCTGAATTTTGGAGCTCACAAACGTAATGTCTGCCTGGGGGAGTCGGGTTTTCACAAACTTCAAAATTGTCCCCAGTGTTTTCCTCCGGCCAGGACGGCTTGAATATAGTGGGTGCTTGGAATCCCACAGGTTCCTGTGCATCTCAAACATCTCAATGAATGTTGACAGGAATGCCTCCTCCTTAAAGGGGTCCGGAGTGTACTTTTTCATTTTGAGTTCTGAAAAAAAAAAAAAAATAAATAAAAAAAAAAACATAAATACTAATGTCAGACCAAACGCACACTATTTATATTGTGACAATGTAGGCGAGACACACACTACACCCACACTACACCCACCCACACTACCCCCACACACACACTACCACACACACACTACCACACACACACTACCACACACACTACCCCCCCCACACACCCACCCCCACCCCCACACACACACTACCACACACACTACCCCCCCACACACCCACCCCCACCCCCCCACACACACTACCACACACACACACCCATCCCCACCCCCCCACACACACTACCACACACACTACCCCCCCACACACCCACCCCCACCCCCACACACACCCACACAAAACACCAACCCCACTCAATCACCAACCCACATTAAAATCAACTAACCATCCACAAGGTAAAATCCCACTATATACATTCCTAACGCAGGCCTAAAACCCTAAAAATAAAAAGATAACCATCTTACCATCGCGTGTATCACTCGCTGCTTCCGTTCGGACAAACGTACGGCCTCGCGGTAACGCTTTATATACAGCGCATGCGTCAAGCTCCGCCTGCGTCGCCCACGTTGCCCGCCCCTGACGTTCCTTGTGACCGTATTTCCCCGCCCCTTTTACCCTCGTTCCGCTGTGGGAGATTGAATAGATAAAGATGGCGGACGGATTTTCAGTTAGCAGCGCGGAGGAAAGCCCTGAACCCCATGCTTCCGGAGCAAGGAAGAGGTTTAAGGCCACAAACATGGCCTTTGAAGAGATGGTGGAGATGGTGGATATACTTCGAAGGGAGGATTACGATGGGGAAAATGGCCCGTATCCCAAACCCAATATCTGAAAAGATTGCATCATGATGACAGTTGTGAGCACTTTGGAGAGCAAATTTGGGGTCCGAAGAGCCAAAGATCAGCTCCGGAAATGATGGTCCGACATCAAATCCAGGGAGCCGGACCAATACAGGAGAATCAAAAAGGCACTGAAAAAAAGTGAGTACTCTGCGCTTATCGTGACGTTCGTACATAATCGTTCGTATAGGTGTATACAATATATTTGTAAATCTGGCGAATTTGATTGTTTGTGTGGTTAATCGTTCATGTAATGAGCGAATATGCTCGTTCGTATATGTGGACATAAATAGCGTGAATTTGTATATGGTGTAAATTTATCTGGTGTTGGATTAGATTTTAATTAGTTATTAATTTTTTTGTATTGTTCATGATAAACTGAATTGTCACACTCAGTTTAGGATATCCTTGTGTACATGTCTTTATAGCTGCAGCTGTTTCATAAATGTATTCAGTGTAATGTAGTCTAAATAAAAAAAAGAGATAGATAGATAGATAGATAGATAGATAGATAGATAGATAGATAGATAGATAGATAGATAGATAGATAGATAGATAGATAAAATGCTGGTTCAACATCTGGACTGGGAATCATTTAGTGTAGTTTGGGACATCATAGAACATTTTTTGACATAATCACACACAGGTACTCCAGGGGATGATTCGAGTGTGTCTGTCTGTGAAACTTGGACAAAAGATATAAAGTATCGCAGTTTGGTTAAAGGCTAGGTTCACATTGCTGCAATGTACGAGATCGAATGTGATTTGCACCGCACTGCAGTGCAAATCACATCTGATCTCTGTGTGATGCGATTTCAGCCATACATATAGTATGGCTGAATTCACATCGCATCCGGCCCAAACTTGTACATGGCCCTTTTTTTAGTCCACAGCAGAATCGGATCACATGGGTGTTCACACCATGTGCTCCGATTCCTGTCCGAGTTTAAAGATTGCACTGTGATATGAGAAATAATTTGGAGGTGTCAATAAAACTTTACACTGACACTCCCAGGTCACATAGGGCAGTGTGAACTGCCTCCGGGAGGCATGCGATGCGTGAAACCACAGTAGATTTGCAGCGTTCGCACATCGCAGCAGTCTGAACACAGCCTAACTAAAAAAAATGTCATTTAAATGATGTATTAAACTAGGATCTTGTAACAACCAGCTAATAATTGTACACCACTTCAAACCAATGTTTCATATTCCAATTTCTGAACTCAAATATCACTGTGCTTAAAAGTATACCTTTTTTTTTGTTTTTTCATTCTCATAGGGGAACAAAGACTCAGACAAGAGTCGGAGCAGCCCAGGACCCCTAGACCTCACCAGCCTGATTGGGCAGTTAGCCCAAGCCCAGTGCCAGAGCTGGAGCAGCCCAGTCCATTGCCAGAGCTGGAGCAGCCCAGCCCATTGCCAGAGCTGAAGCAGCCCAGCCCAGGGCTAGATGTGGAGGAGGAAGAGGTGGTGGAGATACGCACCCCACAAAGTGAGTGTCTGACAACCCAGCTTCAACAATTAATGGCTGTATATTTTAACAACCTTTTTTTATCTACACATGTTTTTAGGTGATGATCTGGTTGTGGAAGGACAAGCCACGGAGCCATTTTCCTCAGACAGTGTCCAGAGACTGATTGGTCAGATCATGGCCTGGAATGGCCAGATTGATCACATGCGGAACCAGATGCGGAACCATATGCAAAACATGCAACGACAACTGGACACTATGGAGCAGGAAATGAAGAACATGATCGATGTTTTAGGGAGAATCTAAGCCCCTTTTCCCTAAAACTAAAGATCATGTTCTTCATTCCTTGTAAAAAAGTTTTTAATGTTTTTATAACATTGTTTTTAGAGGCCAAATTTTATTTTATTATATATATATATATATATATATATATATATGTTTACCAAAAAAATTGTTTACCAAAACAAAAAAAAAAAAAAAGAAAAATACCAAAAAAAGAGGCACTTGTTGGAATGTGCACTATTAAACATTTAAAAAAAAAGATGTGTGTGTGTGTGTCTCCTTCTTTCAATACTCAATACCAGTTTGGGAAGTCATTTTGTGTTTTCTGTCACAAAGGGCCTTATTTACTATTGGCAAAAACCACTTTGCAATACAAATGCACTAGGACAGGAATATGCAATTAGTGGAAATCCAGCTGTTGCAGAACTACAAGTCCCATGAAGCATAGCAAGACTGACAGCCACAAGCATGAGACCCAGAGGCATGATTGACTTGTAGTTTTGCACCAGCTGGAGGTCGGCCAATTGCATATCCCTGAATTAGGAGAATGTAGGAGACAACCACCTTGAAAAGCAAACAAGAACCAAACTTAAAAATTTGATCAGACAATACATATTTAAACAAAAGGAAATCTTTATTGCTCAGCTGGCATTGGAATAGCCCCCCTACCATTAAAATAGGTGACATACTGGTCACGCACCTCACGTGCTGTTTGTGGGGCTAAGCCAGGATGGGCATGATCCAGCCCTGTGAGTTCTGGCATTAGTCCGGCCTCAGGCCCAATTGGCTGCAGATAATGGGTTCCAGAATGTTTTCTTAAAAAGTTGTGTAAAATGCAGCAGCAGAGAATGACATAGTTCAGTTTGTACTCTGCCAAGTTTATTGCTGTCAAAAACAGACGGAACCGGCTGGCCATAATACCAAAGGCATTCTCCACAACCCTTCTTGCTCTGGCCAGCCGGTAATTAAAAACCCTCCTCTCCGGGGTGAGGGTCCTTTGGGGGAAGGGCTTCATCAAATGGTCACTCAGACCGAACGCTTCCTCAGCGATAAAAACAAAAGGTAGACCCTCCACATTATCAGCATCTGGTGGCAAGTCCAGGCCACCAGTGATGAGACGGTGGCAGAAGTCGGTGTGCCTAAACACTCCTCCGTCTGACATCCGGCCGTTCTTCCCCACATCCACATAGAGAAAGTCATATTGTGCTGACACCACCGCCATTAACACCACACTATGGAACCCCTTATAATTCCAGTAGTAGGACCCCGAATGGGGTGGGGGCACAATCCGCACATGTTTCCCATCGATCGCCCCTCCACAGTTGGGAAAGTCCCAACGGGCAGCGAACTGGGAAGCCACAGTCTGCCATTCCTGTGGCGTGGAAGGAAACTGGGGAGTCAAACACAGGAAAAAAAAAATAGTCATTAAATCAAAACAATTCATAACAAATAAAACTCAAAAACATTTTGGAACAGCAGTTAAACATAAATATTGAAAATGTTTTTCTGCAAAAAAAAAAACCAAATAGACGGCCCAATTCACAGATTACTCAGCCCTCTGATGGACCAGGGGACATAAGTTAGGTGGGTGAGTGGGGTGGGTGCCTAATTAATGAGTATACAATCCCTGCAACCAATTTGAGTGGGGTGGGAGCCTAATTAATGAGTATACAATACCTGCAACCAATTTGAGTGGGGTGGGGGCCTAATTAATGAGTATACAATCCCTGCAACCAATTTGAGTGGGGTGGGGGCCTAATTAATGAGTATACAATCCCTGCAACCAATTTGAGTGGGGTGGGGGCCTAATTAATGAGTATACAATCCCTGCAACCAATTTGATTGGGGTGGGGGCCTAATTAATGAGTATACAATCCCTATATATATATATATATATATATATATATATACAAAGGGTGTATACAAAGAGTATACAAAGGGTGGGGGGCAGTAAAACAGTACAATGGAGGGGGGGCGTGGCTTGGCGCGCGGAAGGAATGGCTGCTCAGTGAGGAGCTCCTGGAGACTCACAGCCCGTTAGCGTGTTTCCTGGCCGAACCGGACGCTGAAAATGAGCAAGCAAGCTCGGCACAACCCGGGGACTAGATCGCGGAGACAATCCGCTTCGTCCCAAAGCCGCAATATACAGGATTTATTCCTCATGCAGGCCCGCGCTGACCGCTCCACTCCGCGCAAGATGGCGCTGCCACGAGGCGACGAGGAGGAGATGAGCGATGGATCACAAGGTACCGTAGACGACCTGGTTAGTGGGAACAGCAACTCTGCCCACCCTCTCACGCTGGGTGACATGACTGCTATAGCATCGGACATTAAGAATACCCTGTTCTCTGCCATTACTGACCTTAAGGCTGACCTCCTTTCATTGAATGAAAAAATGGCCACCATGGAGAGAGCGGAAGATAGGAGAGATAAGGCGGTACACAGACTGGAAGCTACAACGGCCTCACATACTGCGCACCTTATCTCCATTAACAGGCACCTAGAGGACCTTGATAACAGGGGTCGGCGATGTAACATTCGAGTGAGGGGGGTTCCGGAGGCGGTGGCCCCTGATCAGATATCCTCGGCCCTACGCTCCATTTTCAACAACCTGCTGGAGAACCCGGCTGATACCCCTATTGAATTCGTTCGTGCGCACAGGGCCCTTCGCGCAAGACCATCGGACACGGCCCCACCAAGAGACATCATCTGTTGCCTCCAGAACTTTCCTTTGAAGGAGGAGATTCTCAGCCAAGCAAGGAAAAATGACCGTATTCAATTCAACGATTGTGATTTGGCACTTTTCCAGGACTTGTCACCCATCACCTTGCAAAATAGGAGGGCCTTACGTCCCCTCTTGGAAGTACTGCGAGAGAGAGGCATTGTGTACAAGTGGCGCTTTCCGTTCGCCTTACAGGTCACCTTTAATGGAAGACAACTATTACTCAGGCTCCCGGAAGAGCTCCCAGATTTCTGCGCAGCACTGAATATCCCCTGTGTTCATCTCCCGGATTGGTATGCTGAGTTCCGGAATCCTCCTCAAGACGCTAGCCCGGACAGCTCTCCCCACTCCTCCCCGGCCAAACCCCCCATGAAAAAGAGCAGAGGTGGCAGGATGGGTGCTGGAGCGGGGGGACGCCTTCAGTTCCCTGCGCGGCAGTCAAGGAGCCGGGACCCTGCTTGAAGGACTGGGGGAATGCTATTCATCTTGCCTGACTTTTCTTTTTCTTTGATTGTTTGAACTGGCAATTGCTCAGAGGTTTTTCAGGGACATGATGTGTTTGTTTTTTCCTTTTTTCTTTTTGAACTAGTAGTACTAAACTGCATGTCCCGCCACTTAGTGGCTGTTGTTTTCCGGCCAGGAAATGTTCTTTTGCCTTGTTTTGCTTCAATTTAGGGCTTGTGAGTCCCCCTTATGGTGACTCTGTGTTTTTGTATTTTTGTTTCCCATTTTTCCTCTTTTTTGATATCACTGCGAGCACTTACTCCTTCTGTGGTGTTCCTCCCACGTACCCCACAAATAGGGCATAGCGGTATAGTTGGGGTTTTTGTTGCATGTACCGCTCCCTGCTCCCTTTTTTTTTGTCTCGGCTTGCAGCTCAGAGCTCTGCAGGCAAGATCTCACTCTGATTGATACGCCCTGTGTACAGGACGTTCTCCTACCTTATCCTACCCTCCCTTTTGTCCTTGTTCCGTTCTCTTCTTCTTACCTCTACCCATCTTCTTCTCCTCTTTCTCTTTACTGTCATCTTTTACTGTGTCACCTTTTTGTTTTTCTCCACAGAGTGGGCCGCCCTCGGACGGCTTTGAATTCTTGGTTATGGCGTACTCGTCGCTGGGCCCCAGCCCGACTTTGATATCACATAATGTTCGTGGTCTGAACACGCCTGAAAAGCGCATCTCAATCCTCCGGGAGTTGAATAAGGTAAAACCCATGTTTGTATATTTGCAGGAGACACACTTCAGATCCGATCAAATTCCTAGGTTATTTAACAAAAATTTCCCACGGGTGTTTCATGCTACTAATTCGCAAGCGAAAACGAAAGGAGTCTCGATTCTCCTTCACAAATCGGCCGGTTTTGAGGTCACTCAGCAGTTGTCGGATCCCGGTGGCAGATATCTGTTCCTAAAGGGCATGTGGGGCTCTACGCCCTTAACACTAGCTAATGTTTATTTCCCCAATAGTGCACATGCATCCTTTTGCAGGCGAGTGGTAGGTGAATTAAAGAGCTTTGCTACGGGGTGCATTTTATTGGGGGGTGACTTCAATGTACCACTTAACCCGATTCAGGACACTTCCACGGGAAAGTCAAGCTTAACCTACCGTACTTTGAAACAGGTGAAACGGGTATTACATTCTTTGACTTTAATTGACACTTGGCGCACACTCAACCCTACTGGTAGAGACTTTACTTGCTATTCGGCACCTCACGATAAGTATGCTCGTATTGACTACATCTTTATCTCGCAGCGAGACCTGTTGACTGCCCAGAGTTCTAACATCGGGCTCCAGACCATCTCGGACCATGCCCCGGTTTCGGTTTCCCTGACGCATTCTGACTTGAGGCCTAGACCTTGCACCTGGAGACTGAACCCCTCATTGCTGACTGACATTGAGCTACTCCCGACTCTGACGGAAGCCCTCCGTAACTATTTCCGAGAAAATGCCTCAGATGAGCTTTCACCCCTGACTATATGGGAAGCACATAAATGTGTTATGAGGGGGGAGTTTATCAAAGCGGGGGCAGCCCGCAAACGGAAAGTGGAAGCTCAGGTGGCTACCCTATCCGCAAGAATTGCTCAGCTTGAGTCCCAACATAAGCAGTCCCGGGCTACTTCGGTGGCACAGGAACTGCTTGAGGCGAGGTCGGAGTTGAAAGATATTCTAGAGACTAAGAGTAAGCGTACCCTTTTTCTAAAACAAAAAATATACTACGAGCATGGCGACAAGGGCGGGAGGCTGTTGGCCAGGGCAGTAAAGGAGGCTGCCCTCGCCAATAACATTCTGGCAATTAAAAAGGCAGACGGTTCGCTGACGAATCGTGTAGATCAGATTGCTGACAGTTTCCACCGGTTTTATAGTGACCTCTACAATATCCCACCTCAGCATAAACCTGGGGAGTTGCTTGGGGAGAGGGGTCATATCATTCGGGATTATCTGACCCGGAGTGGCATGCCTACGCTTTCTCCTGATGACGCTGATTCCCTGGAGGGTCCGGTTACCTCGTGGGGAACTACTGGGGGCGATAAAAAGCCTTAAACCGGGTAAGAGCCCTGGCCCTGATGGGCTGACGGCGCACTACTATAAGGCTTTTTCGGAGATGTTGGAACAGCCTCTCTTGAGAACCCTCAACTTTTTAAGAGAGCCCCATCAACTTCCGGGGACCTTTTTGGGAGCCTATATTACGGTGCTTCCCAAGCCGGGGAAGGACCCCACGTTGTGCGCCAGCTATCATCCCATCTCCCTACTTAATTTGGATTTAAAAATTCTTTCTAAAATCATCGCAAACCGACTGAGATATTTTCTGCCCCAACTGATCGGCCCGGAGCAGGCAGGGTTCATGCCGGGGAGGGAATCCAGGGATAACGTAACGAAGGCCTTGAATCTAGTCCACCTTTGTCAGAGTGCTCGGTTTGGGGGCCTTCTCCTGTCCACGGACGCGGAGAAGGCCTTCGATAGAGTGGCTTGGGACTTTTTACTTGCCACATGCACTCACATAGGGCTACGCCCCAGCATGCTTTCCTGGATTTCTTCCCTCTACCAAAATCCAACTGCCCAATTGAAGATTAATGGGACCCTGTCTGCTCCAGTGCGGATTCGGAACGGGACGAGGCAGGGGTGCCCCCTCTCCCCGCTTTTGTTTATCCTCACCCTAGAGCCATTCATTCGCACGATTAACAACACACCCTCTATTTCAGGTTTCCCTGTAGGGCAGAGGATTTGTAAAATCGCTGCTTATGCGGATGATTTGCTGTTTTTTCTGACCCACCCACATACTTTGATCCCAAACCTGTTGCAGGCCTTCCTAGTATACGGCTACATTTCAAACCTCAAAATTAATTATAATAAGTCAGAAGCCATGAATCTGACGCTCCCCCCGGAAGTGTTGACGCAGGCACAATCGAATACCTCATTTAAATGGGTGACGGACGCCTTGACATATTTGGGCATCAAGCTTACCCCGCAGGTGAGCAAGATTTTCTCTTTTAATTTTAAGCCCATGTTGAGGCAGACCTGACTAGGTGGTCGCGGGGCCTCTTTTCATGGTTTGGAAGGGCCGCACTCATCAAAATGATTACACTCCCACGACTTCTTTACCTATTTCACACTCTGCCCATCGACCTCCCAGTCACCTTTTTTAAACAGCTACAATCCTTACTTTGGAAATTCTTGTGGGCCCAAAAAAGACCGCGAATTAGTCTACATCTGTTGACGAAACCGAAGGCAGCGGGCGGGATGGGGTTCCCGAATTTCAAACTGTATTATTATGCCACTCACCTAGCCAGAATAGTCGACTGGAATTGCCATGCCGACAGCAAAGACTGGATTTCAATAGAAGAGGGGGTGTCTAGATCTCCTTTGCGCTTCTCCCCTTGGATCCCGAAGGCCAGCTGCCCTAGGGAACTGTCACAACACCCCCTCATAGGAGCTACATTGCGGATTTTTCACAAGCTGACCTCTTACCATGATTTTGCCTCCTCCCCGGGTCCTCCGACACCTCTCCGGGGGAATCCAGACTTTTACCCGGGCATGTCCACGACTGATTTCTCTCACACTGCTGACTCCCCGTTGCTAGCTTCACACCTGGTACGGCGGGGAAAGATTCTTCCCTTTGAAGACCTTACGGGTAGCCTCCCTCTGACAACATTGTCATTTTGGAAATATAGACAGGTGAGCCATTATCTTCTAGCGCCTGAAAGGAAGGCAGCTGTGCTCAGGGACCCGACACCTTTTGAGAAGATCTGCCTCCAGGGCACCCCCTTGGAGAAGTCAACCTCCTTTATGTACGCATGTCTCCAGCAGCTGGTCCACAGGGAGCCGGATAGATTTAAGGGTGCGTGGGAGAGGGCCCTCGGGACTCATTTCACGGACACACAGTGGCGCAATGCATGCATCCTGGCACACAAAGGCACTATAAGCACCAGGCTACAAGAAAATGCTTACAAATTACTTTCACAATGGTACGCCACCCCGTCTAAAGTTAAGCGTTGGTATCCGGCATCCTCTGACCTCTGCTGGCGCTGTGGGGAGGCGGTGGGAGACATGCTGCATGTTTGGTGGAGTTGCCCCCGGATAGCTAGTTTCTGGAGCATGATCTGTAATTTAATTCGCAATATTACTAATACCACACTAACTCTTTCACCGGAGTGTTGTCTCTTGCAAATATCGGACTGGTCGCTGGGCAGATACAACAGATCTTTATCTAAGTACCTGCTGATAGCAGCTAAATCCCTGATTCCTAAATACTGGAAATTAACTACGGTACCCTCAGTCAGAGAGTGGGTACATTCAGTTAACCATATTTTCTCTCTGGAGGAGATGCTAGCCACAGCCAAAGATACGGCGGAAAAATTTCACAAGACTTGGTCCCCTTGGGTCCAGTTTAAGTATTCTGATGCCTTCCGGGATTTGAGTACAGGGTGAGTGCGCGGTGATCGAGATTGAATCGCGCCCCAAGGCATGGATTCTCACCCCTGGCTGGTGTGACTGAGAGTAGACTCGAAGGGCTGTGGGGTGGCCCAGTCCGTAAGCTCTGTTTGCTGCACTTTACCTCTTCCCGCTCTCCTAACCTTGCTGTTTCTCTTCCTTTTTTCTTCCTTTGTCTTTCACTTTGCTTCCCTTACCCCTAATTTCCCTTCCCCCATCTACCCCCTTAATTGTTTCGCAATTATTTCTTTTTGATTAAAAGACACTAAAACATCGTAATTTGATCTACAACGAAATAACAGTGAAACGAATATGCTCAGACAGCCTATACAAGATTGGCGTTACTTGGCGTTATGTTATGCTTAATTTGTCTTGTCTCTGCATACTGTTACTGGTCATTCTGTGCCCTGTATTGGCTGCTTATTGACGTGCACTCTGATGTCATATTTGTGTCTTCTGAATTTGATAAATAAAAACTTTATTGTAAAAAAAAAAAAAAAACAGTACAATGGAGCTGACAATATGAATTAGAGAAAAACATTCTCGGCTGTGGGTGTATAGGGGCCCAGGATTGCATGCTGGGGACGTTAGTGAAAGCAAATATGCACGTGGGACACAAAAAGGTAAAAGCTATAAAAAAAATGACACAAAAAAAAAAATACATCTAAAAAACAATTGCATGCATTCATATAATGGGGACATTCACAGCATATTCCTGTCATGGATATTAAAAGTCATGATGAAATTAATACAAACATACAATGCATATAATGCAATATTAAAAGAACAAACTTACCTTCATATATTCCTTCTGCAGGACCCGAATAATGGCAGAACAGGTCTCTGGAATAATGATCCCCAGAGCCTGGGGGGAGATGCCTGTAGAGAACTTTAGGTCCTGAAGGCTTCTCCCTGTCGCCAAGTAGCGCAACGTGGCGACGAGCCTCTGCTCCGGAGTGATGGCTTGCCGCATGCAGGTATCCTGCCTGCTGATATAAGGGGTCAGCAAAGCCAGCAGACGGTGAAAAACGGGGTCCGTCATCCTGAGATAATTCCTGAAATCATCAGGATTATTCTCACGGATCTCACGGAGTAAAGGCATAAGCAAGAATTGGTTGCGCTGGCGCAACCAATTCTTTGTCCATGAACTCCTCCTCGCCCTGTTCACAGACTGGGCTCGGGTCAAAGTATTAACCCCAACACCAAGCCCCCATATAGCACGAACTCGCGAACGAGTACGTCCACTCTCCATGGCTTTGAAACGGTCGGCTGAACAAACAAGCTTAACTGAACGCACTGAAGAACAGCCAGACCTATGAAGAACGACCTGAAACCCAGAAACGAGCAGACCAGAAGCGCCTAACAACAGGTACCAACTGATCCACGCGTACCGAAAGACAGATACAAACCTCACAGGCAGACTGCGCCGCAGAAAACGGACAAATTAAGCTGAATTCTGAAAAGCGCGAATTACTAACGCAAAGTCAGCAGAAGGAGCCCAAAGGGTGCTTTGCTGTGTCTTGGACTTCCTATTTCTAGTCCCGTCGTACGTGCTGTACGTCATCGCGCAAGCTTTCGTCGGACTGTTTGGGTATCCGTGTGTGGTCAAGTCCGTTCAGTGGAAAGTATGACGGACTGTCCATCAGATTGTATGACGGACTAAGTACGCCATACAATCCGCTCGTGTGTACGCGGCATAGGGCTGCATTCATGATCACAGAGAAATTACATTGGTGGGCACAGCAATGCTGCATTTGTGGGCACAGTGATGCTGCATTGGTGGGCACAGTGAAGCTGCATTGGTGGGCACAGTTAGTCTACATTGATGGGCACAGTTAGGCCGCAATGGTGGACACTGTGAAGCCGCAATGATGGGCACAGATAGGCTGCAGTGAGGCTGGATTTATGAGCACTATGAAGCTACAATTATTGGCACAGTGAGGCTGCATTGGTGGGAACAGGGGGGCTCCATTGGTGGGAACAGGGGGGCTCCATTGGTGGGCACAGTGAGACTGCATTCATGGGCACAGTGAGGTGAGGCTGCAACAATGATGGGAACAGTTCAGCTGCATTGGTGGGCACGGTGAGGCTGCATTGGTGGGCACAGTGAGGCTGCAGTGATGAGCACAGAGAGGCTGCATTGATGGGCATGGTGAGGCTGCAATGGTGGGGACACAGAGGCTGCAGTGGTAGACACATAGAGGCTGCAATTGGTGGGCACAGAGAAGCTGAAATGGGTGGGCACAGAGACTGCAATTGGTAGGCAAAGTGAGGCTGCATTCATGGGCACAGAGAAACTACATTGGTGGGCACAGTGAGGATGCATTGGTTTGACACAGCAAGGCTCCATTGGTGGGCACGGTTAGGCTGTATTCATGGGCACAGAGAGGCTGCATTAGTGGGCACAGTGAGGCTGCATTGTTGGTCACAGAGAGGCTGCAATTATAGGCACAGAGAGGCTGCATTGATGGGCACAGGGAGGCTGCAATGATGGGCACATAGAGGCTGCATTGTTGGGCACAGGGGGGATTCATTGGTGGGCACTGTTAGATTGCATCCATGGGCATAGTGAGGCTGCAATGATGGGCACAGTGAGGCTGCATTGATTGGCACAGCAAGGCTGCATTGGTGGGCACAGTGAAGCTGCAATGGGCACAGTGGGGCTGGATTAATGGGCACCATGAAGCTACAATGTTGGGTGCAGTGAGGCTGCAATGATTGGCACAGGGAGACTGCATTGGTGGGCACAGGGGGGATTCATTGGTGGGTACTGTTAGACTGCATTCATGGGCATAGTGAGGCTGCATTAGTGGACACAGGGAGCCGGTATTGATGGGCACAGGGAGGCTACATTGGTGGGCACAGGGAGGCTGCATTCATGGGCACGATAAGGCTGCAATGATAGGCATGGTGAGGTTGTATTGATGGGCACACAGAGGCTGCATTGATGGGCACACAGAGGCTGCAGTGGTGGACACACATAGGCTGCAATTAGTGGGCACAGAGAGGCTGAAATTGGCAAGCACATAGGCTGCAATTGGTAGGAACAGTAAGGCTGCATTCATGGGCACAGAGAAACTACATTGGTGGGCACAGCAAAGCTGCATTTGTGGGCACAGTGACTCTGCATTGGTGGGCACAGTGAGGCTGCATTGGTGGGCACAGTGAGGCTGCATTGGTGGGCACACTGGGCACAGTGAAGCTGCATTGATGGGCACAGTGATGGTGAATTGGTGGACACAGTGAGGCTGCAATGATGGGCACAGAGAGGATGCATTGGTGGCCATGGTGAGGCTGAAATGATGAGCACAGAGAGGGCGCATTGATGGGCATGGTGAGGCTGCAGTGGTTGGCACGCATAGGGTACAGTGTTAGGCACACAGAGGCTGCAATTGATGGGCACAGAGAGGCTTAAATGGGTAGGCACAGAGGCTGCAATTGGTAGGCAAAGTGAGACTGCATTCATGGGCACAGAGAAACTACATTGGTGGGTATAGTGAGGCCGCATTGGTTTGGCACAGTGAGGCTGCATTGGTTTGACACAGCAAGGCTCCATTGGTGGGCACAGTGAGGCTGTATTCATGGGAACAGAGAGGCTGCATTAGTAGGCACAGTGAGGCTGCCTTGGTGATCACAGAGAGGCTGCAATTATAGGCACAGAGAGGCTGTATTGGTGGGCACAGTGAGGCTGGATTAATGGGCACCATGAAGTTACAATGATGGTTGCAAGGAGGCTGCAATGATTGGCACATGGAGGCTGCATTGGTGGGCACAGGGGGGATTCATTGGTGGGCACAGGGATGCTACATTGGTGGACACTGTTAGATTGCATTCATGGGCATAGTGAGGCTGCAATGATGGGCACAGTGAGGCTGCATAGATGGGCACAGTGAGGCTGCATTGCTGGACACAGTGAGGCTGCAATGATGGGCACAGAGAGGCTGCTTTGTTGGCACAATGAGGCTGCATTGATGGGCACAGGGAGGCTGCATTCGTGGGAACAGGGAGGCTGAAATGATGGGCACAGAGAGGCTGCTTTGTTGGCACAGTGAGGCTGTAATGATGGGCACAGGGAGGCTGCATTTGTGGGAACAGGGAGGCTGCATTGGTGGTCACAGTGAGACTGCATTCATGGGCACAGTGAGGTGAGGCTGCAATGATGGGAACAGTTCAGCTGAATTGGTAGGCACGGTAAGGCTGAATTGATGGGCACAGTGAGGCTGCAATCATGAGAACACATAGGCTGCAAATGGTGGGCACAGTGAGGCTGCATTGGTGGGCATGGTGAGGCTGTATTGATGGGCACAGTGAGGCTGCATTGGTGGGCACAGTGATGCTGCAACAATGAGCACAGAGAGGCTGAATTGGTGGGCATTGTGAGGCTGCAGTGGTGGGCACACAGAGGCTGCAGTGGTGGGCACACATAAGCTGCAATTGGGCACATAGAGGCTGAAATGGGTGGGCACAGAGGCTGCAAGCGGTAGGCAAATTGAGGCTGCATTCATGGGCATAGAGAAACTACATTGGTGGGCACAAGGAGGCCGCATTAGTTTGGCACAGTGAGGCTGCATTGGTTTGACACAGCAAGGCTCCATTGGTGGGCACAGTGAGGCTGTATTCATGGGCACAGAGAGTCTACATTAGTGGGCACAGTGAGGCTGCATTGGTGGTCACAGAGAGGATGCAATTATAGGCACAGAGAGGCTGTATTGGTGGCCACAGTGAGGCTGGATTAATGGGCACCATGAAGCTACAATGATGGGCGCACTGAGGCTGCAATGATTGGCATAGGGAGACTGCATTGGTGGGCACAGGGGGGATTCATTGGTGACACAGGGAGGCTACATTGGTGGGCACAGTTAGACTGTATTCATGGGCATAGTGAGGATGCATTGTTGGGCACAGTGAGGCTGCAATGGTGGGCACAGAGATGCTGCATTGGTGGGCACAGTGAGGCTGGATTGATGAACACTATGAAGCTACAATTATTGACACAGTGAGGCTGCATTGATGGGCACAGGGAGTTTGCATTGGTGGGAACAGGGAGGCTGCATTCATGAGCACAGTGAGGTGAGGCTGCAATGATGGGAACAGTTCAGCTGAATTGGTGGGCACGGTGAGGCTGCATTGATGGGCATGGTGAGGCTGCAGTGGTGGGCACACATAGGCTGCAGTGGGGGGCACACAGAGGCTGCAATTGGTGGGCACAGAGAGGCTGGAATGGGTGGGCACAGAGGCTGCAATTGGTAGGCAAGTGGGGCTGCATTCATAGACACAGAGAAACTGCATTGGTGGGCACAGCAAGGCTGCATTGGTTTGGCACAGTGAGGCTGTATCCATAGGCACAGAGAGGCTGCATTAGTGGGCACAGTGAGGCTAAATTGGTGGTCACAGAGAGGATGCAATTATAGGCACAGTGAGGCTGTATTGGTGGGCACAGTTAGGCTGTATTAATGGGCACCATTAAGTTACAATGATGGGCGCAGTGAGGCTGCAATGATTGGCAAAAGGAGGCTGCATTGGTGGGCACATGGGGGATTCATTGGTGGGCACAGTTAGATTTCATTCATGGGCATAGTGAGGCTGCAATGATGGGCACAGTGAGGCTGCATTGATGGGCACAGTGAGGCTGCATTGCTGGACACAGTGAGGCTGCAATGATGGGCACATAGAGGCTGCATTGTTGGCCACTGTGAGACTGGATTGATGAGCACTATGAAGCTACAATTATTGGCACAGTGAGGCTGCAGTGGTGGGCACAGGGAGGCTGCATTGGTTTGACACAGCAAGGCTGCATTGGTGGGCACAGTGAGGATGTATCCATGGGCACAGTGAGGCTGCATTAGTGGGCACAGTGAGGCTGAATTGGTGGTCACAGAGAGGCTGCAATCATAGGCACAGAGAGGTTGCATTGATGGGCACAGAGAGGCTGCAATGATGGGTACATAGAGGCTGCATTTTTGGCCACTGTGAGACTGGATTGATGAGCACTATGAAGCTACAATTATTGGCACAGTGGGGCTGCACTGATGGGCGCAGGGGGGCTGCATTGGTGGGACCAGGGAGGCTGCATTGGTGGTCACAGTGAGACTGCATTCATGGGCATAGTGAGGTGAGGCTGCAATGATGGGAACAGTTCAGCTGAATTGGTGGGCAAGGAAAGGCTGCATTGATGGGCACAGTGAGGCTGCAGTCATGGGCACACATAGGCTGCAAATGGTGGGCACAGTGAGGCTGCGTTGGTGGGCACGGTGAGGCTGTATTGATGGGCATAGTGAGGCTTCATTGGTGGGCACAGTGAGGCTGCAATGATGAGCACAGAGAGGCTGCATTGGTGGGCATGGTGAGGCTGCATTGATGGGCATGGTGAGGCTGCAGTGGTGGGCACACAGAGGCTGCAATTGGTGGGCACATAAAGGCTGAAATGGGTGGGCACAGAGGCTGCAATTGGTAGGCAAAGTGAGGCTGCATTCATGGGCACAGAGAAACTACATTGGTGGGCACAGCGAGGTTGCATTGGTTTGGCACAGTGAGGCTGCATTGGTTTGACACAGCAAGGGTCCATTGGTGGGCACAGTGAGGCTGTATTCAAGGGCACAGAGAGGCTGCATTAGTGGGCACAGTGAGGCTGAATTGGTGGTCACAGAGAGGCTGCTAATATAAGCACAGTGAGGCTGTATTGGTGGGCACAGTGAGGCTGGATTAATGGGCACCGAGAAGTTACAATGATGGGCGCAATGAGGCTGCAATTGGTGGGCACAGGGGGATTCATTGGTGGGCACAGGGATGCTACATTGGTGGGCACTGTTAGATTGCATTCATGGGCATAGTGAGGCTGCAATGATGGGCACAGTGAGGCTGCATTGATTGGCACAGCAAGGCTGCATTGGTGGGCACAGTGAAGCTGCAATGGTGGGCACAGAGAGGCTGCATTGGTAGGCACAGTGAGGCTGGATTGATGATCACTATGAAGCTGCGATTATGGGCACAGGGAGGTTGCATTGCTGGTCACAGTGAGACTGCATTCATGGGCACAGTGAGGTGAGGCTGCAATGATGGGAACAGTTCACCCGCATTGGTGGGCATAGTGAGGCTGCATTGATGGGCATGGTGAGGCTGCAGTCATGGGCACACATAAGCTTCAAATGGTGGGCAGAGTGAGGCTGCATTGGTGGGCAGAGTAAGGCTGCATTGGTGGGCACAGTGAGGCTGCAATGATGAGCACAGAGAGGCTGCTTTGGTGGGCATGGTGAGACTGCATTGATGGGCATGGTGATCCTGCAGTGGTGGGCACACAGAGGCTGCAGTGGTGGGCACACAGATGCTGCAATTGGTGGGCACAGAGAGGCTGAAATGGGTGGGCACAGAGGCTGCAATTGGTAGGCAAAGTGAGGCTGCATTCATGGACACAGAGAAACTACATTGGTGGGCACATCAAAGCTGCAGTGGTGGGCACAGTGAGGCTACATTGGTTTGACACAGCAAGGTTGCATTGGTGGGCACACTGAGGCTATATCCATGGGCACAGTGAGGCTGCATTAGTGGGCACAGTGAGGCTGAATTGGTTATCACAGAGAGGCTGCAATTATAGGCACAGAGAGGTTGCATTGATGGGCACAGGGAGGCTGCATTGATGGACACAGGGAGGCTGCATTGTTGGGCACAGTGAGGCTGAATTCATGGGCATGGTCAGGCTGCAATGATGGGCATGGTGAGGCTGCATTGATAGGCACAGTGAGGCTGCATTGATGGGCATGGTGTGGCTGCAATGATGGGCATGGTGAGGCTGCATTGATGGGCACACAGAGGCTGCATTCATGGGCTCAGAGAAGCTGCATTGATGGGCACCATTAAGCTACAATTATGGGCACAGTGAGGCTGCATTGATGGGTACAGTGAGGCTGCATTGGTGGGCACAGTGAGGCTGCATTGGTGGGCACAGGGAGGCTTTATTGGTTGGTACAGTGAGACTGCATTCATGGACACGGTAAAGCTGCATTAGATTTGCACCGTGAGTTAGCGATGATGGGCACCGTGAGGCTGTAATGATGGGCACAGTAAGGCTGCATTGGTGGGCATGGCGAGGCTGCATTGATGGGTACATGGAGGCTGCATTCATGGGCATAGTGAGGCTGCAATGATGGGCACAGTGAGGCTGCATTGATGGGCACAGTGAGGCTGCGTTGGTGGGCACAGTGAAGCTGCAATGGTGGGCACAGAGAGGCTGCATTGGTGGGCACAGTGAGGCTGGATTGATGAGCACTATGAAGCTACAGTTATGGGCACAGGGAGGTTGCATTGGTGGGAACAGGGAGGCTGCATTGGTGGTCACAGTGAGACTGCATTCATGGGCACAGTGAGGTGAGGCTGCAATGATGGGAACAGTTCACCTGCATTGGTGGGCACGGTGAGGCTGCATTGATGGGCACGGTGAGGCTGCAGTCATGGGCCCACATAGGCTGCAAATGGTGGGCAGAGTGAGGCTGCATCGATGGGCACAGTGAGGCTGCATTGGTGGGCACAGTGAGGCTACAATGATGAGCACAGAGAGGCTGCATTGATGGGCATGGTGATCCTGCATTGGTGGGCACACAGAGGCTGCAGTGGTGGGCACACAGATGCTGCAATTGGTGGGCACAGAGAGGCTGAAATGGGTGGGCACAGAGGCTGCAATTGGTAGGCAAAGTGAGGCTGCATTCATGGACACAGAGAAACTACATTGGTGGGCACATCAAAGCTGCAGTGGTGGGCACAGTGAGGCTACATTGGTTTGACACAGCAAGGTTGCATTGGTGGGCACACTGAGGCTATATCCATGGGCACAGTGAGGCTGCATTAGTGGGCACAGTGAGGCTGAATTGGTTATCACAGAGAGGCTGCAATTATAGGCACAGAGAGGTTGCATTGATGGGCACAGGGAGGCTGCATTGATGGACACAGGGAGGCTGCATTGTTGGGCACAGTGAGGCTGAATTCATGGGCATGGTCAGGCTGCAATGATGGGCATGGTGAGGCTGCATTGATAGGCACAGTGAGGCTGCATTGATGGGCATGGTGTGGCTGCAATGATGGGCATGGTGAGGCTGCATTGATGGGCACACAGAGGCTGCATTCATGGGCTCAGAGAAGCTGCATTGATGGGCACCATTAAGCTACAATTATGGGCACAGTGAGGCTGCATTGATGGGTACAGTGAGGCTGCATTGGTGGGCACAGTGAGGCTGCATTGGTGGGCACAGGGAGGCTTTATTGGTTGGTACAGTGAGACTGCATTCATGGACATGGTAAAGCTGCATTAGATTTGCACCGTGAGTTAGCGATGATGGGCACCGTGAGGCTGTAATGATGGGCACAGTAAGGCTGCATTGGTGGGCATGGCGAGGCTGCATTGATGGGTACATGGAGGCTGCATTCATGGGCATAGTGAGGCTGCAATGATGGGCACAGTGAGGCTGCATTGATGGGCACAGTGAGGCTGCGTTGGTGGGCACAGTGAAGCTGCAATGGTGGGCACAGAGAGGCTGCATTGGTGGGCACAGTGAGGCTGGATTGATGAGCACTATGAAGCTACAGTTATGGGCACAGGGAGGTTGCATTGGTGGGAACAGGGAGGCTGCATTGGTGGTCACAGTGAGACTGCATTCATGGGCACAGTGAGGTGAGGCTGCAATGATGGGAACAGTTCACCTGCATTGGTGGGCACGGTGAGGCTGCATTGATGGGCACGGTGAGGCTGCAGTCATGGGCCCACATAGGCTGCAAATGGTGGGCAGAGTGAGGCTGCATCGATGGGCACAGTGAGGCTGCATTGGTGGGCACAGTGAGGCTACAATGATGAGCACAGAGAGGCTGCATTGATGGGCATGGTGATCCTGCATTGGTGGGCACACAGAGGCTGCAGTGGTGGGCACACAGATGCTGCAATTGGTGGGCACAGAGAGGCTGAAATGGGTGGGCACAGAGGCTGCAATTGGTAGGCAAAGTGAGGCTGCATTCATGGACACAGAGAAACTACATTGGTGGGCACATCAAAGCTGCAGTGGTGGGCACAGTGAGGCTACATTGGTTTGACACAGCAAGGTTGCATTGGTGGGCACACTGAGGCTATATCCATGGGCACAGTGAGGCTGCATTAGTGGGCACAGTGAGGCTGAATTGGTTATCACAGAGAGGCTGCAATTATAGGCACAGAGAGGTTGCATTGATGGGCACAGGGAGGCTGCATTGGTGGACACAGGGAGGCTGCATTGTTGGGCACAGTGAGGCTGAATTCATGGGCATGGTCAGGCTGCAATGATGGGCATGGTGAGGCTGCATTGATAGGCACAGTGAGGCTGCATTGATGGGCATGGTGTGGCTGCAATGATGGGCATAGTGAGGCTGCATTGATGGGCACACAGAGGCTGCATTCATGGGCTCAGAGAAGCTGCATTGATGGGCACCATTAAGCTACAATTATGGGCACAGTGAGGCTGCATTGATGGGTACAGTGAGGCTGCATTGGTGGGCACAGTGAGGCTGCATTGGTGGGCACAGGGAGGCTTTATTGGTTGGTACAGTGAGACTGCATTCATGGACACGGTAAAGCTGCATTAGATTTGCACCGTGAGTTAGCGATGATGGGCACCGTGAGGCTGTAATGATGGGCACAGTAAGGCTGCATTGGTGGGCATGGCGAGGCTGCATTGATGGGTACATGGAGGCTGCATTCATGGGCATAGTGAGGCTGCAATGATGGGCACAGTGAGGCTGCATTGATGGGCACAGTGAGGCTGCGTTGGTGGGCACAGTGAAGCTGCAATGGTGGGCACAGAGAGGCTGCATTGGTGGGCACAGTGAGGCTGGATTGATGAGCACTATGAAGCTACAGTTATGGGCACAGGGAGGTTGCATTGGTGGGAACAGGGAGGCTGCATTGGTGGTCACAGTGAGACTGCATTCATGGGCACAGTGAGGTGAGGCTGCAATGATGGGAACAGTTCACCTGCATTGGTGGGCACGGTGAGGCTGCATTGATGGGCACGGTGAGGCTGCAGTCATGGGCCCACATAGGCTGCAAATGGTGGGCAGAGTGAGGCTGCATCGATGGGCACAGTGAGGCTGCATTGGTGGGCACAGTGAGGCTGCAATGATGAGCACAGAGAGGCTGCATTGTTGGGCATGGTGAGGCTGCATTGATGGGCATGGTGAGGCTGCAGTGGTGGGCACACAGAGGCTGCAGTGGTGGGCACACATATGCTGCAATTGGTGGGCACAGAGAGGCTGAAATTGGTGGGCACAGAGGCTGCAATTGGTAGGCAAAGTGAGGCTGCATTAATGGGCACAGAGAAACTGCATTGGTGGGCACAGCAAAGCTGCATTGGTTTGGCACAGTGAGGCTACATTGGTTTGACACAGCAAGGCTGCATTGGTGGGCACAGTGAGGCTGTATCCATGGGCACAGTGAGGCTGAATTAGTGGGCACAGTGAGGCTGAATTGGTGGTCACATAGAGGCTATAATTATAGGCACAGAGAGGCTGAATTGGTGGGCACAGTGAGGCTGTATCCATGGGCACAGTGAGACTGCATTAGTGGGCACAGTGAGGCTGAATTGGTGGTCACAGAGAGGCTCCAATTATAGGCACAGAGAGGCTGCATTGGTGGGCACAGGGATGCTGCATTGATGGACACAGGGAGGCTGCATTGGTGGGCACAGTGAGGCTGAATTCATGGGCATGGTGAGGCTGCAATGATGGGAATGGTGAGGCTACATTGATGGGCATGGTGTGGCTGCAATGATGAGCACAGAGAGGCTGCATTGTTGGGCACAGTGAGGCTGCATTGATGGGCATGGTGAGGCTGCAGTGGTGGGCACACAGAGGCTGCAGTGGTGGGCACACATATGCTGCAATTGGTAGGCACGGAGAGGCTGAAGTGGGTGGGCACAGAGGCTGCAATTGGTAGGCAAAGTGAGGCTGCATTAATGGGCACAGAGAAACTGCATTGGTGGGCACAGCAAAGCTGCATTGGTTTGACACAGTGAGGCTACATTGGTTTGACACAGCAAGGCTGCATTGGTGGGCACAGTGAGGCTGTATCCATTGGCACAGTGAGGCTGCATTAGTGGGCACAGTGAGGCTGCGTTGGTGGGCACAGTGAAGCTGCAATGGTGGGCACAGAGAGGCTGCATTGGTGGGCACAGTGAGGCTGGATTGATGAGCACTATGAAGCTAAAATTATGGGCACAGGGAGGTTGCATTGGTGGGAACAGGGAGGCTGCATTGGTGGTCACAGTGAGGTGAGGCTGCAATGATGGGAACAGTTCACCTGCATTGGTGGGCACGGTGAGGCTGCATTGATGGGCACGGTGAGGCTGTAGTCATGGGCCCACATAGGCTGCAAATGGTGGGCAGAGTGAGGCTGCATCGATGGGCACAGTGAGGCTGAATTGGTGGGCACAGTGAGGCTGCAATGATGAGCACAGAGAGGCTGCATTGTTGGGCATGGTGAGGCTCCATTGATGGGCATGGTGAGGCTGCAGTGGTGGGAACACAGAGGCTGCATTCATGGGCACAGAGAAACTACATTGGTGGGCACAGCGAGGTTGCATTGGTTTGGCACAGTGAGGCTGCATTGGTTTGACACAGCAAGGGTCCATTGGTGGGCACAGTGAGGCTGTATTCATGGGCACAGAGAGGCTGCATTAGTGGGCACAGTGAGGCTGAATTGGTGGTCACAGAGAGGCTGCTAATATAAGCACAGTGAGGCTGTATTGGTGGGCACAGTAAAGCTGGATTAATGGGCACCAAGAAGTTACAATTAGGGATGAGCTTCGTGTTCGAGTCGAACATACGTTCGACTCGAACATCGGCTGTTCGCCCGTTCGGCAAATTCCGAACGTTATGGGCCGTTCGCGCCAAATTCGTGTGGCGCTCACGGCCCACAATGCACTACGTTATCGCAGTGCATTGCTGGCTCATGATTGGCCAAGCATGCACTGTGACCCCGCATGCTTGGCCAATCACAGCGCCAGCAGCGAGGAGAGCCATGATCGCCTGTGGCCAATCATAGCTCAGGCTGTGTAGTACACGCCCCACACTATATAAGGCCGCCAGCGCGGCGGCCTAGTGTAGTGTGTTGGCGTCTGAAGCAGTTAGTGGGTGTTCTGTGTACCTTCAACACAGTACACACCGATTGTTTTCGGACGATTTTCGATCTTGCTGTTGTGTAGTGGTTGTTGTCTGTGTTCCCTGACCGCAGTATACACCGCTATATTCACCTCACCTATATAGCTAGTGATCTATCTTTTATAATAGAGCTTGCAGTCAGTAGTGTTAGGAGCTTGTGCGTGCTGTCTGCGTGCTCTGTACCCAGTACACACCGCTATATCCACCTACATAGCTCTTATCTATTTGAGCCCACTTGCCATCTGCAGGAGTTATTGGAAGTTGTGTGTGCTTCCAGCACAGCACAGTATACATCTGTATATACCCTTTATCTCTGGTGTTCTATAAAAAAAGGCATCTGCAGGAGTCAGTGGGTTTTTTGAGCCGCCAGCACAATATACACCTGTATCTACCCTTTATTGCTGTTCTCTAATAGAGCCATCTGCAGGGCTTAGTGGGTGTTGTGTGACTCAATTACAGTATACCCCTTTATCTCTGGTGTTCTATAATAAAGGCATCTGCAGGAGTTAGTGGGTGTTGTGTGACTCCAGCACAATATACACCTGTATCTACCGTTTATTGCTGTTCTCTAATAGAGCCATCTGCAGGGCTTAGTGGGTGTTGTGTGACTCCATTACACTGCTGTTTTACCCAACTCCCTTCAGGCCATTACCATGTCTGGAAGGCCAGCAAGGAGAGGCAGACAGGCGCGAGCCGATAAAAGAGGGCAAGCAGGCTCTGTGTCTAGAGACAACAGTGCTGGTCGTGGACGCGGTGCATTGTCATCAGCACGTGGCCATGGGACACGCTTGTCCTTCTTTTCGGCAGCTGGACATGTTGAACCGCAACATGCCAACGACTTGGTAGAGTGGATGACCAAGCCCTCTTCATCCTCCTCATCCTCTCTCACCCAGTCTCAAGGTACTAGCAAAGCAGCTGCCAACGCATCGTCTTCCCTCCTCTCAATGTCATCATCAGTGACTCCTTCCCTAGACCCACCACGTCCTCCTGAGGAGTCTCCTGAACTCTTTGAGCACAGTGTTGGGTACATGCTCCAGGAGGATGCCCAGTGTTTTGTAGCCTCTGATGATGACACTCAGCTAGAGGAAGGCAGTAGCGTGAGCGCAGAGAGAGGGGATGCTCAAGAAAGACAGCAATCTGGCAGTCATGTTCCACAAGCTGCAGCATACTGCCAGGTTTGCTGAAGCGATGAAGAGGGAGGGGATGATGAGGGCACTGACTCCACGTGGGTGCCTGGAAGGAGAGAGGAGGAGGAGGAGGAGGAGGAGGAGGCACATGTCCAACGAGGCAGGATGCCCTCCGGGGGCCAGCTTAGGGGCAGCACACCGACTGAATCACACCGCAGAGCTCCGCCTGTGCAGGGTGCTGCCTCTGCACGTTATTCTAAAAGTTCTTTGGTGTGGGCCTTTTTTGAGACGAGTGCATCAGATCGCACCGCTGCTATTTGCAACATATGTCTCAAGCGTATCTCGCGTGGCCAAAACATCAGCCGCTTGGGCACCACATGCTTGACCAGACATACGTTGACCTGCCATGCAGCTTGTTGGCAAGCGTACCTCAAAGACCCACACCAAAGAACAAAGCGGACCTCTCCTTGCTCCTCATCAGCTGGCATCTCCAACCCCACTAGACCTTCAGTCCTCTATGAAACCTGCTCTGAGAGGAATGAAGGTGTAGAATTAGGTGTGTCACAGCCAAGTGCTTCCAGGAACTCTGATAGTGGTACACCCACGTCCGATTATAGCAGGCAAATGTCCCTGCCCCAGCTGCTGGACCGGCGAAAGAAGTTCACTCCCAGCCACCCACATGCCCAGCGGTTGAATGCTAGCTTGGCTAAATTGCTAGCACTTCAACTGCTGCCTTTTCAGTTGGTAGACTCGGCCCCCTTCCGTGAGTTTGTACAATGTGCGGTTCCTCAGTGGCAGGTCCCCAAACGCCACTTTTTCTCACAGAAGGCGATTCCGGCTCTCTACCGGCATGTGGAAGGCAATGTCCTTGCCTCGCTGGACAGGGCGGACAGCGGTAAGGTGCATATTACCGCTGACTCATGGTCCAGCAGGCATGGACAGGGACGTTACCTGTCTTTCACGGCCCATTGGGTCACTCTTCTGGCAGCTGGGAAGGATGCAGGACAAGGTGCAGTAGTTTTGGAGGTTGTTCCGCCACCACGCCTCCAAAATGCTACTATTGGTTGTGATACACCTCTCTCCTCCACCCCCTCCTCTTCTTCTTCCTCCATGGCCTCTTCCAGTGCTCTGTCCTCAGAACCAGCGGTGCTTCGTAGGCGTTCCAGGGGCTACGCAAGTACGCAGGCAAAACTATGCCATGCCGTGCTTGCGCTGGTTTGTTTGGGGGACAGGAGCCACACTGGGGCGGATGTTTTGTCAGCTCTGCAGGGGCAGGCCGAGAGGTGGTTGACGCCACACCAGCTTAAGCCAGGAATGGTGGTTTGTGACAATGGCACCAACCTCCTCTCCGCCCTCCGACAGGGACAACTGACCCATGTGTCCTGTGTAGCTCACGTCCTTAACCTGGTGGTGCAGCGGTTCTTGGGCAGGTACCCCGGCTTACAGGATGTCCTGAAGCAGGCCAGGAAAGTCTGTGTGCATTTCCGCTGATCATTTAATGCCTGTGCTCGGCTGGCTGAGCTCCAAAAGGAGTTGAACCTGCCCAAGAACCGCCTTATATGTGACATGCCCACCAGGTGGAACTCAACGTTGGCCATGCTGCAGCAGCTGCACACGCAGCAGAGGGCCATCAATGAGTACCTGTGTGACTACGGCACCAGGACAGGGTCAGGGGAGCTCGTTTTTTTCTCACCACGCCAGTGGGGCATGATCAGGGATGCATGCACTGTCCTGTCACCGTTTGAGGAGGCCACAAGGATGGTGAGCAGTGACAGTGCATGCATCAGTGACACTGTACCTCTTGTCCACCTCTTGGAGCATACGCTGCGTGGAATAATGGACAGGGCACTTGAGGCAGAACAGAGGCAGGAAGAGGAGGACTTCCTTGCCTCTCAAGGCCCCCTTTATCCAGACAGTGTTCCTGCTGTGCCACCCATCACACAGGAAGAGGATGAGGAGGAGGAAGAGGAGGAGGAGGATGATTGTGTCAGCATGGAGGTGGAGGCTGGCACTCAGCATCAGCAGCAGCAGCAGTCTTGTAGGGATGATTTACAGTCCCAAGAAACACGTGGACTTGTACGTGGCTGGGAGGAGGTAGCTGCGGATCATGTTGTCCTTAGTGACCCAGAGGACTCCGGACCGAATGCCTCAGTTAACCTACGCTGCATGGCCTCCCTGATCCTGCAAAGCCTGCGGAAGGATCCTCGTATTCTTCGGATCAAGGAGAGGGACCATTACTGGCTGGCCACTCTCCTTGATCCACGGTACAAGGGTAAGGTTGCCAACCTTATCTTGCCATCGCAGAGGGAGCAGAGGATGAGACATCTCCGGGAGGCCTTGCAGAAAGGTCTGTGCAATGCGTTCCCAGAGACTGGGAGGTTACAAACTCCTGGTCCTGGACATCTGACTGATGCTTTCAGACAATTTTTTAGTCCGCAGCCCCAAGGTATGATCGGTTCCAGCACCCATCGCCAGCGTCTGATTTACATGGTGCAGGAATACCTAGGGGCAAGGTCAGACTTGGACACCTTTCCCACCGAAAATCCTCTGGCTTACTGGGTCTTGAGGATGGATCACTGGCCAGAGCTTGCACAGTATGCAATTGAGCTACTGGCCTGTCCTGCATCCAGCGTTCTTTCGGAACGCACCTTCAGTGCTGCTGGTGGCTTTGTTACCGATCACAGGGTGCTCCTGTCCACCGAATCAGTTGATCGACTGACCTTCATCAAGATGAATCAGTCTTGGATCACCCACAGCTACAAAGCACCTGAAGCTGATGTAACAGAATAATTTTTTTTGAAATATCACATCCCTTCAAGACTGCCTATGTTGATGCTGAGTGACTGTCCTGTTATGTTGATTGTCTATCCTCTTCCTCCTCCGCTGATATGTTGGAAGAACATTTCTGGTTCTGGGTGATGCCTAAGGCCCAATTTTTCTGCCCCTGTTTAACAGGGGCGTTTAAGTACAATTTTTGATGCAATGCTTTGCAGCAGGGCTAATTTCTGCAATCAAACAAGAGTATATGGGAGAGATTGCAGTGTGGTGGCACCAGCACCAGTGCCTAAGGCCCAATTTTTATGCCCCTGTTTAACAGGGGCGTTTAATTACAATTTTTGATGCAATGCTTTGCAGCAGGGCTAATTCCTGCAATAAAACAAGAGTATATGGCAGGGGTTGCAGTGTGGTGGCACCAGCACCAGTGCCTAAGGCCCAATTTTTCTGCCCCTGTTTAACAGGGCGTTTAATTACAATTTTTGATGCAATGCTTTGCAGCAGGGCTAATTCCTGCAATAAAACTAGAGTATATGGCAGAGGTTGCAGTGTGGTGGCACCAGCACCAGTGCCTAAGGCCCAATTTATCTGCCCCTGTTTAACAGGGGCGTTTAAGTACAATTTTTGATGCAATGCTTTGCAGCAGGGCTAATTCCTGCAATAAAACTAGAGTATATGGGAGAGGTTGCAGTGTGGTGGCACCAGCAGCAGTGCCTAAGGCCAAATTTTTCTGCCCCTGTTTAACAGGGACATGTAATTACAATTCTTGATATAATATTTCACAGGAGGGCCCCTTCCTGTGCCCATCTAGAGTAACGGTGAGGACTTATAGTGTTGTGGCACCAGCACCACAACCACCAAAGGTCAATTTTTCTACCACTGTTCAACAATGGCATGTAATTACAATTCTTGATATAATCTTTCACAGCAGGGCGCTCCAGCGCCCACCAAGAGTCACTTTGAGGGCTTACAATGTTGTGGCAAAACCAACACCTTGTTCCGCCATTTCTGCAGAGCATATAGGGCAGGCCCCTACTTTCAAACATCCAATTTACAAACATCTCCTACTTGCAAACGGAAGGAGACAACAGCAAGTGAGATGAAAAAAGATGGACGACAAAACAAATTATACAGGGGTGATAACCCTTCCCTATGTTTTCCAAAAAGCTTAAAAATCGTTTTTTTGACTGGAGCTACACTTTAAAAATGTACCAGTTGAAAATTACAAACAGATTCAACTTAACACAACAAACCTACACAGTCCCTGTCTTGTTTGCACCGCCTGTATACTGCTGTTCTGAGTATATAGGGCCTGGGGGCCACACGCATTACCTTTTTTTAATATGGGTACAGGGTTCCCCTTAATATGCGTACAAAACCCAAATAGGCTGGTAATGGGCAGGGAGGGCTACCCATGCCATTTTTCTCAATGATTTTCAACCATATTGCAGGAACCAGATATAACATTAAAACCGCAAGCAGTTTTAAATGGTGTTATTTCCGTTTAATGTCATTTTGTGCAGGGACTGTTCTAAACACGGGAAACACGTGGCACTTCACAGGTATACTACAGACACCCCCCAGGCACCATATTTAAAGGAATATTTCACCTTTTTTTTCACTTTAATCGTCATTAAAATCAGTGCTCCCGCCAAAACGGCCATTTTTAATAACATTTTATGCATTGATCCATGTCCCCTGGGGCAGGAGCCAGGTCCCCAAACCCTTTTTAGGACAGTATCTTGCATATTAGCCGTTAAAATTAGCACTTTTAATTTCGAACGTTCGAGTCCCATAGACTTCAATGGGGTTCTAAAGTTCGTTCGAATGTGGGGTCCGTTCGAAAATTCTGGTGCAAACCGAACCGGGGGGTGTTCGGCTCATCCCTATTTACAATGATGGGCGCAATGAGGCTGCACCGATTGGCACAGGGAGGCTGCATTGGTGGGCACAGGGGGGATTCATTGGTGGGCACTGTTAGATTGCATTCATGGGCATAGTGAGGCTACAATGATGGGCACAGTGAGGCTGCATTGATTGGCACAGCAATGCTGCGTCGGTGGGCACAGTGAGGCTGCAATGGTGGGCACAGAGAGGCTGCATTGGTGGGCACAGTGCGGCTGGCTTGATGATCACTATGAAGCTACAGTTATGGGCACAGGGAGGTTGCATTGGTGGTCACAGTGAGACTGCATTCATGGGCACAGTGAGGTGAGGCTGCAATGATGGGAACAGTTCACCTGCATTGGTGGGCATGGTGAGGCTGCATTGATGGGCACGGTGAGGCTGCAGTCATGGGCACACATAGGCTTCAAATGGTGGGCAGAGTGAGGCTGCATTGGTGGGCAGAGTGAGGCTGCATTGGTGGGCACAGTGAGGCTGCAATGATGAGCACAGAGAGGCTGCATTGGTGGGCACGGTGAGACTGCATTGATGGGCATGGTGATCCTGCAGTGGTGGGCACACAGAGGCTGCAGTGGTGGGCACACAGATTCTGCAATTGGTGGGCACAGAGAGGCTGAAATGGGTGGGCGCAGAGGCTGCAATTGGTAGGCAAAGTGAGGCTGCATTCATGGGCACAGAGAAACTACATTGGTGGGCACAGCGAAGCTGTAGTGGTGGGCACAGTGAGGCTGCATTGGTTTGACACAGCAAGGCTGCATTGGTGGGCACAGTGAGGATGTATCCATGGGCACAGTGAGGCTGCATTAGTGGGCACAGTGAGGCTGAATTGGTGGTCACAGAGAGGCTGCAATCATAGGCACAAAGAGGTTGCATTGATGGGCACAGGGAGGCTGCAATGATGGGCACATAGAGGCTGCATTGTTGGGCACAGGGGGGATTCATTGGTGGGCACTGTTAGATTGCATCCATGGGCATAGTGAGGCTGCAATGATGGGCACAGTGAGGCTGCATTGATTGGCACAGCAAGGCTGCATTGGTGGGCACAGTGAAGCTGCAATGGTGGGCACAGAGAGGCTGCATTGGTGGGCACAGTGAGGCTGGATTGATGATCACTATGAAGCTGCGATTATGGGCACAGGGAGGTTGCATTGCTGGTCACAGTGAGATTGCATTCATGGGCACAGTGAGGTGAGGCTGCAATGATGGGAACAGTTCACCCGCATTGGTGGGCATAGTGAAGCTGCATTGATGGGCACGGTGATGCTGCAGTCATGGGCACACATAAGCTTCAAATGGTGGGCAGAGTGAGGCTGCATTGGTGGGCAGAGTGAGGCTGCATTGGTGGGCACAGTGAGGCTGCAATGATGAGCACAGAGAGGCTGCTTTGGTGGGCATGGTGAGACTGCATTGATGGGCATGGTGATCCTGCAGTGGTGGGCACACAGAGGCTGCAGTGGTGGGCACAGAGATGCTGCAATTGGTGGGCACAGAGAGGCTGAAATGGGTGGGCACAGAGGCTGCAATTGGTAGGCAAAGTGAGGCTGCATTCATGGACACAGAGAAACTACATTGGTGGGCACAGCAAAGCTGCAGTGGTGGGCACAGTGAGGCTACATTGGTTTGACACAGCAAGGTTGCATTGGTGGGCACACTGAGGCTATATCCATGGGCACAGTGAGGCTGCATTAGTGGGCACAGTGAGGCTGAATTGGTTATCACAGAGAGGCTGCAATTATAGGCACAGAGAGGTTGCATTGATGGGCACAGGGAGGCTGCATTGATGGACACAGGGAGGCTGCATTGTTGGGCACAGTGAGGCTGAATTCATGGGCATGGTCAGGCTGCAATGATGGGCATGGTGAGGCTGCATTGATGGGCACAGTGAGGCTGCATTGATGGGCATGGTGTGGCTGCAATGATGGGCATGGTGAGGCTGCATTGATGGGCACACAGAGGCTGCATTCATGGGCTCAGAGAAGCTGCATTGATGGGCACCATTAAGCTACAATTATGGGCACAGTGAGGCTGCAATTATGGGTACAGGGAGGCTGCATTGATGGGTACAGTGAGGCTGCATTGGTGGGCACAGTGAGGCTGCATTGGTGGGCACAGGGAGGCTTTATTGGTTTGTACAGTGAGACTGCATTCATGGACACGGTAAAGCTGCATTAGATTTGCACCGTGAGTTAGCAATGATGGGCACCGTGAGGTTGTAATGATGGGCACAGTAAGGCTGCATTGGTGGGCATGGCGAGGCTGCATTGATGGGTACATGGAGGCTGCATTCATGGGCATAGTGAGGCTGCAATGATGGGCACAGTGAGGCTGCATTGATGGGCACAGTGAGGCTGCGTTGGTGGGCACAGTGAAGCTGCAATGGTGGGCACAGAGAGGCTGCATTGGTGGGCACAGTGAGGCTGGATGGATGAGCACTATGAAGCTAAAAGTATGGGCACAGGGAGGTTGCATTGGTGGGAACAGGGAGGCTGCATTGGTGGTCACAGTGAGACTGCATTCATGGGCACAGTGAGGTGAGGCTGCAATGATGGGAACAGTTCACCTGCATTGGTGGGCACGGTGAGGCTGCATTGATGGGCACGGTGAGGCTGCAGTCATGGGCTCACATAGGCTGCAAATGGTGGGCAGAGTGAGGCTGCATCGATGGGCACAGTGAGGCTGCATTGGTGGGCACAGTGAGGCTGCAATGATGAGCACAGAGAGGCTGCATTGTTGGGCATGGTGAGGCTGCATTGATGGGCATGGTGAGGCTGCAGTGGTGGGCACACAGAGGCTGCATTCATGGGCTCAGAGAAGCTGCATTGATGGGCACCATTAATCTACAATTATGGGCACAGTGAGGCTGCAATGATGGGTACAGGGAGGTTGCATTGATGGGTACAGGGAGGCTGCATTGGTGGGCACAGGGAGGCTGCATTGGTTGGCACAGTGAGATTGCTTTCATGGACATGGTAAAGCTGCATTTGATTTGCACTGTGAGTTAGCAATGATGGGCACCGTGAGGCCGCAATGATGGGCACAGTAAGGCTACATTGGTGGGCATGGTGAGGCTCCGTTGATGGGTACATGGAGGCTGCATTGGTGAGCACAGGGAGGCTGCATTGGTGGGCACATGGAGGCTGCATTGGTCAGCACAATGAGACTGCATTCATGGGCACGGTATAGCTGCATTTGATGGGTACCATGAGGCTGCAAAAATGGGCACCGTGAGGCTGCAATGATGGGCACAGTGAGGATGCATTGGTGGGCCTCAGTCCTCGGTCTCTAACTATCTCCTGTACCATACCTGCAGCCTCTGACCATCTCTTGTATAATGTCCGCAGCCTCTGAGCATCTCTTGTATCATGTTCTCAGTCTCTACCCATCTCTAGCATCCTGTCTTCAGTCTCTAGCCATCTCTTGTATCGTGTTCTCTGTCTCTAGCCATCTCTTGTATCCTGTCCTCAGTCTCTAGCCATCTCTTGTATCCTGTCCTCAATCTCTACCCATCTCTTGTATCCTGTCCCCGGTCTCTAGCCAGCTCTTGTATCCTGTCCTCAGTCTCTATCCATCTCTTGTATCATAGCCTCAGTCTCTCGCCATCTCTTGTATTCTGTCCTCAGTCTCTAAACATCACTTTTATCATATCTGCAACCTCTGACCATCTCTTGTCTTATATCATGTCTGCAGTCTCTGAGGGTGAGTCTGGAGAGAAGTTAAGAGTGGGAGTGCCGCCAGGGTGGGCGTCATGGGAGAAGTCAGATGTGTGTGGACTGTGGAGAGGAGACTATAGGATAAAACCAGAGCCACCAACCCGGAGCCGTCTAACTGAGCCTTGCACAGTGCACCTGATAGGAGGAGAGTGACAGTGCCACCAGGCAAGTCTGAGGGGGTCACTGATGTAAGGGGGGAGTGAATACAATAATATAAGGGGGCACTGATATAAAGGTTTCCCCCTTATTTCAATAACCCCCCATTCTTTCTTCGGAAGGTGGTCTCTGAAAACCAGAGTCCCCCCACATTCCTGGGATGCCCCTTGATGGTGGACTAATTTTACCACTGTTAACTGGAATTTTCTTCTTTCTTCTATATATATATATATATACAGCCCTCAAATTTTCCACTCTCCTACTCGCATTTTGCGAGTGGAAAATGAGGGCTGGCAATGAGCTGGGCTGCCTGGGAGTTGGGGGGCAAACAACGCCGGCGGAAGAGGTTGACTGGGAGCCATTCTCCTGGTGGAAGAGTGCATGGAGTTAGAGGAGAGCCGCGGGATCACCGAACAGTAAAACACGCTGTAACAGCTTACATTGAAACTGTCTCCGCTCTGCTCACTCTCACATAGCCCCACCTCCTCCTAACCCCACGGCTGTAAAAGACAGAATGCATTCCAGCATTAGACCGATGTTCTGTCTATTACAGGTGCGGGGTTAGGAGGAGGTGGGGCTGTATGAGAGTGAGCAGAACGGAGACAGTCTCAATGTAAGCTGTTACAGTTTGTTTTACCGTTCGGTGATCCCGCGGATCTCCTCTAACTCCAGTCATGATCTGACCACCCCTCTCACTTCCTTCGCCCTGGGAAGGCTGCAATGGGGGTAATGTAAGGCTGCAATGGGGGCAATGTAAAACTGCAATGGGGGCACTGTAAAGCTGCAATGGGGGCACTGTAAGGCTGAAATTGGGGTACTGTAAGGTTACACTGGGGGCACTGTAAGGCTGCAATGTGGGGCACGGTAAGGCTGTAATGGCGGCACAGTGAGGCTACAATGTGTGTTCCGTCTGTGGTGACGATGGTAGTTCCACCTGTCCTGCAGGGGGTCAGGATCCACCGCTTCTCCATTGACTGGAAGAAGACTCCATTTCTTGAGTAGTTCCATACCTTTTTCTACAGAAGCAATCAAATGCGATTCATTAATCATTTCCAGGAGGAGCTTAGCTGGGAAGCCCCACTTATACAGAATCTTATGGTTATGCAGTATCTTGGTGATGGGGACTAGGTTATGTCTAGCCGTGAGTGTAGCTTGTGACAGGTCAGCATATAGTGCGATCCCTGTAAAGGGATCTGGGAGGGACGGGTGTTGTCTGGCATATCGCATTAGCTGATCCTTCACGTGGAAGAAGTGGATCCTTGCTATAACATCCCTGGGGACCTGCTCAGATAAGAATGAGGGTTTGGGCAGTCTGTGCGCTCTGTCAATGATAACATCTGCAGGTCCCATCGCTGGGAGAGCAGTAGTCATAAGCTTTTGTAGATAGGCAGTAAGTTCAGCTGGTTTAACAGTTTCCGGGACTGCTCTAAACTTCACATTGTTTCTGCCTGCCCTGTCTTCAATATCCGCCATTTTAAGGCGCATAGCTTTTATTTAATCTTCAACCTCAAAATGAGCATCAACTAATTCATTATGTGCAAAAGTGAATTCCTCCATTTTGCGTTCCACATATGTCACTCTAGCTTTAACTGCAGACAGCTCTGCCTTAGTAGAGTGTACAAATGAAGCCATGTCTTGCTGCAGGGCCCCTCTTAGCGTTTGTAGCATCTCCTTCATAGTGGTGTCAAATATGGGTTGCCCTGATGTGGGGAAAGTATCCAGCTGCTGTGCAGATATGGAGGATTCCTCCATGCCATCCCCCTCTGCCGCTGTATCTACCTGGGTGTCCTCGCCCTCCCCTATCCTTCTTTTCTGTTTGACTGGGCTCACAGATGGGGAGGGGGGCATTGGGGAAAGCGATGAACATGACTCACCCAGGTCCGTCTGAGCTGCATGGGCTGCGTGTCCAGGGGAGGCCGCCGCACTGTGTACATCGTGGGTGCCATCTTGGATCTCTCTGCCTGTTGCTGGAGGAAAGAAATCGGTCAATTTTTGTGGCCCCCTCTCGTTCTTTCCGCTTGCTCATGGTGATCAGCGTGTGCCTGGCAGTTTCCCCTTTCAGAGGATGCTAGTTTGAGGCTTGTAGGTTCGCTGTGTGCCGCGTTAGAATCCCTGCTGTGTCTGAGCTCTCCTCTCACACCACCATGCGCTCCGGCTGCCGGCTCCGCCCCCCTTAAAAGAGTATTTGACGTTCCCGCATGCTTGGTTTCTGCTGCCAATTGCCTCATCCATGTCTATCAAACAAAGTATGAGAACTGTTGCCGACTATGCCATTGAATTACGTACTCTGGCAGCAGAGGTTGCTTGGAACAATGAGGCCCTTGTGGCTGCTTTTTCTTGTAGTCTCTCGGATACCATCAAGGATGAGATAACAGCCTGAGATATACCCACTGAGCTGAAGAAGTTGATCATGTTTGCCATCCTCTTTGACTCCAGACTCAGAGAAGGACTTCCTTTTAAGGAGCGCTTGTGGAAGCCTCCTGTACATTTGTTTCCGTACTTTGCAGTACTTTCCCCTCTTTTGATTGGCTCCATGCTGAGGTTCTTTCCTGGTCGCCACAATACAGTAAGACATGCTTCCAGAAGGTTGCCAAGGTCCTGTGCACCTCTTCACTCTCCTCCCTGCCAGAGGTGTACCGCGATTTTAGTGATGTCTTTGACAAAGGTCAAGCCAGTAGTTTGCCTCCACACCGGTCATATGATTGCACAATTGACCTTCAACCTGGTGCCATATCCCCTCATGGCTGGGTTTACCCTTTGTCATTCTTGGAGGATAAGGCCATGGAGAAGTATGTTGCAGACGCACTTTCTTGAGGTTTCATCCACAAATCCTCATCTCTTGCTGGTGCTGGTTTCTTCTTTATGAAGAAGAAGAGTGGTGATCTGAGACCATGTATTGATTATAGGGGTCTCAATTGTAATCTCTATTGTAAATTGGAGAAGTGCAAATTCCATCATGAACAGGTTAAATTCCTGTGTTATGTCATTTCCACTGCTGGTTTTTTGATGGACCCAGAGAAACTTTCATCAGTCCTACAATGGCCCCCGACCTGTGGGTTTACGTCCACTGCAGCATTTTCTTGGCTTTGGCAACTATTATCGGAAGTTTATTTGTAACTTCTCTTCTCTGGTCAAGCCCCTGACTGATATGACCAGAAAGGACGGTAGCCCATAGAGGTGGTCTCCGGAATCCATTAAGGTCTTTGAGAGTCTCAAGGCTGCCTTTGTTTCTGCTCTTGTGTTGGCACATCCTGATCTTACATTACCTTTTATCCTTTAGGTTGATGCTTCTGAGACTGGAGTTGGTGCCCTTCTGTCTCAACGTCCTACCTCTGAGAGCTCTATGCATCCTTGTGGCTACTTTTCCAAGAAATTGTCACCTGCGGAATGCAATTATTAAATTGGTTATAGAGAGCTGTTAGCGATCATTTTAGCCCTGAAACCACTGTTCCGGTTCTCATTCTTACTGACCATAAGAATCTCACATTCTTGTCTGAGGCTAAATGCCTCTCTCACATAAGGGCACAATGGGCTCTATTCTTGTCTAGTTTCAACTACATTGTCTCATTCTAACCTGGTACTAAAAATGTAAGGGCTGATGTTTTGTCACAACAATTTTCCTCCACTTCCAAGATGGAGTCGGTTCCGGTTCCTGTGATTCCTGTTGACCGTATTCTGGCTACAGTTTTCACCAGTCTCACTTCTCCTTTGGGTGACAAAATTTTGCTGCTTAGGTCCATGCTCCTTCTGAGAAACCCTGTGACTGCTGCTTTGTCCCAGAGAGTCTCTGTATTGCTGTGTTCCAGACTTATCATTCTTCCAAGGCTGCTGGCCACCCTGGGAAGAAACAACTCTTTTGGGGCATTTCCCAACAATTCTTGTGGCCTAGTCTACGTGGTGATGTAATCGCCTTTATAGCTGCCTATTTCGTGTGTGCTCAGAGTAAGACTCCTCCAGTGGGACTCCTACAACACATACCCAATGGAGAAAGGCCCTGGACCCACCTGTCTATGGATTTCATTGTGGAGTTACCCAACTCCCAGGGCAACACAGTTATGCTTATATTGGTTTACCGCATCTTGAAAATGTCCCATTGTATTCCACTTAAGAAGTTACCCACTTCTAAGGAACTGGCTTCCATTTTTGCTCGGGAGATCCTTTGCTTCCATGGGCTACCCAAGGTGATTGTCTCGGACAGGAGTAGTCAGTTTTTGTCTCGGTACTGGGGAGCCTTTTGTGCACAGTTGGGAATCCAGCTTGCTTTCTCCTCTGCATATCATCTGCAGTCTAATGAAGCAACAGAACTAGCCAATCAGTCCTTGGAGCAATTCCTACGTTGCTATTTTTCTCACCGTCATAACAATTGGTCAGATCTCTTACCATGGGTGGAGTTTTCTCACAATAGTGTCTTGAATTCTGCTTCCCGATTGTCCCCATTTATGGCAAATTATGGTTTACAACCTTCCATGTTGCCTGACTCATTTGTTCTGCAGAGTATTCCTGTGTTAGAGGAGCATCTCTGTGGTCTTCGTTCCACTTGGGCACAAGCCCAGGAGGCTTTGTGACATGCTAATTATAGGTACAGACTCCATGCTGACAGCAGACACCTGCCTGCATCTTCATACCAGGTTGGGGACAGGGTCCGGCTGTCATCTCGCAACCTCCGACTTTGTGTTCCCTGTCTGAAGTTGGCACCTTGGTTTATTGGGCCTTTCCGTATTCTTTGCAGGAGTAACCCAGTGGCTTACACATTAGACCTTCCTTCTAATATGCATATCTTGAATGTATTTCATGTCTCCTTATTAAAACCTTTGGTCTGCAACCGCTTTACCACCTTGGTGCCTTGTCCTCATCCTGTACAGGTGGAGAACCATGAGGGGTATGAAGTACAGTCCATTGTTGACTCCCGTAGGTTCAGTAGGCACATACAGTACCTGGTGCATTGGAAAGGGTACGGGCCGGGGTCTCATCCTCGGATGTACATGCCCCTGTCCTCCTCTGTGATTTCCATAGATGTTTTCCCCTCAAGCCTGGTGGTCCTCTGAGGGTGAAGGGTTATTGAGGAGGGGGTACTGTCAGGGCTGGGCTCAGCCCTTCCTTCTATAAGTTGGCCACTCAGCTGTCAGCTAATTGCCAGCTCCTGTCTCTCCACAGTGACTAACCTGTTTTTTTTTTTTTTAATTCGTTTTTATTGAAAGAAAGGGAAAATAACATACATTGCACAGTATGCAGGTATTAGAACATACTTATAACAGAATAAGAAGTATCAAAACACACAAAGTAAGAACATGTATATGTCATAGCATGTCTTAGGCACATCAGTGATCAGGCAGGTAGTTCCAGGACCATTACTTTGTTTCTGGGTGGCAACCTGGTTTGTCGAGGAACTCCCTGGAGCGAGGTAATAGGTAACAGGAGGGAAATGTGCTTACCGCAGCTAACATTGGGGGAGAAGGGAAGAGAAAAGGAGGAGGGGGAAAAGAAGACGGAGAAGGTAAAGAGAGAGGAGATAGAGGGGAGAGAAAAGAAAGAAGAGAAAGTGAGCCTAGAAGAGAACCACCAGTACAAATCCACATTGTTACAATACGGAGCATGCGGGTATAATTATACCATCAGATATTGGAAGTCGGGGTCATCCTCATATATACTACCCGAGGCTATGGGCCAGTGCCTTTCTGGATCCAATCATTCCATAGTTTCCAATGTTGTTCGAATGTACGAACATGTCCTTGTCTACACGCCAGTATATGCTCAAATGCATAGTTATATCGTACCATATTAACCACCTCAAGGACACTAGGAGCCTGATTTGGCTGCTAGGAGGATATGGGTTAAAATTTTACGACAGTCGGGTGGGAATTGTTCTATACCTATGTTAAGAATGGCTAGGGCAGCTGTAGGAGGGGTGAGAATACAAGTTATCTCTGAGATGACACGAAACAACTTGTTCCAAAAGCTGGTCAGGTGTTTGCAGGTCCAGAAGATGTGCATGATCTGTCCCACTCCCCCACACTCCCTCCAACATAGTGGGGACTGCGACGGGAGAAACTTGGACAGTCTATAAGGGATAAGATACCACCACAAAGTAATTTTATGGGATAACTCCCAGTGGTTAGCACATTTTGAGGCCTGGTAAACCGATTTAGAGGCTGCAACCCATTGGGCTCTGGTAAACGAGGGCCCCAACTCCGACTCCCATTTCAAGTATGGAGTGGCTTTCTGGAAAACAAGTTTGTTCTGTAAAAAATTGTAAAACAGCGAAGTTCCCTTTGCTTTGGGATGTTCTATACTTGTGAAGTATTGCCAACCAGGGGCGTATACTAGCAGTTTTGTCGAGCCCAAAGAAGAGATACAATGTAGGATGCGGATGTATTTGTAATGGTCCGTGTTGGGTATGCCAAATTCCGTTTGGAGTGATTGGAATGTTTTAGGGGAGTGGTTTAGGAATAGTTGATCCAGAGTCAGAATGCCCTGATCCCTCCATGTTGGAAGAGACATGTTGGGGATCAGTAACTCTAAGACCTCTATCGGGGGTTGAGACAAGGTGTTGTTGTGTCGGAGGTGGGCTAGTTGCTATAAAGCTTTTCCAGGCTTCCAGAGAGGCCTGGATAGAGAGGAGCGGTTTAGTGATCAGGCCGGGTTTCCATGAGTCGGCTATCAGTAGGTTTACCAGGGCCGAGGTGGAAGTAGCTGCTAATTCAATATTGTTCCATCTATTGGATATCTCTGATCGGAACCAGCTTCTAATTTGGGCCAGCTGTGAGGCTGTCCAGTAGTCTTTTAGGTCAACCATACCCATACCACCAGCAAATTTGTGTTTTAGCAGCTGAGCATGGGAACTTCTAGGTTTAATGCCCTTCCATATCTGAGCCCTCATCAACCTGTTGAGCGCCACGAAATGGGAACGTTTAGGGAGAATAGGCAATGTTCTGAACAAGTATAGAATTTGTGGAAGTGTAAACATTTTAAAAGCCGCAAGGCGGCCCATCCAAGAAAGTTCATATCTGGTGGAACTTTGGATTTCTCTGGAAAGTTTTTTAATCAGGGAGGAGTAGTTAATGTCAGCTAATAGATTAACATCAGCAGTCAGTTGGATCCCTAAGTAAGGGATCTCTCCTGCACTCCATGTGTAGGCAAAAGAGTTCTGCAGGCTTTTACATAAATCAGGTTCAACACCTATATTGAGGATAAGAGATTTGTTACAATTAACTTTATAGTAAGAGATTCTACTGAAGGTGTTAAGAAGTTGGTGTGTTGTGGCAAGGGACGTTTTAGGTTCTGTCAGAAAGATGATAATGTCATCCGCGAACAAATTGATAACATGGGAGTCGGTATCCAGATTGAAGCCTGTAATCTCGGGCGTAGATCTTATTGCCTGTGCCAAGGGCTCTATCAATAGATTAAAGATACTTGGGGACAACGGGCAGCCCTGGCGGGTTCCATTTGTAATCGGGAAGGGGGAGGACAGCGTGTTGGATGTGTAGACCCGTGCTGAGGGAGCAGAGTATAGTGCCAGTATGGTTGTCAAGATAGAACCCTTAAAACCAAACTTTGAGCGTAGCTCTCATATATCCCCAGTGAATACGGTCGAATGCCTTCTCCGCATCCAAGGAGAGGAGCAGAGAAGGCACCCGACCGGACCCAGCATATTGTATCAGATTAATGACCCGTCTGGTTGCATCAGAGGCTTGGCGCCCCTTCAAAAAACCTGTTTGATCAGGGTTAATGAGGGTGGGCAATATAGACGAAAACCTATGAGCGATGATTTTTGCATACAGCTTGACATCAGTATTGAGCAAGGATATAGGCCTGTAGTTAGCTGGACAGGCTGGATCTTTACCAGGTTTAGGAATGGTTACAACATGAGCCTGTAGCATTTCTGCTGGGAAGGAGGCTGAGGCTGCAGCCGCCGAGAACACCGGAGAGAGATTCGCACTAAGTGTGTCATGAAACTGTTTGTAGTAATCCTTCGATAGTCCATCAGGTCCTGGGGATTTCCCTGAGGGTAGCGATTTAATCTCTTTGAAAATTTCTGAGGGGGAGATTGGGGCGTTCAGATCCAGTAATTGGCCTTCAGTTAGTTCAGGGAGCTGAAGAGAGGACAGAAAAGACAGTATCTCATCTGGCCTTGGCTGCACAGTCTCAGGGTCATCTTTTAAGTTATATAGTTTGCTATAATAAGCCGCGAAGGCATTGGCAATGCCCTTCGGGTCTAACGTTTTGGCATTTGAGCGGGGGTCTATTAGGTATTCTATTTTGGAGTGTAGTTTCTTGGCTTTCAATCTACGGGCTAGGAATTTACCTGCTTTGTTGCCCGAGGAATAACTGGTTAGTTTAAGGGCTTTAACATGTTTATCATGTTGTTCTAAAAGCATTGTTCTCAGTGTCGTACGCAGTTTAGATAATTTTGTAGCAAGGGGGGTGGAGGGATTAGATTTGTTGTTGGCCTCTGTCGTGCGAATCTCTCCCAGTACCTCGTCAAGCTGCCGAAGCCTTTGCTTCTTCATACGTGAAGACATTTGAATAAAAATACCCCTGATAAAGGCCTTATGGGCACACCACAGCACAAAGGGGTTGGATACAGAAGGCGAGTTCAACTTGAAATATTCCTGAAGATGTTTCTCAATGGTCGCCACTTGTTGTGGGGAGCTAAAAACTTGAGAGTTAACTCTCCAGAGGTACGCAGGGCTAGGCGTGTGCTCCTCCAGAATAGATACAGAGACAGGTGCGTGGTCCGACCACGTAATGTCGTGGATGCTGGAGGAGGACACCGCCTGTAATAAAACCCTATCCACCAGGATCATATCTAACCGTGAGTATGAGTTGTGGCGTGCCGAGTGGAAGGTAAAGTCCCTTTCTTCTGCATGTTGACAGCGCCACACATCATACACATCCTCTGAATGAAAAAGGGGTTGGAGTGCTTTAACTGATCGCGGACGTTTCCCTGTAGCATCTATATTTGGGTCGGCTGTCAGGTTAAAGTCTCCACATACAATCAATGCCCCCTTCCTACATCCAGAGATTGTCAAGAACAATTTTCTGGCAAATCTATATTGTCGTTCATTTGGCGCATAAGCATTGACAAGTGTAAAAAGTCTTCCGTTGATATCACAAATGAGAATCAGAAATCTACCATCTGGATCTTGAATAATATCATGCAATTTAAAGGCCACCGAGTTCTTAATGGCTTTAAGGACTCCCTTTCGCTTGCAGGAGGCCGAAGCCGTGAAGACATGGGGGAATTGCTTGTGACTAAACGTTGGGGAGGCTGAAGCTTGAAAATGAGTTTCCTGTACGCAGATCAAATCACTCCCCAACTTAAGGGCCTCTTTCCAAAGGGAGGCACGTTTTGCCGGGTGGTTGAGTCCACGTACATTAAAAGATGCTATAGTTATAGGCATGAGAGGGCATAGAGTACCTTATTAGTTGTTGCAATCCATCCTTGGGGATATGCAGATCGGAGACCTTTGAAACTTGTAGATGCCTTGAGCGTCGGTGTGCCGGCTATGACCATAGGGCTGTGTGAGGCGACAAGTGGTAGGAGGCTGTACATCCGGCTCAGGAAGCTAAAAAAGGAAAGAAAAGAAAGGAAAAAAAAGAGACACAAAAAGAGAACCAAGACTAAGTCTTGTGGTAAAAAGGAGAGAGCGACCTCAAAAGGGGTCTGATTGCAGGTATACTGCACAAGTTCCATGGTGGAGGAGGGGATTCATGTGGAAAGGCTCCAGTAGGCCGGGGAAGGTTGCAGAGGAAGTAGATCAAATTAATGGACCAGAGGCGGCGAGGTCCCGATGGATTTGATGTTTCCTCTTATGGGAGACTACTTGCCAATCTTCTTGGGACTGTGGTGCGGAGAGTTGCTGTCGGGGAGTCGGTAGCTGTGCAGGGAGGATATCCCATTTACGGAGGAGAGCCAGCCCTTCTTCTAGATTATTGACCACTGACACAGTGTTGTTTCTGGAGATAACCAGACGAGTAGGGTAACCCCAACGATACAAAATGTCATGGTTCCGCAAGGCTTTAGTGATCGTCAGGAGTGGCTTTCTCTTCTGTAATGTGTATTGGGATAAGTCAGCAAACAGTTGGAGGTTTAAGAAGCGTTCAGGCAGTTGTTCTTTTTTACGGAAGCATGCCGCAAGCTGCTCTTTAATGTGAAAGAAGTGGACTCTCATTATCACGTCCCGGGGGACATCATCTTGAATGAAAGAGGGCTTAGGCAGCCTATGTATCCTGTCAATGATTACTTCTGTGTCAGGTACATTACGGATAGCCGCGCGGATCAGGTCACAAGCGTATTGATTTAGTTGACTCACTGAAACTGATTCAGGGACACCTCTGATCTTAAGGTTATTGCGCCTAGCGCGGTCCTCAAGGTCTGCGATTTTAGCTGTGAGCGATTCTATTTGGTCGTCTCGATCATTATGAGCGTCAATAAGCATGTTGTGTGAAGAAGCAAATTCGCCCATTTTGTATTCTATATGCTCCACTCTGTTACCTAGATCGGTCACATCGGCTTGAACTTTGGCCATACATTGTAAAATGTCAGTACTGAGAGAAGCTCGCAGCGAGGTTAACATGTCTTTAAGCACAGTTTCCGAGACAGGCTGGTCTGAGGCAGGGAACGTATGGAAAGAGTCAGGCGGGTCCGTGAGAACTAGAGCAGGGCTTCGGTTAGGGCCTACCTCTGCCAGTGTAGAATCATCCGACAACCTGGGCTTGCTCTTAGCTGGGCTCTGGGAGAGTGGAGTTGCCGGACCCGGAGAACCTTGCCTCGGGCTAGGAGATTTCCCCGCGGATCCGGAGCTGGGATGCGCCGGGGACGACACGCTGGAGCCTCCCGGGGAAGATCCGCCGGCGCCATCTTGGCCGCGTGTATGGTGGCGAGGAGGGAAGAAATGGGGAAGTTTCCCCGCACTGACCGTGTCTCGCCTCTTTCTTCCCATCCCGGGGTGATCTCCGCAGTTGTCGGGTGGAGTGCAAGGCTTCGAGTCTCCGATTCGCCGCCTCTGTCGTCGCTAATCCCCGGCTGTGTAGAGGAGCCGTAGGTTCAGGCTGCCTTTCAGCCGCGCGGTAGCCACGCCCCCCCCCCCGCGCGGTAGCCACGCCCCCCCCCCCTACAGTGACTAACCTGTTGATGATATCCTGCTCGTCAGTCCTGCATACTTAAGCCGTCCAGCCCAGATGATCTCTGCCTTCACCTTGTTCACATCTCTAGAGATGCTCTTCTGTGTTCCTGTTAAAAACTTGCTTAGCTGACATTCCTTCTGGCTCCAGATCCTGTTGCTGTTCTACTACGCTCATCTCTGGCTCCCTAACGTTTTGGCTTGCCTTACTATCCATTTCCGGTTCCTGAACTCTGGCTATGATTTGACAACATTTACTCCTTTTTTTTATTATTATTGAACACGTGTGATTTAACTGTACTTACATTGATGATGGACTGAAGGGGGATAGCCTATGTAAAGGTAAGATACTACAAGAATTAAGAGACAGCAGATGCCACAACAGTGTAAAATTGGCCAACAACCGGAAATTTTTAAGTAGAATGGTCAGGCCTAAAATTACCAGAGACAAAGACCACAGCCTGGAACTTTACAACAACAATAAAGATTCTACAGGAGATAAAGTAGTTAAAGAGTTAAAGTTACCACCAGTCATATAGTTTTATTCAGGAATAAGGCCTAGCTGGCATATGCCTAACCTTTTTTAATCTATGGAAATGAGAGAGATGGCCCTGTGAATTTGAGTGATATAACACAAGGTGGATTAGGTGTACATCGTTCTTACACTTTTTTTCTTTCAAAAGGTAGATCCAAGAACAGATGGTCTGTAAGCAGGGCATGCTGCACTTAAAGAACCCCAGACTTCAAAAAAGCCCTATTAACACAAAATAAAAAATAGAAAAAGCCCTTAGCCCTCTTTCTTGCCCGGCTAATAGCATGCAACCTCTGTGGACCCTCCGTAACTCGCCCTTCCCCTCCAATTTCTTCTCTATGCTTCGCCTGTTAAAACGATTGTAAACATTTGATTTTTTTTTCAATAAAATATGTTATACTTACTTTCTCTGTGCAATGGGTTTGCATAGAGCAGCCCCAATCCTCATCTTGTCAGGGGTTCTGCCAGAGATGCTGGTTCCTCTTGCTGAGTGTCACTCATGTGGATTCACTCCTCATCCAGGCTGAATGCATTTATTCAGACATACAACCTAGCTTGGCCCCACCCCGTGCTCTCTGCTTACAGGTGTAGATGGACAGCAGCAGGAGCCAATGGTTCCTGCAGACAGTGCTGGACCAAGATCTGGCTCAGGTGAGTATTTAAAGGAGGTTGTGGGGTGAGCTGCATGTAAAAGTTTTTTTTACCTTAAAGCAGAGAATGTATTTTTTTTTTTTTTATTAACTTTATTTATTTGTTTTTTCCATCCATATAAAATAAACAGAGAAAAGCATATACCACAAGTCATTCCTCTTTTTTACAAACGATTCATACTAAAATCTTACTTAACCTTTATTTTATACTAAGCTTTTCTCATACCTTTAAATACCCTTCTAACTTCCCACCCCCCCCTCCCCCCCCGTTCCTGGTTGGTTTCCCTCGGGGTTCCGCTTTATTTATTCTTTATTTATTTCTTTCCAGTTTCCTTTCCCATTGTTACTGTTGTGTTATTTCCTCTACGTATCGCCAAGATTTTCGAAATTTTTCCCAGGGTTCCCATTTCCTATCCCTCTCCTCCTTTATGGCTGGTTCCTCTTCTCCTCCCTCCCAACCTTCCAGATGTTGAATTTCGGTTACTCGAAAGATCCATTCCTGGATTTTAGGGCTCTCCTTCTCTCGCCATTTTCTCGGAATTAGGCTTTTTGCGGTATCGAGTAATATGGGAACTAACGAGGATTTATATTGTTTTATTGGCTCATCTGTCCCATGGAATAACACCATCCATGGGTCCTCTCTAACTTCTTTTCCTGTCACCAACTTTATTATATCAATAATCCTCTTCCAGTATTCTTTAATTGTGGGACAATCCCACCATATGTGGCCCATACTCCCAATATTCTTACATCCCCGCCAACACTCCGGGGATTGTTCATTTCTAAACCTACTTAGTTTATCAGGGGTGGCATACCATCTTGCTATGCATTTGTAGTTCGTTTCTATCAGTTTGTTCCCTCCCCCCGCATAGTGAATTAATTTAAATATTTTCTTTCTATTTTGGGTGTTACATTGTACCCCCAGTTCTTTTTCCCATTTTTTGATAAACGCCGGTTCCTCCAGCTCGTCCCCCTCTGAGAGTATTTTATAAATCAACCCAATATATATATTTTTTTTTTTGGTTTATCCTTCTGGCATAGCTGTTTAAAAGATCTAAGCTCTTCTTTACTCCGTATTGGGTGGGGTAGCTTTTTAACAAACTGACGTAGCTGAAGGTACCGCCATTCATCAATCCTCATCAACTCTGTGTCTTCCCTTAGTGCTTGATAGGTGCTTAGTTTATCTTTTACTAAAATATCTTTTAATTGTGCATTATCTTTTATTATCCGATTTCCCCCTATTTCTTGTTGTCCCGGTGGAAAATATTCATTTTCTTTCAAAAAGTTCAAAGGTGAATTGTACCCCCATTTATTTTGTGTGTGTAATCGATCCCATAATTTAAATACATGTCGTGTTATTTTATGTGTATTTGGGTCCAGTGTCCTGTATTGTGGCGGATTCCATATTAATCTTCCTAATTGTGTTTGAGAAAGCGTGTTTTCTATGCCTACCCATCTCTTTTCATTTACATCTTTCGCCCACTCCACCACCCGTGAAAGAACCACTGCATTATAGTATCTTTTTACATCCGGAGCTGCCACCCCCCCTTGTTTTTTCCCCCTCCTTAGTACCGCAAACGAGATTCTCGGTTTTTTATTTTGCCATATAAATTTCGAGATTATTTTCCTTAATATTGCAAAATAGGTCGCAGGGAGTGCAATGGGTATCATTTGAAATTTATATATTATCTTCGGAACTAAAATCATTTTTACCACATTTATCCGACCCAACCAAGAAGAGGGGACTAGATGAAATTCTCTCTCTTTATTTCCTCTAAGAGAGGAATGTAATTTTTCAAATATATTTTCCTTATGGTATTCGATAGGAGAATTCCCAAGTATTTAATTTCTTTACGCCAGGGGAAGTAAAATTGTGCTCGTAATCTTTCTTCTTCCTGATTGCTAATATTTATGTTTAGAACTTCTGATTTACCAAGGTTAATTTTCAGATTTGATATTTGTCCAAATTCTTCAAGTGTCTTTAGCAGGTTCGGGATCGTTATCCGGGGGTTTGTAATAAAGAAGAGCACATCATCCGCATATGCGACTAGTTTGTGCTTTTCCTCTCCCACCCTAATCCCTTTAATATCTGAGTTGTTTCGGATTACAGCCAGCAAAGGTTCAAGGGAAATCGCAAACAGCAGGGGCGATAATGGGCACCCCTCTCTGGTGCCATTTCCCATTTGTAACAGTGTGGAAGATTCTCCATTAACCCTTACCGTCGCTTGTGGGTTCTTATATAACGCCTTGATCCAGTGTAGCATCCTCGGACCCACCCCCATCTCTTCTAATGTTTCTAGCATGAGTCCCCAGTCTACCCTGTCAAAGGCTTTTTTAGCATCCATTGACAGGAATAGCCCTGGGGACCCATTATTTTTTAATGCTTGGATAAGGAGCAATGCCCTTATTCCATTGTCCCTACCTTCTCTCTCGGGTATGAATCCGACTTGATCCGGGTGTATCAATTCTGTCATTTTTCTTTTTAATCTTGCTGCTAATACTTTGGCGTATAACTTTACGTCCGTGTTTAGCAGAGCTATCGGCCTATAATTGCCACATAGTGTATGATCTTTCTCCTCTTTCGGGATCAACGTAATCGCGGCTCGCAACATTTCTCTCCCCATATCATATTCTGTACCTATTCCATTTATATATTTACAGAGTTGGGGGACTAGAATTTCCTTAAATTTTTTATAATACGAGGTCACAAATCCATCTGGGCCCGGGCTTTTCCCTGAAGCTGTATCTTTTAGAGCCTTATAAATTTCTTCTTCAGTGATGGGTCTATCCATATCCTCCCTATCCCCATCTAATATTCGAGGTACTTTAGCTTTGTGCAGGAATTCTTTAATTTTCTCCTTTTTCCCTTTGCCCTGTTCCCCTTTCTGTCCCACATTGTACAGTGCTTCATAATAATGTTTAAATACTTCCACTATTTCCCTAGAGGTATATGCCATTTTACCGTTCTTATCCTTTATTTTATCTATAAAATTAACCCCTCTCTTACTTTTCACCTGTCTCACTAGGCTTTTTCCTATTTTATTTTCCCCGTAATACCTTTCTCTAGCTCTCCCCATTAGTACCCTTCTGGCTTCCACGTCATAAATATCTTTAAGTTCCTCTCTCTTATTGATCAGTCGGTGAAAAATATCTTGTTGTCGACCCCCTTGCTTTTTATGCTCCTGTTCCAGACTGTGGACCTCTCTCATCAGATTCTCCTTTTCTTCTTTTCTTTCCTTTTTTTTCCGGTCCCTATGGAGATGAGGACACCCCTAACATACGCTTTATGGCCCTCCCACAGGGCGGCACCCGATACCTCCCCTGTACCATTTATCATAAAATAAAATTCTATTTCTTTCCGTATCGTTTCTGCCGTTTTCTTATCCCAAAGGAGATCCTCATTTAGCCTCCAGGTAAACGGGTGTCTCTGTGTCCCGGGTATCCTCATCTTCATTGTCACCGGAGAGTGGTCTGAAAAGGTTGCTATTTCTATTTTTGTTTCCATGACAAACTCTAATAATCTATGTTCAACCAATATATAGTCTAGCCTGGAGTACGTCCCGTGCACTGGGGAATAAAACGTGTAATCTTTTATTTTTTCGTGCTGTATCCTCCATACATCTATCAGTTGGCTCCGTCTCAACCGGAGCCTAACAGTTTTTAAGCTCTTCCCACTCTTCCCCTTTGCACTGGACGTACTGTCATATACTGGATCCATACAAAAATTAATATCCCCTGCCATTATTACATCTCCTTTTTTAAACTCCGCAAGTCTTCTTAGTATTTATATCATATATCTCACTGGATTTTTATTTGGGCTATATACATTTGCTAAAGTGAGATTTCTATCCCCAATTTCCCATTCAAAAACAAATATCGCCCCTCTGGGTCAGTCAGCCTATCGGACACCTTGAATTTTGTACGTTTCTCAAACCCAATTGCCACTCCCTTAGCCCTCCTAATTGGCGAGTCTCCGTAATACGAGTTTGGGTAGTTTTCGGAGTACAGTTTCACGTTTGTGTCTTGCGTTAAATGTGTCCCTTGTAGAAACACTACTTCTGCTTTATATTGTTGTAATTCTTTTAAAAGTTTGAATCTCTTATCTGGAGAATTCAGGCCCTTTACATTGTATGACACAAACTTTATCTCTGTCATCCGATCCTACCCTGGGAAAGTTTATTCTGCACCCTTTGAAATACCTTTGGACCCCCTCTTATCTCTCTTTTCCTCCTTTTTTTCCCTTTCATTCCCTCTTCCCCTCACCTCCCAGGAACATTTCCCCCCCCTTTCCCCCCCCCCCCTCCCCCTCCCCCCCCCCCCCCCCCCGGCCCAGTCCTGGCCTTTGCTTTGCATAGTAAGTTCTACTCCTTCTGCAAGCCCTTTCTCCCGGGGTTTGATCTTAACTGCGGCCCCTCTCTTCTTACCCCCCAGGAGCCCGATCCCCCTCTATTCCCTCCGACCATCCCTCCCCTCCCCCACCTCCCTCCCCCCCTCCCCACAGTAACACAAATAAGTTACACATCAGCTGAGTTTCATACACTCCCCTCTTCCTCCGCCTCTATTATCATTACACCTCCCATGGGTCTAACGGGATCAGGGGGGTTGAAATTCCTATTTTATTACAAAAGTCCTCTATTTCATCTAGGAATTTGAGCTTAACAGTCCTTCCCTCTTTCTGCACTAGGAGGGCAGCCGGGAAACCCCAGCTGTATTTTATATTTGCACTTCTCAATTGTTCCAATAGGGGCTTTAATCTTCTTCTCCGCGCCAAAGTTCCCGTTGCCAGATCTGGGAAGACCTGTAACGTTATCCCTTCATATTGAACTGGGGATAGTCCTCTGAGTTTACTCCAGATCTTAGCTTTGTCTTCGTATAACTGAAACTTTATTATTACGTCTCTCGGGACCTCTTCCCTCAACCCCGGGGGTTTCCTCACTCTGAGCGCACACTCTAATTTTAACTCTGTCCCTTCTTCTTTTCCCAATATGGGATTGAATATCTTTACCATTTTTGCGCCTAGATCTTCTCCCTTTTGTTCTGGTAATGATCTAATTCTCAGATTTTGTCTTCGATTTTGATTCTCCTGTTCCTCCATCTTATATCGGATCTCTCTGTGCGCTTCCTGCGTTTTCTTTACTTGTGTTTTTAGGTCCAGTATTTCCTTGGCCTGTCTTCCTGTTTGTTCCTCCATTTCCTCTACTCGCCTCAGCAAGTGCCCCATGTCCTTCCTTACTGTTAGAATCTCAGCTTTAATTGTGTTTTCTAATTTCAGGAACATTTCCTGCATTTCTCCTTTTGTGGGTATCTGAGGGGCTTCCCCTTCCTGCCTTCTTCCACTCTCCTGATCCAAGTCCTCTCCAGAGGAGTCTCCCCTTGCCCCCTCTGGTTTTCCAGCCTCCTTCTTCCGCTCTCTCGCCACCCTTTGATTTCTCTCGAGACCAGGGCTTTTTTGGCTTGTTTCTTTTAAATATTTCTGAATCGAACTGGTGTTTAAACTCTCCCTTGAAGTTTTGGACTCGTTCGTTTTGTTTTTTTTTTCCCCTCATGTTCTCCTTTATCTTTCTTTTCCCCAGGATTCTCCTTTTATTTTAAGCGATCCCTGGGCTGGGGGTTTCTCTTGTACTGTCACCACCAATCCTCAATTTTGCAGACTTTTTATACCATAATTAAAGCAGCTCGACTAAGATGTAGTACTGTCCCTTTAATTAACTTTGGCAGTCCACTACGGGGGAGTAAAACAACCAGAAAAGAAAAAAGGAGTGAGAGGACCTAGACCCAATGTACTTTTAACACAGCCTCCTGGGTCCAGACTCTGAATTACAAGAAATACCACTTTCTCCCTTCCAGTCCTCTGCAATATTATTTATCCTCTCTCAGCACACTGTCAGACCCATTGTTGTATTTATTTGCAAGTGCATTCAGTCACATTAAAGCAGCTGCCAATTGAAAAGATCTGACCTTATCTTCCCTCCTCTGTATCTTCACCGAAAAGGGGATGCTCCTCCTCGAGGGTCAGGAGTGGGTTCGTGGGGGGGTCCGGGGGAGGCTCCGCTGTCTCCGAAAGAGTCTCCTCCTTTCAGTCCGCCTTAGTATTGATCTTGATCGCTCCGTTCGTGCCGCTGTTCCCTCCAGCCGTTCCCGTCCTGCTTTCTGGGTGGCAGGCGGGTAAACGAACGGGTCGGCCAGCCACCTGATAGTCACTGCTGGCGGATACACGATCGGGGGAGACGGGGTTGGGGATCGGCGTGGGTGGTCAGCCTTCACTCCGGACTGAAGCGCTCTCTCACTGCGCTCATCTCCGGCTTACGCCTCGGGACCTCTTCCATCGCTCACGAGGACGCCGCAGTCAAGCCCCTCCCCTCTCCTCTCTCACATCCGCATCCTGTAGCAGAGAATGTATTAAGGTTAAAGAACTTTTAACTGTACAACAACTTTATGTGGTTCCTTAGGCATCCTGTGAGTGCAGACTCTCAATGCCTAGCAGGCATTATTATTTAATGTATACCATCAGTCATTAACCCGCACTACTGTCTTAATTTTGGCTCACAAATTAGTATACCAGCTAGCATGGCTTCCCATGCCATCTGACTATTGTATTTGACAATGTCTTGATATGTGATTGTCCTGTACTCTAATGCCGCGTACACACGATCTGAATTTCGGCCCGCAAAAGACCGATGAGAGTTTTACGTTGGAAAATGTGACCGTGTGTATGCTCCATCAGTCTTTTGCTGGCGGAATTCCAGCCAGCAAAAGATTGAGAGCATGCTCTCAATTTTTCGGTTAGGAAAAGTTTGTATCAGAAAATGCGATCGCCTGGCAATTCCGGCGTGCAAAATTCCTACGCATGCGCGGAAACAATTCAAGGCATGCTCCGAAGCATTGAACTTTATTTTCTCGGCTTGTCATAGTGTTGTATGTCACCGCATTCTTGAGAGTCGTAATTTCAGCGAACTTTTGCCTGACCGTGTGTATGCAAAGCAAACTTGAGTGGAATCCCATCGGAAAAGCCGTCATATCTTTTTCCGACAAGAAATCCGATTGTGTGTATGCGGCATAAGACGTTATGGTGTACTTCTTGCACTCTGAGAAGAGCTTCTTACTTTGAATTAATAAATATATTGAAAAAGGCCCTAACAAAGAACAAAATAAACCAATATACCCCACATTTAAAGAAAACCCCATAGTAGTACCCCCTTAAACAAGAGTTCAAATATACCCCCAAAATGATCCCCAAAATATCAACTTCATGAAACAATCGCCCATTTATTTTTAGGGAAGCTTTACACCAAAACATGAAAAAGAAGATTCACTATAGATAGCACAGCAGCTAAAAGTGACTTTGAAGCACCCACAAAATATAATTAAGAACAAAAAAAAACCCTATCATAAGGAAAACAAAACAAAAAGGAGATGATGGCCCAAGAGCTAGCAAAAATAATTAAAGTACTATTTCCTAACTGACTCTAATCTCTCTCTTTGTTTTTTGTTTTTTTTGTTTTTTGTTTTTAACCACTTGCCTACTGGGCACTTAAACACCCTTCCTGCCCAGACCAATTTTCAGCTTTCGGTGCTCTCACAGTTTGAATGACAATTACTCAGTCATGCAACACTTTACCCAAATTAATTTTTTGTCCTTTTTTTTTCCCTCAAATAGAGCTTTCCTTTGGTGGTATTTGATCACCTCTGGGGTTTTTATTTTTTGCGCTATAAATGAAAAAAGACCGAAAATTTTGAAAAAAAACATATTTCTTTGTTTCTGTGACAAAATTATGCAAATTGTTAATTTTTCATCACAAATTTTGGCCACTATTTGTACTGCTACATATCTTTGGTAAAAATAACCCAAATTAGTGGATATTATTTGGTCTTTGAGAAAGTTAGAGAGTCCACAAGCTGTGGTGCGAATCATACAAAATTGATCACATCTGATGTACTGGTGGACTATCTCACTTCTTGCGACTCGAACAAGCCAGGAAAGTACAAATACCCCCAAATGACCCCTTTTTGGAAAGTAGACATTCCAAGGTATTTAGTAAGAGGCATGGTGAGCTTTTTGATATTGTCATTTTTTCCCACAATTCTTTGCAAAATTAAGATTTTTTTTTCCCACAAAATTGTCATTGTAATAGATAATTTCTCTCACGTGGCATGTGTATACCCCAAATGACACCCCCAAAAAAATTCTTCTACTCCTCCTGAGTATTACAATACCACATGTGTGGGACTTTTTCACAGCCTGGCCATATAGAGAGGCCCAACATGCAGGGAGCACTGTCCCATGTTCTAGGAGCATAAATTACACATCTAACTTGTTGACTACCTATTACACTTTTGAAGGCCCTGGAGCACCAGGACAATGACACGTGGCACTGATACGTGGCACTGATGACACTTATACGTGGCACAGATGACACGTGACACTGATGACAGATGGCACTAATATGTGGCACTGATGACAGATGGCACTTATACGTGGCACTGATGACAGATGGCACTAATACGTGGCACTGATGACAGATGGCACTAATACATGGCACTGATGACAGATGGCACTAATATGTGGCACTAATACATGGCACCGTTGACAGATGGCACTAATACATGGCACTGATGACACGTGACACCGATGATAGATGGCACTGATAAGTGGCATTGATGACACGTGACACTGACAACAGATGGCACGTGACACTGAAAGGTGGCACTGATGACAAATGGCACTGATACATGGCACTGATGACAGATGGCACTGGGGACAAATGGCACTGACAACAGGTGGCACTGGGGACAGATAGCACTAACAGGTGGCACTGGGAACAGCTAGCACTAACAGGTGGCACTGGGGGCAGGTGGCTCGGAGAGGATGGCACTGGGGAGGATGGCACTGGGGCAGATGGCACTGGGGGAGGATGGCACTGGGGCGGATGGCACTTTTTTTCCTTTTTTTTTTTTTTTAACTTACGGCTGCTGCAGCCGTTGATCTCTCCCTTCTCACACGCTGTCTGTGTGAGGAGGGAGAGCGGCGCTGAGAGATGATCTCATATGTTTACACTGTGATTGGCCGTTTACAGCGATCTGTGACTGGCTGTGTCCGAGGGACATGGCCAGCACAGAACTTCCCAGATGCACGCTCGCGGGAGCGTGCATTGCGGAAGAAAACAGGAGGCCGCTCAGGAACGGCCTCCCGGCAGTTAGTGTCCACTCCGTAGCCGTATTTCGGCTATAGGGCGGGCGCGAAGCGGTTAAAGAAGTTTTTATTGCGCTTGTATATAAAGAGTATATGGGCGTGGCTTGGCGCCGGACGTGAATGGCCGCCTGAGGAGAGAGCTCCCGCTCGCCGAGGACGAAACCCAGCTTCACGGAGGACATTCCCCACAACAACATGGGTAAGGGAGACCGGAATACCTCCGCGCCGAGGTCCTGGTCCCCGCGGGGGGGAGAGAGCCAGTCGAACAGCGGGATTCCCGCGATCTTCAGGCAGCAGCAGCGGGACACGCCGCCTTCCACACAGGCCGCATCTCAGGCAGCGCGCTCTGGTAATCCTAGCCCGGAGCGCGCGTCTCTCAGCCAGCCCAGCCCAGCACATAACACAGTGCACTCTACAGCCAGCGCTGCCCAGCCACTCTTCCTGCATGACATGCAATCCATCGCAACAGATATAAAGAGTACACTGGCAGCGGCTATTGGTGACCTCAGGCTGGATGTACAGGCCATGGCCACACGGCTGGACAGAATAGAGCAGGTCACTAACATACAGGAAACCGCCATATCGCAAGTGATGCGAACCGCAGACCATCACACCATACAAATAAGGGAGATGAGTAGGCACTTAGAGGACCTTGAGAACAGAGGACGGAGACACAATATAAGGATCAGAAACCTGACTGAAAATGTGGACCCCAGCAACCTTCAACAATGCGTTCAAGCCATATTTAATGGTTTACTAGATAGACCCCCTGATTCGCCAATAGAGTTTGAACGGATGCACAGGGCCTTGCGACCCAGGGGTAGAGAAGCGGATCCACCCCGCGACGTCATTTGCTGTCTTGTGAACTTCCCCCTGAAAGAAGAAATTCTCAGACGCGCAAGAGAGAGGCGGCAGGTCCTGCATGAGGGCTCTGAAATTAAGCTTTTTCAGGACTTGTCACCAATTACCCTTCAGCATCGGAAGGATCTCCGTCCTTTATTGGATGTTCTGAGAGCAAGAAATATTGCGTACAGGTGGAAGTTCCCCTTTTGCCTATCCGCCTCAGTGATGGGATGCACAGCCCTCCTCCGGGTCCCGGAGGATCTACGACAATTCTGCAGCATACTGAACGTGCCTATCCCACACCTGCCTGATTGGCACAACTAACATCGCAGCTCAGCTCCCCGGATTGCTGACCAGGGAGAGGATGCCATGGAATGGAACCCGCAGAGACATCGACGCCAGAGGTCGCCCCCGTCATCACCGCCACCTCAGGCAAGGCCTCCCCGGGCAAATAATAGCCCCTCGACTTCACCAGTTCACAGAAGGCCTCGACAGGAGGCCTGAGGGGGGCTTACTCCTAATTTTGTCAGAAAAGGATCCACTGAATTCCCTCGTTTCCTCACGCATTGCCATAAACCTTTATTTTACATGTTCCTGGTGAAATAGGTTTCGGTTTGCAATGACTACCTCGTTCTTTGTATCAGTTTTGTGTTCGCTTGACGTTCGTCGGCTGTTTCTGCTCTCGGTGAGTGCTTCAGCCTCAGACTATCACCCACAGGAGTATTTGCCTATCCGAACTCTCATGTCCTTCACTGATGTCGATTCCTGCCAGCAAGGAGACCACCTGCGGTATTTTGCCTACAATGGGGGTTCCATACCTCGTCTTGAGCAAATTTGGAGCTGGAGTGACTTCTCCCACCTGTTCTCTTGCTACTGACCCTTTGGACAATAGACTCTACAGATGGGATCGGTTTCCCGCGCCCCGGAGCTCTGAAGTTTGAGGAGGCTCACCCCTCCCCCCATCCTAAGAGAAGGACTTGTTGCCTTACGATCCAGGTACTTCATAGCATCTCAACATACCCCACAGTCACAATGCAGCAGGACTCCCACTTTTTTGACAACACTTCGGGATGATACCGGGTTTAACTGCACTGAGACGGGGTATGGGTCACTATCTGAGTCTATTGTTGATATATTGGGTTCCCTTGCTATATGCTACAACTGTAGGCATGTTCAGCTCGACAGGTGTATATGTGTTTATTCTCTTTTATGTATTTTTTGGCTTGCGCAGGACGGGGGGGGGGGCCCAGCGTCACTTCTTGGACCCCTCCTCGGGACCTCTGAGGGGGGGGGGTTAAGAGTTTTAGTGGAGACTTCTCTGGCCCCACCGGGGCTCCCCCATTTCACAACAAAAGAGAGGGGCTTCTCATTCCACATACACACCCAAGCCTCAAGCAAGAACCTCTTCTTGCCTCCATGGCAGTCATTACAGATAGTCATAGTCGCTGTGCCCCCTTTTGTCCTGCAGATTCTCAGACACGCTTATGCATGTATTAACGGACCACTGAGAGCCCTTAGACACGTATCTTCAACTCCTGGGGGGGCACATATTAATTCACCTCACGGAGATTTGTTGTTCCAACGTTTTTTTTTTAGACTTGTGCTTTGATGTTTTACGAATGGTTTCTGACCTCAGCTCTCCTACCTATGTTCACCAATGTACCACTCTTCCCAAGTTCCGAGGCGGTGCTCACTAGTGAGTCGCTTCTGGGTCATGTCCCCATTCTCTATATTATGGCAACCCGTGTGGGTATCCACTTCCCATGTGCAGATCCATAGTTTAATTTGTTTCAACTACATGTATGTGCCCTTCCTCTCTCGGTGCCTTTATCTTTGGTTAAAGTTAAAATTTTTGGTCACATGCCTATGTTTATGTTTGTGTTTTTGCTAATTGATTGTCTCGACAAAATGATCCCTCTTCTCGATATTGACCTTGACATGCTCTGCCATTTTATTAATGTGTATCACGGCTACATTGGACGACTCTCTCTCCACCCACCCATGCATCTCACGTAGACCCTCCTCCGACTTATTCACTCTAGTCCTCTGAGACGGGCTGAGGCTTGACACGACTGACCCTTGCTACCCCCCAAACAGCAGACTTGGTATAGCTGCTGCTTTATACCGGTAGCCAAAGACTGTTTTGGAAAGAATAGCAGGTCTATTTCTTCCACCGGTTTAGATATCCACTAGTCCCGAACCCCTTGTCCGTGGGAGTTTCTCCCCCACCCCCCCCCCCCTCCCCCTCCCCCTCCCTTAATTTTTTTTTTTTTTTTTTTGGGTTGCTCTTACCTTGATTGCTCCTTCCCTCTCCCCTTTAGCACACTTTTATCTCTTTTTCTGCATATCCGTTCATACGTGCCCCCCCCCCCTCCCTCCCTTACGTGTAGTCCCAACACGACTCAAGTTGAAGCTTGTTCACAGTACATAATAATCCTCTATATTTACATTTGACTGCATTCAACGTCATGTCTGCCATCAACACACCAAACCCTCTCACGCTTAAAATAATCTCCCTTAATGCAAAGGGGCTAAACACACCGGAAAAAACGATCACAGGTTCTCACAATGATGAAAAGTAACCAAGCGGACGTTATTCTATTACAAGAAACGCACTTCAGATCTAATAACATTCCAAAACTAGAAAATTACCAGTACCCTACAGTCTTCCACGCAACGAATCCCCTAGCTAAGTCGAAAGGTGTATCCATATTAGTAGCGAAAAATTGCCCTTTAGAGCTTACAGACTCCGTATCAGACCCGGAAGGCTGATACCTCTTAGTCAAGGGGCATGTTCATAACAGGCCGGTCACCCTGGTCAATGTATATGCGCCTAATGTGAAACATGTCCCTTTCTTTCGCAAATTGGCTTCTCTTATCTCTTCTTTTCAATCAGGTATTATTATTCTAGGTGGTGACTTCAATGCACCCCTTAACCCCGTACTCGACTCCTCAACAGGGACCTCGTCGATCCCGTATAGAGCCTTACATCAGATTCAATTACAAATACATAGTCTACTCTTACACGACTCTTGGCGTACTCTTAACCCTGATGGAAGGGATTACACATTTTTCTCGCCTCCTCACCAGAGGTACTCCAGAATCGATTATCTGTTCATCTCACAACAGGACCTACACCTCCTGACCAGAGCCACCATAGAACCCATGCTTATCTCAGACCACCACCCCATCTCCATTTCTCTTTCTCTTCCGATATCACTGGACAGGTCCAAAATATGGCGCCTAGATCCTTCACTACTGACAGACCAGGCCAACATAGATCACGTACAATCATATTTAGATTCATTCTTCCGCATAAATAACACACCAGATACACACCCCATCACGCAGTGGGAGGCTCACAAATGCTCAATAAGGGGGGAATTCCTAATGCTCTCAGCCAAACGTAAACGTTTACGACAAGCTCGCATTCGAGAGTTACTAGCGCAAATTAAAGCGCTGGAGACAGCACATAAAAAAACACAAGCCACTCTGACTCTCCAAGATCTCACACACGCGCGGTCTCTCCTGCTTGACGAATTGAATTTGAAAATCAGAAAAAAACTTACACTTTCCCGTAAGTTATTTTATGAACATGGTAATAAAAATGGGACGCTCTTAGCCAGAGCATTGCAGGGGAAGAGAGCCTCACACACGATTCGAAAGATTAGGAATTCTGATGGGTCTCTAGCAACCAGTACTAAAGACATAACAGCCTGCTTCGAATGATATTACCGTACCTTATATGACTTAGATCATCAGAACTCCCAACAGACCTCTCAGGAACACAAGACTTCCGCTATTAGGGACTTTCTGACCCAGTACGCACCCAAACCGTTGTCCCAAGAAACTGTCACTTCTTTGGAAATGCCAATTTCCGGAGAGGAACTCATCCAAGCCCTAAAACAAATGAAAAATGGCAAAAGCCCAGGCCCAGGCGGATTCACGACCCTATACTTCAAAACCTTCCTAACCAATCTCAGCGGCCCTCTCTTAAATACTCTAAATTCCATTACACTAGGAGATACCCCTCCTCATCGTCTTCTGGAGGCACATATAACGGTGCTTCCGAAAGATGGGAAAGACCACACCTTAGTTACGAATTACTGCCCAATTTCACTACTTAATGTGGACACAAAAATTCTAGCAAAAATCTTATCCAACCGCCTTCTTCCGCTGGTCCCGCATCTCATCTCCCCTGATCAGGTAGGCTTCATTCCTGGCCGGGAAGCCAGAGATAACACCATTAAAGTTATTAACCTCCATTCTTACTTAAAGTCTTCTGAGCAGAAGTGCTTCTTCCTATCCTTGGACGCGGAGAAGGCATTCGACAGAGTGGCCTGGGATTACATGTCTGAGACCCTTAGATCAATAGGTCTTGGGGACAAGATGCTCAAAATGATTCTTACACTCTACACGCACCCCACAGCTCAAGTGAAAGCCAACGGCCACCTGTCGAATGCCTTCCCGGTCCGGAATGGGACGCGTCAGGGATGCCCTCTATCACCAATCATTTATGTACTCACACTAGAGCCGTTCCTCAACCGCCTCCGTAGCAACCCTGACATTAAAGGTATTATGACTCCGAAGGGGGAATTCAAGGTCTCTGCCTTCGCAGACGACATTCTACTTTCTCTTTCGGAACCCCATATCTCTCTCCCTAATCTCTTGCTGGATTTTAGGGAATTCCAAGCAATTTCCAATTTTAAAATAAATTTCGATAAATCACATGCCCTAAATGTTTCTTTACCAGCGGAGACGGTAACTCTATGCCAAGCTAACTTCCCCTTCTCTTGGAATGCCAAATCCATATCATATCTTGGAATCCAACTCCCGACACAATTGACGGACTTGTACTCTTTGAATTTTTTGCCATTGTTACTTACCATAAAGAAAGACCTGCTTAACTGGGACAATCCTTCATTTTCCTGGTTCGGCAGGGCTGCAGTTCTTAAAATGAATATCTTACCTAGACTTCTTTACGTCATGCAGGCCGTCCCAATCCATATTCCACCAGCCTTCTTTACTACGCTGAAAACCCTATGCTCCAAATTCCTCTGGCGTAATAAACGCCCCCGCATAAAATTTGACCTTCTGGCAACACCTGTGTCTAAAGGGGGCATAGGTCTTCCCGACCTGCTAAATTACTACAGGGCCTGCTTGCTCACTAGAGTGGTGGATTGGAACATCCATGCATCGACTAAACAATGGGTAGACCTAGAAGATCTAATAGCGGAAATGCCCCTTGCAACAACTCCATGGCTACCAGCCAATCGCATCCCGCGCACGGCTTTCTCGCACATTCTTATAGGCCCCACGCTCCGTTGCTTTCACAAAGCTTGCTCCACTTCACATTTAGCCACTGTACCGGGCCCTATGACACCAATCAGATGTAACCCGGATTTCCCTCCGGGAATATCCCCGCAGTTTCTGGCCTCTGGGTGGCCACACAGTCACGTGAGAGTTAAACACTTCTTTCAGGGACAATCCCTTTTGTCTCGGGATAGGCTGGCCACACAAATGAAGGACAAGCAATTTCCCTTATGGCCTTACTTACAAATTAAACACTTCCTATCTAGCCCCCAACACAGCCTACATTGGACCAGAACTCTGACGCCATTTGAAACACTATGCTCGGAGTCCGCTCCACAAAGACACTTGGTATCCTACATCTATCAGACCCTTTTTAGTAAACACCCCAGGAACCACAAAAACTGTCACTATTGGGAGAAAGAGCTTGCGATTTCCATCACAGAAGACCAATGGGAACGAATATTTGAATACACTCTCAAGGGCTCCATAAACGTGTCCACTCAAGAGAATGGCTACAAAATTCTCAACCGCTGGTATAGAGTCCCAACCCTCATCAATAAATATGCTCCGAATACCTCAAACCTTTGTTGGCGGTGCAAATCACACCCGGGCACCCACATCCACATATGGTGGTCGTGCCCCACACTCCAAAAATTTTGGCAGGAGGTTCACAAATTATCATCGAAAATTACTTCGTACTCCCTGGATTTCTCCCCAGCTCAGCTATTACTCCATCATACCACCTTATCTAGACGCACTTATTTCAAGTCTTTAACAATGCACCTACTGAATGCGGCAAAGTTGTGTATCCCTGTCCATTGGGGCACACCTGAGACTCCTTCAGTTAAGGAATGGTTTCTAAGGATTAATAGAATCGCTGAAATGGAAGAACTCATAGCCATTGCTCAGGAAACTATCACTAAACATAATATACGTTGGGCCTGCTGGTACCACTTTAAGACAACCCCAGAGTACAAATGCACCATGCCATCGCATACCAACTGAACGAATTCATCCCCTCCCTCCTTTGAAATTTGCACCTTTTGGTTCAGTGGGGGGGGGGTGGAGGAGACTGGTCAAAGTCCGGTGTTAGATTGGCGGCATGTGCCCCCACCGGACAGGCCCGGTTTCATCCTCCCCTTCCTTTCTCCCATCTGCTTCCTCACTACACAACAATCCCATCCCTTCAGGGAAAACCCCCTTACAAATTCGAATCTCAAGTGTAACAGATTCCCCATACACACTGTTTTCCAAACCCTTTTTTTTTTTTTTTTCCCCTCCCTTTCCCCTCCCCCTTCCTAATCCTATTCCCATATCCCCCTCTAGTAGGTACAACTACAGAAACCAGCTGGTCTGGTTATCTAATAACTTCTAAAATACTTACGACCCCAAAGATATACATGACGTTAGCGGGTCACCCGGATGGACACTTACACGTCCTAATTCTCGAACCGTGCATTGCTGATTGTTGTGTTGTATGTTTATACATAAGACTTTGTGTCGAGAATGGGGTGACTTACACGCACGATTATAGGAGCACGAAAGCAGACAATCCCTGGTGCACTGTATTTACAAACACTATCTAAGGTCTGTTATAAAGAGCTTTCATGTCAATCTTGCTTTAGATCATTTACAGCACATGGTTATTATTGTTAGAGTATTTTTATGTACTGACTCTATTTCTGGCATATGTATGACATGCTTGTATATCCATCATTATATTCTTTTTGTCTATAAGGTTGTACCTTAACGATCTGTATTTTCAAGTATGTTCAATAAAAAATTTGAATGGAAAAAAAAAAAAAAAGAGTATACAGAGTCAGAAACAGATTTTTTTTAACATGCGTGAGCGGGCGCAGCTGCAATCTTTATTGAAAAATAAACTTATCAATTTAAAATATTTAAAAGATCATTTAAAATATCATTTTCCAAACCTTCCTTAACATGAGGCTAATGTTTATATAGTAGATATCATACATCGTTATTTTTTTTATCGAGTGTATTATACTCTGAAAAAAATGTTCAAGCTGGGATGGCAAGACAATGACCAGTGCCCAAGATGAAGGTCTACTGGGGATTTTATCCACATGCTTTGGAAGTGTCCGAAGCTATTTAGATATTGGATAAATGTAATAGATGAGATTAACAAAACTTTTAGGATAGCATTAGGTGCATCGGTTAAAGTCTGCCTCTTGGGTTTGATGGAAGGGGGCAATGTCCCTAAAAACATAGTCGAACCAGTCTTGAGATGTTTATTCCGGGCAAGGAAGCTGATTGCTCAACACTGGCAAGCACATCTACCCCCGACAGTGGAGTCCTGGGTAGCAGGGTTAAAATCAACAATAGGAAATGAGAGAGTGTTTTTTATAAAACAGGGTAATAATAGTAAAGTTTGTAAGATTGTGGGGAACTTGGCTGGATAGTTTGGGGTCCCCCCCATAGGAGGAATAATGTTACCAAATCTTGTCATGACCTCCCTGTCTGGGCTGTTTCACTTGATATCTCCGCTCCCACTCCCCCGGCACACGCGGATGACATTTGGAGTTGGTTCATTGGGATCGGGGGGGGGGGGGGGGGGTAGGTAAAGTAAGCTGAAAAACGGGTGTACAATAACCACTAGGAAAGGATAGATGGGGGGATGGAAGGTAACGGGAACAGGGAGAGTGCTAATATATCTAATGTACCCGTTTAAAAAAGAGATTATTTTAGATGTTTAGTTGAATATGTTAAAAAGATGTTTCTCTTGAATTTTCTTTTTGCAAAATGTTGGACGATCTGTTTGTAATGTAAAATTAAATAAAAAGAATAATAAAAAAAAGATATCGTACATGGAGTTGCTTGTCTTGAGCCATGTTCTTTCTGTCATTTGAGAAGAGCATGGTAACTATAACATGTCTTGTTTTACATTCATGAGCTGTGTGATTAGTTTGCTCAAGATCATCGACTTCAGGTATGAGCATTTGGCGATAAGCCTAGAATGGGTGTCAAGGGGAGAATATGTGTATGTATTTGTAAGGGGTGGTGAGTGAGTGTATGAAGGGGAAGGTTCTGGTCCTCATTTCTGTAAGTGGGGGGAGTAGATTGATCCAGTGTCGTTGTTTGTGGGGGTTGTGAAGGAATTATTTAGGTGGGGGGAATAGGTTGGGGGATCAGACCCTAGTTGTTGTCATTTTAATCTTGCGGCATCTTCTGTCAGCTTAATTATTCATGTATTGTTTGAACTTATCGGTGGTCATGAATTGTATCCAGCATGACCAGGTGGGGTGAACTTGGTGGGAGTATCCTTTGCTTGGTGTATTAGTTCTTCCATAGTCATAGTATTAGTTATGCAAGTAAACCATTCCTTTATGTTTGGTGGATTAGGGGATTGCCATTTAGGCGGGAGGCACATTTTGGCTGTGTTGACCATGTACATTTGCAGAGATTGGTAATAGGAGCAGCTGGGGGTGGTAGAGTGATGGAGTAAAAACTGAGCTGGTGAAAGTTCTAGGGGGTAGGTGGTTACTTCAGTGATTATTTTGTGAATTTCAGTCCAGAAAGGTTGGATCTTTGGGCACGTCCACCTGATATGGAGTAACAATCCAATATCGCTATTGCATCTCCAACAGGTCGGGGGGAGTGACGGGTTAATTTGGTGTAGATTTAGGGGTGTTCTGTACAATCTAGATGTTACTTTTAAGGTGTTTTCTTGAAATTGTACATTTACCGTTCCCTTGTGGACATATCTATATATGTTTTCCCATGCAGCATCCGTGAGCTCAATTTGTAAATCTCGTTCACATTTTTGATTCATCTGATGTCTTAATGGTGTTAGATCCGAGAATAATAACGAATATGTGGATGATATCAGATGACGCTGGGGTTCCTCACTTGTGCATAGAACTTCAAATGTTGTTAGGTTTCCAGACCACTGTGGTTTAGGTCTTGGTTTGTCGAAAAAATGTCTAATTTGGAGATACGTCCAGAAGGGAAATTAGTCTTTTGCCATTTTTGCTGCTAGTTCGGCTTGGGAAAGGAAGTGGTCGTTTACAAAGAAATGTTCTGCTTTAACTGTCGGGTGTGGCCACCCCTCTGACAGGAAGGAGGGGTGTGCTCCAGGTGCAAATTCTGGATTCAGTCTGAGTGGAGTCATTGGACTGTTAGTGGATGAGATTTTATGTTTGTTGCAGGCGTTTCGGAAGGAGTGTAGTGTCGGATTGATAAGGGGGTGGAGAAGGCATTCACGGGGAGTGTGTTGGTAGTTTATCCATGCAAGGGCTAATGGAGATAGGGAGTGTTCTAAGTGGACCCAGTCTTTGTGTTTGAATGTACATTCCAATCAATAATCCTGGTCACTGACAATGCCCCCCTTGGGTTTGGGGGCAGTTAGTCGCTGAAATCCTAGCCATGGACGTAGCTTATTCCAAATAAACTCAGTGCAGGCTTTCTGATAAGCTGAGAAGAAGGTAGGAAGATCTCTCCCTTTGTAGTTTCAATAGAAATGAATGGTAAAACGTGTGTATAGAAATAAAAATCATTATAAATACCCCCCCCCCCCCCTTTTTGAATAATAATCACATACAGTACCCTCTGCTTCCAGCTGCAAATTGAGGTGAGGGTGGGGAGAAACATCAGTGCACTGGTCTTCCCAGTGAGTGGCTGTGCAAGGGGAGGCATGTGAGGACAAGTCTGGTCATTGGAGGAGCTTCCAGAACAGCTAGAGAAATGAGCACTGTGTGTTCTCCTCCTTACTGTGTTTTATTTTTAACCACTTGAGGACCGCCGTATTGCCATTGTACGTCAGCACAATGGCACAGGCAGGCACAATCACGTACATCTACGTGATTGCCTTCCAGCGGGTGGGGGGTCCGATCGGACCCCCTCCCGCTGTTTACGGCGGTCCGATTCGGTCCAGGAGCGCTCCGTGATGAGGGGATGGCCGTTGGTTTTCAGCCACCCCCTCTGGATCGCTCCTGGCCAATGAGAAGCTTCCTCCCCTGTGTATTGTTTACACAGGAAGGAGGAAGTGATGTCATTCTCCTCGGGGCGGTCTTTTTGACCGGACTACGAGGAGAAGAGTAAAAGTAAGTGTGCACCAACACTACACTGACATGTAGGTACACACAGGCACACAAACCCCCCCCGATCCCCCCCCCGATCGCCCCCCGATCCCCCCCCCCCCGCCCCCCCTCCCCCCCCAGTCACAGTGTCACTGATTGCATTGATCATTTCTTTACTGATCAATGCATTCAATGTCAGTTGTGACAGTAAAAACTGTCAGGACAGTTAGTGTTAGGTCCAGGGTAGCCCCCTATCACCCCCCAATAAAGATTTAACCCCCTGATTGCCCCTAGAGTTAACCCTTTCACCCCCTTTTGCCAGTGTCACTAAGCGATCATTTTTCTGATCGCTGCATGTGTCGCTAGTGTCGCTAGGTAGCTAGTTATTTTTTTAGGTTCACCGCCAGGTTTTTATAGCGCTAGGTACCCCGATATACTACCCAATAATGTTTTTAACCCCCTGATTGCCGCTAGTTAACCCTTTCACCCCCTTTTGCCAGTGTCACTAAGCGATCGTTTTTCTGATCGCTATTAGTGTCGCTACAGTCGCTAGGTATCTAGTTATTTTTTTAGGTTCACCGCCAGGTTTTTATAGCGCTAGGTACCCCGATATACTACCCAATAATGTTTTTAACCCCCTGATTGCCGCTAGTTAACCCTTTCACCCCCTTTTGCCAGTGTCACTAAGCGATCATTTTTCTGATCGCTGCATGTGTCGCTAGGTAGCTAGTTATTTTTTTAGGTTCACCGCCAGGTTTTTATATCGCTAGGTACCCCGATATACTACCCAATAATGGTTTTAACCCCCTGATTGCCGCTAGTTAACCCTTTCACCCCCTTTTGCCAGTGTCACTAAGCGATCGTTTTTCTGATCGCTGCATTAGTGTCGCTACAGTTGCTAGGTAGCTAGTTATTTTTTTAGGTTCACCGCCAGGTTTTTATAGCGCTAGGTACCCCGATATACTACCCAATAATGGTTTTAACCCCCTGATTTCCGCTAGTTAACCCTTTCACCCCCTTTTGCCAGAGTCACTAAGCGATAATTTTTCTGAGCGCTGCATCAGTGTCGCTAGTGTCGCTAGGTAGCTAGTTATTTTTTTAGGTTCACCGCCAGGTTTTTATAGCGCTAGGTACCCCGATATACTACCCAATAATGGTTTTAACCCCCTGATTGCTGCTAGTTAACCCTTTCACCCCCTTTCACCAGCGATCACAGTATAAGTGTCACTGGTGACGCTGGTTAGCCAGTTAGTTATTTAGGTTCCCCGTCAGGTTTTTATATAGCGCCAGGGACCCCCATATACTACCTAATAAAAATTTGAACCCCCTGATTGCCCCTAGTTAACCCTTTCACCACTGATCACCGTATAAGTGTTACGGGTGACTCTGGTTAGTTTGTTTTTTATAGCATTTTATATTCAAATCCGGAAGGCAGTGCTTGGTTTTCGGGGTCCCGTGCGTGGCTAGGCTCCCAAAAAGTCCCCCACATGTGGTATCCCCGTACTCGGGAGAAGCAGCAAAATTTATTTTGGGGTGTAATTTGACTTCTGCCCATAGCATGTGTGAGCAATATATCATTTAGTGACAACTTTGTGCAAAAAAAAAAAAAAGTTTGTAATATTCCCGCAACTTTTGGCAAAATATAAAATATTCCATGGACTCAACATGCCTCTCAGTAAATAGCTTGGGGTGTCTACTTTCCAAAATGGGGTCATTTGGGGGGGGTTTGTGCTATTTTGGCATTTTATGGCCTTCGAAACTGTGATAGGTAGTGAGGAGTTAAATCAAAAATTTGCACCCTTAGAAATCCTGAAGGTGGTGATTGGTTTTCGGGGTGCCGTGCGCGACTAGACTCCCAAAAAGTCCCACACATGTGGTATCCCCGTACTCGGGAGAAGCAGCAGAATGTATTTTGGGGTGTCATTTCACATATGCCCATAGCATGTGAGAGCAATATATCATTTAGTGACAACTTGGTGCAAAAAAAAAAGTTTGTAATATTCCCGCAACTTGTGGCAAAATATAAAATATTCCATGGACTCAACATGCCTCTCAGTAAATAGCTTGGGGTGTCTACTTTCCAAAATGGGGTCATTTTGGGGGGTTTTGTGCTATTTTGGCATTTTATGGCCTTCGAAACTGTGATAGGTAGTGAGGAGTTAAATCAAAAATTTGCACCCTTAGAAATCCTGAAGGTGGTGATTGGTTTTTGGGGTGCCGTGCGCGACTAGACTCCCAAAAAGTCCCACACATGTGGTATCCCCGTACTCGGGAGAAGCAGCAGAATGTATTTTGGGGTGTCATTTCACATATGCCCATAGCATGTGTGAGCAATATATCATTTAGTGACAACTTGGTGCAAAAAAAAAAAAAGTTTGTAATATTCCCGCAACTTGTGGCAAAATATAAAATATTCCATGGACTCAACATGCCTCTCAGTAAATAGCTTGGGGTGTCTACTTTCCAAAATGGGGTCATTTTGGGGGGTTTTGTGCTATTTTGGCATTTTATGGCCTTCGAAACTGTGATAGGTAGTGAGGAGTTAAATCAAAAATTTGCACCCTTAGAAATCCTGAAGGTGGTGATTGGTTTTCGGGGTGCCGTGCGCGACTAGACTCCCAAAAAGTCCCACACATGTGGTATCCCCATACTCGGGAGAAGTAGCGGAATATATTTTGGGGTGCAATTCCACATATAACCATGGCATGTGTGAGCAATATATCATTTAGTGACAACTTTTTTTTTTTTTTTTGTCATTATTCAATCCCTTAGGACAAAAAAAATAAATATTCAATGGGCTCAACATACCCATCAGCAATTTCCTTGGGGTGTCTACTTTCCAAAATGGGGTCATTTGGGGGGGATTTGTACTGCCCTGCCATTTTAGCACCTCAAGAAATGAGATCGGCAGTCATAAATTAAAAGCTGTGTAAATTCCAGAAAATGTACTCTAGTTTGTAGACGCTATAACTTTTGCGCAAACCAAAAAATATACGCTTATTGACATTTTTTTTACTAAAGACATGTGGCTGAATAAATTTTGCCCTCAATGTATGACTAAAATTTAGTTTATTCGATTTTTCTTATAACAAAAAGAAGAAAATATCTTTTTTTTTCAAAATTTTCGCTCTTTTTCCATTTATATCGCAAAAAAAAAAAATCGCAGAGGCAATCAAATACCATCAAAAGAAAGCTCTATTTGTGGGAAGAAAAGGACGCAAATTTCGTTTGGGTGCAATATTGCATGACCGCGCAATTACCAGTTAAAGCAGCGCAGTGCGAAATTGCAAAAAGACCTCTGGTCCTTAAGGTGTTTATTGGTCCGGAGCTGAAGTGGTTAATAGGAAAGCAGAGGGACTAGCAAGAACACCAGGGATTTCACATAAAGGAAGCAATACAAAGACAAAGAGAACCAGGCATTTTCTCATACAAGTATATGGTACAGCAGGCACATATCAGATATATGAAGTGTTGGATTTATATATGCTGTTGTTTTTAGTTTGTATAATGTAGCTTCATTGTACCTGATGGACCTCTACAAAATAATAATAATAATATCTGACTTTTAGGTTCCGGTATCTCGATGTTCAGATCCCTGTTTACCTGGCAGCAGAAAAATGTTTGGATCTTCAATTTATGAATGTTGCTATGAGTGTCTCCCATGTCCAGAAGGAGAGATCGCCAACATTTCTGGTAAAATGTGTACTTGTTAGTAAGCTGCTTTTGGACTATGTAGAAGTTGCCATTATAGTTAAAGTGTACAGTGCCTTGTAAAAGTATTCATACCCCTTGACATTTCCCACATTTTGTCATGTTTTGGGATCTTATGTGACAGACCAACACAAAGTGGCACCTAATTGTGAAGTGGAAGGAAAATGATAAATAATTTTCATTTTTTTTACAAATAAATATGTGATAAGTGTGGGGTACATTTGTATAACGCCCCCTGAGTCAATATTTTGTAGAACCACCTTTCACTGCATTTACAGCTACAAGTCTTTTTGGGGATGTCTTTACCAGCTTTGCACATCTAGAGAGTGGGATTTGTGCCCATTCTTCTTTGAAAAATTGCTCAAGCTATGTCAGATTGGCTGGAGAACATCTGTGAACAGCAATTTTCAAGTCTTAATTCAAAAATAAAGTGTAGCGCTAAAAAATGGTGAATGAAGATACAAAAGGTGACAAGTCCTTAATCATATAAAAAAAAAGTAGAAAAGGTAACAACAGTGACTATAGATCCAAAATAAATGTCCACTGGTATCTGTCTACTTTAGAGGGCTTTATCTTCCAGCACCAGTTTGCAATCACAGTGGCTCCTGCATCAAACTGCTACGACATACAGACAAGGGGATGGGTACTCTTACCATGAGTGGTGGACACATATACAATACGGCAATGCATCGTGTGAGCTTGAGAGGCTATGGTAGCCAAAGATGGTGAATGCCCAGCTTGATGGTATCCCACAAGGTATGGATTAGATCCATGTCCACTTCGGTCTGAATCTACGATTCCAGGCTGGCGGCTACAAGGTGGATGAACAACCAAAATTGATCTCTCAAAGGTTAATCCAAGGAAGTTTGTCAGATGCCAAACATGAGAGAGAAAAATATAAGGAGGTGCTCCACAAAGTATAGATCAACCAATGAAGGTTTATTGAAATTTTAAAAACACCATAAAAATAATGATAAAACATAAAAAAATCATGTGATAAATAAAAAGCAACATGAGAAGCAGAAAATTCTGGCCATATGCGTTTGACTGCAAATTTTTCTACTGGAGCATAGCCTGACCACCCCATATTGCCACTATATATAGACTACACAATAATGCAATATTGAACAGGACCGCCCCCCTCATGGCTGACCCGGAAATGACCCAATTCCACCCATCAAAAATGTGTATAATATTATTGTACTAAATACATCCGCATAAACATAATAATAATAGACATATTAAAAGAATTCACCTTAATAGAAACCGAGGAAATGTAAATACTAATACCACCACAAGTAGAATTCATATATAGAGGCTGGAGCGCAAGTGCCAGCAACATGTTCGCTCCGCTTGCGCTCTACGCCTCAAAGAGGAAACCAGAAGTGATGTAAAGGTCACTTCAGATCTAACTAACTGTTGGGCCAATATATATAAAAAACCGTGCACACAGCAGTAAAATGATGCAAAAGCGGGTGAGAAAAAGCGGATGAGAAAAAGGCACTATAAAGTAACTGAAGCACAAATGCACGGTGTCTAGTCCGTCCAGCTTGCGCTCCCAGCCTCATAATGGAAAGGGGAAGTGGCGAGAACGTCACGTCCGCTCAGGCGCAGGGATGTTTACCGTCACAGCCTTGTGGTGGACGCTGGAAGCGACAATATGCGTCACTTCCGCCCAAACCACCACACCGCCGGTGCAAGCCTCGTTCTAGGTATTGGGAAGGCTGCGAGTGACGTCACTTTCCTTCCGTTCACACAACAAACAAAGGCAGTGTCTCCACCCAATCACATGGAAGATAAAGCCCTCTAAAGTGGACAGATACCAGTGGACATTTATTTTTGATCTATAGTCACTGTTGTTACCTTTTCTTCTTTTTTTTTATACGATTAAGGACTTGTCACCTTTTGTATCTTCATTCACCATTTTTTGCGCTACACTTTATTTTTGAATATGTGCTTGGACTTTGTGTGTTAGCAGCTTTATTGTGTGTATTTACACATTGGGAGTACATACTTCACATATGTTTGGTATTATATGTTTATGGTTTAGCGCAGTGTTTTCCCCCATATCTACACAATTTTCTATTCTTGCCAAAGGTTCTCAATTGGATTTAGGTCTGTACTTTGACTGGGTCATTCTAACACATGAATATGCTTTAATCTTATTTAATTTCAATGGGCAGGGGCACTGTAGGAGTTGTGTATACACCGCTCTTACAGCGCCTCAAAGATGCGGTTTGCAGGATTTTTTCTTTTTGGTGTGCTGCCAGTGCACTGCTCCAGTGTGAAAGCATTCAGGCTTTCACACAGGAGTGAGAGGAGAGGCTCTGTACAGGAGTTATGCAGGCGCTATTTTTAGCGCTATAGCGCCTGTAAAGCGCCTCAGTGTGAAAGTAGCCTAACAGGTTTTCTTCTAAGATTGCCCTGTATTTGACTCCATCCATCTTCCCATCAACTCTGACCAGCTTCCCTGTCCCTGCTGTAGAAAAGATTTCCCAAAACATGATTCTGCCACCACCATGTTTCACAGTGGGGATGGTGTGTTCAGGGTGATGTGAAGTGTTAATTTTCCGCCACACATAGCGTTTTTATGATAAAATGTAGTAAAAGTATCCCTGCGCTATGAACAAGAACATAGGCTATCCCTAAATTTAGGTTGCAGCAGGCCACCTGTAGTGGTATAACCCTACCCCCTAAATAGTAACTGTATAAAAATCAAATAAATGGTGTTGCGCTACCTCATAAGATCAAATTATACTACAATCTCTTATACTAAAAAAAATAAAAAAGTTGTGCTACCAAAAATGTAATTTCTGCCTGTTAAGTAGGTAAAATATACCTTAAATTAAACAGTTATCTATTATACAGTATATCAAAATAGTTCCAACTATAAAAAGTGCCTTAAACAAATGCAATCGTGAATGACCGAATAAATGAATATAAAGTGTCCAGTGCTTAAATTAAATAGCAGCAATAAATATCAAAGTGTCTTGTGCATCCAAAACATCTATAAAAGTAATTCAATCAAAGGACTGTGTACATTCCAAACGTGGCACACACCGTGCAAAATCAACAAAAAGAAACAACCAATAAAGAAAATAGCTCAAAAAAATTAAAGTCTATGTTGTGAACTTGGGGTGAGTAAAGTGACCAGTGATTGATTCAGTGCTTCTCCAAAAGGGTTGCCAGAAAACGTGTCTAATCCTTATTCTGAGTGTTTCCACAGCACATCAGGTGAAATGGCCCCTTACCTTACTGCTGTAAGGTAAACAGCAGAACAGCCCAATAAAGAAAATTCAGGGATTGTATCCCCCTTTCCTAGCAGGTAAGTGCTGGCCCCCACGGTTGGTATTTTCCACACAGATCTTATTGCTCAATATTATTCCATAGTTGTTTCATAGGAAAGAGAGAAGTATGCTCCAATAGTGAAGTATGTAATAAAATTTATTTGTATAAATACATTAGACAGGTACTCACACAGCGGAAGAAAATAACAGCTTTCAAGACACAAACAAACGAGAGTTCCACTCGCAATACGAACGTCACTTCCGGTATCCAAATTCCGACGCGTATCGTCACCGATCACGTGACTTCCTCAGGGAATGAGATACATGTTCACGGAAGTGTCTTTTATACTAATATATGTAGCGGCCATCATCCCGGAGTCTCTCATAGACTCCTATTACCGCGGCCATTTTCTAGTGGATCAGGCTCCTCCCGCGGCCATTTTGAGATTACTCAAGTACACCCGCGGCCATTTTCTAGTAGATCGAGCTCCACCCGCGGCCATTTTTTGGTTATTCAGGTACACCCACTGCCATTTTCTATATGACTAATCGTCAACTATTTCCCCATAGGGATCTCTTTATTTATGACTCATATGGGCGATTTATTATACTAATGGGCTACACCCGCGGCTATTTTCCGTGTGTCTTAGATATCGTTTATTTACCCAGGGTAACTCATATATTTATTACCTTGCTATTCCGTATTAACTATTTAATCCACTGTTAAAAAATTCCGATCTATATATCTAAATAATACACATATAAAACATAATAAAAATTATTTTTAAAAAACAGGTAAAATTATTTTTTATTTATTAAAGTTTAAAACCTAAAATTGGGCTGAGCTCTCCCTCACTAATATTAAATTCTCCTCAAGGTATAAGGGCATGTCTTTAATCACATTCGCATAACCGGTATAGGTGGCCCGTTACCCTTGTTCAACAGCCCATACCCAATACCATAGGGCAATTTTTTATATTAAAAAATTTAAAAAATATAAGGATAAAAATGTCCAAATATAAGATCAATTATACCGGAAGTGGTGTTCAAATAAACACACATTTTTTATATAATACACAGATCAAAATTAAAATATATACTGCAAGATCCTTCAGTTAGACAATTCCTAAATATTATATAGCTGTAATTAAATCAGAGCTGGATACTAAAAATCACAAATAAAACAGTTCAAATTAAAATTTATGTTCAAACCTTGGGGTGTAAATGTATCTAAAATAAATATCCACTTGGATTCCGCTTGGCTAAGCGTCCTAACTTTATGGCCCCCCCTCCAGTGCTTTCTATACGGTTCTATACCCCAAAAGGTAAGGTGGGTGGGGTCCTTGTTATGATGGGTACAGAAATGTCTGGACACACTATGTTTGTCAAAGCCACTAATAATATTTTTTACATGTTTCTTTATTCTTACTCTGAGTGGTCTTTTTGTTCGCCCCACATATTGCAACCCACAGCTACACTGAAGGGCATATACAGCTCCTTTCGTATTGCAGCATATGAAATCTTTAATTTCATATAGATTTCCAGTGCTTGTAGAAGTAAAATTAAATCTCTTTTCAGCCGGTGTTTTAGTTCTTGTGCAGGCATAGCAGCGTTTACACGGAAAAAATCCCTTTCCCGTGAAAAAAGTTAAGCCGTTATATGGGGGATCAGGGATATTCTTTACAATCTTGTCCCTTAAAGTTGGTGCCCTCTTATAAATAAATTGTGGATATTGGGGTAATATCTCCTGAAGGTGTATGTCTGACCGTAGTATATGCCAATGCTTTTTTATAATTTTCTCAATCCTCTTATGTTGTATGTTATAATTCAATATTATTGGTACTCGATTAGTTTCATTGTTTGCAGGTAATTTATCCTTTATCAGCATTGTTCTATCCATCTTTTCTATTTCTCCAATCTTGGTCTGGATGTCTTTAGTTTTATATCCTTTGTTAATAAATCTCTGTCCTACTTTCTCTGCCTGTATCAAAAAATCTTTTGGGTGGGAGCAGTTTCTTCGTAAACGGATCAGTTGCCCCTTTGGGATATTGCACAACCAATTCCGATGGTGGCAGCTGTCTATCGGTAAATAACTATTTCTATCCACATTTTTGAAATGTGTTTTAGTGTATAGTACTTTATCTTCTTGTCCAATCTCTAGGTCTAAAAACGAGATTGTCTTATCACTTATCTCCCAAACTAGGTTGATGTTCCTATCATTTTTATTCAATCTTTCTAGGAAGGTGATCAATTTCTTTTTCTCCCCTTTCCACAATATTAATATGTCATCAATATACCTCTTAAAGGTCACTAGTTCTTCTGGGGGATTCTTGAAGACCGCCTCCTCTTCCTATTGGGACATAAACAAACATGCCACACTAGGTGCAAATTTTGCCCCCATCGCTACTCCTACTTTTTGATGGTAGTAACTTCAATCATACCAAAAGTAGCTGTTTTTTAAACAAAAGTCCAGGCATTTGATTAGGTACTTTCTCTGGAAGCATGGCAAGGTGGAAAATTTTCTTAGGTCCCATTTTGTGGCTTCACATGCCTGGTAATGCTGAATAATTGTATACAAAGAAGACACATCCGCAGTTGCCAATATCCATGGCATGTCACCTTTAGGGGTCTCCTCTATCAGTTGTAATACTTGCTTCGTGTCTCTTAGATATGCTTTTGTTTGTTTTACTACTGGCTGTAAATAGTTGTCCAAGTATTGTCCTATTCTTGAAGTCAGGGAATCTATCCCATTGACTATAGGTCTCGGTGGAGGGTTTATCTTGTCCTTGTGTATCTTGGGTATTGAATATATGACTGGAGTCCTACATGACTCAGAGGATCAGGAATCTTGCTTCCTTTTTATTTAGGATATTTCTCTTCAGACCTAGATGTACAATTTGTTCCAACTCCTTCCTACACCTAAATACTGGATTACTCGGTAATATTGTGTATGTATCCCTGACTCCCAGGAGATTCTTCATTGTTTCTTTATATTGTGTTTTTGAGAAAACTACAATACCCCCCCCCCCCCACCTTGTCTGCCGGCCGAATGACAATGTCTTTTCTCTTTATCAATTTACTTATACCACTCTTTATGAACTTAGGTCCTTCTGATTTTTTAATTTTTATTTCTTTTAGATCCTGCAGTACAGTTTTTTTAAAAACATCAATGTGCTTATTGTTATTAATAGGTGGATTAAAAACAGATCTGTTCCTTAATGAACTATGGACGACTTCTTGGTTTTCTATCGGTAATCGTTTTTTAATAGGGTTGCTAGCTATGTACTTCTTAATATTTAGTGTTATCACATATTTTTGGATCTGTATATAAGTCTCAAATTTGTCTAGATTTTTTGTTGGTGCGTATTTCAAACCCTTGTCCAACACTCCAATCTCTTCGTGGGATAGGGGTTTACCACTCAGGTTAAAAATCCCCTCGCCCTTTACTTTCTTCTTGATCTGTGTTCTCTTTCCGGCTCTCTTTCCTCTCTTTTTCCTGGACTTGCCCTTGGATTTCTCAGTTCCTGTGCCCACTTTGGGGGATGGTTTTCCATCCCTCTCTCTAAAAAAGCCCTATTCTGGTATGGATCTGGATAATAATTTTGTATTCCTCCATTTCTCTCATCATCATGATAGTCTCTCAATGGAGCATAGTAATTGTACAATGGTACCGTGTTATGATCATTTGCGCGACTTTCCCTAAATGGGGGGCGCCAATTATCTCTTTGTCCATTTCCATCATTTATACGATTTTCCCTTTGTGGGGGTCCCCAATTGTCTCTTTGTTCATTTCCATAATTATATTGTGGACTTCTCCCTCATGGTACATGATGGCCTCTGTTGTCTCTCTGGTCATAAGTTGGTCTGTTTCCATTATTATTACCATTATATGATTTCTTATTGTACTTCCAATATGGCTTTTTACCTTTATTTTGTGGGGTATTATACGGGTAGTGTGGTCTTTGATCATATCTATGCGGAGTAGAGTAATTGTGATCATTTTGTGCTTCATTACTTCTTGGGTGTCTTGGGGAATATATTTGTTGGTCATTCTGATATGGTCTCCCTTGAGTTTTAACCTGTTGTGGAATTTTTTCAGGTGTCGAAAATATAGAGATGGGATCAGGATGGCCGGATTGGCTCTGCCATTTGAATACCTCATCTTTTTTATAATCATTAATATTTCTAGTATATTTTTTGCTTTTCCTAGTTTGGACCTCCTTATCCTTCCTACTTAGATCCTTATTTAATTGTGTGGTTAGAGAAATAAACTCAGATTTCTCCTTATGGGTCTCTAGTTCCCCTTTAATTTCTCCTATGATCTGGTCAATCTTCCCTAGCTTCCTTTTCTTTCTTTTTAATAGAAATTCCAGGAGTTCTAGACCTTTCTCATTATAGAGTCTTGGTCTAGAAGTGATTTTTAGTATCCAGCTCTGATTTAATTACAGCTATATGATATTTAGGAATTGTCTAACTGAAGGATCTTGCAGTATATATTTTAATTTTGATCTGTGTATTATATATAAAATGTGTGTTTATTTGAACACCACTTCCGGTATAATTGACCTTATATTTGGACATTTTTATCCTTATATTTTTTTAATTTTTTAATATAAAAAATTGCCCTATGGTATTGGGTATGGGCTGTTGAACAAGGGTAACGGGCCACCTATACCGGTTATGCGAATGTGATTAAAGACATGCCCTTATACCTTGAGGAGAATTTAATATTAGTGAGGGAGAGCTCAGCCCAATTTTAGGTTTTAAACTTTAATAAATAAAAAATAATTTTACCTGTTTTTTAAAAATAATTTTTATTATGTTTTATATGTGTATTATTTAGATATATAGATCGGAATTTTTTAACAGTGGATTAAATAGTTAATACGGGATAGCAAGGTAATAAATATATGAGTTACCCTGGGTAAATAAACTATATCTAAGACACACGGAAAATGGCCACGGGTGTAGCCCATTAGTATAATAAATCGCCCATATGAGTCATAAATAAAGAGATCCCTATGGGGAAATAGTTGACGATTGGTCATATAGAAAATGGCAGCGGGTGTACCCGAATAACCAAAAAATGGCCGCAGGTGGAGCTCGATCTACTAGAAAATGGCCGCGGGTGTACTTGAGTAATCGCAAAATGGCCGCGGGTGGAGCCTGATCCACTAGAAAATGGCCGCGGTAATAGGAGTCTATGAGAGACTCCGGGATAATGGCCGCTACATATATTAGTATAAAAGACACTTCCGTGAACATGTATCTCATTCCGTGAGGAAGTCACGTGATCAGTGACGATACGCGTCGGAATTTGGATACCAGAAGTGACGTTCGTATTGCGAGTGGAACGCTCGTTTGTTTGTGTCTTGAAAGCTGTTATTTTCTTCCGCTGTGTGAGTACCTGTCTAATGTATTTATACAAATAAATTTTATTACATACTTCACTATTGGAGCATACTTCTCTCTTTCCTATGAAACAACTATGGAATAATATTGAGCAATAAGATCTGTGTGGAAAATACCAAATGTGGGGGCCAGCACTTACCTGCTAGGAAAGGGGGATACAATCCCTGAATTTTCTTTATTGGGCTGTTCTGCTGTTTACCTTACAGCAGTAAGGTAAGGGGCCATTTCACCTGATGTGCTGTGGAAACACTCAGAATAAGGATTAGACACCTTCTCTGGCAACCCTTTTGGAGAAGCACTGAATCAATCACTGGTCACTTTACTCACCCCAAGTTCACAACATAGACTTTAATTTTTTTGAGCTATTTTCTTTATTGGTTGTTTCTTTTTGTTGATTTTGCACGGTGTGTGCCACGTTTGGAATGTACACAGTCCTTTGATTGAATTACTTTTATAGATGTTTTGGATGCACAAGACACTTTGATATTTATTGCTGCTATTTAATTTAAGCACTGGACACTTTATATTCATTTATTCGGTCATTCACGATTGCATTTGTTTAAGCCACTTTTTATAGTTGGAACTATTTTGATATACTGTATAATAGATAACTGTTTAATTTAAGGTATATTTTACCTACTTAATAGGCAGAAATTACATTTTTGGTAGCACAACTTTTTTATTTTTTTTAGTATAAGAGATTGTAGTATAATTTGATCTTATGAGGTAGCGCAACACCATTTATTTGATTTTTATACACATAGCGTTTTGCTTTTAGGCCAAAAAGTTCAATTTTGGTCTCATCTGACCAGAGCACCTTCTTCCACATATTTTCTGTATCCCCCACATGGCTTCTCACAAACTGCAAACCTGACTTCTTATGGCTTTCTTTCATCAATGGTTTTCTTCTTGCCACTCTTCCATAAAGGCCAGATTTGTGGAGTGCACGACTAATAGTTGTCCTGTGGACAGATTCTCCCACCTGAGCTGTGGATCTCTGCAGCTCCTCCAGAGTTACCATGGGCTTCTTGGCTGCTTCTCTGATGAATGCTCTCCCTGCACAGGCTGTCAGTTTTAGGTGGATGGAGATGTCTTGGTAGGTTTGCAGTTGTTCAAAGCTTGGGATATTTTTTATAACCTAACTCTGCTTTAAACTTCATCCACAACTTTATCCCTGACCTGTCTGGTGTGTTCCTTGGCCTACTTGATGCTGTTTGTTCACTAAGGTTCTCTAACAAACCTCTGAGGGCTTAACAGAACAGCTGTATTCATACTGAGATTAAATTACACACAGGTGGACTCTATTTACAAATCAGGTGACTTCTGAAAGCAGTTGATTCCACTAGATCTTAGTTATGGGTATCAGAGTAAAGGGGGCTAAATACAAATGAACGCCACACTTTTCACATATTTATTTGTAAAAAAACAATTGAAACCCATTTATCATTTTTCTTCCACTTCACAATTATGTGCCGCTTTGTGTTGGTCTATCACATAAAATCCCAATAATATACATTTACCTTTTTGGTTGTAACAAAAAAACGATCGCCTAGCACAGAGGCAGAACGGGGATCTACCAATGTAAACAAGCGGATCCCCATTCTGACAAGGTACATGTCAGAGATCTACTGATCCAGTGATCGGGAGCAGTGATCTCTGTCATGTCCCTGCCAGTCCATCCCCCCTACAGTTAGAACACACCTGAGAAACACACATAACCTCTTGATTGCCCCCCTACTGTTAACTCCCTGCCAGTGTCATTTTTACATTGATCAGCACATTTTTATAGCACTGAGCAATGTAATAATGTCACTGGTCCCCAAAAAAGTGTAATTTGGGGTCAGATTTGTCAGTCACAATGTCACAGTCCTGCTAAAAATGGCAGATCACCGCTATTACCAGTAAAAACAATAAAAAAATAAAAGTCCCTAAATCTATCCCAAGTTTTGTGCAAACCAATCAATACACTCCTATCGCAATTTTTTTTTATTTTTTTTTTTTTACCAAAAATACGTAGAACAATATATATCAGCCTAAACTGATGAATACAGTAAATGTGTTTTTTTTATATATTTTTTTGGGGATATGTATTATAGCAAAAAGAAAAAAATTTCACTCTTTGTTTATAGCGCAAAAGAAAAACGGCAGAGGTGATCAAATACCACCAAAAGAAAGCTCTAATTGTGGGAAAAAAAGGACATCAATTTTGATTGGGTACAGCGTAGCACAACTGCGCAATTGTCAGTTAAATTGACGCAGTGCCATATCACAAAAAATGGCCTGGTCATTAAAGGGGCAAATCCTTTCCAGGGCTGAAGTTGTTAAAGCGGAGTTCCACCCAAAACTGGAACTTCCGCTTTAAGGACTCATAACCCCCTGACATGCCACATTTGGCATGTCAATTTTTTTTTGGGGGGGGGGAGGGGGAGCAGGTACTAAGTTTTGACCCAGCTCTCTCTTCTGTCTAGGCATCTCGAGCGGAAATTCTCCTCTCCCCTCCTTCCCTGCAATCTTCTGGGTCATGTCACAGGTCCCAGAAGATTGGTCGGCCATTTAGAAGGCGCAGTGCGCACCCGGCTGTGAAGCCACAAGCTGTGATAGCCGGATGCCCACACTTGTGATGCCGGCACCGGAGAGAACCAAGGGAGAGAACCAAGGGTTGTGGCGGCCACATGGCCGGATCGTGGCAGAGGTGAGAGTGTGTTTATTAAAAGTCATCAGTCACACTTTTTGTAGCTGCTGACTTTTAATAAACACAAATCTGAGTGGAACTCCGCTTTAAAGAACCTGCAAGTACAGAAAGAATTCCAAGTATGGATATTTTTACATGCAGTAGTTAGGACCAGGTCAGTTCAGACCAATGTAACATTGCATATATCATACCTGGTTGGTCCCTGTGGAAGCTGGAAATCACTGTAGTAGACACCACTAATCCAATAATCTCCACTAGCTTCTAGGTCCCATGCTGAGCAGCTGCCCTGCAATTTACTGAACATAGGAGTTCACCTGCTCAGCAAAGGTGTCATTCAGAAATTGTATGGATGAGACAGAGATTGTGATGTTGCTGCCCCACCGCTCAACCTCACTCAGTCAGAGAACACATTGCATTCATTGAGAAGATGCAAAGCTATCTTTGAATGGTGCCTTTGCTGAGTGGGAGACCTCCTGCACAGGGCCATCTTTAAACACTTGACCACTGGGCACTTAAACACCCTTAATAACCAGACCAATTTTCAGCTTTTGGTGCTCTCACATTTTGAATGACAATTACTCAGTCATGCAACACTGTACCCATATGAAATTTTTGTCTTTTTTCACACAAATAGAGCTTTCTTTTGGTGGTATTTAATCACCGCTGGGTTTTTTATTTTTTGTGCTATAAAAGAAAAAAGACCGAAAATTCTGTAAAAAAATGAATTCTTCTTCGTTTCTGTTATAAAATTTAGCAGATTAGTAATTTTACTTCATAAATTTTGGCCAAAATTTATACTACTACATATCTTTGGTAAAAATAAGTACAAATTTGTGTATATTATTTGGTCTTTGTGAAAGTTATAGAGTCCACAAACTATGGTGCCAATATCTGAAAATTGATCACACCTGAAGTACTGACGGCCTCTTTCATTTCTTGAGACCCTAACATGCCAGAAAAGTACAAATACCCCCCAAATTACCCCTTTTTGGAAAGAAGACATTCCAAGGTATTTAGTAAGAAGCATAATGAGTTTTTTGAAGTTGTAATTTTTCCCACAATTCTTTGCAAAGTCAAGATTTTTTTTTCCTTTTTTTTTTTCACAAAATTGTCATATTATCAGGTTATTTCTCACACAGCATATGCATACCACAAATTACACCCCAAAACACATTCTGCTATTACTCCCGAGTACGGCAATACCACATGTGTGAGATTTTTACACAGCGTGGCCACATGCAGAGGCCCAACATGCACGGAGCGCCATCAGACGTTCTGGAGCACCCAGGCCAATTCTGACATTTCTCTCCTACATGTAAAAATCATAATTTATTTGCTAGAAAATTACATAGAACCCCAAAACATTATATCTTTTTTTTTTAGCAAAGACCCTAGAGAATACAATGGTGGTCGTTGCAAATTTTTATCTCGCACGGTATTTGCGCAGCAATTTTTCGAACGTGTTTTTTTGGGGGAAAAAACTGTTTTGTGCTTAAAAAAAAAAAAAACAGTAAAATTATCCCACTTTTTGCATAATGTTAAAGATGAAGTTATGCTGAGTAAATAGATACCTAATATGTCACTCTTCAAAATTGCACATGCCCGTGGAATGACGCCAAACGTCGCTACTTAAAAATCCCCATAGGCGACGCTTAAAATTTTTTTACTGGTTATATGTTTTGAGTTACAGAGGAGGTCTAGGGCTAGAATTATTGCTCTCGCTCCAACGTTCGCAGCGATACCTCACATGTGTGGTTTGAACACCGTTTTCATATGTGGGCGGGACTTACGTATGCGTTCGCTTCTGCATGCAAGCACATGGGGACAGGGGCGCTTTAAATTTTATTTTATTTAATATTTTTAATTTTACTTTATTTATTTTAGTTTTTACATTTTTTTCCCCAAAAATAAATTTTTGATCACTTTTATTCCTATTACAAGGAATGTAAACATCCCTTGTAATAGGAATATGGGATGACAGGTCCTCTTTACAGTGAGATATGGGGTCAATAAGACACCGCATCTCACCTCTAGGCTGGGAAGCCTGAAATAAAAATTTAAATAATAAAAAAAAAAGATTCTGGCTTTGATCGTATTGGCAAGTTGGTAGAAGCACCGGAGGGCGGCGAGGGGGGGTGTCTATGGCTGGGTATTGCAGGGTATCACAGAGTATGGCTGGGTATCTCCAAGTATGGCTGGGTATTGCAGGGTATCTCCAAGTATAGCTGGGTATGGCAATTTATGGCAGGGTATTGCAGAGTATTGCAGAGTATTGGCAGGGTATTGCAGAGTATTGGCGGGTATTGGCAGGGTATTGCAGAGTATTGGCGGGTATTTCAGAGTATTGCAGAGTATTGGCAGGTATTGCAGAGTATTGGCGGATATTGCAGAGTATTGGCGGATATTGCAGATAATTGGCTAGTATTGCAGAGTATTGGCTAGTATTGCTGAGTATTGGCAGGGTATTGCAGAGTATTGGCGGGTATTGGCAGGGTATTGCAGAGTATTGGCGGGTATTTCAGAGTATTGTCGGGTATTGGCTGGTATTGCAGAGTATTGGCAGGTATTGCAGAGTATTGGCTGGTATTGCAGAGTATTGGCGGGTATTGCAGAGTATTGGTGGGTATTGGCTGGTATTGCAGAGTATTGGTGGGTATTGGCTGGTATTGCAGAGTATTGGCGGGTATTGCAGAGTATTGGCTAGTATTGCAGAGTATTGGCGGGTATTGCAGAATATTGGCTATTGGCAGGGTATTGCAGAATATTGGCAGGGTATTGCAGAGTATTGGCGGGTATTGGAGAGTATTGGCAGGGTATTGGAGAGTATTGGTTGGTATTGCAGAGTATTGTCAATGTATTGAGGGGTTAAATGTCGGTGAGCAGCGATGTGGGCACTGCAGATGCAGCCCACAGCGCTGCTGACACCGATCTCTTCCCCCTCCGCTGTACCGATTGGTACAGAGAGGGGAGGGAGGAATCCACGTCATAACGTCATGACGCCGGTTTGTTTACAGGTGATCACTCCGTCATTTGGCAGAGCGATCATGTGGTAAACGGCCGCGGTCACGTGGACCCGGCGGTCACGGATGCTCTCGTGTGCGCACCCCAGGGGGCGCGCGAGAGCAGAATTCTGGGAGGCTGTTAATTAACTGCCTCTCAGAGTTAAACTCCTGAAGCCGTTAATAGGCTATGGGCCGGTTGTTAAGTGGTTAATATTGATTGGACCCTGGGCATAAAATTTCTGCCCCCCCATGCAGTTTCCCTCTCCATCTGCTCTGAGACATACAATAAATAGCAGCTAGACTCAAAATCTGTTTACTGAATCAGATCAGGCAGCAATTGAAATTGGTTGCCAGAGGTTACAGTGTGTCATTACCACTCACTGACTGGTTGCTAGAGGTTACAACACACATTACGGCTCACTGATTAGTTGCTAGAGGTTACAGCACATGGTTTCTACTGGTTGATTGGTTGCTAGAGATTACTGAACATCAATACTGTTCACTGATTGGTTGCTAGAAGTTACTGTACATCATTACTGCTTACTGATTGGTTGCTAGAGGTTACAGCACATCATCTCCTCACTGCCTGCACACCATGGACTGGGGAGGTGAAGGACCCATTAATAGACAGAAAACTCCTAGGGATTCTAGGACTCCTGGGATCAGTGGCAGTGCTGAGGGGAGGGTATGATCAATGACAATGCTGATTTTTTTTACCGACTACCAATATAAAGAAGAATTTCAGCACTGGCCACCAAAGTAATAGGGGTTTACACTGAGCACTAATGTAATAGATGCATTCACAGTAACCACCAATGTAAGGAGGGATTTACACTGACCACCAATGTAAGGGGGACCTTCACACTGGCCACTAGGGTGAATGAAAGGATTCTACACCAAGCACCAATGTAATGAGAGGATTTACACTGACCACCAATGTAACTGAGACATTTAGCCTGCGTTCACATTTCTTTGTGTTGGAAACGCATGCAAAATTGCTTTCCTGACACCACAGAAACATGCTGCCCTTTAGCAGATACACAGCAGTGCCATTAATTGTTAATGACACCCTCGTGCATCTGCTGAGATGTGCCTTGGCACTGTGTGATTTTGAAAGTCCAGGACCTTCTTCCACATTTGTAGCACATAAAGAAGCCCATTGAAATGAATTGGCTGCCCTACACGTGACCTACATCTTTATCCACCCTGTCAGTACACCTTTTTCCTCCTAAAACCCCTGCTAACCTCTGCACCCCAAACCTCTCCAATCCCCCTCCCCTTTATCTCTACCTGCCTCCTCTGCTCATCTTTGCATCCACCTTCCTTACCTCCGTACATCCCCTCCTTACTCACCTGTGTACCCCAAACTGTAATTCCTTCTCTGCCTACCTCTGCACACCTCACACTACCCCCCACAATAAGTTGCTTACCTTTGCAGAACAGGCTGATGGTAGACTTAATGAAAACAGTTGGAGGCAGCACTTTCAAGCATGCCCCTTTACCTCCCCAGTGGGCAGTATTCAGGTTAGATGATGGTGGATATGACCTCAGGGGGCATGATATACATATGAATACTGCCTCTATTTACATATGAATACTGCCGGTCCGCCGCTATTTACATATGAATGCTGCCGGTCTGCCGCTATTTACACATGAATGCTGCCTCTATTTACATATGAATGCTGCTGGTCCGCCACTATTTACATATGAATGCTGCTGGTCCGCCGTTATTTACATATGAATGCTGCCGGTCCGCCACTATTTACATATGAATGCTGTTGAGGGTCTTCAGGGGAGTCATCTGTACACAACAATAGAGCTCGGCAGCATTAGTAACAGAACTTCACACTGAGAAATCAGGACTAAAACCTCAAGGGATGAAGGAATTTAAACTGGGATAGTTGGCAAGTATGAGGCAGCTGCTTTGGGTTATGTTGTTAAATTTACTCGATTCTATTTTATTCCTTTTTATTCTATGCTCCACTTTTTTATTCTATTATTTCATTTTCCTATCTAATCTTTTCTATTTTATACTATTTTATTATTTTCTATTCAAATTCAAACTTATTCTATTTGAAATCCAAAATTAAAAAAAATGGTTCATATTATGGGAAATGGTTATATTCTATTCTATTGTTTTTTTCAATTCTATTCAATTATTTTATTTTTTATTTTATTTTATGATTTTCTATTCTACTCTTTTCTATTTTATTCAAATTTGAATTCATTCAATTTAAACAAAAAATTTCAGAGGAACCAATTATTTTATTTTCTATTCTATTATTTTCTATTCTATTCAAACTTTAATTCATTCTATTCAACTATCGTTTTTCGGAGGAACATTATATTGTTTCTATTTTATTCTATTCTATTTATTCCTCTCAAATTTATTCTATTTGAAATTCAAATTTCAGAAGATGGTTATCTTCTTTCAATGTTATTATTTTTATTTTTTTTATTTTTTTTATTCTATTCTATTCCATTCTATTCTTTTATGTTCTATTATATCCCTTTATTTTATTTATTTTGTTTAATTGAATTTAAATCGATTTTAATTTTCCAAATTCAATGAAACTGAACTCAATTCGACCAAATTTGGACGATTCGAATTGATTCGAATTACATTCAAAATTGCATTCAAGTTTGAATCAAATTCCATTAAAATTCCATTGGAAATTAAATGTATTCAATTTTAAATTAGATTTTTGGAAGATGGTTACTGTGTATCCTTTCTATTCCATTATATTCTATTTTTTTTTATTCTATTCTATTCTTTTATTTTCTATTCTCATTCTTCTTATTCGGATTCAAATTTATTCTATTCAAAATTTGGAAACCTGTTATATTTTTTTTTCCTATTATATTTTTATATTTATTTTATTCCTTTTTATTCTATTCTACTCTTTTATATTCTATTATTTTATTTTCCTATATACTCATTTCTACTTTATTCTATTCTTTTCTATTCATATTCAAATTTATTCTATTTGAAAATGTAATTTTGTAAAATTGTCCAAATTGTGGGAAATGTTTCTATTCTATTGTTTTGTTTTTTGTTTTTAATTCTATTCAATTGTATATTACATAGTTACATTTCTATTCTATTATTTTCTATTCTATTCTTTTCTATTCAAATTTTAATTCATTTTTGCATAGATTAATTTCCCTGGAGTACAAATCTCTCTCCTCCAACTTGTTAAATCATCTCGTGAAAGAGGCCAGGGACCAGAAATATAAGAAGCAGAAAAAGTATTCAAGGGATGTAGGGGACTATAAAAATGGTACAGTTTTTGGTTGGCAAAAACTTCTGAATACCTCCCCTCCAATGGACACGACTCCCCCCTGTAGGTACAGAGTCTATATTTCCTTCCAGCTCTGTGTCGGTACAGGGAGGTCTAAAACAGTGGAATAGTCCAAGGAAGGAATGATTTATGTAGTAATGATTCCCAAGGTTCACAACCAATGGTACGTTATTACAGTCCCCATACCCCGAAAAACTCTACAAGAGGTAGGGGTAACCATCGGGGAAAGAAGGGAAGAAGAGGCCAATTTAAGGGTAATTCCTATAATTATGGCACTTATCCCCAATGTGAATACGATATCCAACCCTATTATCCCTCTCCATCAAGGGATCGGGATCGAACCCCAATATTACAATGCACCTCCGGTCTCCACTTATAATAGGTTTTCTCCACTTAGGGACACGCGTGTTTTTTAACCCACGAGAAACAATTATGGGCCATACCCCTATACACAAAACCAGTGTAATTCAGATACCTATGTGAATCAGGGTTTTCACGAGGGCCCACACACAACAAAAAAAAAACAAGTCCAGACCCAAGAGAGGGTGCAGAAGGGGGAGGAAAATACAAAGGAGGAAAGAGAAGAAGGGCAAGGTGTTTTCAATCTGAGCACTAAATCATTGACTCAGGAAGAGATATCGGTCTTGGATAAAGGCCTCAAATATGTGCCACCAAAAAAATTTAACAAATTTAACACTTTCATTGATGTTCACAAGTTCATACGTAAAATTAATATTCAGCGACACTTAGTATCAAATCCTTTTCAAATTAACTACCAGGCTGGGACATCAGGGACTGTCCATTCCGGACTGTCTAATCCATCACTTTTCATTCCCCCTGTTCCAGTGGCACCAGCTGTCAAGATCTTCAAAGATCATGTGCTTAAAGATTTGGCCAAACTTTTTGAGAAACCTATTCGCCGTCAGCCTGTTTCAGACGTGGGACTCAGATCCTTGTGTGACCGGAAGGATCTGGTCATATGTCCGGCGGATAAGGGCAGTGGTATTGTCATTTTAGACGAAAAACAATATGAATTGGAAACGTACAGAATCCTCAGTGAACCAGGTACATATAAAGAATTGCCTAATATCACCAAAGATCATGACTAGTGATGGACCAACTTCCGATGGGACGTTTCGCGAACGCGGACCATGAACGCGGCCGATAGTTCGCGAACCGTAACGTTCGCGGCGGGCCCCATTGACTTCCATGGGAGGCGAACTTTGCAAACCTACAGGTCAAATTTGCAGCCACAAAATAATTACTAGCTGTGCAAACATAGTCCCACCACATGGCCAATGACATAACACATGTATGAGGTGAATCTGGGATCGACAACAACAAGCATTCTTTTTTTATATGTGAAATTGTGACAATTCAGGACTGTGGAGAGCATGAAGGCAATGGAGGAGAGGGAAGGTCAGGGTAGGCAAAGAAGAGGGTGCAGGAGTTGATCACCAGCAGCGTGACATACATCAATGACACCTGTACTGTGATATACAGCACTGACACCAGCACCGTGATATACAGCACTGACATCAGCAGCGTGACATACAGCATTGACACCTGCACCGTGATAGAGTGATCTGACACCAGCACCATGATAGAGAGCACTGACATCAGCAGGGTGACATAAAGCACTGACACCAGCACCGTGATATACAGCACTGACACCAGCACCGTGATATACAGCACTGACATCAGCAGCGTGACATACAGCAATGACACCTGCACCGTGATAGAGTGATCTGACACCAGCACCGTGATAGAGAGCACTGACATCAGCAGCGTGACATAAAGCACCGACACCAGCACCGTGATATACAGCACTGATACCTGCACCGTAAGCAGCCCCAGGAGGAAGTCAGCATAGCACAGGGATGGTGGGAGACCCTCATAATAGGCACAGCAGAGGTACAGCCCAGGGAGGAAGTCAGCACAGCACATGGATGGTGGGAGCGCCTCATAATGAGCATAGCACAGGGATGGTGGGAGCCCCTCATAATATGCACAGCAGAGGTACAGCCCCAGGAGGAAGTCAGCACAGCACAGGGATGGTGGGAGCCCCTCATAATAAGCAGCCCCAGGAGGAAGTCAGCACAGCACAGGGATGGTGGGGGCCCCTCATAATAAGCAGCCCCAGGAGGAAGTCAGCATAGCACAGGGATGGTGGGAGCCCCTCATAATAAGCAGCCCCAGGAGGAAGTCAGCACAGCACAGGGATGGTGAACTTTACAAACCCACAGGTCATATTTGCAGCCACAAAATAATTACTAGCAGTGCACACATAGTCCCACCACATGGCCAATGACATAACACATGTATGAGGCGAATCTGGGATCGACAACTACAAGCATTCTTTTATTATATGTGAAATTCTGACAATTCAGGACTCTTGAGACAATGGAGGCGAGGGAAGGTCAGGGTAGGCAAAGAAGAGGGTGCAGGAGATGATCACCAGCACCAGCACCATGATATAGAGCACTGACACCTGCACCGTGATAGAGTGATCGGACACCAGCACCGAGATAGAGAGCACTGACATCAGCAGCGTGACATAAAGCACTGACACCAGCACCGTGATATACCAGTCCTTAAGGATTAGCAGACTGTACCTCACTCAACCCTATATACTGTAGTACCCTAGACCTTACCAGTCCTTATAAGGACCTTTGTGGAACTAGTAGGTTGTGAATGATTAGCAGACTGTACCTCAGTCCCTATTCTGATAAAGGACTGCTGCAGCAGTAGGGCAGCAGTCAGCAGTAGTGCACCTCAGCCCTATATATTGTGGACCTATACCAGTCCTTAAGGAATAGCAGACTGTACCTCACTCAACCCTATGTACTGTAGTACCCTAGACCTTACCAGTCCTTATAAGGACCTTTGTGGAACTAGTAGGTTGTGAATGATTAGCAGACTGTACCTCAGTCCCTATACTGATAAAGGACTGCTGCAGCAGTAGGACAGCAGTCAGCAGTAGTGCACCTCAACCCTATATATTGTGGACCTATACCAGTCCTTAAGGAATAGCAGACTGTACCTCACTCAACCCTATGTACTGTAGTACCCTAGACCTTACCAGTCCTTATAAGGACCTTTGTGGAACTAGTAGGTTGTGAATGATTAGCAGACTGTACCTCAGTCCCTATACTGATAAAGGACTGCTGCAGCAGTAGGACAGCAGTCAGAAGTAGTGCACCTCAACCCTATATATTGTGGACCTATACCAGTCCTTAAGGAATAGCAGACTGTACCTCACTCAACCCTATGTACTGTAGTACCCTAGACCTTACCAGTCCTTATAAGGACCTTTGTGGAACAAGTAGGTTGTGAATGATTAGCAGACTGTACCTCAGTCCCTATACTGATAAAGGACTACTGCAGCAGAAGGGAAGCAGTCAAGTATAATATTCTTTCTATATTTGGAAGAAAGAATATTATACGTGTACAAGCCTATTACCATATCAGTCCTGAAAAGAACCTTTGTGGACCTAATAGTAACAGCTACTGATTAAACTGACTGTCCCTCACTGCCTCACACACAGCTTCCTGCCTGTCCCTAATTAAACTGACAAAACAGAGGCTGCTGGAACAATACCTTGAATAGCACTTTTGTGGACCTAATAGTAACAGCTAATGATTAAACTGACTGTCCCTGCAGCACACAGCGTCCTGTCCCTTTCTCTACACTGACAAAAGACACTCAGGCTGCTGCAACAATCACTAGCACAGCACTGCCTCAAACCTATATCCTGAACTACACCTAACACCTATACCACGATACCAGTCCTTAAAAGAACTTTTGTGGACCTAATAGCTAGCGATTTGGGTCACTGAAGTCTCTCCCTGCTCCACACAGCAACCTCTCCCTATAATGACAGTAGAAAGAATGTAAAATGGCCGCCGGATCGGGTCTATTTATAAGTTAGGGGGAATGTCCAAGTGTCCATATGCTGTAATGTCTCAATTGGCTGTCCTGTACCCCATGATGGATGTGTCATCATAGGTCAAAGTTCTTTTACACAGTAAACACGGAAGCCCGCCGGGCGAACGGCGGCAATAGTCCGCCGATCGGGCGGACTGCGAACAGCCGAAATTCGCCACGTAACGACCGTCGGGTGAACCGATCGGCCATCCCTAATCATGACCCTAATATGAAAAAAAAAAAATACCTTTTTGATACCTACAGCCCCACAAATACCCACCATATATTACTTACCCAAAATCCATAAAGACCCGGTGAAACCCCCTGGACGACCTATAGTGAGTGCCATAAATTCAGTCACATCACGCATAGGCCGATATATAGATTTCTATCTACAGCCCTTGGTTAGAAAAACTCCATAATACTTGAAGGACACAGGCTCCATTATTAGACTATTAGAGAATATTGAGGTACAGGATAACTACATCATAGCCACAGCAGATGTGGCGTCTTTATACACTTGCATACCGCATGAGAGGGGCATAGAGGTTGCCCACTATTTTTTGGGTCGCGAACACTCTCTGGCGCCCTTTCAATGTGAGTATTTGATTGAGCTTCTGGAATTTGCCACTAAACATAGTTATTTTTGGTTTAGTGAATGTTACAATCTCCAACAAAGGGGGGTAGCAATGGGGGCCAAATTTGCTCCAAGCCTTGCTAATCTTTTCATGGCTAATTGGGAGGAGGATGTCGTCTATGCCCAACAGAACCCATCATTGGTTCTTTGGGCTACGTACATAGACGACATCCTCCTCCTATGGAGTGGCACTCCAGATTCTCTTTGAACGTTTTTTGAATATCTAAATTCCAATGACAGGGGCATTTCATTGTCATATGAGGCCAATACGAGTAAGATATACTTTCTGGATTTGGAAATAGAGATGGTCGATAATCATTTTAGGTTTCAAACGTATTTTAAACCCACAGACCGTAACAGTTTCATCCCTATAGACAGTTGCCACCACAAATCGTGGCTGAGCTCGGTCCCACGTAGTCAGTTTCTCAGGCTGCCCCAAAACTGTACTGATATGGACACATTCAACACAGAGGCTAATATTTTGAGACAGCGATTCCTAGATAAGGGGTATGACAATAAGTCCCTAGACTCTGAAATTCAGAGAGTCACCAATTTGGACAGGAAGTCTCTACTTGTAGTTAAACCTAAACAAGAACCTGATGTGAATTTTAAATGGACCATGTTGACAACATTTTCAACACAATATAAACAAATTAAAACTATTGTTAACAGACACTGGGATGTTCTTAAAAATTACACCATTCTTGGTACATCATTACTGGAGCAGGCAAAGATTATTTTTAGGGGAGCACCCTCCCTGCAAAACCGCATAACACCAAACATTGTGAATCTGCCCTTCTTTTTTCATGATTTAATAGGCTATTTTCTGGTTAAGAAATGTTTTGTATGCCAACAAAACACTTTGGGGAGACGTAAGACCTTAGAATTTACATCAACAGTAACCAAGAAGAAGTACAAGATCAAACAATTTTGCACTTGCAGCACTAAATATGTTGTATACTTGATAACCTGCCCTTGTGGCAAACAATACGTTGGTCGTAGAATCAGGATGTTTTCAGTGAGAGTGGGCGAACCCATTGCCCTCATTAAAAGTAGGGATTCTAAGCACACTGTCCCCAGACACTGATTCTAAGCACACTGTCCCCATAACATTAATCCATCAGCTCACAATTTCTTGCTATAGATAAGTATGTCCCTCCGTGGCATGGGGGTGCTATGACCAGAGGTATGTCTCGTTTAGAGACATTTTGGATCTATGAGCTCCAGTCCCACTCCCCTTTCGGAATGAATGTGGAGTGGGACAGCAACACCTTTATTAATGAATCCTAGGAGCTTCAATTGGCATTGCTATTTTCATCAATTAATCACTAAGGATTTTTCCTTTTGAGTTTATTTTATTTGATTTTTATGTTTATTTTCATAAGCTATCAGATATCATATATAATATATTGGTGGGTATTCATGTATTGGGTCAATCTATATATTTTTACTTTTTTATTTTAGTCATCTGATTTGTATTTAACGATAATATGTGCATTTAACTTCTAAGTCTGTATATATGTGACCATTGTGGTAGGTGTATTGTGGTTGGGCCCCTTTAAGAGAATCTATCTCTAACTATTGTCCAAAAAGATTTTTTATAAACAAGTTTTTTTTTTTGACATGTAGCATGGTTGGGCCCTTTACTGAGTTGTGGTGCATAAAATTGAATGAACTGTATTTTAACATTACAATAAAGTTTAAAGAAAAAAAGTACAAAGTGTGATGTGTGTGAGCCCTAAGGCTCGGTTCACACAGGGGGCGACCGCGATCCGACTTCAGGTCGCTCTAGGTCGCCTCAAGTCGCCTCCAAGTCGCGCTGTAGAAAAATGAATGTGAGTCAATGGAGCTGTCTTAATATACGCTACTGCAGTAGCTCCGACTTTAAAAAAAGGTTCCTGTACTACTTTTAAAGTCGGAGCTACTGCAGTAGCGTATATTAAGACAGCTCCATTGACTCACATTCATTTTTCTACAGCGCGACTTGGAGGCGACTTGAGGCGACCTAGAGCGATCTGAAGTCGGATCGCGGTCGCCCCCTGTGTGAACCGAGCCTAAAGGTATGTGCATGTGTGTGTGGGTGTGTGTGTGCGAGGGGGGGGGGAATGTGCACAGGAGGCTGCGATGTGGAGAATATCATGTGGAGTCATAGCACCAATATGACACTCGGACCTCTGCTGGAAGAATTTTTTTCCAACCGGACCCCCCATGAATTTTAATTCAGTACCCCTGATATAAAGTAGAACAGCTAATGGCCAGTGAAGAGGGGGGGTTTGGGTGGCCATCGGGGTTGGCTGGCTGGGGGAGGGGAGACCTGTCATCTACACTGCCCATCACCTCACTTCATAGTGCGCAACCCTGCTCAGCCTCCGCGCTGCTGCATTGCTGAAAGGCAGTCAATGGCTGTGCAGTAAGGATGAGCCGAACACCCCTCGGTTCGGTTCGCACCAGAACCTGCGAACAGACCTAAACTTTGTGTGAACTTTAGAACCCTATTAAAGTCTATGGGACACGAACTTTCAATATCTAAAGTGCTAATTTTAAAGGCTAATATGCAAGTTATTGTCCTAAAACGTATTTGGGGACCTGGGTCCTGCCCCAGAGAACATGTATCAATGCAAAAAAAAAGTTTTAAAAATGGCAGTTATTTCTGGAGCACTGATTTTAATAATGCTTAAAATGAAACAATAAAAGTATAATATTCCTCTAAATTTTATACCTGGGGGGTGTGTATAGTATCCCTGTAAAGGGGCACATGTTTCCCGTGCTAATAACTGTCCCTGCAAGTGTCATTTATGCAGGAAAAAAAGTAATTTCAAATCACTCGCGACTATAATGAATTGTCTCTCCCCATAATAAAGAGAAGTCATTGAAAGTCATTGATAAAAAAAAAAAAGTGCGGGGTTCCCCCAAATTCAATTACCCTTCAGGTCTGGTATGGATATTAAGGGGAACCCTGCGTCAATTGTAAAAAAAAAAAAATTATGTGGGGTTCCACCTAAATTTCCATACCAGACCTTTTATCCGAGCACGCAACCTGGCAGGCCGCGGGAAAAGAGGGGGGGTGAGAGAGCGTCCCCCCTCCTGACCTGTACAAGGCCACATGCCTTCAACATTGGGAGGATGCTTTGGGGGCCTGTGACCCCTCAAAGCACCTTGTCCCCATGTTGATGAGGAGAATGGCCTCATACCCACAACCCTGGCCAGTGGTTGTGGGGGGTCTGTGGGCAGGGGGGCTTATCAGAATCTGGAAGCCCCCTTTACTTCAGAGGGGGGCAGGGTCACCCACACATCATTGGAGAAGCCAGGCTTCCCCCCCCACATCAGAGGGGGGCAGGGGTCAGGTGACAGGTGGCCCTGCCCTCCTCATATAAGAAATATCAGGCTGCCGGGATCCTCGCAGTGTCTCTGCCAGTGGAGACAGAGGATGGATGGACTGTGCTGCGCTGGACTGGAGGGAGAGATCACCCGTCGCTGGATCAGATCAGCCATCGCTGGACCCAGAGAGATGATCATCCATAGCTGGATAGCAAGATTGGATTACCACTGCTGGAATCTTTTTTAATTTTTCTTTATTTTTAATAAAGGACTTTTTCAAAAGTGTGTTTGTCTTTTTTAACATTCTTTTACACTTTATTTGTGAAATGGTAGGGGTACCCCCTTACCATTTCAAACATGGGGGCCGGGATCTGGGGGTCCCCTTGTTAAAGGGGGCTTCTAGATTCTGATAAGCCCCCCGCCCACAGACCCCCACAACCATCGGCCAGGGTTGTGGGGATGAGGCCCATGTCCTCATCAACATGGGGACAAGGTGCTTTGAGGGGTCACAGACCCCCCAAAGCATACTCCCAATGTTGAGGGCATGTGGCCTGGTACAGTTCAGGAGGGGGGCCACTCTCTCGTCCCCCCTCTTTTCCTGCGGCCTGCCAGGTTGCGTCCTTAGATAAAGGGTCTGGTATGGATTTTTAGGGGGAAATCCACGCCATTTTTTTCTTAATTTGGCATGGAGTTCCCCTTAAAATCCATACCAGAGGTCTGGTATGGATATTTAGGGGCAACCCCACGTCATTTTTTTTTTTTATTTGATGCGTGGTTGCCCTTAAGATCTATACCAGACCTGAAGGGCCTGGTAATTTAATTTGGGGGAACCCCACGCTTTTTTTTTATCAATGACTGTTCTCTGTATTATGGTCAGCCGACAATTTATTATAGCCGCGAGTGATTTTCAATGACTTTTTTTCTACAGAAATGACACTTTGTGCAGGGACGGTTCTAAGCACGGGAAACATGTGCCCCTTTACAGGCATACTATAGACAACCCCTAGGTACGAAATTTAAAGGAATATTACACTTTTATTGTTTCACTTTAAGCATTATTAAAATCACTGCTCCCGAAAAAACAGCAGTTTTTAAAACTTTTTTTGCATTGATACATGTCCCCTGGGGCAGGACCCAGGTCCCCAAACACTTTTTAGGACAATAACTTGCATATTAGCCTTTAAAATTAGCACTTTAGATTTTTCCCATAGACTTGTACAGGGTGTTCCGCGGCTTTTCAAATTTGCCATGAACACCCCAAATTGTTCACTGTTCGCCGAACAGGCGAACAGGCAATGTTCAAGTCGAACTCAAAGCTCAGCCCTTCTGTGCAGCAATACCGGTTCCTGAAATTCCAGCCAATGAGGCTGTAGCACTGTTCCTGTAATAAAGTGGGCCGGTCTGAATGAAGTCCAGGGCCAAATGTGTGTCCCAGTCCAGCCCTCTATCTATCTATCTATCTATCTATCTATCTATCTATCTATCTATCTATCTATCTATCTATCTATCTATCTATCTATCTATCTATCTATCTATCTAATTTGAAATACATCTCTACAATATAAGGGCATTAGTATATTTTAGTTTACTCTCCCACAATGCACTGATGAAAATCCAGCTGCTAGCGGTAAGGCAAGTATCATTTTTTAACTCAGGAGCTTTGGCACAGATGCTCATTGTGTTTGTATTTTCCTTCCTGCAGACAGTGAAAACTGCATGAAATGTCCTGATGATGAATGGCCAAATGAGAAGAAGGATCGATGTGTTCCCAAATTGGTGGAATTTCTTTCCTACACTGATGATACAATTGTTGCAGTATTTTCATCTGTCTCCATCCTCTGTTGTCTTCTGACTGGTTTAATATTGGGGATATTTATACATTACCAGGACACCCCCATTGTTAAAGCTAATAACCGTAACCTGAGCTATCTTCTCCTGGTCTCCATCATGTTGAGCTTCCTCTGTGTCTTCTTATTCCTCGGACGTCCAGTAGATGTAACCTGCATGCTACGTGTGACCTCTTTCGGTGTCATCTTCTCAGTTGCTGTCTCTTCTCTACTTGCCAAAAGTATCATGGTGTGTATTGCTTTTAAAGCCACCAAACCTGGGAGTCCTTGGAGGAAATTGATGGGAGCCAAACTGCCCAATTTTATCATTTGCATGTTTTCACTGCTTCAAGTAATAATCTGTGTTTCTTGGCTATCCATTTCTCCCCCATTCCAGGATAAAGACACTCACTCTTATCAGGGAAAGACCATCATTCAGTGTAATGAGGGTTCCGTTATCGGCTTCTACTCTGTCCTGGGATATATGGGGCTTCTGGCAGCTGTGAGCTTCATTATAGCTTTTTTAGCCAAAACATTGCCAGACAGTTTTAATGAGGCCAAGTACATCACCTTCAGCATGCTGGTGTTCTGCAGTGTCTGGATTGCCATGATCCCGGCCTATCTGAGCACTAAAGGGAAAGACATGGTGTCTGTGGAGGTTTTTGCTATATTGGCATCAAGCTTTGTACTTCTTGGCTGTATATTTTTCCCAAAATGCTACATAATTCTGTTCAAGCCTGACCTGAATACAAAAACAGGTTTGCTTGAAAATAAAGGATAATATTTTTTTTTTAATGTATGATGACCCTTAGAAATAGAAATATTATCTATAATATATAGAGCTAACATTATAGTTAATATATATATACATATATACACACACATATATATACCAATGTAAACTGTAGTATTTTACTAATGTATTAGGAATAGAATGAATACTGGTAAAGTTTAAAGTTTAAATTATTAATACTTACTCTTCCAATGGGCAGTTAGTATCGTTTTTTTTTTTTTTTTCTTGAAGAGCTTTGGACACCACTGGTATCCAACACTGTGGATTTGTTGCAGACCTTGTCCCCTGCTTGGTGTAATGGTTCCTACCACTGGCCTACTACAAAGTAATCACTTAGCAGGGAGGAACCACTGTGATCAGAGGGCAGCATAGTTTCCCAATGAACCTAAAGTATGGCACCAGCACCACTAATATCTCAGAGAGAGAGAAGATTTCACTCACTGCATTCCAGAACCTTCCATTAAATATATACTTTTATAAACTGTAAAGTATTTTGGACAGGGTTGCTTCAAATATATTGCATGTAGATGTCTAAATAAACAAGTACATTTTGCCTGGTGCATTCTAAAATATTTCTGTAAAAACTAATTAAATTTGATGAAAGCATGTTTACAGTAAGTTCACATTTTAAATGATATGTTTACTTCATTTCAAATAATGCAATATTTTGTTTTAGTGTCCTTTGCACAGTGTGCACCTAAAGCTTTACCTGAATACAATTGCCGGTGTTCTCATACTAATAATACTACAGGCAGGCAGTTGATTCTGCTAGCTGCAGTATAATCAGTATATAGATACGTCCCAGCTTTGTGCAGCTACATCTCCCTGCATTTCCCTGCAGGCCATTAGTATGTCTAGAAGGCCAACAAGGAGAGGCAGACAGTCATGAGCCTATAAAAGAGGGCAAGCAGGCTCATTTTTATGTCTTTATATTGTTTTTAACCACTTAAGCCCCGGACCAATTGTCAGCCTAAGGACCAGAGGTCTTTTTACAATTTCGCACTGCACTGCTTTAACTGGTAATTGCACATTCATGCAATGTTGTACCCAAACGAAATTTGCGTCCTTTTCTTCCCACAAATAGAGCTTTCTTTTGATGGTATTTGATTGCCTCTGCGATTTTTATTTTTTGCGATATAAATGGAAAAAGACCGAAAATTTGGAGAAAAAAAGATATTTTCTACTTTTTTGTTATAAGAAAAATCGAATAAACTCAATTTTAGTCATACATTTAGGGCAAAATTTATTCAGCCACATGTCTTTAGTAAAAAAAATGTCAATAAGCGTATATTTATTGGTTTGCGCAAAAGTTATAGCGTCTACAAACTAGAGTACATTTTCTGGAATTTACACAGCTTTTAATTTATGACTGCCTATCTCATTTCTTGAGGTCCTAAAATGGCAGGGCAGTACAAACCCCCCCCCCCCCCAAAAGACCACATTTTGGAAAGTAGACACCCCAAGGAAATTGCTGAGGGGAATGTTGAGCCCATTGAATTTTTTATTTTTTTTTGTTCCAAGTGATTGAATAATGACACAAAAAAAAAAAAGTTTACAAAAAGTTGTCACTAAATGATATATTGCTCACACATGCCATAGTTATATGTGGAATTGCACCCCTGAATATATTCTGCTGCTTCTCCTGAGTACGGGGATACCACATATGTGGGACATTTTGGGAGTCTAGCCACGTACGGCACCCCGAAAACCAATCACTGCCTTCAGGATTTCTAAGGGTGCAAATTTTTGATTTCACTCCTCACTACCTATCACAGTTTCAAAGGCCATAAAATGCCAAAATAGTACAACCCCCCCCCCCCCCAAATGACTCCATTTTGGAAAGTAGACACCCCAAGCCATTTACTGAGAGGCATGTTGAGTCCATGAAATATTTTATATTTTGCCACAAGTTGCAGGAATATTAAATTTTTTTTTTTTTTTTTGCACAAAGTTGTCACTAAATGATATATTGCTCACACATGCTATGGGCATAAGTGAAATTACACACCAAAATAAATTCTGCTGCTTCTCCCGAGTATGGGGATACCACATATGGGGGACTTTTTGGGAGCCTAGCCACGTACGGGACCCCGAAAACCAAGCACTGCCTTAAATATAAAACGCTACACAAAAAAAACTGTAACACCCCATTCACACCTGAGCGTTTTGTAGCCCTACGCCTGAAGCTACAAAACGCTGGAGGGGAAAAAATCCATTATTCTCAATGGAGATGGTTCACATCTCCACTCCATGTCGCCTGAAGCCGAACGCCTGAAGCTCAAACAAGTTCCGGACCCTTTTTTGTTGCGCGAATCGGGCTGATTTGGGCGTTTTGATTCCCATAGAAACTAATGGAAACGCTCGATTCGAGCGTTTAGCGCGACAACGAGCGTTTCTACGGGCGTTTTGACGCTGTATCTGCTCAAGCAGATGAAAAATATTTTTCCTATTGGCTGAAAAAAAAACGCCGAAGTTAAAAAACGCCGGACAACGCTGTATACAAACGCGCGTTGTCGCGAGACAAAACGCGCGTTGTTGTGTGACAAAACGTGCGACAAAACGCCGGTAAAAACGCTCAAACGCGCTACGCTCAGGTGTGAATGCAGCCTTAGCGATCGCAGGGATCAGACCTGACTCTGCGAACGCTGCAGTTATGTGTTTAGTGTTTTGTAAGTGACAGTGATCGATCGATACTGCACTTGGGTGGGCTGGGCGGAGGGGCAAAACGCAGGTGCTAGCAGGTATCTGAGCTGATCCCGCTAACAATGCGTTTTTTTGGAACCCTAAACTGCTGGGGATGCTAGTATAGATCTGATCAGATCAGATATTGATCTGTTCAGATTCTATACCACTACGGGAGGTTTATGCTTTGCGCGTGGGTGTTAGCGGTACTGGCACTAACCTAGCGCAGCCTGGGGCGACGCAGACCCTGACCCTAAAACCTAATTGATATCACCCGCCGGGTGATCAGGGGGTTAAACCTTTATTGGGTAATAAATGGTGGGTGCCCCGATGCTATAAAAAGCAAACTAACTAACCAGAGTCACCCGTAACACTTATACGGTGATCACTGGTGAAAAGGTTAACTAGGGGCAATCAGGGGGTTCAAATTTTTATTAGGTAGTATATGGGGGTCCCTGGCGCTATATAAAAACCTGACGGGGAACCTAAATAACTAACTGGCTTACCAGCGTCACCAGTGACACTTATACGGTGATCGCTGGTGAAAGGGTTAACTAGGGGAAATATGGGGGTTAAAACCATTATTGGGTAGTATATGGGGGTACCTAGCGCTATAAAAACCTGGCGGTGAACCTAAAAAAATAACTAGCTACCTAGCGACACTAGTGACACTAATGCAGCGATCAGAAAAATGATCGCTTAGTGACACTGGCAAAAGGGGGTGAAAGGGTTAACTCTAGGGGCAATCAGGGGGTTAAAACCGTTATTGGGTAGTATATCGGGGTACCTAGCACTATAAAAACCTGGCGGTGAACCTAAAAAAAAACTAGCTACTTAGCGGCACCAGTGACACTAATGCAGCGATCAGAAAAATGATCGCTTAGTGACACTGGCAAAAGGGGGTGAAAGGGTTAACTAGGGGCAATGAGGGGGTTAAAACCGTTATTGGGTAGTATATCGGGGTACCTAGCGCTATAAAAACCTGACGGTGAACCTAAAAAAATAACTAGCTACTTAGCGGCACCAGTGACACTAATGCAGCGATCAGAAAAATGATCGCTTAGTGACACTGGCAAAAGGGGGTGAAAGGGTTAACTCTAGGGGCAAACAGGGGGTTAAACCTTTATTGGGGGGGTAGCTACCCTGGACCTAACACTAACTTCCCTGACAGTTTTTACTGTCACAACTGACACTAAATGCAGTGATCAGTAAATAAATGATCACTGCAATCAGTGACACTGTGACTGGGAGGGGGAGGGGGGGGTGATCGGGGGAGGGGGGGATTTGTGTGCCTATGTGTGCCTACATGTCAGTGTAGTGTTGGTGCACACTTACTTTCAGTGTTCTCCTCGTAGTCTGGTCAAAAAGACCGCCCCGAGGAGAATGACATCACTTCCTCCCTGCCTGTGTTTACTATACACAGCGGGGGAAGCTTCTCATTCGCCAGGAGCGATCGAGAGGGGATGGCTAGAAACCAACGGCCATCCCCTCATCCTGGATCGCTCCTGCAGCGAAACAGACTGCCGCATCCAGCGGGAGGGGGTCCGATTGGACCCCCCACCCACTGGAAGGCGAGCACGTACATGTACGTGCTTGTGCCCGTCGGTGCCATTGCACCGACGTACATTGCTATGCGGCGGTCCTTAAGTGGTTAATGCTCTTTAACAGCTTCTGGACCAGCCGACGCAGTTTTACTGCGGCTGGTTGGCTCCCCTGGACAAAATGATGTTATCTTATGTCGCTTTGACTTTTGGCCACTAGAGGGATGCGAGCTCTGCCGGAGGCATGCCGCCAGAGCCGATGTGAGTGCCCGGCAGGTGCGATGACAGCCGGGCACCCGCAATCTCTTATGACAGAGCGAGAACCAGGATCTGTGTGTGCACACAGATCCTGGTTCTCTCAGGGAAGAGGAAGCTGATCGTGTGTTCATACTGATTATGAACACCGATCTGTCATCTCTCCTAGTCGGTTTCATCCTCCCCCCCCCCCCCCCACAGTTAGAACACACACCTAGGGAACACAGTTAACCCCTTGATCGCTCCCTAGTGTTAATCCCTTCACTGCCAGTGACATTTATACAGTAATCAGTGCATTTTTATAGCACTGATCACTGTATAATTGTCACTGGTTCCAAAAAATTTTCAAAAATGTCTCATGTGTCTGCCACAAATTGCTGATTACTGTCATTACTAGTAGAAAAAATAATAATAATAAAAATGCTAAAAATCTATCCCCTATTTTGTAGATGCTAGAACTTTTGCACAAACCAATTAATATACGCTTATCGCAATTTTTATTTTTACCAAAAATGTTTAGAAGAATACATATCGGCCTACACTGTTGAAAAAAATTACGTAGAAAATTAAAAATGTTTGCAAAAATACCACCAAAAGAAAGCTCTATCTGTGGGTAAAAAAAGGACGTCAAATTTGTTTGGGTACAGCAGCACACGACTGCGCAATTGTCAGTTAAAGTGACGCAGTGCTGAATTGCAAAAAATGGCCTGGTCATTGAGCAGCCAAATCTTCCGGGGCTGAAGTGGTTAAATACATTTGTATATATTTATTTCTACCTTTGTTGTTGTATCTTTGCACCTTTAAAATCCTAAACCAGTTGATCCTTATTACAACGTTATAAACAAAGGGGGGAAAGAAACCCCAAGTCTCCAACAAGCGAGCCTGGAATAGGAGATGTCACACAATACCCAACATAGAAATGATGGCTAAAAAGAAACAATAAATGTTTATTATTATATATAAGAGAGAAGAACCGGCAACTCCAAAGTCCTTTTTGCAAAATGTATTGGCAACATATGAGCATTAAAATGCAAACAGGTGACGCGTTTCGGCATGGCACTCTTAGCAAGTTTACAATGAAATAATAAAAACATTTATGGGGAAACAGATACAAAACTCCATCCTCTTCTGAGGCACAAAGAGGGCTAATTGCCTCATTATCTCTCAGGAGTGTACCCTATGCATGAGAGTACTCCCAGGAGGGAGGGGAGAATGGAAAGCACTGGGTCCTAAAGGAATAATGATAATAGGTAGAGCAATCAGCATGGTTACTTAACAAAACAAAAAAAATATTATTGCAAAGTGTCTGATAAAGCATTCAATACATGCACTTATATAAGGGTAAAGACTATAACATGAATTAGATAAATTAGTACATGTCTGGGAAAAAATTATGTGCAGAGATGTTTGAGCACAGTGAAAAACTATATTGATGAAAATAAAAAAAAAACATCTTTATTATTACTTAAAATACAATTGCCCTTATTAAAAATTGATCCATATTATAAATATATAGATATCCAAAATATTGAGCCTAATGGACCAACACATTTCGCATAAGTCCAGTGCTTCTTCAGGATCCACAAACTCTCTATATCAAAAATATGGGTGCAATATCTACAATGAAAAAACAATAATTACAAGATTGTACATTTTATTATATTATTTTATATTTCAATTTTACCTGAAAATGACACTATGGAGAGGTCCAAAAGAAAAAAATCTTTCCTTCACCATGGTGGGGCACAACATAGACATAAACCAGACCACTTAAGCCCCGGACCAACTGTTAGCCTAAGGACCAGAGGTCTTTTTACAATTTTGCACTGCACTGCTTTAACTGGTAATTGTGTGGTCATGCAATGTTGTACCCAAACGATAAATGGAAAAAAGACTTAAAATTTTGAAAAAAAAAGATATTTTCTAATTTTTGTTATAAGAAAAATCGAATAAACTCAATTTTAATCATACATTTAGGCCAAAATGTATTCAGCCACATGTCTTTAGTAAAAAAAATGTCAATACGCGTATATTCATTGGTTTGCGCAAAAGTTATAGCGTCTACAAACTAGAGTACATTTTCTGGAATTTACACAGCTTTTAATTTATGACTGCCTATCTCATTTTTTGAGGTGCTAAAATGGCAGGGCAGTACAACCCCCCCCCAAATGACCCCATTTTGGAAAGTAGATACCCCAAGAAAATTGCTGAGATGCATGTTGAGCCCATTGAATATTTTTTTTTGTCCCAAGTGATTGAATAATGACAAAAAAAAAAAAAGTTTACAAAAAGTTGTCACTAAATGATATACTGCTCACACATGCCATAGTTATATGTGGAATTGCACCCAAAATATATTCTGCCTGCTGCTTCTCCTGAGTACGGGGATACCACATGTGGGGGACTTTTTGGGAGCCTAGCCGTGTACGGGACCCCAAAAACTAAGCACCACCTTCAGGATTTAAATATAAAACGCTACCAAAAAAACTGTTAGCGATCGCAGGGATCAGGTCTGAATCTGCAAACGCTGCAGTTATGTGTTTAGTGTTTTGTAAGTGACAGTGATCGATCGATACTGCACTTGGGTGGGCTGTGCGGAGGGGCAGGTGCTAGCAGGTATCTGAGCTGATCCCGCTAACAATGCGTTTTTTTGGAACCCTAAACTGCTGGAGACGCTAGTATAGATCTGATCAGATAAGATATTGATCTGTTCAGATACTACTATACCACTACGGGAGGTGTATGCTTTGCGCGTGGGTGTTAGCGGTACTCACACTGACCTAGCACTGCCTGGGGCGATGCAGACCCTATCTGACCCTAAAACCTAATTGATATCACCCGCCGGGTGATCAGGGGGTTAAGCCTTTATTGGGTAATAAATGGTGGGTGCCCTGATGCTATAAAATCAAACTAACTAACCAGCGTCACCCGTAACACTTATACAGTGATCACTGGTGAAAGGGTTAACTAGGGGCAATCAGGGGGTTAAAACCTTTATTAGGTAGTATATGGGGGTCCCTGACGCTATATAAAAACCTGACAGGGAACCTAAATAACTAACTGGCTTACCAGCATCACCAGTGACACTTATACGGTGATCGCTGGTGAAAGGGTTAACTCTAGGGGCAATCAGGGGGTTAAAGCCTTTTTTAGGTAGTATATGAGGGTACCTAACGCTATAAAAACCTGGCGGTGAACCTAAAAAATAACTAGCTACCTAGCGGCACCAATGACACCAATGCAGCGATTAGAAAAACGATCCCTTAGTGACACTGGCAAAAGGGAGTGAAAGGGTTAACTAGGGGCAATCAGGGGGTTACAACCTTTATTAGGTAGTATATGGGGGTCCCTGACGCTATATAAAAACCTGATGGGGAACCTAAATAACTAACTGGCTAACCAGCGTCACCAGTGACACTTATACGGTGATCGCTGGTGAAAGGGTTAACTCTAGGGGCAATCAGGGGGTTAAAACCTTTATTAGGTTGTATATGAGGGTACCTAACGCTATAAAAACCTGGCGGTGAACCTAAAAAATAACTAGCTACCTAGCGGCACCAGTGACACTAATGCAGCGATCAGAAAAACGATCGCTTAGTGACACTGGAAAAAGGGGGTGAAAGGGTTACCTGGGGGCAATCAAGGGGTTAAACCTTTATGGGGGGGGTAGGGGGCCAACCTGGACCTAACACTAACTGCCCTGACAGTTTTTACAGTTACAACTGACACTAAATGCAGTGATCAGTAAATAAATGATCACTTCAATCAGTGACACTGTGATCGGGTGGGGGGATCGGGGGGGATCGGGGGGTGATCAGGGGTTAAAGTGTGCCTATGTGTACCTACATGTCAGTGTAGTGTTGGTGCACTTACTAGGATGTCTTCTCTCCTCATCGTCCGGTCAAAAAGACCGCTCCAAAGAGAGTGACATCACTTCCTCCTGCCTGTGTTTACACTACACAGGCAGGGGAAGCTTCTCATTCGCCAGGAGCGATCGAGAGGGGAAGCCCAGAAACGGCCATCCCCTCATCCCGGATCGTAACTGAAGTGAAACGGACTGCCGCAGCCAGCGGGAGGGGGTCCGATCAGACCCCCACCCACTGGAAGGCAGGCACGTATGGGTACGTGCTTGTGCCTGTCCGTGCTATTGTGCCAACGTATAATTACATGCGGTGGTCCTAAAGTGGTTAAAGATGGATATCCCAGGAAATCTACCACATGCCTCAACATTAAATCAAAACAGGGACCCGAGTTTCCATATGATGAGTTGTAATATAAAGTGCTCCCTTAAGATCAAAGGTAGACACAAATGCCCACAAAGGACGTCATTCCATCAAGCATACAGAGACCCATCCACACTTGGTTTGATAACCTGAATCCCAAAGTATAATATTCCACTCTACACAAAAATCAGACCAACATAAGAAAAGCAAAATCAATTGCGGAACAGTATGCATGGTAATCAAAGCTCTTTATAAAGAAGGGAAATGGAATGCCCAGCTGGGTCATGTGTCCCTCACCCTCCACCCACCCGCCCCCACAGTTATCGGAGACACTGAGTGGAACGCTTCTCCGCACTCCAAGCTTCCCACCCACAAACTTCCGAGAACCAATTGATGCACGGAAACTGAAAGTCGCACATCCGCCACAGATAGATGATGTACATGGCGAAACAAACTGATCAAGGCGAGCGTGGATTAACTAAAAATAACCAAACTTCACCACAAACAGCAGGTTGGCGCCGATCACCAACCCCAAGTAACAAACATGATATATAACGTCCTACAAAGAGCCACATAAGAGGTCTCAGAAGAAAGAGGGATGTCCAAACCACGGCCCAGGACAATCAGAAACATGGAGGGGGACAAGCAAAAAAAAAAAAACCCAACCCAAAAATTAGCATAAAGGACTAACAAAATAATGAAAAAATTATAATATCCACCAGGCTTCTTGTTCATTAAGGCCGGGCCTATTGTATGATTTTAAATAATAGATCCATCTGCATTCTTTTTGTAAACTCATTTTATCAACTTCCTCCTTCTAGAATGTGGGTGAATCCATTCCAATGCTACAAACTTTAAGCCCTTGTACACACGGTTGGACATTCTGACAACCAAATCTGTCGGATTTTGTCCGACGGATTTTGTCCGAAACTGTTGCATACACACAGTCGGACAAAGTTGTCGGAATGTCCGATTGTTCAGAACATGATGACGTTATTTCGTTACGACAGGACTACGTTCAGGCTAGTAGCCAATAGCTTTGGTGTAGGAATTTGATCTGAGCATGCGTGGCACTTTGTCCGATCGGAATTCTCTACACATGATCAGACAAGGTCCGATCGGATCATGTTGTCGGAAAGTTTTATAGCCAAGCTGGAAAACTTGGTCCGTCGGATATTCCGACGAAAACAGTCCGATGGAGCCCACACATGGTCGGATTATCTGACAACACGGTTCAATCGGCCATTTTCCGTCGGAAAGTCTGACCGTGTGTACAAGGGCTAAGACCCCAGATTTATACTTATGAACAAAGACAAAATGGTGGGCCGCAGAGTTTTCTAAATGACTACCTGTGTATCATTGACATGATCATGGATGCTTTTCCAAAATTTACATTTTGTTTTACCCAAATAAAATTCATTAACCACTTCCCGACCAGCACACGCCGATGTACGTCGGCAGAATGGCACGGGCAGGCATATTGGCGTACAGGTTCGTCCAATCTGTAATGCCGCCCTGCCATCGTGAGCGCACCACTGGCGGCACACTCGTGTGCTGGTCAGGACCCCCGTGAGTCAGGTCGCGGGTCCCGTGGACTCGATCGCCGTGGGCATACCCACGATTGTCTCACGGGGCGGCTGAATGGAGAGATGCCGTTGTAAACAGCATCTCCCCGTTCCGCCTAGCAACAAGTGATGCTGATCTCTGCTCCATGTGATTGAAGCAGAGATCAGTGTTCACTAAAAGAAAGCCCAACCCCCCACAGTTAGTAAAACACATCTAGGAACACTTAACCCCTACACTGCCACCCACTGGTTAACCCTTTCACTGCCAGTGTCATTTACACAGGAATCACTGTATAGCAGTGATTGCTATATAAATGACAATGGTCCCAAAAATGTGTCAAAAATATCCGATGTGTCCGCCATAATGTTGCAGTCACAATAAAAATCGGTAATCGCTGCCATTACTAGTAAAAAAAAAATATTAATAAAAATGCCATAAAACTATCCCCTATTTTGTAAACACTATAACTTTTGCGCAAACCAAGCAATAATCGCTTATTGCATTTTTTTTTTTACCAAAAATATGTAGAAGAATACGCATCGGCCTAAACTGAGGGAAAAAATGTTTTTTTTATATATTTTTGGGGGATATTTATTATAACAAAAAGTAAAAAAATAATGTGTTTTTTTCAAAGTTGTCGCTCTATTTTTGTTTATAGCGCAAAAAATAAAAACCGCAGAGGTGAACAAATACCACCAAAAGAAAGCTCTATCTGTGGGAAAAAAAAGGACATCAATTTTGTTTGGGAGCCACGTCGCATGACCGCGCAATTGTTAGTTAAAATGACGCAGTGCCGAATCGCAAAAAGTGGTCTGGTCTTTGGCCAGCAAAATGGTCCGGGGCTGAAGTGGTTAACCACTTAACAACTACGCTATAGCCAAATGATGGCTACAGCATGGCTCGATAACTCTGGGAGGGCGTACATTGATGTCCTCTAAGAATCGCGCTCCCGCGTGCCCCCCCGGAGCGCGCACAAAGGAGTATCCTTGGCGCATCACGAATCACGGTAAATGGCCTCTGACAGCGGCCGTTTACCATGTGATCGCTCTGTCAAATGACAGAGCAATCACTTGTAAACAAACCAGCTTCGTGTCCGGTTCCTCTCTCCCCTCTCTGTACTGATCAGTACAGTGTGAGCGGAGAGGGGAGAGATTGATTGCAGCAGTACTGTGGGCTGTGCACTACTCTGTACCCATTGCAGCCTCATCCATCCATCTGCCATACTCATCCATCCATCCATGCTCAGCCATCCCTCTCTCATATTCATCCATCCATCCATAATCAGCAATACTCATCCATTCATTATCAGCCGTCCCTCTGTCATACTCATCCATCCATCCATGCTCATCCATTAATACTCAGCAATACTCATACATCTACCCATGCTCATCCATCCATACTCAGCAATATTCATCCATGCTCAGCCATCCCATCCATACTCACCTATTCCCAGCCATACTCAGCCATACTCAGCCATACTCAGACATACCCAGCCATACCCAGCCATACTCAGCCATTAATACTCAGCAATACTCATACATCTATCCATGCTCATCCATCCATACTCAGCAATATTCATCCATGCTCAGCCATCCCATCCATACTCACCTATTCCCAGCCATACTCAGCCATACCCAGCCATACTCAGACATACCCAGCCATACTCAGACATACCCAGCCATACCCAGACATACCCAGCCATACCCAGACATACCCAGACATATTCAGCCATACCCAGACATACTCAACCATACTCAGACATACCCAGACATACTCAGACATACTCAGCCATACCCAGACATACTCAGCCATACCCAGACATACCCAGCCATACCCAGCCATACTCAGTCATCCCATCAGTGGCGGCTGGTGAAGTTTTAGGATGGGAGGGCGCCAGACCCCGCCCTTCCTTTTTGGCCCCTCCCACTTGGTGAAAATGGGCATGGTTTCAGTGAGATAGCGGGTGTGGCTCTAAGGTGGTGTGGTTAGAGTCTCAGAGGGAGGGACAGCAGGCCCAGATCCTACACAACAATAGAAATGTGTGTATTCTAGAAAGTTTAACAATCAGCAGGTAAAGATACTCTAAACACCTGATGTTAGCACTTCAATCATCCCGGCACCATGGTTGTTGTGGTGTCAGGATGATTGAAGCGCATTATTTATATTATTACATTGTCAATAACACCATCAATTTTACCAAGTGCCTCCGCATTCTCCGACCACCCCGTAGCCGGGTCCCCCTGGATCAAGTACGAACTCCTACCAGAAAACATTAAGACCCACCCAACAATAAGCGCCACACTGAAATGCTTTAAACAAACCAATCGCTTATTTCATCTCTCAAAAAACCCAGGTCCCCTCTCGCCAGTCCTCTCTAATCCACATTTCCCACCTTGAATGGATCGCCACCCGTTTACACATACGCAACCAACTATAGGTCTAAGGATACATCACATAGTTAGGAGAGGTAAGCTACTACCCCGGGAACAGCTAGTTGAGACGTGGCAAGCACACAAGCTTAATCCTCTATCCTATTGGCAACTCAAACACTTTACTGATAGTGTCAACACTGAATCAGATCTCTCTGACGAGTTGACTGAGTTCGAAAATATGTGTCTAAGTAGTGAACACAACGTCATATTATATCCAAAAGGCAGAATATGTTCTGGTGGAACGTCCAATACGACGAAGGCAGAGCCTGTGAAAACTGGGCTAGAGATCTGAAATTAGAGTTAACAAAAGACTCCTGGGACATAATATACCGAAACACTCATAGAGGATCTATAAACGTCTCCACGCAAGAGACAAACTTTAAAATAATTTCACAATGGTACCGCACCCTTTACCTTTTAAGCAGATTCAACACATCCCAGTCAGACAAATGTTGGAGATGCCAAGGGGAACGGGGGACACTCCTCCATATCTGGTGGTCATGCCCATACATACAAGTCATTCTGGATACAAGTTCACAAACTGATCTCAAAAATTACCACATATGAACTCGAATTCTCACCTGCCCAATTCCTACTCCATCTCCATACCTCCAGAGACATACCTTACTTTAAATCATTGGCCATGATGCTTGTTAATGCTGCAAAATTGTGTATACCCCCTCTCTGGGGTACCCCAAGAGTTCCTTCCATAAGGGATTGGTTTATGAGAGTTAACAAGATTGCAGAAATGGAACTCATAGCAATCTCACACAACTCACCTCAAAAATTCACTACACTATGGGCTTGCTGGATTCACTTTAAATTAACTGATGAATACAAACGAAGATTTCACACTTGAAGATAAATATCGGTCATTTACTAGGCCCCCCCCAAGATACAATCCAGTATTTGTAACGCGGCCACCCGCCCTATTCAGATGAATGACCAATTGGCATAACCCCTTTGACCTCTATACCTTCTGTAGGTTGCGATGTTGAGACACATCCTCAGTTGGGCTATTCCTTTCACTCTTTTTATAATATACACCTACTAAGGAACCTGGCATTTACCCATCCCCACTCCAATTTGTCCTCTTTCTTTATGCCCCTCACCCCCCCCCCCCCCCTCTTTAAAAATGTTGGTGGTGTGCTGGACACACGCATCAGTTATAGCCTCAGATAACAACCTGTGTAAAGCATATTAATTACGGTTTCCTAAGCTTAGACTGACAAATTACTATACTATACCAGTTTCCTTAGGTAACTGCTTCAACAACGGTAACAACTCATGTTTTTTCATCAGTTACTCTTGGGTTGTCCAACTGACCCTCTGCCCTATCCTGTATTCAGTCACTACACAACGAAACCCACTCATTCCCCACTAGCTTTATCGCAGCCATCAGGTCGATTAGTAACAAGGGTTTGATTGTTACCCCTCCCAAGGTTGTTCAAAATGTTGTATTTTCTATTATAACCATTCATGTGTACCATATACACCTTGTTCCATGGTGTATGTAATGCCTTGTTATGTTCTATTCTTTACTCAATAAAACGGAAAATTGTATACTCACCTTTCCGTAATTTTCCTTTCCTGACGCATCCAATGGCAGCACACACACTGGGTTGTGACTCCGCCTCCACAACCTGATAGGACTGGTTAGCTATAAGATTTGAAGAGGAGTCCACCGTTGCATTCTCAGTAACTATCACCTTAGAGGGGTGGGATCTGTGTGCTGCCATGGGATGCGTCAGGAAAGGAAAATTACGGAAAGGTGAGTATACAATTTTCCGTTTTCCTGACGCATCATGGCAGCACACACACTGGGAAATAACTCGCTACATGGGAGGGTGCCTTTCAGAAGTTTTTTATTTACTCAAGTACAAGATATGGATGAGTTTGATTGAATAATTGATCTCCCGAACTCAACCGTAGTTAATTGAGCCGGGTCTATTCTATAGTGTGACATGAATGTGGTTTTTGATGACCAAGTTGCTGCCTTGCAAATAGTCTCTGGTGATACTCTACAGTACGCTGCCCATGAGGCCGCCATCGCCCTCGTTGAATGCGCTTTCAGGTTTTCCGGTATTGGAAGGTGTTGAACTAGATATGCTTTCTTGATGACTTTAATCAACCATGAGGATATTTTCCTTGAAGAAGCCGCTTGACCTTTTTTGGCGCCATGCGGAATGACCAGGAGGTTTTCTGACTTCCTGAATGGAGCGGTAGCCTCCAGGTAGGCAGATATTGCAGACTTCACGTCCAGAGGGTGTGGATTTCCATCTGTGTTGAGAAAAACAGGAAGATTGATCTCCGGATTAAAGTGGAAGCTAGATGCTACCTTTGGCACGAACTGTTCCGAAGGTCTGAGTACGACCCTGTCTGGGAAAAAAACTAGGTGTGGTTCTTTGATTAATAGAGCTTGCAGCTCGGAGACCCTTTTGGCCGATGTGATTGCAACTAGAAATGATAGTTTTAGTGTCAAGTCCCATAGGGATATTGATCCCCCCGGCGAGAAAGGTTCTTTTGTTAAGGCTTCCAGGACAATCGACAGGTCCCAGGTCGGAAAAATTGGTTTTCTAGGAGGCCTTATTTTTAGGCATGCTTTCTGAAACTGAATGATGAGGGGGTTTAAAGCCCACTTGATTCCTGTCATTGCGGATATGGCAGAGACGTGAACTTTTAAGGTGCTTGACCTTAAACCTTTCTCTAGACCTAGTTGTAGAAATTCTAACACCTGAGAGACTGATGGAGAAAGGGGGTTCCCGGACTGTAGTTGGGCTATTGCGGAAATTTTTTTGCAAATCTTATTATATATGTTGTTTGCCGATTTCTTCCTTGCTTGTTGTAAGGTAGATATTACTCTTAATGAACAACCCTGATCTAGCAACCTTTCCCTTTCAGTTTCCAAGCCGTCAGGTGTAATCGCTCTGGTGACGGGTGTAGGAATTTCCCTTGTGAGAGCAAGTCTGGGAACAGCGGAAGTGGGAGAGGCTCTTCTGTGTTCAATTGCAGGATGGTCGGGAACCATGGTCTTCTGGGCCAGAAGGGCAATACTGCTATTACCGTGGAAGACGAAGTCCTCAGTCTGGCCAGAAACCTGGCTATCAAGGGCACCGGAGGGAATATGTAACCTAGGCGAAATTCCCAAGGATAGTGGAGACAGTCGATCCCTGTTGCTGCTGGATAGGCGGTCCTTGCTAAGAAGCGAGTACATTTGCGATTCGCTGGAGTTGCTGCCAGATCCATATCGGGAACACCCCATTTGCGTGTCAGAAGAGTAAAGGCCTTGTGACTGAGAGACCACTCGTTGTTTGAAATAAATATTCGACTTAGGTCGTCCGCGAGTTGGTTGTGAATCGCGGGTACGTATACTGCCTTCAGATCCGTCAGGTAGACTTGAGCCCACTCGATTATAGGTCGTACCTCCTGCATTAGGACCTTGCTTCTGGTGCCCCCTTGCCTGTGGACATAATTCACAGCCACTGTGTTGTCCATACGCAGGAGGACACTCTTCCCTGAAAGGAGGGGACTGAAAGTTAGAAGTGCTTGCCATGCAGCCCTGAGTTCCAGAACGTTTGAGACTATCCCTTGTGGACAGAAGGGCCAGCGGCCTTGTGCTCCCCGATCTAGATGATACGCTCCCCAGCCAAGGTAACTGGCATCCGATGTTACTATTTCTGGGAGTGGATGAAGGATGGGATGACGGCGTGTTAAATTGCTGGTTCGAGTCCACCATCGTACTGACTCCTTGACTGTCCTGGTGATTGTTATTTGTTGTGACATTGACACCCCGTTCCATTGTTTTAGGAACGAATTCTGGAATACCCTCGAGTTCCATTGAGACCACTGAACCATTAGAAAGGTTGATGACATTGAGCCCAGAACGCTTAAGCATTTTCTTGCAGACAGGTGGTCTACTGATAGTAGCTTTCTCACTTTGCGCATAAGAGGATGAAGTTTCTCCTGGGGAAGCCCTACTGTGTTGGATCTGGTGTCCAATTCGGCTCCTAGGAAGACCATCTTCTGTACTGGGACCAGGCTGCTCTTCCTCCAATTCACTATCCACCCGAATTGCTGGAGCGTGGAAATCAGAATTGAACGATGTCGCAGAAGTGTTTCTCGATTGTCTGCTAGAAGAAGAATATCGTTGAGATAGTGTAGGACTCTTAGACCCCTTTCTCTCAATAGTGCTATAACCGGAAGTAACACCTTTGTGAAGGTCCTAGGTGTCGTTGATATCTCAAATGGGAGGCTTTTGAATTGAAAGTGTTGCCTGCCTATCGCAAAGCGTAGGTACTTTTGAAAGGTTTGATGCACTGGAATGTGTAGATAAGCGTCGGACAAATCGACCGAGAGCATCCAATCTTTCTCCCCTATTGTTAGTAATATTGATTGGAGACTCTCCATCCTGAATGATTCGACTAGAATCATTTGGTTTAACTTTTTTAAATCCAACACGGGCCTCAGGTCTCCTGTTTTCTTTGACACCAAGAAAAGGGGAGAGTAAAACCCCTCTCCTCTCTGCTCCTGTGGAACTTCTATGTTTGCTTGCTTTTGGAGCAACTCCATAATGTATCTGACCAAAAGCTTTCGTTTCAGGCGCGAAAAGGGTAGTTCGGTAGGTCTGTAGTGGTTTTTTGGCGGTTTTCGCTTGAACCTCCACCTGTGACCTTGCTGAACGGTGGATATCGCCCAGGGTTCCTTTACTTTGTCTATCCATACTTGGGCAAATAGCCTCAGCCTCGCACCTACTATTGCGGGCTGGGCATGCGTGGCATCAAAAAGATTTTTGTTGGTCTCCCGGCATGGTTGTCTTTGATTTTTGGACTCTCACAAAAGAGGGTTGTGTGCTTCGCCAATTCCGTTTGAATTCTTTCCCGGGTCTATAAGATCTTACGTCCTGGTACCTTTCTGGAAGGTGACGTCTGAAGGGCGGATTTTTCTGTTGCTTGGATCTTCTGTCCGACGGTATTAGACCCGATTTTCCCCCCGTGACCTTTGATATTGCGAAATCTAGTTTTGAACCAAAAAGGTTAGTGCCATCATAAGGGATCTTACACCAGCTGGATTTGGAAGTTGCATCAGCAACCCAAGGTTTTAGCCAGAGAGCTCTTCTGGAAGTTACTGAGGCTAGCATTGCTCTTGCTGAGGACCGTATAATGTCCACCGCTGCCTCCGCTACGAAATCACCCGCAAAGCTGAGTTCCTGCAGTGCTGAAATAATCTTGTCTTGGTCTGCTGCTTCTACAATTAATTTTTCAACGCCAGACGTCCAGGAGGTGATGGCTCTACCGACCGCTGCTAGAGCGATTGCTGGCCTACAGGCCCCCCCCGCTGCTGAGTAGGGTTACATGGCGCGCTAAGCGCATCAGTGAGGAGTCTACCACGGGAACGGAAATAAGAGGGTTCACTGCTGGCTCTTTTAGGGGATAGAGCTTCGCTAATCTGTTGTTCAAGCCGGACCTCTTTTCTGGTTTTTGCCATTCATCTTTTATGAGCTCCTCTAGCTCTTCAATAAAGGGGAAGACCTCAGGGTCTTTTTTTAGGTTAGGGAAGTATTTCCGTAACTTAGGCGGGACGTCTCTCTCTTCCTCCCAACCGATCGCCTCCTTAACCGATTTCGCAAATGGGTTTATTAATGCAAAGTCAAAAACTGTAGGAACCAGGGGTTCCTCATCCTCTGGGGAGTCATCTGGATCCTGAGGGGTGTGAGAGGTTGAGGCTGAGTTAGATGACCTGATTGGATCATAAGCTGTCACCTGTAGGATTGTTTCTTTAACTGAGTCTCTTATAATATTGGAAGCTTCTCTAGCGTCAGCTTCCTTGTCCCGAGTTGCTTCCTCCAGACAGATTTGGCAAACAAGCTTACTAGGTAATGCTTGCGCTCCACAGACCCAGCAGGTATTAACCGCAGGACGGGTATGGTGCTCCTCTCGGTGTGAGGATGACGCTTCTCTGCGATGACGGGAAGACCTTGACCGACTTTGCCGAGAGTGAGAGTGTCTTGAGGGGGAACGTTCCTTTCTTTTAGAATGGGATGACCCCGATGACCTGCCAGAGCTACCAAAATGAAAGGTATTAATGGCAGTGCTCTCTTTTTCTCCTCTTCACTACTTACCAATCCATACGTCCCCTTACCTTGTGGTTCTAGGATGGTCTACTAAGGCAGCGGTCTCCATAGGGAAGAATAGAGTACACCTGTGACCAGAGGTTTTCAGTGTAAGAGCCAATGCAGAGTATGGGCAGAAGGTGCAGGCACAGAAATGAATGGTAAAGTACATAAAGATGATAGAAAAAAGGCTTACCAGAGATCAGGAGGACTTGTCTTGCAAGGCAGCAGGCTGTGTGCAGAGATCAGGATGGTAGATGATGTGGAAAGCACAAACAGCACTTCAAAGCGAAAATGACATTTTTTAAAAGCCCGCCGTCGCCGGAGGAGTGACGTCACCGCCGCGCATGCGCACTGGCCGGCCGCGCCGTCCTGCGCCATCTTGGATGCTGGCAAATGCAGAGGGCAAGGGGAAAACGTCACTTCCTGAGCGCCGAGCGTCCGAACGGAACCGCCATGATGGAGAGGTCACGGCGCCGTGGAACTACAGGGCTCAGCGTGCCCAGAGGGGGAAAAAAAAGGAGAAAAAGAGAAGAAAACTGAAAACTGAAAACGGAAAGTAGGCAGAAAGGGAGGCATGCCTGGGAGGTAAGTGGAAGCACAACAGATAGGAGGGGGGGAGGCCGCTGCAATTGTTAAAACCTTTTTAAGGTTTTTTCTCTTAAAAGTCTGCTGATTTGTAATTTTGCCCTTGAGACCACCAGAGTGGGGCTCCCTGCGTTATAGCTCATTTAGAGACCATACGGACAGGGACTTCCAGGTAGGAGAGGCTGAACCTAGCTGGGGAAGCGCGGCAAGGGGTTCCATTTGCTAACCGATCGCAAAACGTAATGTCCCATTCAGGTGAGGAAAAAAAGGAGAATGCAACGGTGGACTCCTCTTCAAATCTTATAACTAACCAGTCCTATCAGGTTGTGGAGGCGGAGTCACAACCCAGTGTGTGTGCTGCCATGATGCGTCAGGAAAAATATATTTAAAAACATTTTTTTTTACCAAGTGCTTATTAATTAAACTGGTCATTGTCACCAAAGGGCATCTGTAGTAATCCAAACCTCAATACCTAAATTTTCATAATAGTGCAGCTTTACCTTTGAGATATTAATAGACATTTCACTGCTTGAAAGTTGCTACAAATATATCTTCTATTACAGGCAAATGCTGCTGGACACAAGGCTGTATTATACACCAAATAGCTGCATACTGCACTCAATAAAAGTGCTCTAGTGCAATAACTTCAAAATTCATATATAAATGATCAAATTATCAAAGTGCTACAGTGCAAATTGTTTCACATTATTAATATGCTATTAAACAAAAAAAATAAAGTACCCTTGTGTATTCCAAAGAAATATAAATATTCCAACTGGATTCATAAAACATAAATTTAACTGATACCGTGAGAAATCCACACTAAAGTGTAATAAACAGATTCCAACAAAGTTCTCCTGTGCCATTAAATAGAAATAAACCGAGTCCCAGAAAGTTAATAACTTATTAGGTGAACTAGTGCAATAAGTATCAACTCCAGCTCCACTGCTGTGCAGCCACCACTACGCATGCACAGCTCAGAATCAGACATTTTTTTTCCCCCCAAAGTGTTTTACTGACAACCATTTGTGAGTTGTGGTTGGCCAGACTGCCAAGGGAGCCAGAAGTACTCGCCGCATGCTTCCCCGCAGAAATTACAGGTAGCAGGGCCAGAATTTGTGATGACCGGCCAGGCTACTGCTGAGCAAGACAGGTACTCTTAAGCCCCGTACACACGAGAGGACTTATGTCCGACAGACTTCCGAAGGAGTTCTGCCGGAGTTCTGCTGGAGTTCCGACAGAGTTCTGACGGACTTTTCGACTGAGCGGACTTGGCCACACAGAATCACACTAAACTCCGACGGATTCGAACGTGATGACGTACGACTGGACTCGAATAAGGAAGTTCATAGCCAGTAGCCAATAGCTGCCCTAGCGTCGGTTTTAGTCCGTCGGAATAGCATACACACGAGCGAATTTTTCGAAGGGACCGGGTCCGGCGGAGTTCCCTCGGAAAAATTTGAAGCATGTTCCATATTCTAAAGTCCATCAGACTTTGGCGAATCAAAAGTCCGTTGCAGCCCACACACGATCGATTAGTCTGACGGAATCAGTCCGTCGGACTTTGGATGTTGAAAAGTCCGCTCGTGTGTACGCGGCATAAGACTTGGTTCACACTGCAGCGATGCGGGAAAACTGCAAATCCAGTATGGGTTCCTGCATTGCATACAACTCGCAGGCAGTTCACACTGCCCTTTGCAAACTGCTGGGGGTGTCAATACAATGTTAATGACACCTCCAGTAAAGTTTTCATATTGCAGTGCGAACTGTGAATTTGGACAGGAATCGGATCACATGGGTGTGAACACTCATGTGATCCGATTCTGGTGAGGACCAAAAAATGGGTCCTGTGTGAGTTTGGTCCGAATGCAATTTCAGGCATTTGCATCACACAGACATCACATGAGATTTGCACAGCAGTGCGGTGCGAATCGCATGTGATGTCTGACATCGCAGCAGTGTGAACCGGCCCTAAATGTGCCCCTCTTCTACTGTGGTGTTTGAGGGATCTCAGGGAGATCACAGCAACCAGGCATGCAGAGAAAGCAGGGACAGGAGGTGTGCAGTTTGTGAGGCTGAAAAGGAGCCATTATAGTGACCTCTCTTATCAAGCCCAAGTAGAGGAAGGGGAGAGCACGAGGGAGGATCGGAGAGGCACCGTGCAGTGGTTGGAAGAACATCAGAGACAGTAGCTGGCTGGAGAGGACCTCCATTATCAAGCACAGGGAGAGGAGGGGGGAGCGCATGCGAAGGATCAGAGGCTTCTGCTTTGCAGCTACAGGGCTAGAGTTTTGTCAGGGACAGGCTGGAGCCGTGTGACATCAAGTGTACTCCCCGGCAGAGCTCTTCTATTTGCTGTTATGTCCAAAGTCAGTGCGGGAGGGAGAGCAAAGTTACAGCTGCCCAGGAAACCTGCAGATCAGAACAGCAGAGCTCTCTCTATGTGTTCTCTCCAGACAGGCAGGGGCAGGCTCAATCGCTCAGACAAAATAAAGCCATAAAAAATCCAGCAGCTTTAAAAAAAAATTCCAGATACTCCCCCTCCACCACCTCCCCCCTTCTCCATGGGAGCACAGCATCAGCACTTACCTTGATGACGGTGTTCTCCGCTCCTCTCCTGTGGTGTGCTCCACTCCTCTCCGGTGTTCTCCACTCCTCTCCTGCGGTGTGCTCCACTCCTCTCCGGTGTTCTCCGCTCCTCTCCTGTGATGTGCTCCACTCCTCTCCGGTGTTCTCCGCTCCTCTCCTGCCGTGTGCTCCACTCCTCTCCGGTGTTCTCCGCTCCTCTCCTGTGATGTGCTCCACTCCTCTCCGGTGTTCTCCGCTCCTCTCCTGCGGTGTGCTCTACTCCTCTCCGGTGTTCTCTGCTCCTCTCTTGCGGTGTGCTCCACTCCTCTTACTTCCTGTTTTCTTTCTCGGGTGCAATGGGAGAGAGAAGACAGGAAGTGACATCTGAGTCAGATGTCAATCAAACCGCCAGGCCGCAGTAATACATACTACAGCGCCGGGCGGAAACTACTCAGCGCTTCAGAAAGCGCCCCAAGGCGGGCTAAACTCCCGCAAATGTAGCGCCACGTCCGTCTGCAATCTCATGATTGCTTTGACGTGGCGCTTCCCATAGTGCACTGTGTCCAGCGATCGAACACAGTGCACTTCCTTAACCACTTGAGACCCGCGCTATAGCCGAATGACGGCTACAGCGCGGACCTCTTTTTCTGAGACTACGTCTATTGACGTTGTCCCATGCGCGAGCGGCCTGCACGCCCCCTGAAGGGCGCGCGCGGCGTGCTCTGTGATCGGCGAGTCTATGAGACTCACCTGATCACCGATCTGAGCAAGGGGTCGATCCCGACCCCTTATCACGTGATCAGCTGTCAGCCAATGACAGCTGATCATGTGATACAATGGAGCCGGTAATCGGCTATTATCCTCCTCGCACTGACAGCGCGAGGAGAAAAAAAAAAGAGCCGATCACTGGCGGCCGTGATTGGGACATTAGTCCCGATCACGGCCAGCCCTGCCAGTGCCCACCTGCCCCCTGCCAGTGCCACCTCTTTAAAAAATGAGTGCCCCCCGTCAGTGCCACCCAGCAGTGCCCATAGTGCCACCCAGGAGTGCCCAAGGTGCCACCCAGCAGTGCCACCCAGCAGTGCCCACAATCTGCCTCAACAAAGGTGCTGCACCCCAGTGCCACATATCCGTGCCCATCAGTGTCATCTACCAGTGCCCATCAGTGCCGCCCATCAGTGCCCAGCAGTGCCACCTATCAGAGCCACCTATCAGTGCCACCTATCAGTGCCCATCGGTCCCATCTATCAGTGGTACCTATCAGTGCCCCTTAGTGCCACCCATTCGTGCCACCCATCCGTGCCACCCATCCGTGCCATCTTATCTGTGCCCATCTTTGCCCATCAGTGCCGCCTTATCTGTTCCCATCGGTGCCGCCTTATCTGTGCCTATTAGTGCCGCCTTAACTATGCCTATCAGTGCCCACCAGTGCAGCCTATCAGTGCCCACCAATGCAGCCTATCAGTGCCCACCAATGCAGCCTATCAGTGCCGCCTCATCAGCGCACTTCAATGAAGGAGAAAAATGACCTGTTTGCAAAATTTTATAACAAACTATTAAACATGATTTTTTTATTTTTTTGCATCTTTTTTGTTTGTTTAGCAAAAAATAAAACTCCCAGCTGTAATTAAATACCACCAAAAGAAAGCTCTATTTGTGGGAAAAAAATGATAAAAATTTCATTTGGGTACAGTGTTGTATGCCCGCGCAATTGTCCTTCAAAGTGCATCAGCGCTGAAAGCTGAAAATTGGTCTGGGCAGGAGGGGGGTTTAAGTGCCCAGTAAGCAAGTGGTTAAAGAACTTTTTTTTTATTATTATTATTTTTTTGCAGCGCCCGGGCGCCCCCTATGGACGGGCCGCCACTGGTCGGGATATTCAGAACAAAAGATGACACTGGAGAGAAAGAAACTGAAATATTAACAAACTACATGAATAGTGAAGGGATTTGTGTTGAGTTTACAGTTTCATTTGGACTTGACTTATTTAATGATGATGGGTTAGGAAGACATATTGAAGCTAATGCTCTTACTATAAAAAAATCCACTTCTAAGGTGATTGTTGTATGTGGATCTTATGTTTATATCAATTTAGTTTTTTGTATCTATAAAGATGTTGTGTATGATAAAACATTTATTTTTCCTCCAGTTTGGGTTTCCAGCTCTTCGGTACATATATTGCCAATGGTTGGAATTAATGGGAGCTTGGCCGTGGAACTTTACCCTTTAACACTTCCAGATAAAGAACATTTTTTTGATGGCATTGACAAGATGAATAGCACAAGTAATTCTTCAGGCTCCCGGTATTTTTTAACAATTGCAAAGTGTTTGTCTGCAAACAGAGAAAAGAAGAAGATATATTGCAAAATGATCAAAAATGGTTTGCTAAGTGAAGAAATATTTCCAAACATAAACAGTTTTCTGAATCAAGGAGTCTCACCGCAAATTTATTACGCAGTAGAAGCCTTGGCTAAAGCACTTCATAATAGGCATCTGTTCCTTAAAGATAATTCTGATTATAAGAACCATCATTATTATAAACATCAGGTAGAGTATACTGTGTGTCTTGGATTTATGGAAATGTATAACATTATACTTGGATGAGCAAGTTTGGAGTGAAGGAACTTGACTGGCCTGCACAGAGTCCTGACTTCAACCCGATAGAACACCTTTTGGATGAATTACTGCGGAGACTGCGAGCCAGGCCTTCTTGTCCAACATCAGTGCCTGACCTCACAAATGCGCTTCTGGAAGAATGGTCATATATTCCCATAGACACACTCCTAAATTTTGTGGGCAGCCTTCCTATAAGAGGTGAAGCTGGAATATCTGCAAAGGGTGGGCCAGCACAATATTCAACCCTACGAACTAAGACTGGGATGTCATTAAAGTTCATGTGTGGTTGAAGGCAGGCGTCCCAATACTTTTGGTAATAATATATATTTATGGTCGGAGCCTTCTGCTCTAAGAGATATGAAAGAACACATAAACACGTCACAAGACTAACAACATAAAATAGACCTGAATTGTGCCCTTGGTCTGCTGTAAGGTAAGCCCTGGTGAGCTGGGCGGTGAGCCTTGGTCTGCTGGGCGATATGCCGAGAGAAGGCCGCAAAAGATTTGTTTTAGGGAGGTATTTATTAATTTATGTACAAAAAGACACTACAGGGCAAGGTTGCTGAAGGCTCATGACATTTCCACTTGTGGATTGGAGATGTATCGAGTAAAGCAGGTGGATTCCCACCTGCCCATCTTTGATTGCGCGGACTGGGACCCTGTTTTCGTGAGGCTGCTGATGCTGCTCCAATGCAAAAGAATGTCCAAGAAAATGGCCAGGGTCCTGGCCTAATTTGCTCAAAAGGAACCTGACGTGACTAATGAACTGGTTGCTGCCTGGGGTACTAATCGGGAACGGTAGTAATGGGCTGTCCTGTGAGGGATCAAACAGATGGGCCAAAAAATTGATCTAGGATGGACACTGGGCACCAGGCTTTGAGAGTTTGGAAAGGTTTGATGTCAACCCCTGGACCGGACTATTGTGTTTTGGACACCCTGATGAGCAAGATGAAGTAAGTCTGATGGTGTGTGAGGTGGCGTCTACGTAACACTTTACAACTGGGATGGTGACAGTATTCACTGGGGCGTAAGAAGCTGCAGAAAGCCAGGTAGATGGCTGCTTGAACGACCAGGCTGAATTTAACAAAAGGGGAATGTGACAGGATGAAAGACACGTCTCGGGATATGGCGCTGGTGGCGTTTGATAATGATTTGGGGTCATTGCCTGTGAATACCACACAACATGGTCTTGACCGTATGGGCGGCAAACAAGACGGTTTGTTAGGATCTCATAAGGGGATGAAATCCTGGATGTCAGCTGAGTAGAGTCTAAGGTATTGTGTGACAATGCCAACTGTGTGTGGTGGTATGATATGAAGACCTGGATGTGATGGAGAACTCTTGGTATTGCTCTGGGGTTTGAGGCTAGTAACCTGACATAGAACCTCTAGGCTGCACGGCATGCCTTCAGGGTGTTGTGAGATAATGAAAGATTAATAAGGCAGGTAGCATAGTGAAAGTGTTGTTTTGAATCCGAGTTTAGCTACGACCAGTGTGGGATAAGAGACACGGTCGGGTCGGTTCCAGTTTCCTGCAAAAATAACGAAGCAAAGTTAACGGGTAGTGCGTCAGCCAGATTATTGCGTTTGTCTGGGATGTGGACGCATAGGACGTTAGATTGGTGCTGTGGGGATGGTGGCACCAGCCTGCGCAGGAAGGCCACGATGGCCAGCTACTAGGACCTCCTTTATTTATAATACTGGCTGTGGCTTGGTTGTCTGTGGCGAACGTCACTGTTTGTCCTGCCCAGTTGTTGCACCAGACTTGAGCTGCTGCGACAATGGGCTAGAGGTCGAACAAAGAGGAGGACTAACTGATGCCCTATAATCAAGAGGCCCTATAAACCCAAGTTGACCAAAAATTGAGGCGAGGACCTGTGGTGACCATGACTACCTGAGATGAAGAGGGAGATGCTGAGGGAATAAACATTGGCATGCCATTCCAATTTGTGAGAAATTCGACTCCCATGGGCAGATCTGCTATAGCTGGCACATCTTAATTTAAGGATTTAGTCAGGGTCTTGTACCTGGGAGAGAAACACTAAAAGGTGGGAGAAAAAGGATCACCTGGGGTCTGGCTGCTGCCTTGGCTGAAAATGAGCGGTGATAGTCAAAGGATGGGTACCCTGTGTACTAGTGACCTGCTGCATGCAGATACGGGTCCAATTCTACCCTCCTGTTGGGGTTGCTCTGCCTAGCATGTCTCTGACTGTCCAAGGCCAGCACAAACTCTGTGACAGTGAGCTTGTGATTAAGTAAAGGGTCTCTGGCCTTCAGGATGACAGAGACATCTCCCCGCGAATATGACTTGTTCTAGGCCAAGTTGTGTACTGTTATGAGGAGGGATGCTCTTGTCATCCAAGATGTCCTCCTAGATGCCCTGCTAGGACAAGGTGTGCAGGGAAGACAGTAGTGCAGAAGTTGGGTGTACCTGTAAGTGAAGGTACGGGAATGACGGTGGTGACTGGATCACGGCTGGGGGGGCACGGCTGGGCCTACCTCCAGGGCTGTCACTCTGCTTGGATTTCGGCGACTGCTGTTGACAGTGTGGTTACCCAGGAGTGCAGCTGAGTAGTTGCAAAGAAGATAGACTGAAGTGGTGCCTGGAAGGGCTGCCACTGGCGGTGGAAACAGTAGCCTAAAAACTTGGTTTCCTGGCTGCGGCAGGGTAGGATTTACTCCGTTCTGCTGAGTTTTTTTTTTTTTTTTTCCCAAGCTCTTGTGAGACTGTAAACCGCCGCTTGCTGAGCCCGCAAAGGGTGATGGCAGGGCTGAGGCAAGGTCCTTACTGTCTGCCTGCGACATAGCGTCAACTAAAAGCAAGGGGGGGGGGGTGCGTATGTTTGAGGTAAGTTGCAAAAGTAGGAGGGGATAGTTGCGTTTGGGTAGATAAGATGAAAGGCGAAAGGAAAACAAGAAGAACAGGACAAGGAACAAGCAATGCTTGATGTGATATGATATATTCAACTAGTGATCTATTCCTTTCTAAGTCCCGACGGTTACTTTTAGTGACAGGCATCTACTCTTGCCATGACACCTCAGTGCTCTCAAGCCTCTCACCTCACTACTGTAATTGTAAACAGCATTGAATATACGGCTTTCTCTGGGGGCCCATGTGTTTACACCTGCTTCTAGAGGTCCTTTTTGGGTAACCCAGGTAAATTATGGAACTCTATGGTGGGTAATGCCTCCTCTACGGTGCTTCTGGGGTTCCTTCCTGATATACTCTGCGGTGGTAGTGTGTAAGGAAGAACTTGCCAATAGTGTGATAACATTTTTCCAAGATGTATTAATAAAAACTAGTTTTACTCACTTTTTACCGTGTAAAAACAAACAAATACTCCACTAGTAGCAAGCTCGTACTCCTGCGTCACTTCCAGTTTGCTTATCGCTCAAACCCAGCATGTAGCATCATGCCCACGTGACTTTATCAAGGGATCCCTTGATAAAAAATAAAAAAACGTCAATGTCTGTCCACCTTCCTACACTTGTCCTTCTTCTCTCAGGCCTCCTCCACTACTGCTACTCCCTTGGCCTTCTGTTTCCTCTGTGTCCCAGGAATAAAAGTAGTGGACAGAGGTTCCTGATGGTCCTGGGTAGCATCCGTTTGATCTTCTGCCTGCTGTGCCTAGGAAAGAGGATAAGCATGCAGCACTCCCTCCTAAACCATAACAAGTCAAATTCCCTTAAAAGAGAAGCATGTTTTAAAAAAAAAAAAAAAAAAACCTTATACAACACCTAAGTGGATGTAGCATTGATCGTCTCTGTAGTAATCAAACATTGCTGATTGCTCAGTTCTCCTCTCTGCTCTAAGCAGAGAGCTGTAACTGTCAGTCAATGGCTTTCTGTTCTGCCCCTCCTCCTATCACTTTAGTTCTGAGCTGGGTAGGGGAGGCATTGGCTGGCACGTGGGTTGGTCCTTACTGTAAGGTCAGGATCATTCTCCAGCCTGGACTGTCTTTAAATTGGTTATAGGAGTGCAGAATGAACTACTTTGGCCATACTTCTATTTTCACATAGGGGAATAGTGATGGACGAACTTCCGACGGGACGTTTCGCGAACGCGAAATGCGAACGGACCCAAACGTTCGCGAAACCGAACGTTCGCCGCGGGCCCCATTGACTTCAATGGGAGGCGAACTTTGCAAACCTTCATGTCGAATTTGCGGCCACGTGGTAATTATTAGGGGGTAAAACGTAGTCCCACCATCTGGACAATGACATAATACATGTATGAGGTGAATTTGGGATCGATAACTACAAGCATTTTTATTTTATTTGGGAAATTGTTCTAACAATTCAGGACTATGGAGCTAATGAAGGCAATGGAGGAGAGGGAAGGTCAGGGACCAGGGTAGGCAAAGAAGAGGGTGCAGGAGATGATCACCAGCAGCGTGACATACCGGAATGACACATGCACCGTGATAGAGGCATCTGACAGCAGCACCGTAATACAGAGCGCTGACAGCAGCACCGTGACATACAGCGCTGACAGCAGCACCGTGACATACAGCGCTGACAGCAGCACCGTGACATACAGCGCTGACAGCAGCACCGTGACATACAGCGCTGACAGCAGCACCGTGACATACAGCGCTGACAGCAGCACCGTGACATACAGCGCTGACAGCAGCACCGTGACATACAGCGCTGACAGCAGCACCGTGACATACAGCGCTGACAGCAGCACCGTGACATACAGCGCTGACAGCAGCACCGTGACATACAGCGCTGACAGCAGCACCGTGACATACAGCACTGACAGCAGCACCGTAAGCAGCCCCAGGAGGAAGTCAGCACAGCACAGGGATGGTGTGATCCCCTCATAATAAGAACCCCCAGGAGGAAGTCAGCACAGCACAGGGATAGTGTGATCCCTTCATAATAAGAACCCCCAGGAGGAAGTCAGCACAGCACAGGGATATCATAAGCAGCCCCAGTAGAAATATGACACCGCTCAACCTCTTCAAAGAGGAGGGTAGGGGCATATAGTACGGTGTGCTTTTTTGGGTCAAGGAAGTGAGCCAAATGAATTAAGAAGGTCTGTGTGCTTGATTAAAAAAATAGTTTATAGACATATACATGGTCTACTGGTCACATGTGTTGAATTCCTCCGAGATCCATGCCTCATTCATTTTTAGAAATGTGAGGTAGTTAACACTGTGGTGAGCTAGGCGAGTACGCTTATCGGTCACAATCCCCCCTGCTGCGCTGAACGTCCTTTCGGACAGGACACTGGATGAGGGGCAAGCCAACAGTTCGATTGCAAATTGGGCAAGCTCTGGCCAGAGGTCAAGCCTGCCCACCCAGTAGTCTAGGGGTTCATCACTCCTCAGAGCGTCCACATCGGCCGTTAACCCAATGTAGTCGGACACCTGACGGTCTAGGCGTTCCCTGATGCTGGATCCGGATGACACCTGTCGATGGGTCGGCTGAAAGAATGACCTCATATCCGAAGTCACCAACACATCTTCAAACCGGCCTCTTCTTGCAGGCGCTGTTGGATTGGTACCCGCAAATCCTTCTCTGGGAGTGGGAATTGCTCCTCTGCCAGCGCACGCAAAAGCAGAATGCAGCATTTCTCGAAGCAAGGCCTGGAAGTGCTGCATTCTGACAGCCCTCTGCGACGGCGGTAACATTTCCGCCATTTTGTGTTTGTACCGGGGGTCTAAGTACGTTGCCACCCAGTACTGGTCCTTGACCCTCATGCTTTTTATACGGGGGTCCCTATTAAAACACTGGAGCATGAAGGCCCCCATTTGCACTAAAGTGGAAGCGGTGTGGTGGCCTGGCTCCTGCTCATCATCCAGGATAATGTCGTCCTCTTCATTCTCCTCTCCCCATCCTCGCACAACAGGGATCCCAGAAAGGTTTAAAGCATGCTCTTCTTGCTCCTGCTCATCCGCCCCGGCACCATCCTCCTCTGACTCCTCATCAGACTCCTGTTGTTGACTTGTCTCAGATAGAGTAGCCCCCCCTGGGAATTCATCCAGCATTGCGACTTCCTCATCTTCCCGCTCCTGCTCCTCCACAGCCTGATCAATGACACGACGCAATGCACGCTCCAGAAAGAAGGCATAAGGTACCATGTCACTGATGGCGCCATGGCTGCGACTGACCAGTTTGGTGATCTCCTCAAATGGCCGCAGAAGTCTGCATGTGTCGCGCATGAGCAGCCACTGGCGCGGTGAAAAAAAACCCAGCTCCCCAGAACCGTTTCTTTCGCAGAGTTCATACAGGTAGACGTTAACTGCACGTTTCTGCTGGAGCAGCCTATCAAGCATATAGAAGGTTGAGTTCCATCGCGTCGGGCAATCGCAAATAAGACGTCTGACCGGCAGATGGTGTCGCCGCTGAATGTCAGCAAGGCGAGCCATGGCCGTGTAAGATCTTCTGAAATGGGCCGAGATTTTCCTTGCCTGCCGCAAGATGTCCTGGACCCCAGGGTATTTGACAAGGAATCGCTGCACGACCAAGTTTAAGACGTGTGCCATGCACGGCACGTGCGTGATTTTGCCCTGTTTCAATGCGCTAAGCAGATTGGCACCGTTGTCACACACCACTTTACCAACTGTCAAATTGAGCGGTGTTAGCCACTCATCTGCCTGTGAACGCAAAGCTGAAAGGAGTGCCGGGCCAGTGTGGCTCTTTGCTTCCAGGCACAACAGACGCAGCACGGCATGGCAACGTCTCACCTGGCATGTGGAATAGGTTCTGGGGAGCTTGGGCGGTGCAGTGGAAGAGACGCTAGCAGCGGAAAAGGAGGAGGCAGCTGAGGAGGAGAGGGAGGAGGATGGAGTAGGAGGAGGAGAAGAAGAGTCAGGCCTGCATGCAATCCGTGGCGGTAAAACCAAATCTACACGGGTGCCACGGGTTACATGCTTGACGGCCGTCAGAAGGTTCACCCAGTGGGCAGTAAAACTGATATACCTTCCCTGCCCGTGTTTGCTAGACCACGTGTCTGTGGTCAGATGTATCTTGGCACCGACACTGTGTGCCAGAGATACATTCACTTGCCGCTGAACATGGCCATATAGCTCTGGGATGCCCTTCTCTGAGAAATACTTCCTTCCTGGGACCTTCCATTGTGGTGTTCCAATGGCCACAAATTTGCGAAAGGCCTCCGAGTCCACCAGTTTATATGGCAGTAGTTGGCGGGCTATGAGTTCTGACAAGCCAGCCGCCAACCGTTGGGCAAGAGGGTTATCCGGCGTCATCATTTTTTTACGCTCAAACATTAGGCCCACGGAAGCCTGCCTTTTTGCAGAAAAATGTGAGCTTGGCGTGATGGAAGGTGGAGTGGAGGACAATTGTGAGGAGAGAGGAGAAGGAGAAGTAGAAGACGAGGCTGGACGGTGAGAGCCTGCAGTGTGGCTTTGTGTGTTCCGTTGCTCCCACTGGGCTCGGTGATGGCTGCTCATGTGCCTTCTTAAGGCGGTCGTCCCTAGGTGAGTATTGGGCTTACCGCGACTAACGCGTTGACTGCAAAGATTGCAGATGGCAACGCTATTGTCAGCAGCGGACACGTTAAAAAAAGCCCACACTGCGGAGCCATGTGCCGGTGTCCTGGGAGCGCCAGATGTGACCGTACATGGTCGATGACTCGCTCCTGATACATTTGCAGTCTGCTTTGTCCCTGCTGTGCAATGTAAGTCATTGCTGCTTCTCCTCCCTATCTGCTGGTCCATATCTCCCTCTGAACTCCCCTCCTCTTCCTCTCTTGTGGGCACCCACGTGACATCACTAGACACGTCATCATCAACGTCACCTTCCCCACCGCTATAAGTAGAGATCTCGGAGTAGGCAGCAACACCGGGGACCAACCTCCTCCTTGGGCTGATCTGGGTACTGGCGTCAGACTGCTGAGTAGCGCTTGTTGCTACCTCCTCTTCCTGATCCAATACCAAGAGTGGCTGCGCATCAGAAATGTCCTCTTGATATGGATCGGAAAATAATTCCAGTGACTCAAGCGGAAGGTATGTGGTGGTGGTGGTGGTGGTCGTGTTGTTGGTGGTAGTGTCTTTGGGGGTGCACATAGCAGAGAGTGAAGAAGAGGGTGCAGATCGAGAGGATGAGGAGGGTGCAGAAGAGTAAGGCTGAGCGAGCCACTCAACCAAGTCTGGTGCATCCTTTAAAGTAATTGAACGCACCTTCTGCAACTTCCCACTTTGGCTCAAGCCTGTTGCTCCTGCCCTACCCCTACCACCCCTGCGGAAGGGCCTGCCTCTTCCTCTGCCTGTCATTTTTTAAATGACCCTGTGACAAAACTCTTAGTCCCTATACCGATGAAGGACTGCTGCAGTATAGGGCAGCGGTCAGCAGTGGTGCACGTCAACCCTATCTATTGTGGACCGATAGCGGTCCTTACAGAACAGCAGACTGTACCGCACTCAAGCCTATGTACCGTAGCACCCTATACCAAGTTACCAGTCCTTATAAGAACTTTTGTGGAACAAGCAGGTTGTGTGTTAGTGATTAGCAGACTGTACGTCAGTCCCTATACCGCTGAAGGACTGCTGCAGTATAGGGCAGCGGTCAGCAGTGGTGCACGTCAACCCTATCTATTGTGGACCGATAGCGGTCCTTACAGAACAGCAGACTGTACCGCACTCAAGCCTATGTACCGTAGCACCCTATACCAAGTTACCAGTCCTTATAAGAACTTTTGTGGACCAAGCAGGTTGTGTATTAGTGTTTAGCAGACTGTACGTCAGTCCCTATACCGCTGAAGGACTGCTGCAGTATAGGGCAGCGGTCAGCAGTGGTGCACGTCAACCCTATCTATTGTGGACCGATAGCGGTCCTTACAGAACAGCAGACTGTACCGCACTCAAGCCTATGTACCGTAGCACCCTATACCAAGTTACCAGTCCTTATAAGAACTTTTGTGGAACAAGCAGGTTGTGTGTTAGTGATTAGCAGACTGTACGTCAGTCCCTATACCGCTGAAGGACTGCTGCAGTATAGGGCAGCGGTCAGCAGTGGTGCACGTCAACCCTATCTATTGTGGACCGATAGCGGTCCTTACAGAACAGCAGACTGTACCGCACTCAAGCCTATGTACCGTAGCACCCTATACCAAGTTACCAGTCCTTATAAGAACTTTTGTGGACCAAGCAGGTTGTGTATTAGTGTTTAGCAGACTGTACGTCAGTCCCTATACCGCTGAAGGACTGCTGCAGTATAGGGCAGCGGTCAGCAGTGGTGCACGTCAACCCTATCTATTGTGGACCGATAGCGGTCCTTACAGAACAGCAGACTGTACCGCACTCAAGCCTATGTACCGTAGCACCCTATACCAAGTTACCAGTCCTTATAAGAACTTTTGTGGACCAAGCAGGTTGTGTATTAGTGTTTAGCAGACTGTACGTCAGTCCCTATACCGCTGAAGGACTGCTGCAGTATAGGGCAGCGGTCAGCAGTGGTGCACGTCAACCCTATCTATTGTGGACCGATAGCGGTCCTTACAGAACAGCAGACTGTACCGCACTCAAGCCTATGTACCGTAGCACCCTATACCAAGTTACCAGTCCTTATAAGAACTTTTGTGGAACAAGCAGGTTGTGTGTTAGTGATTAGCAGACTGTACGTCAGTCCCTATACCGCTGAAGGACTGCTGCAGTATAGGGCAGCGGTCAGCAGTGGTGCACGTCAACCCTATCTATTGTGGACCGATAGCGGTCCTTACAGAACAGCAGACTGTACCGCACTCAAGCCTATGTACCGTAGCACCCTATACCAAGTTACCAGTCCTTATAAGAACTTTTGTGGACCAAGCAGGTTGTGTATTAGTGTTTAGCAGACTGTACGTCAGTCCCTATACCGCTGAAGGACTGCTGCAGTATAGGGCAGCGGTCAGCAGTGGTGCACGTCAACCCTATCTATTGTGGACCGATAGCGGTCCTTACAGAACAGCAGACTGTACCGCACTCAAGCCTATGTACCGTAGCACCCTATACCAAGTTACCAGTCCTTATAAGAACTTTTGTGGAACAAGCAGGTTGTGTGTTAGTGATTAGCAGACTGTACGTCAGTCCCTATACCGCTGAAGGACTGCTGCAGTATAGGGCAGCGGTCAGCAGTGGTGCACGTCAACCCTATCTATTGTGGACCGATAGCGGTCCTTACAGAACAGCAGACTGTACCGCACTCAAGCCTATGTACCGTAGCACCCTATACCAAGTTACCAGTCCTTATAAGAACTTTTGTGGACCAAGCAGGTTGTGTATTAGTGTTTAGCAGACTGTACGTCAGTCCCTATACCGCTGAAGGACTGCTGCAGTATAGGGCAGCGGTCAGCAGTGGTGCACGTCAACCCTATCTATTGTGGACCGATAGCGGTCCTTACAGAACAGCAGACTGTACCGCACTCAAGCCTATGTACCGTAGCACCCTATACCAAGTTACCAGTCCTTATAAGAACTTTTGTGGAACAAGCAGGTTGTGTGTTAGTGATTAGCAGACTGTACGTCAGTCCCTATACCGCTGAAGGACTGCTGCAGTATAGGTGAGCGGTCAGCAGTGGTGCACGTCAACCCTATCTATTGTGGACCGATAGCGGTCCTTACAGAACAGCAGACTGTACCGCACTCAAGCCTATGTACCGTAGCACCCTATACCAAGTTACCAGTCCTTATAAGAACTTTTGTGGACCAAGCAGGTTGTGTATTAGTGTTTAGCAGACTGTACGTCAGTCCCTATACCGCTGAAGGACTGCTGCAGTATAGGGCAGCGGTCAGCAGTGGTGCACGTCAACCCTATCTATTGTGGACCGATAGCGGTCCTTACAGAACAGCAGACTGTACCGCACTCAAGCCTATGTACCGTAGCACCCTATACCAAGTTACCAGTCCTTATAAGAACTTTTGTGGAACAAGCAGGTTGTGTGTTAGTGATTAGCAGACTGTACGTCAGTCCCTATACCGCTGAAGGACTGCTGCAGTATAGGGCAGCGGTCAGCAGTGGTGCACGTCAACCCTATCTATTGTGGACCGATAGCGGTCCTTACAGAACAGCAGACTGTACCGCACTCAAGCCTATGTACCGTAGCACCCTATACCAAGTTACCAGTCCTTATAAGAACTTTTGTGGAACAAGCAGGTTGTGTGTTAGTGATTAGCAGACTGTACGTCAGTCCCTATACCGCTGAAGGACTGCTGCAGTATAGGGCAGCGGTCAGCAGTGGTGCACGTCAACCCTATCTATTGTGGACCGATAGCGGTCCTTACAGAACAGCAGACTGTACCGCACTCAAGCCTATGTACCGTAGCACCCTATACCAAGTTACCAGTCCTTATAAGAACTTTTGTGGAACAAGTGAGTTGTGAATGTTTAGCAGACTGCAGCAGAAGGGCAGCAGTCAAGTATAATATCCTTTCTATATTTGGAAGAAAGAATATTATACATGTACAAGCCTATTACTGTACCACTGATACCAGTCCTGAAAAGAACCTTTGTGGAACTAATAATAACAGCAAGTCTTTAAAATTACCCTCACTGCCTGACAACACTGCTTCCTTCCTGTCCCTATACAAATTGGCAAAAAAAGAGAACGATTAGTGGTTACTGGAACAGCTCTTTTTGTGGACCTTGATAGTAACAGCTAATGATGATGATGATGATGATGATGATGAAAGACTAATCTGGCTGTCCCTGTAGCATACACCGTCCTTTCCCTTTCTCTAAACTAACAAAAGACACTCAGGCTGCTGCAAGAATCAGCAGCACAGCAAACCTATCAACACCTAACACCTATACCAGTCCTGAAAAGAACTTTTGTGTACCAAATAGCTAGTGGTTTATCTCTCCCTACTCCACACAGGAACCTGTCCCTATCGTAACAGAAGAAAGAATGTAAAATGGCCACCGGATCGGGTGTATTTATAGGTTAGGGGGAATGTACAAGTGTCCATGTGCTGTCATGTCTCAATTGGCTGTCCTGTATCACATGATAAACGTGTCACCAAAGGTTAAAGTTCTTGTATACATTAAACACGTAAGTCCGCCGCGGCGAACGACGGAAAAAGGCGTTCGAACGTGCGGACCGCGAATGTCGGAAATTCGCCGCGAAACGACCGCCGGGCGAACCGTTCGGCCATCACTATAGGGGAACCCTCTTGTAAAAGCACAGTGTATCCCTACTCCTTCACAAAAATGTAAATTCTGTAGTAAAGACGCCACAAATTTTCGACAAGTCCTGTAGTAAATAAAATAAAAACCAAAAGATGCCAGTGATGAAGATCATGATGAATGACGTCCACCAACTTCGTTCAAGAAAAACAAACAAAAAAAAACATACCAGCTGAAATGTCTGATCCTCTTTTTCTATTCAATCGGTTTTTATTGGTACATTTTCATAAACATACATAGGTAACAATGTGAACATTGTTCGTCGCACAGCAAATTGGTGTACATACAGGAATAACATTAGAAACAAAGTTGTGATCTGTTGTTGAACCACATAAGACTCATACAACCTTATTATCGTCACAATAATAATTGTCAAGGTCGTGGTATTTCTCTCCTTCTCAGACACCCCTAATAGGAGCACTTTTGTGTCATGAGAGGAGAGAAGAACCACTTTGTATTTACTTAGTATGTGCTTTAACTCTCATAACAAGTGTATTGTATAACTTCTTGTACGTTTAATAAACCAAACCTGAGTGGACTATTCATATTGCTCGGTCAAGAAAGAAATACACATGAGATGTGAGTGTTATATGAACCTCGCTGCTCTAGAACATTGTGACCAGGGTTTCCATCCTTCTCGATTTTTGGTAGCTTGACCGTTGCCGACAACCATTATAGTCTCATAGCTGTAGTGAAGATTCACTAAGTCGATAGTGTTTGCAATTATTGGAATCTGGTCAGTTTTCCATTTCTGTTAGTCTGGTGGCCAAAATTATATGAGTTGTAACATGCCTGAAGGATTTGGGGATTTTTTTTGATGGTTAAGTTTAGTACTGCAAGCTCGGGTGAGGGGTGTACTGGGCTGTTGGTTACATCTGATATGATTTTAAAAATGGATTCCCAAAAGTCCAAGACATGGCTGCATTACCAGAATATATGAATCATGTCACCTTTGGCTGCTTTACATCTCCAACAGGCGCCAGGAGTTTGGGGGCTAAAGAATTATATGTCATATACCATCTAAGCGATAGTTTGTGGGTGGGTTCTCAAAGAGCAGAGCATTTCATAGCTTTATAGATGGTTTGTAAGGCTTGTTGCCATTGTTTGTCAGAGTAGCAATGTGCTAGGTCTGCCTCCCATTGGATATGTGGGAGTGTTTTAGTGAATGTGTTCTTTTGGTGAAGGAGATTATAAAAGTGGGAAATGCCTTTTATCTTGAAAGTAGTATTTATTAAGAATTCCCATGTTGGGGGTATGCCATAAAGGGGAAGTGGTATTGCTTGTAGGCAGTGGCATATTCTTATGTATGCAAATAATTCTAATGAGGGAACATTCAATTCCTCTTGCAGGAGGGAAAAATATTTTGGTTGTGTCCCTTGTATCAGGTTTTGTAAAAAGTTAACTCTTTTATGGGTCCAGTGTGTCAGTGATAGGTCTGGCGATAAGTGGTGAAGATATTCTATTGGTATTTGGTTGGGAGGGGTAGTGGAGAAGTAGTCAGAGAGTTGTATCATTTTTTTCCATGCTTGGACCAATGCTTTTATGGTTGGAGAGATGGTGAACAGGATGATGGTTCCTAGAGGAGTGCTTAATAACCAAGTCTTTGACCCCATAGAGTGTTTGGTTGGATTTGGAACCAGTCTGGTAGTTGGGCGAGAATAGCTGCAAGATAGTAGTCTTCAAAATCGATGGACCCTGTTCTACCTGCTAATTTATGTTTTATGAGTTTTGAGTGTGCACATCTGGGTCTTTTACCTTTCTAGATATACTTGTTAAAAACAGTTTGGAGGGATCTAAAGAATGAGATGGGAATGGGGGGGGGGGGTTCTGAATAGGTACAGTATTTGTGGAAGGCATGTCATTTTAAATGTTGCAAGTGTCCCTGACCATGAAAGTTCTAGTTTCGCTATTTGTTGGGATTCTTTTTGTATTCTGTTGATGAAGGGTTTAGGGTTGGTGGAGTAGAGGCTTTTAACTGATTTTGTTAGTTGGACCCCTAGTTAAGAAATGTCCTTATCTGCCCATATGAAGGGGCGTTGTAGTTAGAGGAAGTTTTTGGTTGTGGCGTCTAGTTTTAGGTCAAGAATAAATTATTTGGTCATATTCACTTTATAATAGGAAACCTTACTGAACCAAAAATTAGATAATTCACAGGGCCACACGTTAATTGCCACCATTCATTGGTAATACATAAAATAAACTTCAAGAATATGGGATTTTGTAGGCAATTAAAGAAATATAAAATTTCATATGTATGTATATATAATTGATATTTATTGTAGAAAAATTACATAAAAGTTCTCATTTTGAAATGACAAAACACTGCATCAGTGATTATCAATATTGCACAAATAACTATTGCCATGAAGTGGTAGTCTCCATCTAGTTGCCGTTCCTTTATACATTGATTGTGCTGAGAAATACAGCAGAGGGGGGTATCCAAAAGTGGATACCCCCTCTGCTGTATTTCTCGGCACAATCAATGACGAAAGGAACAGCAAATAGATGGGGACTAACCACTTCAATGTTAATAGTTAATTGTGCAATATTGACAATCACTGATGCAGTGTTTTGTCATTTCAAAATTAGATCTTTTATGTAATTTTTCTACAATAAATATCAATTTTATATATGAAATTTTATATTTCTTTAATTGCCTACGAAATTCCATATTCTTCCGGTTTATTTTACCTTACTGAACCAGTTCAGAGTTTTTCTGATGTGTTCTGTCAGAGGTTCCATGAGTAGGTTTAATATAAGTGGGGATAGTGGGCAACCTTAGGGGTTGCCCTTTGTTATGGGAAATGGTTGAGAAACCATGTCTGCCACGAACACTTGAGCCGATGGGGTAGAATATAGTGCAATGGTAACTCCAAGGATATATCCCCTGAACCCAAATTTTTGGAGCTCCAATTTGAGATAGGACCAGTTATACCCTGTCAAATGCCTTTTCTGCATCCAGAGATAAAAGCAGAGAAGGCGTTCTGCTGGATTCCGCATGGTGAATCATATTAATCAGTCTTCTAGTGGCATCTGGTGCCTGCCTTTAATAAAACCGGTCTGATCTCTGTGTATGAGGGTGGACATAATGTCTAGCAATCGTGCTGTGATAGTTTTGGTGTAAATTTTTAGGTCTAGATTGAGTAATGATATTGGGCAGAAATTTTGGGGTGTATTCAGCTCCTTCCCTGGTTTCGGTAGTCTTATTAATTCATTCAGAGATTCATTTGAGAACATAGAAGAGGAGACAGCGCTGTTGAATACATTTTTTAAGTGTGGGGTTAATTGCACTGAAAACTATTTATAGTATTTCCCTGTCAGTCCGCCTAGGCCTTGTGCTTCTCTTGTAGGTAGTGAGCTAATCGTTGCCAAGAATTTCCCTTTCTGTGAACGGATCATTCAAGCTTGATAACTGGTTTTCAGTCAAAGATGGGAGATTAATTTGTTGTAGAAATGGGTTAATGTCATCACTGGAGGGTTGGGGTGTGAGGGAGACTTTTTTTAGGTTATATAAGTTGCTATAATAATCACTGAATGCATTGGCAATGTCATGGGGGTTGGTCAGTAAGTATTTTGTGTGAGGGTGGTAAAGGTTGGATATTTTGGTCTTGGGTAGGTTCCCTTTGATACGTTGTGCTAATCTTTTCCCTGCTTAGTTAGAAGTGGAATACGTAGTAGCTTTCAACTTTTGTTGAAGGAGGTCATAGGAGTGAAGGAGGAGTGTCTTGAGTTACATTAGATTTTGAGGGACATTAGATTTTCTGTCTTAAATGAGTAAAAAAAAAAAAAAAAAAAAAAACACCCACCTATCATCTAAATAATGTAATTGCTATTTGTGGCCGTAGATAATTTATTTGTTCTTGGGGGGTTCAGAAGGAGGTACTAAGTAAAGTCTTTTTAAATAAAATAAATTGCGCCAAAATTATAAAGACTGAAAAAATTAAAAAGATATGTGTTGCCCCTAGTAAGCAATCACATCCCTAATTGTATTTTATCCTTCTACCAGTTTTTATAAATGCTACCCTGTAAGGTTGGCTATTGTCCAGTATTAGTGTCCAAACTGAATAGTTGCAAAGTGAGTGTGCTGCCTACCTACAAGGAGATGGTGCCCTTTGAACCTCCTCAGTAAGGTTGGCTATTATGGTGAAAAGTCCACCATGTTATGTCAGACAGAGCACTCAATTACTTTTTTAACTTTTAGGACACTTTTACACTGAGGCGGTGGGGGCAGTAGCGATAAAGTGCCGCTAGTTTTAGCCATTGTTTAAGTGGTGTTTTGCCATCGCTATCGGTTCGCTTTTAACGCCCCAAAGGACTTAAAAGCACCCGCAAAGTGGCGCTGCCGCTTCTGCAGCACTGTCCATGCATTCCAATGGGCATGGACAGTGGAGGAGCAGTGTATACACCACTCCTAAACCGCCCCAAAGATGCTGCTTGCAGGTCTTTTTTTCACACCCCGCAAGCACACCGCCCCAGTATGAAAGCACTCGGGCGTTCACACAGGAGGGACAGGAGTGGTGCTTTAAAGGTGCTTTGCAGGCGCTATTTTTAGCTCGTAAATGCCTGTAAAGAGCCTATGTGTGAAATTAGCCTTACAGATTAAAAAAAAAGGGGGGAATGCACTGCCTACCACAGGACGGTTCACTGTAATAGCCAATCTTACTGAGCAGGTACAAAGGGCACCCTCTTGTGGAAGGCAGCACACTCACTGTGTTCACATTAGCTTCATTTTCAGTTAAGCACAGAATAAAAAAAAAAAACAACCAACTGAAAAATTACCAGCAAGGAATACATTGACTTTTCTTTAGGCTAGGTTCACATCTGAGCGGGTGCGAGAAGATGTGTAATTGCACACCTTCCTGCACTCGCAAAGGAAAAACACACTGCTGCTTAGGGGATGCAGGAAAACCCTCAATCCACGCATGTTTCATGTACCTCAATCAAATCTCACACCCCTTGCAATCTGCAATGGGTGTCAGTGCTATCTTAACGACATGCCAAACAAAGGTTGCAAAACACAGTGTGTTTGTCTGCACCGGATCGCATTCAAAAAACGACCAGGCGAACCGGTTGCAGTGCGGTCCCTAAATTGGTGCATGCATGACTTTGGTGTGATTTGAGCCCATTCAAAATAAATGGGCATAAATTGCAACACAATCAACACAGTAAGCTTTATTTCACACTATAGCTTGCATGTGAATCGCTCAGGAACTGCACCACATTCCTGTGCAATTCACACATACGATTCTGTGTAGTGTGATCTGAGCCCATTAATTTTGAATGGTTTGAATCGCACCAAAGAAGTGCAGGCACCTTATTGTGACCAACCATGCAATTTGGTTCAGATAAACTTGGGGAGTTAACTTTGAATTGACACCTGCAGCAGATCAAAAACACAGTGTGATTGCAATGCATTTCCTGCACCCCATATGTGGGAACCAGGGGTAAAAAAATAGGGCCATGCCATGCCACTGAGGGCAACAGAAAGTCCAGCCTGGTTCTGGCATTGTCAGACATGTTGTGGTTCTAACTACTGAATCAGTAAGCCGGTGAGCACCACAACAAGCTTGCCAGTGCCAAGCTGGACTGTCAGTAAAACAAGCAATAGAAAACTCAGCTTAGCCTTCATCAATGTCAGTGACACAAGCAATGCAAAATTTAGCCCAGTCAGCCTCAATCACTAACTTTGCCAGTTGTCACACAGAATCACAGACAGCCTCTCACTGACTCACGATTACCTAGAATGAACAGCAGAATGCCAGCAACAACACAGCAGTCTGAGCAGTGGTAAATCTGAGGACACTTTCTGAGACTCTCTGATACTAGGCCAGAAGAGAAAGGGTGACATACCTAGACAGGACAGCAGCATCCATGTGGGGGGCTGGTGGCTATACAGCACTGTACAAGCACTCTGCACTCCAGGGCCCAGGCAAAGCTCCTCTCCTAAGCCCAAGGTTGGAGTGCCACTGCAAGCCAATGGGAATACAGGGTGTAGAGAGTAGTGAGCAGGACTATACACACCACCGGCTCCAACTGTGCTCAGTGTGCTGCCTGGTGATAGATCTGTCAGCCTTCAGCCCAAGCCTGATAGACTGACCTGGCAGTACACCACAACGTGCATGCGGGTATGCCTAATGATCTATTACCCTTGCTGCAGTGGCATTATTACACTCTGTTTGCCACTGACTGCAGTGCTGCCTGTTGCTGGTGCCATGTACGGCTGCAGAGCAGGGACACCATGCATTTCATTTTGGCCTGGGGGGGGGGGGGGGGTTTGAACACCCCTGACCACCCCTTATCTATGCCCCTGTTGCTATGTAAATATAAGTTCTAGCCCAAAAAATATATATAACAGACAACTAAAAGCTAAAATAAAAAGGCAGCTTTTTCTGAAAGATTCAACTTAAATCCAGAGCTATCCCCAGCAGTGTTAATATTACACCGCTAGTTGCACTTACTCTGATGTCCAGCATCATTAAACAAACTTCCTCTGAGCCTGAGACTGTCATGGGCCTGCACAGTGAAAGGAGAAGCAGCACAGTGATTAGCTCATCTCTCTGTCACTCTGCTCTTGCCTCCAGTTAGAATGCTTGTCATCAGCACATAACTGATTTGCTACTTGTCATGATTCCTGCCCTTACAATGGAGCTTTTCGGTAGAGATGAGTGACTATGCATGGGTTTGGTATTAGCTAGAGCCAGGTTTGGCAAATACAGAGTGAAGTCTGTGAGCCACAAACATAGTTATCAACCCCACTAGACTACAAGATGGGAAACTAGTTTAATTTTTCTGGTTATTTTTAATTCTAATACAATATATTGTTATAACGGGACATGGGTTACTGGGCACTACCATGGGGAACATATACCAATACAAAAAAAGAAGAAAAAAATGCTCAAAGGTGAGAAGGTCTTTTCATGTGAGTTAAAGGGCAACACTGAAAATACCCAAATCTCTTAAGGACCGGAAAACTTTTCCCCTTAATGATCAGGCCATTTTTTTTCAATATGGCACTGTGTCGCTTTAACTGACAATTGCATGGGCATGCGATGCTGTACCCCAAAAATAGAGCTTTCTTTTGGTGGTATTCGATCACCTCTGCGGTTTTAAATGTTTGCACTATAAGCAAAAAAGGACAATTTTATTTTAAAAAAATATATATTTTTTTACATTTTGTTATAATAAATATCCCCCAAAAAAATAAAAAAATAAACACATTTCTTCATCAGTTTAGTCCAATATGTATTCTACATATTTTTGGTAAAAAAAAAAAAAAAAAATCACAATAAATGTAACATTTAATTTTACACAATAAAAAAAAGTTTTTGTCTAAAAAACATATAGTCAGCATTATAAGCACATAGATAGAATACTATGTTGTTTGATGTATTGATAGAAACATCAATACATCAAACAACAATGAAGGATAGTTGGATCAACCAACCCAGCAATAATAGACCCCCCTCTCCAAGGACAATAAATACCCCAGTAAAAAGCAATAGATCCTCAAGCACACCCCACCACCCATTGCCCTGCACTTCACTTTATTGCTATTACAAGGGGTCTAACAATTTCCTATGTGATAGCATAGACAGGTAAGGGGCATTTTTATGAGTCATCTATTAGCCACAGACTGTCACTTTATTCTAGAGTATACATTTAATATTCTTTGGATTTTAAGCATACAGTATATACAACATTTAAAGCACAATTACAATACATTCAAATGGATGTTGAATTTCTCATTCACGACCATTACATTTACACTGATATATCATTGTATGTACTTTGGATTCATGTATAATTTTAACATGTTTTTAATTTGCTGTTTGTAAAGTAAAAGTTTCTGTCATCAGAAGTTCATGTACGTCCCCGAGGGAGAAAGTCAGCGTTGTCCTTCACCACCTGCTCTGAACGAAGCTCTCCTGTGATTTCAGTTCAATGAGGTGTAATTTGTTTTATTGTTAGTTCGTAACTATCCCTATTCAGGTTTCCTTTTGGTAACACGCCATACACGTAATTGTAATGTAGAGACAATATAATTTTAGTAATAGTTGTTTGTAAAGTAAGTTTCTTTCATCAGAAGTTCATCAGAAGTTCATGTACGTCCCTCAGGGAAGATAGTGAACTTTGTACTAAACCATCTGCTCTGAAGGAAACTTCTAACTAGTAATGTGTTATACAATACAATGTGTTCTGTAATGTATATAATATACTGTGTATATACAGTATCTCACAAAAGTGAGTACACCCCTCACATTTTCGTAAATATTTTATTCTATGTTTTCATGTGACAACACTGAAGAAATTACACTTTGCTACAATGTAAAGTAGTGAGTGTACAGCTTGTATAACAGTTTTTTCTTTTTTCTTTTCATTTCCAAAGTCAGATGATAATAATAATATTAATAATAATAATGATAGCATTATTATTAGTATTATTTTTACTACTATTGCTGTTATTGTTCATATTATTATTATTATTATTATTATTATTATTATTAGTGTTATTATTTTCTATTCTGTAAGAACAAACACACAAATAAAAGTAAGAATGAATACATACAGTTTGTGTTGTTTCGTACTAATAGTGACATGAGTGATACGAATTAGTAGAATTAAGGTGACATACTACATTATATGTAATAAGAATTAGTAGTAAACAATGTTCTTAAAGTAGGACTGAACAATTTATCTAGTTTTTAGTACAAATAGTATCAAGCATTTGTTTTCTGTATGCTCACTGGGGATATTTCCCCTTGCTTCCTGTCCTAAAGACACATCAGGAAGTGAAAGGAAATATCCCTAAAATTATGAAAGATTTGACCATTTTCATAGAACAAGAGTCCCTCTTACGAAATGTTTCCTGGTGACAATTGTTACATTTCAGGTCTCTTTTCACACTGCATCTGTGACAATAGTAACCAGGATAAAGACTGAAAGTGAATTTCCTAAATAGAAACACGGAAAGCAGAAAAACCCAACACTCTGACACCTAATGCCGCGTACATACGTAGCCAGCTATCTGGCGGACTTAGTCTGGCGGACTTCCCGCCGGACTGTCCACCAGACTTTCCGAACGAGCTACTTGCACACACACGGCACTTTTTCAGCGGACTAATACGGCGTACTAAGTCCGCCGAAACTATCCGCCGTACTTTTGAAATGAACGGGTTCGCCCACACACGTGGAGGAAAGTCCGTTCATTTTGAGCGTGGCTCCAGGTATCCAGGACCAGCGAAAGAGGCATTGCTGGCCCCGTCACCTGGTATGGACTTAAAGGGGAATCCCTACACCGAAAAATCGGCGTGGGGTCCCCCCCTAGGTCCACATCAGTCTCTTATCCGAGCACGCTATCCGGCCAGCCAGGAAAGGGGGTGGGGACGAGCGAGCCCCCCCCCCCGAGCCGTGCCAGGCCGCGTTCCCTCAACATGGGGGGGTGCCTTGGGGAAGGGGGGGCCGCGCGGCCCCCCCACCCCAAAGCACCTTGTCCCCATGCTGATGAGGACAAGGCGGCGGCGAAGAACAAAGCCGGGGCTCCTCCGCTAGTGAAAGAGCTAGCAAAAGAGCAGAAGATAGTGGAGGAGTCTGGCGAGAAGACCCCTGAAGACGGACAGAAGACCCCCCAGAGCTGTGCAATAAACTATTTTAACCCTTGTGTGTTGTGTTTTTTTTACTTTTTTTTACAGGTGAATGGGTAGGGGTGCATTGTACCCCATACTCATTCACATAGGGTGGGGGGCCGGTATCTGGGGGCCCCCTTATTAAAGGGGGCTCCCGGATTACGATAAGCCCCCTGCCCCCTGCCAGCAGACCCAGACAACCAACGGCCAGGGTTGTCCGGAAGAGGCCCTTGTCCTCATCAACATGGGGACAAGGTGATTTGGGGTGGGTGGGCCGCGTGGCCCCCCTTCCCCAAGGCACCCCCCCATGTTGAGGGCACACGGCCTGGCATGGCTCGGGGGGGGGCGCTCGCTCATCCCCACCCCCTTTCCTGGCCGGCCAGGTAGCGTGCTGATGTGGACCTAGGGTCTGATGTGGACCTAGGGGGGGACCCCCATGCCAATTTTTCGGCATAGGGATTCCCCTTTAAGTCCATACCAGGTGACTGGGCCAGCGAATTAATAGCAAGCTGTAGTGTGTACCCTGTTTGTATTCACCTGGGAGAGTCACTGCCATGGGTCCCTCTTATTTATTATTAGAGTGGGCTTTCATATTCTAATAAAGTCTACCAGTAAAGGCTCCCAAATCCATTTTTTTATGGGACAGGATTAGTGATAAGACAAAGTGCTTTCAGGTTCAGTTCCATAGGTGTTCTCCAAACCTTAAAAATGCCAATTTTCAACAACATACCCCCTTATGGCTCAATCTATTATTACCGGAATTTGCCTCTATAGCTGATCCGCACTTTTGGGCAGTGAAAGGCACAAAATATTTAGAGTAGATATGCATTGCTGGAGAACTGAAACCATTTGACACCTCCTCATGTATACCTTTTTAGATATTTAAAAATTGAGACACACCTTTCACGTAAAATTTAAACAGCAGCCAGTAGCTTTTTATACCTTGACCCTACAGGAAGTACTTAGAGATGACACCCTCACCAAACCCCTCTCAACTATTTATAAGACCATGTCTCCCTCTGTCCACTCGGGGTTGGAAGCTCTTAAATCTAAATGGACACTGGACGTCCCTGACCTGGATGATGAATGGTGGGAAGAAACATGGGACAGTGAATTTTTACAGCTGGTTTTGGCAAGGGACAGGTTTATTCAGTACAAACTCCTACATAGGATCTACCTCACACCTGCGCGTTTACACAGAATTAGTGCTGGATGAACTTCCAACGGGACGTTTCGCGGCGGCCGATAGTTCGCGAACCGGAACGTTCGCGGCGGGCCCCATTGACTTCAATGGGAGGCGAACTTCGCAAACCTACAGGTCAAATTTGCAGCCACAAAATAATTAATAGCTGTGCAAACATAGTCCCACCACATGGCCAATGACATAACACATGTATGACGTGAATCTGGGATCGACAACTACAAGCATTCTTTTTTTATATGGGAAATTGTTTTGACAATTCAGGACTGTGGAGCGCATGAAGGCAATGGAGGAGAGGGAAGGTCAGGGACCAGGGTAGGCAAAGAAGAGGGTGCAGGAGATGATCACCAGCAGCGTGACATACAGCAATGACACCTGCATCGTGATAGAGTCATCTGAGAGCAGCACCGTGATAGAGAGCACTGACATCAGCAGCGTGACATACAGCAGTGACACCTGCACCGTGATAGAGTGATCTGACAACAGCACCGTGATAGAGAGCACTGACATCAGCAGCATGACATAAAGCACTCACACCAGCACCGTGATATACAGCACTGACAGCAGCACCGTGATAGAGAGCACTGACATCAGCAGCGTGACATAAAGCACTCACACCAGCCCCGTGATATACAGCACTGACAGCAGTCCGTGATAGGGAGCACTGACATCAGCAGCGTGACATAAAGCACTCACACCAGCACCATGATATACAGCACTGACAGCAGCACCGTGATAGAGAGAACTGACATCAGCAGCGTGACAAAAAGCACTCACACCAGCACCGTGATATATAGCACTGACAGCAGCACCGTGACAGAGAGCACTGACATCAGCACCGTGATATATAGCACTGACACCTGCACCGTAAGCAGCCCCAGGAGGAAGTCAGCATAGCACAGGGATGGTGGGAGCCCCTCATAATGAGCATAGCACAGGGATGGTGGGAGCCCCTCATAATAAGCAGCCCCAGGAGGATGTCAGCATAGCACAGGGATGGTGGGAGCCCCTCATAATGAGCATAGCACAGGGATGGTGGGAGCCCCTCATAATAAGCAGCCCCAGGAGGATGTCAGCATAGCACAGGGATGGTGGGAGCCCCTCATAATAAGCAGCCCCAGGAGGATGTCAGCATAGCACAAGGATGGTGGGAGCCCCTCCTAATAAGCAGCCACAGGAGTAAGTCAGAACAGCACAGGGATGGTGGGAGCCCCTCATAATGAGCATAGCACAGGGATGGTGGGAGCACCTCAAAATATGCACAGCAGAGGTACAGTCCCAGGAGGAAGTCAGCACAGCACAGGGATGGTGGGAGCCCCTCATAATATGCACAGCAGAGGTACAGCCCCAGGAGGATGTCAGCACAGCACAGGGATGGTGGGAGCCCCTCATAATAAGCAGCCCCAGTAGAAATATGACACCGCTCAACCTCTTCAAAGAGGAGGGTACGGGCATATAGTACGGTGTGCTTTTTTTGGACAAGGAAGTGAGCCAAAGGAAGAAAGAAGGTCTCTGTGCTCGATTAAAAAAATAGTTTCTAGACAAATACATGGTCTACTGGTCACATGTGTTGAATTCCTCCGAGATCCATGCCTCATTCATTTTTAGAAATGTGAGGTAGTTAACACTGTCGTGAGCTAGGCGAGTACGCTTATCAGGCACGATCCCCCCTGCTGCGCTGAACGTCCTTTCGGACAAGACACTGGATGAGGGGCAAGCCAACAGTTCGATTGCAAATTGGGCAAGCTCTGGCCAGAGGTCAAGCCTGCCCACCCAGTAGTCCAGGGGTTCATCACTCCTCAGAGCGTCCATATCAGCCGTTAACCCGATGTACTCGGATACCTGACGGTCTAGGCGTTCCGTGATGCTGGATCCGGATGACACCTGTCGATGGGTCAGCTGAAAGAATAACCTCATATCCAAAGTCACCAACACATCTTCAAACCGGCCTCTTCTTGCAGGCGCTGTTGGATTGGTACCAGCAACTCCTTCTCTGGGAGTTGGAATTGCTCCTCTGCCAGCGCACGCAAAAGCAGAATGCAGCATTGTTCGAAACAAGGCCTGGAAGTGCTGCATTCTGACAGCCCTCTGTGACGGCGGTAACATTTCCGCCATTTTGTGTTTGTACCGGGGGTCTAAGTACATTGCCACCCAGTACTGGTCCTTGACCCTTATACTTTTTATACGGGGGTCCCTATTAAAACACTGGAGCATGAAGGCCCCCATTTGCACTAAAGTGAAAGCGGTGTGGTGGCCTGGCTCCTGCTCATCATCCAGGATAATGTCGTCCTCTTCATTCTCCTCTCCCCATCCACGCACAACAGGGATCCCAGAAAGGTTTAAAGCATGCTCTTCTTGCTCCTCCTCATCCGCCCCGGCACCATCCTCCTCTGACTCCTCTTCAGACTCCTGTTGTTGACTTGTCTCAGATAGAGTACCCCCCCGGGAATTCATCCAGCATTGCGACTTCTTCATCTTCCCGCTCCTGCTCCTCCACAGCTTGATCAATGACGCGACGCAATGCACGCTCCATAAAGAAGGCATAAGGTACCATGTCACTGATGGCGCCATGGCTGCGACTGACCAGTTTGGTGATCTCCTCAAATGGCCGCAGAAGTCTGCATGCATCGCGCATGAGCAGCCACTGGCGCGGTGAAAAAAACCCCAGCGCCCCAGAACCAGTTCTGCCACAGAGTTCATACAGGTAGACGTTAACTGCACGTTTCTGCTGGAGCAGCCTATCAAGCATATAGAAGGTTGAGTTGCATCGGGTCGGGCAATTGCAAATAAGACATCTGACCGGCAGATTGTGTTGCCACTGAATGTCAGCAAGGCGAGCCATGGCCGTGTAAGATCTTCTGAAATGGGCCAAGATTTTCCTTGCCTGCCGCAAGATGTCCTGGACCCCAGGGTATTTGACAAGGAATCGCTGCACGACCAAGTTTAAGACGTGTGCCATGCATGGCATGTGTGTGATTTTGCCCTGTTTCAATGCGCTAAGCAGATTGGCACCGTTGTCACACACCACTTTACCAACTGTCAAATTGAGCGGTGTTAGCCACTGATCTGCCTGTGAACGCAAAGCTGAAAGGAGTGCCGGGCCAGTGTGGCTCTTGGCTTCCAGGCACAACAGATGCAGCACGTCATGGCAACGTCTCACCTGGCATGTCGATTAGGTTCTGGGGAGCTTGGGCGGCGCAGCGGAAGAGACGCTAGCAGCGGAAAAGGAGGAGTCAGCTGAGGAGGAGAGGGAGGAGGATGGAGTAGGAGGAGGAGGAGAAGAAGAGTCAGGCCTGCATGCAATCCGTGGCGGTAAAACCAAATCTACACGGGTGCCACGGGTTACATGCTTGACGGCCGTCAGAAGGTTCACCCAGTGGGCAGTAAAAGTGATATACCTTCCCTGCCCGTGTTTGCTAGACCACGTGTCTGTGGTCAGATGTATCTTGGCATCGACACTGTGTGCCAGAGATACATTCACTTGCCGCTGAACATGGCCATATAGCTCTGGGATGCCCTTCTCTGAGAAATACTTCCTTCCTGGGACCTTCCATTGTGGTGTTCCAATGGCCAAAAATTTGTGAAAGGCCTCCGAGTCCACCAGTTTATATGGCAGTAGTTGGCAGGCTATGAGTTCTGACAAGCCAGCCGTCAACCGTTGGGCAAGAGGGTTATCCGACGTCATCATTTTTTTACGCTCGAACATTAGGCCCACGGAAGCCTGCCTTTTTGCAGAAAAACGTGAGCTTGAGGTGATGGAAGGTGGAGTGGAGGACAATTGTGAGGAGAGAGGAGAAGGAGAAGTAGAAGATGAGGCTGGACGGTGAGAGCCTGCAGTGTGGCTTTGTGTGTTCCGTTGCTCCCACTGGGCTCGGTGATGGCTGCTCATGTGCCTTCTTAAGGCGGTCGTCCCTAGGTGAGTGTTGGACTTACCACGACTAATGTGTTGACGGCAAAGATTGCAGATGGCAACGCTATTGTCAGCAGCGGACACGTTAAAAAAATCCCACACTGCGGAGCCATGTGCCGGTGTCCTGGGAGCGCCATATGTGACCGTACATGGTCGATGACTCGCTTCTGATACATTTGCAGTCTGCTTTGTCCCTCCTGTGCAATGTAAGTTATTCCTGCTTCTCCTCCCTATCTGCTGGTCCATATCTCCCTCTGAACTCCCTTCATCCCCCTCTCTTGTGGGCACCCACGTGACATCACCAGACACGTCATCATCAACGTCACCTTCCCCACCGCTATAAGTAGAGATCTCGGAGTAGGCAGCAACACCGGGGACCAACCTCCTCCTAGGGCTGATCTGGGTACTGTCGTCAGACTGCTGAGTAGCGGTTGTTGCTGCCTCCTCTTCCTGATCCAATACCAAGAGTGGCTGCGCATCAGAAATGTCTTGATATGGATCGGAAAATAATTCCTGTGACTCAAGCGGAAGGTATGTGGTGGTGGTGGTGGTGGTGGTGGTGATGTTGTTGGTGGTAGTGTCTTTGGGGGTGCACGTAGCAGAGAGTGAAGAAGAGGGTGCAGATCGAGAGGATGAGGAGGGTGCAGAAGAGTAAGGCTGAGCGAGCCATACAACCAAATCTGGTGAGTCCTTTAAAGTAATTGAACGCACCTTCTGCAACTTCCCACTTTGGCTCAAGCCTGTTGCTCCTGCCCTACCCCTACCACCCCTGTGGAAGGGCCTGCCTCTTCCTCTGCCTGTCATTTTTTAAATGACCCTGTGACAAAACTCTCAGTCCCTATACCGATGAAGGACTGCTGCAGTATAGGGCAGCGGTCAGCAGTAGTGCACCTCAACCCTATGTATTGTGGACCGATACCAGTCCTTATAGAATGGCAGACTGTACCTCACTCAACCCTATGTACTGTAGTACCCTATACCTTACCAGTCCTTATAAGGACTTTTGTGGACCAAGTAGGTTGTGTGTGAGTGATTAGCAGACTGTACGTCAGTCCCTATACCGATCAAGGACTGCTGCAGTATAGGGCAGCGGTCAGCAGTAGTGCACCTCAACCCTATGTATTTTGGACCTATACCAGTCCTTATAGAGTAGCAGACTGTACCTCACTCAACCCTATGTACTGTAGCACCCTATACCTTACCAGTCCTTATAAGGACTTTTGTGGACCAAGTAGGTTGTGTGTGAGTGATTAGCAGACTGTACGTCAGTCCCTATACCGATGAAGCACTGCTGCAGTATAGGGCAGCGGTCAGCAGTAGTGCACCACAACCCTATGTACTGTGGACCTATACCAGTCCTTATAGAATGGCAGACTGTACCTCACTCAACCCTATGCACTGTAGCACCCTAGACAGGCCAGACCAAGTTACCAGTCCTTATAAGGAGCTTTGTGGAACAAGTGGGTTGTGAATGATTAGCAGACTGCAGCAGAAGGGCAGCAGTCAAGTATAATATTCTTTCTATATTTGGAAGAAAGAATATTATACGTGTACAAGCCTATTACCATACCACTGATACCAGTCCTGAAAAGAACCTTTGTGGAACTAATAGTAACAGCTGCTGATTAAACTAACCCTCACTGCCTCACACACTGCTTCCTGCCTGTCCCTATATAAACTGACAAAACAGAGGCTACTGGAGCAATAATTGAAATAGCACTTTTGTGGACCTGATAGTAACAGCTAATGACTAAACTGGCTGTCCCTGCAGCACACACCGTCCTGTCCCTTTCTCTAAACTGACAAAAGACACTCAGGCTGCTGCAACAATCACTAGCACAGCACTGCCTATCCTGAACTACACCTAACACCTATAACAGTCCTGAAAATAACTTTTGTGTACCAAATAGCTAGCGATTTGGGTCACTGTAATCTCTCCCTGCTCCACACAGCAACCTCTCCCTATAGTGACAGAAGAAAGAATGTAAAATGGCCACCGGAATGGGTGTATTTATAAGTTAGGGGGAATGTCCAAGTGTCCACGTGCTGTAATGTCTCAATTGGCTGTCCTGTATCCCATGATGGATGTGTCATCATAGGTCAAAGTTCTTTTACACAGTAAACACGGAAGTCCGCCAATAGTGCGCCGAACGGGCGGACCGCGAACAGCCGAAATTCCCTGCGAAACGACCGCCGGGCGAACCGTTCGGCCATCACTACACAGAATATATCCCTCCGTTCCTGCAGAGTGTTGGCGGTATGCGGTGGACTCAGCAGACTATATTCACATATTTTGGCAATGCCCTAATATTCAAATTTTCTGGGAAGTGGTGGTCTTGGTCATACACTCTGTGACCAATATTCATGTGTCCCAAGGTGGAGGATTGTTTGCTGGGTTTGGGGGACATGCTGGCTCATCTTCCGGGTTTCAGGATGTTGATAGGACTATTATTGTTCTATGCATGGAAAATTATTACCAGCCTCCATCATTTTATTACGGCAGGTCAGCACGATCACGCGAACCATCATAGCTATACATCAGTTTGCGGGATCGGGATAGCAGGCACACGCATGCTCCCACTGCACTGCGGGAGATGTTGATGCTCATGGCTGATGGTCGCAATGACCACCGGCCACGAGCGATCGCGAGCACGAGCGACAGAACAGGGAAGTGTGTGTAAACACACAAATTCCTGTTTTGTTCTGAGAGGAGTGATAGATTGTGTGTTCCTATTAGCTAGGAACCACGATCCATCACTTCCTCTAGTCAGTCCCTTCCCCCTTCAGTTAGAATCACTTCCTAGGGAACTGTCACATACCTTCTAGTAGCGAGCCCGGATTGCGGAAAGAGGCCTCTCTTACAACTCCCACTACCGGTTCCCTGGCAATGTAACAGGGAACACAGGAGTAAGGAGGGGTCAAGGTGTCTGGCAGGATCAACAGATGAGAAAGATGGATAGGTGAATTCAGTGGAGCAGGTAATCACAGCGAATGGATCAGCAGGTAATTTATAGCAGATAACACGGTTCAATGGGACAGGTAACTTGCAGCAGATGAACAGTTCAATATGAGCAGGCTACTTACAGGAGATGACACAGTTCAATATAAGCAGGTACTTGCAGCAGGTGAACAGTTCAATACAAGCAGGTTACTTGCAGCAGGTGACACAGTTCAATGTAAGCAGGTTCACCTTTAGCAGACGGATGGTCAAAGCAAGCCGGGTCAGATATAAGACTGGAAGCGAAGTACAAGGGAACAGGCAGAAGAATCGTCACAACAAGCCGGGGTCGGGTGCAGGCAGATAGCAGATAGGTCACAGGCAGACCTGGTCAAACAGGAACAAATGCTACGGATCAGGTCTCACAGGTATAACGCTGTAGAGCAGACAGCAGAGACCATTAGCAAGAGGCTAGTTTAAATAGGTCGTTTGGCGCCAACACGGACGCACGCACGCGACCGCGCACGTGCCCGCGCACCCGCGTACGAACGCATGCGCATACGTACGATCGTGCGCACCCGCGACAAAGCCCGCGATCGTAAACCAGAAGACCTGGAGGTCAGTCTCTTCATGCGATTTTCATGACAGGAACACAGTTAACCCCTTCCCTGCCAGTGACATTTTACAGTGATCAGTGCATTTTTATAGCACAGATCGCTGTATAAATGCCAGTGGTCCCCAAAAAGTTCTCAAAAGTGTCCGATGTGTCCACCATAATGTCACAGTCCCGATAAAAATCACAGATTGCTGCCATTACTAGTAAAAAAAAAATAATAATAAAAATGCTATAAAAATATCCCCTATTTTGTAGACGTTATAACTTTGTGTAAATCTGATCAATATATGTTGCTTAAAACTAAGGATGAGCCAAACACCCCCTGGTTCAGTTCACACCAGGAATTGCGAACAGGCCAAAAATTCGGACAAACGCACAAACACCTTTAAAGTCTATGGGACACTAACATGAAAAAATCAAAAGTGCTAATTTTAAAGGCTTATATGCAAGCTATTGTCATAAAAAGTGTTTGGGGACTTGGGTCGTTCGGGACCTGCGTGTATCAATGCAAAAAAAAGTTTTAAATACTAATTTTTTTCAGGAGCAGTGATTTTAATAATGCTTAAAGTGAAACAATAAAAATTGAATATTCCTTTAAATATCGTGCCTGCGGGGTGTCTATAGTATACCTGTAAAGTGGCACAGTTTTCCCGTGTTTAGAACAGTACCACAGCAAAATTACATGTCTAAAGAAAAAAGTCATTTAAAACTGAACGTGGCTGTAATGTATTGTTGGGTCCCGGCAATATAGATAAAACTCATTGAAAAAAAATGGCATGGGTGACCCCGCACCTCCCTCTGACGCCTGTGATGTCAGAGGAAGGCGGGTTCACCCATTTACCTCACCGAGTGGCCCTGCTCTTAGCTATATAAGAGCTGTCACCAAGAAGTGTCACTCGACGGGATCCTCTCATGGAGACGGAGCTGTTGCTTTTTTTTCCTTTTTTGGCTTGTCGGCGGCATGATAGAAGATGAATGGACATTGCGGGACATTTTTATTTTTTTATTTTTAATAAAAGACTTGTCCCTAAGTGTCTCCTGTCTTTTTTAATATTTTTGACACTTTTTTTGTGAAATGGTAGGGGTACAATGTACCCCTTACCAATTCCCATAGGGGGCTGGGATCTGGGGTCCCCTTGTTAAATGGGGCTTCCAGATTCTGATAAGCCCCCCGCCCACATACCATGTGCCATACCGATGCCAGGCATCATATGTGACTCGCACCACATTACTGTGCAGATCACATGCCATGTTAGGGCAATGCAAATTTAGCCATACAATCTGCATAGCTGAATTGTAATTGCATTCGGACCAAACTCGTGCAGGACTCTTTTTTTGTCTGCACCAGAATTGGATCATATGGGTGTTCACACCCATGCAATCCTATTCCTGTCCCAATTCACAGTTCACAATGCGACCTGCAAACCTATCTGGGAGTGTCATTAACTTTGTTTTGACCACCCCAGCAGTTCATATGGGACAGTGTGAACTGCCAGCGATTTAGGTGTGATGTGGGAACCCGCACTGGATTTGCAGGGTTTCTGCATCGCACCAATGTGAACCGAGCCTCATATTTGGGAAATGACTTGAGTGGGCAGAGCTTGATGGGGAACTTAGAGACTAGCAGGTCTGCTTAATTTTTTGAAAGCCACTATTAGACTAAATAGAAGCTGTGGATCCACTCACTCCCGTGCTCTGTCAACCAAAATAAAGCGGACCTGATCGGGCACTTGTCTCTCAGTTCCTCATTAGGCTCTGCCCAGCTCATTATAGAACTCCTCGGCCATGCACCCATCAGTGATGAATGCAATGACCGGGAAGTATGGGGGTTCTGACACTAATATATTCATGTAGCTTTCATGTATCTTTCCGTGACAGGCACATGAATTGTAATGATAATATAGATATTCACCAGCACACAAAGGATCTTCAAATTCAACCAAATGGTTTTGTGTCGCTCGTAAATCTTATCTTACAGACATATACCAAACAATAACATTGCCAGTATGTGTGTGGGAATAGCAGTATGTGCATATAATGAGTAATGGGTAAGGGGAAGGGAGGGTAGAAGGGTTCCCCAAAGGGGAGAGGGGAGAAAGAAGACCAAGGAGTGAAGAATTGAATAGGAGGTACCCCGTCGAGGAGGGTCGTCTATTCAATCTCAATAGAGCCCCATCACGATAAAACAATACTGGTGATATTTGGTCCACCTGGGTCCAGTGGCCCACTTATCCCGTGGTCATTCTTTCAAAGGTGTCAGTATTTAAACTGTACCCATGCAGACCATGTTTTATGAAATTTATCTGATGTTTAATTTGCTATCGCGAGTGTTTCTTCCAGATTAAATAAGTGATTTACAGTACACACCCACTCTCTAATAGTTGGGATTGTTGATAGTTTCCAGTATCTAGGCCTCAAGGACTTTGCAGCTATAAGGAGATGTTTTGTCAAGGATTTTTTTGTATCTTCCAAAGGAGAGGTTGGACACATGTAAAAGACAGCAAGCTGGGGTGAGCTTAATTTTGGACTTTGTGATGTGTAAAATTAGTTTGCATATCTTCCCCCAATAAGCGGATATCTGGGGGCAATCCCACCAAATATGCAGCATGTCCCCTTTAGCCTCTCCACATCTCCAGCATAGATCCGAGGACGTTGGGTAACATTTCTTCACTTTATCTGGAGTGGCATACCATTGTGAAAGAAATTTATACAAATTGTCCTGCAACCTTGTGCTGATGGAGCACTTGTGAGCCAGAATACATGCTTTCTGCCACTGTATATTGAAGAAGTGCATTTGAAGCGTTTTCTCACAGTGGTCCATGAACCTGTTTGAAACTGTGACATCATGCTGCTGGAGACATGCATACATAAGTGAGGTTGTTTTCTCAATGGGTTCACTTTTCGAACATATTGATTCAAAGGAGGTGAAATCTCTTGTCATCTCCTTCTTTCTTATGGGTGCAGGTATGTAGTGACAAGCTTGTCTGTAGTTCCAGAAGGGTAATGTAGAAGGTGAAAGGCTACCCATCAGACTATCGTATGAGAGAATTTGTCCAGCCCGTATAAAATGTGAGGCTAAGAGAGATGAATTATCTCCTAGGGAGAAGATGTTGGTGCCCATGCCTGGGGGGGGGGGGAGTCTGGGTTATTGAGTACAGGTGTTAGAGGCCCAGGTGAAGTAGCAATCCAGTAATCTGAGGCAGCTTTGTGGAAAACTTTAATGGTCATGCTAATGAGTGGATGTTGTGTAAGTTCTGGAGGATATTTCGCCCAAGGTATCCAAGGTGCGTATTTTAGTGGGGCATTTGATACACTCTCCTCCAAAGATACTCAGCCCTTGTTTCCATCATGGCAATGCCAGTCGATGATCCTTACCAGATGTGTAGCATAGTAATAAAGTTTAACATTTGGGAAACCCATACCACCAGCAGTTTTTGGCTTCATTAATATGTGTAGACTTATGCGTGGCTATTTGTGAGCCCACAAGAATTTCCAAAAGATGGATTGTAGCTTTAAAAAAGCTGTCCGGAACATCGTCAGGCAGTGTGTGGAAAAGGTAGAGCAGTCTTGGGAGCATGACCATTTTAATTATGGCTGCTCTATCGAACCAGAATATTAGATATTAGATATTTGAGTGATCTTGGTACCCACTTGAAGGGATTGTTAAGTTGTGCTTGTATCAGGACATTGGTAGGGAGGGTGAGGTTCATAGCCTCCGATTTATTGTAGTTTATCTTCATATGTAAAATAAAGCCATAAATGGTGAAGGCATGCAATAGATACATTTTAGATCCCACTTTAAAGCCCATGATTGAGGGAGTTTTATTGACGATGCGGATAAATGGCTCCAGGGATAGTATAAAAAGGAGGGGGATAGTGCGCACCCCTGTCGAGTTCCATTCCTAATAAGAACTGGCTCAGACAGGGGTCCCATGATTTTTAATTACGCTGTTGGGTTCTGATACAGGGAGGAAATTCAGGAAAGCACACAGGTTCTTAAAGAGGGATTCCACCAAAAGAAAAAAATATTAAAAGCCAGCAGCTATAAATACTACAGCTGCTGACTTTTAATAAATGGACACTCACCTGTCCCGGGTTCCATTAATGCCGGCAGCCGAGGCCGATCGATCGCTCGGCTCTCGGCTGCTGTAGTCACCATTCTAGGTGAGGGAATCAGGAAGTGAAGCGAATCGGCTTCACTTTCCGGTTCCCTACTGCGCATGCGTGAGCCGCGCCGCGCAATAGGAAATCTCCGCGCTGTCACTGGGACCCGTGTGTGTCCCAGCAGACAGCGCGGTAGGGCAGGAAATGGCGTAGACTCCCAAGGGAGTCTATGCCCGGAAGTGGGTGAAAATACCTGTCTTTGACAGGTATCTCCTCCCCCCTCCCCCCTGAAAGGTGTCAATTGTGACACCGGAGGGGGGGAGGGATCCGATCAGCGGAGGTTCCACTTTAGGGTGGAATCCCGCTTTAAGCCTATATAGGAGCATGTGGCCAATAAATAGTTCCAGACAACCCTATCGAAGACTTTCTCCGCGTCAGTAGACAGGAGAAAGCCCTCAAGACCCATGCTACGGCACTGATGGATTAAGTTCAGTGCCTTGATTACATTATCTCTGGACTCAATCCCTGGCATAAACCCAGCTTATTCCAGTCCTATTAATCGGGGTAGGAAGGTGCGTAAACGGTTCGCTAATATTTTGGCAAGTAATTTCAGACCTAAATTGAGTAAGGAAATAAACCTAAAGCTAGCACAATCCGTGGTGTCCTTTCCCGATTTGGGCAGCATTATAACATGTGCCATCAAAAATTTATTTGGGATTTGGTGTGGTTCCATCAAAAAATTAAGTGTGTTTTGAAGTGGGGTCTCTAATATGTTGGAGGATGTCTTATAGTAATGGGCCGTAAGCCCCACCGAGCCAGGGCTTTTTCCAGGTTTAAGGTTTTTAATTGTGATCAGCAGTTCCTTGGAAGAGATCGGACTCTCCAGAGACTCTGTATCTTCTGGGGAAAGTGTTGGCATGCCGCTTTGTAACAAATAGTGCTGTATGATTTGTCCTCTGTCTCCTTGGAGCTCCCAGGGTTTATGTGGTTGTGGGTAAGGATGAGCCGAACACCCCCCTGTTCGGCTCGCACCAGGAAATCGCCTAGAGGCGATTCAGTTCGCATTGCGCGCTATATAAGTATTTCATTCATTCATTCATTCACCAGAACCTGCAAACTGACCTAAACTTCGTGTGAACTTTAGAACCCTATTAAAGTCTATGGGACTCGAACATTCAAAATCTAAAGTGCTAATTTTAAAGGCTAATATGCAAGTTACTGTCCTAAAAAGTGTTTGGGGACCTTGGTCCTGCCCCAGGAGACATGGATCAATGCAAAAAAAAGTTTTAAAAACTGACGTTTTTTTCAGGAGCAGTGATTTTAATAATGATTAAAATGACACAATAAAAGTGTATTATTCCTTTAAATTTTGTACCTGGGGGGTGTCTATAGTATGCCTGTGAAGGGGTGCATGTTTCCCGTGCTTACAACTGTCCCTGCACAAAGTGTAATTTTTGCAGGAAAAAAAGTCTTTTAAAATCACTCGCAGCTATAATGAATTGTCGACTCCCGTAATACAGAGAACACTCAATGAGTGTTCTCTTTATTACGGGAGCCCACAATTCATTCATTGATAAAAAAAAAAAGCTTGGGGTTCCCCTAAATTCAATTACCAGGCCCTTCAGGTCTGGTATGGATATTAACCACTTTCAGACCGGACCATTTTGCTGGTAAATGACCAGAGGTCTTTTTACACTTTGGCACTGCGCTGCTTTAACTGGTAATTGCGCGGTCATGCAATGTTGTACCCAAACGAAATTTGCGTCCTTTTCTTCCCACAAATAGAGCTTTCTTTTAAAGGTATTTGACTGACTCTGCGATTTTTATTTTTTGCGATATAAACGTAAAAAGACCGCAAATTTTGAAAAAAAATGATATTTTCTACTTTTTGTTATTAGAAAAATCCAATAAACTCAATTTTAGTCATACATTTAGGCCAAAATGCATTCAGCCACATGTCTTTGGTAAAAAAAAAGTCAATAATTGTATATTTATTGGTTTGCGCAAAAGTTGTCACATCTACAAAATAAGGTACATTTTCTGGAATTTACGCAGCTTTTAGTTTATGACTGCCTATCTCATTTCTTGAGGTGCTAAAATGGCAGGGCAGTACAAAACCCCCCCAAATGACCCCATTTTGGAAAGTAGACACCCTAAGGAAATTGATAAGAGGGATGTTGAGCCCATTGAATATTTTATTTTTTTGCCGCAAGCGATTGAATAATGACAAAAAAAAATTTTTTTTTTTTTTTACACAAAGTTGTCACTAAATGATATATTGCTCACACATGCCATGGTTATATGTGGAATTGTACCCCAAAATACATTCTGCTGCTTCTCCTGAGTACGGGGATACCACATGTGGTCGACTTTTTGGAAGCCTAGCCGCGTACGGGGCCCCGAAAGCCAAGCACCGCCTTCAGGATTTCTAAGGGCATACATATGTCATTTTACTCCTCACTACCTATCACAGTTTTGAAGGCCATAAAATGCCAAGATGGCACAAAACCCCCACAAATGACCCCATTTTCGAAAGTAGACACCCCAAGCTATTTGCTGAGAGGCATGTTGAGTCCATGGAATATTTTATATTTTGCCACAAGTTGCGGGAAAATTACAAACTTTATAAATTTTTCACAAAGTTGTCACTAAATGATATATTGCTCACACATGCTATGGGCATATGTGAAATTACACCCCAAAATAAATTCTGCTGCTTCTCCTGAGTACGGGGATACCACATATGTGGGACTTTTTGGGAGCCTAGCCGCGTACGGGGCCCCGAAAACCAAGCACCGCCTTCAGGCTTTCTAAGGGCGTACATTTTTAATTTCACGCCTCACTACCTATTACAGTTTTGAAGGCCATAAAATGCCAAGATGTCACAAAACCCCCCCAAATGACCACATTTTAGAAAGTAGACACCCCAAGCTATTTGCTGAGAGGCATGTTGAGTCCATGGAATATTTTATATTTTGCCGCAAGTTGCGGGAAAATTACAAACTTTTTATTTTATTTTTTATTTTTTTCACAAAGTTGTCACTAAATGATATATTGCTCACGCATGCCATGGGCATATGTGAAATGACACCCCAAAATAAATTCTACTGCTTCTCCTGAGTACGGGGATACCACATATGTGGGACTTTTTGGGAGCCTAGCTGCGTACGGGGCCCCGAAAGCCAAGAACCGTCTTCAGGCTTTCTAAGGGCGTAAATTTTTGATTTCACGCCTCACTACCTATTACAGTTTTGAAGGCCATAAAATGCCAAGATGGCACAAAACCCCCACAAATGACCCCATTTTAGAAAGTAGACACCCCAAGCTATTTGCTGAGAGGCATGTTGAGTTCATGGAATATTTTATATTTTGCCGCAACTTGCGGGAAAATTACAAACTTTTTTTTTTTTTTTTTTTTTTTTCACAAAGTTGTCACTAAATGATATATTGCTCACGCATGCCATGGGCATATGTAAAATGACACCCCAAAATAAATTCTGCTGCTTCTCCTGAGTACGGGGATACCACATGTGTGGGATTTTTTGGGAGCCTAGCTGCGTACGGGGCCCCGAAAGCCAAGAACCGCCTTCAGGCTTTCTAAGGGCGTACATTTTTGATTTCACGCCTCACTACCTATCACAGTTTTGAAGGCCATAAAATGCCAAGATGGCACAAAACCCCCACAAATGACCCCATTTTAGAAAGTAGACACCCCAAGCTATTTGCTGAGAGGCATGTTGAGTCCATGGAATATTTTATATTTTGCCACAAGTTGCGGGAAAATTACAAACTTTTATTTTTTTTTATTTTTTTTTTCACAAAGTTGTCACTAAATGATATATTGCTCACACATGCCAGGGGCATATGTGAAATGACACCCCAAAATAAATTCTGCTGCTTCTCCTGAGTACGGGGATACCACATGTGTGGGACTTTTTGGGAGCCTAGTCGCGTACGGGGCCCCGAAATCCAAGAACCGCCTTCAGGATTTCTAAGGGTGTAAATTTTTGATTTTACACCTCACTACCTATCACAGTTTTGAAGGCCATAAAATGCCAAAATAGCACAAAACCCCCCAAAATGACCCCATTTTGGAAAGTAGACACCCCAAGCTATTTGCCGAGAGGCATGGTGAGTATTTTGCAGCTCTCATTTGTTTTTGAAAATGAAGAAAAAAAAAAATTATGTATATTTTTTTTCTTTTTTTCAATTTTCAAAACTTTGTGACAAAAATGAAGGTCTGCAAAATACTAACCATACCTCTCGGCAAATAGCTTGGGGTGTCTCCTTTCCAAAATGGGGTCACTTGGGGGGATTTTGTGCTATATGGGCATTCCATGGCCTCCGAAACTGTGATAGGCAGTGAGGAATGAAATCTAAAATTTACACCCTTAGAAATCCTGAAGGTGGTGCTTGGATTTTGGGGTACCGTACGCGGTTAGGCTCCCATAAGGTCTCACACTTGTGGTATCCCCGTACTCAGGAGAAGCAACAGAATGTATTTTGGGGTGTAATTTTACATATAACCATGGCATGTTTGAGCAATATATCATTTAATGACAACTTTGTGCAAAAAAAAATAAATAAATAATAATAATGTATTTTTTCCACAACTTTTGTCAAAATATAAAATATTCCATGGACTCGACATGCCTCTCAGCAATAGCTTGGGGTGTCTACTTTCTAAAATGGGGTCATTTGGGGAGGTTTTGAACTGTCCTGGCATTTTATGCACAACATTTAGAAGCTTATGTCACACATCACCCACTCTTCTAACCACTTGAAGAAAAAGCCCTTTCTGACACTTTTTGTTTACATGAAAAAATATTTTTTTTTGCAAGAAAATTACTTTGAACCCCCAAACATGAAGTGTTTTTTTAAAGCAAAAGCCCTACCGATTAAAATGGTGGGTGTTTCATTTTTTTTTTTCACACGGTATTTGCGCAGCGATTTTTCAAACGCATTTTTTGGGGAAAAAACACACTTTTTTTTATTTTAATGCACTAAAAATCACTATATTGCCCAAATGTTTGATGAAATAAAAAATATGATCTTAGGCCGAGTACATGGATACCAAACATGACATGCTTTAAAATTGCGCAGAAACGTGCAGCGGCGACAAACTACGTACATTTTTAAAAGCCTTTAAATGCCTTTACAGGTGACCACTTTAGATTTACGGAGGAGGTCTACTGCTAAAATTAGTACCCTCGATCTGACCTTCGTGGTGATACCTCACATGCATGGTGCAATTGCTGTTTACATATGCCACCAGACCAACGCTTGCGTTCCACGTTGCGCCTTAGCAGGGGGGTACAGGGGTGTTTTTTTTTATTAATTTTTTTTTTATTATTTATTTTGCTTTTTTTATTTTTAAACTGTTCCTTTCATTTATATATATTTTTTTATGATTTTTATTGTTATCTCAGGGAATGTAAATATCCCCTATGATTGCAATAGATAGTGACAGGTACTCTTTTTTTTTAAAATTAGGGTCTATCAGACCCTAGATCTCTCCTCTGTCCTCAAAGCATCTGACCACACCAAGATCGGTGTGATAAAATGCTTTCCCAATTTCCCAATGGCGCTGTTTACATCCCGCAAAATCTAAGTCATGAAATGTTTGTAGTTTCCGGTGTCTTAGGCCATAGAGATGATTGGAGCCATTCTGGTCTCTGATCAGCTCTATGGTCAGCTGGCGGAACCACCGACTGCATTCTCAGGTTCCCTGTTGGGACAGGAGAGCCTGAGAAAACCATGGAAGATGGTGCGGGGGGGGGACATTCCCTCCCACTGCTTGTAAAAGTAGTCTAGAGGCTAATTAGCCGCTAGGATTGCTTTTACATAAAAGCCGACCGCTGGCTGAAAAGAATGATACCAAGATGATACCTAAACCTGCAGGCATCATTCTGGTATAAGCACTCAAAGTCCCGCAACATACCAGTATGTTGCTGGAACTGGTTGGGCATATATTGTAATTTTTTTTTCATGCAGCCTGTGGGCTGAACGAAAAAAAAATATTGATCGGTGGGTATGCCCACCATTAGATACCACCCTTCATCCACCCACTTTCTAATGGTGGGCATACATGCACCATTTATATATGTCGAAGCATGGGGGCATCCTCCCGCAAAAGGTAGGAGCAGATCGCTCCTCCACCCCTTATGCCCCCATGCTTCGACATATATGCTCTTTTTTAACTGTGGTGGTGAAATCACCCCCGACAGTGCTGGAGTCGCGGCTTTATGTATCATGGGAGCAAACGCTGTTGCTGTCAAGATAAATAAATCCGCTCTGCAGCAGAATGGCGTACCTGCTAAGCAAATGATGGTTAACAATAAAACAAAGTAACATTACAGTATAACAGTAGGACTTACCATACCTGCAAAGCAAATACAAAAAAAATCGCAAAAAATAACACATTTAACACAATCTGTGCCTAAAATATATATATGCCGAAGCATGGGGGCATCCTCCCGCAAAAGGTAGGAGCAGATCGCTCCTCCACCCCTTATGCCCCCATGCTTCGGCATATATGCTCTTTTTTTAACTGTGGTGGTGAAATCACCTCCGACAGCGCTGGAGTCGTGGCTTTACGTATCGTGGGAGCAAACGCTGTTGCTGTCAAGATAAATAAATCCACGCTACAGCTGAATGGCGTACCTGAAAACAAAAAATGGTTAACAATAAAACATTGCAGAATAGAATACAGTACAAAGGAGCAGAACAATAGAGAGAGAATAGAGAGAGAGAGAACAATAAAACGACAACTATTTTTGTTTTTTTTATTTTATATTTTTTTTTGGTTTTTTGTTTTTTTTACTTTTTTTTTTTTTTTTTAAACACTTTTTTATGTAACTTTAACACTTCTGTTGTAACGGTTCCAGCGGTTTGGGTCTCTCAAAATGCGATGGCATCTTGGGAGACCCTGTGAACGTGTGCCTAGCCTGTGCAATGCTGTACCCTACGCTAATACTCAACTAGTTCATGGTAGCGTTCAAAACATTCACCAATGCAAAGACCAGGATTGTCAGGACAGCGGGGACAACAATAACGGGTGTCACGCCTAAATCCGCGCTTTCTGCAGACACGACATTTTCTTTGGGGGGCTCGTTGGGTAGGGGTACTCGGGAGGACATAAAGATAATGCCTCTCATGCAGCCGGCTTACTGCATCTGGTAGGGGAAGGTGAGGTGGAGCACCGTCTGGATACAGAAGGGCTCTGACGATATCCTCCTGGAATTTAAGGAAGGATCCAGTCCGTCCTGAAGCTTTGTGTAGTACATAAGCATTCAGTATAGCCAATTGGAATAAATAAACAGACACTTTTTTGTACCAGCGTCTGGCCTTACGGGCAACTAGATACGGCGCCAACAACTGGTCATTGAGGTCCACCCCTCCCATGTTAAGGTTATATTTGTGGACACAGAGGGGTTTCTCCACAATACCAGTCGCCGTAGGAATTTGGACCGTCGTGTCTGCATGAAGGGAGGTAAGAACGAAAACATTCTTATTATCCCTCCACTTCATAGCGAGCAAATTATTACTGCGCAAGCAGGCTCTCTCCCCCAGCCTAAGAGGGGACTCTACAAGCCGCTGGGGAAAGCCCCGGCGATTAGGTCGCACGGTGCCACATGCTCCAATCTGCTGATCAAACAAGTGACTAAACAGTGGCACGCTTGTGTAATAATTGTCCACGTACAAGTGGTACCCCTTTCCGAATAAGGGTGACACCATGTCCCACACTATCTTGCCAGCGCTTCCTATGTAATCAGGGCAGTTCTCCGGCTCTACGTGACTATCTCTACCCTCATAAACCATGAAACTACGTGTATAGCCTGTGGCCCTGTCACAGAGCTTATACATCTTGACCCCGTATCTGGAACGCTTGTTGGGGACGTATTGTTTGAATGACAAGCGACCAGAAAACTTAATCAGGGACTCATCAACGCAGACAACTTGATGGGGAGTAAACATGTCTGCAAAACGTTGGTTGAAGTGGTTTATGAGGGGCCGAATTTTGTAGAGCCGATCGTATTCAGGGTCTCCACGAGGACGACAGAGTTCATTGTCGCTGAAGTGCATGAACCGCAAAATCATCTCGTATCGTGCCCTGGACATGGAAGCAGAGAACACGCGCATATGGTGAATTTGGTCAGTGGACCAATATGACCGCAACTCACTCTTTTTGGTTATGCCCATGTTGAGGGAGAGGCCCAGAAAGATTTTAAATTCGGAAACCGTAACTGGTTTCCATTGTTTGGCAAGGGCGGACTGGGGAATAGTGGCGATGTGTTGAGCAGCGTACAAATTGGTTTGGTCCACAATAGATCTATAGAGATCTTCGGTGAAAAACAGTGAGTAAAAGTCAAGTGTCTTAAAATCAACTGTTTCCACGTTAATGCCAGGTTGGCCAGTGAATGGGGGAAGTACGGGTTCTGCAGAAGATGTGGGCACCCAAATAGGATTGGCGAATTCTGCAGGAAGGGCACTATGGGTACGACGGGCCTGTCTTTGTCTTCTTCTTGGTGGCAGCGGGACACTACTTGTGCTTGCCACCTCGCCAGCTTGAACTGCACTTATGGGACTCGCCACGTCACCACGTGTTACTGCAGTGCTGGATGTACGTCCAGGGTGTACTAGGCCGCTGGTGCTTGCCAGTTCACCAGAAGGATGAGCGGCTCTAGTACGTCTCTGCTCCATACGAGTGACCTGCGGTTCCTGCACCTCAACAACAGAATACATACGGGATTGGGCACACCTGTTCTTAGCAGCGGCCTCATCTCCGTCGTCAGAGCTATCTGTCATGGAGCCGCTGTCCTCTACAGAATCATATTCTGAGCCTGAATCTGACAGATGAGTGACGTCCTCTTCACTATCTGTCATGCTCAGAAACATGTAGGCCTCTTCACTAGTGTACCTTCGCTTTGCCATTTTGGGCTCTAAATTTAGGGGTACACTAGTGAGACTCACAGGTAAAAAAGCACCTAGCCTGTCAGCGACTGTTTCAAAACGCTACAAAAAAAACTGTTAGCGATCGCAGGGATCAAGCCTGACTCTGCGAACGCTGCAGTTATGTGTGTTGTGTTTTGTAAGTGACAGTGATCGATCGATACTGCACTTGGGTGGGCTGGGCTGGGCTTGGCGGAGGGGCTAAACGCAGGTGCTAGCGGGTATCTGGGCTGATCCCGCTAACAATGCGTTTTGGGAAACCTAAAATGAAGGCAACGCTAATATAGATCTGATCAGATACTATATTACTAAGGGAGGTGTATGCTTTGCGCGTGGGTGTTAGCGGTACTGGCACTAACCTGACGCTGGGGCGACGCAGGCCTTATCTGACCCTCAAACTTATATCACCCGCCGGGTGATCAGGGGGTTAAACCTTTATTAGGTAATAAATGGCGGGTGCCCTGAAACAAAAAAAAAATAACTAACCAACCAGCGTCACCTGTAACAGTTATATGGTGATCACTGGTGAAAGGGTTAACTGGGGGGCAATCAGGGGGCTATGCGGTAGTATATGGGGGTCCCTGACGCTATAAAAAGCTGCGGCGAACCTAAATACTTACCTGCCTAACTAGCGTCACCTGTGACACTAATACAGCGATCAGAAAAAAATTGCTTATTAGTGACACTGGCGACGGGGGGTGATCACGGGGTTAAACCTTTATTGGGGGGGTTAGGGGGGCACCCTAGAGCTAAAGGGGGCTAACCCTAACTGCCCTAACAGTTATTACAGTCACAAATGACACCAATGCAAAAAAATAAATAAATAAATAAAAAATGCACTTGGTGTCACTGTGACTGGGGGGGCAGGGGTGATTGGGGGGGTGATTGGGGGGTGATCGGGGGGGTGAAAAGTGTGCCTGGCGTGTTCTACTGTTAGTGTAGTGTTAGGTGCAACTCACCGATCCTCTCTCCTCCGTGCCGGAACGAAAAAGACCGACACGAGGAGAGATTACATCACTTCCTCTGCCTGTGTTTACAATACAGGAGAGGAAGTGATGTCACCGAGGATTTTCATTCGTCGGGAGCGATCGCGAGGGGGTGGCCATGAATGAATGGCCGTCCCCTCATCCCTGATCTCTCCCGAACGAATGCCGACCGCCGCAGGCACGGGGGGGGGGGCCCGATCGGGCCCCCCACCCGCGGGCAGGCAGGGACTTATATATACGCCAATATGCCTGCCCGTGCCATTCTGCCGACGTATATCGTCGTGCGGCGGTCGGCAAGTGGTTAAAGGGAACCAATCAAATAAAAAAAAAAATGATCCAGTAACGGGTGATTTTCAGTCCAGCGCAGTCCATTCATGCATTCATCTTCTGTCTCCACTGAGGAGACACTGCGAGGATCCCAGTGCCTGACGTTTCTTATATTAGGAGGGCGGAGCCACCCGTCACATGACCCCACCCATTCTGATGCTAGCGAGTGATTTTAATAGACTTTTTTTCCTACAGAAATGACACTTTGTGTAGGGACAGTTCTAAGCATGCGCCCCTTCAGGCCGCGTACACACGGGCGGACTGTTCGCCCAACCTTGTCCGCTGAACAGTGTTTGGGCGGACAGTCCGCCCGTGTGTGGGCTTTCAGCGGACAGTTTCAGCGGACAGTTGGACGGACAAAGTCTTTCGGAAATTCCGAAAAACTGTCCGCTGAAACTGTGTTTGAGCGAACAGTCCGCCCGTGTGTAGGCTACTTTCGAAATGAGCAAACTGTTCCCGCTCGGAAAGTCCGCCCATTTCAAGCGCGTGTACAGGTAGGCGGGGCCCGCGAAGGAGACGTCGCGGGCTCCGCCGCCTGGAATGGGCTTAAAGGGGAACCCCAACGCCGAAAAAAAACGGCGTGGGGGTTCCCCCAAAGTCCACACCAGACCCTTGTCCGAGCACGCTACCCGGCCGGCCAGGAAAGGGGGCGAGCGAGCGTGCCCCCCCTCCTGAGCCGTACCAGGCCGCGTGCCCTCAACATGGGGGGGTGCCTTGGGGAAGGGGGGGCCGCGCGGCCCCCCCACCCCAAAGCACCTTGTCCCCATGTTGATGAGGACAAGGGCCTCTTCCCGACAACCCTGGCCGTTGGTTGTCGGGGTCTGCGGGCGGGGGGCTTATCGGAATCCGGGAGCCCCCTTTAAGAAGGGGGCCCCCGGATACCGGCCCCCCACCCTATGTGAATGAGTATGGGGTACAATGTACCCCTACCCATTCACCTGTGAAATAAAGTACAAAAAAAAACACAACACAGGGAAAAAATATTTTATTGCACAGCTCCGGGGGTCTTCCGTCTTCAGGGGTCTTCTCGCCGGACTCCTCCGCTATCTGTGTGTAGCTCTTTTACTAGCGGAGGAGTCCGGCTTTCTTCTCTTCTCCCGACTTCGGGGGTCTTGTCCCCCTCTTCGGTTCTTCTGCCGGGCCACCGCGCCTTCTTGTAGCTCTTTTACAGGCAGTGGCCCGGTCTTCTGTCGCCGCTGTCGTCGCCGTCGCCGCCGCCGCCGCCTTCCGTTCTTGTTCTTCTTCTTGTTCTTCTTCTTCTTCTCCTGGAGATGTTGACTCGACGAGCTCTCCGGCCGGAATGCCAGGGACATGCTCCGCTGCCACTTATATAGTGACAATGGGGCGGTGTCACATGGTATATGTCACATGGGTTGGTCACATGGTGACCCCGCCCCCTTACGATGTCATAGTCCCCATGTGACATCAACCCATGTGACCAACCCATGTGACATATACCATGTGACACCGCCCCATTGTCACTATATAAGTGACCGCACAGCGCGGCTCTGGCATTCCGGCCGGAGAGCTCGTCGAGTCAACATCTCCAGGAGAAGAAGAAGAAAAACAAGAAGAACAAGAACGGAAGGCGGCGGCGGCGGCGACGACAGCGGCGACAGAAGACCGGGCCACCGCCTGTAAAAGAGCTACAAGAAGGCACGGTGGCCCGGCAGAAGAACCGAAGGCGGCGACAGAAGAACGGAAGGCAGCGGCGACAGAAGACCGGGCCACCGCCTGCAAAAGAGCTACAAGAAGGCGCGGTGGCCCGGCAGAAGAACCGAAGAGGGGGACAAGACCCCCGAAGTCGGGAGAAGAGGCCGGCGGCGGGGAGGAAGAAAGCCGGACTCCTCCGCTAGTAAAAGAGCTACACACAGATAGCGGAGGAGTCCGGCGAGAAGACCCCCGAAGACGGAAGACCCCCGGAGCTGTGCAATAAAATATTTTTTCCCTGTGTTGTGTTTTTTTTTGTACTTTATTTCACAGGTGAATGGGTAGGGGTACATTGTACCCCATACTCATTCACATAGGGTGGGGGGCCGGTATCCGGGGGCCCCCTTCTTAAAGGGGGCTCCCGGATTCCGATAAGCCCCCCGCCCGCAGACCCCGACAACCAACGGCCAGGGTTGTCGGGAAGAGGCCCTTGTCCTCATCAACATGGGGACAAGGTGCTTTGGGGTGGGGGGGCCGCGCGGCCCCCCCTTCCCCAAGGCACCCCCCCATGTTGAGGGCACGCGGCCTGGTACGGCTCAGGAGGGGGGGCGCGCTCGCTCGCCCCCCTTTCCTGGCCGGCCGGGTAGCGTGCTCGGACAAGGGTCTGGTGTGGACTTTGGGGGAACCCCCACGCCGATTTTTTTCGGCGTTGGGGTTCCCCTTTAAGCCCATTCCAGGCGGCGGAGCCCGCGACGTCTCCTTCGCGGGCCCCGCCTACCTGTACACGCGCTCGAAATGGGCGGATTTGCCTCCTCCTTACGTGGGCGAGTCCGTTCATTTCAAAAGTTGAGCGAACTGTTTGGCAAACAGTTCGCTGAAACAGTCCGCTCGTGTGTGGGCAAGTCCGCTCATGCAAATTTTGAGCGGACTGTTTGCCGAAACTGTTTGACGAACAAGGTTGGGCAAACAGTCCGCGCGTGTGTACGCGGCCTCACAGGCATACAGGCATACTATAGACACCCCCCAGGTACAAAATTTAAAGAAATATTACACTTTTATTGTTTCACTTTAATCATTATTAAAATCACTGCTCCTGAAAAAAAGTCAGTTTTTTTGCATTGATCCATGTCCCCTGGGGCAGGACCCAGGTCCCCAAACACTTTTTAGGACAGTAACTTGCATATTAGCCTTTAAAATTAGCACTTTAGATTTCTCCCATAGACTTGTACAGGGTGTTCTGGCTTTTCGAATTTGCAGCGAACAGCCCAAATTGTTCACTGTTCACTGAACAGGCGAACAGGCAATGTTCGAGTCGACCATGAGTTTGACTCGAACTCGAAGCTCATCCCTAGTTGCGTGATATCATAGAGCTTGGAATAATATTGATGCAAGCTCACAGCTATCTTGTCTGATTGGTTAGGGTGCCTTCTGCTGATTTACTTAAAGAAGCCTCATTCAGAGCTCTAGCCATAAACTTTCCCCCCCTTGTCCCCATGTTCGTAATAGATTCTCTTTTTTAGGAAAAGGGCACATTTACTTTTTGCATCAAGCAATTCCTGGAGCTCTTGTCTCGTCTCCAAAAGATCTTGTGCCACTTGTAAGTCTAAGGACCTCTTATGTTGAGACTCAAGAAGTGCTATTCTGGATGATAGTTTCCCAACTTGCTTCTCTGCTTCCTTCTTATGGTGTGCCCCCAATCTGATGATTTCTCCTTGCATTACGCACTTGTGTGCTTCTCAAATTGTTAAGGGTGAGAGATCATCTGTGCTATTGTCTATGAAATAATTATGCAGTGCATCAGTTATCTTGCGGAGTATTTCCATGTCTGTTAGCAGAGAGGAGTTAAACATCCACATGCAAGGTTTAGATCACAAGGTAGATTGTTCAAATGTGAGGGAAATGGGCGCATGATCTGAAAAAGTCTGTATACCGATATGTGCTTCTTTCAAATCTAGTAGGTCTTTCTGTGTATTGAAAACATAATCGATACGTGTGTATTTATTATGAGGTACTGAGTAACAAGTGAAGTCTTTACCCATTGGGTGTAATGTACGCCAAGACTCTTTTAGACCCCCGATCCCTCCATAAAGAGTACCTTTCACCACCTATTACTGTCACAAGGGATGTTTACATTCCTTGTGACAGCAATAAAAGTGATCAAATTATTATTATTTTTTTTAAAACAATTTATTAATTTTAAAATTAATAAAATAAAAAAATAAAAAATAATAATTTAAAGCGCCCCCCGTCACTGCGAGCTTGCGCAGCAAAGAAAACTCATACGGAAGTCACACCCGCATATGTTCAAATCACACATGTGAGGTATCGTCGCGATCGTCAGAGCGAGAGCAATAAAATTAGCACTAGACCTCCTCTGTAACTCTAATCTGGTAACCAGAATTTTTTTAAAACATCGTCTATTGAGATTTTTAGGTACCGTAGTTTGTCGTCATTCCACGAGTGCATGCAATTATAAAGTATGACATGTTTAGTATCTACTTACTCAGCGTAACATTATCTTTCACATTATGCAAAAAAATTGGGCTAATTTTATTGTTTAGTTTTTTTTTAATTCATGAAAGTGTCCCTTTTCCCAAAAAGTTGTGTTTAAAACACCGCTGCGCAAATACCGCGTGACATTAAACATTGCAACAATCGCCGTTTTATTCTCTAGAGTCTCTGCTAAAAAAATATATATAATGTTTGGGGGTTCTAAGTAATTTTCTAGCAAAAAATATGGATTTTAACTTGTAAATACCAAATGTCAAAAATAAGCTTAGTCGTGAAAGGGTTAACATAGGGCCTTATTCAGGCGAGACTTTTTTACAGAGATCTGCCTGCAATCTGTCTGCAACCAGCTTTATATTGCGTTGTGGGCAGTACCTGCGCTGCAACCAACAGCACAGCTCCGCTCACTTGTGGGGGTAAGTGGGAGGAACTGTGCTTAGGGAATGAATGTGTAGATTTGAACTTCGCTCAGTCCACCTCAAATGCGTGGGCCGTAAAACTAGTTTTCAGATATCAGAGCTGTAATCAAGGGATCCCACAGCCCTATAAACTTCCTATTCTGAAAGGGAAAACATATTTTCTCTGGCATATCTATGTATGGATGAGACCATTAGCACCTAGAACATTAGAAGCTAAATAAACAGAAATGTTACGTAGGCCTTAAATTGTGACCACTACAATAAAAACAACAGTTGTAAATGCAACAGGAACATAAAAAAACATGTTGGTAAGACATCTTCTAGACCGGGGCGTGGCCTGGATCTCATCCGAGATGGACGCTTAGAGCTGGAGCTCCCGTCCTAGAGGCCTATATCATAAGTGTTTTCAGTGTAGTTTTCTCCCTGCCATGGTAAGGACATCCAGAAGCACTTCGGCTTCACGCTCCAGATCGCCCAGAGGCTCGGACACCCACACCGCGAGACAAATACCAGAGATATTTGGGGGGCGGCCTTCTGGTAGGATGCAGGCCTCCCAGGCGGCGCCACGTGAGCACGGATCCCCGAGCGCCAGCCTGCATCGGGTGGAGGCTACACGATCCACTAGCCCGGGAGCGGAAATGAACAATATCAGAGCAGCAGGGTGAGCATCGAGGATCTCCGCAACTTGGCGGCGGACATCAAAAATACCCTAATGGCGGCGATATCAGACATGCGGTCCGATATACAAGCCATGACTCTAAGAGTGGAGGAGGTGGAACAGGTCCAGGTGTGACATGACATTACCCTCTGTCATGTCCAGCAAGTAGCTGAATCCCACCCCATACATCTTAGGGATATAAATCGGCACTTGGAAGATCTGGACAACCGCGAAAGATGCCGCAACCTCCGGGTGAGAGGAATCCCGGAAGCCATAGACCCTTCCCAGCTCTCTCAAACAGTTACCACTCTGTTTAATGAAATCCTCGAGCGGCCTCCGGCCACACTGATAATGTTTGAGATGTTTTGATGTTTGGATTCACAGAGTGCTACACCCACGAGGGAGAGACATAGACCCTCCAAGGGATATTGTATGTTGTCTCATGGACTTTCAGCTCATGGAGAGGATCCTGCATTCGGCCAGAACACACAATCAGGCCACAGTACAAGGTGCAATGGTCAAAATCTATCAAGATCTCTCTAGCATCACCTTGCAAAGAAGGAGAGAACTACGCCCTCTATTGGATTTATTGAGCGCTTACTCAATTATCTACAGACGGAAGTTCCCTTTTGGTCTGGCAGCCTCCCACCAAGGCAAAACAGCGATCCTCAGAGTACCTGAGGATCTAGACTGCTTTTTCTTCACGTTGGACATCCAGCCGGCAGAATTACCCGACTGGTACAGTGATTTCCGTCAATCAACACTCCCAAGAGCCACCTCCATGGACGGCATCACAGAAGCAGGGAACTTCAGCATCGGACGCTGTCGCCCTCACTCTCTGCCTCCACGCTCACCACTGCGAGAAGTCAACGTGCCGAGAAATGGCAGCCCCACAGCCTCCCCAGTGCACCGCAGGGCCCGGGTTTCTTAAACCTAATACCACATATCTAACCAAGTCTCCCATCTGATGTTCAGGTACTGTTCTTTTCTTGATTTTCTTTTTCCCTCCATTGTGCTTTCTTCCTACCCCTCACCAAGCCACTTGTCTGACTTCCCCGATCATTGCCCCGCTACTCACTTTGGCGGTGACACAGCTCGACAAACCCACGCGATACTATATACCTAGACTGTGCAAAGCTCCCCTCTACCTGTATAAACATTTGGCCATATGGTCGGAGCGTAACCACGCTAGCCCAGAATTACTTTATTGGAGGCAGCACGAGAACTCATGTTCTCGCCCCTTCTCCTTCTTCGACTACCGGAGAACTACCTTAGTAACACAGCTATGATGCACTACAGTTTTACAGTATGAGAACATTTGTACTTTCTATAAGTGGTCACTGTGTCGCACGGAATCTCCCGGATAGACAGTTATTGATCAAAGATAAGCCTCATCACCGATGTCTCTTGACACCCCTTACACTGCGTCTCTGAACCGCACCTATCTTGCCAGCTTGATCCAAGGATTACATCCTGTTGTCAATCTCTTTTGAACTGGACATTGCTTAGAACTTTGGGTTTTCTCTTCTCTTTTTCCCTCCCTTTCTCCCCCTCTCCTTTTTTCCCATTCTCTTCACACTTCTCTTCTCCCCAGCTGTTCTTCCCTCCTTATCTGCCTATTCCCCTCTCTACCTCGCTCCTTGCTCACTCCTCCGCAGAAACTTTTTAGGTTCTATCGCGGCACACCTAGATCTGATTTCTTTCTGCCCCCCCATCACTCCAGTCACCTTTTAGGGTATCGCAAGCGAAACTGGGGCTACTGTTACGATATCTATATGGAGGGGGCTGTGCTCAGGGAAGAGCTTCCTGTCGACTATCTTATCCATATGCCATCATGGGCTCCTAAAATAGTAACTAGGCTAAGCCCCATCCCCTCTCCCCCCTGGGGAGAAGGTATTCCCAAATTACATCTGCAGGACCCTCAACTGAGCACAGCCCCCTCGTGCCTCTGAGCAGAGATTTGAAGTGACATGGTTCATTTTCCACAGGTATGGGGATATATGTTAATGTTGGCTATGGCCTCTTGTACTAAAGGGGAAAGGAGGGAAATAAAAATGTGCAATGAAGTGACTTGTGGGGAAATAAGTTATTTTTTTTGTTTTATCTGTTTGAAGTTGTGTTCATCTTTTAAATATACATGGTTTACCAGATGGGAGACACTCGTTTAAATGTTTATTTTCTCTTGCCCATCCCACAGGCTTCATCCACCCTGGGTTTCTAACGTTTTTTTTTGGCCAAGGCTGACCATATAACTCACTTCCCTCCACCACCAAACCTTTTTTGGCCCAGTTCTCCCTGATCTTTAACATCCACAGACGCTAGATGGGCGACTCCTATTCAAAGCATTATTACCCCTCTCCTCTAGGGATGAGCCGAACACTCCCCAGTTCGGTTCGCACCAGAACTTTCGAACGGACCCCAAATTCGTACGAACTTTAGAACCCCATTGAAGTCTATGGGACTCGAACGTTCGAAATTAAAAGTGCTAACGGCTAATATGAAAGATGCTGTCCTAAAAAGGGTTTGGGGACCTGGCTCCTGCCCCAGGGGACATGAGTCAATGCCTAAAATGTTTTTAAAAATGTCCGTTTTGGCGGGAGCACTGATTTTAATGACGATTAAAGTGAAAAAAAAAAGTGAAATATTCCTTTAAATATCGTGCCAGGGGGGTGTCTGTAGTATGCCTGTGAAGTGCCACGTGTTTCCCGTGTTTAGAACAGTCCCTGCACAAAATGACATTTAACGGAAATAACATCATTTAAAACTGCTTGCGGTTCTAATGTTAGATCTGGTTCCTGCAATATGGTTGAAAATCATTGAGAAAAATGGCATGGGTAGCCCTCCCTGCCCATTACCAGCCCCTTTGGGTCTTGTACACATATTAAGGGGAACCCCGTACCCATATTAAAAAAAGGAAATGCATGTGGCCCCCAGACCCTATATACTCAGAACAGCAGTATACAGGCGGTGCAAACAAGACAGGGACTGTGTAGGTTTGTTGTGTTAAGTTTAATCTGTTTGTAATTTTCAACTGGTACATTTTTAAAGTGTAGCTCCAGTCAAAAAAACGATTTTTAAGCTTTTTGGAAAACATAGGGAAGGGTTATCACCCCTGTATAATTTGTTTTGTCGTCCATTTTTTTCATGTCACTTGCTGTTGTCTCCTTCCGTTTGTAAGTAGGAGATGTTTGTAAGTTGGATGTTTGAAAGTAGGGGCCTGCCCTATATGCTCTGCAGAAATGGCGGAACAAGGTGTTGGTTTTGCCACAACATTATCAATTGTTTTGGCAGCTCATGTATGCTTATGTTTTCTCAATATGTTTCTATTAAGCATTGAATTTGTTTATTTGTAGTGTTTCCTCCATTAGACACTCATGACTAATTATTGCAGCAATGTGTTTGAAGGTCTAAGGCCGCGTACACACGCGCGGACTGTTTGCCCAACCTTGTTCGTCAAACAGTTTCGGCAAACAGTCCGCTCAAAATTTGCATGAGCGGACTTGCCCACACACGAGCGGACTGTTTCAACGAACTGTTTGCCAAACAGTCCGCTCAACTTTTGAAATGAACGGACTCGCCCACGTAAGGCGGAGGCAAATCCGCCCATTTCGAGCGCGTGTACAGGTAGGCGGGGCCCGCGAAGGAGACGTCGCGGGCTCCGCCGCCTGGAATGGGCTTAAAGGGGAACCCCAACGCCGAAAAAAATCGGCGTGGGGGTTCCCCCAAAGTCCACACCAGACCCTTGTCCGAGCACGCTACCCGGCCGGCCAGGAAAGGGGGGCGAGCGAGCGCGCCCCCCCTCCTGAGCCGTACCAGGCCGCGTGCCCTCAACATGGGGGGGGTGCCTTGGGGAAGGGGGGGCCGCGCGGCCCCCCCACCCCAAAGCACCTTGTCCCCATGTTGATGAGGACAAGGGCCTCTTCCCGACAACCCTGGCCGTTGGTTGTCGGGGTCTGCGGGCGGGGGGCTTATCGGAATCCGGGAGCCCCCTTTAAGAAGGGGGCCCCCGGATACCGGCCCCCCACCCTATGTGAATGAGTATGGGGTACAATGTACCCCTACCCATTCACCTGTGAAATAAAGTACAAAAAAAAACACAACACAGGGGAAAAAATATTTTATTGCACAGCTCCGGGGGTCTTCCGTCTTCGGGGGTCTTCTCGCCGGACTCCTCCGCTATGTGTGTGTAGCTCTTTTACTAGCGGAGGAGTCCGGCTTTCTTCCTCCCCGCCGCCGGCCTCTTCTCCCGACTTCGGGGGTCTTGTCCCCCTCTTCGGTTCTTCTGCCGGGCCACCGCGCCTTCTTGTAGCTCTTTTACAGGCGGTGGCCCGGTCTTCTGTCGCCGCTGCCTTCCGTTCTTCTGTCGCCGCCTTCGGTTCTTCTGCCGGGCCACCGCGCCTTCTTGTAGCTCTTTTACAGGCGGTGGCCCGGTCTTCTGTCGCCGCTGTCGTCGCCGCCGCCGCCGCCTTCCGTTCTTGTTCTTCTTCTTGTTCTTCTGCTTCTTCTCCTGGAGATGTTGACTCGACGAGCTCTCCGGCCGGAATGCCAGAGCCGCGCTGTGCGGTCACTTATATAGTGACAATGGGGCGGTGTCACATGGTATATGTCACATGGGTTGGTCACATGGTGACCCCGCCCCCTTACGATGTCATAGTCCCCATGTGACATCAACCCATGTGACCAACCCATGTGACATATACCATGTGACACCGCCCCATTGTCACTATATAAGTGACCGCACAGCGCGGCTCTGGCATTCCGGCCGGAGAGCTCGTCGAGTCAACATCTCCAGGAGAAGAAGCAGAAGAACAAGAAGAAGAACAAGAACGGAAGGCGGCGGCGGCGACGACAGCGGCGACAGAAGACCGGGCCACCGCCTGTAAAAGAGCTACAAGAAGGCGCGGTGGCCCGGCAGAAGAACCGAAGGCGGCGACAGAAGAACGGAAGGCAGCGGCGACAGAAGACCGGGCCACCGCCTGTAAAAGAGCTACAAGAAGGCGCGGTGGCCCGGCAGAAGAACCGAAGAGGGGGACAAGACCCCCGAAGTCGGGAGAAGAGGCCGGCGGCGGGGAGGAAGAAAGCCGGACTCCTCCGCTAGTAAAAGAGCTACACACACATAGCGGAGGAGTCCGCCGAGAAGACCCCCGAAGACGGAAGACCCCCGGAGCTGTGCAATAAAATATTTTTTCCCCTGTGTTGTGTTTTTTTTTGTACTTTATTTCACAGGTGAATGGGTAGGGGTACATTGTACCCCATACTCATTCACATAGGGTGGGGGGCCAGTATCCGGGGGCCCCCTTCTTAAAGGGGGCTCCCGGATTCCGATAAGCCCCCCGCCCGCAGACCCCGACAACCAACGGCCAGGGTTGTCGGGAAGAGGCCCTTGTCCTCATCAACATGGGGACAAGGTGCTTTGGGGTGGGGGGGCCGCGCGGCCCCCCCTTCCCCAAGGCACCCCCCCATGTTGAGGGCACGCGGCCTGGTACGGCTCAGGAGGGGGGGCGCGCTCGCTCGCCCCCCTTTCCTGGCCGGCCGGGTAGCGTGCTCGGACAAGGGTCTGGTGTGGACTTTGGGGGAACCCCCACGCCGATTTTTTTCGGCGTTGGGGTTCCCCTTTAAGCCCATTCCAGGCGGCGGAGCCCGCGACGTCTCCTTCGCGGGCCCCGCCTACCTGTACACGCGCTCGAAATGGGCGGACTTTCCGAGCGGGAACAGTCCGCTCATTTCGAAAGTACAGCGGACAGGCCCACACACGGGCGGACTGTTCGCTCAAACACAGTTTCAGCGGACAGTTTTTCGGAATTTCTGAAAGACTTTATCCGTCCAACTGTCCGCTGAAACTGTCCGCTGAAAGCCCACACACGAGCGGACTGTCCGCCCAAACACTGTTCAGCGGACAAGGTTGGGCGAACAGTCCGCCCGTGTGTACGCGGCCTTATGGACACGTTCCATGAGTCACAAAATACAGTAGGTTGTGACCTGTCTATGGATCGTTTTTTCCTTAGACTCCAACCGATGTTGGAAAGAAAAGATAGAATATACTGTAATAAATGTATTTCACAAAATATGCTGAGGATGAGATGTCCCCTTGGGGCCTTAGAATTCAAATTTTTCCTACTATTTACAAACTTGAATCTGAATTTAAATCTCAATGGGAGGCAAATTTACAGCAATGCTGGGCTCAATTGATGAAGCTCCTGTCTCATTGTACTACTGAGTTAACCAATGTAGATACTGAAATAAAAAAACAATATGAGGACAATAAGTCGATTACCTTGGACGCGCTTTTTGCTGAACACAAAAGTGTGCTCAAGGCTGGACTTGAATCCTATGTAGCTGAACTTTTAAAGACTAAAGATAAAAAGTTTATGAGAGATAGGCTTTCATATGACAACAGTCAGGCTTACAATTGGGCACCCCTTAGGCCGCGTACACACGGGCGGACTGTATGGCCTACTTAGTCCGTCATACAATCCGACGGACAGTCCGTCATACTTTCGAATGAACGGACTTGACCACACACGGATGCACAAACAGTCCATCGAAAGCTTGCGCGATGACGTGTACAGCACGTACGACGGGACTAGAAATAGGAAGTCCAATACACAGCAATGCACCCTTCAGCCGTGTAAATCCTTTCTGAGCATGCGCCATTCTTAGTCCATCGAACTAGCCTACTGACGAGCGGATTGTCCGCTGAAACCAAAGTATGACGGACAGAATTTCGAAAAATCCGAAATACTTAGTACGCCAGACTGCACGCTGAAAAAGTCAGCTGAAGCCCACAAACGAGCGGACTGTCCGCTGAAATGTGTTTCGACGGACTAAGTAGGCCATACAGTCCGCCCGTGTGTACGCGGCCTTAGGAAAAGGAGAAGAAACACCAAAATATCTAATCAGACTGAACTAACCTCCGAACCAATGGACTCTGACTCTTGATCATTATCTTCTGTTTCCTCTTCACAGGCACCTGACCGTTTCACCACGTCCAAGAAGCAACAACTGCACAAGCACACTAACGGTAACTTAAATGCACAAATTGGAAAACCTAAAGGTCTTCCTAATCCAGATCTCACTCCGATGAACACTAGAGCCTCAGTGGCTAAATCCTCTCTTATTCAAAAAACATTTGGCCAATCAGATATCACTTCTCACAACGAGTGAAACATGTTGAGAGTGGTAGCGCTTTATACATATATATGTATGTCTGAATAACTAATATATCTTTTTGTATGGATGTATTATTGCTATCCTTTTTTCATGTTTTTATCATTTTGTAATTTAATAAAAATAACTTTTTTACATTTCTACTTCTGGTGTTTTGACCCATGTACCTAATACCCTTTAAAGTCTTGATGTTTGTTACCTCTCAGCCCCCTTCTTTTTGTCCTAGAAATAGGATCAAATTGGCCTCCCTTTTGCCATTTAAAAACATCATCATTTTTAAAATCATTAATGTCCCTGTTGTATTTTTTGCTTTTCCTGGTTTGAACTTCCTTATCTTTTTTGACAAGGTCTTTATTAAGTTGTGTCGTGAGTGAAATAAATACAGGTTTCTCCTTATGGGTTTCTAATTCCTCCTTTATTTCCTCTATGGTTTGGTCTATTTTCCTTAATTTTCTTTGTTTCCTTTTTAATAGAAATCTCAATAATTCCAAACCCTTTTCATTAAAGAATTTAAACCATTCATCAATGGACTCCTGGTCAACCAGACCATCATTGGGTGGGATATCCCATCTCAATCATCTGGGTACCAAGCTATCCTTCAAATATTGTTCAATGGTGGTTGTGTCCCACCACAGACACACCTTCTTCTCCATATTATGCCCTAATTTGTACATCAGGCTTTCTAAGGCTGCGTACACACGGGCGGACTGTTTGCCCAACTTTGTCCGCTGAACAGTGTTTCAGCGGACAGTCCGCTCGTGTGTGGGCTTCAGCGGACTGTTTCAGCGGACAGTCTGACGAACAAAGTTTTTCGGAATTTCCGTAAGACAGTCCGCTGAAACTTGGTTTTGTCCGTCCAAACTTGGTTTCAGCGGACAGTCCGCTCGTGTGTAGGCAAGTTGGACGGACTAAGTATCGCGCATACTCAGAAAGTATTTATACGGCCGAAGGTTGCATTGCAGTGTATAGGACGTTGTTTTCCTAGTCCCGTCGTACGTGCTGTAGACGTCATCGCGCACGGTTTCAGCGGACTGTTCGTTCATCGTGTGTGGTCAAGTCCGCTCATGCAAATTTTGAGCGGACTGTTTGTCGGATTGTTTGACAAACTAAGTTGGGCGAACAGTCCGCCCATGTGTACGCGGCCTAAGTCTCCATTTTTTATATTAGAGTCTGCGCTATTAAAGATTTCTTCTATATTGACCTTTCTTTTTTCCATAAAGGAAAATACTTCCATAGTGGCAGCAGAAATGTGTGGGTAAGTGTAATTAGATGAAAGTATAAAGAGTATTTCCGCGCTACTAATGTGAATAAAATAAATTAAATTAGATAATGAATAATGGTTGCAGAAAACCACGACAGGGATGCAACCCCCCCCCCCCCTCCCAAAATGAGTTAAAATGAAATCAATATATGGTGTTGCGCTCCAAGAAACTAAGTGCTAATTGTCCACACTGATGTGTAGAACACCCTAATAAATAAATACTACACTCAAGAATAAATATCTTAAATAAATAAAGTGCATGTGCCATAAACAAACATAGTGCTGAAGACTACTTGCTGAAAGTAAAATCCACTAATCATAAAGTGCAAAGTGCCACAAAATATAGAACTGAATATGTAAATCAACACTAAGGCTGGATTCACACCTATGCATTTTTAGTGCTTTTTTGCATTTTGCAGATTTGCACTACAGAACGTGTTCCATGCAAAACCATGTTAAATGGACTGCAGTGCAAATCTGCAAAATGCACTAAAACTGCATAGGTGTGAATCCAGGCTTAATCACAATATTGAAATCAAAGGACTAAGTCGCATAAATATCGCATTGATATTGTATTAATACATAAAGTGCATTTGTGTTAAAAGAAACACATTGCTGAAGGAGTATACTAAAATACACGAATAAAGTGCATAGGTGCCACACATGTGAATAAATACAAGTGTCCAACTGAATTAATATATCAATATATATATATATAATATATATAATAAATATATCAAAAAAAGGTTTTTTAAGGTAAACCAAACCTAAGAAAGTGGGATGTTAACGGTGCAATAAATCAAAGTTGTATTCATAATAGAAATTTTTTATACAAAATTTATTTATACATAATTCATAAAAACAGAGCAGTGATCTGTATAATCATACTGAGGTTATATACAACTTTGTGGTCCAATAGATGGTAAAGTTGAGGTAGTTGCGATTGATTTATCCTGACATGTTTCGCTTAATGCTTCATCAGAGGATAAGCCAACTACCAACATAATAAATTCAAAGAGAAAAAACATAAATTAATTTCGCAAAATACATTTCTTTGTACATCATTCATACAGATAATCGGCATATATAGTGTTTGAGGGACACGAGTAAGGTTCAAAAAACGATGGAAATATGCTCACCCCTATTTTACCGACCCATTCGTACCCCAGGAAGAATTATATGACTACCAGATGGATAGAAGAATGCAGGGCAACAAGTACAGCAGCCAGGCAATATAGCTGGGGAGGGCATAGACGGCGGCTGATTGGGACAGAAAAGTTATATCATATGTCAGCATACTATTTATAAATAAAAGCTATGTTGTTATATTATTTTGTACTGTAATCAATATATAGGAATAACCTATAGCCTTTTTAATATATTTTATTTAGTATAGCAATCATTTTCAAATTTTTTTTTTTTTTTGCATTTTACTTTAAATGAATATTTTATATTAGTGGAGCCCAATTACTGTTTATTTAACCACTTCAGGACCGCCGTATTGCCAATGTACGTCAGCACAATGGCACAGGCAGGCACAATCACGTACATCTACGTGATTGCCTTCCAGCGGGTGGGGGGTCCGATCGGACCCCCTCCCGCTGGTTACGGCGGTCCGATTCGGTCCAGGAGCGCTCCGTGATGAGGGGATGGCCGTTGGTTTTTGGCCACCCCCTCTGGATCGCTCCTGGCCAATGAGAAGCTTCCTCCCCTGTGTATTGTTTACACAGGAAGGAGGAAGTGATGTCATTCTCCTCGGGGCGGTCTTTTTGACCGGACTACGAGGAGAAGAGTAAAAGTAAGTGTGCACCAACACTACACTGACATGTAGGTACACACAGGCACACAAACCCCCCCCGATCCCCCCCGCCCCCCCTCCCCCCCCAGTCACAGTGTCACTGATTGCATTGATCATTTCTTTACTGATCAATGCATTCAGTGTCAGTTGTGACAGTAAAAACTGTCAGGACAGTTAGTGTTAGGTCCAGGGTAGCCCCCTATCACCCCCCAATAAAGATTTAACCCCCTGATTGCCCCTAGAGTTAACCCTTTCACCCCCTTTTGCCAGTGTCACTAAGCGATCATTTTTCTGATCGCTGCATGTGTCGCTAGGTAGCTAGTTATTTTTTTAGGTTCACCGCCAGGTTTTTATATCGCTAGGTACCCCGATATACTACCCAATAATGGTTTTAACCCCCTGATTGCCGCTAGTTAACCCTTTCACCCCCTTTTGCCAGTGTCACTAAGCGATCGTTTTTCTGATCGCTGCATTAGTGTCGCTACAGTCGCTAGGTAGCTAGTTATTTTTTTAGGTTCACCGCCAGGTTTTTATAGCGCTAGGTACCCCGATATACTACCCAATAATGGTTTTAACCCCCTGATTTCCGCTAGTTAACCCTTTCACCCCCTTTTGCCAGTGTCACTAAGCGATAATTTTTCTGAACGCTGCATCAGTGTCGCTAGTGTCGCTAGGTAGCTAGTTATTTTTTTAGGTTCACCGCCAGGTTTTTATAGCGCTAGGTACCCCGATATACTACCCAATAATGGTTTTAACCCCCTGATTGCTGCTAGTTAACCCTTTCACCCCCTTTCACCAGCGATCACAGTATAAGTGTCACTGGTGACGCTGGTTAGCCAGTTAGTTATTTAGGTTCCCCGTCAGGTTTTTATATAGCGCCAGGGACCCCCATATACTACCTAATAAAAATTTGAACCCCCTGATTGCTCCTAGTTAACCCTTTCACCACTGATCACCGTATAAGTGTTACGGGTGACTCTGGTTAGTTTGTTTTTTATAGCATCAGGGCACCCACCATTTATTACCCAATAAAGGTTTAACCCCCTGATCACCCGGCGGGTGATATCAATTAGGTTTTAGGGTCAGGGTCTGCGTCGCCCCAGGCAGCGCTAGGTTAGTGCCAGTACCGCTAACACCCACACACAAAGCATACACCTCCCGTAGTGGTATAGAATCTGAACAGATCAATATCTGATCTGATCAGATCTATACTAGCGTCCCCAGCAGTTTAGGGTTCCAAAAAAACGCATTGTTAGCGGGATCAGCCCAAATACCTGCTGGCACCTGCGATTTGCCCCTCTGCCCAGCCCACCCAAGTGCAGTATCGATCGATCACTGTCACTTACAAAACACTAAACGCATAACTGCAGCGATCGCAGAGTCAGGCCTGATCCCTGCCATCGCTAACAGGTTTTTTGGTAGCATTTTATATTCAAATCCGGAAGGCAGTGCTTGGTTTTCGGGGTCCCGTACGTGGCTAGGCTCCCAAAAAGTCCCCCACATGTGGTATCCCCGCACTCGGAAGAAGCAGCAGAATTTATTTTGGGGTGTAATTTGACTTCTGCCCATAGCATGTGTGAGCAATATATCATTTAGTGACAACTTTGTGCAAAAAAAAAAAAAGTTTGTAATATTCCCGCAACTTTTGGCAAAATATAAAATATTCCATGGACTCAACATGCCTCTCAGTAAATAGCTTGGGGTGTCTACTTTCCAAAATGGGGTCATTTGGGGGGGTTTTGTGCTATTTTGGCATTTTATGGACTTCGAAACTGTGATAGGTAGTGAGGAGTTAAATCAAAAATTTGCACCCTTAGAAATCCTGAAGGTGGTGATTGGTTTTCGGGGTGCCGTGCGCGACTAGACTCCCAAAAAGTCCCACATATGTGGTATCCCCGTACTCAGGAGAAGCAGCAGAATGTATTTTGGGGTGTCATTTCACATATGCCCATAGCATGTGTGAGCAATATATCATTTAGTGACAACTTGGTGCAAAAAAAAAAAAGTTTGTAATATTCCCGCAACTTGTGGCAAAATATAAAATATTCCATGGACTCAACATGCCTCTCAGTAAATAGCTTGGGGTGTCTACTTTCCAAAATGGGGTCATTTTGGGGGGTTTTGTGCTATTTTGGCATTTTATGGCCTTCGAAACTGTGATAGGTAGTGAGGAGTTAAATCAAAAATTTGCACCCTTAGAAATCCTGAAGGTGGTGATTGGTTTTCGGGGTGCCGTGCGCGACTAGACTCCCAAAAAGTCCCACACATGTGGTATCCCCATACTCGGGAGAAGTAGCGGAATATATTTTGGGGTGCAATTCCACATATATCCATGGCATGTGTGAGCAATATATCATTTAGTGACAACTTTTTGTAAAAAAAAATTTTTTTTTTTTTTTTGTCATTATTCAATCCCTTAGGACAAAAAAAATAAATATTCAATGGGCTCAACATACCCATCAGCAATTTCCTTGGGGTGTCTACTTTCCAAAATGGGGTCATTTGGGGGGGATTTGTACTGCCCTGCCATTTTAGCACCTCAAGAAATGAGATCGCAGTCATAAATTAAAAGCTGTGTAAATTCCAGAAAATGTACTCTAGTTTGTAGACGCTATAACTTTTGCGCAAACCAAAAAATATACGCTTATTGACATTTTTTTTACTAAAGACATGTGGCTGAATAAATTTTGCCCTCAATGTATGACTAAAATTTAGTTTATTCGATTTTTCTTATAACAAAAAGAAGAAAATATCTTTTTTTTTCAAAATTTTCGCTCTTTTTCCATTTATATCGCAAAAAAAAAAAATCGCAGAGGCAATCAAATACCATCAAAAGAAAGCTCTATTTGTGGGAAGAAAAGGACGCAAATTTCGTTTGGGTGCAATATTGCATGACCGCGCAATTACCAGTTAAAGCAGCGCAGTGCAAAATTGCAAAAAGACCTCTGGTCCTTAAGGTATTTATTGGTCCGGAGCTGAAGTGGTTAAATACATCCACTTACATTTACTGACGATAAAGTAGAATTTCCTTAATATATTTTATTTCCCAGGTTTTATATTATATCCACCAAGGTATGTAAGGAGTTCCCCTTCAGATTAAAATAAGCCCGGAATGATAGCTCACCCACACGGGCTCTACAGCCTGTTTACACGGTATCTAAGAAAGAAAAATGCATTTCCCATTAATTGAAGTGTGAAAAAAGAAAGAAATTCATTCTCAGCAATCTGATGTTAAAGTTACTAACCAGCCAGCAAAAGTGGACTTCCTCCTAGCGCGGCTCCCCCACAATAGAGCCGAGTGTTTTGTGTCCCAATATATATGCCGCCGTCCATCGAGCCGGCGTCTGACGTCACCGGCTCGATGCGGACGTAAACAGCGGCAGTGCGCATGTGCGAGAGAGCCTTCGGGGGAATCTGGAGACTACATTTCCCACAAGGCCTCGGTGTAAACACCGGTATTCAGGGAAACGTAAAGGAGGGGATAGTCAGAGCACAGCTAATGCAATGCTCTGGCCAGCACACTCGTATTGCCCCAAGATGTATGTTTCCCTGTCTCACACGCAGGGACCACCGCTAACCAGTGGGCAGCCTGCCAGATCAGATATAATCCAATCCAGCAAAGGTGCCCTTGGGCGTCCATATGCTCCCCTCCAATGCCAAAGTGCCAAAAGCAGCCGACCAGAAGTCATGCATCACAATTACATGCGACATTCAAATAACATGAGTCGCATGGCAAACCACACGTGGGGAGCGAAAAAGGTTTATAGATAAAAACCAATGGGGGAGAGAAAGATATAATTAAACAAGGGGGACAAAGGGATATATGTACCTCTAATATATCAATCGGTGCGATCGCGATAATGGACCAAATTAATCGCGAAATCCGTGTATATATTTTTTGGAAAACTCCATCTCGTGTCCCAAAAACAAGATTCACAATCAAATTTGATATCGATAATATGAGGTATCACAGACAAGTGTAGATATATCTGATATGTCAGGATAATTAATAATTATATAAATAATAATTAATAAAAAACAGGACGAAATAAAACAAGACTAAACAAGAAAAAACATAACAAATATCCCCTCCCCCCCCAGACCAAAGATCCGTTAACATCCCACTTTCTTAGGTTTGGTTTACCTTAAAAAACCTTTTTTTGATATTTCCAAAAAGGGATGAGGTGTCAATTAATGGGGTACTGATGGAGGTTTGAATCATTTCCTTTTTTGACTTTATAATTAGCGTTTTAATACGCATTTTGCTCTTTTTCAGTCAGTACAATAATTTATTGTTAATTTTAAAGTGATTCAATTACATATATTATTGTGATTTAATGTTTGTATTTTAAACAGGACGATTTGTATTCCCTTTTTTTTTTTTTTCTCCCTTCTCCTCCCTTTCTCCTCCCCCTCTCTGGGTTATTGAGCATGACGGGTTTTTGTGGAGAAGCGTGGGAGGGATTGATGAGCAAAATCCATGAATCCCAAAAAACAAGTGAGATAACAGATAAAGAATTGGAACATGCTTTCCATCTCCTACAACGCCTATTAGAACGTAAAGTACGAATCTTTTGGAATAAAATTTTTTTCTTGAAGTATATAGAAAACCAAATAGCACCTTGGGGACTGAGGGTCCACATTTTTCCTAACCTAAATAAAATTGATGATTTGATAAAAAATAAATGGGAAGAAAATCTACAAAATTGTTCACTCCAAATGATGACATTGCTCAATATACAATTTGAACATGACCTCACACAGCTGGACAAAGCTATTGATCAGTGGTGTGAAGACTACACAACTGTTACCTCTATACCTAGATTTAAGAAGAAGGAGCAGGAGATTAAAAAACATATTGAGTCCTACACATTGGACATTATTCGATCTAAGGAAAATAAATATTTAAGGGATTGTAATGCATACAGTAATGGATATGCCTATAAATGGCCTACTAATGAACGAAATAGAAATTATAGAAATCAACAATCCTATAGAACGAGAAATGATAGAACGGTAAATAGTGCTGGTGTGCTGGCCAGAGCATTGCATTAGCTGTGCTCTGACTATCCCCTCCTTTACGTTTCCCTGAATACCGGTGTTTACACCGAGGCCTTGTGGGAAATGTAGTCTCCAGATTCCCCCGAAGGCTCTCTCGCGCATGCGCACTGCCGCTGTTTACGTCCGCATCGAGCCGGTGATGTCAGACGCCGGCTCGATGGACGGCGGCATATATATTGGGACACAAAACACTCGGCTCTATTGTGGGGGAGCCGCGCTAGGAGGAAGTCCACTTTTGCTGGCTGGTTAGTAACTTTAACATCAGATTGCTGAGAATGAATTTCTTTCTTTTTTCACACTTCAATTAATGGGAAATGCATTTTTCTTTCTTAGATACCGTGTAAACAGGCTGTAGAGCCCGTGTGGGTGAGCTATCATTCCGGGCTTATTTTAATCTGAAGGGGAACTCCTTACATACCTTGGTGGATATAATATAAAACCTGGGAAATAAAATATATTAAGGAAATTCTACTTTATCGTCAGTAAATGTAAGTGGATGTATTTAAATAAACAGTAATTGGGCTCCACTAATATAAAATATTCATTTAAAGTAAAATGCAAAAAAAAAAAAAATTTGAAAATGATTGCTATACTAAATAAAATATATTAAAAAGGCTATAGGTTATTCCTATATATTGATTACAGTACAAAATAATATAACAACATAGCTTTTATTTATAAATAGTATGCTGACATATGATATAACTTTTCTGTCCCAATCAGCCGCCGTCTATGCCCTCTCCAGCTATATTGCCTGGCTGCTGTACTTGTTGCCCTGCATTCTTCTATCCATCTGGTAGTCATATAATTCTTCCTGGGGTACGAATGGGTCGGTAAAATAGGGGTGAGCATATTTCCATCGTTTTTTTAACCTTACTCGTGTCCCTCAAACACTATATATGCCGATTATCTGTATGAATGATGTACAAAGAAATGTATTTTGCGAAATTAATTTATGTTTTTTCTCTTTGAATTTATTATGTTGGTAGTTGGCTTATCCTCTGATGAAGCATTAAGCGAAACATGTCGGGATAAATCAATCGCAACTACCTCAACTTTACCATCTATTGGACCACAAAGTTGTATATAACCTCAGTATGATTATACAGATCACTGCTCTGTTTTTTTGAATTATGTATAAATAAATTTTGTATAAAAAATTTCTATTATGAATACAACTTTGATTTATTGCACCGTTAACATCCCACTTTCTTAGGTTTGGTTTACCTTAAAAAACCTTTTTTTGATATTTCCAAAAAGGGATGAGGTGTCAATTAATGGGGTACTGATGGAGGTTTGAATCATTTTCTTTTTTGATATAATAAATATAGTTTTGTGCATTACTGCCAGTTTAACGCCATATAGTTTTGTGCATTACTACCAGTTTAATGCTGTAGAGTTCTGTGTGCGTAAACTGCCAGTTTAACGCCATATTGTTTTGTGTGCGATAATGTCAGTTTAACCCCATATAGTTTTGTGTGCATTACTGTAAGTTTAATGCCATATAGTCCTGTGCATCACTGTACGTTTGACACATTATATTGCAGTATATTAAAGTGTATCCATGGAGTGTGTCTGTGTAGTGTGAGTACTCAAATTAAAGTACACCAAACAACACTTTACATTGATTAAAGTGCATCTACGTACAAATTTCAACTTCTTCTTTATATTTGCTTATAAGCACCGCCCCCTCCCTCCCAATAATGTCTGGGAGGACAATATGGAGAGGCAGCCGTTCCCTTTGCACTGTAAGGTGGCTGGTAATGAATGGGTCCACAGGCAAAGGTGGACTTGGTAGTCAGTCCTCAGACAGGGCATTATTTCCTCCGTTTAGTGAGTTTGCCCGTAATATCCAGCCACAGCATGCAGAGGAGGTGGTGGACTGGCTTACTAAACCCTCCTCATCCTCCTAATCCTCTGTCACACAAGCAGAGACAAGTGTGCAGTCCCCTGCAGTTGCCAAAGTGAATAAACCTGCCTCCTTGTCCTGCCATAGCCCCAACATCAGCCATAGAGGAGTCACCTGAGTCACCTATTTGACCACAGCATCAGCCACTTGATCCTTGATGATGCCCAGCCATTACTGGATTCAGATGTTGGTTCTGAGGTTGAGGATGACAGGAACATGAGCCTAGAGAGAGGGGAGAACATTGGTAGACAAATTGGCATTCATGTTCCCCCAGCTGCAGCATATTGCCAAGTTGTCTCCAGTGGTAATGATGATGATGGAGGAGATGGCGATGATGATGATGATTAGGTCACTGATGCAACTTGGATACCAGTCAGAGCAGAGACGGAAACTGAAGGTGAGGGGTCACAACCCCAAGGAGACCAACATCAAGAAAGAGTAGAGAGCAGCCACCCCACTCCATTGCATTCTGCAGCTGTTATCCTCTGGCCCACTCCCCAAAGCTCAGCTATCTGGGCCTTTTTTAGCACCACTGCAGCAGATCACACTGTTGCTATCTGCAAACTGTGTCTCAGGCACATCAAACGTTGCAAAAACACCAGCCATTTGGGTACCACAAGGCATTTAACGTCCAACCACTCAACCCGTTGACAAGAGCACCTAAAAGCCACACAAAAGGGGCACAATCTGTCCCTCCTCCTCCTGCTTACCCACTTAAGTCTGCCCCTGCTATACAAAGTTATTACCTCTCAGCAGCCTCCACTGACAAGGATGATGGTACAGCACAGGGTGTCCCAGGTCCCATCACCAAATCTGCCAGCAGCACACCACCAACTGCAGACTGTAGCTGGCAAATTTCTCTGCCCCATCTGCTGCAACAGAAAAAAAAATACAGTCCCTGCCACCCACATGCCCAGCGTCTAAATGAAAGCTTTTCAAAGCTGTTGGATCTCCATCTCCTGCCTTTCACCCTGGTGGATTTTGCCCCCTGGTGTGAATTTGCACATGTGCTGTACCACAACGGCAGGATCTCAGTCGCTTCTGCTTTTCACGTAAGGCCATTCCATCTCTCTACCATCACGTGGAAGGGAATGTTCTGGCATTGTTGGGCATGGCAGTCAGCCGTAAAATACACCTTACTGCTGAAATATGGCCAAGCAAGCATGGGCAGGGACAATATATTTTGTTCTCAGCATACTGGGTATCGCTGCTTGCAACTCAAATAGTTGCAGGACGAGACTCGTGTTGCAGCTTGTTGTTCCCCCATGTCTACATACAACTGCCGGTGATGATGCCAGACCTGTGAGCTCTACTCCCTCCTCCTCCTCTGCCTCCTCCATGCCCTCCTCTGCAGAATTGTCCTAAGAACTTCAGACACCCCCTAAGTGTTCAAAGGGCTATTCCCAGAGTCAGGCTAAAAGGTGCCATGCAGTTTAAGGGCCAGGAACCACACCGGAACAGAGATTCTTGTAGCTCTGCAGGGAAAGGCCCAGAGGTGGTTCACACCATGCCAGCTGGAGCCAGGAATGGTAGTGTGCGGTAATGGCTCAAACCTCCTGTCCGCCCTTAGACAGGGAAAGTTAACACATGTGACATGCCTGGCACATGACCTCAATTTGGCAATGCAGCGTTTCCTAAATGAGTACCTGTGCAAATACAGCACGACAACAGGCTCAGGCCACCTTGGCTTTTTCCCCACACCAATGGCTGATCATTAAGGATGCAGGCACTGTATTGTCATCATTTGATGAGGCCACAAGGATGGTGAGCCGTGACAGTGCATGCATCAGTGACACAATCCCTGTTGTGTTACTGCTGGAGCAGACTCTGTGTAGCATTATGGACAGGGTAATAGAGGCAGAGCAGCAATATTTTTTACATTTTACTATAATCAATATTCCCAAAAATATATAAAAAAACACATTTCTTCCTCAGTTTAGGCCGATATGTATTCTTCTACATATTTTTTGGTAAATAAAATCGCAATAAGCGTATATTGATTGGTTTGCACAAAAGTTATAGCGTTCACAAAATAGGGGATAGATTTATGCCATTTTTATTATAAGGAGAGAGGGGAGGAGGATGAGGAGGAGGAGTCTGGCACTTTCATAGGGTTTGAAGAAGAGGAAGACATGTGTCAATCTGTAAGCGATGGCGTTCCAAGCCCAGGACCCTTGGGAGTAGTAGGTGGCTGGGAGGAGAAATTTCCAAATCCTGTCTTCCTGAGTGACCCTTCTGAAGCCTCGGCAAATTTAAGGGCACATGGGCAACCTCATGCTTCAAAGCCTGCAAAAGGACCCAAGAATACGTGGCATAAAGTAGAAGGATGATTACTGGTTGGCAACCCTCCTTGACCACCGTTTTAAGGGGAAGGTCTCAGAACTCATCCCGTTCACACAGAGAGGGCAGAAGATAAAATCTATTGAGGACACGTTAAAGAGGGTTTTATTGAATGTTTTTCCTGATGCCAGTAGGTTACATTGAAAATTTAGTTTTGAGTCTTCTGCTGGTCAAGAGAGAAGCGTTGGAGAAGGCGTCTGTCTAAGTGAAGCATTTCAAAATTGTTTTAGTTCTCATTGCCCAGGGCTGTCAACTTCCACATCCCATCAGCAGCATCTGAATCACATGGTGGACGATTACCCCGGGGCCAAAATGGAGAGCTTTCCAGCTGATGATCCACTGACTTAGTGGGTCACGAGAATAGACCACTGGCCAAAACTTGCCCAGTATGCTATTGAGTTGTTGGGCTGCCCTGCACCCAGCGTGCCTTCAGGATGGGCATTCAGTACTGCAGGAGGTTTCGTTACTGATCATAAAGCGCATCTGTCCACAGACTCCGTGGACCGTTTAACTTTTACAAAAATTAATCAGTCCTAGATTACCAGCTACGAAGCCCCTGTTGCCGATGTCACTGATTAAGTCTTTTTGGGATGTGGAATCTCTGCAGGACTTTGAGGCTGCCTAGCTTTGAGGGTGTTGAATCACTTCATCTGGAAGAATGTTTTTGGTATAGGTTTCATGGGCACAATTAACACCCAATTTTTCTGCACCTGTTTGACAGGTGCATATCATTGCAATTTTTTACAGCAAGGCGAATTCTTGTTTTCATCAAGAGTACCTCTATAGGGTTACAGTGGGTAGGCGCCACCGACACCCAAAGACCAATTTTTCTGCACCTGTTTGACAGGTGCATATCATTGCAATTTTTTACAGCAAGGCCAATTTTTTGCTTTTATCAAGAGTACCTCTATAGGGTTGCAGTGGGAGGGCGACACTGACACCCAAAGACCAATTTTTCTGCACCTGTTTGATAGGTGCATATCATTGCAATTTTTTTACAGCAACATCAATTGTTGCTTTCATCAAGATTACCTCTATAGGGTTATGGTGGAAAGGTGCCACTGACGCCCAAAGACCAATTTTTACACACCCGTTACTTCTATCCAAAGTCAAAGGCCGCGTACACACGGGCGGACTGTCTGCCCAACTAAGTCCGTCAGACAATCCGACAGACAGTCCGTCCTACTTTCAAATGAACGGACTTGACCACACACGATGAACAGACAGTCCGCCGAAAGCTTGTGCGATGACGTGTACAGCACGTACGACGGGACTAGAAATACAACGTTCAATACACTGCAATGCAACCTTTCGCCGTGTAAATCCTTTCTGAGCATGCGCCATACTTAGTCCGTCGAACTAGCCTACTCACGAGCGGACTGTCCGCTGAAACCAAGTTTGGACGGACAATATTACGGAAATTCCGAAAGACTTAGTCCGCCAGACTGTCCGCCGAAAAAGTCCGCTGAAGCCCACACACGAGCGGATTGTCCGCTGAAACACGTTTCAGCGGACCAAGTCCGTCAGACAGTCCGCCCATGTGTACGCGGCCAAAGTGAGACCAGAATGTGTCCAAAAAAATTCAAAATCTTGTTCCCAGTGGCTCCCCAGCTGTTGCTGAGCAAAATAAAGGCAGCTTGCAGGGAAAATTTCATATTTTTTGGCTTTATAAATGCAATTGTTGCTGCAGCAGATTCTAGACATGGTACATCTGTATCTGTCACTTTACAGGTAGACTAGGTGGACCCCCTAGGTACTATATTGGAAGGAATTTTTCATTTTTATGCTTTCCCTTTAAAAATCAAAAAAACACTGCTCATTTAAAAATGTTGTTTTTCAGAAACTTTTTTTTTTTTATTGATTTAAGTCCCCCAGGGCAGGACTTGGACCCCTTTAACCATTGTATGCCCAATTACTTGCATATAAGCCTTTAAAATGGGCACTTTTGATTTTTGACATTCGGGTCCAATTGACTTTAACCTCTAGAGATCCATGCTATAGCCGAATGACGGCTACAGCGCGGACCTGCTTTGCCGGGACAACGTCTATTGACGTTGTCCCATGCACGAGCGGCCTGCGCGCCCCCTGAGGAGCGCGCGCGGTGGACTCTGTGATCAGCGAGTCTATGAGACTTGCCTGATCACGGATCGGAGCCAGGGGTCGATCCCGACCCCTTACCACGTGATCAGCTGTCAGCCAATGACAGCTGATCATGTGAGACAACAGAGCTGGTAATCGGCTATGTTTCCTCCTCGCGCTGACAGCGCAAGGAGAAAAAAAAAAGCCGATCACCGACGGCCATGATCGGGACATCAGTCCCGATCACGGGCAGCGTATCAGTGCCCACCTGTCCCCTGACAGTGCCACCTATTTAATAAAAAAGCGCCCCCATCAGTGCCACCCATCAGTGCCCACAGTGCCACCTATCAGTACCCACAGTGCCACCTATCAGTGCCCACAGTGCCACCTATCAGTGCCCACAATCTGCCTCAACAACAGTGCTGCACCCCAGTGCCACATATCCATGCCCATCAGTGCCCATCAGTGCCGCCCATCAGTGCCCAGCAGTGCCACCTATCAGAGCCACCTATCAGTGCCAACTATCAGTGCCCATCAGTCCCATCTATCAGTGGTACCTATCAGTGCCCCTTAGTGCCACCCATCCATGCCATACATCCCTGCCACCCATCAGTGCCATCTTATCTGTGCCCATCTTTGCCCATCAGTGCCGCCTTATCTGTGCCCATCAATACTGCCTTATCTGTGCCTATCGGTGCCACCTTATCTGTGCCTATTAGTGCCGCCTTAACTGTGTCTATCAGTGCCCACCAGTGCAGCCTATCAGTGCCCACCAGTGCCGCCTCATCAGCGCATTTCAATGAAGGAGAAAAATGACCTGTTTGCAAAATTTTATAACAAACTATGAAACATGATTTTTAATGTTAACTTTTTTTGTTTGTTTAGCAAAAAATAAAACTCCCAGCTGTAACTAAATACCAGCAAAAAAAACCTCTATTTGTGGGGAAAAAATTATAAAAATTTCATTTGGGTACAGTGTTGTATGGCTGCGCAATTGTCATTCAAAGTGCATCAGCGCTGAAAGCTGAAAATTGGTCTGGGCAGGAGGGGGGGGGGGGGGGGGGGGGTTTAAGTGTCCAGTAAGCAAGTGATTAATGGTGTTCGTTATTCGGGTCCAAACTTTTGCGGTGTTCAAGAGTTCTGGTGCGAACTGAACAGGGGTCCATTCAACACAAGTTGACTGCAAAATCTGATTCAGAACCAACCCTGCCAAGGTGGCTTGTAAAACACAGATTGTATTCCACCTTAGTTCTCGGCAAATTAATGCATGTGAGGTGAAACAAATTTCATCAATCACCTCACTTTTGCTAATGTCACAATACAGTAAAACCTTGGATTGAGAGTAACTTGTTTTTTTTTTGGATAAACTTATTTGGTTCATATGGTGTCAAGCATGCGTGGCAGAAAACAGGTGAGGAGTACAAAGACAAGTGTGTCTTGTCTACAGTCAAGCATGGTGGTGGGATTTTCATGGTCTGGGGCTGCATGAGTGCTGCCAGCACGGGGAGCTACAGTTCATTGAGGAAACCATGACTGCCAACATGTACTGTGACATACTGAAGCAGAGCATGATCCCCTCCCTTCGGAGACTGGGCTGCAGGTCAGTATTCCAACATAATGACCCCAAACACACATCCAAGATGACTACTGTCTTGCTAAAGAAGCTGAGGATAAAGGTGATGGACTGGCCAAGCATGTCTCCAGAACTAAACCCTATTGAACATCTGTGGGGCATCCTAAAATGGAAGGTGGAGGAGTGCAAGGTCTCTTATGCCCCGTACACACGAGCGGACTTTTCGACATCCAAACTCCGACGGACTGAGTCCGGCGGACTATCCGATCGTGTGTGGGCTGCAACGGACTTTAGCGAAGCTAAAGTCTGACGGACTTTAGAAATGAAGCATGCTTTAAATTTTCCCGACGGAACTCCGCCGGACCCGGTCCCCTTTGAAAAATCCGCTCGTGTGTGTGCTACTCCGACGGACTAAAACCGACGCTAGGGCAGCTATTGGCTACTGTCTAGGAACTTCCTACGTCGAATCCAGTCGTACGTCATCACGTTCGACTCCGTCGGAGTTTGGTGTGATGGTGTGTGGTCAAGTCCGTTCGGTCGAAAAGTCCGCCAGAACTCCGTCGGAACTCCGGCGGAACTCCTTTGGAGGTCTGTCAGACTTAATCCCTCTCGTGTGTACGGGGCATAAGAGGGTTAAGGCAGTGCTGGAAAATAATGGTGGCCACACAAAATATTAACACATTGGGTCCAATTTGGAAATTTTCACTTAGGGGTATACTCACTTTTATCGCCAGCGGTTTAGACATTAATGGCTGTGTGTTGAGTTATTTTGAGGGGACAGCAAACTTGTTATACAGGCTTTACACTCACTACTTTACATTGTGGCAAAGTGTAATTTCTTCAGTGTTGTCACATGAAAAGATATAATAATATTTAGAAAAATGTGAGGGGTGTACTCACTTTTGTGAGATACTGTACATCACTCCCCTCACTGAAACATTCTTAATTAACAACTTAAGATGACTTCTCCTCTCTGAGCTCACTATACATTTGTATTTGCTATTCTGAACTCCAACTAGTTTTGTTAACCCTGCCTACTGGACTACAGAACCTATCCCTACTTCTCTCTGTCCATCTCTATAGGTATACGTTCATTTCTTCTCCAGCAAAACAATGCCGCTGACTTGACTCCCAAAACCTGCCTACGTAGTGAGTGTAGAGAAGCGGCTCCAGGGAGATGTAGTTGTGGGGGCATGCCTACATTAATAAGAGTGCCCAGCAACTGCCCCTGCAAGAATTTTACAATATTGGTTATAATGTCGATACAGGTACAAAGTAAAAGTAAAAAATAATGCTGGGACATATATTCATGGGCGAAAAAATATAGTTTTTATAAATAAACAAATCAAATTTAAATTTGTTTTTCTTTGTTTTTTTGTAATCAGCATTTTATGATTTAGAGCGACAGATAAAAAAACTTCAGTGAACAAAGCAAAGACATTCTGAATAAACCATTGGAGCCCTCTTACATTAAAGTCTCCCTTACATTGAAGTCCTCCATACATCAGCATCTACCCTTACTTCAGTGTCCCCTTATATCAGAGTCCCCATCAAAATCATTCCAAGATTGAAGTCTCCCTTACTTCAGGGTCCCCATCAGAATCCCCTCCTCCATCAGGGCACCCATTGGAACCCTTCCTTACATCAAGGACCTTATCAGAGTTTCCCCTTACATTAGGATCCCCATCAAAGGGGCTGGATAAAATCGTGCAATGGGCCAGATTTGGCCCACAGGCTGTAGATTGGAGACCCTTCCTTAGAGGTAGAGAAGGAGGTTTGTGGTTAAATCTATGGTGGTGGAAGGTTAAGTGCCTTGTCAAGGATGAGGTACCCAAATGGCTGGAGTTTTTGCCTTGCTTGATGTGCTGGAGACAACGTTTTGCCATAATTGATGTGCTAGAGACAACGTTTTCAAATTGTAACAGTATGGTCAGCTTCAAGTGTGCTTATAAAGGCCCAGACAGCGGAACTGTGAGCAGTGGGCCTCATTGGGGTTGTGCCTCACCCTCATTTTCCTCCTCTGCTCTATCCAGGACCCTGGGTCAGTGACCTTATCATCATCTCCTCCATCTCTATTACCACTGGAGACAACTTGGTAATATGCTGCGGCAGGGGGAACATGACTGCCAATCTGAGTACCAGTGTTCCCCCCCCTCTGTAGGCCCATTTCCTACCTTACTCCTCCTGAGAACCAACATCTGAATCAAGTAATGGCTGTGCACCATCAAGGAGCAAGTGGCTGATGCTGTGTTCAAATAACTCAGCTGACGCCTCCATGCCTGAGGCTGGGGCTATGGCAGGAAAAGCTGTGGACAAGAAGGCAGATTTAGCCACTCTGGCAGCTGCAGTGGACTGCGCACTAGTCTGTGCTTGGGTGACGGTGGATGAGGAGGATGATGATGGTTTAGTAAACCAATCAACCCCCTCCTCTGCATGCTTTGGCTGGATAGCACAGCTAACATCACTAAACAGAGGAATTATGCCCTGTCTGAGGACTGACTACGTCCACCTTTGCCTGTGGACACATATGCTGCTGGCCCCCTCACAGTGTCATGGGAGCATCTGTCTCTTCTTGTTAGCCTCTCTCCCAGACATGATGGAGGGAGTGGGGGGGCTTATTATCAAAATGTATTAAAGATGTGTAAATGTGTACGTGGATGTCCTTTAATCAATGGAAAGTGATGTTTGTTGCACTTTAACATGAGTACTCACTAGACCGGAGCACACTGAAATATTTTGTTTCGGAATTTCATTTTCGTCCAAAAATAAATGTATTTAATTCTTCCGAAATTCGTTTTTAGTTATTTTGTTTCATAAAAAACATGTGTTCGTCCAAAAATCCGAAATAATTAAGGTAGAATCTGTCATTGAAGGTTTATGGTGTCTGTCGAATGTTCTAAGAAGATTTGACGGAGCAGCTAAACTGTACGACGCCGAAATCGTACTTTTCTGGTGAAATGTTCCGCTTACAAGCTATAGTACAATTCTAATGTCGTATGACACTAGTAATAATTATATTTATTAATTATTATTACTAGTCAACCAACATTAGAATTCTTCTATAGCCTATGGGCAGAGCATTTGATCAAAAATGTCCGCTCGCGGCAACTGCTTCGTCAAATCTTCATGTCAAATCTTTTCTCTCAAGTTGAAAAATCTTGGACTAATAGAGTTAGGTTAGGCACATTCAACCTCTTTTGCTATTGTCTCTATAATGTTGAATCTTTTCTCTCTATGTCGAATCTTTTCTCTCTATGTAGAATAATCTTGAACTAGTAGAGCTAAGGTTAGGCACATTTGACCGCAGGTTTGATGGACACAGATCGCTATTGTCAGCATCATGTCGAATCTCCTATCTGTATCAAACTGTTGCAACGAAAATTAAAATAAAGCATTTGTTTATGTCGGATCTTTCGGTTTTCGGATTCTGCATGTTCGTTATCGTTTGTTAAAACGATAATGAAAATACCCGAAATTCGGACAAAAATGCATTCGGACAAAAATGAATGCACATGTCTAGTACTCACTACACAGACATGCACCACTGAGGCCGCGTACACACGCGCGGACTGTTCGCCCAACCTTGTTCGGCAAACAGTTTGTCAAACAGTCCGCTCAAAATTTGCATGAGCGGACTTGCCCACACACGAGCGGACTGTTTGACGAACAAGGTTGGGCAAACAGTTCGCTCAACTTTTGAAATGAACGGACTCGCCCACGTAAGGAGGAGGCAAATCCGCCCATTTCGAGCGCGTGTATAGGTAGGCGGGGCCTGCGAAGGAGACGTCGCGGGCTCCGCCGCCTGGAATGGGCTTAAAGGGGAACCCCAACGCCGAAAAAAATCGGCGTGGGGGTTCCCCCCAAGTCCACACCAGACCCTTGTCCGAGCACGCTACCCGGCCGGCCAGGAAAGGGGGGCGAGCGAGCGCGCCCCCCCTCCTGAGCCGTACCAGGCCGCGTGCCCTCAACATGGGGGGGTGCCTTGGGGAAGGGGGGGGCCGCGCGGCCCCCCCACCCCAAAGCACCTTGTCCCCATGTTGATGAGGACAAGGGCCTCTTCCCGACAACCCTGGCCGTTGGTTGTCGGGGTCTGCGGGCGGGGGGCTTATCGGAATCCGGGAGGCCCCCTTTAAGAAGGGGGCCCCCGGATACCGGCCCCCCACCCTATGTGAATGAGTATGGGGTACAATGTACCCCTACCCATTCACCTGTGAAATAAAGTACAAATAAAAACACAACACAGGGGGAAAAAATATTTTATTGCACAGCCGGGGGTCTTCCGTCTTCGGGGGTCTTCTCGCCGGACTCCTCCGCTATGTGTGTGTAGCTCTTTTGCCAGCGGAGGAGTCCGGCTTTCTTCCTCCCCGCCGCCGGCCTCTTCTCCCGACTTCGGGGGTCTTGTCCCCCTCTTCGGTTCTTCTGCCGGGCCACCGCGCCTGGTCCGGTGGCCCGGTCTTCTGTCGCCGTCTTCCGTTCTTCTGTCGCCGCCTTCGGTTCTTCTGCCGGGCCACCGCGCCTTCTTGTAGCTCTTTTACAGGCGGTGGCCCGGTCTTCTGTCGCCGTCGCCGCCTTCCGTTCGTGTTCTTCTTCTTGTTCTTCTTGTTCTTCTCCAGGCGATGTTGACACGTCGCTCCCTCCGGCCGGAATGCCAGAGCCGCCCTGCGCTGTGACTTATATAGTGACAATGGGGCGGGGTCACATGGTATATGTCACATGGGTTGATGTCACATGGTGACCCCGCCCCCTTACGATGTCATAGTCCCCATGTGACATCAACCCATGTGACCAACCCATGTGACATATACCATGTGACCCCGCCCCATTGTCACTATATAAGTGACCGCACAGCGCGTCCCCGGCATTCCGGCCGGAGAGCTCGTCGAGTCAACATCTCCAGGAGAAGAACAAGAAGAACAAGAAGAAGAACACGAACGGAAGGCGGCGACGGCGACAGAAGACCGGGCCACCGCCTGTAAAAGAGCTACAAGAAGGCGCGGTGGCCCGGCAGAAGAACCGAAGGCGGCGACAGAAGAACGGAAGACGGCGACAGAAGACCGGGCCACCGGACCAGGCGCGGTGGCCCGGCAGAAGAACCGAAGAGGGGGACAAGACCCCCGAAGTCGGGAGAAGAGGCCGGCGGCGGGGAGGAAGAAAGCCGGACTCCTCCGCTGGCAAAAGAGCTACACACACATAGCGGAGGAGTCCGGCGAGAAGACCCCCGAAGACGGAAGACCCCCGGCTGTGCAATAAAATATTTTTTCCCCCTGTGTTGTGTTTTTATTTGTACTTTATTTCACAGGTGAATGGGTAGGGGTACATTGTACCCCATACTCATTCACATAGGGTGGGGGGCCGGTATCCGGGGGCCCCCTTCTTAAAGGGGGCCTCCCGGATTCCGATAAGCCCCCCGCCCGCAGACCCCGACAACCAACGGCCAGGGTTGTCGGGAAGAGGCCCTTGTCCTCATCAACATGGGGACAAGGTGCTTTGGGGTGGGGGGGCCGCGCGGCCCCCCCCTTCCCCAAGGCACCCCCCCATGTTGAGGGCACGCGGCCTGGTACGGCTCAGGAGGGGGGGCGCGCTCGCTCGCCCCCCTTTCCTGGCCGGCCGGGTAGCGTGCTCGGACAAGGGTCTGGTGTGGACTTGGGGGGAACCCCCACGCCGATTTTTTTCGGCGTTGGGGTTCCCCTTTAAGCCCATTCCAGGCGGCGGAGCCCGCGACGTCTCCTTCGCGGGCCCCGCCTACCTGTACACGCGCTCGAAGTGGGCGGACTTTCCGAGCGGGAACAGTCTGCTCATTTCGAAAGTACAGCGGACAGGCCCACACACGGGCGGACTGTTCGCTCAAACACAGTTTCAGCGGACAGTTTTTCGGAATTTCCGAAAGACTTTGTCCGTCCAACTGTCCGCTGAAACTGTCCGCTGAAAGCCCACACACGAGCGGACTGTCCGCCCAAACACTGTTCAGCGGACAAGGTTGGGCGAACAGTCCGCCCGTGTGTACGCGGCCTGATACACTACAATATACTTCAGTAAAACTGCACTGACACATTGCAATATACTGCAACAAATGTGCAGTAATGCACAGAAATATACTGCCTTAACCTCCCTGGCGGTATGATTCATTCTGGTTTTAGGTGCTGAAAGTGGTACAATTATTTTGCATGGAAATTTGGCGTTTTATATTGTAGTCCTGTAATTCTTAGGAATCACTCTCTTAAATCTGTTCAAACCAGAGTCTAGCAGACATCCCGTGTATGATAAAGTTTATAATATAATAAATAAAAATAAAAATTATTCAATAATGTAATCAAATCCTAAAACACTGAAAAAGGGACACTTTTTGGTTGCTATGGACAATCTCCAAATTCCAGGCAGAAAAAACTGTATTTATAATATAAAAGTGCATGCAGGGCACTGCCCAGACAACTAGGGACAAAGGGGGTGTGTATTTTTTATGCAGTACTGTAATCTGTAAGATTACAGTACTGTGTGTGTTTTGTGTACTTTTACTTTTTTGAATTTGGCGCCGATCTCCACTCCCGTGCACCGTAACGTCGCAGGGAACGGAGCTCGGCGGCATTCGGCACTGTGTGAATCGAGGACAGCTCGATCACACAGCGCGGAGGACATCGCTGGATCCAGGGGACAAAGTAAGTAACTTCTCCATGTCCTCCCTGTATCCAGCGATGTGATCCTGAGTCTGGCTCGGGGTTACCGCTTGTGATAGTAAAATCCCAACCCGAGCCAGACTCGGGATTACCGCTAGGGAGGTTAAACGTGCACTAATGCACTGAAATATTCTGTGTTAAATGACACATGATACACAGAAATATACTGCGTGAAACGTGCACTAATGCACTGAAATATACTGCGTTAAATGACATGTAATGCACTGAAATATACTGTGTTAAAGAGCACGTAATGCACTGAAATATACTGCGTTAAATGTGCAGTAATGCACAGAAATATACTGCGCTAAACGTGTGCTAAAGCACTGAAATATACTGTGTTAAACAGCACATAATGCACAGAAATATACTGCGTTAAACATGCACTAACTCATTCAAATATACTGTGTTAAACGACATGTAATGCACTAAAATATACAGTGTTAAATGGCATGTAATGCACTGAAATATACTGCGTTAAACATACAATAACACAGAGAAATATACTATGTTAAATGTGCACTAACGCACTGAAATACGCTGTGTTAAATGTGCACTAATGCACAGAATTATACTGCGCAAAACATGCAGTAATGCACAAAAATATAGTGTTAAACGTGCACAAACACACTGAAATATACTGCATTAAACAGCACATAATGCACAGAAATATACTGTATTAAACGTGCAGTAATGCACAGAAATAGTGTTAAACATGCACTAACTCACTCAAATATACTGTGTTAAATGACATGTAATGCACTAAAATATACAGTGTTAAATGGCATGTAATGCACTGAAATATACTATGTTAAACGTACAATAACACAGAGAAATATACTATGTTAAACGTGCACTAACACACTGAAATATGCTGTGTTAAACGTGCACTAATGCACAGAATTATACTGCGCAAAACGTGCAGTAATGCACAAAAATATAGTGTTAAACATGCACTAAGACACTGAAATATACTGCGTTAAACGTGCAGTAACGCACAAAAATATACTGCATTAAGCCTGCCCTGACAAAATAAGCTGACACTAATGTAAAAATGAATGGTCACTACACTCACACTGAATGAACTACCATTAGATTCCCACTAAACTGATATTCTACCCTGACAATAAAATCAGAAAAGCATACTACAGCACACTAATACCGCGCACACACAATAGGACTATCTGTCGGACCAGAGTCTGGTGGACAATACGCCAGTGTGTGGGCTCTGGCTGACTTTTTGTCTTCTCAAATGTCCGGCAGACTTTGAAAGAAGTCTTGGCTCAAAATTGTCTCCTGGACTCGGCAGTCCGGTGGACAATCCGCCCGTCTGTGTGCTAGTCTGCCAGACTTTTGAAATGAACAGACTTGCCTACACATGGAGAAAAGTCCGTTCATTTTGAATGTGGCTCCAGGTAGATGGAACTAGCGAAGGAAGTCAATGTCACCGCCTCCATTGGTGAGATTGACACCTCACTGGCCCCCGTCACCTGTTATGGATTTAAAGTGGAACCCCTACAGCGGAAAAACGGCATGGGGGTCCCCCTAAAGTCCATAGCAGACCCTTACTGATTTCGGTGATTTCGGAGCTCGGTTGGGAACAAGCTGTTCCTCTCTCTTTTGCCTGCAGACTGAGGCCACCTCCCTTCCTAGTCCTACGTGACTTCCCCCTCTGGGGCTCCGCCCACCTAAACACCTACTACACTCCCTTGCTTCCTAACCCCATTAAACCCTGTCATGCTGGCAATCCGTTATGGCTTTGGGTTTTTCTTTGGGCTTCTCTTTCTGCCTGTAAACTTGAGAATGTCCATAGCAAACAAAAAAGTGTCCCTTAACATCAAAAGCAGTTTTAGACCAACTAGAAAACAGCATTAATAAATTAGAATCACTAAGGCCGCGTACACACGCGCGGACTGTTGGCCCAACCTTGTCCGCTGAACAGTGTTTGGGCGGACAGTCCGCTCGTGTGTGGGCTTTCAGCGGACAGTTTCAGCGGACAGTTGGACGGACAAGGTTTTACGGAAATTCCGAAAAACTGTCCGCTGAAACCTTGTTTCAACGAACAGTCCGCCCGTGTGTAGGCTTGTTCGTCAAACTAAGTTCCGCGCATGCTCAGAAAGGATTTTCAAGCCGAAAGTTATAATGCAGTGTATAGGACGTCGTATTTTGCGTCCCGTCGTACGTGCCGTTCACGTCATCGCGCACGGTTTCAGCAAACTGTTCGTTCGTCGTGTGTGGCCATGTCCGTCCATGCTAAGTTTGAGCGGACTGTTCGCTCAAACTGTTGGACGGACAAAGTTGGGCCAACAGTCCGCGCGTGTGTACGCGGCCTTACAGAATTGAGCGAAAGTGATTTGTGGGGAACTTCGTCATCAAACACTCAAAGTAATGACAGCTATAATTCTGCAACTGAGCAAATTTCAGTGCTTTTGATTTGATTACATTATTGAATACATTTTATTAGTATTATATTATTATTTGTTATAATTATTTATAGTTATTTATTATATTATAATTGATCATTTTGTTTTTCAAACTTTATCATACCCACGATGGCTACTAGACTCTTGTTTGGACAGATTTAAGTGAGTTATTCCTAAGAAATACAGGCCTACAATATAATATGCCAAATTTCCAATGTGATACAATGTACCACTTTGAGCATCACAAATCTGACATAATCATACCACCAGGGAGGTTAAATAGGGTTTTTAAATAAGGCAATAATATGTCTTGAAAGGATTTATAGTAGTCAAAGGAGAATCCATCTGCCCTGGGGGATTTGTTGTTCAGGAGGGAAGATATGACTTTTCGGATTTCAGTTTCAGTGATAGGCAGATTCAGTTGTTGTAATACCTGGGAAGGTTCAAAGATCCCAAAAAAGAGGTAAACACCTCTGCAGTGGATTGGTGTGGGGGGAGAGATAGTAGTACCATCCTTTAAGTTATACTGTACAAGGATTGATAATATTGCATAAACTCATTGGCTATGGCCTTTGGATGAAGTTTTTTTTAATCTGGGTTTTCGGATCTAGTAAGTAAGCAGGTTTAGATTTGGCTTGTCTTTTTTGCAACTGTGATGTAAGGAGTTTACCTGCCTTATTTCCCTGTGAGTAATGGATAGTTTTAACTCTTTTGATACGTTATTCATAGTTAGTAGAAGAAGTACCCTAAGTTAATTTCTAAAGAGTTGAAGTTCAGAGGTGAGCTTCTGTAAAAAAGTGAGTTTGTGCTGTGTTTCCAGAAAGGAAATCTAAGCCCCTGTACACACAGTCGGACATTCTGCCAACCAAATCCGTCGAATTTTGTCCGTCGGATTTTATCCATCGGATCTTGTCCGAAACTGTTGCATACACATGGTCGGACTAAGTTGTCGAAAAATCTGATCATTCAGAATGTGATGACGTAATTTCGTTACGATGGGACTACGTTCAGGCTAGTAGCCAATAGCTTTGATGTAGGAATTTGATCTGAGCATGCGTGGCACTTGGTCCGATCAAAATTCTCTACACATGATCGGAGTATGTCCGATCGAACCAGTTGGTCGGAAAATATTTCCAACAAGTTGGAAAATTGGGTCCGACGGATATTTCGACGGAATCAGTCCGATGCATACCACACACAGTTGGATTATCCGACAACACCGTCCGATAGGACACATTCCGACGGATTCTCCGACCGTGTGTACAAGGGCTAAGAGACGAGATTTTGAAGCTTTTACGCTCTCTGCTTTTTTTTCTCCTTGCACCACATTAAATGTGAAGGCCTCTACAAAAGTCTTTATGTACGCACCAAACATTAAAGATATACGATTATGGTTTGATATTGGTTACTATGCTGCAACAGATTCTGTGTGCACCAGTTATAGTAACTCTCCCACTACAAATCTATTTTTGGTCAAAAATAAATCATATGTATTGAGTATCATAAATAAAAATAATAGGGGTCACAATCATTTTACAATATTAGGTCAGAACATTAGTCCTCATAGCAGGATTAGTTCTCAATGTGTTTTAAGGTAGCTTCATCTTGACTTCAGAGGTACTATTGCATGAAACAATTGAGTAATATCATTTTGGGGTCTAAGCCCATAATCACATATAATAAATACCAAAGATTTTTTTTACATCTCTCACATACTGTATAGCCAAGCCAAAACATTGTTGCTAGTACCATTTCAATAAAACATATTAAAACTGCATATCGCTATGCATGTGGTATATGCCCCAACACTTTTGGAGAGATTTGCTAAAACTAGTGCACTCAGAATCGGGTGCAGCTGTACATGGTAGCCAATCAGCTTCTAACTTCAGCTTGTTCAATTAAGCTTTGACAATAAAACCTGGGTTGGTTTCTATGCAAAGCTGCACCTGATTTAGCACACTCCGGTTTTAGTAAATCCCCCCCCCCCCCCCGTTTGAATTTGCTGATTTTTCATACAATCCCTAATAAAACTGTATACCTAATAATTAAGAGTTTTCTCATAATTCTTTTATTAACAGTAATCTTCTTTTCTGTTATATACATTAGTGGTTTGAAACCTACAGAAGAATCAATGACATTTTTGTTCATAAAGTGTTGATGAATACCATGGTGATTTTGTCTTTTTTTGTATAAATACTTATCTTTGAAGCTACAGTGATGATCTGCGATCATACCTAAACATTTAGTTTTTTTGTTTTGCTATACAAAAAATGAACCAGGATGTGACAATTTTATCCAATATTACACTGGGATATCATGTCACTGATTCATCCTTAGAGGCTGTAATAAACGTTCTACAAATTGTATCTGGACCACAGAAGACAGTCCCTAATTACTCATGTTCTGTAAACTCGTAGGTTTTATTGGAGATCATTTTTCAGCGACAACAATTCCAGTGGCACAAATACTGTGGCTCTATGGATGTACACAGGTGGGTGCCTTAAGTTATATATCCCAACAAAATGTTTACTCCTATTTACGATATGATGCCATACAAACTGTAAATCCATATTGTATCATACACAGAAGATGATTTTTAAAGTGAAACACAGGTTCATCAAAATCATTTCCATTTAGTTTTAGTTTTTTTATTGTTGTTTCTCTTCTTCTCAATAAACTAATCTCATCGGGCACTGGTGTTTTAAAAAAAAGAAGCAGTAGAAGATAACACGCTATAACAGTGATTCTCAACCAGAGTCCCGTGGAACCCTAGGGTTTCTCCAGAGGTTGCTAGGGGTTCCTTCAGTGTTGGGCAATTTCTGCTAATCTCAGCTAAGTTCCTACTCACACCATTGATATTTTTAGCTATCTGTAAGGAAGTAATTCTTCCTACTGACCATCACACTAATGTATGAGTTGTAGATTTCTAATTTTTTAGCAGGGGTTCCCCCTGAGACCAGAGAACTATTCCAAGGGTTCCTCTGTGTTGAGAAAGGCTGCGCTATAATGACTTAATTTTTCTTCATATACAGTTGTGCAATTTGTTTCGTTACAAATTAATTTTCAGACAAAATTCGGCATATTCATTCATTCTGAAACATCCAAATGAACGAAAGACCCTTTGACTAATGGATATGAGAACAAATTGTCAGAAATAGCGAAAGAACAAAAATCTGAATGAACAAAAAATGATTCAACCTACGAGTTTAATAAATCGATTACATTTGGATAATTAATTAATTTACTATTTTAGTTTTTTCCACTATTCATTATCACTGAATATAAAGAAATAACGGATGTATTTTTGTTATTTAACCACTTCAGCCCTGGAAGATTTGGCTGCTCAATGACCAGGCCATTTTTTGTGATTCAGCACTGTGTCGCTTTAACTGACAATTGTGCGGTCATGCGACGTTGTACCCAAACAAAATTGACATCCTTTTTTTACCACAAATAGAGCTTTCTTTTGGTGGTATTTGATCATCTTTGCCTTTTTTATTCCCCCATAAAAAAAGAAGAGCGACAATTTTGAAAAAAAAACACAATATATTTAGCTTTTTGCTATAATAAATATCCCAATTTAAAAAAAATATATATTTTTTTTTTCCTCAGTTTAGGCTGATATGTATTCTTCTACATAAAGTAGAAAAGTAATGGCAGTGATCAGCGATTTTTATCATGACTGCGATATTGCGGCAGACACATCGGACACTTTTGACACATTTTTGGGACCAGTGACAATTATACAGCGATCAGTGCTATAAAAATGCACTGATTACTGGATAAATGTCACTGGCAGTGAAGGAGTTAACACTAGGGGGCGATCAAGGGGTTACCTGTGTTCCCTAGGTGTGTTCTAACTGGGGAGGGGATGGGACTGACTAGGAGAGATGACAGATCGGTTCATAATCAGTTTGAACACACGATCAGTCTCCTCTCCCCACACATAGAGATCCAAGTTCTCGCTCTGTCACGAGTGATTGCAGGTGCCCGTTGGTCATCGCGCCCGCTGGGTACTCGCATTGGCTCTGCACCAAGACAGCATATAACAGCAACATTCCATTAACAAAGGGCCTTAACATATTTTGAACTAAATGTGCCCACTCATAAATAGAGATGAGCTTTGGGATAAATACGAGTTCGACCCAAACCCAGCCTGTTGGCTGTTTATCAAATGGATGAACAAAATGGGCAGATTTGGCCAGATTGCCCACCTGTCCAAATCTCCAACTGCTCAAGTCAGTAAGCAATCACTTAGTGGCAGAATCACTACCGCCACTGCGCAGATTTGGCCAGATTGCCCACCTGCAGCTTTACTGCAGCAGATTGGATCCTCAGGGCAAAACAACGTTGCCTTACGTTGCTTTGCCTTTTGGCCACTGGGGGGTGCACGTGCCACTGGGGGCACACATGCACCCCCCTAGTGGCCAAAAGGCAAAGCGACGTAAGGTAACGTTGTTTTGCCCAGGAAAGCCAACCTGCTGCAGTAAAGATGCGACGATGGTCCAGAAGTCGCTAAAGAACATTACAAACAATATAAAGACATAAAAATGTCTGATACGATCATGCAATACATAGACAGGTGCAGACTGATTAGATGTCATAGACCTCTTAGATCTCACATTGTAATAGGGATAGTGTCAGTTTTTTTCTTTTAATATAAAACCTTCCTTTAAAAAATGATGTCCCACAATGACAATCATGTTGTCCAGAGATGTAAATCTACATTTACATCATTCACAATGAATTGTTCTCCCCCGCTACTCCCATTGCAAATGACAGCTCCTCTGTGCAGCTGGAATATAAGTGCAGTGCCAGGGAACCTGGATGATGTCTTTGACCAAATATGGTTATGTCCATATATGGGTAATGAGACATAGGATCCCAGACAGATTTTTACAAGCTTGCTCGGATTTGTCATTAAGTGGCGGTAGTGATTCTTCCACTAAGTGATTGCTTACTGACTTGATCAGTTGGAGATTTGGGCAGGTGGACAATGTGGCCAAATCTACCCATTTTGTTCATCCATTTGCTGAACAGCCAACAGGCTGGGTTTGGGCCAAACTCGTATTTAAGCCAAAGCTCATCTCTATTTATGAGTGGGTACATTTAGTTAAAAATATGTTACGATTCTTTGTTAATGGAATGTTGCTGTTATACGCTGTCTTGAAAATAAGTCTATAATTGACAGTGAGTACCTGGAACCTATTGTTTTTGTGTTGGTACCAGATTGTTATATACAAACGTCCTTCTTGGATTGTATGGAGAAAATGAATATTCCCTTAGGCTTGATTCACACCTATGCATTTTTAGTGCTTGCACTACAGAACGTTTTCCATTGAAAACCATGTCAAATGGACTGTAGTGCAAATCTGCAAAATGCAAAAAGCACTAAAAATGCAGAGGTGTGAATCAAGCCTTATAGCAGCAGCTTTTAAGGACATGTATATAAGGATAAAAGGTGTTTTTATCCCATAAAGAAAATATTCTTTTAAAATGAAGTAAGTGTATCAATTAAAATGTGAACTTACTGTAAACATGCTCTCATCAAGTTTAATTAGTATTAGAGAAATATTTTAGAATGCACGAGACAAAATGTACTTGTTCATATAGACATCTACATGCAATATATCTGAAGCAACCCTGTCCAAAATACTTTCCAAACAGTTTATAAAAGAATATGTTTAATGGAAGGTTCTGGAATGCAGTGAGTGAAATCTTCTCTCTCTTGGAGATATGGGTAGCGCTGGTGTCATACTTTAGGATCATTTGGAAACTATGCTGCCCTCTGATCACAGTGGTTTCTCCCTGCTAAGTGATTACTTTGTTCTGTAGTAGGCCAGTGGTAGGAACCATTACACCAAGCAGGGGACAAGGTCTGCAACAAATCCACAGTGTTGGATATCAGTGGTGTCCAAAGCTCTTCAAGAAAGCAAAAAATGATACTAACTTCCCATTGGAAGAGTAAGTATTAATAATTAAACTTTAAACTTTAACAGTATTCATTCTCTTCCTAATACATTAGTAAAATACTACAATTTACAATGATATAGATATAACTATAATGTTAGCTCTATATATTACAGATAATATTTTTATTTCCAAGGGTCATCATACATAAAAAAAAAATATAAATATATATTATCCTTTATTTTCAAGCAAACCTGTTTTTGTATTCAGGTCAGGCTTGAACAGAATTATGTAGCATTTTGGGAAAAATATACAGCCAAGAAGTCCAGAACTTGATGCCAATATAGCAAAAACCTCCACAGACACCATGTCTTTCCCTTTAGTGCTCAGATAGGCCGGGATCATGGCAATCCAGACACTGCAGAACACCAGCATGCTGAAGGTGATGTACTTGGCCTCATTAAAACTGTCTGGTAATGTTTTGGCTAAAAAAGCTATAATGAAACTCACAGCTGCCAGAAGCCCCATATATCCCAGGACAGAGTAGAAGCCGATAACTGAACCCTCATTACACTGAATGATGATCTTTCCCTGATAAGAGTGAGTGTCTTTATCCTGAAATGGGGGAGAAATGGATAACCAAGAAACACAGATTATTACTTGAAGCAGTGAAAACATGCAAATGATAAAATTGGGCAGCTTGGCTCCCATCAATTTCCTCCAAGGACTCCCAGGTTTGGTGGCTTTAAAAGCAATACACACCATGATACTTTTGGAAAGTAGAGAAGAGACAGCAACTGAGAAGATGACACCGAAAGAGGTCACACGCAGCATGCAGGTTACATCTACTGGACGGCCGAGGAATAAGAAGACACAGAGGAAGCTCAACATGATGGAGACCAGGAGAAGATAGCTCAGGTTCCGGTTATTAGCTTTAACAATGGGGGTGTCCTGGTAATGTATAAATATCCTCAATATTAAACCAGTCAGAAGACAACAGAGGATGGAGACAGATGAAAATACTGCAACAATTGTATCATCAGTGTAGGAAAGAAATTCCACCAATTTGGGAACACATCGATCCTTCTTCTCATTTGGCCATTCATCATCAGGACATTTCATGCAGTTTTCACTGTCTGCAGGAAGGAAAATACAAACACAATGAACATCTGTGCCAAAGTTTCTGAGTTAAAAAATTATACTTGCCTTACAGCTTGCAGCTGGATTTTCATCAGTGCATTGTGGGAGAATAAACTAAAATAAACGAATGCCCTTATATTGTAGAATGTATTTCAAATTAGATAGATAGATAGATAGATAGATAGATAGATAGATAGATAGATAGATAGATAGAGGCTGGACTGGGACAAAAATTTGGCCCTGGACTTCATCCAGATCGGCCCACATTAATTTTGTGAAGTGGGAGGGCTAACATCATGCAGGAGCATTTATACTGCCTCATCCCCCCTCTTCACTGTCCATTAGCCATTCTAATTTATATCAGGGGTAGTGAACTAAAATTCATGGGGGTCTGGTCGGAAAAATTTTCTTCCAGCGTAGATCCAAGTGTCATATTGGTGCTATGACTCCACATGATATCCTCCACATCACAGCAACTGCTGGATGCCTGTTCCGCCGCTTAACAGTTCTTAAATAGGTTGAAAGGGGTGGGGCCATGCAAGGGCAGTGAAGTCGCAATGGGTGGGGTCATCATGTGACATCACCAGGTGTCCCCACCCCATACCTATTTAAGAACTTTCAAATGGTGGAGCAGGCATTCAGGGGTCAACCGTCCTCGTGGTCAGAACTTTTTTTTTCTTTTTTGGGTCCGGCAGTGCGTTGGGCATCGTGATTGACGATGGGTCTAGTTCAGGGAATGTTGTTTTTTTATTAATTATTTTATATTTTTTACCCCCCTCATCCCCCTGGTGGGGGTCAGGATCTGGGGCCCCCTCATTAAGGGGGCCTCCAGATTCAGATAAGACCCCTGCCCCCACACCTACACAACCCCCGGCCAGGATTTTGGGGAAGAGGCCCTTGTCCTCATCAACTTGGGGACAAGGTGCTTTGGGGGTTGAGCCCCTTCTGTCCCAAAGCACCCTCTCATGTTGAGGACATGTGGCCTGGTATGGTTCAGGAGGTCGAGTGTTTGCTCATCCCCCCTTTCCTGCACTGCCAGGCTGCATGCTCAGATAAGGGTGTGGTATAGATTTTGGGGAGACCCCGTGCCTTTTTTTTTGCATGGGGTTCCTCTTAAAATCCATACCAGACCTGAAGGGCCTGGTGTGAATTGGGTGGGACCCCCACACAGTTTTTTCACTTTTTTCAATTCACAGCTATTCACTGTGCCCTGATTGGGCATCAGGGATTAGAATGCACTATGCAGCACGCAGTGCATTGTGGGGCACTCTGCAGGCAAACATCCTGCCAAGCGCCCTGCAAATTTGGGTGTTTGTCGAACAGCCACATTTTTGCTCACACCAAATTGCTCGCCCAAATCTAGCTGACATTTCGCCTCAGGGTTCTGGTTCCTAGGCATTGTGTGCATGGATGGTTGCAGAAAATTGTTTATTACTCACTATGGATATATGTAGGGAGAGGGTAGAGAGTATTAGGGCACAGGACACCCTAGGACAATAGGCAAACAGACCAGCAGACTCCAAAGACAGAATCAAACAGGTAGACAGCAATATAGAACAAGGGCCTTAGGAGTGCATTCAATGTTCGGTACCTACCTAGCAACAGCTGTCTCCTATAGCAACCAATAAAAAAACACAGCACCATGCATAGATTCTTTAGATGAGTCTGTCTTGAAACTTTTCCGGGCTCTTCACAGCCCCCAGCTCATGGAACTGTTACCTCTGGTACTACATCTCAGAACTCCATACCTTTCCTCATACCTCCAGGCAACAAACACTCTCTCTTGCAGAGCCCAGAGCAGATGGCCAGGACTTAGGCTTCAGGCCTACCCAATGCAGCTGTTTCTCATACATCCACACTATAAGGATTATCGAGTCTCCATTTTGTTATACTGTATTCTATCTTTAAACTTTGTATGACCAAGTTAGAATTCTAAGTACTAAGACATAGCTGCTCTCTATTTGGAAAATATGCTGTTTTCATAGAATGCCCTTGGCCGCGAGAGTTTGTGCAAAGAAAGCCAGATTTGCGGTTATCTCGCATTCCTTTAACTGCGCCTGTGACCTAGAACGTCTGGATCACAGACTACCAGCAGTATGTTGATGAATATTGTAGTCTCATAGTCTCACTCTTATCTCGTGTGAAGGTTAATGATGTGCTTTGCCATGAAGACATGATTTCTGCTTATTCTGCTTGTTCTGTCAATAAACCTGTTACTAGGAAAAGTTTGGTGTATGACTACAAGGGGAATGGGAATCCCTGATTGGCTCCTCCACAGGGTGCCGCCCCAACTGTCTCAGCATATAACCTGTTGTATTCAAAACATTAAAATGTAATCATTATTCACGTACATCCCGTGTATGTGTCTTGGTTATCTCACCGGTGACGGGACTCCCAGGTTCATCCAGACCACAGCCTAGGCAAGATAGGAAGAGGGAAACCGAGCAACCAACAGAGCAAGGACCCACCTTTACACACACCAGCCCAAGGTCTGGATGGGAGGACCCTGATCAATTGACCTCCATATATTGTATCAGTGGCCATGAAACTCCTACTGATTGGCAGAGAGAAGTATGCATATTCATAACCTAGATTTACTGTAGTTCATCATACTAAGGCTAAAGGTAACATTGCCACCTACTGACAAAAGGGAGGAACCACAGTAACACCAGGCTTAAGAAAGAACCCAAAGGATCACAAAGACTAAAACTCAGGTAGGTTAACTACAATCTAGTGCAGCTAAATTTGCTGGTAGTCACTATTTAAGACAAGGAGTCTACATAACTATGCATAGACCATACCTGTGGTCTTGGAAGCTGGAAATCATGGTAATAGACAACTCTAGATATGTGTGGTTTGTTTTGTTCTGAAGTGAAATTTGGACACATTTTTTGTTATTTGGAATTTCAGATGTATCCACATTTCTGAATTAAAATACCGTAGTAGTGAATTTAAATGAATCCCAAATAATGAATTTTGGATGAAATTTGATTTTTTTTTTTAATCTAATATGAATAGTTTGCGAATCAAATTCAGATTACCAAAGAGAGTAAAATAGCATAGAAAATAAAGGAATAGAAAAGAAAATAATATGATAGAATAGAAAAAAGTAATAGAGAATGAAAGAATAGAATATAAAAACAGAATCAAAAATAAAATAGAAACGGGGCGTGGCTTGGACGAGCTCGATGGCGGACGCATAACTCGAGAGCTCCGGCACCTCAGGCGAACATACATTACCACTCCGAGGTACGATCGCGCCTTTCACCCCTTAATGATGGGCACAGCTTCCCGCGGCTCCTCGGCCTCACGCTCCCGCTCCCCGCGTGAAAATACAAGCGGGCAGAACCGTATCATCCCCGACATGTTCCGCTCGCAGGGAAGCAACATGGCGCCGTCTCGTCGAGGAACCTCACAGGCCTCGACGACGCGTCCTCCCTCACAAGCTGACATTATCCTGTCGGAAACCTCACCCCACACGGCTTCCTCCGAACACAGGCCCAGCGGGTTCCCATACTCGGGTGAAGCGTCCTCATCCCCGCTTAATATACAGGACCTGCGTCTGGTTGCCTCAGACATTAAAGACACGCTGTCGGCGGCCATAGCGGAACTCCGCTTGGATATCAGGGCTCTCTCGGATCGAGTGCAAACGGTGGAGACATTGTACGATCACCACGACCTTGTGCTGCGAAAGACCACCAGGAAAGTGGATGGGCACACTCTACAACTTAGGGAGATGCAGAGAAACATGGAAGACTTGGACAACAGGGGGAGACGCCATAACCTCAGGGTCAGAGGCCTCCCCGAATTCGTAGAAGGTGAGCATATCTCCCTAGCCGTGGTCTCCATTTTCAACAATATCCTAGACAGACCCCCACAAACGGTCATCGCCATGGAAAGGATTCACCGCGCGTTACGGCCTAGGGGTAGAGACACCGACCCCCCGCGTGACATAGTGTGCTGCCTGGTAGATTTCCAACTCAAGGAAAGCATATTAACCAGTTGCCGACCGCCGCACGACGATGTACGTCGATAGCATGGCACGGGCAGGCATATTGGCGTACATGTACGTCCCTTGCCTCCCGCGGGTCGGGGGCCCGATCGGGCCCCCGCCCGGTGCCTGTGGCGGTCGGTATTCGTGCGGGAGCGATCCCGGACGAGGGGACGGCCATTCGTTCATGGCCACCCCCTCGCGATCGCTCCCGACGAATAGGAATCCCCCGTGACATCACTTCCTCTCCTGTAATGTAAACACAGGAGAGGAAGTGATGTATTCTCTCCTCCGTGTCGGTATTTTTCGTTCCGACACGGAGGAGAGCGGATCGGTGAGTTGCACCAACACTCTACACACACAGTAGAACATGCCAGGCACACTCACACCCCCCCTTTACCCCCCGATCACCCCCCCAATTACCCCTGCCCCCCAGTCACAGTGACACCAATGTCATTTTTTTTTTTTTTTTTTTTTTTTTGCATTGGTGTCATTTGTGACTGTAATAACTGTTAGGGCAGTTAGAGTTAGCCCCCTTTAGTTCTAATGTACCCCCCTAACCCCCCCAATAAAGGTTTAACCCCGTGATCACCCCCCGTCGCCAGTGTCACTAAGGCTGGGTTCACATTGCAGCGGTTTATGAGAACGAATGTGATTCGCACCGCACTGCAGTGCAAATCACATCCGATCTCTGTGCGATTCGAGTTCAGCCATTCGCCGCACCCGCCGCACCCGCCACACCCGCCGCACCCACCGCAAATTCGCACGGGACCCTTTTTTTGGCCCGCAGCAGAATCGGATCGCATGGGTGTTCACACCATGCGATCCGAGTTTGCAGATCGCACTGCGATATGCGAACTGATCTGGGGGTGTCAGTAACATTTCACTGACACTCCCAGCAGTTCGCATAGGGCAGTGTGAACTGCCGCCGGGAGGCATGCGATGCGGGAACCCGCCGCGGATTTGCGGCGTTTCCGCATCGCTCCAGTGTGAACCCAGCCTAATAAGCGATCATTTTTCTGATCGCCGTATTAGTGTCACAGGTGACGCTAGTTAGGCAGGTAGGTATTTAGGTTCGCCGCAGCTTTTTATAGCGCCAGGGACCCCCATATACTACCGCATAAAGCCCCCTGATTGCCCCCTAGTTAACCCTTTCACCAGTGATCACCATATAACTGTTACAGGTGACGCTGGTTGGTTAGTTATTTTTTATAGTTTCAGGGCACCCGCCATTTATTACCTAGTCTCACTAGTGTACCCCTAAATTTAGGGGTGTCTACTTTCCAAAATGGGGTCATTTGGGGGGGGTTTGTGCCATCTTGGCATTTTATGGCCTTCAAAACTGTAACGCCCTTAGAAAGCCTGAAGGCGGTGCTTGGTTTTCGGGGCCCCGTACGCGGCTAGGCTCCCAAAAAGTCCCACATATGTGGTATCCCCGTACTCAGGAGAAGCAGCAGAATTTATTTTGGGGTGTCATTTCACATATGCCCATGGCATGCGTGAGCAATATATCATTTAGTGACAACTTTGTGAAAAAAAAAAAAAAAAAAAAAAGTTTGTAATTTTCCCGCAACTTGTGGCAAAATATAAAATATTCCATGGACTCAACATGCCTCTCAGCAAATAGCTTGGGGTGTCTACTTTCTAAAATGGGGTCATTTGTGGGGGTTTTGTGCCATCTTGGCATTTTATGGCCTTCAAAACTGTAATAGGTAGTGAGAAGTGAACTCAAAAATTTACGCCCTTAGAAAGCCTGAAGGCGGTGCTTGGTTTTCGGGGCCCCGTACGCGGCTAGGCTCCCAAAAAGTCCCACATATGTGGTATCCCCGTACTCAGGAGAAGCAGCAGAATTTATTTTGGGGTGTCATTTCACATATGCCCATGGCATGTGTGAGCAATATATCATTTAGTGACAACTTTGTGAAAAAAAAAAAAAAAAAAAAAAAGTTTGTAATTTTCCCGCAACTTGTGGCAAAATATAAAATATTCCATGAACTCAACATGCCTCTCAGCAAATAGCTTGGGGTGTCTACTTTCTAAAATGGGGTCATTTGTGGGGGTTTTGTGCCATCTTGGCATTTTATGGCCTTCAAAACTGTAATAGGTAGTGAGAAGTGAACTCAAAAATGTACGCCCTTAGAAAGCCTGAAGGCGGTGCTTGGTTTTCGGGGCCCCGTACGCGGCTAGGCTCCCAAAAAGTCCCACATATGTGGTATCCCCGTACTCAGGAGAAGCAGCAGAATTTATTTTGGGGTGTTATTTCACATACGCCCATAGCATGTGTGAGCAATATATCATTTAGTGACAACTTTGTGTAAAAAAAAAAAAAAATTTTTTTTTTTGTCATTATTCAATCGCTTGAGGCAAAAAAATAAAATATTCAATGGGCTCAACATGCCTCTTATCAATTTCCTTAGGGGGTCTACTTTCCAAAATGGGGTCATTTGGGGGGGTTTTGTACTGCCCTGCCATTTTAGCACCTCAAGAAATGAGATAGGCAGTCGTAAACTAAAAGCTGCGTAAATTGCAGAAAACGTACCTTAGTTTGTAGATGTGACAACTTTTGCGCAAACCAATAAATATACAATTATTGACTTTTTTTTTACCAAAGACATGTGGCTGAATACATTTTGGCCTAAATGTATGACTAAAATTGAGTTTATTGGATTTTTCTAATAACAAAAAGTAGAAAATATCATTTTTTTTCAAAATTTGCGGTCTTTTTACGTTTATATCGCAAAAAATAAAAATCGCAGAGGCAATCAAATACCATCAAAAGAAAGCTCTATTTGTGGGAAGAAAAGGACGCAAATTTTGTTTGGGTACAACATTGCATGACCGCGCAATTACCAGTTAAAGCAGCGCAGTGCCAAAGTGTAAAAAGACCTCTGGTCATTTACCAGCAAAATGGTCCGGTCTGAAAGTGGTTAAGGAACGCCAGAACCAAGTCGCCGATCACTTATGAATCTGCTCCTATCCAAATTTTCCAGGACCTCTCGGGCATCACCTTGCAATAACGCAGAGATCTGAGACCTTTATTGGAAACACTGAAAACCAGAGGTATTGCATATAAATGGAGATTCCCTTTCTGCCTCACAGCATCTCATCTAGGCCGCACTGCGCACCTCAAAATGCCGGAGGACTTGCCCAACTTTTGCGCAGCACTAGATATACCTGAGTTCGCTGTTCCTAACTGGTATGCAAATTTTCGCCCACTGGCCTACAGAGCGAACAAACAGCACCCAGAGCGAATGGAAACTCAGGATTCTGGTCACTGTAGGAGAAGATCACCTTCCAACGCCAGAGGACGTCGCTACAGTGACCACGCTTCTAGGGACCTCAGCCCTTCTACCTCTCCACGTTCCCGGAGGGCTAGAAGGGATCACTGAAAGCTACAGCTCCCTCCTATAGCTCCCTTTAAGGCTAAGTCTGCCTTTTTCCATACCCAGAGCCTGCTCCCTCTCTGAGATTCTCAGACCCAACCTTTTCTTCCTTGGGGACCTGTACTGTAATACCATACCACCTCCCTGAAACCTTTTTTCAATTTTTAAATTTTTTTTTGGCTCGCTGCTTTAACTTTTGTGTCCTTTTTCCCCCTATAGCTGATGGCTTCTGACCATAACTGCACCCCTCCGACGGCGATGCTCCTGTTGCTGCACTTCCCTGAATGGATCTTTGCTACAAGTGGCCCCGGGACGATCACCTCAGGTTAGTCTATGCTATCACCACCTGCTATAGCCTTATGGAAGCACATCTTTCATGCACATGTATGCTGATCTGCTAAGTCACATCTATCATATTTCTGAACATTGCCACCTCCAACCATTTGAAAGGGTAGCACGGATCAACCTTTTCACTGACTGCCATGTCTAAGGAACAATATCTACGCCACACGAACTAGCTTGGATTCAACCCCCCCCCCCTCCCCTCCCCCCCCTTTTTTTTTTTTTTTTCAATCCTAAGGGATGGTGACCTATTGCAATATTTGTCCTCAATGCTGTTTTTGTTTAATTATTTTACTTGATGCTACATTTCTGCTCGCCACGTAAACGGTGTTTACCGGTGGTGACCAGGAATGCTGTTATACGCTGTTATACGCTGTTTACTGGGTTGCATTGAACTACTGCCTTCTCAGATTTGCTAACCGTATGTCTTAAGTTGTCCGTTTTGTTACCATTACAGTTTACCATGACTAACGCCTTGCATCCTACCTGTTATAGGTTTTGTTTATTATTGTTGAAGACTTTATAGTTCTGTAGGTCATATGACAAGTGCCTTGACCGTACGATCTACTTTAAGACTGTCCTTCGAGCTGCATGGTCATGCCTCAGTATACATAACACGCAGAAAGCGGTCTCATTAGACACTTGGCCTACAGTGACAGATCTTAAAGCCCTCTACATAACTTTTGGGGGCTCACCCTAACCCCCTACATGCACAGATCGTACCCCGCTTCAGTGCTCATATCTCATAAATCCTGGGGTGCCGAGCCATCACCCCATTTGTTACCTTATTTTTCGTTCGCAGTAGGACTTGTACTTGCTAACCCCCAAGTTTGGGTGGGCTATAGGGATCCCGGCCCATTTTGACGTGGGCCCCCTTCACCCACTCGACACATTGGATTGTACGTTACCACCTTAGACAGTGGTACATCCCTCCATTACGTGAGGAATATTTCCTCTTCCTTACACTATCTTTCCGAGTAGCTCCTCACCCGCTACCTCCAAGTCTCCACACCCCGATTCACCCTCCCTCTCCCCTACCCCCCCTACTCCTACCATGACGGACAGTACCTCCTCTGAATACCATTCCTCATCTCATGCCACTGCACGTAACAACACCAACTTTTACTCACTCAATATTAGAGGCCTCAACACGCCTGAAAAGAGAGCTCAATTGCTATACACCCTGCGCAAGGCTAAAGCCCATATAGCGCTCCTACAGGAGACACATTTTAGAACAGATGCGATTCACAAGCTACGTAATACCTACTACCCAACGGTTTTTCACGCGACGAATGCCCAAGCAAAATCCAAAGGGGTTTCAATATTGATTTCGAAAGAGTGCCCCATTTCTGTCACAGATACTCTACGAGTTCCACTGGGTCGCTATTTATTCATTAAAGGTACCATATATCAAAAACCTATAACTATAGCAAACATATATGCCCCCAATTCTCACCAAGTGACCTTTTTTAGTGAAGTTTTATCCCAACTCACTACTTTTCAACAGGGAATCCTCCTCTTGGGAGGAGACTTCAACATACCGCTCACACCTTCCCTGGATACGTCCAATGGCACAACCTGCTTGAAATATAGTGCGCTGCGGGCCATAAAACTACACCTACAAACACTGACATTACACGACACCTGGCGCACTCTACACCCAACAGAAAAAGACTTCACCTTCTTCTCACCCCCACATCAGAAATATTCGAGACTGGACCACTTTTTCCTTTCCCAAGCTGACATTCATTGCCTAGACAGAGCTACAATTGAACCCAAGCTCCTATCTGACCATAATCCGATCACTGTCTCACTCCGTCTGTCATGCAACCTTCCTAGATCTCACATATGGAGGCTGGACGACTCCCTACTGTTAGATGAAGAAAACAAGGCCTCCGTGGTGGAATGTCTTTCTCGCTATTTTGAAGAAAATACCGCGACTGACATGTCCCCTATATCAGTCTGGGCTGCACACAAGTGTGTCCTACGGGGTCTATTTCTATCAATGACAGCGAAAAGAAATAAACTTAGGAAAGCACACTTAGACTCGCTCTATGCACGTATCCAGGTACTTGAACGAGCTCACAAACTTACTCTAGCTGAAACATACCTTGCTGAACTATCTAAAACCAGGGAAGATCTTTTAGAGGCTCTTCAAAAAACATTGAAGAAAAAATTTATCTTGTCCAAAAAATTGTTTTACGAGTTTGGCAATAAATCTGGTAAGCTGCTGGCTAGAGCCCTCCAAAAACAGAAAGCGAGTTTCAATATTCATAAGATTACTACCCCCACAGGAGAAGCTATCATAGATTCGGATACTATCGCCCAACATTTTGTGTCCTATTTTCATTCCCTATATAACCTGCCACAACACCCGACTACAGATAATGTGAATACTAGAGCTGACCTAATAGAAACCTTTCTAACAGAACACTCCCCTCCTCCCATATCTCCCCTTCTACGCGACGATCTAAACGCCCCTCTGACAATGGAAGAAGTAACTTGCGCCCTTAAACAACTTAAAGCGGGCAAGAGCCCGGGCCCGGATGGCCTAACGGCGGCATACTACAAATCCTTTTCAGAACAATTGTTACCACACCTGCTTCAGACATTCAACTCCTTCTCTTCCTCTACTAAACCCATGACTGATCTTTTAGAAGCACATATTACGTTGATCACCAAACCAGGCAAAGACGCCACACTGATCCCTAACTACCGCCCCATTTCCTTACTCAACGTGGACATCAAATTATATGCAAAAATATTAGCAAATCGCATCCTACCCCTTCTCCCAGGCCTTATATCCACTGACCAAGTGGGGTTTGTCCCTGGCAGGGAAGCCAGGGATAATACCATAAAGACCCTCAACATTCACCATTGGCTGACTTCATCTCACACCAAAGGATTTCTCTTATCACTAGACGCAGAGAAGGCGTTCGATAGAGTGGCCTGGGACTATATGACTTCTGCGTTGACACACCTAGGTATCCCTCCATTGATGATTCGAATGATCTCCGTTCTATATTCCTCCCCTTCTGCTGGAATTAGGGTCAACGGCCGCCTATCAAACGCCTTCTCTATAGCCAATGGCACTCGCCAAGGATGCCCCCTCTCACCGCTTATCTTTGTGCTCACCATGGAACCGCTCCTTCGCATGCTCAGGTTGAATCCCAACATCAGTGGAGTCACTGTTAAGGATTCACAATATAAAATTGCCGCATATGCGGATGACATCATGCTGTTCCTCACTGATCCTGTAACTTCCTTACCCAATCTCCTGAAAGACTTAGACACGTTTCGCGTTCTTTCAAATCTCAAGATAAATTTTGTGAAATCGAAAGCTCTTAACATCTCCCTACCTGACAATATTGTTGACCAATGCCGCCAAAACTTTCCCTTTAGCTGGGAAAGACACGACCTGACATATTTAGGCATCAAAATACCCACCGACTTGTCACAACTTTATGCTAAGAATTTTGGTCCAGCACTCTCCAAAATACAAGGTGACCTTCAAAATTGGCACAATGGTCACCTTTCCTGGTTTGGCAGACTTGCGGTTTTGAAAATGAATATCCTTCCTAGACTACTTTACTTGCTCCAAACTATCCCTATCACGCTTCCTAAATCCTTTTTTCTCACATACAAAACTATTTGCAGAAAATTTATCTGGTCCTTTCGACCCCCAAGATTGAGTTGGGCTAAACTGATCCTTCCCAAACAGTGTGGCGGACTAGGTCTTCCAGACATCCACACCTACTACAATGCGAGTCTGCTCAATAGAATAGTAGATTGGCATCTACACCGTACCGCTAAAGCATGGATTCAACTAGAACAGGCTGTTACACACATCCCTCTACCCAATCTTCCTTGGATCTCCAAACGGGCAACCCCTGCTAATTGTTGGTCTCACCCCCTCATAGGCCCTACTCTCAAGGCTTTTGTACACACGAGTAAATCGCTGAACATAACACAGCCACACGGACGGTCCCCTATCTCACAAAATCCTGAATTTCCCCCAGATCGGACGGGTCGAGACCCCCGTCTCCCACTTCCAGATCCACCCTACAGAGCGCACCAATTCTTTGAACAGGGCAAACTACTCTCCCACCCCACCATGATTGCTAAATTTCCAGACCTGCATCTCCCGTTCTTTAAATTTCTCCAGATCAGACACTTTTTGACATCAGCGACACCAATCTCACATTGGCACCGGGACTTAACCCCTTTTGAAGCTTTATGCAATAGCTCAGAACCCCAAAAACATTTAATTTCGAGTATTACGAAAATGTTAAGCTCCGACACATCACCACACAAAACTACTTTACAACAATGGGAACGAGACCTGACGACCAAGTTGACGGATGAAAACTAGAACATGATCTACGAACATACACATAAGGGCACTATCAATGTATCAGTACAGGAACACAGATACAAAATATACTCCAGATGGTACCGCACTCCTGACAAAGTACATAAAATCGTGCTGGAGGTCCCTCCAACGTGCTGGAGGTGCCAAGCGGCCGTTGGTTCCTTCATGCATATCTGGTGGGATTGTCCACTTCTCCACTCATACTGGAGTGAGGTCCATCGTGTCATAGTCCAGGTAACCACACATCATCCAGAATTCTCCCTGTCCCAATACCTACTACATCATACATCCCTCTTGAAAAAGACCTATAGGAAATCATTACTCCTGCACATGATTAATGCGGCCACCCAATGTATCCCCAGGCATTGGAGATCTACAACCCCCCCGACAATTGAGGAATGGTACAGACAAATCGACAGGACGGAAGAAATGGAAAGACTGGTCCACCAAGCAAATGACAGACACTCCACATTCACTAACACCTGGGCCTGCTGGATCCATTTTCGAACAACCTTGCATCAAACTTCCGCCACAACACCACGACCACATTGAAACAAAGCTAAGATGGATAATCTTGGCACTACTCGAACTCCGTCCTCCCCTTCCCCCATCCCCCACTTGCCCAACCCCCACTCACACCCTTACCCCGACCTCTCCTCTAGAAGGGTTCCTCCCCCTTCTCCACCTTCCCCTTTACCTCTTCTCCACCCTAATCGCCAGATTATACCCTTCTGTATGCTCTTGGAGAAATCTTCCTGCTCTATGTTCATAAATTAAGAATAAGATGCGTCCATTGACATACACGATGGACTGACCTACTTCACTGGCTACGTCCAGTTGCTAAATAAACAATACTAACTCATTGAGAATACTTTTCCATCCACAGTGTGCTCCCCTTGGGGTGGATGGCTAGCTTGGAGACTGGACGTGGCTACAAATACCCGTATATAAACCTATCCCATTACGCCACTATACCCACACATATATTTGACGTTAGTCTATACCTAATATGGTTAATGCCTCATAGGCTTTTAGTTATTATACTTCAGGTGATAGTTCCACATCATACAACTATCGTTACAACATAAATTAGCCCCCCCGGGGGTATTTAGGCTTTCTATCTACGTAATCCAATACTTCAGATGACTGTTAGTCCGTTCAATCTATTTACATCAATCGGATTACGATGACTATGTTGTACTGGTTAACCTGCCTTCCCCCCATCTTTTTCTTATTTCTTATTTTTCTAATCTTTTCTGTAAAAATATGATGCATGTACGCCTATGCCAAAATGTTAATGACAGATTTGTATTTTCTCATAATACTGCTCCATGTTCGTACTGCTTGTACTAGCTTACTACAAATGTTTCGGTTATTTGTAATCTTTGCAATATTTGTCAATAAAATTCTTTGGAAAAAATAAATAAATAAATAAAATAGAAAGGGATAGAATAGAAAATAAAAAGAATAGAATAGAATAGAAAATAAAGGAATAGAATACAATAAAAAAATAATAAAAAAATAATAAAAAAATAATAAAATAGAAAAAAAATATAACCATCTTCTGAAATTTGAAATTCAAATAGAATACATTTGAAAGGACTTTGAAAAGAATAGAATCGAAAAAAAAAAAAAAAAAAAGAATAGATTAGAGACAATAACAATCCTCCAAAAAACAAATAGAATAAATTCAAATTTGAATAGAATAGAAAAGAATAGAATAGAAAATAGTAGAATAGCAAATGTAAAACGAAAGAAGTGAATAGAATTTAAAATAATAGAACAGAATAGAACCATTTCCCACAATTTGGACCATTTTCCAAAATACTACTTTCAAATAGAATAAATTTGAATAGAATAGAAAAAAATAGAATAGAATAAAATAGAAAATAACAGATAGAAAAATAATGGAATATAAAAGAGTACAAAAGAATAAAAATGAGGGGGCGTGGCCGGAAGTCGAGGTCGTCGGACGTGTCTGGGAAGAGCTCCGCCGAGGCCTAGCTCAATCTTACCCCATCCTCGTCCTCCGCATCCCTGTTCTGCCCGCCGACCTCTCCATCCCACCGGCGGGACATCGGAGCTCCGGACGGAGCCGTTATTTTTGTTGGATCCGCCGCCGTTTTCGCCCTGCGGCGGCGGGCGGCGAGACAGGCCGGACGCCGCCATCTTGCGGCCTACACCGCTACCCAGAGCCTCCGGACCGAACATCCTGGGTCCCCCCTCAGCCGGGACTGCAGCAGCTGTCCACCGCGGACCCCTCGGGACAGCCTCTCCTGCGCCAGACCACCGCTGTTCACCGCTCAGATGCCTGAAGGGACTCCCAGACCTCAGCTGGACAGGTGAGCTCCGGCGGCCATCTTGCTACACCCGAGGCCTCCAGCAGCGTGCCTGCCCTCTCCTGTGGCCGGACTATTGCCCCTGCCAGCACAGACATTGCCCCTGCCTCAGTCTAATTTGCCAACCCTCCTGAGTATCTGCCTGCATTCTCCGGTCACATCCTCCTGTACTACACCTATCCCTGGCCTGCTCAGCGGCCATCTTGGTCCACCCATCGCCTTTGCCAGCTGCCTGTGGCCTGCATCTGCTTGCTACTCACCCTGGTTTTTTGCCTTACCTTGTGCCTTCTCCCCTTGTTTAACCCAGTGGGACAGTGGTGTCTGGATCTCCCCCACCTGGCTGTTTGGAACTGCTGCGGCCTGCACTCCTGCTCCATCCCCCCTCCCCCCCACGGTTGGTTTGGGCCTTCTGAACGGCAGCATACTATCTTGGGGTCTCATCTTGGGTCCCACTTGTTTGACAGCCATGTGATCATCCCACGTAGGCCTTAGCCGCCTTCCAATGTTCCCGTGCTGCTCACAGTCGCAACTTTTATATGGGAAACACCGCATGTAACTGAATATACGCCTAGTCCCAACGCCTCATGGTGAAATACGGGCCGAAACACCTTCCTCAGTCTACGTCCCCGGATTTGCGGCCCTCACAGACACAGACTCTGGATCGATTTTTAAGCAGGCCGGCCTCCCCAGCCCCTTCTCCAGGTTCTTTCACATACGCACAAGTGGCATCCCAAGCACCGGCGCACGACAGTCCACATTCCTTGTCACACAGCCACTCAGACGCAATGTCCGCCCCGGTCACAGTTGATGTACTTGACGACAAACTGCGAGCTCTCCTACAAGACTTGACGAGTAATGTTTCTAAGGAAATGGGTAAGCTGGCCCATGAACTGCGGGGAGAGCTTGCCCAGATTGGAGAACGGACTGATGTCCTGGAAACCAAATTTGATGACCTGATACAATATGTCCACGTTTTGGAAGAAGACAATGCCGGTCTGAAACAATCGGTCTCTCAGCTCCAATCCCAACAGGAAGATTTGGAGAATAGGGAACGTCGCCAAAACCTTCGGATCAGAGGCGTCCCGGAGGCTATTAGTGAGGGGGAGATCAAACCATACCTACACAGCCTCTTTAACGTTGTTGCCCCTAAAGTCCCGGACATAGACTGGAGAATGGATAGGGCCCACAGATCCCTGGCCCCAAAACCGCCTGCCGGAGCCAATCCTAGAGACATTATCGTACGCTTTCATTACTACGATAGCAAGGAGGCTTTGACCATGGCCACCCGGAACAAATCCCGTTTGGAATTTAAAGGAGCCAAGATACAAATATTTAGTGACTTATCCCCTATTACTCTTGCCAAACGTCGCAGCTTTCGCCCCGTGACTGCCCATCTACAAAACCATCAGTTTCCATATCGTTGGGGGTTTCCTTTCCGTCTTTCTGCTACTAAAGATGGGATTCAATACTCTATGAGAGATCTTCAGGAGAGTGAAGCTTTCATACGTAACCTGGGCCTACCACCGCTTCCAGACGAAGACCCCATGCCGCTTCCGACGACGCCCAGACCCTCCTCCATTCCTGCTCGGATCTGGACCCCTGCACGCCAGAAGTCGCAGAAATCCTTTTCTACCCCTCAACGTAACCTGCATCCTAGACTCCCTCCCTGATGGAAGCTTCCATGTGTTATGTTTGGCTGATCTTGGCCCCGGCCCCTATCTCACCATGTTTCCTCTTTAACAAGGGATATTTGCAACTTTAGTTACAGGTCCTATTTTCCACTGCCCCTGTTCTTTTTTGGTTGTTGGGACTACAGTGTTTTGCTCTTATTTCCTGTAATTTTTGCTGGAAGGTGGCGGGGTCTCTCCAGATGAGCTGGAACCCCTGATGTGCCTTCTTTGGTTCCATGGCTACGGCTGTGGACTCCTGGGTGGTTTTTACCCCCCAGGCCTTTTTTCTATTAGTAATGTTTTTTTTTTCTATTTTCTAGGCCTGTTTTTTGGCCTTTTTCTCATCTTTTGTTCAATTTGGATACACTCTACTACAATTTACAATCACATTGTTGTTATTATATGTCTTCATTTGCCTTTTACTTCTAGGATACGCCACGAGTCCCGATTTCTTCATGGTTGGTTTGGTTATGTCCGTTTTTTATATATATATTACGGGTGTCTTAAGCTTTCTCTGATTTCTATACGATGGCTTTGAGGGTACTTACTTACAATGTTAAGGGCCTGAACTCAATCCATAAGCGCTGGTTGGCTTTGAAGGAGTTCAAGTCCTCCAACGCGGATGTGGTCCTAGTCCAGGAGACCCACTTTCGCCCGGGGGGATCTCTTAAATTTGCGGCCAAACATTTTCCGGTCTCTTTTATGGCCTCCGACCCCTCTGGTAAAGCAGGGGTGGCAATACTGATTAAAAAGACATGCCCGCTACGGGTTAAGTCCTCATTTATTGATCCTCAGGGCAGATACATTCTCCTGGACTGTGACTACTTATCCCGTTCTCTTACTATAATCAATGTTTATGCTCCCAACTCAGGCCAGATTCACTTCCTCGCTGAGGTCTTGGACGGCCTGGGCACCTATGCCCAGCCGTTCATGATCCTTGGCGGAGACTTTAATATGGCCATGTCTGCTAGGAAAGATAGGCAGACCCTGTTTTCAGACAATCCCTCTTTAAAAACGGAACGTCAATCTGCTGCGTTTCGCAAGCTCATTAGGTCTCATAACTTTTTGGACACCTGGAGGATTAAACACCCTACACATCGGCAATTCTCCTTTTACTCTCCCCCACACAAGATGTACTCTAGATTGGACTACATCTTTGTTTCGGCGCCTCTCCTAACGTCGGTAGTGGCCTCGGAGTTAAATCCCATAACGTGGTCTGATCACGCATCGGTACAGCTCGACCTCGTCCTCACCCTCTCTACACCTAAGACCTGCCACTGGAGATTTAACGAGTTCCTCCTCCGCGATCCGGTTACCGAAACTTATCTATCCCACGGGTTAGCCGAATTTTTTCAGCTTAATGAAGGGTCGGTGCGGGACGTGTCCACCCTTTGGGAGGCCCACAAGGCTGTTTTTAGAGGATTATGTATCTCGGCTGGCTCTCGCCTTAAGCGGGACTCGGCAGCGCAGAGACTGGACCTCCTCTCGCAATTGCAAAGAGCTGAAGCTCTGCTTGTGTCCTCCCCATCGGTGCCGCGTCTTCGCACAGTGACCTCTCTCCGCGAACGGTTAAAGTCCTTAGATATGCACAAGTGTTCTAAGGCTCTGCTTTGGACTAAACAGAGGTTCTATGAATTTGCCAACAAGCCTCATAGGATGTTGGTGAACAAGCTTAAGCCCCGTCCATTTCACTCCTATCCTGACCTCCTGCTACAGCCGGACGGCACTCCGACTTACTGCCCCTTGACGATGTCTAAAGTGTTTGGCACTTTTTACAAAAAATTATATAACTGCCTAGCTTCTGACCCCAACCATGAGTTCTCCCAAGATAGCTTTGATGATTTCTGCGCTTCCTTGAAATTACCAGTGTTGTCTTCCCCACAAGTAGACACCTTAAATGCCCCCGTTACATCGGAGGAGCTGGCTGCGGTTGTAAAAGACCTTCCGTCCCATAAATCCCCGGGTCCTGATGGGCTTTCTTATGTTTATTATAAAACTTTTCTCCCGACACTGAGCCCCCATCTGCTTAATCTTTTTACCTCCCTGCAAAGGGGCAATATTCCGCATTCTCAGTTTCTCCACGCACATATCACAGTTATCCCGAAACCGGGTAAATCCCCTACACTGCCAGATAATTACAGACCCATAGCCTTACTCAACTCCGACTATAAAATCTTCACCAAAATTTTAGCTAATAGGCTTTCCTTATTGATTCCTGCTCTGGTTCATAATGACCAGGTGGGATTTGTACTGGGCAGACGGGCTGGGGATAATACCAGGCGTACCATTGACCTCATAGATCTACTCGATAAAATGTCTCGCCCGGCTGTTGTTTTGAGTTTAGACGCACAAAAAGCCTTTGACAGGCTGGGATGGCCCTACATGTTTGCAACGCTTAAGCGCTTTGGCCTTTCTGGTTCTTTTCTATTAGCCCTGCAAGCCCTATACTCGTCTCCCACGTCCCAAGTCCAATTGGCATCTTACAGATCCCCGCTATTCACACATAGTAATGGCACCAGACAGGGATGCCCCCTATCCCCCTTGCTGTTTATATTATGCTTAGAACCCTTGGCTGCAGCTATACGGGCGGATTCAGACATAAGGGGAGTCTCCCTCAGACTGAAAGAATACAAGCTGTCTCTTTTTGCGGACGACATTCTCCTCACACTGACGAAACCCCTAACCTCCCTTCCCAAACTTCACACTCTTTTAGATTCCTTCGGTAGGCTCTCGGGTTATAAGGTAAATACGTCTAAAACCGAAGCGCTCCCTATTCATATTCCCCCCGCACTTCAAGCTTCCTTGGAATCCACGTACCCCTACCGTTGGTGCCCCGTTTCTCTCAAATATCTTGGCATTAACCTGACCGCCAAGTACGGCTCCCTTTATGAAGCTAACTATACATCCTTAATAGCGGAAACGCATAGTCTACTCAGAAGTTGGTCGTCCTGCCCCCTATCTCTCCTGGGTAGGATTAATGTATTGAAAATGGCCATACTCCCTAAGTTTTTATATCTTTTTGAAACGTTACCAGTTACTATCTCCATGCCTCAGCTTAGGAATATTCAGCGAGCCTTTGCTAAGTTTATATGGGGGAATAAGAGGCATCGGATTGCCCAAACGGTGGTTTTTGCTCCACGATCTCATGGAGGACTGGGAGCCCCCGATATCGTGAAGTATTACTATGCGCGCACCTTGTGGCGGCTGTCTCCTGGTCGTCATATTTTGCTACCAGTAGATGGTCAGAGCTAGAAATGAGTGTGGTCACCCCGGTCCATCCATGCTCCATGCTATGGTCTGATCTGACCTCCTCTATGGCTCAGCTTAGGCGTATATGCCTGGGACCGATGCTTTTTACTCTCTCCATATGGAAACAGTGTCACAAACGGTTCTCTCTCTCCTCTCCATGCTCACCCCTGCTGAATGTAATTTTTAATCCGGATATGCCTGACAGCCTCTCGGTGAAGAATATGTTTCCTTGGTATAGGTCTGGCGTCTTTCAACTCCGCCATCTGGTGCACCCAGTATCTCGCAAATTCCTATCCTTTCCTGAGCTTCAGGACAAATATGGCATTCCTGATCGACTCTCTTTCTCTTACATTCAATTCAAACATTATTTCCACTCTAGATCTCCTGACCTGACTCTGGCCAACCCTAACACTTTTGAAACTTTGTGCTCACAAGGCCCGTGCCAGAAAGGACTTATATCCTCTATTTATAGTGCCCTCCACAATTCAATCTCACCCACCACAGACACACATCTCTATATGAGAAGATGGGCTACAATTTTACCATCCCCCTTAACCATTTCCCAATGGCAGGACATCTGGACCTCTACTTCTAGAGTCTCCAGATGTGTGGAGCAGAGAGAGACGGCCCACAAGATACTAATGTTCTGGTACAAAACCCCTGAAATGTTACATAAATATGATCATTCCGTATCTAAGTTGTGTTGGAGATGCCAACGAGATGAGGGCACCCATTACCATATTTTCTGGAGCTGCCCTTTGATTGTGCCTTTTTGGTCCATGGTCCAATCCCTACTACAATCTATATTGGAGGTAGATATTCCATTAGACCCTAAACACTACTTGTTAGGCCTGCCTATCGCGGCGTTATCTAAACACGCCAAGAAATTGACAGCCTATATTCTTCTAGCTGCTAAGAGAACGATTCCCACTCTTTGGTTGTCCACCTCCCCTCCGTCCCAATCGCAGCTAATCTCTGCTATTGCATATATACGCAGAATGGAGCATATGACTGCGCTGGTACAAGATACTCTACCCAAGTTTTCTAAAATATGGGACAAGTGGGACATTTCCACGGTTAACCCTGAGACTATACCTTAACTCTTTTGACCATTTACTCTAGGGAATGGTTTTCTCAGGTTCGGCCTTGGGATTTATACTCCACAACCCTTCCCACACTGACATATATATTCTTTGGTTTTTCTATGTATCTTTACTGGTGGACTCGTGGTGTGTCCTTTTTCTTTTTACTTTTTGATGTGCTGTATTGAAATGTTCACAGTCTATTTCCCGCCTGAGGCGGTTTTCTTTGATGATGTTACATTATCAATCTTGACTATTTGTATCAATGTGTACGAATTCACCTGTTGTACGAAAATCTTTTTTCTTCAATAAAAATACATTTAAAAAAAAAAGAATAAAAATGAATAAAATAGAATAGAATAAATATTACAATATAGCAGGTTTCCATTTATTTTATTTTAAATAGAATACATTTTAATTTGAATAATAAGAAAATAGAATAGAAAATAAAATAATAGAATAGAATAGAAAAAAGAACAATAGAATATAATGGAATAGAAAGGATACACAGCAACCATCTTCCAAAAATTGAATTTCAAACAGAATAAATTTCCATCTCCAATGGAATTTTAATGGAATTTGATTCAAAATTGAATGCAATTTGAATGGAATTAGAATTGTCCAAATGTGGTCGTATTGAGTTCAATTTCATCGAATTCAGAAAATCTGAATCAATTTGAATTCAATTAAACAAAATAAATAAATACAATTAAGTCATAGAATAGAAAATAAAAGAATAGAATGGAATAGAATAGAATAAAAAATAAAATAAAATAAAAATAATAAAATAGAAAGAGAATAACAGTCTTCTGAAATTCGAATTTAAAATAGAATACATTTGAGAGAAAAGAATAGAATAGAAAAATAAATAAATAAAAAAAACGATTGTTGAATAGAATAAATTCAAGTTTGAATAGAATAGAAAATAATAGAATAGAAAATAAAATAATTGTTTCCTCCAAAAAACGAATTTTGAATAGAATAACTTCAAATTTGAATAAAATAGAAAATAATAGAATAAAAAATAAAAGAATTGAATAGAATTGAAAAAACAATGGAATAGAATAGAATATAACCATTTCCCATAATATGAATCATTTTTTTAAATTTTGGATTTCAAATAGAATAAATTTGAATTTGAATAGAAAAGAATAGAGTACAATGAAAAGAGTAGATAGGAAAATAAAATAATAGAATAAAAAAGTGGAGAATAGAATAAAAAGGAATAAAATAGAATAGAATAAATATAACAATATAACCGTTTTCCAAATTTTAAATTTCAAAAAGAATAAATATGAATTTGAATAAAAAGAAAAGAATAGAACGGAAAAAAAGTATAGAATAGAATAGAAAAAAAAATAGAATATAATGGAATAGAAAGGATATACAGTAACCATTGTCCAAAAATCTAATTTCAAATACAATAAATTTGATTTCCAATGGAATTTGAATGGAATACGATTTAGACTTAAATGCAATTTGAATGGATTTTGAATCAATTTGAATTTTACAAACTTGGTCGAATTGAGTCCAATTCCATCAAATTCAGAAAATTCTAATCAATTTGAATTCAAATAAACAAAATAAATTCCGAAAACGAATTAAACAAATACAACAAATTTAACTAAACATGTTTTTTTAAATAATGAACCAAAACAAAAACATTTTTTCGTTCTGCAAACTGTCTAGACACCTCTACTCCAGTGATCTTTATTAGCTTCTGGGTCCTGTGCTGAGTAGGGATGGGTTGAACACCCCCCGGTTCTGTTCGCACCAGAACATACTGAACAGGCAAAAAATTTGTCAGAACACACAAACACCGTTAAAGTCTATGGGACAGGAACATGAATATTCAAAAGTACTCATTTTAAAGGCTTATATGCAAGTTATTGTCATACAAAACGTATTTGGGGATCTGGGTCCTGCCCCTGGGGACATGTATCAATGCAAACATAATTTTTTTTTTACGGAAATTTTCTTGGGAGCACTCATTTTTTTAATGTTTAAAATGAAACAAGAAAAATGAAATATTCCTTTAAATATTGTGTCTGGGGGGTTCCTTAGTATGCCTGTCGGATTTTTCCTGTGTTTAGAACAGTACTACAGCAAAATGACATTTCTAAAGGAAAAATTGTAATTTAAAACTGATAGTGTCTGTAATGAATTGTCTCGGCAATATAGATAAAACTCATTGAAAAAAAGAACATTTGGGATCCCTCCCCCCAGTCCATTACCAGGCCCTCTGGGTCTGGCATGAATATTAAGGGGAACCCTGAACCAAAATAAAAAAAAAGTGTGGGGGTCCCCCTAAAATCCATGCCAGGCCCTTCGGTTTTTTGTTTTTTTCATAAATCTTTTTTTATTAATTTTCTTAACAAACAAACAACACAAATCACAACACTAAAAAATCATATACATTGAACTATAAATATGAATAAAAACAAGTTCAAAATCCAGTATAGCAATAATACATCTATAGGAAAAAGGGAGGAAAAAAAAAGGCACACATTAGTTCCTTCTCTCCCCAATGAATACAAACCTATAATCATAAAAATTCACGTGTTGTAGATAATGGCCCCATGGTTGTTTGATGCTGTACGCTCTTTGTCCAACTACTTGGCCCACACTTTATCATACTTACTAGGGCAACCTCTGTTCATATACATATCTCTATATAATGGGAGATTAGTATTTATCAAATGTTTGCAATATGAGAGCGTGGGAGAGCAAGGTTTCTTCCAATGCAACACAATAGCTTTCCTTGCGTAGAATAATGTTATATTAGCAAACACTCGCTCAGACACAATAGGTAGAATGGTCTCTACTAGGGATGAGCCAAACACCCCCCCCCGGTTCGGTTCGCAACAGAACTTTCGAATGGACCAAAAATTTGTGCGAACTTTAGAACCTCATTGAAGTCTATGGGACTCAAACGTTAAAAATAAAAAGTGCTAAATTGAATTGCAAGATAATGTCTTAAAAAGGGTTTGGGGACCTAGCTCCTGCCCCAGGGGACATGGGTCAATGCCTAAATGTTTTTAAAAAATTGACGTTTTTACGGGAGCACTGATTTTAATGACGATTAAAGTGGGAAAAAAGTGAAATATTCCTTTAAATATCATGCCTGGGGGGTGTCTATAGTATGCCTGTGAAGTGCCACGTGTTTCCTGTGTTTAGAACAGTCCCTGCACAAAATGACATTTAACGGAAATAACGTCATTTAAAACTGCTTATGGTTTTAATGTAATATCTGGTTCCGGCAATACAGATGAAAATCATTAAGAAAATTGTCATGGGTAGCCCCCCTGCCCATTACCAGCCCCTTTGGGTCTTGTACGGATATTAAGGGGAACCCCGTACCCAAATTAAAAAAAGGAAAGGCGCGGGGCCCCCAGGCCCTATATACTCAGAACAGCAGTATACAGGCGGTGCAAACAAGACAGGGACTGTGTAGGTTTGTTGTGTTAAGTATAATCTGTTTGTAATTTTGGATTGGTACATTTTTAAAGTGTAGCTCCAGTCAAAAAATCTATTTTTAAGCTTTTTTGGAAAACATAGTGAAGGGTTATCACCCCTGTATAATTTTTTGGGCCGCCCGTCTTTTTTCATCTCACTTCCTGTTGTCTCCTTCCGTTTGCAAGTAGGAGACGTTTGTAAGTTTGATGTTTGAAAGTAGGGGCCTGCCCTATATGCTCTGCAGAAATGGGAGCTCAAGGTATTTGTGTTGCCACAACACTGTAAGCCCTCAACGTGACTCTTGGTGGTCGCTGGAGAGCCCTGCTGTGAACGATTATATCAAGAATTGTAATTACATGCCATTGTTGAACAGTGGTAGAAAAATTGGGCCTTTGGTGGTTGTGGTGGTGGTGCTGGTGCCACAACACTATAAGTCCTCACAGTTACTCTCGGTGGGCGCAGGAACAGGCCCTGCTGTGAAATTTTATATCAAGATTTGTAATTACATTCCGTTGTTAAACAGAGACTGAAAAATTGGGCCTTAGGCACTGCTTGCTGGTGCCACAACACTGCAACCTGTCCCAGATACTCCAGTTGGAGTGCAGGAATGAGCCCTGCTGCAAAGCATTGCATCAAAAATTGCAATTACATGCCCCTGTTAAACAGGGGCTAAAAAATTGGGCCTTAGGCACTGCTTGCTGGTGCCACAACACTGCAACCTCTCCCATGTACTCTAGGTGGAGTGCAGTAATGACCCCTTCTGCAAAGCATTGCATCAAAAATTGTAATTACACTCCCCTGTTAAACAGGGGCTGAAAAATTGGTCTGGCGGCATCACATAGAACCAAAAATGTTCTTCAAAGCTATCAGCAGGATCATTGAGGAGGAAGAGGATAGTCAGTCAACATAATAGGACAGTCACTCAGCATCAGCATAGGCAGTCTTGAAGGGATGTGACATTTCAAAAAAAGTGATTCGGTTACATCAGCTTCAGGTGCTTGGTAGCTGGTGGTGATCCAAGACTGATTCATCTTTATGAAGGTCAGTCGATCAACTGAGTCGGTGGACAGGTGCATCCTGTGATCGGTTACAAAGCCTCCAGCAGCACTGAAGGTGCGTTCTGAAAAAACGCTGGATGCAGGACAGGCCAGTAGCTCAATTGCATGCTGTGCAAGCTCTGGCCAGTGATCCATCCTCAAGACCCAGTAAGCCAGAGGATTTTCGGTGGCAAAGGTGCCCAAGTCTGGCCTTGCCCCTAGGTGTTCCTGCACCATGTGAATCAGATGCTGGCAATTGTTGCTGGAACCAATCATACCTTGGGGCTGGGGACCAAAATTGTCTGAACTCATCGGTCATATGGCCACCTTCTCCACTGCTCCTTCTGTGACTGACCGAAGCCTCAGGAACATGTTATCCAGGACCAGGAGTTTGTAACCTCCCAGTCTCTGGGAACGCATTGCACAGACCTTTCTGCAAGGCCTTCCGGAGATGTCTCATCCTCTGCTCCCTCTGCGATGGCAAGATAAGGTCCGCAACCTTACCCTTGTACCATGGATCAAGGAGAGTGGCCAGCCAGTAATGGTCCCTCTCCTTGATCTGAAGAATACAAGGATCCTTCTGCAGGCTTTGCAGGATCAGGGAGGCCATGCAGCGTAGGTTAGCTGAGGCATTCAGTCGGAGACCTCTGGGTCACTAAGAACAACATGATCCGCAGCCACCTCCTCCCAGCCACGTACAAGTCCACGGATTTCTTGGGACTGTAAATCATCCCTAAAAGACTGATGCTGCTGATGCTGCTGATGCTGAGTGCCAGGCTCCACCTTCATGCTGACACAATCCTCCTCCTCCTCCTCCTCCTCTTCCTGTGTGATGGGAGGGACAGCAGTAACACTGTCTGGATAAAAGGGGGCCTTGAGAGGCAAGGAAGTCCTCCTCTTCCTGCCTCTGTTCTGCCTCAAGTGCCCTATCCATTATTCCACGCAGCGTATGCTCCAACAGGTGGACAAGAAGTCAGTGATGCATGCACTGTCAGTGCTCACTATCCTCGTGGCCTCCTCAAATGGTGACAGGACAGTGCATTCATCTCTGATCATGTCCCACTGGCGTGGTGAAAAAAAACAATCTCACCTGACCCTGTCCTGGTGCCGTAGTCACACAGGTACTCATTGATGGCTCTTTTCTGCATGTGCAGCCGCTGCAGCAAGGCCAATGTTGAGTTCCATCTGGTGGGCATGTCACATATAAGGGCAGGTTTAACTCCTTTTGGAGCTCAGCCAGCCGAGCACTGGCATTAAATGATCAGCGGAAATGCACAGAGACTTTCCTGGCCTGCCTCAGGACATCCTGTAAGCCCGTGTACCTGCCCAAGAACCGCTGCACCACCAGGTTAAGGACGTGAGCCAAACAGGGCACATGGGTCAGTTGTCCCTGTCGGAGGGCGGAGAGGAGGTTAATGCCATTGTCGCAAACCACAATTCCTGGCTTAGGCTGGCATGGCGTCAACCACCTCTAGGCCTGCCCCTGCAGAGCTGACAAAATATCTGCCCCAGTGTGGCTCCTTTCCCCCAAACAAACCAGCACAAGCACAGCATGGCTTCTTTTTGCCTGCATACTTGCGTAGCCCCTTTGAACGCCTACAGATCACCACTGGTTTCCGAGGACAGAGCACTGGAAGAGGCCATGGAGGAAGAAGAAGAGGAGGGGGTGGAGGAGAGAAGTGTATCACAACCAGTAGTAGCATTTTGGAGGTGTGGTGGCGGAACAACCTCCAACACTACTGCACCTTGTCCCGCATCCTTCCCAGCTGCCAGAAAAGTGACCCAATGGGCCATGAAAGATCGGTAACATCCCTGTCCATGCCTGCTGGACCATGAGTCAGCAGTATTATGCACCTTACCACTGACTGCCCTGTCCAGCGAGGAATGTACATTGCCTTCCACATGCTGGTAGAGAGCCGGAATCGCCTTCCGTGAGAAAAAGTGGCATTTGGGGACCTGCCACATTGCCCAAACCCACGGAAGGGGGCAGAGTCTACCAACTGAAAAGGCAGCAGTTGAAGTGCTAGCAATTTAGCCAAGCTAGCATTCAACCGCTGGGCATATGGATGGCTGGGAGTGAACTTCTTTTGACGGTCCAGCAGCTGGGGCAGGGAAATTTGCCTGCTACAATCGGATGTCGGTGTACTGCTAGCAGAGTGCCCGCAAGTACTTGGCTGTGACACACCTAATTCTACACCTTCATTCCTCTCAGTACAGGTTTCAGAGAGGACTGAAGGTCTAGTGGGGTTGGAGATCCCAGCTGATGAGGAGCAAGGAGAGGTCCGCTTTGTTCTTTGGTGTGGGTCTTTAAGGTACGCTTGCCAACGAGCTGCATGGCAGGTCAACATATGTCTAGTCAAGCATGTGGTGCCCAAGCAGCTGATGTTTTGGCCACGCGAGATACGCTTGAGACATATGTTGCAAATAGCAGCAGTGCGATCTGATACACTTGTCTCAAAAAAGGACCACACCAAAGAACTTTTGGAATAACGGGCAGAGGCAGCGCCCTGCACAGGCGGAGCACTGCGGTGTGATTCAGTCGGTGTGCTGCCCCTAAGCTGCCCCCCGGAGGGCATCCTGCCTCATTGAAGATGTGCCTCCTCTCTCCTATCAGGCACCCATGTGGAGTCAGTGACCTCATCATCTCCTCCTTCTTCATTACTGGAGCAAACCTGCCAGTATGCTGCAGCTGGTGGAACATGACTGCCAGATTGCTGTCCTTCTTGAGCATCCCCTCTCTCTGCGCTCATGCTACTGCCTTCCTCTAGCTGGGCATCATCATCAGAGCCTTCAAAACACTGGGCATCCTCCTGGAGCATGTACCCAACACTGTGCTCAAACAGTTCGGGGGACTCCTCAGGAGGACGTGGTAGGTCTAGGGAAGGAGTCACTGATAATGACATTGAGACGAGGGAAGAGGATGCGTTGGCAGCTGCTTTGCTAGTACCCTGAGCCTGGGTGAGAGAGGATAAGGAGGATGAGGAGGGCTTGGTCATCCACTCTACCAAGTCTTCGGCATGATGCAGCTCAACACGTCCAGCTGCTGAAAATAAGGACAAGCGTGTCCCATGGCCACGTGCTGATGACTATGCACTGCGTCCACAACCAGTACTGTTGTCTCTAGACACAGAGCCTGCTTGCCCTCTATTATTGGCTCATGACTGTCTGCCTCTCCTTGTTGGCCTTCCAGACATAATAATGGCCTGCAGGGAGATGTGAAAACCAGCAATTGGGTAGCACTTTAACGCCTGCAAATGCCTGTATTAGAGAACACCAGCAATAGAGGGTAGCTACAGGTGTATACTGTGCTGGAGGCACACAAGACCCACTTTAACTGCTGCAGAAGCCTGTATTAGAGAACACCAGCAATAAAGGGTAGATACAGGTGTATACTGTGCTGGAGGCACACAACACCCACTTTAACTCCTGCAGATGCCTGTATTAGAGAACACCAGCAATAAAGGGTAGCTACAGGTGTATACTGTGCTGGAGGCACACAACACCCACTTTAACTCCTGTAGATGCCTGTATTAGAGAACACCAGCAATAATGGGTAGCTACAATTGTATACTGTGCTGGAGGCACACAACACCCACTTTAACTCCTGCAGATGCCTGTATTAAAGCACACCAGCAATAAAGGGTAGTTGCAGGTGTATACTGTGCTGGAGGCAAACAACAACCAATTTAACTCCTGTAGATGCCTGTATTAGAGAACACCAGCAATAAAGGGTAGCTACAGGTGTATACTGTGCTGGAGGCACACAACACCCACTTTAACTCCTGCAGATGCCTGTATTAGAGAACACCAGCAATAAAGGGTAGCTACAATTGTATACTGTGCTAGAGGCACACAACACCCACTTTAACTCTTGCAGATGCACAAGAAAAGAACACACTGTCCCTGCCTATCCTTCTCTCCCTGCACACCGGAACACACTACACAAGGCCACTGCACTGGTGGCCTTATATAGTGTGGGGTATGTACTAAACCCCGTGAGCTATAATTGACCACAGGCATTTTGCCTGTGGCCAATTATGGCTCTCCTTGCTGCTGGCGCTTTGATTGGCCAAGCATGCGGGGTCATAGTGCATGCTTGGCCAATCATGAGCCAGCAATGCACTGCGAAGGCACAGTGCATTGTGGGCCATGAGCGCCACACCAATTTCACGCGAACAGCCCATAACATTCAGAATTTGCCGAACGGACACCAAGCTCATCCCTAGTCTCTACTAAACCCAATAAACAAACAGACATTGAGATCGGTAAAGTAACTAAGGTGATAGAGTTTAATAAATCCACCACTTCTTTAAAAAAAAAAAAACAATATATATGGACAAGTCCAGAAGATGTGTGTAAAATCCACATCTCCAACAATCTGAAGAGCACACAGGATTTATCTTTTTAAGTCTGTATGGCGTAATATGTGCTCTATGTTTCAATTTATATTGAACCATACAATCTCTAAAAGATTTCAAAGATTGCAGAGTGAAATCCCACACACCCCTCCAATCTTTCATAACTAAATCTGATATATCTCACACCCACCTAGCTCTAAGCCCACGTACACATGGTCGGAGATTTTGGCAACCAAATCCGTCGGATTTTGCCCGTCGGATTTAGTCCGATGGATTGTGTCCAAACTGTTGCATACACACAGTCGGGCCAAGTTGTCTGATTTCGCAGGTGGCCAAGAACGCTGTGACGTAAGCCGTGTATGGCGGGACTAGAAAAAGGAAGTTCAGCTCCACGTCCAGCACCCTTTGGGCTCCTTCTGCTGATCTCGTGTTTTAGTAGAAGTTTGGTGAAAGACGATTCGCGCTTTTCAGATTAGTGATTCAGATCGCTACTGCTCTTCAGTTTCTGCTTGTCTTTGCATATCTGATAATCAGTGCGTGCAGTCATTAAGTATTTGCTTCTCATTGTGGACTCTATCTTGGTATAGTACACTTTGAAAGGCATTTTTTATTGTCTGCTTGCTTCTGCTATTCAGGTCATCCTTTCAGGCCTTGCTGTTTAGCGTTGCTTTCTGGTGTCCGTTCTGACCAGCCGACCGTTTTCAAAACATGTTTCGTCTACGTACTCATCGTACAGTTTGTGCTGTGCAGGGGTTCTTACTTTGACTTTGACATAAGCCAAAGGGCTTGTGTCAAAGTCAAAGTAAGAACCCCTGCACAGCACAAACTGTACGATGAGTACGTAGATGAAACATGTTTGGACGACCAAGAATTGGTTGCGCCAGCGTCACCAGTTCTCCCACATGCCTTTGCTCCGTGAGATCCGCGAGAATAATCCTGATCATTTCTGGATTATTCTCAGGATGACAGACCCCGTTTTTCACTGTCTGCTGGCTTTGCTGTCACCTTATATCACCAGGCAGGATATCTGCATGCAGCAAGCCATCACTCCGGAGCAGAGGCTCATCGCCACGTTGCGCTACTTGGTGACAGGGAGAAGCCTTCAGGACCTCAAGTTCTCTACAGGCATCTCCTCCCAGGCTCTGGGGATCATTATTCCAGAGACCTGTTCTGCCATCATTCAGCTCCTGCTGAAGGACTATATTATGCTAAGTTTTAACCTTAAACATCACATTCTATGTATTTCATGATTGCTAATGTCTTGCATTTCTTTCCTCATTCCCTAATTACCATCATTGCAATATGCTCTAATTCATATGCTCTGCCCCTTTGTCCTCATGCAGATTTGCCTCACTAACTTCCCCACCATGCTCTTCTTGGCCCCTAAAACTATAGTCTAGTCACTTGACAATGTCTTTTTCAGCTCCATAGTATTGCTTTCCCCTAAACACCCCCTAAAATCTCTACGAATGTGATGTGTGTGATTCAATTTGACCTTTTTATTGTTTTTTTGGAGTTGTGCCAAACTCATTAGTAACCCCCCTCTCCCCAACTGTTACCTCAGCTGATAGCAATCTTCTATCTGATGACTTGACCCAACCCAATACACACTCTAAATACCTTTTTCATGATAACATTTATGGAACATTTCACCAAAGCATGTAGTGCAAGGGCCTCAATACTTTCAAATGCTATTTTGATTTTTTTAACACATTCATTTTCTTGCTATGTAATAGCAGAATGTCAACATGTGCTTCCATTTTGTTATTATGACACTTCTTACCTGTCCGGTGGGCTGCCAATAGTGTAACTAAGGAGGGGCTTCACAAAGTATCACACATTATTTAGGCATTCAGCTCTCAATCAAGTGGAGAGGGTTACCTGTCCTAAACATCCCCCCTCATTTTTTAGCAAGGGCCCATCAGATGGGGGGGATGGGGGGGTTAGGACTCTCATAAGGGGACCTTATACTTTAGGCTTTAAATACTCATTTTAACAAATGTTAGACTAATTTTGGCCAAAAATGTGGGTGTCTAATCTGCATGCAATGTTGATTTGTGTCCTTCAACGCCACAGGAATGGCAGACTGTGGCCTCCCACTTTGCCAGTTTTCGTCAAGTTGTGCCTTTTTCACCAACAGTGCAAACCCAAGTTCAGAGCGAGATGAGGGGACAGTCTCTTCTTCAGATAATCTTATTATGTTGGGGGTCTGCTGCACACACACCTTCTTTTTGTTAACTAATGTGTAGTGCATTACTGATCTAAATCATGCTCATTTTCAGCACCATGGCAGGAAAATGGCATGATTGTCCAAATTTACACATCACTGTGGGTGCTTTTTACTAAAGGCACATCCACTATGCACTACAAGTGCACTGCAAAAGTACACCTGAAACTATGCTTGGAGTGCAAAGTGGAGTTGCCTTTAGTAAATTGCACTCCTTCTCAGCACAAACTCAAATTTCACTACAGATACATTTTAAGCCCAATGAAAAAGGAAGCCACACATTGTTGAGAATTCAACTTTTTAATACAAGCACATTCATATGTGCGTTTAGTAAAGGTTTTTTACAAAAAACCAAGATATTTTGGGGATCCAAAACCCAGTTTAATAATATTTATTTTTTAGTTGTTTTTTTGTGTAAACAGGCATGTATCAAAGCGTAAAATACAGAACACAGGAACTTACAAAGTTCAACTTGGAAAAGTGAAGACAATATCAGACATGAGTATGTACAAACTGGGCTGATATTGCCTTCATCACATGGGGTGTGACCCCTGAAAAATCCAAATTTGGAAGATGCACACAGTGTGTCAACATGTGCTAACTCCCATCATGGGGGATCAATGTACATGCTTTGGGGCTGCAACCCCTTCATCTCAGACACTTTCCACAAAACATGTACATTGATCCCCCATGATGGGAGATAGCGCATGTTTACACACTCTGTGCATCTTCCAAATTTGGAATTATGCAAAATACAAAAAAAAAAAAAAAAAAATCCAAAATAAAACCCTATCTAGTTTTTTCGTTTTCACACTCTCCCCAAAACATCAATGATGTTCTTCATTTTATTTTTATTTTCAAATTTTTTATTGAAGAGTCAGACTGGGTACAATAAAATAGTCAGAACAATTTACAACAAAAATAGCGACAAAAGATAATCAGATATGCTGTTTCCTAAGCATTGTAAAAGTGAATAAATCGGTACAGACTCAAGATTGTTCCCTGGCTCCTACACGCATAGGGTAAGAAAGAGTCAAAGCAATGGGAGGGGGGGCCAGACAGGAATAGGCAAACTAATGTTGATAGGGAAAAAACCCGTAGACATTCATTTTCATATCAACAATCCCTGCTCAGGATAATAGCGAAGAGAGACAGTGTTGCTTGAGGTATTTTACCCAACATAGAAAAGAAAGTAAGGAAAAGAAGATATGGAGATAGGAAAAGAAAGGAGAGAGAAGGAGGAGATAGAGTCATAAAAAGAGAGGGAAGGGTTGTGATAGAGTAAAGGAAAGGAGGGAGAGAAGAAAAAGTATGGTCGGCAGGCCCAGGGGAACCACGGGCCCCGAATCACTGGTCATTTTAAGTTAAGGAGCCATAAGGCGCGTGTCGAAGTCCTTCGGTAGGAAATGGTCTACCCAAGGTTGCCAAATTTTAGTAAACAGTGGGATCCTGTCTAACGTTATTGCTTCTATTTTCGCATGTATCATCGCTTGTGTGATTCTGTGTTTGGTTTCAGCTATATGTAGGGTAGGTGTCCTCCAGGCTCTCGCGATTGTTTAGCTGCAATTAGTATTTGGAGGGAAAGTCGAATTTGAGGTTTGGTGAAATTCTGCGGTAGCCAATTCAACAGTGCCATTTTTGGGTCTGGATTCACGGGGTGCTGTAATAGTGTTTTTTAATATATGAAAGATTGAGGACCAAAAATTCACCACGATGGGACGGGTCCACCAGATGTGGAGATGAGTACCCCGGTCTTTGCAACCTCTAAAGCAGTCGGGCGAATAATTAGGCACATATTTGGCGATTCTGGAGGGGACTAGGTACCAACGCATCAGGACCTTATAGTTTGCTTCAGAAGCCACCACATTTTGTGAGGAGTTCTTAGTATTAGTCCATATAATAGACCATGATTCTGTGTCGAGAGTAAGTGCCAAATCAGTGGCCCATGCAGTAGCATAACTCGGAAGGTCCTCAGATGCGGTGGAGAGGCAAGAGTAGAGGTACGAGATAATGCCTGGGGCATGTGGATCAGAGGAACATATAGATTCAAATTGGGACATAGATCTAAGATTGGGGCCAGTTTTGATATGGGTTTGGAAAACGTGAGCTATCTGTAAGTAACGAAAGCATTCTTTGTGAGGCAGCTGAGCTTGTGCCTGAAGGTCAGGGAATGGAATGAGAGAGGCTCCCCGGGATAAATCACACACTCGAGTAAGGCGTGCATGGGACCAGGCCGAAAAGGCGCCCGGTTCCATGCAGGCTGGCATAAAGTTTGGGTGACCTAAGAATGATAGTAAGGGTAGATGTGGAGACAAAAATTTAAAAGGAATACATATCTTGTGCCAAATTTTAAGGGAGTGACTTGTGATGGGATTAATAAGGGTTTTACATTTCTGGAGGGGGAGCCAAAGTAAGTTGGAGACAGAAATGGGGTGAGCTTCTACTGCTTCTAGGCTGACCCATAATGGAATTTCAGATATAGCGTGGTAGAGGGCCATTTGTGACAATTGAGCAGCATAGTAATAGTATTTGAAATATGGTATTCCCAGTCCCCCCTGAAGCTTATGCCGAAAGAGGACCGACTTAGAAATTCTAGGCCTAGTATTACCCCAAATGTATTTGAGAGTTCGGCTTTGAATAGCATTATGGAAATATGTGGGGACTGTGACCGGGAGTACTCTATATAGGTACAGTAATTTGGGCAATAGGGACATTTTTACTGCCACAATACGCCCCAGCCAGGAAACACATAAAGGTTGCCAAGAGGTAAGAAGTGACGATAGACTACGCAACATGGGGAGATAATTAGTATGGTAAAGGTGAGCAGGGTTACTAGTTAATTTAATACCTAGGTAGGGAATATAGGACGTTGACCATTGAAATGAGTAGTTAGTTCGTAGACTGTGTAGGGCTTCCGTAGGCAGGGATACAGCAAGGGCTCTAGATTTACATTGATTCACTTCAAGACCTGAGACTTGTGCGAACACGTCGAGAAGCTTAAAGAGGTTTGGTAAGGTGGTATGAGGGGACGTGACAAACAGGAGGGCATCGTCCGCAAAAAGGCATAGTTTGTGGGTCGTGGAAGCTATCTCCAGGCCTCGGATATCAGGGTTAGTTCTGATCATGGCTGCTAACGGTTCTATAGCAAGGGCAAAAAGCAGGGGCGACAAGGGGCACCCCTGCCTAGTGCCTCGTTGAATCAGGAATCTATTGGAACTGAAGCCGGAATAGCGGACAAACGCTTGGGGATGGTCATATAAGGTATCTATCCAACGGAGAAAATGAGGGCCAAAACCCCACTTAAGCAGAATATGCTTGAGGTAGGGCCAAGAAACAGTATCGAAAGCCTTACGTATGTCAAGTGATAATAAATGCATAGGGATGTTTCTGGACCTAGCCAAGTGTTGTAATAAAATAACCCGACGTATATTATCGCTCGCTTGGCGCTTAGGTATGAACCCTACCTGATCCTTATGAATCAGTCCTCCAATATGCGGGGACAGCCTTAGGGATAAAACTTTGGCTAAGAGCTTAATGTCGAGATTCAAAAGTGATATAGGCCTGTAGTTCGACCATACGGAATGATCAGCATCAGGTTTGGGTATCATTGAAACGGAGGCTGTAAGTGTATCTCTGCCAAAAGTGCCCCCCTTCAGAAGAGTGTTAAAAGTATTCGCTAAAAGAGGCGCCAGGGTATCTGCAAATTTTTTGTAATATAGCCCCGTAAATCCATCTGGGCCAGGCTGTTTATTGGCTTTAATTAGTTTGATGGCCTGGAGCACTTCAGAGGGTGAGATCTCCATGTCAATAGTTTTTTGGACCTGGACGGGAAGGGAAGGGATCTGTAGGTCGCGAAACAATGTTTCAGCTTTGGCCAGAGGAAAAGAGGAGGGGGATTCATAAAGTTTCGCGAGGCGTTTGGAAAACTCGTCAACTATTTTAAGTGGGTTGCTAGTGTATGACTCTTTCCCCACCTTAAGTCGGATTGGTTTATGGACTCGTTCGGGTTGTCTAAGGCGGAGAGCCAAAAAGGTGTCAGGCTTATTGGATTTAGTATAAATGGTGTGATAGACCTTACGTAAAGTTTTATCTGCTGCTTCTGAAAAAAGCAAATCCAACTCCAGCCGAATTTTAGCTAGGTCAGATTTATTCGTCTCAGAAGGGGAGGCCTGGAATAGTAAAAATAAGCGTTGATATTCAGATTCTAGATGTTGCAGACGTTTAAGCCTGTCCTTCTTGAGGAAAGAGGCGATAGATATACACTTACCCCTAATTACTGGTTTGTGTGCTTCCCATAAGAGAATAGGGGAGATATCTGGGGTGGCGTTGTGTGTAAGATAATCACGTAAAGCAACTTGAATGTCGAGTAGAAATGATTGATTTGTTAAGTGTCTATCATTCATACGCCAAAGTCTTTCCCTAGGTCTTGGTATAAGAGAGGAAATAGAGGTGATCACCGCACAATGGTCAGACCAAGTTATTGGGTGTATAATAGACTGAAGCAGGATTGGGGAGGATGCTATGGGGATAAAAATATGGTCTATTCTAGAAAAGGATTTATGTGGGTTAGAGTAAAACGAATAGTTCTTCTTTGTAGGATTACATTCCCGCCAGGTATCTAATATAGAGTATTTTTGCAATAGGGACCAAAATTGAGTCGAGAGTGAGTGGTGATCTGGCGTGTACGGGGATCTATCGACAGACGGGTGAATAACTAAATTAGAGTCCCCACACATAATTAAGGTACCTTTGAGGTGGGTTTTGATTACTTGAAAAAGGTGGGAAAAGAAGGGAATAGGGTTAGAATTAGGGGCATAATAGGAGACTAAAGTTACATCCGATTCTTGGAGGGAGCCTGTCAAAAGAATATAACGTCCCTCAGGATCTTTGATAGCAGAAGTAAAAGTAAACGGGAGGGAACGATGGAGAGCCAGGAGGACTCCTCTGTATTTCGTAGCCGCAGAGGCTGTGTATACTAGGGGATAATTGTTGTGAAAGAATTTAGGAGTATTGCGTACAGAAAAATGTGTCTCCTGCAGTGCTACTATACCTGCCTGCAACGATGTAAAGGTGCGAAAAGCTTTAACCCGTTTGTTGGGAGAATTTAGACCTTTTACATTTAGTGATAATATGTTCAGGGGGGCCATAAACCGGGGTGCGGGTAGATGATAGATAGGAGCCCGGGATCCCCCCAGGCCAACCAACCACAGTAAGTAAGAAAGGGGGGAAGAGAGGGTAAACAGAGAGAAAGTGAGAAGCAGTAAGAAGAAGACAAAGAAATATCAAAACAACTACGTAAGGCGAACCTTAAGTAGGTGGATATATGTTGAGAAGACTCAAGTCGCCCGACAGTAACGTGCATGGTCTCCACGGCAAAAAATCTCGCCATAGAGAGAACGCACTAAATTGGGGGGAGCAGTGACTGTTCCCCGCAACATACCAGGAGAGGTATTCCGTGTGTAACATACTTGTGAGGCATAATAGCCTAAGGCAATTTCAATAAATGCATAGAGAATAAACATATAACAAACTCCAGTAAACACAAATAAAACTGAAAACATAGCACACTCAATAGCATAACTATTTAACCTGAAATTGGGAAGGGGGGGAGGGGGGGGCAGGAAAGGAGAGAAGGGGAAGGGGAGGGAAGGGGGGGTGGGGGGTGGAGAAAGGGGAAAAGGTGGGTTGTCTGCAAGGGTGACCCAAAAGAAGAAAAAAGGGAAAAAAGGAAGGAAGGAAAAAAACCTCCCAAGGGGGGGGATCTATTGGGTATAAGTGTTCAGTATTTTGTAAGTGGTTGCGTCTTGCAGACCTGGGGTGTTCAATGAAAAATGTGTAGAAGATGTTCATAAAGATTATAATGAGCCATAAACACAAAAAAAAAAAAAAAGGGGGGGGGGGAATTCTTTTTTTCTGGAAGTGAGAATAAAAACAAAAATCCTCTACACATAGGATCATTAAATATAGCAGGCTGATTAAGCCGGAGGGTCCAGGATTGAGACCTTCATTAACCGGGGCAAGATAAATGAATCAAAAGTGGTGCAGTAGAAATCCTTCAGCGGGGCACAGGGTCCCTGGGGCTATAACGATTTTCAGCAGGAGCCATTGCAGGTGTCCCCTTACGGATGGACCTCGGTGACCGTAGATCTCTGGGGTCTCGTTTGGGGGTAGCCGTATGAGGGTAGGGGGTCAGACGTGCAGGGGTGCGCGGAAGTGCGGTCTCAAACTGTTGTTCTGGAATAGTCAACCGAAGAGATTCCAAAAGGCGTTGTAAAGCTTCGGGGGTGGTACTATTATATTGCTGGCCATTGTATGTAAAATGAAGAGCAAAAGGAAACCTTTAATTGCGGCTTCATGGCTCGTCGTTTCGTGATTGTAAGAGGAGCCAGGTCAGTGAACAGTTGGTATGTGTGGCCTTGGAAAGTAAGTGCGTCTCCTTTATTGCGTGCAGCGGCAAGAAGTTGTTCCTTCGATCTGAAGAAGTGGAGTTTAATAATAATGTCTCTTGGAGGACCGTCGGGTTGACGACGCGTTAGGGCCCTATGTATTCTGTCGAACTCCAAACGTTCGATCGGGATCTCTGGAGAGAGCTCCTGGAATAGGGTCGTGGTAAAGGACTGTATATCCACGACTGATTCTGGGATGCCCCGCAAGCGTAGGTTAGCTGTTCTGGAGCGATTTTCAGCATCTTCAAGTCGAGAAAGCAGCACTGCATTTTCTTCACGAAGCATTAATTGCTCCTGAGCTTGCTCTTTAAGAGTAATTTCCACGTCGTCAGCTCTAGATTCAAGGTCTGCAGTGCGCTGTCCCAGTTCACGTATTTCACGTGTTAGTTTAGTGGTAATTTGGTCTGAGGTCGCTTTAAGCGCCTTGTGAAGCATTTTCTCTATATGAGAGAGGAGTTCTGTCTGCGGCATACCTGGGGTTGGCAAAGCAGGGAAGTCCTCTAGGCTGGGTCCGCACTCCTCATCAGTGTCATCGCTGCGGTGATCGGCTGGAGAGCTGGAGCGTTGTGATGCGGCCTGTGCTTGTGCCTTCGCCGCCATCTTAGACGAGGCCCGCGCGAGCGCCTCTTTGATCGGTTTCGGCTTAGTTTTGCCTCTGTGCCCCGTTAAAACCATCCCAGGGGGAGCGCGGTGTTGTCTCTGGACCGTACCGGTTAGTTAGGTGTCACTTGTGCGATTGTCAGGATTATAAAAGCCCGGCGCTGCTGCGGGGAATGCGGAGCTCTAACGAAAGGCGTCCATCTCGTCGAGCCGCGCGCATGCGCCCCCCTTCATTTTATTTTTAACATCATTGATGTTTTGTTGTACAATTTCCAAATCCCTATTGCACCCCATTATCTCCCCGATCAAGATCTGGGCACTTTCACTGGTAAAATGGGAATCTTCCTCCACATCACCTAGAAAAAAAAAAAAACAAACACACCATGTAATCCAAATATGGTGATATACATTGATGAGCTTACCGGAAGCTGTGTTCTCTGACACTCACCTGTTGTGGTAACAATTTGGCCAACCTCCACAATCTCTCCTTCTTCCTCCTCCTCCTGCTCCTGCTCCTCTGTTTCTTCTTTTGGAAGTTGCCCTTCTTTGGGAGGGGTGTGGTCCCTGGTGTCCTCATGGTCCCTGGTGTCCTCATACTTGCCGAGTCTTCTCTCCCCTATGAGAATGTAAACAAAGATTAATTAGCACACAGAGGGCAGAAATAGGAATATGAAACATTGCTTGGAAGTGTTGTACAATGTGTTTTTGGGCCGAGTTCCAAGGTGAGAACATTATTGGGGCCACTTTGTTAAGCTGGAATACTTCTCTGCAGAACGATGTTTCCTACGAACGAACGAAACCATGACCTTGAAAGTGGCCATTTTAAAATGTACAACATGAAATCAAAGCACATGGAGCATGTATGCAAGCAAGAATAATCATATGAACACACGACAACTACTTACTTTTTTTAAGAACACGCTTGATCCTTAGGTACTGCTCGTGCTCCCTCAGTTTCAGGTCTGACCAGCGTTTTCTCAGTTGATCCTTGGATCGGTGTACCCCAAAATTCTTCAGAAGACTCTTCACAACTTTATTCTTGATCTTGGCCTTTCTGATATTTGGGTTTGGGTAGGGTCCATACTTCCCATCATAGTCGGTCCTGTTCAATATGTCGACCATCTCCAACATCTCTCCAAAAGACATATTTGAGGCCTTAAATCTTGTCTTTGCTGCCATTGTGCTCTTGCTGGGTGTTTGGTGTGTTCCTGTACCTTTAAGGAGGGGTGGCTCCCCTTCAGTCCACCTGCCCTCATCTAACCATCAGAATGCATGTGCCTCCACTGTGGGGACACCATGTTAGTGTTAGGACCACAGATACCAGGGTGCCTTGACGTGGCTCTGTGGCTCACGCATGCGTTTGCAAATGCGTGCGGACTAAACCCCTGTTTTTAACGCATACTGTTAGACAGGTTAATTTGGTTGTCTGCGAGCTGGTGGTAAGTAGGCTTTGGTTTTTTCCCTGGGCATTCCCCAGACTTTGTTGTTACCTGTTGTTTAGCCTTCCAAAGCCACTTGCTGCGATAGCCAGCTATAGATGAGGGCGGTGGGCAAGTTCTTGATAACACGGTAGTGTTTGCATTGGTCCAGCAATGCACCAACACCTTTGCTGCCATTGTGCTCTTGCTGGGTGTTTGGTGTGTTCCTGTACCTTTAAGGAGGGGTGGCTCCCCTTCAGTCCACCTGCCCTCATCTAACCATCAGAATGCATGTGCCTCCACTGTGGGGACACCATGTTAGTGTTAGGACCACAGATACCAGGGTGCCTTGACGTGGCTCTGTGGCTCACGCATGCGTTTGCAAATGCGTGCGGACTAAACCCCTGTTTTTAACGCATACTGTTAGACAGGTTAATTTGGTTGTCTGCGAGCTGGTGGTAAGTAGGCTTTGGTTTTTTCCCTGGGCATTCCCCAGACTTTGTTGTTACCTGTTGTTTAGCCTTCCAAAGCCACTTGCTGCGATAGCCAGCTATAGATGAGGGCGGTGGGCAAGTTCTTGATAACACGGTAGTGTTTGCATTGGTCCAGCAATGCACCAACACCTTTGCTGCCATTGTGCTCTTGCTGGGTGTTTGGTGTGTTCCTGTACCTTTAAGGAGGGGTGGCTCCCCTTCAGTCCACCTGCCCTCATCTAACCATCAGAATGCATGTGCCTCCACTGTGGGGACACCATGTTAGTGTTAGGACCACAGATACCAGGGTGCCTTGACGTGGCTCTGTGGCTCACGCATGCGTTTGCAAATGCGTGCGGACTAAACCCCTGTTTTTAACGCATACTGTTAGACAGGTTAATTTGGTTGTCTGCGAGCTGGTGGTAAGTAGGCTTTGGTTTTTTCCCTGGGCATTCCCCAGACTTTGTTGTTACCTGTTGTTTAGCCTTCCAAAGCCACTTGCTGCGATAGCCAGCTATAGATGAGGGTGGTGGGCAAGTTCTTGATAACACGGTAGTGTTTGCATTGGTCCAGCAATGCACCAACACCTTTGCTGCCATTGTGCTCTTGCTGGGTGTTTGGTGTGTTCCTGTACCTTTAAGGAGGGGTGGCTCCCCTTCAGTCCACCTGCCCTCATCTAACCATCAGAATGCATGTGCCTCCACTGTGGGGACACCATGTTAGTGTTAGGACCACAGATACCAGGCTGCCTTGACGTGGCTCTGTGGCTCACGCATGCGTTTGCAAATGCGTGCGGACTAAACCCCTGTTTTTAACGCATACTGTTAGACAGGTTAATTTGGTTGTCTGCGAGCTGGTGGTAAGTAGGCTTTGGTTTTTTCCCTGGGCATTCCCCAGACTTTGTTGTTACCTTAAATCTTGTCTTCCTGGATCGGGACGTTTCAGGCTCCGGGCTTTCCTCACCCTCCTCCTCGTTAGTGGAACTATTATTGCGCACCTGCGTTCTCTCCGCCATGTGCTCTCCGTACTGCGCGGGAAGCGAAGGGGCTGGGAATAGTTTGGAAAGAATGTCAGGGGCGGGCGGAGTTTCACGCATGCGCACTGTATATAAAACGCCACACATGTGTATCGTCCGTACGATCTGGGAGGAGAGTGTGAGTCACGGACGCGGCGAACGTGGAAACGAAGGTAACATTTTTAACTTTGTGCTTCACTAGACTAGACTGCTTGTATCTAGGCCGCTGTTGGGACAAGATTAGGAGGAATTTTAATTGCATTATTAGTATTGGAGGGTTTGTCTTGTGTTGTGTCTTGCAGAAAAAATGGACCCATTCAACAATGCCAACTTTATGGGGCTATTCCTCGAGCTCTACATGGAGATGCCCTGCCTGTGGCAGTTCCACAACAAAATTTGTAATGACAGATCAAAGAGGAACGCAGCACTGGAGAAACTGCTTGCTTTGGGGCATCAGGGTCCCCACGGCAGACATGACATATCTGAATCACAAAATTGTGACCATGAAGCTTACATATTTCAGGGAGAGGAAGAAGCACCTGGAGTCCTTGAGAGCAGGAGATCCAGATGCTGTTTATTACCCCAGGATGGTGCACTTTGACAGGCTGCATTTTCTGGTAGACCAGGGGGTACCCAGGCCACCACTCAGGCCACCACTCTCCAGGCTTCCTCCAAGGCATCCTTCACCCCCAGCTGAGGCTTCTGATGACCTACCTGGGCCTTCCAGGCAGCACCATGTGGTGGGGCCAAGCTTGAGACAGGTATTGCATTGTTGAACATATTTCTTGTGTTACATTTAATGATGTTAACTAGATGTTTTTATTGATCAGTAAGTTGAGATTTTTCCAAGTGGTTTACATCTCAATAGACAGTAGTGACCAAAAATTATTGGGACGGGAAAGAAAAATGCTGGTGTCAGAATGATAGTCTGTTCTATTTGGTAACAGTCAAATAGCAAAAGCCAGGAGCACAAAATGTTGTGATTGATCAAAAAACTAAAACTATGTCCCCTTTTCATACACAGGAAGACCTCAGTCGGGGGGAGGCTGTGGCAAGTGGCAGCCAGGAGGTCCACCAACGCCCTCCTTCTCCTCCTGCCCCAGCTACAGGAGCCCAGCCACAGCCTGGAAGGATGCCTGGTGGGAAGTCCCAAAGGAAGACCAGAGAGTGATGGCCTGGGATGAGTCTGGTGTGCCAGAAGATGCAGCCTCTTCAAGATCACCATCCTGGGGACAGAAATGGCATCTGAATTTCCTGCTCTCTAGGACTTCAGGAGCAGACTTCTCTCCCTGAAATATCTACTCCTCAGGCCACCAATTTTTTTATATCTCATTTAGTCATGTCTGCCCTGGGGGCCAAAGGCTGCACCAAAGTTAAGAAGTTTCTCCAGTGCTGCGTTCCTAGTTTTATTTTGGAGCAAACTAAATACATTTTATTTTTGTTTGATGAAATACTTGTGTAATCTGTTTTCCTTCATAAAGTAGAGTTTATTTGTGAGCAGGCAGGTACATTTCCAAAATACAAAGTGAACTAAAGAACAAGGGGTACCAACACTAAACAACCTCCGGTAGATTAAAAAAGACAAAGAAAATCTAAAAAATACAATAATGTTGTTGTTGTAAGTTTACACCCAAAAATAAAAAGTAAAAAAAAAGGATAAATGACCAGTGTCATTAAAGGAGATTTTTAGGGAATCCCCCCACCAAAAAAAAAATCCAAAAAAACAAACAAAAAAAAAAACATTGTGTAGATGTGACTTAAAGTAAAATTGTATTGCTGAAATGGTTAAAAAAGAGTAATGAAATCCGTTTGGGAGAAGTGTGTGTGACTATGAGCATCAAAAGAAGTTGGTTCTTGCAGCATTGTAAAGAACAAGAGAATGCGCTTGATGACTGATTTTTTAACATTGCAGTGTGACGAATGTGCTATATCGCTTACGAGCAGTAGTTTTACCTGAACGAGCGCTTCCGTGTCGGAATTTGAATGTGAGCATGCGTGGCACTTGGTCCGATGAAAATGCTCTACACATGATCGGATTAGGTCCGTCCGGCCCAGTTGGTCGGGAAATCTTTCCAACATGTTGGAAAATTGGGTCGGACAGAGATTCGGACGGAATCAGTCCGATACATACCACACACAGTCGGATTATCTGACGACACGGTCCGATAAGACTCATTCCGACAGATTCTCCGACCGTGTGTACAAGGGCTAAGAGTCTCTAATGACAAGATAGAGATTAGTATAAGATGAAAATATGATCTCGAGTTAGGCCTATTCAGACCTAAGCGCTAGTTATAAAGCAGATTGTTTAATCTTTAAAGTATCCTGTGGAAATTGTGTATAAAAGGTATGATGAAGGTGAAAATATCTAAATAGATGGGAATTTGGAACATTAAAAGTCAAAGTTAGTGTGGAAAAAGTGGATAACTTCTGATCGGTAATCACCTGAGAGAGTATTTTTATATTATATTTGGTCCATAGAATAGGCTCTGGTGTCTTAAAAAATTGAGGAAGAGTAGGATTAAACCATAAAGGCGTATTTGGAGAAAAAACACACTTAGGGTAATGCTCACATCTAAGACCAGCCTCCCAGGCTCGCATAGTAGTAAGTATTGAAGGAGTCAAGGAATATGGTGCCCTACGCTCCTTTCGACCCTTCGGGTCCAATATGGAAATTAAGGGCAACCCTGCGCCAAATTAAAAAAAAAGATGGCATACCCCCCCCCCCCCCTAAAAATCCATACCAGACCCTTATCCGAGCGTGCAACCTGGCAGGCCGAAGGAAAAGAGGGGGGTAGAGAGAGCGTCCCCCCTCCTGAACTGTACCAGGCCACAAGCCATCAACATGGGGAGGGTGCTTTGGGGTAGCTCCTTAAAGCACCATGTCCCCATGTTGATGGAGACAAGGGCCTCATCCCCACAACCCTCGCCCAGTGGTTGTGGGGGTCTGCAGGTGGGGGGGCTTATCGGAATATGGAAGCCCCCTTGAACAAGGAGACCCCCAGATTCCGGCCTCCTGCTTGTGTGAAATGGTAACAGGGTACAAGTACCCTTACCATTTCATAAAAAAAGTGACCTAAATCCAATTAAGAACCCGTGGTCTTGAAAATTGCCTTTCACAGACGCTCTCCATCCAATCTGCCAGAGCTTGAGATATTTTGCAAAGAAGAATGGGCAAAAATGTCCCTCTCTAGATTTGCAAAGCTGGTAGAGACATCCCCAAAAAGAGTTGCAGCTGTAATTGCAGTGAATGGTGGTTCTACAAAGTATTGACTCAGGGGGCTAAATACAAATGTACCCCACACTTTTCACATATTTATTTGTAAAAAAAATTGAAAATCAGTTATCATTTTCCTTCCACTTCACAATTATGTGCCACTTTGTGTTGGTCTTTTACATAAAATCCCAATAAAATAAATGTACGTTTTTGGTCGTAACATGACAAAATGTGGAAAATGTCAAGGGGTATGAATACTTTTTCAAGGCACTGCACACTTTAACTATAATGGCAACTTCTACATAGTACATAATACAAGTACAAATTTTACCAGAAATGTTGGAGATCTCTCCTTCTGGACATGGGACACACTCATAGCAACATTCATGAATTGAAGATCCAAACATTTTTCTGCTGCCAGGTAAACAGGGATCTGAGCATCGAGATACCGGAACCTAAAAATCAGAAATTATTATTTTTTAGAGGTCCATCAGGTGCAATGAAGCTACATTATACAAACTAAGAACAACAGCATATATGAATTCAACACTTCATATACCTGATATGTGCCTGCTATACCATGTACTTGTATGAGAAAGTGCCCGGTTCTCTTTGTCTTTGTATTGCTAGTCCCTCTGCTTTCCTATTAAAAGCCGACCACACTAAGGAGGAGAACACACAGTGGTCAGTTCTCTAGCTGTAATAGGAGCTCTCCTGGGAAGACCAGTGCATGGATGTTTCTCCACCCTCACCTCCATATGCAGCTGGAAACAGAGGGTACTGTATGTGATTATTAATCAAAAAGGGGTAAAAGGGTATTTATAATGATTTTTTTTTATACACAAATGCTTTGCCATTCATTTCTATTGAAACTACAAATGGAGAGGTTAGAGTCAGTTAGGAAATTGTACTTTAATTCTTATTGCTAGCTCTTGGGCCATCAACTCCTTTTTGATTTGTTTTTCTTATGATAGGGATTTTTTTGTTCTTAATTATATTTTGTGGGTGCTTCAAAGTCACTTTTAGCTGCTGTGCTATCTATAGTGAAACTTCTTTTTCATGTTTTGGTGTAAAGCTTCCCTAAAAATGAATGGGTGATTGTTTAAATAAGTTGGTATTTTGGGGATCATTTTGGGGGTATATTTGAGGTCTTTTTTAAGGGGGTACTATTATTGGGTTTTCTTTAAATGTGGGATATATTGGTCTATTTTGTAGTTTGTTAGGGCCTTGTTCAATATTTTTATTAATTCAAAGTAAGACACAGTTCTCAGAGTACAAGAAGTATAACATGACGTCTTATGCCCTGTACACACGATCGGAAATTCCGACAACAAAATCCGTCAGATTTTTTCCGATGGATTTTGACCCAAACTTGCCTTGCATACACACGGTCGCACAAAATTGTCAGAAAATCCGATCGTTCGGAACGAGGTGACGTACAACACATACGACGGGACTATAAACGGGCCAGTAGCCAATAGCTTTCATCTCGTAATTTATTCTGAGCATGCATGGCACTTTGTGTGTCGGATTTGTCTACACGCGATCGGAATTTAAACAATTGGATTTTGTTGTCAGAAAATTTTTGATCCAGCTCTCAAACTTTGTGTGTTGGAAATTCCAACGGAAAAAGTCCAATGGAGCCCACACACAATCGTAATTTCCGACAACACAATCCGATCGCACATTTTCCGTCAGAAAGTCCGACCATGTGTATAGGGCATTAGAGTACAGGACAATCACATATCAAGACGTTGTCAATTATAATAGTCAGATGGCATGGGAAGGCATGCTAGCTGGTATACTAAATTGTGAGGCAAAATTAAGAGAGTAGTGCAGGGTTAATGACTAATGGTATATATTAAATAGTAATGCCTGCTAGGCATTGGGAGGTCACACTGAGAGGATGTCTGAGGAACCACGTAAAGTGGTTGTACAGTTAAAAGGTCTTTAAAGAGGAAGTAAACCCTTCCAAACAACTTGGACCTATAGGTAAGCCTAGATTAAGGCTTACCTGTAGGTCCAAGAAATATCTCCTAAACCTATATGGTTTAGGAGATATTTGCCCGAAAATGGGCACCGCTGTCTACGGCGCATGCGCCGTAGACAGCGGCGCGCAGGCGCACTAAATGCGGCAAATCCAAGAATGGATTTGCCTAATTTGTCGACTCCCGTGCGCATGCGCGGGAGTGACGTCATCGCGGCTGCGCCGCTGTGATTCGTTGGAGCTGCGAGACGCCACCAGCAACATGGATGCGGCGGACTACAGGGGACAGCGGCGACTTCGCTGGCTCCTGTGTCAGGTAAGTGACACATAATGAGCTACTATGCGATGCATAGTAGTCCATTATGCTTTACCTTTGCAGGGAAAAAAAGAGGAAGTAAACCCATCAGGGTTTACTTCCTCTTTAACCTTAATACATTCTCTGCTTTAAGGTAAAAAACCTTTTACATGCAGCCCACCCCACAACTTCCCTTAAATACACACCTGAGACGATCTCGGTCCAGCACTGTCTGCTGCAGCTCCTCTCCTGGGTCCCCCAGGCTTGGCTAACAGCAGCAGGAACCATTGACTCTGTAAGCAGAGCGCAGGGGGTGGGGCCGAGCTAGGTTGTGTGTCTGAATAGATGCATTCAGCTCAGATGGGGAGTGAATCCACATGAGTGACACTCAGTAAGAGGAACCAGAAGCTCCGGCAGAGGACCTGACAATCGTTTTCTTCATTCCTCCCAAGGCCTCCTGCTCTCTAGCTTCCTTGTCACCTCCTCCCATGTGTCAGAAATAGTGATGGACGAACTTCCGACGGGACGTTTCGCGAACGCGAAATGCGAACGGACCCAAACGTTCGCGAAACCGACCGTTCGCCGCGGGCCCCATTGACTTCAATGGGAGGCGAACTTTGCAAACCTTCATGTCGAATTTGCGGCCACGTGGTAATTATTAGGGGGTAAAACGTAGTCCCACCATCTGGACAATGACATAATACATGTATGAGGTGAATTTGGGATCGATAACTACAAGCATTTTTATTTTATTTGGGAAATTGTTCTAACAATTCAGGACTATGGAGCTAATGAAGGCAATGGAGGAGAGGGAAGGTCAGGGACCAGGGTAGGCAAAGAAGAGGGTGCAGGAGATGATCACCAGCAGCGTGACATACCGGAATGACACATGCACCGTGATAGAGGCATCTGACAGCAGCACCGTAATACAGAGCACTGACAGCAGCACCGTGACATACAGCGCTGACAGCAGCACCGTGACATACAGCGCTGACAGCAGCACCGTGACATACAGCGCTGACAGCAGCACCGTGACATACAGCGCTGACAGCAGCACCGTGACATACAGCGCTGACAGCAGCACCGTGACATACAGCGCTGACAGCAGCACCGTGACATACAGCGCTGACAGCAGCACCGTGACATACAGCGCTGACAGCAGCACCGTGACATACAGCGCTGACAGCAGCACCGTGACATACAGCGCTGACAGCAGCACCGTGACATACAGCGCTGACAGCAGCACCGTGACATACAGCACTGACAGCAGCACCGTAAGCAGCCCCAGGAGGAAGTCAGCACAGCACAGGGATGGTGTGATCCCCTCATAATAAGAACCCCCAGGAGGAAGTCAGCACAGCACAGGGATAGTGTGATCCCTTCATAATAAGAACCCCCAGGAGGAAGTCAGCACAGCACAGGGATATCATAAGCAGCCCCAGTAGAAATATGACACCGCTCAACCTCTTCAAAGAGGAGGGTAGGGGCATATAGTACGGTGTGCTTTTTTGGGTCAAGGAAGTGAGCCAAATGAATTAAGAAGGTCTGTGTGCTTGATTAAAAAAATAGTTTATAGACATATACATGGTCTACTGGTCACATGTGTTGAATTCCTCCGAGATCCATGCCTCATTCATTTTTAGAAATGTGAGGTAGTTAACACTGTGGTGAGCTAGGCGAGTACGCTTATCGGTCACAATCCCCCCTGCTGCGCTGAACGTCCTTTCGGACAGGACACTGGATGAGGGGCAAGCCAACAGTTCGATTGCAAATTGGGCAAGCTCTGGCCAGAGGTCAAGCCTGCCCACCCAGTAGTCTAGGGGTTCATCACTCCTCAGAGCGTCCACATCGGCCGTTAACCCAATGTAGTCGGACACCTGACGGTCTAGGCGTTCCCTGATGCTGGATCCGGATGACACCTGTCGATGGGTCGGCTGAAAGAATGACCTCATATCCGAAGTCACCAACACATCTTCAAACCGGCCTCTTCTTGCAGGCGCTGTTGGATTGGTACCCGCAAATCCTTCTCTGGGAGTGGGAATTGCTCCTCTGCCAGCGCACGCAAAAGCAGAATGCAGCATTTCTCGAAGCAAGGCCTGGAAGTGCTGCATTCTGACAGCCCTCTGCGACGGCGGTAACATTTCCGCCATTTTGTGTTTGTACCGGGGGTCTAAGTACGTTGCCACCCAGTACTGGTCCTTGACCCTCATGCTTTTTATACGGGGGTCCCTATTAAAACACTGGAGCATGAAGGCCCCCATTTGCACTAAAGTGGAAGCGGTGTGGTGGCCTGGCTCCTGCTCATCATCCAGGATAATGTCGTCCTCTTCATTCTCCTCTCCCCATCCTCGCACAACAGGGATCCCAGAAAGGTTTAAAGCATGCTCTTCTTGCTCCTGCTCATCCGCCCCGGCACCATCCTCCTCTGACTCCTCATCAGACTCCTGTTGTTGACTTGTCTCAGATAGAGTAGCCCCCCCTGGGAATTCATCCAGCATTGCGACTTCCTCATCTTCCCGCTCCTGCTCCTCCACAGCCTGATCAATGACACGACGCAATGCACGCTCCAGAAAGAAGGCATAAGGTACCATGTCACTGATGGCGCCATGGCTGCGACTGACCAGTTTGGTGATCTCCTCAAATGGCCGCAGAAGTCTGCATGTGTCGCGCATGAGCAGCCACTGGCGCGGTGAAAAAAAACCCAGCTCCCCAGAACCGTTTCTTTCGCAGAGTTCATACAGGTAGACGTTAACTGCACGTTTCTGCTGGAGCAGCCTATCAAGCATATAGAAGGTTGAGTTCCATCGCGTCGGGCAATCGCAAATAAGACGTCTGACCGGCAGATGGTGTCGCCGCTGAATGTCAGCAAGGCGAGCCATGGCCGTGTAAGATCTTCTGAAATGGGCCGAGATTTTCCTTGCCTGCCGCAAGATGTCCTGGACCCCAGGGTATTTGACAAGGAATCGCTGCACGACCAAGTTTAAGACGTGTGCCATGCACGGCACGTGCGTGATTTTGCCCTGTTTCAATGCGCTAAGCAGATTGGCACCGTTGTCACACACCACTTTACCAACTGTCAAATTGAGCGGTGTTAGCCACTCATCTGCCTGTGAACGCAAAGCTGAAAGGAGTGCCGGGCCAGTGTGGCTCTTTGCTTCCAGGCACAACAGACGCAGCACGGCATGGCAACGTCTCACCTGGCATGTGGAATAGGTTCTGGGGAGCTTGGGCGGTGCAGTGGAAGAGACGCTAGCAGCGGAAAAGGAGGAGGCAGCTGAGGAGGAGAGGGAGGAGGATGGAGTAGGAGGAGGAGAAGAAGAGTCAGGCCTGCATGCAATCCGTGGCGGTAAAACCAAATCTACACGGGTGCCACGGGTTACATGCTTGACGGCCGTCAGAAGGTTCACCCAGTGGGCAGTAAAACTGATATACCTTCCCTGCCCGTGTTTGCTAGACCACGTGTCTGTGGTCAGATGTATCTTGGCACCGACACTGTGTGCCAGAGATACATTCACTTGCCGCTGAACATGGCCATATAGCTCTGGGATGCCCTTCTCTGAGAAATACTTCCTTCCTGGGACCTTCCATTGTGGTGTTCCAATGGCCACAAATTTGCGAAAGGCCTCCGAGTCCACCAGTTTATATGGCAGTAGTTGGCGGGCTATGAGTTCTGACAAGCCAGCCGCCAACCGTTGGGCAAGAGGGTTATCCGGCATCATCATTTTTTTACGCTCAAACATTAGGCCCACGGAAGCCTGCCTTTTTGCAGAAAAATGTGAGCTTGGCGTGATGGAAGGTGGAGTGGAGGACAATTGTGAGGAGAGAGGAGAAGGAGAAGTAGAAGACGAGGCTGGACGGTGAGAGCCTGCAGTGTGGCTTTGTGTGTTCCGTTGCTCCCACTGGGCTCGGTGATGGCTGCTCATGTGCCTTCTTAAGGCGGTCGTCCCTAGGTGAGTATTGGGCTTACCGCGACTAACGCGTTGACTGCAAAGATTGCAGATGGCAACGCTATTGTCAGCAGCGGACACGTTAAAAAAAGCCCACACTGCGGAGCCATGTGCCGGTGTCCTGGGAGCGCCAGATGTGACCGTACATGGTCGATGACTCGCTCCTGATACATTTGCAGTCTGCTTTGTCCCTGCTGTGCAATGTAAGTCATTGCTGCTTCTCCTCCCTATCTGCTGGTCCATATCTCCCTCTGAACTCCCCTCCTCTTCCTCTCTTGTGGGCACCCACGTGACATCACTAGACACGTCATCATCAACGTCACCTTCCCCACCGCTATAAGTAGAGATCTCGGAGTAGGCAGCAACACCGGGGACCAACCTCCTCCTTGGGCTGATCTGGGTACTGGCGTCAGACTGCTGAGTAGCGCTTGTTGCTACCTCCTCTTCCTGATCCAATACCAAGAGTGGCTGCGCATCAGAAATGTCCTCTTGATATGGATCGGAAAATAATTCCAGTGACTCAAGCGGAAGGTATGTGGTGGTGGTGGTGGTGGTCGTGTTGTTGGTGGTAGTGTCTTTGGGGGTGCACATAGCAGAGAGTGAAGAAGAGGGTGCAGATCGAGAGGATGAGGAGGGTGCAGAAGAGTAAGGCTGAGCGAGCCACTCAACCAAGTCTGGTGCATCCTTTAAAGTAATTGAACGCACCTTCTGCAACTTCCCACTTTGGCTCAAGCCTGTTGCTCCTGCCCTACCCCTACCACCCCTGCGGAAGGGCCTGCCTCTTCCTCTGCATGTCATTTTTTAAATGACCCTGTGACAAAACTCTTAGTCCCTATACCGCTGAAGGACTGCTGCAGTATAGGTGAGCGGTCAGCAGTGGTGCACGTCAACCCTATCTATTGTGGACCTATAGCGGTCCTTACAGAACAGCAGACTGTACCGCACTCAAGCCTATGTACCGTAGCACCCTATACCAAGTTACCAGTCCTTATAAGAACTTTTGTGGACCAAGCAGGTTGTGTATTAGTGTTTAGCAGACTGTACGTCAGTCCCTATACCGCTGAAGGACTGCTGCAGTATAGGGCAGCGGTCAGCAGTGGTGCACGTCAACCCTATCTATTGTGGACCGATAGCGGTCCTTACAGAACAGCAGACTGTACCGCACTCAAGCCTATGTACCGTAGCACCCTATACCAAGTTACCAGTCCTTATAAGAACTTTTGTGGAACAAGCAGGTTGTGTGTTAGTGATTAGCAGACTGTACGTCAGTCCCTATACCGCTGAAGGACTGCTGCAGTATAGGTGAGCGGTCAGCAGTGGTGCACGTCAACCCTATCTATTGTGGACCGATAGCGGTCCTTACAGAACAGCAGACTGTACCGCACTCAAGCCTATGTACCGTAGCACCCTATACCAAGTTACCAGTCCTTATAAGAACTTTTGTGGAACAAGCAGGTTGTGTGTTAGTGATTAGCAGACTGTACGTCAGTCCCTATACCGCTGAAGGACTGCTGCAGTATAGGGCAGCGGTCAGCAGTGGTGCACGTCAACCCTATCTATTGTGGACCGATAGCGGTCCTTACAGAACAGCAGACTGTACCGCACTCAAGCCTATGTACCGTAGCACCCTATACCAAGTTACCAGTCCTTATAAGAACTTTTGTGGAACAAGCAGGTTGTGTGTTAGTGATTAGCAGACTGTACGTCAGTCCCTATACCGCTGAAGGACTGCTGCAGTATAGGTGAGCGGTCAGCAGTGGTGCACGTCAACCCTATCTATTGTGGACCGATAGCGGTCCTTACAGAACAGCAGACTGTACCGCACTCAAGCCTATGTACCGTAGCACCCTATACCAAGTTACCAGTCCTTATAAGAACTTTTGTGGACCAAGCAGGTTGTGTATTAGTGTTTAGCAGACTGTACGTCAGTCCCTATACCGCTGAAGGACTGCTGCAGTATAGGGCAGCGGTCAGCAGTGGTGCACGTCAACCCTATCTATTGTGGACCGATAGCGGTCCTTACAGAACAGCAGACTGTACCGCACTCAAGCCTATGTACCGTAGCACCCTATACCAAGTTACCAGTCCTTATAAGAACTTTTGTGGAACAAGCAGGTTGTGTGTTAGTGATTAGCAGACTGTACGTCAGTCCCTATACCGCTGAAGGACTGCTGCAGTATAGGGCAGCGGTCAGCAGTGGTGCACGTCAACCCTATCTATTGTGGACCGATAGCGGTCCTTACAGAACAGCAGACTGTACCGCACTCAAGCCTATGTACCGTAGCACCCTATACCAAGTTACCAGTCCTTATAAGAACTTTTGTGGAACAAGCAGGTTGTGTGTTAGTGATTAGCAGACTGTACGTCAGTCCCTATACCGCTGAAGGACTGCTGCAGTATAGGTGAGCGGTCAGCAGTGGTGCACGTCAACCCTATCTATTGTGGACCGATAGCGGTCCTTACAGAACAGCAGACTGTACCGCACTCAAGCCTATGTACCGTAGCACCCTATACCAAGTTACCAGTCCTTATAAGAACTTTTGTGGACCAAGCAGGTTGTGTATTAGTGTTTAGCAGACTGTACGTCAGTCCCTATACCGCTGAAGGACTGCTGCAGTATAGGGCAGCGGTCAGCAGTGGTGCACGTCAACCCTATCTATTGTGGACCGATAGCGGTCCTTACAGAACAGCAGACTGTACCGCACTCAAGCCTATGTACCGTAGCACCCTATACCAAGTTACCAGTCCTTATAAGAACTTTTGTGGAACAAGTGAGTTGTGAATGTTTAGCAGACTGCAGCAGAAGGGCAGCAGTCAAGTATAATATCCTTTCTATATTTGGAAGAAAGAATATTATACATGTACAAGCCTATTACTGTACCACTGATACCAGTCCTGAAAAGAACCTTTGTGGAACTAATAATAACAGCAAGTCTTTAAAATTACCCTCACTGCCTGACAACACTGCTTCCTTCCTGTCCCTATACAAATTGGCAAAAAAAGAGAACGATTAGTGGTTACTGGAACAGCTCTTTTGTGGACCTTGATAGTAACAGCTAATGATGATGATGATGATGATGATGATGAAAGACTAATCTGGCTGTCCCTGTAGCATACACCGTCCTTTCCCTTTCTCTAAACTAACAAAAGACACTCAGGCTGCTGCAAGAATCAGCAGCACAGCAAACCTATCAACACCTAACACCTATACCAGTCCTGAAAAGAACTTTTGTGTACCAAATAGCTAGTGGTTTATCTCTCCCTACTCCACACAGGAACCTGTCCCTATCTTAACAGAAGAAAGAATGTAAAATGGCCACCGGATCGGGTGTATTTATAGGTTAGGGGGAATGTACAAGTGTCCATGTGCTGTCATGTCTCAATTGGCTGTCCTGTATCACATGATAAACGTGTCACCAAAGGTTAAAGTTCTTGTATACATTAAACACGTAAGTCCGCCGCGGCGAACGACGGAAAAAGGCGTTCGAACGTGCGGACCGCGAATGTCGGAAATTCGCCGCGAAACGACCGCCGGGCGAACCGTTCGGCCATCACTAGTCAGAAACCATAAATCAGACTGAGACAGAAGTACAGTTAAATCACACTTGTTTAACCACTTGCCGACCAGTCGCTGCAGTACTGCGGCATAATGGCACGGCTGGGTGAAACAACATTATGTAATGTTGCTTCCCCCTGTGGCCACTAGGGGCTCACCCAATAGAGGCGATGTGATTTCCCAGCGGTCGGGATCCCGTGATCGCTTGGGGCACACGGAGAACCAGGATCTGTGTGTGTAAACACACAGTTTCCAGTTCTCTGAGGGGAGAAGCGACAGATTGTCTGTTCATACAGAGTATGAACATCAATCTATCTCTTCCCCCTCACAGTCCACTCCCCCCTTCATTTAGAACACACACTAGGGAGCACATTAACCCCTCGATCGCCCCCTAGTGTTCACCCCTTCCCTGCAAGTGACAATTTTATAGTAATCAATGCATTTTTATAGCACTAATTGTCGTAAAAATGCCAATGGTCCCAAAAATTGTGTCACAATTGTCTGTCGTGTCTGACATAATGTCGCAGTCCCGATAAAAATCACAGATCGCCGCCATTACTAGTAAAAAAAAAAGAATAATAATAAAGTGCCATAAAACTATCCCCTATTTTGTAGACGCTATAACTTTTGCACAAACCAATAAATATACGCTTATTGCAAATTTTTTTTACCAAGAATATGTAGAAGAATACATATCGGTCTAAACTGAAGAAAAAAGAAATAAAACGGAAAATTTATATCAAATACTTACCGTAATTTTCCTTTCCTGATGGACTCCATGGCAGCCTACGTGTGGGTTAATCCCGCCCCCTCATACCTCATAGGACCCTACTCCCATAAATCTTTGCTCTGGCCCAGAGACCGTGTTCCATAATTTAGCCTACTCCAGCCACTGGGAGGGAACTCCTGCTGCCATGGAGTCCATCAGGAAAGGAAAATTACGGTAAGTATTTGATATAAATTTTACGTTTTCCTGACAGACTCCATGGCAGCCTACTTGTGGGAAATAACTAGCCATGCACACCCGGGTGGGCAGAGTGCTGGACAAAAGAAAAAGGTTTAATCGGCACTATCAGACAAAATACGTAAAAACCAAACTTAAGAGAAGATAACAAGGCTGGCTCTATGCAGTAGTGTGCCATGAACGTCTTAATTGAAGACCACGAGGCCGCCTTGCAAATAACTTCTGGAGCCACGTGATGTGATGCCACCCATGAAGAAGACACACTTCTAGTTGAGTGAGCAGTCACCGCTTCTGGAGGCGCCAAGCCCTTGGCTTTGTAAGCCCCCTGAATGGCCTGAACAATCCATGCTGCGATAGATCTGGAAGAGGCATGCATTCCCTTACTCTTCCCATGAAAAGAACAAACAGGTGGTCAGTCTGAGGGAAAGAAGCTGTAGCCTCAAGATACTGACTCAGAGCTCTTCCAACATCTAAGGGATGAACACTGTAATCCTTGGTAGATCTGAATGTTGGAAGAGCAATCTCCTAATTGTCATGAAACACAGATGCCACTTTAGGGTTTGAACCCAACATAGGATTTAAAACTACCCGATTAGGAAAAAGAAAGAAAAGAAATCCCAGAGAGCTGATTTCAGAGATCCTCTTGGCCCGATGTTATAGCCAACAAGAAAGCAACTTTTAGAGAGATTCATTTGATAGAGGATTAATCTTCATGTTCCAACTCTCTACCCGAGAAAAAAAAAACAGAACAAGATCCCGATTAGAGAATCTTGGCTTTTTCTGAGGTATGAGCCTTATTGCTCCTCTTAAAAACTACTGAGTAAGAGGGTGTCTAGCCCAGGAAACACCTATAAAAAGGCAGAAATTGCAGACACTTGGACTTGCAGCGAGCTGACTGACAATGAGAGATCCAAGCTTGATTGTAGGAAGCCCAGGATATCATGTATCTTTGGGTTATTGCAAGAATCTGCAGTAGAAGAGGTGTAGTGTGCATACTTTTTCCAAATCCTCTGGTAGACCCTGTTGGTGCCTGCTCTTCTGGCATTTAATAATGTGGAGATGGCCCTACTTGGACAACCTAGGGCCTCCAACCTTCCCCTCTATAGAACCAGATCAGATGTAGATGGTCCGGGCATAGATGTAGAATTTCCCCTTGTGATAGGAGATCTGGTCGGGAGGATAGAGGAACTGGGTCGGAGTTGCATCAGCAGTGGAAACCATGGCTTGTCTGCAAAGTACGGGACTATCTCCACCTCTTCCATCCTGAGCCTTGACAGAAACCAGAGAATGACAGGAACCGGGGGAAAGGCATAGGCCCTGTGGAACCGCCAATGGTCTGTCAGAGCATCTATCTGAAAGCCTGGGGACACCGAGACCTCATGTAGTATTTCTCTAGTCTAAAGTTGCACGGGGAGACAAACAAGTCTACTTCCAGAATGACTCCCAGGGACAGGAGTCCCGGACCCACCTGAAGACTTCGGAGGGGAAAGTCCACTCGTTGTCCAGAGAAACTCTTGACAGAAAATCTGCCTAAATGTTCTGGACTCCAGGGAGATAGATAGCTGTCAGGTCGGCCAGGTTTTTCTGGGCCCAAATCATGATGGGCTCTACTCCCTTTGACAGGGAAAGACTTTGAGTACCCCCGTCTCTTGATGTGTGTGACTGCCGTCGTGTTGTCTAGTCTTAGGAGGACTGAGGCTCCTGCTGTTAAGTGGTAAAAGGACTTCAGAGCGCAGAACGCTGCCCGGAGTTCCAGAACATTGGAGACCATGCTGTGAGAGGGAAAATTCCATATGCCTTGGGCTACTTCTGTCAGGCAGAGAGTGCCCCAGCCCCTGTTGCTGGCATCTATAATGATGGTGACCCAAGACAAAGGTGCAATGTAGTGACAATTGAGGAAGGTTCCTCTGTTGTAGCCACCAAGGAAGGCTCTCCTGCATGGATGAGGTTATTCGGATAGCGTGATCCCGAAGCCCTGGGTCCCACTGCTGGAGGAAGCCCTTCTGAAAGGGCCACATTTTCCCCCGAGCCCACTTTACCATGGGTGTTGTTGCCACCATGGTGCCGACGATCTTTAGGCATTGAGAGGCTTGGAGATGAGAGGATGACATTGCAAGCCAAACTCTGTCCCAGGTTACTGTAATTTTTCCAGGGGTAACGAGATGGTGCTCTTGATAGTGTTGAAGTGTGCCCCGAGGAACACCAGGGACTGCATAGGATCCAGATGGCTCTTTTCCAAATTCAGAAGACAACTGAACTTGAGTAGAGTGGAGATGACCTGGGATCAGCAACTGCTCCCTGTCCCGAGATAACAACAGGTCGTCTAGATAGTGATACTGACAGATACCTCTGGAGCTGATCAGCCACGACAGCCAACACTAGTTTTGAAAACACACAAGGCGGTGTCATAAGCCTGAAGGGGACACAGGTGAACTGCAGATGGATTTTATTGATAGTAAAGCGAAGGAATTTCTGGAATTCTGACGCTATCGGGACATGGAAGTAGGCATCCTTCAGGTCTATAGACACAAGCCAATTGCTTGACTGATCGTGAGTAGTGTCTCCATCTTGAACTTCTCCTTCCTGATAAAAGAATTCAAATGGGTTACATCTATAACTGGCCTCCAGGAGCTGTTTTTTTTTATTCTACACCATGAAGAGGGGCGAGTAGACCCCTTAAAACCTTTACTCAGCTGGAACTGGAATTGCAGTGCCTTGAGCCACAAGGGAGTCTGCATAGGACAGGAGAATGAGCTTTATCTCTTCCGAGAGAGGCAAGCGCGCCGACTCGCTCTGTCTGGGCAGGCACAATATCATAAAGACTTAGGGGCTACTTGTCCCCCAGAAGATGCCCCTTTAAAAACGTCTGGCCTGAAGGCTGTTTTTTTGTTTTTTTTTCAGGTCTTCCTGAACTCATGGCCAGGCCTATAGCAGTGAGCGTCCCTTGTTCTATCTGAACCTTGCCTGAGCTGTGTTCTCTTCTAGCTACAAGGCACGCCTAGCCGTGACAGATGACAGCATGATCCAAGCCACCGGGCGAATTATGTCTAGGGAAGCCTCACCCAAAAATCCGCCGCCAACGTTAGCTCATGAATAAGTGAGCTCCTGGCCACTTCTTCCGAGATGCTCTTCAGAGAAGCATCTACCTCGTCCGTCCAGACTTTCAACGCTTTAGAAAGAGCTGCGAGAGCTAGAGCTGGTTTGCAGGTCATACCCACTGTAATGTAGATCTGCTTGAGGTCGGTATCAATTTTCCTCTCCAGGCCATCCCTAAAGGAAATAGTATCCTCCAATGGAAATGTGACGTGCCTCACCAAGCTCAATAGGGCTGCATCAATGAGAGGAGCCGACTCCAGGTGTTTTAAATCCTTGCTTTTAAATGGATACATTTTTGATAACTTAGTTAACAGGCAATTCTTCCTTTCAACACCACCCCATTCATCAGTAATTATTGTGCCAAGTACACCCAAAAAAGGGGAAATTGGGACGTCTTTTTTGAGGTGTTTAAAATATTTCCTCTGTTTGGAGGGTGCCTCCACAGGCTCTTCCCATCTCAAAGCTTCTTTGGCAGCATTGACCAGCTGTGGTACTAGGGCAAATTCAAAACCTGCACCAGGGTCATCTACCTCCACCTCACGGTCTGAGGCTTCAATTGAGGGATGGCTTGGCTGTGAAGGGTCTGGAGCCTCTAAATCATCCCTAATAGGGACTGAGATAGTGTCGCCAGCAGGGTTATGGGTATGACCAGAATCTGCTTTACTCAGTGTCTCACGGAGCACCTTTCTGACCAGTGTTAACACTTGATGGTCTACACCCTCTCTCTTGTGGCTTTAGAAAAGCATCGCTTGCAGAGCGATTTGCCTTCAGGAACCTGGGCCCCGCATACCCAGCAGGCTTTCCTCACAGAGAGTTGCTGGAGTGATGGTGAGAGTGTCACCCAGAGGTGGTTTTAGATTCCTCTCTGTGGTGCCTAGATCTAAAGGGAGATCTATGATGTCTGGAGCTTGAAGAGAAGTGACGACTTTGAGAATTAGGACGGTCTTTACCATGGGTTGGTGTTCAGACCTAGAAGGGCTGAGTGAAAAAGAAAGGGTTAAGAGCTCCTGAATGAGTGAGGCAAAGCATCACAGGCAGAAAATAATTCAATTCTACCTGCAGTGCAAGGGTTGGCCACAAGAGGGCAGTGACAGAGCCATGCAAAGCAGTTTGAAACTAAAATGAACCATTAAAGTGGTTGTAAACCCATGGGGGAAAAAAAAAAAGCAACCTGAAAGGCAAAGGCATACTAGCTCATTATGAATAACTTACCTGAGAACGAAGCCCCCGAAGCGGTCCTCCGTCTTCATGTCTGCTGCTGCCATGGATCCCGGAGTGACTTCCGGGTCTCGCTGCTCCGGCGCACAGGAGCCGGCAATCGCGGGATATCGCCATGATCTGCGGCCTGCCCAGTGCGCCTGCCCAGTGGCTGTCTTTTTGTAAATATTTCCTAAACCATATAGGTTTAGGAGATAGTTCTTGGACCTACAGGTAAGCCTTAATCTATGCTTACCTGTAGGTCAAAGTGGTTTGTAAGGGTTTACAACCACTTTAAAGCCTTATGAGAAACAGGAGTAACAACAGACATGAGAGAGCACATAACAAATGTAGCCAGCAGCCAGTACCTAGGGAGTAGTGATGGACGAACTTCCGACGGGACGTTTCGCGAACGCGAAGCACGAACACGGCCGATAGTTCACGAACCGTAACATTTACGGCGGGCCCCATTGACTTCAATGGGAGGCAAACTTTACAAACCTACAGGTCAAATTTGCAGCCACAAAATAATTACTAGCTGTGCACACATAGTCCCACCACATGGCCAATGACATAACACATGTATGAGGTGAATCTGGGATCGACAACTACAAGCATTCTTTTTTTATATGTGAAATTCTGACATATTCAGGACTCAGGAGCGCAAGAAGGCAATGGAGGAGAGGGAATGTCAGGGTAGGCAAAGAAGAGGGTGCAGGAGATGATCACCAGCAGCGTGACATACAGCAATGACACCTGCACCGTGATAGAGTGATCTGACACCAGCACCGTGATAGAGAGCACTGACATCAGCAGCGTGATATACAGCAATGACACCTGCACCGTGATAGAGTGATCTGACACCAGCACCGTGATAGAGAGCACTGCCATCAGCAGCGTGACATAAAGCACTGACACCAGCACCGTGATATACAGCACTGACACCAGCACCGTGATATACAGCACTGACACCTGCACTGTAAGCAGCCCCAGGAGTAAGTCAGCATAGCACAGGGATGGTGGGAGCCCCTCATAATGAGCATAGCACAGGGATGGTGGGAGCCCCTCATAATATGCACAGCAGAGGTACAGCCCCAGGAGGAAGTCAGCACAGCACAGGGATGGTGGGAGCCCCTCATAATAAGCAGCCCCAGGAGGAAGTCAGCATAGCACAGGGATGGTGGGAGCCCCTCATAATGAGCATAGCGCAGGGATGGTGGGAGCCCCTCATAATATGTACAGCAGAGGTACAGCCCCAATAGTAAGTCAGCACAGCACAGGGATGGTGGGAGCCCCTCATAATAAGCAGCCCCAGGAGGAAGTCAGCACAGCACAGGGATGGTGGGAGCCCCTCATAATGAGCATAGCACAGGGATGGTGGGAGCCCCTCATAATATGCACAGCTGAGGTACAGCCCCAGTAGGAAGTCAGCACAGCACAGGGATGGTGGTAGCCCCTCATAATAATCAGCCCGAGGAGGAAGTCAGCACAGCACAAGGATGGTGGGATCCCCTCATAATAAGCAGCCCCAGTAGAAATATGACACCGCTCAACCTCTTCAAACAGGAGGGTACGGGCATATAGTACGGTGTGCTTTTTTAGTACAAGGAAGTGAGCCAAATGAAGAAAGAAGGTCTGTGTGCTCGATTAAAAAAATTGTTTCTAGACATATACTGTACATGGTCTACTGATCACATGTGTTGAATTCCTCCGAGATCCATGCCTCATTCATTTTTAGAAATGTGAGGTAGTTAACACTGTCCTGAGCTAGGCGAGTACGCTTATCGGTCACGATCCCCCCTGCTGCGCTGAACGTCCTTTCGGACCGGACACTGGACGAGGGGCAAGCCAACAGTTCGATTGCAAATTGGGCAAGCTCTGGCCAGAGGTCAAGCCTGTCCACCCAGTAGTCCAGGGGTTCATCACTCCTCAGAGCGTCCACATCGGCCGTTAACCCAATGTAGTCGGACACCTGTCGGTCTAGGCGTTCCCTGATGCTGGATCCGGATGACACCTGTAGATGGGTCGGCTGAAAGAATGACCTCATATCAGAAGTCACCAACACATCTTCAAACCGGCCTCTTCTTGCAAGCGCTGTTGGATTGGTACCCGCAACTCCTTCTTTGGGAGTCGGAGTTGCTCCTCTGCCAGCGCACGCAAAAGCAGAATGCAGCATTTCTCGAAGCAAGGCCTGGAAGTGCTCCATTCTGCCAGCCCTCTGTGACGGCGGTAACATTTCCGCCATTTTGTGTTTGTACCGGGGGTCTAAGTACGTTGCCACCCAGTACTGGTCCTTGACCCTTATGCTTTTAATACGGGGGTCCCTGTTAAAACACTGGAGCATGAAGGTCCCCACTTGCACTAAATTGGAAGCGGTGTGGTGGCCTGGCTCCTGCTCATCATCCAGGATAATGTCGTCCTCTTAATTCTCCTCTCCCCATCCACACACAACAGGGATCCCAGAAAGGTTTAAAGCATGCTCTTCTTGCTCCTCCTCATCCGCCCCGGCACCATTCTCCTCTGACTCCTCTTCAGACTCCTGTTGTTGACTTGTCTCAGATAGAGTAGCCCCCCCTGGGAATTCATCCAGCATTGCGACTTCCTCATCTTTCGCTCCTGCTCCTCCACAGCTTGATCAATGACACGACGCAATGCACGCTCCATAAAGAAGGCATAAGGTACCATGTCACTGATGGCGCCATGGCTGCGACTGACCAGTTTGGTGATCTCCTCAAATGGCCGCAGAAGTCTGCATGCGTCGCGCATGAGCAGCAACTGGCGCGGTGAAAAAAAACCCAGCTCCCCAGAATCTGTTCTGCCGCAGAATTCATACAGGTAGATGTTAACTGCACGTTTCTGCTGGAGCAGCCTATCAAGCATATAGAAGGTTGAGTTCCATCGCGTCGGGCAATCACAAATAAGACGTCTGACTGGCAGATTGTGTCGCCGCAGAATGTCAGCAAGGGGAGCCATGGCCGTGTAAGATCTTCTGAAATGGGCCGAGATTTTCCTTGCCTGTCGCAAGATGTCCTGGACCCCAGGGTATTTGACAAGGAATCGCTGCACGACCAAGTTTAAGACGTGTGCCATGCATGGCACGTGCTTAATTATGCCCTGTTTCAATGCGCTAAGCAGATTGGCACCGTTGTCACACACCACTTTACCAACTGTCAAATTGAGGGGTGTTAGCCACTGATCTGCCTGTGAACGCAAAGCTGAAAGGAGTGCCGGGCCAGTGTGGCTCTTGGCTTCCAGGCACAAAAAACGCAGCGCGGCATTGGCAACGTCTCACCTGCCATGTTGAATAGGTTCCGGGGAGCTTGAGCGGCGCAGCGGAAGAGACGCTAGCAGTGGAAAAGGAGGAGTCAGCCGAGGAGGAGCGGGAGGAGGATGGAGTAGGAGGAGGAGGAGAAGAAGAGCCAGGCCTGCATGCAATCCGTGGCGGTAAAACCAAATCTACACGGGTCCCACGGGTTACATGCTTGACGGCCGTCAGAAGGTTCACCCAGTGGGCAGTAAAAGTGATATATCTTCCCTGCCCGTGTTTTCTAGACCACGTGTCTGTGGTCAGATGTATCTTGGCACCGACACTGTGTGCCAGAGATACATTCACTTGCCGCTGAACATGGCCATATACCTCTGGGATGCCCTTCTCTGAGAAATACTTCCTTCCTGGGACCTTCCATTGTGGTGTTCCAATGGCCACAAATTTTCGAAAGGCCTCCGAGTCCACCAGTTTATATGGCAGTAGTTGGCGGGCTATCAGTTCTGACAAGCCAGCCGTCAACCGTTGGGCAAGAGGGTTATCCGGCATCATCATTTTTTTACGCTCGAACATTAGGCCCACAGAAGCCTGCCTTTTTGCATAAAAACGTGAGCTTGGCGTGATGGAAGGTGGAGTGGAGGACAATTGTGAGGAAAGAGGAGAAGGAGAAGACGAGGCTGGACGGTGAGAGCCTGGAGTGTGGCTTTGTGTGTTCCGTTGCTCAAACTGGGCTCGGTGATGGCAGCTCATGTGCCTTCTTAAGGCGGTCGTCCCTAGGTGAGTGTTGGGCTTACCGTGACTAATGCGTTGACTGCAAAGATTGCAGATGGCAACACTATTGTCAGCAGCGGACACGTTAAAAAAAGTCCACACTGCGGAGCCATGTGCCGGCGTCCTGGGAGCACCAGATGTGACCGTACATGGTCGATGACTCGCTCCTGATACATTAGCAGTCTGCTTTGTCCCTCCTGTGCAATGTAAGTTATTCCTGCTTCTCCTCCCTATCTGATGGTCTATATCTCCCTCTGAACTCCTCTCCTCTTCCTCTCTTGTGGGCATCCACGTGACATCACTAGACACGTCATCATCGATGACACCTTCCCCACCGCTATAAGTAGAGATCTCGGAGTAGGCAGCAACAACCTCCTCCTTGGGCTGATCTGGGTACTGTCGTCAGACTGCTGATTGGCGGTTGTTGCTACCTCCTCTTCCTGATCCAATGCCAAGAGTGGCTGCGCATCAGAAATGTCTTGATATGGATCGGAAAATAATTCCTGGGACTCAAGCGGAAGGTATGTGGTGGTGGTGTTGGTGGTAGTGTCTTTGGGGGTGCACATAGCAGAGAGTGAAGAAGAGGGTGCAGATCGAGAGGATGAGGAGGGTGCAGAAGAGTAAGGCTGAATGAGCCACTCAACCAATTCTGGTGCTTCCTTTGACGTAATCGCACGCACCTTCTGCAATTTCCCACTTTGGCTCAAGCCTGTTGCTCCTGCCCTACCCCTACCACCCCTGCAGAAGGGCCTGCCTCTTCCTCTGCATGTCATTTTTTAAATGACCCTGTGACAAAACTCTCTAGAGAAGTGCAGTATGTATGTGGAAGAAGGTATATAACACCCCGCTTCAATCTGTTGTTTTTGGGGGCCACTGGTCTATCACACCAATTACAATACTTTTTTATTTGATTGCGTTTGTCACTCTTTGTAGTATCGCTGCAGAACCGCTCATAAGTCACAATGCTGCACAGTGGAAACGCACTATAATATGCTTTCTATATGTGCAAGTATTTTATACGTGTATTACACAACTATATACTGCACACCAAATAGTACACCTATACCAGTCCTTAAAAGGACCTTTGTGGAACTAGTAGCTAGGGATTAGCAGACTGTACCTCAGTCCCTACACTGATAAAGGACTGCTGCAGAATAGGGCAGCAGTCAGCAGTAGTGCACCACAACCCTATATATTGTGGACCTATACCAGTCCTTAAGGACCTTTGTGGAACTAGTACTAAGTGATTAGCAGACTGTACCTCAGTCCCTACACTGATAAATGACTGCTGCAGAATAGGGCAGCAGTCAGCAGTAGTGCACCACAACCCTATATATTGTGGACCTATACCAGTCCTTAAGGACCTTTGTGGAACTAGTAGCTAGGGATTAGCAGCCTGTACCTCACTCAAACCTATATACTGTACTACTCTATTCCATACCAGTCCTTAAAAGGACCTTTGTGGAACTAGTAGCTAGTGATTAGCAGACTGTACCTCAGTCCCTACACTGATAAAGGACTGCTGCAGAATAGGGCAGCAGTCAGCAGTAGTGCACCACAACCCTTTATATTGTGGACCTATACCAGTGCTTAAGGACCTTAGTGGAACTAGTAGCTAGGGATTAGCAGACTGTACCTCACTCAACCCTTTATACTGTTCTACTCTATACCATACCAGCCCTTAAACGGACCTTTGTGGAACTAGTAGCTAGTGATTAGCAGACTGTACCTCAGTCTCTATACTGATAAAGGACTGCTGCAGAATAGGGCAGCAATCTGCAGCAGTGCACCACAACCCTATATATTGTGGACCTATACCAGTCCTTAAGGACCTTTGTGGAACTAGTAGCTAGTGATTAGCAGACTGTACCTCAGTCCCTACACTGATAAAGGACTGCTGCAGAATGGGGCAGCAGTCAGCAGTAGTGCACCACAACCCTATATATTGTGGACCTATATAAGTCCTTAAGGACCTTTGTGGAACTAGTAGCTAGGGATTAGCAGACTGTACCTCAGTCCCTGTACTGATAAAGGACTGCTGCAGAATAGGGCAGCCGTCAAGTATAATATTCTTTCTATATTTGGAAGAAAGAATATTATACGTGTACAACCCTATATACTGTCCTACTCATATACCATACCAGTCCTTAAAAGGACCTTTGTGGACCTAATAGTAACAGCTAATGATTAAACTGACTGTCCCTCCCTGCTACACACAGCGTCCTGTCCCTCCCTGCTAAAGACAGGCTGCTGAATTTACAAGCACAGCAGTTCACTCAACCCTATATACTGTCCTACTCCTATACCATACCAGTCCTTAAAAGGACTTTTGTGGACCTAATAGCTAGCGATTTGTGTCACTGCAGTCTCTCCCTGCTCCACACAGCAACCTCAGTGACAGAAGAAAGAATGTAAAATGGCCGCCGGATTGGGTATATTTATAAGTTAGGGGGAATGTCCAATTGTCCATGTGCTGAAATGTCTAAATTGGCTGTCCTGTACCCCATGATGGATGTGTCATCATGGGTCAAAGTTCTTTCACACTGTAAACACATAAGTCCGCCGGGCGAACAGTGGCAATAGTCCGCCGATCTGGCGAATTGCGTACAGGCAAAATTTGCCGCGTACCGACCGCTGGGCGAACAGTTCGGCCATCCCTAACTGCCTCTACCTTGGCTGGCTCTGGTCGCTGGTTCCCACACCCTACTCGGTGTCCCAGATACTGCAGCTCCGCCATACCTAGATGGCACTTGTCTGGTTTTAAGGTCAGGCCTGTGGCCCGAATCTTGTCCAGAACCACCCCTACATAAACTAGGTGCTCCTCCCAAGACCCACTGTAGATCGCAATGTCACCCAGGTATGCACATGCAAAATCCTGAAAGCCATCGAGGAGCCTACACACCATACGTTGAAAGGTAGGCCTTTTTCATCCCAAATGGCAAGACCTTAGACTGGTACAGGCCAAATGAGGTAACAAATGCTGACTTGGGGATAGCATCCTCAGCCAGGGGAATCTGCCAATAGCCCTTACACATGTCTATTTTAGTTAAATAATGTCTCCTGGCTATACGATCTAGCGGTTCATCTACCCTGGTCATCGGGTAGGCATCAGTGGTGGTTTTCTCATTGAGTCGCCTGAAGTCCATGCAGAACCGGGTAGTTCCATCTTTCTTAGGCACCAGGACTACAGGCGAGACCCAAGGGCTGTCAGAGGGCTCAATGACTCCTAACTCAGTCATCTGTATCTACTTCCGCATTCCTTCTTGGACTGCTTCAGGGATACGGTAGGGGGGGCTGTCGATGGGGTGCTTGTCCAGGGATCTCTACCTTATGCACCGCCAGGGTCGTGTAGCCCAGTTTTTGGGAGAAAGTGGCCTGGTTCTCCCACAGAAGCAGCTTAGCCTGTTCCTTCTTTGTGGGTCTTAACCGGTCCCCTAGCTGTACGAGGCTAATTAGGTCAGTCTGAGGGTCACTCTCTAGTAATTCAGGGAGGGGTAAACCTTCGGATTCATCTGCAGCAGGGGCATATACTGCAGCAACATCCTCCTGCCGTTCCTGATACTCCTTCAGCATGTTCACATGAAAGGTTCGCTGGATTCTTTCATCTGCACAGCTGGCAATAACAAAGGAAGTATCCTCAGCATCCTCATTGACTCCAGACTCAAAGAAAGACTTTATTTTAAGGAGCGCTTGCGGAAGCCTCCTGTACGTTTGCCTCCGAGCTTTGTATTCCCACCCGTGCCTCCCTCACCTCCCATGCCTCCTGGTACCGAGTAGGTCAGTGAAGATGAACCCATGCACTTGGGCTTCACACGTCTCTCTGAGATGAGAGTCTTTAGGAGGAAGGAGAGATTGTGCCTTTATTGTGGCCAGGTAGGTCACTTTTTGAAGTCTTGTCCTACTGTCAGGGCTGGCTTAACCCTTCCTCCTCTGGGCTGGCCGCTCAGCTGTCGGCTAATTGCCAGCTCTCTTCTCTTTCCACAGTTACCAGCTGTTCCCGATGATGCTCGTCTGACCTGCCTATTTAAAGCCTTCCTGCTCACTTTTTCATTTGCCTTCGCGTTGGTCACATCACCGGGAACCATCTCCTGCTATTTGTTTCAAGACTGGCTTGCTGACATCCCACCTGGCTTCTTATAATGCTTGCGGTTGCTCTCCTTGGATCCCTGACTTCCGGCCTGGCTGATTACCTGATCTGGTTAATGAACTTTGGACTGGCTGACTACCGGATCTGGCTACAGGACTCTGGCTATGCTTGACTACGCTTTTTTCTATACACCTATTTATTTTTATTAATAAACAAGTGTGATTTGATTGTACTTCTGTCTCAGTCTGTTCCATGTTTTCTGACAGTACGCGAAGGCCATGACTTCAGAAGATACAGTTAATCCACTTGTTGGTAATATTTTTTCCAGATTGGATGAGCAAGATCACCGCATGGATCAGTTTGCCTTGGCGTTACAAACGCTCCTGAATCACACGGTTCACCTGAAATCCCCCACGGTGGCTGCTCCGGTACAACCTGAGTCGCAGGCCGTCCCTGCTTCTGCACCAGTCTCTGTGCAGGCACCCGCCTCGAGTATTACCTCTATAAGAGGTATGTCTGCTTCTGCTCCGCTTCCCCAGCGATTTGGGGGCGATCCGGTTCAATGCAGAGGGTTTCTCAATCAGTTTGAGATATACTTCGAAATGCTGCCCCAGGCATTTCCCACGGACAGAAGCAAAGTAGGTTTTGTGATATCTTTGCTTTCTGAGAGAGCCTTGGCCTGGACTAACCCTCTATGGGAGATGCAAAAACCTGTTGTCTTGGGTTACCCTCAGTTTGTGGCCTCCTTTAAAAGGGTTTTTGACGTTCCCGCACGCTCCGCTTTTGCTGCCAAGTACCTCATGTCCATCAAACAGAGTACGAGAACTGTTGCCGACTACGCCATTGAATTCCGTACTCTGGCAGCAGAGGTTGCTTGGAACAATGAGGCCCTCATGGCTGCTTTTTCTCATGGTCTCTCAGATTCTATCAAGGATGAGATAGCAGCCCGATATATACCTACTGAGCTGGAGAGCTTGATCTCGTTTGCCATCCTCATTGACTCCAGACTCAGAGAAAGACTTTCTCTTAAGGAGCGCTTGCGGAAGCCTCCTGTACGTTTGCCTCCAAACTTTGTAGTCCCAACCATGCCTCCCTCACCTCCCATGCCTTCTGGGCTTCACGCGTCTCTCTGCGGATGAGAGAACCTTTAAGAGGAGGGAGAGATTGTGCCTTTATTGTGGCCAGGCAGGTCACTTTTTGAAGTCTTGTCCTACCAGTCCAGGGAACGCTCAAACCTTGAGGTCCTGTCATGGACAGACCTTAGGTGGCGTTGTTTCATCCCCAGTTATCCAGAAGGATAAGCCCCTGGTTTTGGTCACCCTTTCTTGGGCTGAGTCGTCCATCGAGATACAGGCTCTAATCGACTCTGGGGCTGCAGGCCTGTTCATTGATGCTGCATTTGTTTCGCAGCACTCGATTCCGCTGCAGCTGCGTGACACTCCACTTGCCATTGAGGCTCTTGATGGGAGACCTTTACAGCCTGCCCATGTGACTCATCAGACGGTTCTGTTGTCCATGGCCGTAGGGGCTCTTCACCATGAAATAATCCAATTCCAAGTTATTTCCTCTCCCAGATTTCCGCTGGTTATTGGTTATCCTTGGTTACAGAGGCACAACCCCTCTTTTGATTGGCTCCGTGCTGAGGTTCTCTCCTGGTCACCACAATGCAGTGAGACATGCTTCCTGAAGGTATCCAAGGTCCTGTGCACCGCTTCATTCCTCTCCTTGCTGGAGGAGTACCGTGATTTTGGCGATGTCTTTGATAAAGGTCAAACTGGTAGTTTGCATCCACACCGGCCTTATGATTGCACAATTGACCTTTAACCTGGTGCCATACCTCCTCGTGGCCGGGTTTACCCTTTGTCGGTCTTGGAGGATAAGGACATAGAGGAGTATGTTGCTGACGCACTTTCTCAAGGTTTCATCCGCAAGTCCTTGTCTCCTGCTGGTGCTGGTTTCTGCTTTGTGAAAAAGAAGAGTGGTGAACTGAGACCTTGTATAGATTATAGGGGTCTCAATCGTGTCAAGGTTAAGAATGCCTACCCGATTCCATTGATTACGGAGTTATTTGACCACCTCAAGGGAGCAACGGTTTTCACAAAGCTTGACCTGAGAGGGGCATACAATCTTGTGCGCATTAAGGAGGGCGACGAGTGGAAAACTGCGTTTAATACCAGAACAGGCCATTATGAATACCTGGTAATGCCTTTTGGCCTTTGTAACGCCCCGGCAGTTTTCCAGGAATTTATTAACGGTGTCCTCTGAGATTTGTTGCAATTGTGTGTGGTGGTTTATCTCGATTATATCCTCATATTTTCCAAGTCCCTGGAGAGTCGTGTACTTCAGAAACTAAGAGAGAACAATCTCTATTGTAAACTGGAGAAGTGCGAGTTCCATCGTGAACAGGTTACATTCCTGGGTTATGTCATTTCCACTGCTGGTTTTTTGATGGACCCAGAGAAACTTTCGGCAGTCCTACAGTGGCCTTGACCCATGGGTTTATGTCCTCTGCAGCATTTCCTGGGCTTTGCCAACTACCATCGGAAGTTTATTCGTAACTTCTCGTCTCTGGTCAAGCCTCTGACTGATATGACCAGGAAGGACAGTAACCCACAGAGTTGGTGTCCAGAGTCCATTAAGGCCTTTGAGACTCTCAAGGCTGCCTTTGTTTCTGCTCCTGTGTTGGCACATCGGGAGTTGGCGCCCTTCTGTCTCAACGCCCTTCCTCCTCTGGGCTGGGCGCTCAGCTGTCGGCTAATTGCCAGCTCTCTTCTCTTTCCACAGTTACCAGCTGTTCCCGATGATGCTCGTCCAACCTACTTATTTAAAGCCTTACTGCTCACTTTTTCATTTGCCTTCGCATTGGTCACATCACAGGGAACCATCTTCTGCTGTTTGTTTCAAGACTGGCTTGCTGACATCAGACCTGGCTTCTTACCCTGCTTGCGGTTGCTCTTCTTGGATCCCTGATTTCCGGCCTGGCTGATTACCCGATCTGGTTAATGAACTTTGGACTGGCTGATTACCCAATCTGGCTACAGGACTCTGGCTACGCTTGACTACGCTTTTTTCTATTAACATTTTTATTTTTATTAATAAACAAGTATGATTTGATCGTACTTCTGTCTCAGTCTGTTTCATGGTTTCTGACACCTACCCACCCAGGGAACGCCCGAACCTTGAGGTCCTGAGGAGGTATGGCACCAGGTTGAAGGTCAATTGCGCAATCATAAGGCCGGTGTGGAGGCAAACTACCAGCTTGACCTTTATCAAAAACATCACCAAAATCACGTTACTCCTCCGGCAAGGAGGGGAGTGAAGCGGTGCACAGGACCTTGGATACCTTCAGGAAGCATGTCTCACTGCATTGTGGTGTCCAGGAGAGAACCTCAGCACGGAGCCAATCAAAAGAGGGGTTGTGCCTCTGTAACCAAGGATAACCAATAACCAGCGGAAATCTGGGTGAGGAAATAACTTGGAATTGGATTATCTCATGGTGAAGAGCCCCTACGGCCATGGACAACGGAACCGTCTCATGAGTCACATGGGCAGGCTTTAAAGGTCTCCCATCAAGAGCCTCAATGGCAAGTGGAGTGTCACGCTGCTGCAGCGGAATCGAGTGCTGCGAAACAAATGCAGCATCAATTAACAGGCCTGCAGCCCCAGAGTCGATTAGAGCCTGTATCTCAATGGATGACTCAGCCCAAGAAAGGGTGACCAAAACCAGGGGCTTATCCTTCTGGATAACTGGGGACGAAACAACGCCACCTAAGGTCTGTCCATGACAGGACCTCAATTTTTGGGCGCTCCCTGGATGGGTAGGACAAGACTTCAAAAAGTGACCTGCCTGGCCACAATAAAGGCACAATCTCTCCCTCCTCCTAAAGGCTCACTCATCTGCAGAGAGACCCGTGAAACCCAGGTGCATGGGTTCATCTTCACTGACCAACTCGGTACCAGGAGGCATGGGAGGTGAGGGAGGCATGGGTGGGACTACAAAGTTCGGAGGCAAACGTACAGGAGGCTTCCGTGAGCGCTCCTTAAGAGAAAGTATTTCTCTGAGTCTGGAGTCAATGAGGATGGAAAACGAGATCAAGCTCTCCAGCTCAGTGGATATATCTCGGGCTGCTATCTCATCGTTGATGGAATCCGAGAGACCATGAGAAAAAACAGCTACGAGGGCCTCACTGTTCCAAGCAACCTCTGCTGCCAGAGTATGGAATTCAATGGCATAGTCGGCAACAGTTCTCATACTCTGTTTGATGGACATGAGGCACTTGGCAGGAGAAGCGGAGCGTGCGGGAACGTCAAAAACCCTTTTAAAGGAGGCCACAAACTGAGGGTAACTCAAGACAACAGGTTTTTGCATCTCCCATAGAGGGTTAGCCCAGGCCAAGGCTCTCTCAGAAAGCAAAGATATCACGAAACCTACTTTGCTTCTGTCCGTGGGAAACGCCTGAGGCAGCATTTCGAAGTATATCTCAACCTGATTGAGAAACCCTCTGCATTGAACTGGATCGACCCCAAATCGCTGGGGAAGTGAAGCAGAACCAGACATACCTCTTAAAGAGGTAATACTCGAGGTGGGTGTCTTCACAGAGACTGGCACAGCAGCAGGGACAGCCTGCGACTCAGGTTGTACCGGAGCAGCCACCGTGGGGGGTTCCAGGTGAGCCGTGCGACTCAGGAGCATTTGTAACGCCAAGGCAAACTGATCCATGCAGTGATCTTGCTCATCCAATCTGGAAAAGATATTACCAACAAGTGGATTGACTGTATCTTCTGAATTCATGGCCTTCGCGTACTGTCAGAAACCATGAAACAGACTGAGACAGAAGTACAATCAAATCACACTTGTTTATTAATAAAAATAAAAAGGTAAATAGAAAAAAGCGTAGTCAAGCATAGCCAGAGTCCTGTAGCCAGATCGGCTAGTCAGCCAGTCCAAAGTTCATTAACCAGATTGGGTAATCAGCCAGGCCGGAAGTCAGGGATCCAAGGAGAGCAACCGCAAGTAGGATAAGAAGCCAGGTGGGATGTCAGCAAGCCAGTCTTGAAACAAACAGCAGGAGATGGTTCCCTGTGATGTGACCAACGTGAAGGCAAATGAAAAAGTGAGCAGGAAGACTTTAAATAGGCAGGTCAGACGATCATCATTGGGAACAGCTGGTAACTGTGGAAAGAGAAGAGAACTGGCAATTAGCCGACAGCTGAGTGACCAGCCCAGAGGAGGAAGGGCTAAGCCAGCCCTGACAGTTACAGAGGCACAACCCCTCTTTTGATTGGCTTCGTGCTGAGGTTCTCTCCTGATCACCAGTGAGACATGCTTCCTGAAGGTATCCAAGGTCCTGTGCACCTCTTCACTCTCCTCCCTGCCGGAGGGGTACCGCGATTTTAGCGATGTCTTTGACAAAGGTTAAGCTGGTAGTTTGCCTCTACACCGGTCTTATGATTGCGCAATTGACCTTCAACCTGGTGCCATACCTCCCCTTGGCCAGGTTTACCCTTTGTCGGTCTTGGAGGATAAGGCCATGGAGGAGTATGTTGCTGATGCACTTTCTCAAGGTTTCATCCGCAAATCCTCATCTCCTGTTGGTGCTGGTTTCTTCTTTGTGAAGAAGAAGAGTGGTGAACTGAGACCTTGTATAGATTATAGGGGTCTCAATCATGTCACGATTAAGATTGTCTACCCAATTCAATTGATTACAGAGTTATTTGACTGCCTTAAAGGAGAAACGCTTTTCACAAAGCTTGACTTGAGAGGGGCATACAATCTCGTGCGCATTAAGGAGGGCAAAGAGTGGAAAACTGCGTTTAATACCAGAACAGGCCATTATGAGTACCTGCTAATAATGCCTCTTGGCCTTTGTAGCACCCCGGCAGTTTTCCAGGAATTATTTAACAATGTCCTCCGAGATTTGTTGTGGTTACTGTATGTGTGGGGGTTTATCTTGATGACATCCTCATATTTTCCAAGTCCCTGGAGAGCCACCACACAGATGTGTCGTGTGCTTCAGAGACTAAGAGAGAACAATTTCTATTGTAAACTGGAGAAGTGTGAGTTCCATCGTAAACAGGTTACATTCTTGGGCTATGTCATTTCCACTGCTGGTTTTTTGATGGACCCAGAGAAACTTTCAGCAGTCCTACAGTGGCCTTCGACCCGTGGGTTTATGTCCTCTACAGCGTTTCCTGGGCTCTGCCAACTACTATCGGAAGTTTATTCATAACTCCTTAACTTCAAGCCCCTGACTGATATGACCAGAAAGGACGGTAATCCACAGAGTTGGTCTCCGGAGTCCATTAAGGCCTTTGAGGCTCTAAAGGCTGCCTTTGTTTCTGCTCCTGTGTTGGCACATCCTGATCCTACGTTGCCTTTTATCCTAGAAGTTGATGCTTCTGAGACTGGAGTTGGCGCCCTTATGTCTCAACGTCCTAACTCGGAGAGTGCTATGCATCCGTGTGGCTAATTTTCCAAGAAATTGTCACCTGCTCAGTGCAATTATGAGATTGGTAACAGAGAGCTGTTTGCGATCATTTCATCCCTGAAAGAATGGAGACATCTCCTTGAAGGTACCACTGTGCCGGTTCTTATTCTTACTGACCATAAGAATCTTATATTCCTGTCTGAGGCTAAGCGCCTCTCTCCCAGAAGTGCGCAGTGGGCTCTTTTCTTGTCGAGTTTTAATTACATTGTCTCATTCTTACCCGATACTAAGAATGTAAGGGCTGATGCCTTGTCACGACAATTTTCCTCAACTTCCAAGTCAGAGTCGGTTCCGGTTCCTGTGATTCCTCCTGATCGTATTGTGGCTACGGTTCGCACCAGTCTTACTTCTCCTTTGGGTGACAACATTCTTGCTGCTCAGGTCCATGCTCCTCCTGATAAATCTTGTGACCTCTGCTTTGTCCCAGAGAGTCTCCGTACTGCTGTGCTCCAGACTTACCATTCTCCCAAGGCAGGTGGCCATCCTGGGAAGAATCAACTCATTTGGGCCATTTCCCAACAATTCTGGTGGCCTAGTCTACGGGCTCATGTTACTGCCTTCGTAGCTGCCTGTTCCATGTGTGCTCAAAGTAAGACTCCACAACACCTTCCAGTGGGCCTCCTACAACCCATATCCAATGGAGAGAGGCCCTGGACCCACTTGTCAATGGATTTCATTTTGGAGTTGCCCAGCTCCCAAGGCAACACTGTTATCCTTATGGTGGTTGACCGGTTCTCAAAGATGTGTCATTGTATTCCACTTAAGAAGTTGCCTACTTCTAAGGAACTGGCTTCCATTTTTGCTCGGGAAATCTTTCGCTTACATGGGCTAACCAAGGTGATTGTCTCGGACAGGGTCAGTCAGTTTGTCTCCCGGTTCTGGCAAGCCTTTTGTGCAGTTGGAAATCCAGCTTGCTTTCTCTTCTGCGTATCACCGCAGTCTAATGGGGCCGGAGAGCGAGCCAATCAGTCCTTGGAGCAATTCCTACGTTGCTATATTTCTGACCATCATAACAACTGGTCAGACCTATTACCATGGGCAGAGTTTGCTCACAACAGTGCCTTGAATTCTGCCTCCCGATTGTCTCCATTTATGTTGAATTATGGTTTCCAACCTTCCATGTTGCCTGACTCGTTTGTTCCACAGAGTATTCCTGCATTAGAGGAGCATCTCCATGGTCTTCGTTCCACTTGAGTACAAGTCCAGGTGGCTTTGCATCCTACTAATGATAGTTAGAGACTCCATGCTGACCGCCGACGCCTGCCTGCACCTTCCTACCAGGTAGGGGACAGGGTCTGGCTGTCATCTCGCAACCTCCGACTTCATGTTCCCTCACTGAAGTTTGCACATCGGTTTATTGGGCCTTTCCGTACCCTTCAGAGGATTAACCCAGTGGCTTACGCGTTGGACCTTCCTCCTAGTATGCGCATCTCAAATGTTCTTCATGTCTCCTTATTGAAACCGTTGGTCTGCAACCGATTTACCAACTCAGTGCCACATCCTCACCCTAATCTGGTTGAGAACCATGAGGAGTATGAGGAACAATCCATTGTTGACTCCCGTAGGTTCCGTGGGCGCATACACTACCTGGTGCATTGGAAGGGGTATGGTCAGGAGGAACGCTCCTGGGTTTCATCCTCGGACGTACATTCGCCTGTCCTCCTCCGCAAGTTCCATAGATGTTTTCCCCACAACCCCGTGACCCTCTGAAGGAGAGGAGTCATTGAGGAGGGGGTACTCTCAGGACTGGCTTAGCCCTTCCTTCTCTGAGCTGGCTGCTCAGCTGTCGGCTAATTGCCAATTCTCATCTCTCTCCGCACAGTTACCAGCTGTTCCTGATCATGCTCGCCTGACCTGCCTACTTAAAGCTGTCCAGCTCACTTCATATCTGCCTTCGCCTTGGTCATATCACAAGAAACCATCTCCTGCGATTCTGTTTAACCACTTCAGCTCCGGACCAATAAACACCTTAAGGACCAGAGGTCTTTTTGCAATTTCGCACTGCGCTGCTTTAACTGGTAATTGCGCGGTCATGCAATATTGCACCCAAACGAAATTTGCGTCCTTTTCTTCCCACAAATAGAGCTTTCTTTTGATGGTATTTGATTGCCTCTGCGATTTTTTTTTTTTGCGATATAAATGGAAAAAGAGCGAAAATTTTGAAAAAAAAAGATATTTTCTTCTTTTTGTTATAAGAAAAATCGAATAAACTAAATTTTAGTCATACATTGAGGGCAAAATTTATTTAGCCACATGTCTTTAGTAAAAAAAATGTCAATAAGCGTATATTTTTTGGTTTGCGCAAAAGTTATAGCGTCTACAAACTAGAGTACATTTTCTGGAATTTACACAGCTTTTAATTTATGACTGCCGATCTCATTTCTTGAGGTGCTAAAATGGCAGGGCAGTACAAATCCCCCCCAAATGACCCCATTTTGGAAAGTAGACACCCCAAGGAAATTGCTGATGGGTATGTTGAGCCCATTGAATATTTATTTTTTTTGTCCTAAGGGATTGAATAATGACAAAAAAAAAAAAAAAAATTTTTTTTACAAAAAGTTGTCACTAAATGATATATTGCTCACACATGCTATGGGCATATGTGAAATGACACCCCAAAATACATTCTGCTGCTTCTCCCGAGTACGGGGATACCACATGTGTGGGACTTTTTGGGAGTCTAGTCGCGCACGGCACCCCGAAAACCAATCACCACCTTCAGGATTTCTAAGGGTGCAAATTTTTGATTTAACTCCTCACTACCTATCACAGTTTCGAAGGCCATAAAATGCCAAAATAGCACAAAACCCCCCCAAATGACCCCATTTTGGAAAGTAGACACCCCAAGCTATTTACTGAGAGGCATGTTGAGTCCATGGAATATTTTATATTTTGCCAAAAGTTGCGGGAATATTACAAACTTTTTTTTTTTTTGCACAAAGTTGTCACTAAATGATATATTGCTCACACATGCTATGTGCAGAAGTCAAATTACACCCCAAAATAAATTCTGCTGCTTCTCCCGAGTATGGGGATACCACATGTGGGGGACTTTTTGGGAGCCTGGCCACGTACGGGACCCCGAAAACCAAGCACTGCCTTCCGGATTTGAATATAAAATGCTATAAAAAACAAACTAACCAGAGTCACCCGTAACACTTATACGGTGATCAGTGGTGAAAGGGTTAACTAGGGGCAATCAGGGGGTTCAAATTTTTATTAGGTAGTATATGGGGGTCCCTGGCGCTATATAAAAACCTGACGGGGAACCTAAATAACTAACTGGCTAACCAGCGTCACCAGTGACACTTATACTGTGATCGCTGGTGAAAGGGGGTGAAAGGGTTAACTAGCAGCAATCAGGGGGTTAAAACCATTATTGGGTAGTATATCGGGGTACCTAGCGCTATAAAAACCTGGCGGTGAACCTAAAAAAATAACTAGCTACCTAGCGACACTAGCGACACTGATGCAGCGTTCAGAAAAATTATCGCTTAGTGACACTGGCAAAAGGGGGTGAAAGGGTTAACTAGCGGAAATCAGGGGGTTAAAACCATTATTGGGTAGTATATCGGGGTACCTAGCGCTATAAAAACCTGGCGGTGAACCTAAAAAAATAACTAGCTACCTAGCGACTGTAGCGACACTAATGCAGCGATCAGAAAAACGATCGCTTAGTGACACTGGCAAAAGGGGGTGAAAGGGTTAACTAGCGGCAATCAGGGGGTTAAAACCATTATTGGGTAGTATATCGGGGTACCTAGCGATATAAAAACCTGGCGGTGAACCTAAAAAAATAACTAGCTACCTAGCGACACATGCAGCGATCAGAAAAATGATCGCTTAGTGACACTGGCAAAAGGGGGTGAAAGGGTTAACTAGTGGCAATCAGGGGGTTAAAAACATTATTGGGTAGTATATCGGGGTACCTAGCGCTATAAAAACCTGGCGGTGAACCTAAAAAAATAATTAGCTACCTAGCGACTGTAGCGACACTAATGCAGCGATCAGAAAAACGATCGCTTAGTGACACTGGCAAAAGGGGGTGAAAGGGTTAACTAGCGGCAATCAGGGGGTTAAAAACATTATTGGGTAGTATATCGGGGTACCTAGCGCTATAAAAACCTGGCGGTGAACCTAAAAAAATAACTAGCTACCTAGCGACACTAGCGACACATGCAGCGATCAGAAAAATGATCGCTTAGTGACACTGGCAAAAGGGGGTGAAAGGGTTAACTCTAGGGGCAATCAGGGGGTTAAATCTTTATTGGGGGGTGATAGGGGGCTACCCTGGACCTAACACTAACTGTCCTGACAGTTTTTACTGTCACAACTGACACTGAATGCATTGATCAGTAAAGAAATGATCAATGCAATCAGTGACACTGTGACTGGGGGGGGAGGGGGGGCGGGGGGGGGATCGGGGGGCGATCGGGGGGGGGATCGGGGGGGGTTTGTGTGCCTGTGTGTACCTACATGTCAGTGTAGTGTTGGTGCACACTTACTTTTACTGTTCTCCTCGTAGTCCGGTCAAAAAGACCGCCCCGAGGAGAATGACATCACTTCCTCCTTCCTGTGTAAACAATACACAGGGGAGGAAGCTTCTCATTGGCCAGGAGCGATCCAGAGGGGGTGGCCGAAAACCAACGGCCATCCCCTCATCACGGAGCGCTCCTGGACCGAATCGGACCGCCGTAACCAGCGGGAGGGGGTCCGATCGGACCCCCCACCCGCTGGAAGGCAATCACGTAGATGTACGTGATTATGCCTGCCTGTGCCATTGTGCTGACGTACAATGGCAATACGGCGGTCCTGAAGTGGTTAAAGACTAGCTTGCTTACATCCCCCCTGGCTCCTTATCCTGCTTGCTGTTGCTCCACTTGGATCCCTGACTTCTGGCCTGGCTGATTACCCGATCTGGTTATTGAACTCTGGCCTGGCTGGCTACTCGATCCGGTTACTGGACTCTGTCTATGCTTTGACTATGCTTACTCTATTTACCTTTTTATTTTTATTTAATAAACAAGTGTGATTTAATTGTACTTCTGTCTCTGTCTGATTCATGGTTTCTGACACTTGGTCACCCTGCGCCAAAATATGACTCGCGTCACAATTATAATTTATGATTTTGTGTTTCAAACTTTATCATACCTGGTATGTCTACTAGGATCTTGTCTGGAAAGATTCAAGTGAGTTTTTACTAAGAATTACAGGCCTCCAACATGAAACACTCAATTTCCATGCACAACAATTGTTCCGTTTTCAGCATCAAAAATCAGACATAATCATAGCACCAGGGAGGTTAATCTGAGCATTTAGCTTGGATGGCTAGGAAAAAGGCGCGGGGGGGGGGGGGTAGGAAACATGAGGAAAGGGCCCTCAGACAAAGCTTGTCTCCATGTTGATAAAGACAAGGGCCTCTTCACTTCAACCCTTGCCTAGTGGTTGTAAGAGCCTGCAGGTAGGAGGTTTATCAGAATCTGGAAGTCCCATTTAAAATTCAGGGGGCCTCCAGATACTGCCCCCCCCCCCTATGTGAATGAGCATGGGGTACATAGTACCCCTACTCATTTACAAACAAAAAAAATGTAACCACCTCAATACAGTGCGCTTACACCCCCTTCCTGTCCAGACCAATATTCAGCTTTCAGCGCTCTCACACTTTGAATGACAATTACTCATTCATGCAACACTGTACCCATATAAAATTTGCGTCCTTTTTTCACACAAATAGAGCTTTCTTTTGGTGGTATTTAATCACTAGTGTTTTTTTTTATTTTTTGTGCATGTACATAGCAAAGATGACACCCCAAAATACATTCTTCTACTCCTCCTGAGTATGGAAATACCACATGTGTGAGACTTTTACATAGACTGTCCACATACATAGGCCCAACTCTGAAGTAGCATCTCCAGGCGTTCTACGAGCATAAATGACACATCTCTTTTCTCAACCACCTATTACAATTTTGAAGGCTCTGGAGCACCAGGACAATGGAATTGCCTCCAAAATAACCCCATTTTGGAAAGCAAATACCAAAACATATAATCTATGAGGCATGATGAGTCTTTTGAACGGTTCATTTTTTTCCAGATGTTTTTGGAAAATGTGGAAAAAAATGAAAACGCTTTTTTTTTTACACAAAGTTGTCAATTTATCAATTATTTCCAACACATAGCATGTACATAGCAAAGATGACACCCCAAAATACATTCTGCTACTCCTCCTGAGTGTGGCAACACCACATGTGTGAGACTTTTACACAGCCTGGCCACATACAAAGGCCCAACATCCAAGTAGCACCAACATGCGTACTTGTAGCATAAATGGCATATATCATTTCCTGTCAACCTATCATTTTTGAAGGCCCTTCATATTTCTAACACATAGCATGTACATACCAAGAATTACAATCCAAAATAAATTCTATTGCGGAAAGGGTAAAAAAAAGAATTACCTGTGCTTTTAGTAGTATCCACAGAGGAGAGCACTGGTCCAGGCAGGAGGCAGGGATGTGCTTAGCAACAGCAATAGTAATTATCCAGGCTGCAGGCAGGAATATTGTCTATAGTCAGCACAAGGATATTGTCAGCACAGCACAGTCCATAGAAATTGTCCAGGCAGGGGGGCGTGGCTTGACCTCGGCGGAAGATGGCAGCATAGATTGATAGCTCCCGCTGACGAGAGGAAAACCTAACAGTTAACGGAGGATAAACCACCCTAAGAGTACCCAGCAACATGGGCACCTCGTCCCGCGACTCGTCCGCCTCCAGATCGAGATCCCAGAGAGACGAGGCGAGCAGGATCTCGCAGAATATCCCGGAGATGTTCCGCACCCAGCACAGCAACATGGCGGCCTCACGAGGTCAGTCACAGAGAACGGGCTCTGTCCCAGACTCTTCACCGCAAGGCCCGCCATCTGAGGGCATCACACTCACCCCTCACCTTCAGCCCAGCCTACATGACCTACGCTCCGTGGCAGCGGACATCAAAGAAACACTTACCTCAGCCCTTACGTCCGCCATCTCAGACCTGCGGTTAGACCTACAAGCAATGGCGGGAAGAGTTCAAGACGTGGAGAAGATCACCGCTACACACTCCACTGTTCTCCGGAAAGCTTGCCAAGTGATTGATACTCACACGTTACAGCTTCGGGACCAGAATCGCCATCTGGAGGACCTCGACAATAGGGGGAGAAGGCATAACCTTCGCCTCCGAGGTCTTCCAGAATCAATAGAATCGGAGCATCTAGCCAAAGAAGTGTCCATCCTGTTTAACACCATCTTGGAACAGCCTCCGGATTCCCCCATCGGAATGGAGCGCATTCATCGTGCCCTACGCCCGAGATACAGAGAATCGGATCCTCCGCGAGATGTGATCTGTTGCCTGATCGACTACAGGCAGAAGGAAGACATTCTCCACAGGGTGAGAGCACTAACATCCCCAGTGACCTATAAAGATACTGTGATAAACATTTTCCCTGATCTGTCTACTATTACTCTGCAACGGAGGAGGGAACTTCGGCCTATCTTGGAAGTTTTACGTGCGAAGGGAATCCCGTATCGCTGGAAGTTCCCCTTCGCTTTATCAGCCACAGCGGGAGGACGAACGGCTGTTCTCCGGGTCCCGGAGGATATCAGGTATTTCTGCGAAACGATCGATATCCCCCTCACTGAAGCACCAGATTGGTACGCCGAATATCGTCCGCAAGCAGCAAAAAACGGACACGTCCAAACCGAACGAATGGAGTTCCAGGAACAAAGATCCAGACGTAAACGCTCGCCTTCGGATCATAGGAACCCTGACGTGAGAAACGACGCGACTGTACGAGAGAGCCCATCGAAGGCCCCTCACTCTAGAAGAGCCCGAAGGGATCGCTGAATGAGAATTGCTTCGCTTCATTCTACACGTTGTTTTTATTCGTTATTGTTTTAGCAACCTTAACGTACGAAGACATCCTTGTTTTTTCTCTTTTCTTCAAAACGAAGAGTGCACTCTACGATTCTGAAGGAGTCTTGTAAACGATGGTTTTGTTTTTTAATGTACGACCTACACTTCATCGGATCGTTCTTCCTCTTCTTCCAGTGTGATCACTAGGACGAGACCGAAAGACTGAACTATGTACCTATGTTTCTCCCGTCTACTAAACACCTTTCGTATTGTGAGGATCCTAGAGGCTAGGAAAAGGAATTTGGAATCCCTAGAATTTCTTAACAGGTTATCTTTTTGGAACTTTTCATTTTTACACGATGAACACGTTCCAGTAGGTTTACACTGTTCATAAGGGGGGTGCTCCCCAATTAACCATCTCTTTACGGTCACATTACATTCGCTGCTTTCTACAAACAGTAGACATTCTCTTGAAACGTTTATTAGCAGTTTATTTGTCTAGGCTATGGCTCTAAACTTTTTATTTTGTTCTGGTTAAATGATTGACAAGGCTTGTGATCAAGGATAAGTTCCTTAACAATACATGTTACACTCTGCGACACATAATACTCTAATAGTTGGTGCAAACTGCCCTATAAGTCATGCTCTACAACTCAATTACCTTTCACGCACTAAGAGTTTTTCAGATATGAACTCTCTTCTCCTCCAACCGCCTCTTTATTTCCACACAGGGGCCCTTTCTTTTCTTTTCTTATGTTATTTCTCTTATGTTATTATTCTTAATTTAATTGTTACGCCTCTCACCAGTTGCATTATTTACAGATACTTGGTTTTCCCTCGTTTGGCGGGTAGACACTGGATCACATCCTTTATCCATCCAATCGACCCGAGCCTATACCCCACACACAGTGGTAAACAGTTAGCATACCTTCAGTGATAACATTTCATGTGTTACCCAGTATAGAATCCGGACACTGTGCTTTGCACCGCCCACCACTGGTGGATAGGATCAGCAAGCTGGTACTTGCTTTTCTCCGGAATTCTGACCAGAGTGAGACTACATCACTCTCTTTCGAGTGAGTTATTCTCTCAACAATTTCAGTTCACCAGGCCCAATTCCCTACTGTGTCTGGTGAAATTCCTTTGCTAGCTCGACCCTGAACATATCTACCGACTATAGTGTAGTACAGATATACATTAATTGACTAATTAACCCAAACAGGTAGAGTTTTCTTTTTTATCCCCCCTTCTTTTTCTCAATAGGGATTGTAACATTCCCACAAATTCAGGATGACAAGACCACACAAGACCAACCCCCAAAATTGGACCAAAATTATTTCCTTAAATATTCAAGGGCTGAATATACCCGAAAAAAGATCCCAATTATTATTTTCTCTTAAACAAAACAAGGCTAAAATAGTATTTTTACAGGAAACACACTTCAAATCTTCCTCCATTCCGAAATTAACGGATAGGTATTTCACCACAGCAATACACTCCACGAATTCAAACAGTAAATCGAAAGGGGTTTCCATCCTGTTCGCGAAGCATTGCTCCTTACGCGTTGAGGACATCCTCCGTGATCCAGAAGCTCGTTACCTTTTCGTTAAAGGCACGATGCTAGGCAAGCGTGTCACGCTGGCTAACATATATGCCCCTAATAATGGCCAGGCATCTTTTTTCACTTCGACCATGAACAAGCTATCAGACTTTCAGGAGGGAGTCCTCATTGCGGGAGGAGATTTCAATGTACCGCTTAATCCCATACAAGATTCATCGAACAAAACTTCCTCAATCTCACACAAGACCTTGCGCAATATTAAACTGAGATTGCAAGAACTAAATCTACATGACTCCTGGCGGACCCTCAATCCGCAAGAATTAGATTACACCTTTTTTTCTTTCCCACACAAGAGACACTCCAGAATAGATTATCTATTCCTGTCGCAGAGAGATCTACCTTGTCTGGTTGGTGCTACCATTGATCCCAAATTCATTTCGGATCATCACCCTATATCCATGACCTTAGCACTTTCAGATAAACCCCCTAACACGCCAATTTGGCGATTAGACCCTTCCCTTCTCACTGACCCCATTATAGCTGCGACAACGAAGGAACGTCTGGTGACCTATTTTGCAGAGAATGCTTCCCCTGATATTTCCCCCATGCTGCTAGGGGAGGCACATAAATGCACCATTCGGGGAACTTTCATGGCGGCTGCGGCTAAACGTAGAAAAGATAGATCCGCTCACCTACTGTACCTCACCAACAAAATTAAAACTTTGGAAAAAGCACATAAATTATCCCAGGTAGAGAATTCTATTACCGAACTTATAGAGGCCAGACAAGAGTTATTAAACTACATAACCACACGAACTAAAAGAAATTACATACTTTCACGCAAAACCTTCTATGAGTTTAGTAATAAATCAGGTAAACTTTTAGCCAGAGCGCTCCGTAAACAGAAAGCCACAGACACTATCCACCATTTGATAGACAAAGCAGGAAACACGATCTCCTCTAATCATCAAATTGCTGAGCAATTTGTTCAATTCTACAAAAATCTATACAACCTGAATGATACCCATCATTTTTCACCGAACGCACAGCGCACACAACTGATTAGAGAATTCTTACACCAATATGGCCCTAATCCTATAACCCCTGAAACAGCCACTAGTCTCGAAGCACCAATATCCTCACTCGAACTGGATATAGCCCTCAAAAGCCTAAAACCAGGCAAAAGCCCTGGTCCTGATGGGTTAACATCTGGGTACTATAAATCATTTATTGACATCTTGAAACCTCACTTTCTAGCGGCTTTTAATTCTTTTTCCACCGAAAATCCCCCTCCTCGAGATCTGCTTACAGCACACATCACGGTCATTCCCAAACCGAATAAAGACGATTCCCTAGTTTCGAACTATAGACCCATTTCCCTACTAAATGTGGACCTTAAAATTTACGCTAAAATTTTATCTAATCGTCTCTTGCCTCTCTTGCCGGGACTGGTCTCCCTGGATCAGGTGGGCTTTGTCCCGGGGAGGGAGGCTAGAGACAACACAATTAAAGCAATTAATATACATAATTGGCTTTCCTCTTCCAATACCCGCGGATTCCTCCTCTCCTTGGATGCGGAGAAGGCGTTTGACAGAGTGGCCTGGGATTATATGCAAGAAACTTTACAGAGTATAGGACTACCTAACAAATTTATTTCACATGTTATGGCACTATACGCCTCGCCGAAAGCCCATGTAAGAGTGAATGGCCATCTGTCGGACGCCTTCTCCGTATCCAACGGGACTCGTCAGGGATGCCCGCTCTCGCCCATTCTATTTGTTCTCACGTTAGAGCCCTTACTCAACCGTATTCGAGCAAATAGTGATATAAGAGGTGTGTCAATGGCAGGTACAGTACAAAAGATAGCAGCTTTCGCTGATGATATCCTATTGTTCCTTACAGAACCACATGTTACATTACCCAACCTCCTGAAAGATCTAGATTTATTCAAACACATCTCCAATTTACAAATAAACTTTGGCAAATCTGAAGCGCTTAACGTATCCCTTAGCGAACCTGCTGTGGAGCAATGCCAAAGAAATTTCCCTTTTAAATGGAGCAGCTCAGCTATCACGTACCTGGGCATTAAACTACCTTCCGACCTTAAGAACCTTTATACGCATAATTATCTCCCCCTACTCCAAACCATTCAAACCGATCTTAAAAAATGGTCCTCGGGAATCTTTTCTTGGTTTGGCAGAGCCTCGATCATCAAGATGAATATCTTACCCAGATTACTTTACTTACTACAAACAATCCCCATTAGGATCCCAATGACCTTTTTCAACTCATACAAATCGATTTGCACCCATTTCCTGTGGAACGGAAAGAGGCCCAGATTAAGCCACGACAGACTAACAATTCCTAAAACAAAAGGTGGTATAGGCTTACCAGATATGAGGAAATATTATTGGGCTTGCCATTTATCCAGAGTAGTAGACTGGAAAGTACATAACACTACTAAAGCTTGGGTACATTTGGAAAATATGCTTGCACCCATCCCGACGAGATATTTACCCTGGATGGACCAGAAACACATCCCTACAATATGCAAACAGCACCCGTTAGTTGCTCCTACCTTACATGTGTTTCGCTTTGTGTGCCAAACACAGCGTATCTCGTCACACCGCAGCCCACTAACACCTATTAGACATAATTCAGACTTTCCGATTGGTCAGTCTGAGTCCTTTCTCCGTTCCATATGGCCACACTCAGAGATGTTAGCACAGCACTTTTTCACCAATGGGAATCTTTTACCGCGTACATCTGTACCGTGTTTAGACACCAGACGGCCTATTCCTCAATGGGTATACTTTCAAATTAGACACTTTCTAATATCACACCAGCACCAACCAGACTTTGCTAGATCACTCACTCCTTTTGAATCTCTCTGCGACACGATAGAACCTCAAAGACACCTCATATCTAAAATCTACACCCTCTTCTTCTCGGACTGTAATCCCAAATCTCTTAAATCCTCCAGCAGTTGGGAATCAGACCTGGACCAGCAATGGTCAGAAGATGAGTGGGAAACTATATTCTCCCATATACACAAGGGATCTGTCAATGTGTCAGTACAAGAAAATGGTTTCAAGCTTGCTGCTAAATGGTATAAGACTCCTTCCCAGTTACACAAATTTTTCCCCCAAGTGTCCTCTACATGTTGGAGATGCTCCCAGGAAGAGGGAACCCTCCTCCACATTTGGTGGTCATGTCCCAATATCCAACCCTTCTGGACGGAGGTACACCGTATCCTCTGTAAGATCACTACCCTATCCGTTGATTTTACTCCTGCACAATTCCTTCTTCACCATTCCTCGATCTCGAGATCAAAATATCGAGGATCACTGACGCAGCACCTCATTAATGCCGCGAGAATGTGCATCCCAGTCCTATGGAAATCCAGCACTCCACCTTCCATCTCGGATTGGTTCCATCGCATTTCTAAGGTGGCTGAGATGGAAGAATTAATACACCAATCGAAAGATTCCCCATTAAGTTTCTGGAAAATTTGGGCTTGCTGGCAGCATTTCCGAAATTCATCGGAATATTCCTCATTAATCTCCTAGGGCCTTACACTTTCACTTCTATTTTAACTTATACCATTCTTTAGGGCTTACCCCTAATTCTTTCTCCACTGTCTAACAACTGGTCTAATGGTGTCTTTTTGTTAAGAAAAAAATTTTTTTTTGAGAATGTGAACATCAATTGTCTTCATTTTTGGGTTACGCTACTGTTTCAATCCTTGAGGTCTATATATCTGTAGATCATTTCAAGAATTTAAAGCTATTCAAGTTGTTTTAATGTATTGTACCATTTCAGGGTTTTTACCCTCCTCACAGATTTGTCATGCTTGAATGACTTTTGAGTAATTGCGGTACTTTATGTCGGCTTTTCATGCTGTAAATGTTCATATCTTTTATCAATAAAACTTTTTTTGGTAAAAAAAAAAAAAAAAAAAAGAAATTGTCCAGGCAGAGACAGCCAGCACAGCCATAATATTGGTCCTGGTACACTGTTACCTGCAGACACTCATTATTATACTGCTCTCCAGTCCTTCATAAGCACACTGCCTCTTGTTACAGCTAATTATTTGCATAGTCCAGGCAGCGTTGTGGTCCGTTTATGGGGCAGGCAGAGGCATGGTGGCAGTAAGTCAGCAGCAGGCTGAGGGCCGCAATCAGGTAAGACCTGTGCACGGGGGCACAGGGGTAGAGACTTTGACCCACCTAAACCTCTATGAAGCCTCCAGACCCCAGACCCTAATCCGAAAACCGGAGAAAACAAAAAACATTGTTTTCTCCATCCGGAAAAAAAATTCTGGAGCCCCTCACATATGTGAGACCCCTGTGTACTACAGTAACAGGGCAATAGATCAGTCCAAGCAGTAGGCAAGAGCATAGTCCATAAAACAGGCCAGGGTCAGTTCACATGCAATCGGTCCAATCGGTAGGCAGTAGCATAGTTAATAAAACAGGCCAGGGTCAGTTCTTGTGGAAGCAGTCCAAACTGTAGGCAGAGGCATAGTCACAAAACAGGCCAGGGTCAGTTCACGTGGAAGCAGTCCAAATGGTAGGCAGAGGCATAGTCGAAAAACAGGCCAGGGTCAGTTCACGTTGAAATTCAGTGGCATGGTTATTTAGGGAATCATGGAAAATGGTCAGCACAGATGATGAAAATGGGGAAATGGTTAAAAATATGGTCTAATATTTAAGGGATGTATGATAAGGTTGGAAGCATTCACCAATGCAAAGGCCAGATGGGAGGGACACTAGGGACAATGGTAGTTGGTATCTTTTCAAAACCCTCTTTTGGTGCACACGCAACATTTTTTTTGCCGTCTTTGGTCTGGTTTGGTGGAATGCTGAAGGGGAAGTGGCGCTCATGAAGTCGGCAAACAGCCTCAGAGTGAAGGTCTTCTGGGGGGGTCTTTGTTGATAGATGAGGGACGTGACAACTTCTTCTATGTTTGAAAGGGGCAAGGCTTTCCATGGATTTGGTGTAGACTACATAGGAATTATAAATGTCCAAATGGAGGAGATAAATTGCTACCTTCTTGTACCAGAATTGGGACCTCCTTATTGACAAATAGGGCTGAATCATTTGATCATCGAAAGCCACCCCCCCCCATGTAGAGTTTATAATCTTGGACACATATTGGCTTTTCAATGGGACTTTATCTTCTTTGAACCTCAATTGTAGTGTCCTAATGGATGGTGAACATCATGTGCACATCCCTTTTATGCTTCCACCTCAAGGCCAGCACGTTGTTGCATCTCAATGATGCTCTTTCCCCCCTTTGCAGCATTTTGTTTTCTACAGATTGTGGGAAGCCCTTCTATTTTTTTCTGGAGGTTCCACAGGCCAGGGTTTTTTCGATGTATAAGTGTTTAAAAAGGGGCATACTGGTGTAGAAGTTGTCAAGGTACATGTGATATCCTTTGTTCAGGAGTGGGTATGCCAGGTCCCATACAATCTTTCTGGTTGTGCCCATGTAGGCCAGGCATTCAGGGGACTGGAGCTGGGAATCTCTTCCTTCATATATGCGGAACACATACAGATATCCCGTGGCTCTCTCACAGAGCTTGTATAATTTTACTCTGTATCTGGCCCTTTTGCTAGGAACATATTGCTTTATCCCTAGCCAGCCTGAAAAGGGTACCGGGGACTCTTCGGCACATATATTCTGATCGCGGACATAGAGTTCTGCAAATTGTTGGAAAACATACATTTTTCAGTTGGTGAAGTTTATATAACTTGTAATTTGGATGATTGTGGGGAGGGCACTGGGTTTTGTCGCTGAAGTGAAGAAAGCACATTATCATCTTGTATCGGGACCTGGAAATTACGGCAGAATAAATGGGCATGTTGTGCATAGGGTTGGTGGACCAATAGGCATGTCCTTAACTTTTTTGTAATCCCCATGTATATGGTGAGGCCCATAAACAATTTAAAATCCTCCAAATTCAGATCTCTCCACTCAAATGGACGAACATATTATGATTGAGGGTTATTGGCAGTATACTGCTGGGCATATAAATTTGTCTGGCCCACAATGAATTGCGGCAAAGTGTTGGGCAAAAACAGATGAAAGAAATCAATCTCTGAGAAATTTTGGGTGTTGGTCTGCACACCTGGCTGTGCTGTGAAAGGGGGAATAATTGGTGATGCCGAGTCAGAAGGCAGCCATGATGGGTTGGCAAGACCATCTGGCATATATGTAGAGGTCCTGGCTCTTGGAGGATGTGACACTCCAGTAGTTGGATTGGAATTTCCTGTGCTGGTACTCAGGCATGATGTGGCAGCGCTGGTACTGGGCATTTGTTCCCCAGGGTCTAACACTGGTGGCATCGCTGGTACTGGGCCTGGGAATTTGTTCTTGGGGCCTATTGCTAGCAGCAGCGCTGGTACTAGGCCTGGGAATATAATCCTGGTTTCCATAGTGCCATGCCCTTTTATAAGGGGCCCATTCTTCCTCCGAATCATTTGCCGATTCACTATTCGGTTCAAATGCCAAATTTTATTTGGAATTAGAATTGGAATCTTATGAGAACTCCCCGTTGACGCTGATGACTGTGTGGCAGGTGACGGTCACTGATAGGTGATGATGGTGTGACAGGCAATGGTCACAGTTGGGTGATGATCACTGACAGGCGACAGGCCACGGTCACTGATGGGTGCACCGCTGACGATCACTGATGGGTGACGGATGATGGTTGATGGTCACTGATGGGTGACGGGTGATGGCTGATGGTCACTTGTGGCTGGCGGTCACTGATGGGTGACAGGTGATGGCTGGCGGTCACTGATGGGTGAAAGGTGATGGCTGATGGGTGACAGCTGATGGATGGCAGTCACTGATGGGTGATGGGTGACAGGTGCACCGCTGATGGTCACTGATGGGTGACGGGTGCAGCGCTAATGGTCACTGATGGGTGATGACTGTCATTTGACAGCTAGCGGTCGGCAAGCAGTTAACTTAGAAATAGACACCCAGACATTTGACAAAAATAAAAAACTCCCCAAAAATGTCCCTTGTTGTAAATCAGTCACAATGCCCACCATCAAATGTTATGCGATGACCTGGCTGAGCTGCCATCAGATATGTAAAGGAAGAGGCAGCGATAATGGCGACATTATTGATCAAATACAGCCTACCTCACTGCCGAGCTTCCATGTTATGGCTTCAGTATTAATTTGAAATTGCTGATCTTCTGGAGCCCAGGATGTAAAATTTCCCACATCATTATAAATCGCAGTTAAATTATCCTTATATATCAAATTTGTTATTTTGTAGTGATTAACAAATTCTCCGTATTCATTAAAAAAAGGTGCCGGCTCATTTAAGCCAAACGCATATTTAATTTCTTTTAAATAGTGATACAACTTCAACATGAAAATAGAAAGAGAAAAGTGTGTTAAATAAGGAATAGAAATTTGTAAAATAAAAATGTATATTTAAAGTCCAACTCACTCCTGATATCCCCCCTCTGGTCCCACCCTCCACTTGGGTTGAACCTTAATTCTGCAGAGAGGAGTGTCATGTAAAGACTTGGTGCTGAACTCATCTGCATTCTCCTTTCAGTCTAAGGCAGGGATGCCTTGCCACCCTGGGATCACTGTAAATGAGCTAAATGACGCTTCGAGTCATTAAAGCCAGAAGAAAAATATAATTTCCAGTGACCAGGTGAATCTTTGCAGGACAGGAAGGATATCATCTGGAGCTGCTTTTTTTTTGAGAGATGGAATTTTGTGGTTTGTGTCCAATCTGATATCGGCCTTTAGGTCAGAGGGTCCAGTTATCAATTACTCATCTTGCAAGATGCACTTTCCTGACTAGTGAATCTAACCTTTACCCTAGGTTCACATCTATGCAGCTGATAAGTCATTGGTTGTTAAGGACGTGACAGCCAGCTTCCCAGCCCATTGCTTAACAACCAGCTATTCTTCACACAGAATTCGAATTGGTCGATCATTTTTCGACCAATCCGAATTCTTATCATTCTGAAAATGTGCAGTTTATTTGAAAAATAAACAGAACAAATTGTAACTTATTTAATTTAAATTTATTACTATTTGTTACTATTTAATTCGGAGATTGGGAGGGACATCGCAGGATCCTGGGGACAAGGTAAGTAACTTTGCCTGGATCCTGCGATGCAATCCTGAGTGTGGCTTGGGGTTACCGCTTTTGGTAATGAAAATTTACCCCAAGCCACACTTGGGATTGCCACTAGGGAAGTTAAAGGAGAAGTATGGCCAAAGTTATTTTGGGCATATTTTCATGTGGGTCACAGGACTGCACTTTGTTCTGCACTCCTGTGACTCAGATTCAGCAGACAGCAGGCTAAAGGCAGATGTCACCTGACACCACAGAGCCCCTCCAGGCTCTGGGCAGATCCCAACAATATGGTTAGGATCTTCCTAGATGACTAATCAGCAGCTGGTTCAGACTTTCATTGTGCCACTGACAGACTGAGCCAGCTGCTCCCACCCCCTCCACAGCCCAACACTTCAGTGAGCACTGGAGGGAATAGCAGAGAGCCGGTGACTGACGGTCATCCCTCTGCTCACTAAAGACCAAGAACTGAGCGATCAGCAGTCATGTGAGAGGTGGTGGAGGACAGCTGCAGGATCCAATCACCACATCACCACATAGGTAAGTATAACGTTTTTTTTTTTCTTTTAAACACAATTCTCTTTTAACCCTTAAAAGCCTTAAGCACTGCACTGCACAGTGTGGCAGTAAAATCCCTGTTTGTGTAGCTCCCTTATACATTCCTAAATGTAAATGAGCCCTTAAATTTGACCCCCGAAGGAGCGGCTGAATTTATTGGGCTTACCGTTACCTTCTTAACCTCGTATGTGTCTAGGGCAGTGATGGCGAACCTTGGCACCCCAGATGTTTTGGAACTACATTTCCCATGATGCTCATCTACACTGCAGAGTGCATGAGCATCATGGGAAATGTAGTTCCAAGACATCTGGGGTGCCAAGGTTCGCCATCACTGGTCTAGGGGTTTCCCGAGGTAGATGGCCCAAGAACTACAGAGACTGATGACTGATCGGCTTGAAGCGATTTTTATTTGCAAAATAGTAGTTAACAAACAGTCTCTTAGTTTAGGATCAGAGGGTTTAGGTGAAAAGTCCAGGTACTCTTAGTATCAAAGTCAGTAGGAAGAAATAACTCTCTCACTTTGAATAAATCCAGAGAATAGCCATTCACAACTGGATCTTCACCCTAATTGGATAGTCCTTCTCTCACCAGGCCTAGCAGTCAACAGGTTGCTCGAGTCAGGAACAAGTCTCTGCCACAGACTTTGTTATAGAACATGTAAAGGAAAGTTTAAACTTGTAGAACACTCTTGTGGTACCAGTATCTTGCAGCCAGTCTGGCGATACCGCACGAGATTGGATTCACTTGGGTCCTTCAACTTATCCAGGCTCTTGTTGAGAAGCCAACCCTCGTGTGACCTTCTCCCGAAGATTCCTCCCCTAGATAACTTCACAGTTGCTGGGCCTCTCCACTAACTGAGATGGCACCAGACCACCTCTGAATCCTTCCTTTAGTTTCCTTGCCTCGGGCTAGCCAGTCCCGAGACGTAAAGTCGGGTGGATCCGCACCCCAAGCCATGGAAGTCCTGGGGTCTGGTCAGGAGGACCATGCAGTCAGAACATACTTCTGGACCGGAACCCCGTAACACGTGACATGCACATCTTAAATACCCCCTCCCAGAAGGCACATCAAGTGTGACACTCCCACTGGGCTGGTTCTGAGAGAAAATAACCTTAAAGCACCCAACTAGACTGTGTTCCCATACCTGCCAGAAGTGACAGCGCCCCTTATGGCCAGGCAGAACACCCTTTAGTCCAGTCAGACCGATGCTGAGGTCAATATTTAGAGTAATCAAACCCAAACCAAACTGCGGTTTAAGAGTAACATTACATTTTAAAAACACATAGCGGAGCCGGCACTACATACTTCCCCAGGTGATTTAGACAATGTCCTCATCGTCTAGGAAAAAACAATTTCTAGGAAAATTTGAGTACCTGAACTTTAGGATAGGAATGGGGAAAGGGAAGGAAACATATTGAAGCATCACAGTGATAAAACCGTTGGCATAAGTACAATACACACACCACTCAATTTCTACCTATCTACACCACCCCTGCTCCAGCAGTTTTGATAGAAGATCTTGGGGAATCCTAAAAAAGAAAACAAGCAAACAGAAAAACACAAAACTACACACGGAACTTTTTAGAAAGCAGGATCTCATCCCAGTCGCAATGAGATCCTCTCTTCTAAACTTTTAAAACTCTTTTTTTTTTCAAACAGTCTAAAAGGAAAAAAACATTTATGCTGACTCATGCCACCTAGTGGTCAGAGTCACTGAAGTGCAAGTCTTTCCCTAAAAGCAGGTACTGCGACCCATAAGGTAGTCTTGACATGGCGCTTCTTATGAGCTGACCCTATCTAACTACCCCACAGTCCTTTCTTTTTCAAGAAAAAGGAAAAAAATATTTTTTAAATCCAAGAAAACACAGCCTAGGTAGTCTTTTACCAATAAAATCTTGGATCCGGTAGAGTCAAGTCTTTTGCCTGTGCATCAACAGTGGTAACAAAGTAAACGGCACTATCTTTGTCCGGTCTGCAAATGACGACTTTGTACCCATAGATGTGCCGACCATAGCTCCAATGCTGCAGACAACCGACAAACCGTTCATACCTCTCAGGTGAAAAGGCTTTCTTGCAAAGCGGCTTTGGCACTTTCAGATAGCTCCAAACATCATCTTCGTACCATGCCTCGTGGTTCTCCTCAATCACATCCATGTTCTCCCTGGGCACATATGGGAATTCTAGCCCATACTCAACAGCTACTCTTTTGTTTAGAAGCCAATGTGACCTAGAAAGTCTGGGTAGCACGCGGGCACTTCCCTCCCTGGGAGGTATACATGAATTTGGGGACCTATGCACCAATGCGGCAAAGTCTCTCTTTAGTGTGGGCAAGTTCACAGGTTTGGGCAAAGTCACATTAACGGTGATCAAGGTTTCCGCACTTGGCGTTCCACTCCCCAATGTATGGGCTAGCCAGCCGAAATGTCTGTAAAAGTAGCGGCCACATGATTCCCTCCAGCCCACAACAACTCTTGGGACATCGACTCAAAAAGATTGTCATCCCCTGTGTCAGACAAGGACTCCAATTCTGAGTCCTGATATTCTTAAGCAGGCAAATAGTTAACTACAGTCTTATTCACAGTTTGTGTAGCTTTCCCAGAAGCAAACTTCTTCCGCTGATTTGGTCCAGCTGGACTTGGCAGTGGTCTTCTGTTGCGATTCCATAAAGATTTTGTACACCCCACTTTCTCCAAAGCAGGCATGGTGACTTCAGTAATGGTGGAAGAAGTAGTGTCCATCCGCTCCAGAGTGGTCTCTCCGGCAGTTGTAGTGTTGGAGGCGGTGACATCCCTCTCACGAATGTTAGCAGTATCAGGTATCGCTGTTGTGGAAGGCCTCACTGAAGCAGCAAAGATGGCTGGCTCCTCGGTTTCCATGTCTGTGGCCCAGTCCATGCTGTAAGCCTTCGGTAGTAGTGCAATTGACTGCTCTACCTTGAAGAAATATTCCCCACAGGCAGGACAGTGGACAAATGGCTGAGGGTTCACAAACAGTCCTTCGCACCTTCCACAGAGCATCCCCAGGGCCTCGATGTCTCCAGATGTGGACAGGATAAAATGCCCTTGAGGGGCCAGGCGGATCCCTGTATCAGTAAGCATGGCTCCCAGGAGTCTCACACCCATAGGAACTCCCACTGATGGCATTCGGGGTCCCATGCTGGGCGACATTCCCGGAGCATGAAACATCTCTGGGTTAAAGGTTTTCTTTCTCTCCATCCAAAAGAAACAACCTGCTTCTTCCTCTCCCACAACACACTCACTCGGTGCCTCGTGCAGGGAAACAAAACAAGCTAGACTCCTCCCACTGGTTCCTCCGGCTGCGCAACTCGTGGGCTTTTTCCAGGCTCCTCCCACGCTTACGCGCCAACAGTGGATGTCCATCATTTTTCACAAAATGGCACAGTCAAAAAACACAAACCTCTGTCCTAACTATATATGGTAGTGCCGCACAGTATATAAGGGAATTATGGAGAAGAGAGTGAAAAGGTAGAGAGAAATGTATAGGAAAATAATTAGTTTAGAGTGGAAGTAGGAAAAGTGAGGTAAGGATATAAGAATGGATATGAACTAAATATACGTAGTGTCAATAGTCACCTCTTATGCCTAACATTTATGCTCCAAAATGAGCATGGTATACATCAAAATAATATAAATATCAGGGGCCCCAGATCTATCTTGCCCTTTATGGACATATTTCCAACTGAGGCACTTTCTTAATGACCCCCATAAGCGTGGAGACTTTTCTAGACAACTTTCCCCATTTGAGACTTTCTGCACGCAAACGGAGCAGCAAAGGCACTTAATCTCAAGCGTTTACCCTCTGCTGTTCTCAGCCCACGACCCTAAATCCAACATAGCCACCCAAAGTTGGGAAAGAGACCTTTCCATTAATCTTTCCTCTGCAGACTGGGAAAACATTTATACTCTTATTCACAAGGGATCCATCAATGAGACAGCCCAAGAAAACGGCTTCAAAATTTTCTCTAAATGGTACAAAACCCCGACTAAATTGAACAAGATCTCCCCATCCATCCCACCCACCTGTTGGAGATGCTGTGAAAGTATTGGTTCAATGTTACACATATGGTGGTCCTGCCCTAGAATCCAACCTTTCTGGCAAACAGTACACAGAATTACTTCTAATATCACGACTTATCATATTGATTATTCCCCGGCCCAAATGCTACTACATTATTCTTCTATTCCCTTTCGCCATTACCACCGCTCGCTTGCTTTGCACCTAATCAATGCGGCAAAGATGTGCATCCCCACATTCTGGAAATCCACGAAAGTTCCCACAGCGGCAGATTGGTTTCGACGGGTTTCTAGAATTGCTGAGATGGAAGAGCTCATTCATCAAGCTAAAGATACAGCTACCAAATTTAGGAATGTTTGGTCCTGCTGGATTCACTTTAAATTGTCCAATGAATATAAACTTTTACTTACAGATGGAGAGGTGTAATCCCAAGAACCAAGATACAGGCAAACCATAACCCCCTTATCCTCTATGGGCAAGATTAAATCTTAACTGGTTCTCCCAGGTTGTTGATGCTGATATTACTCAGATATATATGTGAGGACAAACGCACCCAATCGTAGGTGTCTCCCATACACTCCTCACTCCCTATTCCTCCCATTTATTTTTATTTTTTTATGCTTGTTTTTTTTCTTTGCTTTTCCTGTACCCCCTCCCCCCTTTATGGGCTTAGACACGATTTTCCTTCAGATGTTTCTTAAAGAGGGATTGCTAGAGGTCCGTGACCGCATCCCTCCATCTTCCCTGCTAATTCAATAGTCAATATGCAATATCGAGACACTTCCACTTTCTCCGTTAATTTAGTTTTTGTTTTGTGCAGTTTCTTTAGTAAATGTCGCAGGCAGACCCTCTAATTTGTTCGCTGAAAGGCGCCAGCCTGTACTTATTATGTTCTGCCTATGTAAGTAATTTGTTGCTACATTTGGTCGGATAACAAACCAACTTAGCCTTAATGACTCGAACCTTCATCGCCTGTGATGATGTTAGCCTAAAGATGTTTGTATGTCAATTGCTTTTCTTCATCACACCATGACCATTTTATCATTACTGCAATGTAAAAATGTTGTTCTATTGTAAGTTGATTGCTTCGTTTACAATAAAAATTTTCTTCTTGGAAAAAAATAAATAAATAAATAAATATCAGTGATCCTAACTGGGATATATCTAGATGCTTATAAAATAAACCCAATGCATATACAAAAAATGTCTAGTAACAACAGCTATAAATGTGCAAGTGAAGATGTGCCAATGTAAAACCACACAAAAATAACCACCTAAAAATAAAAAAAAATAGCAGCAAATGAACATGAATTGATACTCTATTCAGTGTATTTCATTGTGCAAACACTGCAAGCAGCAAACAGATTGAATAAAGTGCTATGAATGATTGTATAAAGCAAAAAAAAAAACAGTCCATGAAACTAAACGTACAAATTCTGCCAGTGTAAACTTCAGCAATATTTCAAAATCAGGTGTTGGTGCTGTCATAGATCATGCAAACACAGGGGTGCGGTGATCATTTCTTCCCTCCATCCAGTAAGTGAGTGGGTGTGCCCTTACCTCACAGCTGTAAGGTTACAGCGTTATCACAATAAAAATATGTATCTCCTTGCGTCCCCAAATCTGGTATCTCAGGGTAGATGTACCTCATAGAGCATAGAAATGATAATCCATAGTGTAGTAGTTTTATATATTCAGATGTATTAAAAACTAGCAGCAGGGTACTCACATTTAGGAGCACTCATACACAGCGGTATATACACGAACCGAACGGTGCACTCCAGCGTCACTTCCGGTGTCTCTCTCTCTTTCCGACGCGTATTAGTCACCGTCATGTGACTTCATCAGGGAATAGATAGAGAGAAGGAAGTGTCCCTTATATACCTAAATTTAGTCACTGTATCGGCCATTTTGTTGTAGTCCGGTAACCGGAAGTCTCAGTGCGGCCATTTTTTGTGTGTTATGTTGCCGGATGTAAACTAATAGACATTGTTCTGGAAGTTTTAGAGCATATAAGTTTACTGCGAACTGGTCAGATGATTGGTGACACCGGAAGTCTGCTTATGCACATAAATACATTTAAAACTTACACTGGAATATATCAAAAATTAAAATTATGAACTAAATATTTAATAATGACAAAAATATATTCAAATAAATGGTAAAAAGCCAAATATAAATTAATATCAAGTATACTCCACAATTACCATTTTAAAAATATACAAAATAGATAATAAAAAGAACAAAAAACACAAAAGGTCCAGAAAATTTGAAAAAATGTTTTAAAAAAAAACACAAAAAAAAAACCTTTTTAACCCCTGAATTCTACATAATAACTATAACTATTCTAAAAGGTGATGGAGGTGTAGCCCTTTTAAAGATCAGCAAGTATCTATGAGAGAAGTTTGAGAGCATGTATTTAGAGGGTATATAGTGGATCATAAATAGCAAGTGCAAGTGTAAAAAATTTTTAAAAAATCACTGATAAAACAATTTAGGTCGAAGTCTATGTTTAAACCTTGGGGTGCAAAAGTATCTAAAGTGAAAATCCATTTGAATTCAAGTTGGCTCAATGTTCTCACTTTATGGCCACCACGCCAATGTTTTACGTAAGGTTCTATACCCCAAAGCTTTAATTGAGAGGGGTCTTTATTGTGGACGGAGGCAAAGTGTCTCCACACACTGTGCTTATCAAATCCCTTTATAATGTTCTGTACGTGCTCTTTTAGTTGTATTCTCAGAGGTCTTTTTGTGCGGCCTACATATTGGAGGCCACAATTACATTCCAACACATAGACTGCTCCCTCGGTGTTGCAACATATAAAGTCTTTGATCTGATACGTATTTTCTGTGGTCGTGGAAGTGAAATCTTTCTTTTTTGCATTCTGGCATCCGGTTTTTATGCAAGCATAACATCGTTTACAAGGGAAGAATCCTTTCCCAGAAAAAAATTAAAAGTTATTTTTGGGGGGGTCCGGGATGTTTTTTACTAACTTGTCTTGGATAGTTGGAGCCCGTCTGTATACAAATTTGGGTTTCGGGGGGAGTATTTGTTGCAGTTGTCTGTCTGCCCACAAAATGTTCCAATTGCGTCTAATTATTTTTTCTATATCCTTATATTGGGTATTATAGTCGAGGATGATAGGTACTGGATCAATTGTGGATTTTTGTTTAGGTTTACCTTCTAATAGTACTTTTCGATCAATGTCTGCGACGACTGTGATTTTTTTGTTGTTGAAATCATTATCATAGCCTTTCTCTATGAATTTAAGTCTTCAGGTCTCTGCTTGTAATTTAAATACTTCATTGTCGGTACAATTTCTCCTTTATACGCATAATTTGCCCTTTTGGTATGTTAAATATCCAATTACTGTGGTAATTACTAATGAGAGGTAGCTGTTTCTATCTACCTCTTTAAAATGTGATTTGGAAGAGATTATATTGTTGTTCTGCATGATTTCTAAATCCAAAAAATTGATATGTTTATCACTTATTTCCCAGGTAAGATGAATATTTCTGTTGTTAATATTTAGGCCTTGCAAAAAATGTATGAGTTGTTCTTTACCACCCTTCCATATTATCATAATATCATCGATGTACCTTTTGTACAGGTCTAGGCCTTCTGGGATATTCTTAAATACCTCCTCTTCCTCCCATTGTGCCATAAACAGGCCAGCCGGCAGCCACACTTGGAGCAAATTTGGCTCCCATTGCCACTCCAGTTTTTTGGAAATAATAGTTCTGGTTGTACCAAAAATAACTGTTTTTCAAAACAAAATCGAGACATTTAATAATGTATTTCCTCTGACTACAGGGAAGAGATGTATATTTCCTTAAACCCCATTTGACTTGCTTGCATATGGAAGGGTAGTAAAGAACAACTTTTTTGCAAGGCCTAAATATTAACAACAGAAATATTCATCTTACCTGGGAAATAAGTGATAAACATATCAATTTTTTGGATTTAGAAATCATGCAGAATAACAATATAATCTCTTCCAAAACACATTTTAAAGAGGTAGATAGAAACAGCTACCTCCCATTAGGAAGCTGCCACCACAGTAATTGGATATTTAACATAGCAAAAGGACAAATAATGCGTATAAGGAGAAATTGTACTGACAATGAAGTATTTAAAGTACAAGCAGAGACCTTAAGACTTAAATTCATAGAGAAAGGCTATGATAATGATTTCATAAACAAAAAAATCACAGAAGTCGCAGACATTGATCGAAAAGTACTATTAGAAGATAAACCTAAACAAAAATCCACAATTGATCCAGTACCTATCATCCTCAACTATAATACTGTCAGGTCACCTTGAGGCGAGGTGATAGATGCACACCGTAGGGATCAGGAGTGCACCGCAAGGTTGTGGACCCTATGGCTGACTGCTGCGGACGGGAGACAGATCCCACTGGGGTTAGAGCGTAAGATTCCCTGGGGCACGGAGTCTAAGAGCCAGCAGGTGTTCACCAGTGCCTCTAGTGCGGAGGATGGACTTGGCTGCAACTGGCTCCAGGTTGCGACCCCCAGGGTCCCCCAGCTCACACCCACAGTAGGCAACAGGAGGATAGGGATAGTGAGGGACAAAGCCAAGGTCGGGGCCACAAGCAGACAGGAATAGTCAGGGACACGCCAAAAGGTCAGGATCACAGGCAAACGGGGATAGTCAAGGACACGCCAAAGTTGGTAATGGAACAACAGAAGAGCACATGGCAGGTAACAGGAAGCTAACACACAAAGGTTGATCAGCAGGGTTGGCCTGCAGTGCACAGGTTAATATAGAGCTCCCTGATAGGAGATAGTGTGGAGCCATGCCAGAGGATGGGTTACAAAATCAGACAGGTGAGGGTCGGCTGGTCTCTAGATGAACACATGGAAACAGGTAAGCAGACAAACTATTGCATAACCATGACAGTACCCTCCCTCTTACAAGGTCTCCCCCTCCCCCGCCTGGGTCCAGGCCTAAAGGGAAACTCCAGATGGAACCTCCTTAACAGACTAGGAGCAAAGACCTCAGATGCAGTGATCGAAGACCTCTCCTCAGGGTCAAACCCTTTCCAATGTACGAGGTACTGAAGAATGCCTTTACGGAGCCGGGAATCCAAAACTTGACTAACCTCGTAGTTTAGATTATCCTCAGAGACTGGAACCGAGGTAGGGAGAGGACGAGAGGGGACTTGAGGACTAAAGGCTTTTTAGGAATGGGTAAGGGCATGAGAAGATCAGGAGCCTGAGCAGGGTCCCCCAGACCCTTAAAGATGAGCTGGGCATCCAGAACAGGACCACCAGACTGGGCAGAGGTCAGTGGATCCATGAGGTCAGGTTGGTTAGAAGGTGACATGTCACAAGAGTCAAGCTGGATATCTGAAACACAAACAGAATGCAGAGAGCCCTGAGAAAAAGATTGAAAACCCCACCTGGCCGAATGAGGTATTCTATCCAAAGGATGGATTGAGCCTCTTAAACGGGTTTGAACGGACATAGTAGCAGTAGGGTGAGGCCAGGTCACAGAAGGTCCTGAACAAGAAGCAGGAAGCTCATTGGGCATGGGCTGGACTGGCATAACTGGTGCAGAGGCCGACTGAATAGTATTGTCAGGTGTAGCGACCATCTCAATCGCATCACAGGGCATAGCGACTGTGGAACTTGCAGAAAAGTTAGCCTGGCTGTGCGTCCAAGGGAGATTAGGGACAGGCAAAGGTAAATGGTTATGCAAACTGGAGTGAATGATCGACTCAGGCTCATAGGTGGGCCCCTCATCCAGAGTACCACATGACCTAGAGAGTGCATCAGTCCGACTATTGCAGGACGCATCCCAGAGATCGCTATATACAGCGGGAAGAGCAGAAGATACTGGGATGGTGGTAACAGGACGTTTCTCTTTTGGCGTACCCTTGAGTAGGCAGGAAGAGGAACAGGATGAACCCCAAGCCAGGATCTGTCCAGCAGACCAGTCAACGTGTGGAGAATGGAGCCGTAACCAAGGAAGACCTAATATGATAGGAGATGAAGCCTTAGGTAAGACAAGGAAGGATATCCACTCCTGGTGGAGTGTCCCTACTGACATCTTAACAGGAAGAGTCTGGAAGCGGATAGGGCCCCCTGGGAGAACAGTGCCATCAATCGCCAAGACCACCAATGGCGTTGTAAGGGGTAAAAGGGTAAGTCTCATGGAGGATGCAGTTTCCCAATCCATGAAATTGTCAGCGGCTCCGGAATCCAGATGTGCTGAGACCGAACGAGAGGAAGCACCGACATGAAGCAACACAGACAGGAGAAGACAAGAAGGTGAAGGTGATATTTCAGGGTCTAATACTCCACCTTCCAGATGTATTAGCCCTGAGCGTTTTTCCGGACGAAGAGAACAAGTGTCACGGAAATGGCCTTTGGCCCCACAATAGAGGCATAGGCCAAGAGTTCTGCACCTAGCACGTTCTTCGGGAGATAATTTAGCCCAGCCCAACTGCATAGGTTCCTCAGTAGGCAGGGGGTGCTCCTCGGATCGAAGAGAAGGGACTAGGGATGAGCCGAACACCCCCCGGTTCGGTTCGCACCAGAACTTTCGAACGGACCCCAAATTCGTACGAACGTTAGAACCTCATTGAAGTCTATGGGACTCGAACGTTCGAAAATAAAAGTGCAAATTTTAACTGCTAATATGCAAGATACTGTCCTAAAAAGGGTTTGGGGACCTGGCTCCTGCCCCAGGGGACATGGGTCAATGCAAAAAAAAGTTTTAAAAAGGCCGTTTTGGCGGGAGCACTGATTTTAATGACGATTAAAGTAAAAAAAAAAGTGAAATATTCCTTTAAATATCATACCTGGGGGGTGTCTATAGTATGCCTGTGAAGTGCCACGTGTTTCCCGTGTTTAGAACAGTCCCTGCACAAAATGACATTTAACGGAAATAACGTCATTTAAAACTGCTTGCGGTTTTAATGTTATATCTGGTTCCTGCAATATGGTTGAAAATCATTGATAAAAATGGCATGGGTAGCCCTCCCTGCCCATTACCAGCCCCTTTGGGTCTTGTACGGATATTAAGGGGAACCCCGTACCCATATTAAATAAAGGAAATACGTGTGGCCCCCAGGCCCTATATACTCAGAACAGCAGTATACAGGTGGTGCAAACAAGACAGGGACTGTGTAGGTTTGTTGTGTTAAGTAGAATCTGTTTGTAATTTTCAACTGGTACATTTTTAAAGTGTAGCTCCAGTCAAAAAATCTATTTTTAAGCTTTTTGGAAAACATAGGGACGGGTTATCACCCCTGTATAATTTGTTTTGCCGTCCGTCTTTTTTCATCTCACTTGCTGTTGTCTCCTTCCGTTTGCAAGTAGGAGATGTTTGTAAGTTGGATGTTTGAAAGTAGGGGCCTGCCCTATATGCTCTGCAGAAATGGCGGAACAAAGTGTTGGTTTTGCCACAACATTGTAAGCCCTCAAAGTGACTCTTGGTGGGCGCTGGAGCGCCCTGCTGTGAACGATTATATCAAGAATTGTAATTACATGCCATTGTTGAACAGTGGTAGAAAAATTGACCTTTGGTGGTTGTGGTGCTGGTGCCACAACACTATAAGTCCTCACAGTTACTCTGGGTGGGCACAGGAACGGGCCCTCCTGTGAAATATTATATCAAGAATTGTAATTACATGCCCCTGTTATACAGGGGCTGAGAAATTGGGCTGCTGGCACTGGTGCTGGTGCCACAACACTGCAACCTCTCCCATATACTCTAGTTGTAGTGCAGGAATGAGCCCTGCTTCAAAGCATTGCATCAAAAATTGTAATTAAACACCCCTGTTAAACAGGGGCAGAAAAATTGGGCTGGTGGCATCACCCAGAACCAGAAATGTTCTTCCAACATATCAGCGGAGGAGGAATAGGATAGACAATCAACATAACAGGACAGTCACTCAGCATCAGCATACGCAGTCTTGAAGGGATGTGATATTTAAAAAAAAAATATTCGGTTACATCAGCTTCAGGTGCTTGGTAGCTGTGGGTGATCCAAGACTGATTCATCTTGATGAAGGTCAGTCGATCAACTGAGTCGGTGGACAGGCGTACCCTGTGATCGGTAACAAAGCCACCAGCAGCACTGAAGGTGCGTTCCGAAAGAACGCTGGATGCAGGACAGGCCAGTAGCTCAATTGCATACTGTGCAAGCTCTGGCCAGTGATCCATCCTCAAGACCCAGTAAGCCAGAGGATTTTCGCTGGGAAAGGTGTCCAAGTCTGACCTTGCTCCTAGGTATTCCTGCACCATGTAAATCAGACGCTGGCGATGGGTGCTGGAACCGATCATACCTTGGGGCTGCGGACTAAAAAATTGTCTGAAAGCATCGGTCAGACGGCCACCTTCTCCACCGCTCCTTCTGACCGATGCCTCAGCAACACGTTGTCAAGGACCAGGAGTTTGCAACCTCCCAGTCTCTGGGAAGGCGTTGCACTGACCTTTCTGCAAGGCATCCCGGAGATGTCTCATCTTCTGCTCCCTCTGCGACGGCAAGATAAGGTCGGCAACCTTACCCTTGTACCGTGGATCAAGGAGAGTGGCCAGCCAGTAATGGTCCCTTTCCTTGAGCCGAAGAATACGAGGATCCTTCCACAGGCTTTGCAGGATCAGGGAGGCCATGCAGCGTAGGTTAGCTAAGGCATTCGGTCCGGGGTCCTCTGGGTCACTAAGAACAACATGATCCGCAGCTACCTCCTCCCAGCCACGTACAAGTCCATGGGTTTCTTGGGACTGTAAATCATCCCTACAAGACTGCTGCTGCTGCTGCTGATGCTGAGTGCCAGCCTCCACCTCCATGCTGACACAATCATCCTCCTCCTCCTCCTCATCCTCTTCCTGTGTGATGGGTGGCACAGCAGGAACACTGTCTGGATAAAGGGGGCCTTGAGAGGCAAGGAAGTCCTCCTCTTCCTGCCTTTGTTCTGCCTCAAGTGCCCTGTCCATTATTCCACGCAGCGTATGCTCCAAGAGGTGGACAAGAGGTACAGTGTCACTGATGCATGCACTGTCACTGCTCACCATCCTTGTGGCCTCCTCAAACGGTGACAGGACAGTGCATGCATCCCTGATCATGCCCCACTGGCGTGGTGAGAAAAAACCGAGCTCCCCTGACCCTGTCCTGGTGCCGTAGTCGCACAGGTACTCATTGATGGCCCTCTGCTGCTTGTGCAGCCGCTGCAGCATGGCCAACATTGAGTTCCACCTGGTGGGCATGTCACATATAAGGCGGTTCTTGGGCAGGTTCAACTCCTTTTGGAGCTCAGCCAGCCGAGCACAGGCATTAAATGATCGGCGGAAATGCACACAGACTTTCCTGGCCTGCTTCAGGACATCCTGTAAGCCCGTGTACCTGCCCAAGAACCGCTGCACCACCAGGTTAAGGACGTGAGCCACACAGGGCACATGGGTAAGTTGTCCCTGTTGGAGGGTGGAGAGGAGGTTGGTGCCATTGTCGCAAACCACCATTCCTGGCTTAAGCTGGCGTGGCGTCAACCACCTCTCGGCCTGCCCCTGCAGAGCTGACAAAACATCCGCCCCAGTGTGGCTCCTGTCCCCCAAACAAACCAGCGCAAGCACGGCATGGCATCATTTTGCCTGCGTACTTGCGTAGCCCCTGGAATGCCTACGGAGCACCGCTGGTTCTGAGGACAGAGCACTGGAAGAGGCCATGGAGGAAGAAGAAGAGGAGGGGAGGAGGAGAGAGGTGTGTCACAACCAATAGTAGCATTTTGGAGGCGTAGTGGCGGAACAACCTCCAAAACTACTGCACCTTGTCCTGCATCCTTCCCAGCTGCCAGAAGAGTGACCCAATGGGCCGTGAAAGACAGGTAACGTCCCTGTCCATGCCGGCTGGACCATGAGTCATCGGTAATATGCACCTTGCCGCTGACCACCCTGTCCAGCGAGGCAAGGACATTGCCTTCCACATGCCGGTAGAGAGCCGGAATCGCCTTCCGTGAGAAAAAGTGGCATTTGGGGACCTGCCACTGAGGAACCCCACATTGTACAAACTCACGGAAGGGGGCCGAGTCTACCAACTGAAAAGGCAGCAGTTGAAGTGCTAGCAATTTAGCCAAGCTAGCATTCAACCGCTGGGCATGTGGATGGCTGGGAGTGAACTTCTTTCGCCGGTCCAGCAGCTGGGGCAGGGACATTTTCCTGCTATATTCCGACGTGGGTGTACTGCTAGCAGAGTGCCGGGAAGCACTTGGCTGTGACACACCTAATTCTACACCTTCATTCCTCTCAGAGCAGGTTTCAGAGAGGACTGAAGGTCTAGTGGGGTTGGAGATCCCAGCTGATGAGGAGCAAGGAGAGGTCCGCTTTGTTCTTTGGTGTGGGTCTTTGAGGTACGCTTGCCAATGAGCTGCATGGCAGGTCAACATATGTCTGGTCAAGCATGTGGTGCCCAAGCGGCTGATGTTTTGGCCACGCGAGATACGCTTGAGACATATGTTGCAAATAGCAGCGGTGCGATTTGATGCACTCGTCTCAAAAAAGGCCCACACCAAAGAAATTTTAGAATAACGCGCAGAGGCAGCGCCCTGCACAGGCGGAGCTCTGCGGTGTGATTCAGTCGGTGTGCTGCCCCTAAGCTGGCCCCCAGAAGGCATCCTGCCTCGTTGGACATGTGCCTCCTCCTTCTCCTCCTCCCTCCTACCAGGCACCCACGTGGAGTCAGTGCCTTCATCATCCCCTCCCTCTTCATCGCTGGAGCAAACCTGGCAGTATGCTGCAGCTTGTGGAACATGACTGCCAGATTGCTGTCCTTCTTGAGCATCCCCTCTCTCTGCATTCACGCTACTGCCTTCCTCTAGCTGAGTATCATCATCAGAGCCTACAAAACACTGGGCATCCTCCTGGAGCATGTACCCAACACTGTGTTTAAACAGTTCAAGAGACTCCTCAGGAGGACGTGGTGGTTCTAGGGAAGGAGTCACTGATGATGACATTGAGAGGAAGGAAGACGATGCGTTGGCAGCTGCTTTGCTAGTACCCTGAGCCTGGGTGAGAGAGGATGAGGAGGATGAAGAGGGCTTGGTCATTCACTCTACCAAGTTGTTGGCATGTTGCGGCTCAACATGTCCAGCTGCCGAAAAGAAGGACAAGCGTGTCCCATGGCCACGTGCTGATGATGACGATGCACTGCGTCCACAACTAGCACTGTTGTCTCTAGACACAGAGCCTGCTTGCCCTCTTTTATCGGCTCGCGCCTGATTGCCTCTCCTTGCTGGCCTTCCAGACATGGTAATGGCCTGAAGGGAGTTGGGAAAACCAGCAATTGGGTAGTGTATATTGTGCTGGAGGCACACACAACACCCACTAACTCCTGCAGATGGCAGATGGCTCAATTAGAGAAGAGCTATGTAGGTGGATATAGCGGTGTATACTGGGTTCAGAGCACGCAGACAGCATGCACAATCTCCTGCAACTGATTGCAAGCTCTATTTAAAACGAGCAAGATAGCTAGCTATATAGGTGGATATAGCAGTGTATACTGGGTTCAGAGCACGCAGACAGCACGCACAATATCCTACAACTGACTGCATGCTCTATTTAAAACGAGCAAGATAGCCAGCTATATAGGTGGATATAGCGGTGTATACTGGGTTCAGAGCACGCAGACAGCACGCACAATCTCCTACAACTGACTGCAAGCTCTATTTAAAACTAGCAAGATAGCTAGCTATACAGATGTATATAGCGGTGTATACTGGGTTCAGAGCACACAGACAGCACGCACAATCTCCTACCACTGACTGGAAGCTCTATTTAAAAAGAGCAAGATAGTTAGCTATATAGATGGATATAGCGGTGTATACTGGGTTCAGAGCACGCAGACAGCATGCACAATCTCCTACAACTGACTGCAAGCTCTATTTAAAACGAGCAAGATAGCTAGCTATATAGGTGGATATAGCGGTGTATACTGGGTTCAGGGCACGCAGACAGCACGCACAATCTCCTACAACTGACTGCAAGCTCTATTAAAAAAGAGCAAGATAGTTAGCTATATTGGTGGATATAGCGGTGTATACTGGGTTCAGGGCACGCAGACAGCACGCACAATCTCCTACAACTGACTGCAAGCTCTATTAAAAAAGAGAATCATAGCTAGCTATATAGGTGGATATAGCGGTGTATACTGCGGTCAGGGCACGCAGACAACAACCACTACAGAAGAGCAAGAACGAAAAATCGGCCGATAACGATCGGTGTATACTGTGTTGAAGGTACACAGAACACCCACTAACTCCTACAGACGCCAACACACTACACAAGGCCGCCATGCTGGCGGCCTTATATAGTGTGGGGCATGTACTACACAGCCTGAGCTATGGCTCTCCTCGATGCCGGCTCTGTGATTGGCCAAGCATGCGGGGTCACAGTGCATGCTTGGCCAAATCATGAGCCAGCAATGCACTGCGGTGGCGCAGTGCATTGTGGGCCGTGAGCGCCACACGAATTTGGCGTGAACGGCCCATAACGTTCGGTATTCGCCGAACGGGCGAACAGCCGATGTTCGAGTCGAACGTATGTTCGACTCGAACACGAAGCTCATCCCTAGAAGGGACCGGGGCTCAGGCTGCCTAAAGAACGGGAAGTGCTGGCGTCTTTTTTCCAGGGCCCTCTCCTGAAAGCGATTATCGATCTGGCTACACAAGGTGATGACACTGTCCAGATCAGCAGGAAGGGATCTTCCTGCTAATTCATCCTTCACTCTATCAGAGAGGCCATGTAAAAAGGTTGCAACTAGGGCCTCATTATTCCAGCTCAATTCAGCTGTGAGGATACGGAACTGAAGAGCATACTGTCCCACAGACGCGGACTCTTGACGGAGACGTAAAAGAGCGCTAGCCGCTGAAGAGACACGACTCGGTTCCTCGAAGATATTCCGAAAAAGTTTCACGAAATCAGACAGGCTAGAAACCACTGGATCATTCAGTTCCCACAGAGGGGCAGCCCAAGCTAGCACCTCGCCGGACAGGAGGTATATAATATATGCAACTTTCGCCCGATCGGACAGGAAGATTTGGGGCTGAAGTTCAAAATGAATTGTGCACTGGCTAAGGAACCCCCTGCAAGCCTTGGAGTCCCCAGAGAAACGGACCGGAGCTGGTAGTTGTAATAAATGTGTGGCTGCGACTGATGCGATAGGTACAGCAGCAGATAGCGGTTGAGGTTGTTGAACTGGGGTCCTAATGAGGCCTGAACCTGTTCAAAACGGGATGCCAAATCCTGATGGAATTGCATCATCTGGGTCTGATGCGATTCTTGGGACTCAAGTCTGCGAACTAAGCCCTGCAATGGATCGACTGCAGGAAGCGGCACGTCAGTCGGGTCCATGGCTGATCAAACTGTCAGGTCACCTTGAGGCGAGGTGACAGATGCACACCGTAGGGATCAGGAGTGCACCGCAAGGTTGTGGACCCTATGGCTGACTGCTGCAGACGGGAGACAGATCCCACTGGGGTTAGAGCGTAAGATTCCCTGGGGCACGGAGTCTAAGAGCCAGCAGGTGTTCACCAGCGCCTCTAGTGCTGAGGATGGACTTGGCTGCAACTGGCTCCAGGTCGCGACCCCCAGGGTCCCCCAGCTCACACCCACAGTAGGCAACAGGAGGATAGGGATAGTGAGGGACAAAGCCAAGGTCGGGGCCACAAGCAGACAGGAATAGTCAGGGACACGCCAAAAGGTCAGGATCACAGGCAAACAGGGATAGTCAAGGACACGCCAAAGTCGGTAACGGAAAAACAGAAGAGCACATGGCAGGTAACAGGAAGCTAACACACAAAGGTTGATCAGCAGGGTTGGCCTGCAGTGCACAGGTTAATATAGAGCTCCCTGATAGGAGCTAGGGTGGAGCCATGCCAGAGGATGGGTTACAAAAGCAGACAGGTGAGGGTCGGCTGGTCTCTAGATAAACACATGGAAACAGGTAGGCAGACAAACTATTGCATAACCATGACAAATACCCAATATAAGGATATAGAAAAAATAATTAGACGCAATTGGAACATTTTGTTGGCAGACAGACAACTGCAACAAATACTCCCCCCGAAACCCAAATTTGTATGCAGACGGGCTTCAACTATCCGAGACAAGTTAGTAAAAAACATCCTGGACCCCCCAAAAATAACTTTTCATTTTTTTCTGGGAAAGGATTCTTCCCTTGTAAACAATGTTATGCTTGCATAAAAACTGGACGCCAGAATACAAAAAAAGAAAGATTTCACTTCCACGACCACAGGAAATACGTATTAGATCAAAGACTTTATATGTTGCAACACCGAGGGAGCAGTCTACGTGTGGAATGTAATTGCAGCCTCCAATATGTAGACCTCTGAGAATACGACTAAAGAGCACGTACAGAACATTATAAAGGGATTTGATAAGCACAGTGTGTCGAGACACTTTGCCTCCGTCCACAATAAAGACCCCTCCCAATTAAAGCTTTGGGGTAAAGAACCTTACGTAAAACATTGGCGCGGTGGCCATAAAGTGAGAACATTGAGCCAACTTGAATCCAAATGGATTTTCACTTTAGATACTTTTGTACCCCAAGGTTTAAACACAGACTTCGACTTAAATTGTTTTATCAGTGATTTTTTAAAAAAATGTTTACACTTGTTATTTATGATCCACTATATACCCTCTAAATACATGCTCTCAAACTTCTCTCATAGATACTTGCGGACCTTTAAAAGGGCTACACCTCCATCACCCTTTAGAATAGTTATAGTTCTTATGTAGAATTCAGGGGTTAAAAAGGTTTTTTTTTTTTTTCTGTTTTTTAAAAAAAAATTCTAATTTTCTGGACCTTTTGTGTTTTTTTGTTTTTTTGTTCTTTTTATTATAGTATATTATTATTATTATATTAGTATACTTGATATTAATTTATATTTGCCTTTTTACCATTCATTTGAGTTTATTTTTAGCTGATAGGAATATATTTTTGTCATTATTAAATATTTAGTTCATAATTTTAATTTTTGATATATTCCAGCGTAAGTTTTAAATGTATTTACGTGCTTAAGCAGACTTCCGGTGTCACCAATCCTCTGGCCAGTTCGCAGTAAACTTATATGCTCTAAAACTTCCAAAACAATGTCTATTAGTTTACTTCCGGCGACATAACACACAAAAAATGGCCGCATTGAGACTTCTGGTTACCGGACTACAACAAAATGGCCGCTACAGTGACTAAATTTAGGTATATAAGGGACACTTCCTTCTCTCTATCTATTCCCTGATGAAGTCACGTGACGGTGACGAATATGCGTTGGAAAGAGAGAGAGACACCGGACGTGACGCTGGAGTGCACCGTTCGGTTCATGTATATACCGCTGTGTATGAGTGCTCCTAAAGCCCCATACACACTATCAGATTTTCTTTTCTTTTTCAAATGTTTTTATTGAGATTTTTAGCAGAGTTAGTTACAACAAGGGTTACAAAAAAAAATAACATATAGTAACAAAAGTAACATAACACAGTATAATGTAGTGACAGGGTTTTCTCAGCACAATATAGCATAGTAACAAATAGTCCATATTAAAGAATAAAGTAGTATTCCCAAGTATCTAATATTCATAGTCATAAAGGGGCTCGAACAAGAGTAAGTCTCTTACAATTTGTATAATAAAGTCCGTAATATAATTATTGTAAGAATTATAAAAAGCGATATGGATAATGGCCACTTCTGGACCCAAAGACACCCCTCACAGGGATCTATCTGTGTCCTGGAGTACCTAGGCCAACATCCTAAAGGAAATTCAAACACAGTAGTTATCTTTTATGAAGGAAAATAAAGATCTATTCTTACTCTGCAGCTCAATTCAGATAAACAGACATGTGATATATTTGTCACTTTGTTATAAATTATTTTTAACGCCCTCCAAAAAAAAAATATTAAAACGCACAGGGGTTCTTTCTTCTATATGATTAAAGAATCAGCGTTATCTAAATCGCGGAAGTATAATTTTTGTACCATATACTCCAAGGTTCCATAGTTGTTGTTCCTTAATATATAGGGATTTGTCATTAGGAAATAACAATTCGTAGGAGTGGTGGAGTTGGGTTAATTCGATAACTTCTGTCATAGTAGGAAGAGAGTCAGTTTTCCATTTTCTAGTTATGGATAATCTCGCAGCTAAAAGTATATGTGTTACTACTTTACGATATTGTTTGGGAATCGTATGTAAATTCATATTCAGAATGGCTAGTTCTGGTGAAAGTTGAAGGACAATACCTGTTACGGAAGTGAGTAAATGGGAGATTGCCTGCCAGTAGTTATGTAAACTTGGGCAGTCCCACATAATATGAAACAGGGTCCCCAATTGGGTACAATTTCTCCAGCAATTAGGTGAAGAGTTCCCCTTGAATTTTGCTAGGATATGTGGAGTCAGGTATTGTCTTTGAACAATTTTTTGGCCCAATTCCCATAGTGTAACACATGCAGTGGCCCTATATATGCTTCTTAAGCCGCGTACACACGTAGCCGTCTGTCCGATGTACTAAGGCCGCGTACACACGGGCGGACTGTCTGGCCAACTAAGTTCGTCAGACAATCCGACAGACAGTCCGTCCTACTTTCGAATGAACGGACTTGACCACACACGATGAACAGACAGTCCACTGAAAGTTTGCGCGATGACGTACGGCACGTACGACGGGACTAGAAATAGGAAGTCCAAGACACAGCAAAGCACCCTTTGGGCTCCTTCTGCTGACTTTGCGTTAGTAGAAGTTTGGTTAGAAACGATTCGCGCTTTTCAGACTTCAGCTTAATTTGTCCGTTTACTGCGGCGCAGTCTACCTGTGAGGTTTGTATCTGTCTTTCGGTACGCGTGGATCAGTTGTACCTGTTGTTAGGCGCTTCTGGTCCGCTCGTTTCTGGGTTTCAGGCCGTTCTTCATAGGTCTGGCTGTTCTTCAGTGCGTTCAGTTGAGCTTGTTTGTCCAGCCGACCGTTTCAAAGCCATGGAGAGTGGACGTACTCGGGAACGAGTTTGTGCTATATTGGGGCTTGGTGTTGGGGTTAATACTTTGACCCGAGCCCAGTCTGTGAACAGGGTGAGGAGGAGTTCATGGACAAAGAATTGGTTGCGCCAGCGTGACCAATTCTCGCATATGCCTTTACTCCGTGAGATCCGTGAGAATAATCCTGATGATTTCAGGAATTATCTCAGGATGACGGACCCCGTTTTTCACCGTCTGCTGGCTTTGCTGACCCCTTATATCAGCAGGCAGGATACCTGCATGCGGCAAGCCATCACTCCGGAGCAGAGGCTCGTCGCCACGTTGCGCTACTTGGCGACAGGGAGAAGCCTTCAGGACCTCAAGTTCTCGACAGGCATCTCCCCCCAGGCTCTGGGGATCATTATTCCAGAGACCTGTTCTGCCATTATTCGGGTCCTGCAGAAGGAATATATGAAGGTAAGTTTGTTCTTTTAATATTGCATTATATGCATTGTATGTTTGTATTCATTTCATCATGACTTTTAATATCCATGACAGGAATATGATGTGAATGTCCCCTTTATATGAATGCATGCATTTTTTTTTTTGATGTTTTTTTTTTTTATTTATTTTTTTTGTGTAATTTTTTTGAGCTTTTTACCTTTTTGTGTCCCACGTGCATATTTGCTTTCACTAACGTCCTCAGCATTCAATCCTGGGCCCCTATATACCCACAGCCGAGACTGTTTTTCTCTATAATTCATATTGTCAGCTCCATTGTACTATTTTACTGCCCCCCCACCCTTTGTATACTCTTTGTATACATCCTTTGTGTGTATGTGTGTGTATATAGATAGATAGATAGATAGATAGATAGATAGATAGATAGATAGATAGATAGATAGATAGATAGATAGATAGATAGATAGATAGATAGATATAGATAGATATAGATAGATAGATAGATAGATAGATAGATAGATAGATAGATAGATAGATAGATAGATAGATAGATAGATAGATAGATAGATAGATAGATAGAGATAGATAGATAGATAGAGATAGATAGATAGATAGATAGATAGATAGATAGATAGATAGATAGATAGATAGATAGATAGATAGATAGATAGATAGATAGATAGATAGATATAGATTGATAGATAGATAGATAGATAGATAGATGGATAGATAGATAGATAGATAGATAGATAGATAGATAGATAGATAGATATAGATAGATAGATAGATAGATAGATAGATAGATAGATAGATAGATAGATAGATAGATAGATAGATAGATAGATATAGATAGATATAGATAGATAGATAGATAGATAGATAGATAGATAGATAGATAGATAGATAGATAGATAGATAGATAGATAGATAGATAGATAGATAGATAGAGATAGATAGATAGAGATAGATAGATAGATAGATAGATAGATAGATAGATAGATAGATAGATAGATAGATAGATAGATATAGATTGATAGATAGATAGATAGATAGATAGATAGATAGATAGATAGATAGATATAGATAGATAGATAGATAGATAGATAGATAGATAGATATAGATAGATATAGATAGATAGATAGATAGATAGATAGATAGATAGATAGATAGATAGATAGATAGATAGATAGATAGATAGAGAGATAGATAGATAGATAGATAGATAGATAGATAGATAGATAGATAGATAGATAGATAGATAGATAGATAGATATAGATAGATAGATAGATAGATAGATAGATAGATAGATAGATAGATAGATATAGATAGATAGATAGATAGATAGATAGATAGATAGATAGATAGATAGATAGATAGATAGATGGATTGCCTACTCATTAATTAGTCCCCCCACCCCACTCAAATTGGTTGCAGGTATTGTCTACTCATTAATTAGTCCCCCCACCCCACTCACCCACCTAACTTATGTCCCCTGGTCCATCAGAGGGCTGAGTAATCTGTGAATTGGGCTGTCTATTTTTTTTTTTTTTCAATATTTCTGTTTAACTGTTGTTCCAAAATGTTTTTGAGTTTTATTTGTTAGGAATTGTTTTGATTTAATGACTAATTTTTTTTTTCCTGTGTTTGACTCCCCAGTTTCCTTCCACGCCACAGGAATGGCAGACTGTGGCTTCCCAATTCGCTGCCCGTTGGGACTTTCCCAACTGTGGAGGGGCGATCGACGGGAAACATGTGAGGATTGTGCCCCCACCCCATTCGGGGTCCTACTATTGGAATTATAAGGGGTTCCATAGTGTGGTGCTAATGGCGGTGGTGTCAGCACAATGTGACTTTCTGTATGTTGATGTGGGGAAGAACGGCCGGATGTCTGACGGAGGAGTCTTTAGGCAGACGGAGTTCTGCCACCGTCTTATCACTAGACATGTGCAGAGTAAAATATTTCGTTTCGGAATTTCGTTTTCGTCTGAAAACTTAATTTATTTAGTTACTCCCGAAATTCGTTTTTATTTATTTCGTTTTTCGTTCAAAAATTGCATTCGTCCGAAAATCCACATGAATTACGGTCGAATCTGTCTTGGAAGGCTTATGGTGTCTGTCGAATGTATAAAGAAGATTCGACGGAGCTAACTATATAGCATACTTTAGAACCCTATTAAAGTCTATGGGACTCCAACGTTCAAAATCTAAAGTGCTAATTTTAAAGGCTAATTTGCAAGTTACTGTCCTAAAAAGTGTTTGGGGACCCGGGTCCTGCCCCAGGGGACATGTATCAATGCAAAAAAAAGTTTTAAAAACGGCCGTTTTTTCGGGAGCAGTGATTTTAATAATGATTAAAGTGAAACAATAAAAGTGTAATATTCCTTTAAATTTCGTAGGGGGGGGTTGTCTATAGTATGCCTGTGAAGGGGCGCATGTTTCCCGTGCTTAGAATTGTCCCTGCACAAAGTGTCATTTATGCAGGAAAAAAAGTCCTTTAAAATCACTCGCAGCTATAATGAATTGTCGGCTCCCGTAATACAGAGAACACTCATTGAAAGTCATTGATAAAAAAATAAATAAATAAATAAATTAAAAAAAAAGCGTGGGGGTCCCCCAAATTCAATTACCAGGCCCTTCAGGTCTGGTATGGATATTAAGGAGAACCCTGCCTCAAATTTAAGAAAAAATTTGACGTGGGGTTCCCCCTAAATATCCATAACCAGACCCTTCAGGTCTGGTATGGATATTAAGGGGAACCCCGCGTCAAATTAAAAAAAAAATTGACGTGGGGTTCCCCCTAAAAATCCATACCAGACCCTTTATCCGAGCACGCAACCTGGCAGGCCGCAGGAAAAGAGGGGGGGACGAGAGAGCGGCCCCCCCTCCCTCCTGAACCGTACCAGGCCACATGCCCTCAACATTGGGAGGATGCTTTGGGGGTCCGTGACCCCTCAAAGCACCTTGTCCCCATGTTGATGAGGACAAGGGCCTCATCCCCACAACCCTGGCCGGTGGTTGTGGAGGTCTGCGGGCGGGGGGCTTATCAGAATCTGGAAGCCCCCTTTAACAAGGGGACCCCCAGATCCCGGCCCCCCCCTGTTTGAAATGGTAAGGGGGTACAAAAGTACCCCTACCATTTCACAAAGAAAGAGTAAAAAATGTTTAAATAAAACAAACACACTTTTTAAAAATTCCTTTATTAAAAATAAAAAAAAGATTCCAGCGGCGGTAATCCACTCTTGCTATCCAGCGACGGACGGTCAGCTCTCCATCGATGTCTAATGTCATCCAGCGCAGCGCAGCATCCTTCTTCTGTCTCCGTGGAGGAGACACTACAGACATTCCGGCGGATGACATTTCTTATATACGGAGGGCGGGGCCACCCGTCACCTGACCCCGCCCCCCTCTGACGCAAGGGGAAACCCGGGGTTCCCCGTGACGTATGGGTGACCCCGCACCCCTCTGATGTAACGGAAACCTGCCTGTGTTACATCAGAGGGGTGCGGGTCACCCATACGTCACAGGGAACCCCGGGTTTCCCCTTGCGTCAGAGGGGGGCGGGGTCAGGTGACGGGTGGCCCCGCCCTCCGTATATAAGAAATGTCATCCGCCGGAATGTCTGTAGTGTCTCCTCCACGGAGACAGAAGAAGGATGCTGCGCTGCGCTGGATGACATTAGACATCGATGGAGAGCTGACCGTCCGTCGCTGGATAGCAAGAGTGGATTACCGCCGCTGGAATCTTTTTTTTATTTTTAATAAAGGAATTTTTAAAAAGTGTGTTTGTTTTATTTAAACATTTTTTACTCTTTCTTTGTGAAATGGTAGGGGTACTTTTGTACCCCCTTACCATTTCAAACAGGGGGGGGGCCGGGATCTGGGGGTCCCCTTGTTAAAGGGGGCTTCCAGATTCTGATAAGCCCCCCGCCCGCAGACCTCCACAACCACCGGCCAGGGTTGTGGGGATGAGGCCCTTGTCCTCATCAACATGGGGACAAGGTGCTTTGAGGGGTCACGGACCCCCAAAGCATCCTCCCAATGTTGAGGGCATGTGGCCTGGTACGGTTCAGGAGGGAGGGGGGGCCGCTCTCTCGTCCCCCCCTCTTTTCCTGCGGCCTGCCAGGTTGCGTGCTCGGATAAAGGGTCTGGTATGGATTTTTAGGGGGAACCCCATGTCAAATTTTTTTTAAATTTGATGCGGGGTTCCCCTTAATATCCATACCAGACCTGAAGGGTCTGGTTATGGATATTTAGGGGGAACCCCACGTCAAATTTTTTCTTAAATTTGAGGCAGGGTTCCCCTTAATATCCATACCAGACCTGAAGGGCCTGGTAATTGAATTTGGGGGACCCCCACGCTTTTTTTTTAATTTATTTATTTATTTTTTTATCAATGACTTTCAATGAGTGTTCTCTGTATTACGGGAGCCGACAATTCATTATAGCTGCGAGTGATTTTAAAGGACTTTTTTTCCTGCATAAATGACACTTTGTGCAGGGACAATTCTAAGCACGGGAAACATGCGCCCCTTCACAGGCATACTATAGACAACCCCCCCCCTACGAAATTTAAAGGAATATTACACTTTTATTGTTTCACTTTAATCATTATTAAAATCACTGCTCCCGAAAAAACGGCCGTTTTTAAAACTTTTTTTTGCATTGATACATGTCCCCTGGGGCAGGACCCGGGTCCCCAAACACTTTTTAGGACAGTAACTTGCAGAATCTTTTCTCTCTGTCAAATCTTTTTTCTCTGTCGAATATTTTCTCTATATAATCTTGGACTAATAGAGGTAAGGTTAAGCACATTCGACCACAGGTTCTATAGACAGATTGTTGTCAGAGTCATGTCGAATCTCCTATTCTATATCGAACTGTTGTAACAATGAAAACGAAAATAAAGCATTTATTTATGTCGGATCTTTCGTTTTTCGGATTTTGTGCTTTCGTTATCGTTTGTCAAAACGAAAACGAAAATAGCTGAAATTCGGACGAAAATGCATTCGGACGAAAACAAATGCACATGTCTACTTATCACTGGTGGCCTGGACTTGCCACCAGATGCCGAGAATGTGGAGGGGCTACCGTTTGTGTTTCTAGCTGATGAAGCGTTCGGTCTGAGTGAACATCTTATGAAACCCTTCCCCCAAAGGACCCTCACCCCAGAGAGGAGGGTTTTTAATTACCGGCTGGCCAGAGCAAGAAGGGTTGTGGAGAGTGCCTTTGGCATTATGGCCAGCCGGTTCCATCTGTTACTGACAGCGATCAACCTAGCAGAATATAAACTGAACTATGTGATTCTGTGCTGCTGCATTCTGCACAATTTTCTCCGCAAACTTTCAGGGAACCAGTACCTGCAACCTATTGGGCCTGAGGCCGGACTAATATTAACAGAACTCACAGGGCTGGATCATGCCCTTCCTGGCTTAGCCCCCCAAACAGCACGTGAGGTGCGTGACCGCTATGTCAGCTATTTTAATGGTAGGGGGGCTATTCCAATGCCAGCTGACCAATAAAAATTTATTTTTCTTGAAATATGTATTGTCTGTTCAAATTTTTAAGTTTGGTTCTTGTTTGCTTTTCACGGTGCTTGTCTCCTACATTCTCCTAATTCAGGGATATGCAATTGGCCAACCTCCAGCTGGTGCAAAACTACAAGTCAATCATGCCTCTGGGTCTCATGCTTGTGGCTGTCAGTCTTGCTATGCTTCATGGGACTTGTAGTTCTGCAACAGCTGGATTTCCACTAATTGCATATTCCTGTCCTAGTGCATTTGTATTGCAAAGTGGTTTTTGCCAATAGTAAATAAGGCCCTTTGTGACAGAAAACACAAAATGACTTCCCAAACTGGTATTGAGTATTGAAAGAAGTAGACACACACACACACACATCTTTTTTTTGGAATTTTTAATAGTGCACATTCCAACCAGTGCCTCTTTTTTAGATATTTTTGTTTTTGTTTTTTTTTTGTTTTTGTAATTTTTTTTTTTGGAAACATATAAATATATAGATATATCTATATATATATATATATATATATATATATATATATATATATATAAAATAAAATTATAAAAAAAATACATAAAATCTAATTTTGAACTATTTACAGAAAACAAGGGGTAAAGCCAAATTTTGAAGATGCACACCAAAAATTGGTAATGTCAACATGTGCTATGTACCATCATGAGTGATCAATGGACGTGTTTGGTGTGTGCAATCCCTTCCTCTCACATACTAGAATGAGGAAGGGTTTGCAAACACCAAATGCATACATTGCGATCCTCTGATGGCACATAGCACATGTTGACACACCGTGTGCATCTTCAAAATTTGGCCTCTGAAAACAATGTTATAAAAACATTAAAAAATGTTTGGCAAGGAAATGAAGAACATGATCTTTCGTTTTAGGGAAAAGGGGCTTAGATTCCCCCTAAAACATCGATCATGTTCTTCATTTCCTGCCTCATAGTGTCCAGTTGTTGTTGTATGGCATGGATGTTGTTCTCCATTAAATCAATCTTGCCATTCCAGGCCATGATCTGCCCAATCAGCCTCTGGGCACTGTCGGTCGTAAATGGCTCCGCGGCTTGTCCTTCCACAACCAGATCATCACCTAAAAACATGTGTAGATATAAAATTGGTTAACATATACAGCCGTTAATTGTTTACCTTAAGCTGGGTTGTCAGACACTCACTTTGTGGGGTGTGTATCTATACCACCTCTTCCTCCTCCACATCTAGCCCTGGGCTGGGCTGATCCAGCTCGGACACGGGGCTTGGCTGCTCCCTCACGGACACGGGGCTGGGCAGCTCCATCACAGACACGGGGCTGGGGCTAAGTGCCCAATCAGGCTGGTGAGGTCGGGGGGTCCTGGGCTGCTCCGCCTCTTGTCTGAGTCTTTGTTCCCCTATGAGAATGAAAAAACAAAAAAAAAAGGTATACTTTTAAGCATAGTGATATTTGAGTTCAGAAATTGGAATATGAAACATTGGTTTGAAGTGGTGTACAATTATTAGCTGGTTATTACAAGGTCCTAGTTTAATACATCATTAAAATGACATTTTTTTAGTTAGGCTGTGTTCAGACTGCTACGATGTGCGAACGCTGCAAATCTACTGTGGTTTCACGCATCGCATGCCTCCCGGAGGCAGTTCGCACTGCCCTATGTGACCTGCTGGGAGTATCAGTGTAAAGTTTTATTGACACCTCCAAATTAGTTCTCATATCACAGTGCAATCTTTAAACTCGGACAGGAATCGGACCACATGGTGTGAACACCCATGTGATCCGATTCTGCTGTGGACTAAAAAAAGGGCCATGTACAAGTTTGGGCCGGATGCGATGCGAATTCAGCCATACTATATGTATGGCTGAAATCGCATCACACAGAGATCACATGTGATTTGCACTGCAGTGCGGTGCAAATCACATTCGATCTCGTACATTGCAGCAATGTGAACCTAGCCTTTAACCAAACTGCGATACTTTATATCTTTTGTCCAAGTTTCACAGACGGACACACTCGAATCATCCCCTGGAGTACCTGTGTGTGATTATGTCAAAAAATGTTCTATGATGTCCCAAACTACACTAAATGATTCCCAGTCCAGATGTTGAACCAGCATTTTATCTATCTATCTATCTATCTATCTATCTATCTATCTATCTATCTATCTATCTATCTATCTATCTATCTATCTCATTTTTTTTATTGAGACTACATTACACTGAATAAATTTATGAAACTTTATTAAAAATTTATATCCTAAACTGAGTGTGACAATTCAGTTTATCATGAACAATACAAAAAAATTTATAACTAATTAAAATCTAATCCAACACCAGATAAATTTACACCATACACAAATTCATGCTATTTACGCCCACATATACGAACAAGCATATTCGCTCATTACATGAACTATTAACTACACGAACGATCAAATTCGCCAAATTTATATATATATAATACCTATACGAACGATTATGTCCGACAGTCATGATAAAAGCGGAGTTTACTCACTTTTTTTCAGGGCCTTTTTGATGCGATGATGTTGGTCCGGCTCCCTGGACTTGATGTCGGACCATCGTTTCCGGAGCTGATCTTTGCCTCTTCGTACCCCAAATTTGCTCTGCAAAGTTTCGACGACCATATCCATGATGCCGTTTTTGCCGATATTGGGTTTGGGGTACGGGCCATTTTCCCCATCATAATCCTCCCTTCTCAATATATCCACCATCTCCACCATCTCTTCAAAGGCCATGTTTGTGGCCTTATATCTCTTCCTTGCTCCGGAAGCATGAGGTTCAGGGCTTTCCTCCGCGCTGCTCACTGAAATTCCGTCCGCCATTTTCACCTATCAATCTCCCACAGCGGAACGAGGGTAAAAGGGGCAGGGAAATACGGTCACACGGAACGTCAGGGGCGGGCAACGTGGGCGACGCAGGCGGAGCTTGAACGCATGCGCTGTATATAAAGTGTTACCGCGAGGCCGTACGTTTGTCCGAACGGAAGCAGCGAGTGCTACACGCGACGGTAAGATGCTTATCTTTTTATTTTATTTTAATTTTAAGCCTGCGTTAGGAATGTATATAGTGAGATTTCACCTTATTGATGGTTAATTGATTTTTATGTGGTTGGTGGTTGAGTGGGGTTGGTGTTTTGTGTGGTAGTGTGGGGGTGGGGGTGGGTGTATGGGGGGGTAGTGTGTGTGTGTGGGGTAGTGTGTGGGGGTAGTGTGGGTGTGTGGGGGGGTAGTGTGTGTGTGTGTGGGGTAGCGTGTGTTGGTAGTGTGGGTGTGTGGGGGGGTAGTGTGTGTGTGGGGGGGGTAGCATGTGTGTGGGGGGGTAGCGTGTGTGGTAGTGTGTGTGTGTGGGTGTAGTGTGGGTCTCGCCTACATTGTCACAATATTAATGGTGTGCATTTGGTCTGACATTATTTTTTTTTGTTTTTATTTTTTTGTTTTTTCAGAAATCAAAATGCAAAAGTATAACCCAGACCCCTTTAAGGAGGAGGCCTTCCTCTCCACATTTCTTGATATAATAGAGTCGCACTGGAGTCTTTGGGATTGCAAACACCCCCAATATTCCAGCCGTCCTGGCCGGAGGAAGACACTGGAGACAGTTTTGATGTTTGTGAAAACCCGACTCCCCCAGGCAGACATTGACTTTGTGAACTCCAAAATTCAGAACCTGCGTAGCGTGTATAGGCGGGAGAGCAAAAAGATCCTAGACTCCCAAACATCAGGATCAGCAGCAGATCAGATCTATGTACCTAGGCTGTGGTATTATGACAGGCTGCGTTTTCTGGATGACACGTCAGAAGCCAGGCAGTCACTTTCCACTCTTCCGTCTACCCTTCCCTCCACCCTTCCCTCCACCTCAGGTGAGCCATCCCTGGAAGATCCAGACCCTTCCTTGCTGGACGAAGTTGATGCGCCCAGCTGGAGCCAGGTATATTTTAGTTTCTAAAGTTTGGATTGCTCAAATATTAATGATGTAAAGTTCAATGTTTGAATTGCTTCCAAATCTAGGATTTCATCACAAATTAAATTAGATAGAAGGATACAGTAGTTTCCACAAATGTGGCTCAAATCTTGGTGAACGGATGGAAAAATGATGGTGTCAAAATGATAGCCTTTTGTATTTCAAGACAAATGTATTTGCAAGTGAGAACTGTAAAATTATTAGTGATTGATGATTTCAAAATATAGACATATTTTATTTATTGATTTCTTTGTTTTTTACACAGGATGAGCTCACCCAGGAGGAGGCCGGGACCAGTGGTATGGAGGAGGAGGCCGGGACCAGCCACACACAGGAGCTAGCTGGGCCCAGCAGGAGTCGGACCGAAAGCCAGGTCCCTCCCCTCCGCCTAGCCAGCAAAAGGCCCAGGAGGATGACACGGACAGAGGAGGAGTCCTTGGCACTTATACGCCAAGCCACCCAAGTGCTGAGCAAACCCCCCAATCCTGAGGAGGCCTACGGTACTTATTTGGCAAGCAAGTTACTAGAAATGGAGAAGGCACAGCGCAACTTGTGCGAAGCCATTTTTTTTTATGCCATTCAACGGGGTCTGAAGGGTGAGCTCACACCCACCACCAAGCTGTATAACACAGACCCTACTGCTCCTTCTCCTCCTCCTCCTCCTCCTCCTCCTCCTCCTCCTACCACAACTCCACCACCAGAGGCACAGCCTCCAGCGAAGCGTGGAGGGAAGGCTAGACGGAAGAGTCGGAAGTGACTGCCTGGCTTCAGTCTGCTCTGACAGAAGACGCAGGCTGTTGTAGTACCACAGTCTGGGGACATAGATCTCATTTGCTGCTGTTCCTGGTCTTTGGGATTCTAGGACCATGTTGTGCTCCCTATTTACGTGTTACGCAGGTTCTGAATTTTGGTGGCCACTGACTTGATGTGTGCCTGGGGGACAAAAGGCTTCACAAACTCCAAATTGTCTCCAGTGTTGCCTCCCTCTTGATTTAGTTTTGTTCTGCCGAAAAATAAATATTTATTATTTCCAAAAATATTGTATGTTTTTTTTTGTTATTTTGGCTTAAAAAACAGAGTTTATTTGTGAGTAGGCAGGTACATGTCAAAAGACTCTGGGGGTTATTTACAAAACACACATTCATGTTAATATAAATATGCTAATTTCAAGTGCAATTTTTAAAGCACTGCAAGTGCACTTGGAAGTGCAGTCGCTGTAAATTTGAGGCTTAACATTTGAAATGAGGGGAAGCTCTGCTGATTTTGAACATGCAATCATGTGTAAGCTAAAATGCTGGTTTGGGTATCTATCTATCTATCTATCTATCTATCTATCTATCTATCTATCTATCTATCTATCTATCTATCTCTACTTACATAGTCCTGCTTGGCCAAAAAAAACGCAAGTCCATCTTGCTTCAAACCCCCCCCCCCCCCCCCCCCCACAAAAAAAAAAAAAAATTTTAACTGACAATAGTAGTTCCAAAAATATATAGTAATAGATAAATTCTATAATTTTTTGAAAAAAAAATATATATATATATATATATATATATATATATATATATATATATATATATATATATATATATATATATATATATATATATATGGATATTTTTTTTTTTTTTTTTTTTTTTTTTTTTTTTATATTTTTCTAAAATTGGAAGATTAATCATAGGATGAGGATGAATAAAAACATTTGGTATAACTCTGTGTGAATATAAGCAGCAAAGCTACTTCACTTTTCTTGCATTATGAAGAAGAAAAGAATGGGCTATATTAAAAAACCACAAAATTAGCAGCATGACGAATATGCTAGCTTCAATACGAACACTAGTTTTACAAGACCAAGCGCTTCCGCCCTGTCCGCCCTGTAAATCCTTTATGGGCATGCATCATACTTAGTCCGTCCAACTTGCCTACTCACGAGAGGACTGTCCGCTGAAAACAAAGTTGGACGGACAATATTACGGAAATTCCGAAAGACTTAGTCTGCCAGACTGTCCGCTGAAAAAGTCCGCTGAAGCCCACACACGAGCGGATTGTGTTGACTAAGTTGGACAGACAGTCCGCCCGTGTGTACGCGGCCTTCAGTCTGGCGGACGTCCGCCAGACTGTCCGTCGAAATTTCCAAACGGGCTACTTGCCCACACACGGCACTTTTTCAGCGGACTAATACGGCGTACTAAGTCCGCCGTACTAACTCCGCCGTACTAACTCCGCCGTACTTTCGAAATGAACGGACTCGCCCACACACGCGGAGGAAAGTCCGCTCATTTCGAGCGCGTCTCCAGGTAGGCGGGGCCCGCGAAGGAGATGTTGCTGGCCCCGCCGCCTGGTATGGACTTAAAGGGGAACCCCCAACACCGAAAAAAATCGGCGTGGGGGTCCCCCCCAAGTCCACAACAGACCCTTGTCCGAGCACGCTACCCAGCCGGCCAGGAAAGGGGGGCGAGCGAGCGCCCCCCCCCCTCCTGAGCCGTACCAGGCCGAGTGCCCTCAACATGGGGGGTACCTTGGGGAAGGGGGGGCCACGCGGCCCCCCACCCCAAAGCACCTTGTCCCCATGTTGATGAGGACAAGGGCCTCTTCCCGACAACCCCTTTATCTTGTGTGTTGTGTTTTTTTTTGTACTTTTATTTTACAGGTGAATGGGTAGGGGTACATTGTACCCCATACTCATTCACATAGAGTGGAGGGCCGGTATCCGGGGGCCCCCTTATTAAAGGGGGCTCCCGGATTCCGATAAGCCCCCCGCCCGCAGACCCCGACAACCAACGGCCAGGGTTGTCGGGAAGAGGCCCTTGTCCTCATCAACATGGGGACAAGGTGCTTTGGGGTGGAGGGGCCGGGGGGCCCCCCTTCCCCAAGGCACCCCCCCATGTTGAGGGCACGCGGCCTGGTACGGCTCAGGAGGGGGGGCGTTCGCTCGCCCCCCCCTTTCCTGGCCGGCCAGGTAGCGTGCTCGGACAAGGGTCTGTTGTGGACTTTGGGGGACCCCCATGCCGATTTTTTTCGGCGTTGGGGTTCCCCTTTAAGTCCATACCAGGCGGCGGGGCCAGCGATGTCTCCTTCGCGGGCCCCGCCTACCTGGAGACCCGCTCGAAATGAGCGGACTTTTCTCCGGGCAGGAAAAGTCCGCTCATTTCAAAAGTACGGCGGACTGGCATACACACGGCCGGATTGTCCGCCGAAATGCGAGTCCGACGGACAGAATTTTGTGCAAACCGAAATTCTCAGTACTTCGGACTGCACGCTGAAAAAGTCCGCTGAAGACCACACACGAGCGGATTGTCCGTTGAAATGTGTTTCAACGGACTAAGTACGTCATACAATTCGACCGTGTGTACGCGGCATTAGGGAAGCCATCCATTGTTTAATTGAAAAGTCTTGCCCCAAATCTTGTTCCCATTTAAGGAAGGAAGGTAGTTTGCTGGGTATGTTTTTTTCCCCTAGAATTGGGTATATTGTAGCTACTCCTTTCTGTGAGGTGGCATGGTTATTGAGGAAAGACCATATTTTAACCGGGATTGAAGCTCTGAGTTGTGGATTGTGTAGCAGACACTTTTCTATTTGAATATATGTAGTTCGCTCAGAATTCGGAAGCTGTAATTCATTACTTAACTGAGAAAAATACTTTAATGAGCCCTGTTGGAAGAAGGAACCAAGTTTGATATACCGACCCAAATTCCAGTCGTGTATTTGTATGCCAGGAATTAGTGTTGGTATAAATGTTAGAGGAGGGTTTAACACCGTGATTGGAGTTTTATCCCATTTGTATGTGATGATTCTCTGCCAAGAGTGTAGCGTCGCTTTCACCGTTGGTGGGTATTGAGCTGTAATTGTGGACTTAATTTTCCTACTAAGTAACCAGAATTGCATATTAGGTTGTCGCGTGATGTCTTTCTCAATTTGTCCCCATAAAGTTTTAGGAGGAGGCAAGAACCATTCTTGTAATTGAGTCAAAAGAGTTGCGTCATAATAATCCTGTAGATCAGGTACGGTCGCACCACGTATATTTCTATGTTTAATTAGTATATGGTATGCGCAACGGGATTTTTTGCCATTCCATAGATATTTTCCCAAACTGCTTTGTAATGATTTAAAGTAATATTTAGGGATACATATTGGAAGGGACCTGAGTTTTGGTAAAGTCATCATTTTGAAAGCTGCCAGGCGACCAGCCCATGTAAATTCGAATTTACTAAGTGTTGTCAGATCTGTTTCAAAATGTTTCTTGAATGGTAAAAAGTTTGTTTTAAATAACTGTTTTGTTTTGTTAGTGAGAATGATTCCTAAGTAAGAAATCCCCTCGTCTTTCCAGTGGTAGGGGTATTTATTTGACAATAACTGCCTGGTTGTGTTATCTAATCCTAGGTCTAGAATATGTGACTTGGTTTCATTGATTTTATAAAATGATGCTGCTCCAAATGTCGTTAGTATATTTTGAGGATTCGGGAGAGATGAAATAGGATCAGACACTATAAGCACTATGTCATCAGCGAACAGACTTATTTTATTATCTATTTGCCCAATTTTTATACCAGATAGTTTTGTGTCAGATCGTATACGTTCTGCTAGAGGTACGATGGCTAAATTAAATATTAAAGGAGATAAGGGGCAACCTTGTCGTGTTCCATTCGAGATTCCAAAGGGCCTAGACATCATATCATTTGTGTATACTCTCGCTGAGGGGCCCTTATACAGTGCAAAAATTGCAGATAAAATATTTCCATGAAAGCCAAATTTTAAAAGCACTGACTGTAAATAGCCCCAATGGACCCTATCAAACGCCTTCTCTGCATCCAAAGAAAGGCGCAGAGAAGGCGTTTGATGTCTCTCAGTGAAGTGTATAATATCAATCAGACGTCTTGTTGCATCTGAAGATTGTCGACCTTTAGTAAAGCCAGATTGATCTTTGTGAATGAGGTCTGGTATGTAGTTCATCAGTCGATTCGCTATTGCTTTGGCGTATGTTTTGATGTCAATGTTCAATAATGAAATCGATCTGAAATTTTGGGGAGCGTTGGGATCTTTGCCTGGTTTCGGCAGTGTTATGATCAAGGCCTGAAGCATCTCAGCCGGAAATTCTGATTTGGATGCCGCTTCGTTAAAAAGTGAGCATAAGTGGGGAGCCAGTATATCTCAAAGTAATTTATAGTATTCTCCTATCATTCCGTCTAGGCCCGGAGATTTATTGTTGGGCAGGGAGTCTATAGTTCTAGCAATTTCTTCCACTGAAAATGGGACATTAAGATCAGAGATTTGATCAGTAGTTAATGATGGGAGACTAATAGTATCTAAGAAATCACTTATTATCTTTGGGGTAGGTGTGGGAGTTTGAGAATCATCTTTAAAGTGGTTGTATACCCACATTTTTAACTTTTACCTACAGGAAAGCCTATAATAAGGCTTACCTGTAGGTAAAAAAAATATCTCCTAAACCTGTACGGTTTAGGAGATATTCCCCTCGGTATGCGCCTCTGACTGCAGCGGCGCATGCGCACAAGGGGTTTCTCGCCGTCAAAATCCGGCAGCCGGACTGAAATCTCCCGCGCGCATGCGCGGGAGTGACGATATCGCGGCTCCGGCCACTCACAGCGCCGGAGCCGCGATACCTGGAAGAAACGCAGAGGGAGCATGTCAGCTCCCTCGGCGTGGATCGGGCCAGATGTCGGGGCCTCGTTCTAAGGTAAGTATTTCATAATGAGCTAGTATGCGGTGCATACTAGCTCATTATGTCTTTTGCTTTGCAGGTTTAAAAAAAAAATGTGCGGGTTTACTACCGCTTTAAGATTGTAAAGGGAGCTATAATAACAGCTAAATGCATTCGCTATGTCTTGGGGGTCTTGCAATTTTTCTCTAGTAATAGGGTGGTATAGATATGGAATCTTCGATTTGGAATATCTGCCTTTAATCCGAAGTACCATGTTTTTTCCTGCTTTATTGCTAGTATGGTAATATTTAGCTTTAAGTTTTCTAGTATGTTTTTCAAATGTATCCAATAAAGTCGTTCTGAGTTCCTGTCGTAATGTTAGTAGTTTAGTTTTCAGTTGTTGTGATGGGTGAGATTGGTTTTGGGAATCTAATGTTTTAATGTCAGCAGTAAGTTTCTCAATGAGTTTTGTTTTATTTTTCCTGAATTGAGCATTCAGCTGCATAAGGATTCCCCTACTAAATGCTTTATGAGCACCCCATAGGGTGGCGGAGTCTGACACCGATCCCACATTATATTTAAAGAATTCAGTTATCTGGTTTTGTATAGCTGTAGCATAGGTAGGCATTTTGATAAGATATGCATTTGTTCTCCATAGAAAATGGGTCGTTTGAGAGTGTTTAGGTAGAATAGTCATACTAATTGGGGCATGATCAGTCCAAGTGATGGGTGCAATGTCAGACTCCCTCACCCGCTGTAATAACCACTTATCCATAAAAATATAATCGATACGAGTATAGGTATTATGTACCAGGGAATGATATGTGTATTCGCGATCTCCAGGATGATGGCATCTCCATACATCATAGAGATCGCTTTTATTCAAAAAAAATGTAAGTGCACAGTTGGTTCTGGTTTTGGGATTAGAAGTGTCTAGTTCTTGTTCATGTATTGTGTTGAAGTCTCCACAAATTATTAAGGCACCTTTTCGGCATTTACCTATTTTTCTCATCAGGCCATTCAGAAAATGGGATTGCCTTTTATTAGGCGCATACACATTTACCAATGTAGTAAGTGTATTATCAATGGTACATATTAATATGAGGTATCGTCCATTGGTATCTACAATAGATTCATGTAATTGAAAATTAACTGAATGATGTATGGCAATAAGTACTCCTCTGTTTTTCTGTTGGCCTGATGCTGTAAATATGTGAGGAAAGTTCTTATGGGTGCAAGTGGGAATAGTGCCTGTTTTGAAATGGGTTTCTTGTATACACAATATTTGACATCGCTGGGTGTTAGCCATTTGCCACATCGACGCTCTTTTTGCTGGATGGTTAAGACCATTAGTATTTAAAGATATTAACTTTATACTCATAAAAGGATATTAATAAGATGGAAAAAGTAAGTACATACTAGCCTGATAATAGTTTTAAACCCTACTTCCATGTGAACAATCTGTAGTCTGAAATGACTATGAATGTCCAAAAATGTAGTGACTGAAAAGTTTTGATTCAAATTTTGTAGGTTCGCAACATACCTGTCTCTTTGAACGCTATGAGTTGTGTATAGGATACTGTGAAGAAAAAAATAAAAGTAAAAACACAAACAAAAATATAACCAAACATTAAACTGAACTTGCAGTGGTAAACATTTCAATGTATACTGCAACATTAGAATGGGGAATTAGTTCAAAGGTCAGCTGTTTCAAAGATTTAGTATCGCACGGCACGGTGGGCAAGCTGATAGATCAGTTTCCTATAGATAGGATTGTAGTTTGACCGGATCTAGTCAATGAAAGCTAATGCCACTGTGGCGTAAGTTTCTCCGGATTCTTCTTAGCTCCGATAGGTGGAGTTGGTTCGGGGATAATACCCCATGCGTAAAGTAACTTAATGCCTTGTTCTACAGAAGTGATTGTATGGTAGGTGTCGTTCTTCTGTATCAGTAGTTTAGATGGTTGTTTCCAACGGTATTCAATTTTATGATTACGCAGAGCTTTTGTAATCGTGGAAAGTTGTCTTCTCATATGTAGAGTATGTTTAGACAAGTCAGCATAAATCTGGATTGTATTATATGGTTGTGGAAGTTGTCCTAGATGTCGCACTTTATATAGGATTTGTTCTTTAACGTGGTAGAAATGTACTCTAAGTAGTACATCACGTGGTATCTGTGGAGGGAGAAATGACGGTTTCGGAATCCGATGGATACGATCAATTGTGAGCTCTAAGGCTGGTATAGCTGGCAGCAAGTTGGAGAATAAGTCAGTGGCATATTTTTTAAGATCAGACTGCTGTATATTTTCAGGGATACCCCTGATTTTGAGATTGTTCTTCCTTGAGTGGTCTTCTAAATCTGCGATTTTAAATTTAAGCCACTCTTTTTCAGCTTTATTTTCTTCATGAGCATCTATTAAATTATTAATAGTATTGGTCATGTCTCCCATAGAGTTCTCAATAGTGTGTACTCTTTCACCTAAGGAGTTCACTGCTTTGGAGAATTGATTTGTGAGTTGCAAAATATCCGTATGAAGCGAAGTATGTAAAGTCAATAGCATTTCTTTTAATTGGGTGTCCAGAATAGGCTGGTTATTAGTGGGGAATGCGGCTATAGGTGAAGCTATAGGAGTTATGACTGTGTTATCTTGACTAATATGAGGTATTTTATGGCTTACCTCCTGGTCTGTGAAATCCAGTTTGATACGAGTTTTAGCCGGGCTGCGACATGTAGGGCTGAGGCAATCTTCCTCATGAGGAGATTCCAGATGTGTTTTCTGAGGTGATTCTTCTAGAGCAGCATCAGGCCTGTCAGTGTATTGCGCTCTCCCTGAGGAGGCTGTTGCTGGTACAGCTGTGAGAGGATCTGCGTCATCTTTTTTTCTCCCTCCCGCTGACTGAGAGGAGAATGTGGTTAGTTTTTTCATTTTCCGTTCGTCTTTCCGCTTTTTCGACATCACCTTCAGATTCAGGAACTCTTCCGTCGTCTGTTCGTATCTTTTTTACCGATATTCGCTGTGAATTGTCGCTAATATGCCTGTTCATGTCACGGAGCTCTCTCACAGAGCATCCATTCGGCTCGTACGCTGGCCACGCCCCCCCACACTATCAGATTTTCTTCTGATTTTTTCCTTCAGATTTACCAAAACCATGTAGTAGAAGGGCCTGCCTGATTGCATACACATTGAAACTCCTAAGGTTTGACCTCATATTGTATGGTTTTGGTAAATCTGAAGGAAAAAATCAGCATAAAATCTGATAGTGTGTATGGGGCTTAAATGTGAGTACCCTGCTGCTAGTTTTTAATACATCTGAATATATAAAACTACTACACTATGGATTATCATTTCTATGCTCTACCCTGAGATACCAGATTTGGGGACGCAAGGAGATACATATTTTAATTGTGATAACGCTGTAACCTTACAGCTGTGAGGTAAGGGCACACCCACTCACTTACTGGACGGAGGGAAGAAATGATCACCGCACCCCTGTGTTTGCATGATCTATGACAGCACCAACACCTGATTTTGAAATATTGCTGAAGTTTACACTGGCAGAATTTGTACGTTTAGTTTCATGGACTGTTTTTTTGCTTTATACAATCATTCATAGCACTTTATTCAATCTGTTTGCTGCTTGCAGTGTTTGCACAATGAAATACACTGAATAGAGTATCAATTCATGTTCATTTGCTGCTTTTTTTTTTTTTTTTTGTGTTATTTTTGTGTAGTTTTACATTGGCACATCTTCACTTGGCACTTTTATGATATCAGTCAATCTTACTTTCTTTGCGATTTTTGCATATTTATAGCTGTTACTACTAGACATTTTTTGTATATGCATTGGGTTTATTTTATAAGCATCTAGATATATCCCAGTTAGGATCACTGATATTTATATTATTTTGATGTACACCATGCTCATTTTGGAACAACCCTCTGTCCTGTATTCACCACGTGCACAGTTCTTTCTTTCGCAGGGTAACGGTAAATCCCAGACTGCGAGCCCACACGTGTAGCACTGGCCCCCGAAGGAGCGGCTGAATTTATTGGGTTTACTGTTACCTTCTTCACCTCGTATGCGTCTAGGGGTTCCCCTTGTAGATGGCCCAAGAACTACAGAGACTGACGACTGATCCGCTTGAAGGGATTTTTATTTTCAAAAAAGTAGTTAACAAACAGTCTCTTAGTATAGGTGAAAAGTCCAGGTACTCTTAGTATCAAAGTCAGTATGAAGAAATAACTCTCTCACTTTGAATAAATCCAGAGAATAGCCATTCACAACTGGATCCTCACCCTAATTGGATAGTCCTTCTCTCACCAGGCCTAGCAGTCAACAGGGTGCTCGAGTCAGGAACAAGTCTCTGCCACAGACTTTGTTATAGAACATGAAAAGGAAACTTGAAACTTGTAGAACACTTGTGTGGTACTAGTATCTTGCAGCCAGTTCAGATTGGATTCACTAGGGTCCTTCAGCTTTTCCAGGCTCTTGTTGAGAAGCCTTGCGTGGCCTTCTCCAGAAGAGTCCTCCCCTAGATAAATTCACAGTTGCTGGGCCTCTCCGCTAACTGAGACAGCACCGGACCACCTCTGAATCCTTCCTTTAGTTTCCTCGCCTCGGGCTAGCCAGCCCTGAAACGTAAAGTCGGGTGGATCCGCACCCCAGGCCATGGAAGTCCTGGGGGCTGGTCAGGAGGACCAGGACCATGCAATCAGAACATACTTCTGGACCGGAACCCCGTAACACGTCACATCCGCATCTTAAGTACCCCCTCCCAGAAGGCACAGCAAAAGTGACACTCCCACTGGGCATGTGACTTTAGAGAAAGTTACCTTACAGCACCCAACTAGACTGTGTTCCCATACCTGCCAGAAGTGACAGTGCCCCTTATGGTCAGGCAGAACACCCTTCAGTCCAGTCAGACTGATGCTGAGGTCAATATTTAGAGTAAACAAACCCAAACCAAACTGCAGTTTAAGGGTAACATTAAATTTCAAAAACACATAGCACATAGCGCATGCTTTTCAGGAGCTGTCGCTACACATTGATTGGTGGCATATATATTTATCAGGTTAGAAAAATAAACTTTATGGTAACACGAGGGAGGGCATGGTTAGAAGGGAAGTTCCCTTTTTGCTTTAGTGTGATTTAGACCCCTTTCACACCACACCACCCTTTGCGTTGGCGGTAAAACGCCGCTATTTTTAGCGGCGTTTTACTGCCGGATTTGCAGCGCATTTCGGCCGCTAGCGGCCGCGAAAGGGTTAAAACCGCCGGCAATACGCCGCAATAGCAGCGTTTTGCCGGCAGCATTACAGCGCTGCCCCATTGATTTCAATGGGGAGCAGCAGTGGAGGAGCGGTAAACACACCGCTCCTTCACCGTTCCAAAGAAGCTGCTGGTGGGACTTTTTTCTGACGTCCTGCCAGCGCACCGCTGTAGTGTGAAAGCCCTCTGGGCTTTCACACTACAAACAATGGTGCAGCTTCTTTAGGGCGGATTGCAGGCGCTATTTCTAACGCTATAGCGCCTGCAAAACGCCCTGGTGTGAAAGGGGTGTAATTGTGAAACCCACAATGTTAGGGCTGATTCACACTACTGGTTATAGGGTGGTAAAACCATGCAGTTAAGCATAGTTTTTAGCGCCCCACCTACTACCCCTTTGTATAGGCAGTGGCTGGGGAGTGGCTGCGGTCATGATGCTTTGCTTCACAGCAGGAATTTTACACCCGTTGCTTTTGCCAGGTGCTAGCGCCCACCAAACACAACCCAGTCAAGTAAATGGGTGCAGCTCTGTAGCTCCTTTCTCTCACTCTGGAACTGCCTGAAGTCAAAATCCGGTGGCAGGGGAAGAGGGAGAGGTTGCAGCATGGACGGATGATGATTGGCTATGACTTAGTAACCGATTCCATAGATTCCTCCCTATGCTGGCCGAGGCACTAGAATTACATCGTCTTGCATCTGACTAATGTTCTGAAAGATAGGAGGAACCCTGCTGTGTGTACATAGGGGGGTGACAGTGCTGATAGTATCAGCAGCTGGGTCTCCCTGCAGTCATCATGACAAGCAGGAGACCCGGACTCTAAACTGTGACTCTCTTCCCAAGGCACCCAAGATGGCTGCCAATGGGGTGCTATGGGGGTGATAGGGGACATTTTGGGGGTGCACCAACCTGACACCACTCCTGATTAAAGGGTCAATTGGTTGTGTTTGTCCATCAGGCCAAACTATATATTTTTAGAGAAGGGCGAGGTGTTGGATATTTAGTATTTTACTGTATCAATTTTTAGGCTACATTTAAAATGATCACTAATACCAGAAAAGTATATATTTTTTTTAATTTTATGAAAGTCCCGGAAAAGTCTGTATACTGTACCTTATGTCTGTAATAATGAGGATGCTTATTATACAATTTTCCTTCATAGAACAGATTGATATCATGCAGTGCTTTGGCCATAACTTCTACCGCATAATAAATTCGTGGAGAGAGTCCTTGATGCAGAATATTAAATAAATTTGGATACATTACTTCTTCCAGAGACCCATAATAGGTAAGTGGACATAATATGGTGTTGTTTCTATTTTCTTTGTTTTCAGACATACACTTTGCAATAGATAAAAAATAGATGGAATCTGATGAATTATTTAAGGTATAAGTCTTGTCAATTCTATCAAAAAAAAAATCTTTATTTGGAATGAATAAAGGGTGTAAATCCAGAGCCAAGCTACCATTAAATATTTTGTATGAATCATATCCTGCAGAGCTGAGAGATCTCAGAGGAGGAAAAATAAATGTTTTATCATAAATTACATTATTATCAATGAAATAATTATGAAATAAACTGTTACTGATAAGAGATCCACATAATACAATTACTGTAGCACTGGAGTTTTTAATAACAAAAATTACATTATTTATAATTTGTTCTATATTAATGTCATCATACGAACTAGACCAAAATGAAACTGAATATTCAACACAAATACCATTACTTTTCATGTACTTTATTAATATCTCCTTATCTTTTTCTCCGGCATCATCTTTTGATGCAAATATTCCAACCCACGTCCAGCTAAAATGTTTCAACAACTTAATAACAGCCATATAATGAACATGGTCATTCTGAACTGTCCGGAATACATGAGGATAGAGAAGCCTATTTGTTAGAGAATAGTCCGTAGCTCCATAACTGATCTTCAAAACAGAAAAACAGTCATTATTTTCAATGTTTGTGGACAATATTTGGAAATAATTCCAAAGGGTAAAATGAATTGGGAAATCTGACTAAAGTCTAGACATATAATTGGTTATACTTATTTAATATTTAGTAGGTATATTAACCATTTAAGCTCTGGAAGATTTACCCCCCTCCCTTCAAGACCAGTCCATTTTTTTGCTATACAGCACTGTGTTACTTTAACTGCGTGGTCATACAATACTGTCCATAAATGAAATTTATGCCATTTTTTCCTCACAAATAGATCTTTCTTTTGGTGGTATTTGATCACCACTAGGTTTTTATTTTTTTGCACTATAAACAAAAAAGTCCTAATATTTTTGCCAAAAATATATATATATTTTTTTACTTTCTCCTATAAAACATATCCAATAAAAAAAAAATCTATTTTCTTTATGAATTTAGGCCAATATGTTTTCTGCTACATGATTTTGGTAACAATAAATCCCAATAAGCGTATATTGATTGGTTTGGGCAAAAGTTATAGCTACTACAAACTGTTGTATATACTGGAGTTTTAATGAATTCATTTTTTTATACTTGTAATATTGTTGATCAGTGACTTATAGCAGGACTGCTATATTGTGGTGGACAATATTACACTTTTGACACTTTATGGGAACCACTGCCAGTGACACTAATAAAAATATACACTGTCACTGTACTAACAAAAATGGCTGGGAAGGGGTTTAATATCTAGGGTGATCAAAGGGTTAAATGTGTGCCTAGCCAGTGTGTATGTGTACACAGTGTGGTGTTTTTATTAAGGGATGTGCTGTATTTTATTCTCTGCTTTGCAGGGAAAAACAATCCACCACATCCCTGCAGACAGAACAGAGCTCTGCATTGTTTACATATGCAGAGCTCCATCCTGTGTCTCTCCTTGCTGATCAGCTGATGTTGGCGGATATCCATTGGCTGGCACCCACTGACTGGGATCTGCTGTGACTAACCACATCAGAAGCAGTGCACCAGCATCATGTATGTGCAAGTGCTCCCTATATGGAAGTGCAGATCACATAAATATACTGTATCTCACAAAAGTGAATTTTTGTAAATATTTTATTATATATTATCATGTAACAACACTGAAGAAATGACACTTTGCTACAATGTAAAGTGGTGAGTGTACAGCTTGTATTAGCCCCCGTCTGACTTTTTCTGATCGTTTTTAGAGAATTCTGATCGGACAAAGTGCCACGCATGCTCAGATCAAATTATGAGACCAAAGCTATTGGCTACTAACCGCAATGTAGTCCCGTCGTAACGAACGAACGTCATCATGTTCCGAACTATTGAATTTTCTGACAACTTTGTCCAACCATGTGTAGGCAACACCAGTTTCGGACAAAATCCTTCAGAAAAAATCCAACAGATTTGTTGTTGGAATGTCCGAGTGTGTGTACAAGGGCTAACAGTGTAAAATTGATGTTCCCTCAAAATAACTCAACACACAGCCATTAAAGTGGAAGTAAACTCATGGATTTAAACAGTTAAAAAAAAGGCATGCTGGGAATGCTAACTGCACATTGACTGTGCTCTCAGCCAAACTATCAAACCATCCAATGGCTGGTGTCATAACGAATCACATGTGCAGCACCATAGCAGTTGAAGATTAAACAGAGGCAAAGATGGCAGCTTCCTTGGCTGAAAACGATAGGGGAGTTTACTTACACTTTAATTTCTAAACCGCTGGCAACAAAAGTGAGTACACTCCTAAGTAAAAATGTCCAAATTGGGCCCAAATGTCAATATTTTGTGTGGCCACCATTATTTTCCAGCACTGCCTTAAAGCCTCTTGGGCATGAAGTTCACAAGAGCTTCACAGGTTGTCACTGGAATCCTCATCCACTCCTCCATGACAGTATCACAGAGCTGGTGGATGTTAGAGACCTTGTGCTCCTCCACCTTCCATTTGAGGAAGCCCCACAGATGCTCAATAGGGTTTAGGTCTGGAGACATGCTTGGCCAGTCCATCACCTTTACCCTCAGCTTCTTTAGCAAGGCAGTGGTCATCTTGGAGGTGTGTTTGGGGTCGTTATCATGTATCATGGATTACTGCTCTGCCGTCCAGTCTCCGAAGGGAGGTGATCATGCTCTGCCTCAGTATGTCACAGTACATGTTGGCATTCATGGTTCCCTCAATGAACTGTAGCTCCCCAGTGCCGGCAGCACTCATTCAGCCCCAGACCATGACACTCCCACCACCATGCTTGACTGTAGGAAGACACACTTCTCTTTGTACTCCTCACCTGGTTGCCACCACACACACTTGACACCATCTGAACCAAATACGTTTATCTCGGTCTCATGAGACCACAGGACATGGTTCCAGGTATCCGTGTCCTTTGTCTGCCTGCCTTCAGCAAACTGCTTGTGGTCTTTCTTGTGCATCATCTTTAGAAGAGGCTTCCTTCTAGGACAACAGCCATGCAGACCAATTTGATGCAGCGTGTGGCGTATGGTCTGAGCACCGACAGGCTGACCCCCCAACCCTTCAACCTCTGCAGCAATGCTGGTGGCACACATATGTCTATTTCCCAAAGATAACCTCTGGATATGGCACTGAGCGCGTGTTCTCAACTTCTTTGGTCGACTATGGCGGGCCTGTTCTGAGTATAAGCTCTCCTGTTAAACTGCTGTATGGTCTTGGCCACTGTGATGAAGCTCAGTTTCAGGGTCTTGGCAATCTTCTTATAGTCTAGACCAGTGATGGCGAACCTTGGCACCCCAGATGTTTTGGAACTACATTTCCCATGATGCTCAACTGCTCTGCAGAGGGCAAGAGCATCATGGGAAATGTAGTTCCAAAACATCTGGGGTGCCGAGGTTCACCATCACTGGTCTAGACCATCTTTATGTAGAGCAAACATTATTTTTTTCAGATTCTCAGAGAGTTCTTTGCCATGAGGTGCCATGTTGAACTTCCAGTGACCAGTATGAGAGAGTAAGAGCAGTAACAACAAATTTAACACACCTGCTCCCCATTCACACCTGAGACCTTGTAACAATAAGGCCGCGTACACACGCGCGGACTGTTCGCCCAACCTTGTTCGGCAAACAGTTTCGGCAAACAGTCCGCTCAAAATTTGCATGAGCGGACTTGCCCACACACGAGCGGACTGTTTCAGCGAACTGTTTGCCAAACAGTTGGCTCAACTTTTGAAATGAACGGACTCGCCCACGTAAGGAGGAGGCAAATCCGCCCATTTCGAGCGCGTGTACAGGTAGGCGGGGCCCGCGAAGGAGACGTCGCGGGCTCCGCCACCTGGAATGGGCTTAAAGGGGAACCCCAACGCCGAAAAAAATCGGCGTGGGGGTTCCCCCAAAGTCCACACCAGACCCTTGTCCGAGCACGCTACCCGGCCGGCCAGGAAAGGGGGGCGAGCGAGCGCGCCCCCCCTCCTGAGCCGTACCAGGCCGCGTGCCCTCAACATGGGGGGGTGCCTTGGGGAAGGGGGGGGCCGCGCGGCCCCCCCACCCCAAAGCACCTTGTCCCCATGTTGATGAGGACAAGGGCCTCTTCCCGACAACCCTGGCCGTTGGTTGTCGGGGTCTGCGGGCGGGGGGCTTATCGGAATCCGGGAGCCACCTTTAAGAAGGGGGCCCCCGGATACCGGCCCCCCACCCTATGTGAATGAGTATGGGGTACAATGTACCCCTACCCATTCACCTGTGAAATAAAGTACAAAAAAAAAAACACAACACAGGGGAAAAAATATTTTATTGCACAGCTCCGGGGGTCTTCCGTCTTCGGGGGTCTTCTCGCCGGACTCCTCCGCTATCTGTGTGTAGCTCTTTTACTAGCGGAGGAGTCCGGCTTTCTTCCTCCCCGCCGCCGGCCTCTTCTCCCGACTTCGGGGGTCTTGTCCCCCTCTTCGGTTCTTCTGCCGGGCCAGCGCGCCTTCTTGTAGCTCTTTTGCAGGCGGTGGCCCGGTCTTCTGTCGCCGCTGCCTTCCGTTCTTCTGTCGCCGCCTTCGGTTCTTCTGCCGGGCCACCGCGCCTTCTTGTAGCTCTTTTACAGGCGGTGGCCCGGTCTTCTGTCGCCGCTGTCGCCGCCGACTTCCGTTCGTGTTCTTCTTCTTGTTCTTCTTGTTCTTCTCCAGGAGATGTTGACACGTCGCTCCCTCCGGACGGAATGCCAGAGCCGCGCTGTGCGGTCACTTATATAGTGACAATGGGGCGGGGTCACATGGTATATGTCACATGGGTTGGTCACATGGTGACCCCGCCCCCTTACGATGTCATAGTCCCCATGTGACATCAACCCATGTGACCAACCCATGTGACATATACCATGTGACCCCGCCCCATTGTCACTATATAAGTGACCGGACAGCGCGGCTCTGGCATTCCGGCCGGAGGGAGCGACGTGTCAACATCTCCTGGAGAAGAACAAGAAGAACAAGAAGAAGAACACGAACGGAAGTCGGCGGCGACAGCGGCGACAGAAGACCGGGCCACCGCCTGTAAAAGAGCTACAAGAAGGCGCGGTGGCCCGGCAGAAGAACTGAAGGCGGCGACAGAAGAACGGAAGGCAGCGGCGACAGAAGACCGGGCCACCGCCTGCAAAAGAGCTACAAGAAGGCGCGGTGGCCCGGCAGAAGAACCGAAGAGGGGGACAAGACCCCCGAAGTCGGGAGAAGAGGCCGGCGGCGGGGAGGAAGAAAGCCGGACTCCTCCGCTAGTAAAAGAGCTACACACAGATAGCGGAGGAGTCCGGCGAGAAGACCCCCGAAGACGGAAGACCCCCGGAGCTGTGCAATAAAATATTTTTTCCCCTGTGTTGTGTTTTTTTTTTGTACTTTATTTCACAGGTGAATGGGTAGGGGTACATTGTACCCCATACTCATTCACATAGGGTGGGGGGCCGGTATCCGGGGGCCCCCTTCTTAAAGGGGGCTCCCGGATTCCGATAAGCCCCCCGCCCGCAGACCCCGACAACCAACGGCCAGGGTTGTCGGGAAGAGGCCCTTGTCCTCATCAACATGGGGACAAGGTGCTTTGGGGTGGGGGGGCCGCGCGGCCCCCCCCTTCCCCAAGGCACCCCCCCATGTTGAGGGCACGCGGCCTGGTACGGCTCAGGAGGGGGGGCGCGCTCGCTCGCCCCCCTTTCCTGGCCGGCCGGGTAGCGTGCTCGGACAAGGGTCTGGTGTGGACTTTGGGGGAACCCCCACGCCGATTTTTTTCGGCGTTGGGGTTCCCCTTTAAGCCCATTCCAGGTGGCGGAGCACGCGACGTCTCCTTCGCGGGCCCCGCCTACCTGTACACACGCTCGAAATGGGCGGACTTTCCGAGCGGGAACAGTCCGCTCATTTCGAAAGTACAGCGGACAGGCCCACACACGGGCGGACTGTTCGCTCAAACACAGTTTCAGCGGACAGTTTTTCGGAATTTCCGAAAGACTTTGTCCGTCCAACTGTCCGCTGAAACTGTCCGCTGAAAGCCCACACACGAGCGGACTGTCCGCCCAAACACTGTTCAGCGGACAAGGTTGGGCGAACAGTCCGCCCGTGTGTACGCGGCCTAACAGTCACATGACGGGAGGGAAAATGGCTAAATGGGCCCAATTTGGACAGTTTAACTTTTGTTGAAGGTGGTTTAGACATTAATGGCTGTGTGTTGAGTTATTTTGAGGGAACAGCACATTTACACTGTTATAAAAGCTGTACACTTACTACTTTACATTGTAGCAAAGTGTAATTTCTTCAGTGTTGTCACATGACCCGGTGGTCGCAGTTTCCGGTAGGTGCTGGTGGGTGGCATCATCGTATGCCACCCATCCCACTCAGGTGCCGGCCTGAGCTCAGCGGGGGGTGGCCCAATCGCAGGGGTATGCCGGCTCAGGGGGGTCATTCTAGACATTGCTTCATGCCTTTTTTACTGCCCCAATTGCTCACCCTCATGTCGCAACATTAGCTCACCCTTGTCAGCAGGGATCGAAAGACAGATGCCGGTGCAGGGGGGGATCGGGTGTGTGTTTTCCCTGCCTACTCTCCAGGCACAGCACCATCACCAGGTGTGATCGGGGGAGGGATGGAGGCGATCAGCTGACACCGGGCACACTGCACACATATCTCTTACTTCCAGCTGTGCTGTGACATGTAAGCTGAGCGCAGATTGGCTGAAGGAGCGTCTTCCTCAGTGTGGCCTGTCTCCTCCCCTGTGACATGTGTCTCCCAGTGACAGCCCAGTGAGTGTTGAGGGCTCACTGTTATCACACACTGTCCACACAAAAAAAAAGTCCCATTGTTGATAGCTGTGTTAATAAAGTGGATAAAAAAAAAAATAGGTTCCGTTTTGTCGTTATCAATACCCCTTGGGGTCACTGACCCAAGGGAGGAGGGTGCAGTCCAGCAGATGGGGGGATGATTTGTGGGGTAGCTCCACTTCCATGGTCTTTTCATGATTCATGCCTTACATCGTTTTCCATCATAGCGGTTCTGTAATAGCTTGTTTCTGTCATAGCGGTTTCTGTCATAGCGGTTTCTGTCATAGCGGTTCTGTCATAGCTTGTTTCTGTCATAGCGGTTTCTGTTATAACGGTTCTGTCATAGTGGTTTCTGTCAAAACTCCTTTTGCTCTGTCTCCCTCATTCCTAATTGCTGATGGGACCCGCCAGGGTTGCCCACTCTCACCTCTATTGTTTGCACTCTGTGTTGAACCCTTGGCAGGATTCATCCACAGAAACCCAAGCACATTTTGGTATCCCAGTCAGAGGGAAGGAGTTTAAACTATCACTATTCGCGGATGATGTTATACTCACCCTGACCCAACCTAGGATCTCCCTACCCAACTTGCACTCGACACCTATAGGTCCCTCTCAGGCTATAAAATAAATGCAAACAAATCTGAGGCACTTACAATTAACATCCCGGCAGCCAAAGTGCACCACCTGCAGCAGTGCTTCCCCTATAACTGGAAGACTTCATCCCTGAAATACCTAGGGGTTCATATTACCCCCGAACTTTGCCACCTTATAACAAATAAACTTCCGGCCCTGTTTTTTCCATAAAAGATTTACTTCAAAAATAGAAGACCAACCATATTTCCCTCCGGGGGAGATGGGCCTTTGTGAAGATGACCATTCTCCCTAAACTCCTGTATCTATTCCAGACACTGCCTTCCCCTGTCCCTTATGTACAACTAAGAAAGCTTCAAGTGGATTTGATATGCTTTGTCTGGAACTACAGGAGGCACAGGATACCCTGTTCGGTCTTGATGGCGTCTCACTCCGATGGGGGGCTGGCGTTCCCTGACCTGGTAAAATATTATCAAGTGACTCAATTGTGCGCATTGATCTCCTAGTTCCCTCAACAATCCTATAATAAGTGGACGGAGCCTGGTAGGCTTTTGGGGTCTATGTCTCAACTCAGATCGCTCTAGCGCAAAATGTCCCACGAATATGAGCTCAGTTCAGAAAAGTCACTGCTAAAATCTTTCCTCTGCAGCCTCAAGATGCCTGCTGGTCTCACCAGATGTCTTCACCCTGGGCAACGTGGAACTTATTCCACTTTGGCCACTTGGTAGATCCTAGATCACGCAAATTACTAACTGTCAGAAACCATGAATCAGACTGAGATAGAAGTACAGTTACATCACACTTGTTTAATAATAATAAAAAAAATGTAAACAGAGTAAACTTAGTGAAAACATAGCCAGAGTTAAGGTACCAAAACAGATAGTCAGACAAGCCAAACCGTGAGGGAGCCAGAGGTAAGCATAGTAGAACAGCAAGCAGAATCTGGAGCCAGAAGGAATGTCAGCCAAGCAAGTCTTTAACAGAAACACAGGAGAGCGTCTCTAGAGATGTGACCAAGGCGAAGGCAGAGATCACCTGGGCTGGACAGCTTAAGTAGGCAGGACTGACGAGCAGGATATCATCAGTAGGGATGAGCTTCGAGTTCGAGTCTAACTCATTTTCGACTCGAACATTGCCTGTTCGCCTGTTCAGCGAACAGTGAACAATTTGGGCTGTTCGCAGCAAATTCGAAAAGCCGGAACACCCTGTACAAGTCTATGGGAGAAATCTAAAGTGCTAATTTTAAAGGCTAATACGCAAATTACTGTCCTAAAAAGTGTTTGGGGACCCGGGTCCTGCCCCAGGGGACATGGATCAATGGGACTCGAACGTTCACAATCTAAAGTGCTAATTTTAAAGGCTAATATGCAAGTTGCTGTCCTAAAAAGTGTTTGGGTCCTGCCCCAGGGGACATGGATCAATGCAAAAAAAAGTTTTAAAAACTAACGTTTTTTCAGGAGCAGTGATTTTAATAATGATTAAAGTGAAACAATAAAAGTGTAATATTCCTTTAAATTTCGTACCTGGGGGGTGTCTATAGTATGCCTCTGAAGGGGCGCATGTTTCCCGTGCTTAGAACTGTCCCTGCACAAAGTGTCATTTCGTAAGGAACAAAAGTCTTTTAAAATCACTTTCCATTGTCGGCTCCCATAATACAGAGAACACTCAATGAGTTTTCTCTGTATTAGCCGACAATTCATTCATTGATAAAAAAAAAAAAGCGTGGGGGTTCCCCTAAATTTAATTACCAGGCCCTTCAGGTCTGGTATGGATATTAAGGGGAACCCCGTGTCAAATTAGAAAAAACAATTGACGTGGGGGTCCCCCTAAAAATCCATACCAGACCCTTTATCCGAGCACACAACCTGGCAGGCCGCAGGAAAAGAGGGGGGACTAGAGAGCGCTGAACCGTACCAGGCCACATGCCCTCAACATTGGGGGGATGCTTTGGGGGTCTGTGACCCCTCAAAGCACCATGTCCCCATGTTGATGTGAACAAGGGCCTCATCCCCACAACCCTGGATGGTGGTTGTGGGGGTCTGCGGGCGGGGGGGGCTTATCAGAATCTGGAAGCCCCCTTTAATAAGGGGACCCCCAGATCCCGCCCCCCCCTGTTTGAAATGGTAAGGGGGTAAAAAAGTACCCCTACCATTTCACAAAGAAAGTGTAAAAATGGTTAAATAAGACAAACACACTTTTGAAAAATTCCTTTATTAAAAAAAAAAAAAAAAAAAAAAAAGATTCCCCGCCCTCCTAATATAAGAAACGTCAGCGCTGGGATCCCCGCAATGTCTCCGCAGTGGAGACAGAAGACGGATGCATGTATGGACAGTGCTGGACTGAAAATCCCCCATCGCTGGATCAGATCAGCCATCGTTGGACCCCGGAGAGATGATCATCCATCGCTGGATAGCAAGAGTGGATTACCACCGCTGGAACCTTTTTTTCATTTTTTTATTTTTAATAAAGGAATTTTTCATAAGTGTGTTTGTCTTATTTAACCTTTTTACACTTTCTTTGTGAAATGGTAGGGGTACTTTTGTACCCCCTTACCATTTCAAACAGGGGGGGGCTGGGATCTAGGGGTCCCCTTGTTAAAGGGGGCTTCCAGATTCTGATAAGCCCCCCGCCCGCAGACCCCCACAACCACCGTCCAGGGTTGTGGGGATGAGGCCCTTGTCCACATCAGCATGGGGACATGGTGCTTTGAGGGGTCACAGACCCCCAAAGCATCCTCCCAATGTTGAGGGTATGTGGCCTGGTGCGGTTCAGGAGGGGTGGGCGCTCTCTCATCCCCCCATCTTTTCCTGCGGCCTGCCAGGTTGCGTGCTCGGATAAAGGGTCTGGTATGGATTTTTAGGGGGACCCCCGCGTCATTTTTTTTTAATTTGACACGGGGTTCCCCTTAATATCCATACCAGACCTGAAGGGCCTGGTAATTGAATTTAGGGGAACCCCCACGCTTTTTTTTTATTTTTGTTTTTTTTATTTTTTTATCAATCAATGAATTGTCGGCTAATACAAAGAACACTCATTGAGTGTTCTCTGTATTACGGAGCCGACAATGGAAAGTGATTTTAAAAGACTTTTTTTCCTTGCGAAATTACACTTTGTGCAGGGACAGTTACACTTTTATTGTTTCACTTTAATCATTATTAAAATCACTGCTCCTGAAAAAATGTCAGTTTTTAAAACTTTTTTTGCATTGATCCATGTCCCCTGGGGCAGGACCCAAACACTTTTTAGGACAGTAACTTGCATATTAGCCTTTAAAATTAGCACTTTAGGCTGGGTTCACACTGAAGCGATGAGGGAATGCCGCGAATCCGCGGCGTTTTCTCGCATCGCATACCTCCCACCGGCAGTTCACACTGCCCTATGCGGACTGCTGGGAGTGTCAGTGAAACCTTAATGACACCCCCAGATCAGTTTGCATATCGCAGTGCGATCTGCAAACTCGGACATGAATCGGATTGCATGGTGTGAACACCCATGCGATCTGATTCTGCTGCGGACCAAAAAAAGGGTCCTGTGCGAGTTTGCAGCGGATGCGATGCGAATTCAGCCATACTATCTGTATGGCTGAACTCGCATCGCACAGAGATCAGATGTGATTTGCACTGCAGTGCGGTGCGAATCACATCCGGTTCTCGTAGCCGCTCTAGTGTGAACCCAGCCTTAGATTGTGAACGTTCGAGTCCCATAGACTTTAATAGTGTTCTAAAGTTCACACGAAGTTTAGGTCTGTTCGCAGGTTCTGGTACGAACCGAACAGGGGGGTGTTCGGCTCATCCTTAATCATCAGCAGTTGAGTCACTGTGGAGAGATGGCATCTGGCAATTAGCCGACAGCTGAGCAGCCAGCTTTGAGAAGGAAGGGCCGAGCCCAGCCCTGACACTAAGGCTGGGTTCACACTGGAGCGATGCGGGAACGCCGCAAATCCGCGGCGTTTTCCCGCATCGCATGCCTCCCACCGGCAGTTCACACTGCCCTATGCGGACTGCTGGGAGTGTCAGTGAAACCTTAATGACACCCCCAGATCAGTTCGCATATCGCAGTGCGATCTGCAAACTCGGACAGGAATCGGATCGCGTGGTGTGAACACCCATGCGATCCAAATCTGCTGCGGACCAAAAAAAGGGTCCTGTGCGAGTTTGGAGCGGGTGTGATGCGAATTCGCATCGCACAGAGATCGGATGTGATTTGCACTGCAGTGCGGTGCGAATCACATCCGGGTCTCCTAGCCGCAGCAGTGTGAACCCAGCCTAACATTCACTGAACTCCAGGAAAAATATGACATGCCTTGCCAGGTGTTTTATGGATATCTGCAAATACGCCACTATGCTCAATTCTTTGCTCTAAATCTCAAATTCTCAGCACCATCCCCCTTCGAGAGCTTAATATTAGAGGGATCTGCATGCCGGGGTCTGATCTCCAATATATACCGGCTACTTAATTCCTACTCTATACTGAATCAGGGTAAACATGCCTACATGCTCCACTGGGAAAAGATATTGGGAGAAGAAATCCCTGAGATGACGTGGCAGACGATCTGGTCCCAGACGGCTAAAAACTCCTTCTGTATGCTCTACAAAGAGAACGCTTATAAAATCCTTTACTTTTGGTACCTGACGCCGGACGTACTCCATGTTATCTACCCCTCTAGCTCTGATTGGTGCTGGTGCTGTCAGAGGGACAAAGGTACCCTCTACCATATTTACTGAAGTTGCCCCATGATAGTGACCTTCTGGACGGAGACACATCGCTTTTTGTTCCGCCTCTTTGGGGTACAGGTCCCCATGACGCTAACATTTTTCCTACTACTGTGTCACCATTACAAATTGCCAGGGTGTGGCTTGGTGCCTGAGGAAGATGGACGCTTGTTTCTGAGCTATCACTCCAGGAGGTCCTGCAATCAATCATTCGGCTACCTCTAATTAAGCGAATATGGGGAGCACATCGCAAGCCACGTCAGGGCTCCACTCCCGATCAACCAAGAGCCAAGACGCCCACATAAGCCAGCATATTCCAGAGATCTTCCAGGCGTGGCCTAGAGGAACAGCGTCAGACTCACAGGCAGCGCCACACGAGGTATCGCCTCACGGCAGGGGGACACACAGATCCAGAAGCCGGAGCCCACAAGCACAACCGCTAGACCCGCCGACATCACCGGCACTCAGCATAGCAGATCTAAAGGCTATGGCTGCAGATATAAAAGGGGCTTTAACGGCCGCTGTGTTGGAACTACGCGCTGACTTCCAATCCATGGTCATGCGGGTGGAGGAGGTGGAGGAGACACAAGCCCGCCATGATGCTACTCTCTGCCGGGTGCAGCAAGTCTCTGAGTCTCATGAGATTCATCTCAGGGACATGAAGCGCCACCTGGAAGACCTTGATAACCGCGGAAGAAGACACAACTTACGGGTAAGAGGTCTTCCTGAATCTATTGAATGAGCCCAGCTCACTCGTTCTATCACAGCCATCTTTAACAGCCTATTAGAGAGACCACCCGATACACCTATCATCTTGGAGCGCATTCACAGGGCCTTGAGACCCAGGGGGAGAGAGTCTGACCCTCCATGGGACGTTATATGCTGCCTTACAGATTATATACTTAAGGAAGAGATTATGCGGAAGGCTAGAAATGGAGGGAGGCTGCAACATCAGGGCGCTGTTAAGATATTTCTGGACCTATCAGCGATTACCTTACAGAGAAGGAGAGAACTGAGACCTATCTTAGCAATTCCGTACAGATGGAAATTTCCTCTTTGCCTTTCCGTCACACATAATGGTCACACTGTCAATCTCAGAGTTCCAGAAGATCTGGACCACTTTTGCAGCACCCTTAATCTGCCACTTGTAGAGGTGCCTGATTGGTAGAGCGATTTTCGTCTACCATTGTTACGTAGAGCAGAGTTCATGGATGGCATAGCAGAAGTTGGAAACTTCAGCATCAGCAGACGCAGAAGGGCTCGCCCCCCTCCCTCTTCTCCAAGAGCACAAGGTAACCTGCGTAACCACAGCCCCACAGCCTCTCCTGACCATAGGAAGCCAAGAAGATCGTAACAGCTTTTTATCTCCTTGAAAGCAGCTTTCTAAACCCTGTTCACAGTTAAAGTTTCTGTCAGGTTATTTCTGCAATCCATCCCTCTCTGGTCACAATCCTATTCATGGGATTCCCTTTCCCCCCTCTCTCATGGGATTGAATATGGATCCGGTGGACCATGCTGCTAAACCCAAACTAGAGACTGTTCAAGCACTTCTCTGCTAACGGATCATTCCCACAGATGGAAAACATATTTTCTTTTTTCTTATCTTTTTTAAGATATAATCAGTTAAGGGACAGACTGAGCTATCGGACCATAAGTATGCAGACCACTTAGCCCTGTACATTTGGAGATATTACCCATTAACACTGTATTACCTCAGACTATTAATCTCACAGGAAGGATCATATAGACTTCCCCTAAGAAAATATTCATGACATTATTGGAGCCAGAGATCCCTCCTCTCCACCCCCCCCCCCCCCCCTTTTTTTTTTTTTTGCTCCAACAGGTTTGCTTGCTGGCTAGCTGTCTGATACCTGGGAGGGGGGTGGGGGTTTATAAAAGCTTGCACTGTTTTATAAATCTTGCTAAGAGCCCACATTGAAAGAAACCCTACCAGCGAGATAGGAGCCGATGGGTAACATATGTTCAGCTGTCACTCATTGCCTAATTTTACTTGTTAATATGGAACTTACACATAGATCCGGTTCTGATGGTATCCGATTGCAGCCACCTCCACCGCCTATCTGGGGCAGCTTTAGTAGTCAGGCCCCCCTGACAGGGATAGAAACAGAGAGGGAGGTAATAATATTGAGTTTACAGTAGGGATAGTATAAAGTACATTTATTCTTTGACTCGGGAAATACGCTACGATTAATATTGAAGTTTTCTTCTTATTAATGTGTTATAACTGTTATTACTAAAATGGTTAAAATGGCCCCATGGTCTTCTTGTTATGTTTAAGTAAGAGATCACTCTAAGAACAAACATATGTTACTACCTAGTTTTCACGCTCTGTTGATAACACTATGAGTGAACTGTATTCTTCCTCTCTTATGTTTTAGTCGATGCTCGTTTTGCTGATACTCCCCTTTTTCACGCCAAGTGTAAGTAGCTCATTCTGACGTACGTGCATACTTTATAATACAAAGCAATATGGTTACCGTACCTACACATACACAAGAATTAGCCACTTGTCCAGCCTATAAAATCATCCTAAGCCCCCCCATTTAGAGATCGCCCGACTCACTCGTAACCGATCCGCATCACATTCCCCTGCCTTCCTCCATATTATATTGATCTACGCAAACAAGCTGGTATCCCACATAACTTTTTCTGACCTCAAGGGAAACTGAGACCTCACTCATCCTTGCTCAGCTACCAATCACCCTCGACCACAGAAATCTCTGCGAGATTCACCTGACCCCTACTTGCCTCGTTTCAAGTCGCGAAAAGTCCTAATTATATTTCCCGACCCCAGTAAAAACCTTATCCCACCCCACTATTAACCACTCCACACAACGTTAGGATAACTAATCAATCACATAGCTAATTTCCTACAATATTGACCCCTCCCTGCTGTACCTCCTTTTTACCTACTCCATCGTCTTACCCTCCCTTTAAATCCCTCTCACGAACCCCGCTGCTCGCCGTCTGTGATTCCACATATTTAATTCCATTTAGACTTATCTCACCATGCATCCTCGGAAGAAGCCCAATACGCCAGGCTATAGCTCCCTCAAGATAGTATCTCTGAATGCGAAAGGCCTAAACATCCCTGAAAAACGAACTCGTCTTCTTGCACATTTGAAAACCCTAAGAACCGACGTCATTTTCAGACTCACTTTAGCTCTCAGGCGACACCAACATTTTCCAACTTTTATTATCCACACAGCTACCATACAACGACACCGAACTCTAAAACGAAAGGTGTCTCGATCTTATTGTCTAAAAATATTCCTCTTCAAATCACAGACACTCTAATTGATGATCAGGGTAGATACGTTTTCCTCAAAGGCTCGATCCACAACAGGCCCATCACACTAGCCAACATCTATAGTCCTAACACAGCACAAGTCCCCTTTTTTAGATCAATAACAAACCAACTAGTGGCCTTCCAATCAGGAATATTGATACTAGGAGGCGACTTTAACGTCCCCCTGGATCCCATTGTGGACACATCGGCAGGCATCTCACACCTCCCGTATAGGGCTCTCAGACAGATAAAACTGACTCTTCAAAACCTTCTGATCCACGACACTTGGAGAACCCTCCACCCGACAGAGAAGGACTTTACATTTTATTCTAACCCTCATGATAGGTATTCTAGACTCGATTACCTATTCCTGACCCAAGCTGATCTTCCATATCTAAAAGAAGCGACGATAGAGCCTATGATCTTGTCGGATCATCATCCCATCTCAATTACGCTGACATTACCTGAAACACAAGACCGCGCTCACATCTGGAAATTAGATCCGACCATCTTGACTGATATTGCACGAACCACAGAGATACGACAATGTATAACTGACTATTTTGTAGAAAACAACACGCCGAACACTTCCTTTATCACCCAATGGACCGCTCTTAAAAGTGTAATAAGGAGCAAATTGATCTCCATTTCAGCCGCAATTAAATGTGAACGGAAACAACATTTATCCGATATGTTCACAAAACTCAAGATTCTAGAAGCGACTCACAAATGCATACTTGCTACACAGACCTTTCATGACCTACAAGACATCCGTTCCTCCATTCAAGAAGAGTTAGGGAAATCCGTCTGGAAAAAAATTCATACTTTCTCAAAAACTATTTTATGAATTTGGCAACAAAAGCGGTCACCTTCTAGCTCAAGCCCTGAAGTCCAAACAATCAAAGAACACAGTCCACACCCTTCACTCTTCCACTGGTGAAAAATTCACAAATAACACGGATATAGCCCGAGAATTCAAACGTTTTTACTCTAAATTATATAACATTAATCAATCTAACCCGACCGACTCAACCCATCTATCTAGGCAACATAAAATGAAAGAATTCTTAGAAAAATTCTGCCTCAAGATCCAAAACCCAGACATTGTGTCCGAACTAGATGGTCCTATTACTCCACTGGAATGGACGAAAGCCCTTAAACAGACCAAAAATGGTAAGAGCCCAGGCCCAGATGGACTACCCACAGTATATTATAAAACTTTCTCAGAGTTCCTCCAAGACCCCTTCAGACGGGCCTTCAATTCCATTTCTGACACCATGCCTCTCCATTAGGGATGAGCTTCGTGTTCGAGTTGAACATACGTTCGACACGAACATCGGCTGTTCGCCCGTTCGGCGAATACCGAACATTATGGGCCGTTTGTGCCAAATTCGTGTGGCGCTCACAGCCCACAATGCACTGCGCCATCGCAGTGCATTGCTGGCTCATGATTGGCCAAGCATGCACTGTGACCCCGCATCACAGCACCGGCAGCGAGGAGAGCCATGATTGGCCACAGGCAGGATGCCTGTGGCCAATCATAGCTCAGGCTGTGTAGTACACGCCCCACACTATATAAGGCCGCCAGCGCGGCGGCCTTGTGTAGTGTGTTGGCATCTGTAGGAGTTAGTGGGTGTTCTGTGTACCTTCAACACAGTACACACCCTTCGTTATCGGCCGATTTTGCATTCTTGCTCTTCTGTAGTGCAGTATACACCATTATATCCACCTATATAGCTAGCTATATTGCTCTTTTTAAATAGAGCTTGCAGTCAGTTGTAGGAGATTGTGTGTGCTGTCTGCGTGTCCTGACCGCAGAATACACCATTATATCCACCTATATAGCTAGCTATCTTGCTCTTTTTAAATAGAGCTTGCAGTCAGCTGTAGGAGATTGTGCGTGCTGTCTGCGTGCCCTGACCGCAGAATACACCGTTATATCCACCTATAGAGCTAGCTATCTTGCTCTTTTTAAATAGAGCTTGCAGTCAGCTGTAGGAGATTGTGCATGCTCTCTGTGTGCCCTGACCGCAGAATACACCGTTATATCCACCTATATAGCTAGCTGTCTTGCTCTTTTTAAATAGAGCTTGCAGTCAGTTGTAGGAGATTGTGCGTCCTGTCTGCGTGCCCTGACCGCAGAATAAACCATTATATCCACTTATATAGCTAGCTATCTTGCTCTTTTTAAATAGAGCTTGCAGTCAGTTGTAGGAGATTGTGCGTGCTGTCTGCATGCCCTGACCGCAGAATACACCGTTATATCCACCTATATAGCTAGCTATCTTGCTCTTTTAAAATAGAGCTTGCAGTCAGTTGTAGGAGATTGTGCGTGCTCACTGCGTGCCCTGACCGCAGAATACACCGTTATATCCACCTACATAGCTCTTCTCTAATTGAGCCATCTGCCATCTGCCGGAGTGTGCCTCCAGCACAAAATACACTACCCAATTGCTGGTTTTCTCACCTCCCTTCAGGCCATTACCATGTGTGGAAGGCCAGCAAGGAGAGGCAGACAGGCGCGAGCCGATAAAAGATGGCAAGCAGGCTTTGTGTCTAGAGACAACAGTGCTAGTCGTGGACGCGGTGCATCGTCATCATTAGCACGTGGCCATGGGACACGCTTGTCCTTCTTTTTGGCAGCCGGACATGTTGAGCCGCAACATGCCGAACACTTGGTAGAGTGGATGACCAAGCCCTCTTCATCCTCCTCATCCTCTCTCACCCAGGCTCAGGGTACTAGCAAAGCAGCTGCCAACGCATCGTCTTCCCTCCTCTCATTGTCATCATCAGTGACTCCTTCCCTAGACCCACCACGTCCTCCTGAGGAGTCTCCTGAACTCTTTGAGCACAGTGTTGGGTACATGCTCCAGTAGGATGCCCAGTGTTTTGTAGGCTCTGATGATGATACTCAGCTAGAAGAAGGCAGTAGCCTGAGCGCAGAGAGAGGGGATGCTCAAGAAGGACAGCAATCTGGCAGCCATGTTCCACAAGCTGCAGCATACTGCCAGGTTTGCTCCAGCAATGAAGAGAGAGGGGATGATGAGGGCACTGACTCCACGTGGGTGCCTGGTAGGAGAGAGGAGGAGGAGGAGGAGGAGGAGGAGGAGGCACATGTCCAATGAGGCAGGATTCCCTCCGGGGGCCAGCTTAAGGGCAGCACACCGACTGAATCACACCGCAGAGCTCCACCTGTGCAGGGCGCTGCCTCTGCGTGTTATTCTAAAAGTTCTTTGGTGTGGGCCTTTTTTTAGACGAGTGTATCAGATCGCACCACTGCTATTTGCAACATATGTCTCAAGCGTATCTCACGTGGCCAAAACATCAGCCGCTTGGGCACCACATGCTTGACCAGACATATGTTGACCTGCCATGCAGCTTGTTGGCAAGCGTACCTCAAAGACCCACACCAAAGAACAAAGCGGACCTCTCCTTGCTCCTCATCAGCTGGGATCTCCAACCCCACTAGACCTTCAGTCCTCTCTGAAACCTGCTCTGAGAGGAATGAAGGTGTAGAATTAGGTATGTCACAGCCAATTGCTTCTGGGCACTCTGCTAGCAGTACACCCACGTCCGATTATAGCAGGCAAATGTCCCTGCCCCAGCTGCTGGACCGCCGAAAGAAGTTCACTCCCAGCCATCCACATGCCCAGCGGTTGAATGCTAGCTTGGCTAAATTGCTAGCACTTCAACTGCTGTCTTTTCAGTTGGTAGATTCGGCTCCTGTACAATGTGCAGTTCCTCAGTGGCAGGTCCCCAAACGCCACTTTTTCTCACGGAAGGTGATTCCGGCTCTCTACCGGCATGTGGAAGGCAATGTCCTTGCCTCGCTGGACAGGGCGGTCAGTGGTAAGGTGCATATTACCGCTGATTTATGGTCCAGCAGGCATGGGCAGGGACGTTACCTGTCTTTCACGGCCCATTGGGTCACTCTTCTGGTAGCTGGGAAGGATGCAGGACAAGGTGCAGTAGTGTTGGAGGTTGTTCCACCACCACGCCTCCAAAATGATACTATTGGTTGTGACACACCTCTCTCCTCCACCCCCTCCTCTTCTTCTTCCTCCATGGCCTCTTCCAGTGCTCTGTCCTCAGAACCAGCGGTGCTCCGTAGGCGTTCCAGGGGCTACGCAAGTACGCAGGCAAAACAATGCCATGCCGTGCTTGCGCTGGTTTGTTTGGGGGACAGGAGCCACACTGGGGCAGATGTTTTGTCAGCTCTGCAGGGGCAGGCCGAGAGGTGGTTGACGCCACGCCAGCTTAAGCCAGGAATAGTGGTTTGCGAAAATGGCACCAACCTCCTCTCCGCCCTCCGACAGGGACAACTGACCCATGTGCCCTGTGTGGCTCACGTCCTTAACCTAGTGGTGCAGCGGTTGTTGGGCAGGTACCCAGGCTGACAGGATGTCCTGAAGCAGGCCAGGAAAGTCTGTGCGTATTTCCGCCGATCATTTAATGCCTGTGCTCGGCTGGCTGAGCTCCAAAAAGAGTTGAACCTGCCCAAGAACCGCCTTATATGTGACATTCCCACCAGGTGGAACTCAACGTTGGCCATGCTGCAGTGGCTGCACATGCAGCAGAGGGCCATCAATGAGTACCTGTGCGACTACGGCACCAGGACAGGGTCAGGGGAGCTCGGTTTTTTCTCACCACGCCAGTGGGGCATGACCAGGGATGCATGCACTGTCCTATCACCGTTTGAGGAGGCCACAAGGATGGTGAGCAGTGGCAGTGCATGCATCAGTGACACTGTACCTCTTGTCTACCTCTTGGAGCATATGCTGCGTGGAATAATGGACAGGGCACTTGAGGCAGAAAAGAGGCAGGAAGAGGAGGACTTCCTTGCCTCTCAAGGCCCCCTTTATCCAGACAGTGTGCCTGCTGTGTCACCCATCACACAGGAAGAGGATGAGGAGGAGGAGGAGGATGCTTGTGTCAGCATGGAGGTGGAGGCTAGCACTCAGCATCAGCAGCAGCAGCAGTCTTGTAGGGATGATTTACAGTCCCAAGAAACCCGTGGACTTGTACGTGGCTGGGAGGAGGTAGCTGTGGATCATGTTGTCCTTAGTGACCCAGAGGACTCCGGACCGAATGCCTCAGCTAACCTACGCTGCATGGCCTCCCTGATCCTGTGCAGCCTGCGGAAGGATCCTCGTATTCTTCGGATCAAGGAGAGGGACCATTACTGGCTGGCCACTCTCCTTGATCCATGGTACAAGGGTAAGGTTGCCGACATTATCTTGCCGTCGCAGAGGGAGCAGAGGATGAGACATCTCCGGGAGGCCTTGCAGAAAGGTCTGTGCAATGCATTCCCAGAGGCTGGGAGGTTACAAATTCCTGGTCCCGGACAACGTGTTGCTGAGGCATCGGTCAGAAGGAGCGGTGGAGAAGGTGGCCGTCTGACCGATGCGTTCAGACAATTTTTTAGTCCGCAGCCCCAAGGTATGATCGGTTCCAGCAACCATCGCCAGCGTCTGATTTACATGGTGCAGGAATACCTAGGGGCAAGGTCAGACTTGGACACCTTCCCCACCGAAAATCCTCTGGCTTACTTGGTCTTGAGGATGGATCACTGGCCAGAGCTTGAACAGTAGGCAATTGTGCTACTAGCCTGTCCTGCATCCAGCGTTCTTTCGGAACGCACCTTCAGTCCTGCTGGTGGCTTTGTTACCGATCACAGGGTGCACCTGTCCACCGACTCAGTTGATCAACTGATCTTTATCAAGATGAATCATTCTTGGATAACCCACAGCTACCAAGCACCTGAAGCTGATGTAACCGAATAATTTTTTTTTTAAATATCACATCCCTTCAAGACTGCCTATGCTGATGCTGAGTGACTGTCCTGTTATGTTGATTGTCTATCATCTTCCTCCTCCGCTGATATATTGGAAGAACATTTTTGGTTCTGGGTGATGCCACCAGCCCAATTTTTCGGCCCCTGTTCAACAGGGGCGTTTAATTACAATTTTTGATGCAATGCTTTGCAGCCGGGCTCATTCCTGCACTACAACTAGAGTTGTAGTGCAGCGCCCACCAAGAGTCACTTTGAGGGCTTACAATGTTGTGGCACCACCAACACATTGTTCCGCCATTTCTACAGAGCATATAGGGCAGGCCCCTACTTTCAAACATCCAACTTACAAACGTCTCGTACTTGCAAACAGAAATTATACAGGGGTGATAACCCTGCCCTATGTTTTCTAAAAAGGTTAAAAATAGATTTTTTGACTGGAGCTACACTTTAAAAATGTACCAGTTGAAAATTACAAACAGATTCTACTTAACACAACAAACCTATACAGTCCCTGTCTTGTTTGCACCGCCTGTATACTGCTGTTCTGAGTATATAGGGCCTGGGGCGACACGTATTTCCTTTGTTTAATATGGGTACGGGGTTCCCCTTAATATCCGTACAAGACCCAAAGGGGCTGGTAATGGGCAGGGGGTCTGCCCATGCCATTTTTCTCAATGATTTTCATCCATATTGCCGGAACCAGATATAACATTAAAACCGCAAGCAGTTTTAAATGACGTTATTTTCGTTAAATGTCATTTTGTGCAGGGACTGTTCTAAACACGGGAAACATGTGGCACTTCACAGGCATACTATAGACACCCCCCAGGCACGATATTTAAAGTAATATTTCACTTTTTTTCTCACTTTAATCATCATTAAAATCAGTGCTCCCGCCAAAACGGACATTTTTAAAAACATTTTAATCATTGACCCATGTCCCCTGGGGCAGGAGCCAGGTCCCCAAACCCTTTTTAGGACAGTATCTTGCATATTAGCCATTCAAATTAACACTTTTCATTTTGAACGTTCGAGTCCCATAGACTTCAATGGGGTTCTAAAGTTCGTACGAATTTTGGGTCCATTCGAAAGTTCTGGTGAAAACCAAACCGGGGGGGTGTTCGGCTCATCCCTACTCTCCATCATGACATGCTAGAAGCTCACATCGTAGTACTTCCAAAAGGGGAAAAAGACTCGACCAAGGCTGGAAATTACAGACCTATATCTCTACTCAATGTAGATTTAAAATTATTCTCAAAAATTATAGCCAATAGAATCCTTCCACTCATCCCCAAGTTAGTTTCTTGTGACCAAGTCGGATTTGTCCCTGGCCGTGAAGCACGGGACAATACGGTTAAGGCCATCAACTTACACCACCTTATCACAACCACCGGACAGAAGGGCTTCTTTCTCTCACTCAACGCGGAGAAGGCATTCGATAGGGTAGCGTGGGATTACATGCAATGTGTTCTACAAACTTTTGGCCTAGGACCTCAGATGTTGCGCTTCATTCAATCCCTATTCCACAATTCAAAGGCGAAAATTAGAGTGAATAACACCCTGTCGAATGCCTTCTCCATACAGAACGGGACCAGACAAGGTTGCCCTCTGTCTCCAATACTCTATATCCTTACTCTGGAACCTTTTCTAAATAGTCTAAGGAAGAACCCAGACATCAATGGTGTTCATTCCAAATCAAGAGGATACAAATTGCCGCTTATGTGGATGATATATTAATGTTCCTTACTAACCCCCTCATAACGATCCCATCTCTCTTTATAGAATTCCATCTATGCAATACCCTGTCCAATCTAAAAATAAACTTCAGTAAATCTTACACTCTTAACATCTCTCTACCCCATGACCTTGCTGAACAATGTAAATTCAATTTCCCCTTCCATTGGACAAATGAGGCGATTACATATTTGGGCATACAACTCACAAACAATCTGAATGACCTGTACGTGAAAAACTACCCGCCTATTTTAAACAAGGTCATATTGGACTTAAAGCAGTGGAATAAACCGATCTTTTCCTGGTTTGGCAGAGCCTCCATTCTAAAAATGAACGTCCTCCCACGCATCCTGTATTTACTACAGGCAATGCCGATAGAACTACCACCGGCTTTCTTTAAATCATATAGACAGACATGTACCAACTTTCTCTGGGGTATGAGGAGGCCCAGAATCAGTTACTCCCAACTCTCTCTACCCAAAGACAGTGGTGGCATAGGTCTCCCAGACATTATGAATTACTATAAAGCTACTCATCTGACGAGAATAATTGACTGGAATATTCATTCACCCTTTAAAGACTGGGTAGACCTAGAAGCCTCATTCTTAGATTCCCCACTCCACTCTCTGCCTTGGATACAACGTTCCAACACACCTAATACGATCAAATCCCATGCGCTTATTGCCCCAACATTACAGTGTTTCTATACCACATGCTCACAAAACCACATCTCATAAATTACTGGACCCCTAACACCACTGAAATTGAATCCTGACTTTGCCCCAGGAATGCACGAGACTTTCCTCATTAGACACTGGACACAAGAACTGATATTAGTGAAATCCTTTTACAAAAACGGACGAATGCTAACGTCAAACCAATTAGCAGCGGATATGCATAAACCTTCCATACCCATATGGACCTACCAACAGATACGACACTACCTAAAATACATTGGTAAGCGTACTGATTGCTCTAGACAATTGACCCCCTATGAAAGACTTTGTTCTTCCAAGACGCCCCGGACTCATCTCATCTCCCAGACACACTCACTCTTATTTCAAGGATGTAGTCCTAAGAATTCTCTAGCTTGCAAGGCTTGGGAAAGAGACCTGGAAATATCCTTGTCCAGTGCAGAATGGGAAAATATATTTCTCAACATTCACAAGGGCACTTTGAATGTCTCGACCCAAGAAAATGGCTATAAAATCAAATGTCGCTGGTACCGAACACCTGCTCTAAAACATACTTGGGACCCTCAAACTCCTGATACTTGCTGGAGATGCCATCAACATCGTGGCACTCTCCTCCACCTGTGGTTGCTTTGCCCAGCCATACAACCCTTTTGGCAGGAAATACACGAGTTGATCAAAAAGGTCACGGGCGTGGATTTACCCTTTACTCCAGCTCAATACCTTCTCCACCACAATGTCTCCTTCAAAGCCTCTTACCGCAAATCCTTAACAATCCATCTAATTAGCACGGCCAAACAGTGCATCCCGGTTCACTGGAAGTCTCCCAACGTCCCCTCCACCAAAGACTGGCTCCGGAGAGTAGACAAAATAGCAGATCTGGAATAACTGATTCATATAAACAAAGACACACCGACAAAATTTGCATCGAAATGGGCCCCCTGGAAGCATTTCGTGACCACCTCTGACTTTCACACTATAATTCAACAACCTATCTGATTGAGTCACCTGCCTGTACTGATCGGATAAGCACTGATTTGTACTCAAAAGAGCCTACTCAACACAACTAGATTACCCCCAAATATAAAATACCTCAGATCCACCACACGGGGCTACAATGTAGAACCCCCTTATGACTCATGCCTCCTCACAAGTTAGGAAGAGGGAGGTATGGTCATTAATGATACATAGGCCAGACTTCGTAGACGGCGAGTAGCGGAGTATCCCTATCCTTATCCCTATCCCTCTATATTTCCCTTCAAACTTTTTTTATTTCCCTGTAAATCTCACCACCACCCTTTTCTTTCCCTAGACCCCCCCCCCCCCTCCCCTCACCACTGTGTACGTATCTCTAGTAGGATGTGAGCATCCATCCTACCTTCCCTCCATTACACCCCTTTATTTTCATAGTTATACAGATGATCCTTTCGACTTAAGCTAAGCAGAATAACAATGGACTCATTAGTATAGCTTATACCCCCATCTTAAGGGGAACTACAGAGCGATCCTACAGGTACTTTTAATTTTCCTTTCATTCCTTTTCTAACATATCTTATACACTGTAAAATAAAAAATCAGAGCTGAGTCTTATACGCTATTTTACCTATAAATGGTTCTATGTTATTTTAGATTATCACTACGCTGTATAAAAATGTGTTGCTTGATAACTTTCTGTAACAACTGAATGTCAAATGGCTTCTATTTTTTGTATTCCGATCTCTTGATAAAACAATAAAAACTTTTTGAAAAAAAAACAAAAAAACAAAAACAAATTGCCAAACCATCCAAGAAGCTAGACATGTCCTGACAGCTGCATGATGCCTCCGTCTTCTGGACGGAGACACATCGTGTGTTGTTCCGCCTCTTTGGGGTACAGGTCCCCATGACGCTAACATTTTTCCTACTTGGTGTGTCACCATTACAAATTGCCAAACCATCCAAGAAGCTAGACATGTCCTGACAGCTGCATGATGTCTGGTTGCCCTCAACTGGAATTGGCGCTCCCCACCCTCCCAAGAAGCATCGCCAAGAGGATGTGCCATGAGCCAATGGTTGAGATACTACCCTACTTTCCCATCTCTTCTTTCTTATCTTACTTTTCTAACTCTCTTTATCCCTTCTCTCATTTCTATCTTTTCTTTTATGTTCTCTTTTACATTCCATAGGCTCTCACCTAGCCAATGGCAAATTTCAATTATTATCTAACTCATGGTATGATTTAGAAATGATCCTGCACCAATTACTGCCACAAAGTCTTTACTGGCTATATCCCTGTTCTAGCACTGCCTGAAACTTACTGTGCTCTGTCTATGTTATTTTACCTGCTAAGATAACTAATAAAACTGTTATTTGAAAAAAAAAAAGTCTCAGATCCAATAAAACTCAGTAACAGCTCTTTTCTGCGCAGCTTCCAGGAATAACTCTAACCCGTCAGCATATGAGTCCCATGAAGGTGGATTAGCCACATCAAATTCCTCCATGTGTCCCAGAGAAGTCATGCTGGAGATATTTATTTTTTTAAATCAAAAAGGTTTTTATTGCTCACAAAACAGATAATACATTCCAAAATGAAACACAGTACATGTGAAATCTTAGGTTCTTCCACTTTCCATAAATGGATACAATTGTTTAACAATCAAATTAGGTTTACAACCCAAGTACCTTTAGAGTCATCACAATCTGTGCCATATAGTTAGTCCTTGTCGTCAACCCCATGCCGCCTGTAGCCCAGTTCTTATTTCCGGAACTCTGTCACTTTCTATCTGGAACTTTGGTTTCCACTACACCTACATCCCTCTAATCAGTCTCGTTTGTACCAGTTCCATAGGACTCATTCCTGGCGTGTCAAGTCATGCACCCCATAGTTTATCAAACTTGTCAGGATTCCCTCTATGTTGGTATATGTACTCCTCCATTATGAGTGTTTTACCTAAATGTTGTATCCACGTTTTAGTTTTTGGTGGTGCATGTGATTTCCAGCTTAGTAGAATCTTTTTTCTAGCCTCAAACAGTGCTCTGGCAAAGGGAGTTCTCTTCCCCTCCTCTTCTATCACCCCCTCCAGTGCCCCCAACAGGCAGTGTAGTGGTTCAAGGGAGGCATTGGTCTGGAACACCTGATTCAGTGTAGCCATAACCTCCGTCCAATATCTATGAAGTTTTGGACAGCGCCAAAGGAGGTGAATCAAATCCCCAGGTGCTGCCCTTCACCTATTGCATAGTGGGTCAGGTTTTCTGCTCATTTTGCATATATGTATATCTTTAGGGGATTGTGCCTCCCACTCACTATTTATACTACCCCCTTCTCAATAGAGTATGCTTAACCACTTCAGCCCCGGACCAATAAACACCTTAAGGACCAGAGGTCTTTTTCCAATTTTGCCACAAGTTGCGGGAATATTACAAACTTTTTTTTTTGCACAAAGTTGTCACTAAATGATATGTTGCTCACACATGCTATGGGCATAAGTCAAATTACACCCCAAAATAAATTCTGCTGCTTCTCCCGAGTACTGGGATACCACATGTGGGGGACTTTTTGGGAGCCTAGCCACGTACGGGACCCCGAAAACCAAGCACTGCCTTCCGGATTTAAATATAAAATGCTACCAAAAAAACTGTTAGCGATCGCAGGGATCAGGCCTGACTCTGCGATCGCTGCATTTATGTGTTTAGTGTTTTATAAGTGACAGTGATCAATCGATACTGCACTTGGGTGGGCTGGGCGGAGGGGCAAAACACAGGTGCCAGCAGGTATCTGGGCTGATCCCGCTAACAATGCGTTTTTTTGGAACCCTAAACTGCTGGGGACGCTAGTATAGATCTGATCAGATCAGATATTGAGCTGTTCAGATTCTATACCACTACGGGAGGTTTATGCTTTGCGTGTGGGTGTTAGCGGTACTGGCACTAACCTAGCGCTGCCTGGGGCGACGCAGACCCTGACCCTAAAACCTAATTGATATCACCCGCTGAGTGATCAGGGGGTTAAACCTTTATTGGGTAATAAATGGTGGGTGCCCTGATGCTATAAAATGCAAACTAACCAGAGTCACCCGTAACACTTATACGGTGATCAGTGGTGAAAGGGTTAACTAGGGGCAATCAGGGGGTTCAAATTTTTATTAGGTAGTATATGGGGGTCCCTGGCGCTATATAAAAACCTGACGGGGAACCTAAATAACTAACTGGCTAACCAGTGTCACCAGTGACACTTATACTGTGATCGCTGGTAAAAGGGTTAACTAGGGGCAATCAGGGGGTTAAAACCATTATTGGGTAGTATATGGGGGTACCTAACGCTATAAAAACTTGGCGGTGAACCTAAAAAAATAACTAGCTACCTAACGACACTAGTGACACTAATGCAGCGATCAGAAAAACGATCGCTTAGTGACACTGGCAAAAGGGGGTGAAAGGGTTAACTAGGGACAATCAGGGGGTTAAAACCATTATTGGGTAGTATATCGGGGTACCTAGCGATATAAAAACCTGGCGGTGAACTTAAAAAAATAACTAGCTACCTAGCGACAGTAGCGACACTAATGCAGCGATCAGAAAAATGATCGCTTAGTGACACTGGCAAAAGGGGGTGAAAGGGTTAACTAGGGGCAATCAGGGGGTTAAAACCATTATTGGGTAGTATATCGGGGTACCTAGCGATATAAAAACCTGGCGGTGAACCTAAAAAAGTAACTAGCTACCTAGCGATAGTAGCGACACTAATGCAGCGATCAGAAAAATGATCGCTTAGTGACACTGGCAAAAGGGGGTGAAAGGGTTAACTCTAGGGGCAATCAGGGGGTTAAACCTTTATTGGGGGGGGGTAGGGGGCTACCCTGGACCTAACACTAACTGCCCTGACAGTTTTTACTGTTACAACTGACACTGAATGCAGTGATCAGTAAATAAATGATTAATGCAATCAGTGACACTGTGACTGGGGGGGAGGGGGGCAGGGGGATCGGGGGGCGATCGGGGGGGGTTTGTGTACCTATGTGTACCTATGTGTCAGTGTAGTGTTTTGGTGCACTTACTTTTAGTCTTCTCCTCGTAGTCCGGTCAAAAAGACCGCCCGAGGAGAATGACATCACTTCCTCCTTCCTGTGTATACAATACACAGTGGGAGGAAGCTTCTCATTGGCCAGGAGCGATCCAGAGGGGGTGGCCAGAAACCAACGGCCATCCCCTCATCACGGATCGCTCCTGGAGCGAACCGGACCGCCGTATCCAGCGGGAGGGGGTCCGATCGGACCCCCCACCCGCTGGAAGGCAGGCACGTACATGTACGTGCTTGTGCCTGCCTGTGCCATTGCGATGGCGTACAATGGCAATACGGCGGTCCTTAAGTGGTTAATAATACTTATATTCACTAAATAATCACTGTGCCCCCATATTATCCAAAATATATACACAAGACATTAATTTATAATTGCAAAAAATATAGCATCCTTATTGTGCAATATTTTAATTCGATTGCTCCAACTGTGCCGTCTTAATCACCGTTCATCTTCTAGTCAAAAGTCCACGTGTGCCAACTAAAATAACCAAATCTGTGCCACCGTCACCAAGCAGAATGGCCACTCACCAGATATCCCCAATCAATAAGCCTTTGGTTCATTCAACGGATAACCAATCCATAACACATTCCTCCCGTTAGCAATTCCTCAACGTCCATATATTCATACAAAATTAAATGGAACCAATATAGTGTAAAACCGTTTTAACTTTAATGGAAAAATCAATAAAAAACGTATTGCACTCACATTTCAATGTGTCTATTGGCCGACACCAAGCCTTTCCAGCAATGAGAAAAACTGTTCTAAAATCGGGCAAGCCCCTGATGTTCCGCAGGTGGTGTTAGTCTCCCTTCACTGGGCCGACCTGTTCCTGGCTTGTATTCAAGGACCGTATGTCTCCCACAACTCCTACGCGTTTCGCATTTGAGCATCATCAGGAAGGTGCTCATTTTGTATAGTTTTGTATAGTTTTACATGTGTGTAGTGGACTCTTAGCAGGTTGGATATTTTTTGTGCAACATTCAACAAGCAAGTGTTGACTGCCTGTAATGCCTCTAACTACAGTTCCCCTTCAACAGGTCCTAAATCCTCACATTGTGTCGCTGCCTTCATGAGATGTCCCTCCAGTAATGATGACAGTAGCATGTTGTAGGATTGGGAGATAATGCCTTTTGTGTCAGATGCATCTTGTAGAATGTGGAAGACCGGAGTGGGAGACTGATTTCACTCCATGGCCTCCCCATGTGCCCTAACGGCGTGTTGGACTTGCATGTAGTAAAAGAGCATGCTGTGGGGCAGGCTGTATTTGGATTGCAGATCTTTAAAGGGGATCAAAGCCCAATTTTGGAAGATTTGCCTCATGTGAGTAATACCTATGGGAATCAACCTGGGTCCCTGTTGAATTTTGGCTAGTTCCGTATACGTTTTATTTCGCCAGTTAGGCTAAGTGCCATGAACCCCTGTGTGCATTGCTTCCTGAGGGTGGTTGGGCCGGAGGGTGCCTATCCAATTTAGGGTCCAGGTAACCATTAAAGTCACCCATGATCAGTGTGGGAACTTCAGGCTTATCGACCAGGTATGGCAGGAGAAGCTGCAGTATCTCTCTCAAGAATGGGGGTGGTATATACACAAATGCAAGTATCACAGTCAAAGTAAACACTTTACAATACAAGAAAACATATCTGCTCATGGGGCTATGACTGCGTCTAATTCCTGGTAGGCCAAGGATTTATGCACCAATACACTCACCTCACACAAATACACGGTGTGAATGGAATGGTATGCCTTACCCACCCAGGAATATTGCAAAAAAACAGTATTGTCCTTCATGAGGTGAGTCTCCTGGAGACTCACAATAGTCGGGTGAAACTTTTTCAAACAAGAGCTTATCATGGTACGTTCAATGGGTCATGTACGCCACAGACGTTCCAGGTTACTATTGGTGTGGTAGCCATGCTAATTGTTGTATGTAATTGTACTCACGGCCCTCACGCCCTGGTATCTCAGTTCTGAGGGACAATGGGGCAGCGGTCCCGTGGTTTGCTTCGAGTGATCATGGCATTGTCATTAGTCGATGGCAATAGAGGAATGTTGGTTTAAGTGCACAATATGGCAGTGTGACCAGCAAAAGTAGAAAGAACTGTCCTGAACTGGTCTGTCAGGTGCGTTCTGCAAGCCCACGTGAGGTTAGGGTAAACTCCCCCCTCCAGCTTCGTACCAAGATTTGTTCAGGAAACTTGTGTCAACGGGGCGCCAAATAACCGGCCCTCTTAACTGGGGCAAAATGTAAAATTGTGAGTCACCATGGGTTTGCCGTCCCCACTCAGACTCAGCTTCCATTGTAGACAAACACATTCTGTCGAAAAGCTCTTGTCAAACTCTAGCATTATGAGGGTAAACTTTATCCCGCCTTGTAAGTGGAAGACTTGAAATGTCATCAAATTACACAGCCCAGTTTTGACTTTACATGACGGACAACAGTCCCTCTGGTCAGCCTCCCGGTGTCGTCTGAGGTCCTGTTCACTGCGGTCCAGCCACGCATATGCATCTAAGGCAGATTCAAAAAATGTAGATTGCCCTCTGGCAGTGATGCATAATTTGGCTGGGTACAGCATTGCATATGTTACTTGAAGTCTTTGCAGGCGCTTCTTCACCTCAGCAAACTTGGCCCTTCTACATTGTACCTCTGCTGAGAAGTCTGGATAAAATGAGACTTTGGCCCCATTGAAATGTATTGCGCCTCTCTCCCTGGCTAGTCCGAGTATAATCTCTCTGTCCTTATAATTCAAGAGTCTGGCCAGCATGGATCTTGGTGGTTTGCCAGGTGGGTGGGGTCTGGGTGGCGTGTGGTGTGCCCTCCCCACTGCATACAGTGCGGTGAAGGCTTCTTTGCCAAATATCTCTTGGAGCCATGATTCTATAAATGTTGTGGGGTCCCAGCCCTCAACCTTCTCTGGGAGTCCGACAATGCGGACATTGTTCCGTCTGAGATGGTTCTCAATGTGGTCTGTTTTGGTGTTGGCCTGCGCAGATTGTTGTAAGGCAGTTCTGGTATCCCTGGTGAGAGGGGGCAGAAAATCTTCCACCTCACTAATCCTGCCCTCCACAGCCATGGTCCTCTCCATGATTTTCTGGAAATCTTGTCTCATAAGTGTCACAGTGAAAAGAGCATAAGATTTCAGTTAATATGGGTTGTTGTGTCTCTTCCTGCATTAACCCAGACAGGTCCGGGGTGGGTATTGGGGAGGTCGCTAATGGCAGCGTGTCTTTGCCATCTTGACCATCAGGCCCTGGAGCTGGGGAGTGTGATGGTGGGGGGTGGGAGCTGTTTGTGCCCTGCATCTTCTGTGTGTATTATATCATGTCCCTTGGCTGCTCTGTCCCCTGTTGTTTGGGAGGTTTCTTCGACTTACCCCCTGTCTCTTGGGCTCTGTTGGCTCCGCGCGCTGTTCGTTGGGGCTGAGGTGTGTCGGCGCCATCTTGGCTCGCTGTCTTTTCCCCCATTTGCAGGACATTCTGGGCTCCAGCGTGTGCCGGTCAGCTTTTGGTGGTGCTCTGGAGGGCTCAGCTATGTCTCCGGTGCAAGGTAGAGTGTGGATCATTGGCAGGATTAGGATTGATGGAGGATCAGTAGCGGGAGCTCTGTGTAGTGCGACCTCTCACATGCCGTTCAGGCCATGCCCCCCATGCTGGAGATTTTTATAGATGTGTCCCTAAAACACAAGTTCTGATTCTTCACTCAAGCTGATTACCTGTGTTTCTGCAGTGTCCATTAACTGAAATCCCATCCTTGTCACCAGTTTTGTGCATTTTAAAATGTATTTGAACCATCGACAAGGACAGACATTCACAGGACTCTTTTACTTAATCTAACACAGACATACAGAAACCAAAGTTGCTCTAAAATACATACAGTAGCTCTACCAGAACAATAAAAAGAGCATATTTACAATGCTTCCTCCTACTGGATGGAGAGCAGTATAACACATTAATACATAACAGCATGGATACAGGGGACCCCATGATCTCTTATTGACCGGGGGCCCCATAAGTTGGCATTCTTCCCCTGTGGGCCATTGCTAAAAATCTGACTGAGACCTTGTCATATCTTGCAACAGTGATTCAGCTGGAGCCAGCAATGAAGTGTGTGCAGGAGGAGAGTCAAGGAGACTGTATATAGACTGTGTATAGGAAGGTGTCCCTGACGCTGCTGCCTAAATTTTGTTGCTGAAGTCAAGTGGACATCCCATGATCTCCCATCCCTATCCAACTTCTTAACACTCAAAAATGAACAAAAACAGAATCACAGACTGTTCTCTGACTCTGGAGTGCCTGTGGGGGTTTGGTGTGCCTGGCTGTGCAGGAGTGAGGGATCCAGTTTGTCTGTAGCTCCTTTGAGGGTGTCCTACATATGATAAACATTTATATGGAGCAGTGCAGAGTTCCATGCACAAAAAAATATATTCTTCACAATAATTTCAGTTGAATTTGGAAACTTTTTTTTTTTTTTCATTGTAGCTACATTTTATTAGAATTTTGCACTTGATGGTCTTGAGGGCAAAGATGAAAGACCTACCTGTGTATATCCATACATTCCCAGTATTTGTGCCATTGGAATCGTTGTAACTGAGTAATGATCTCCAATAAATCCCAGCAGTTCAGCTTCTCCAGAACATGAATAATTAGGGACTGTCTTCTGTAGCCCAGATAAAATGCTTAGAACATCCTTTACAGCCAAACTTGGATGTAAACATGAATCTATCACATGAAATCCCAGTGTAATATTGGGCAAAATGTCTGGATTCTGGTTAACATTGTGGATAGCAGAAATAAAAGCCAAAACATTTATAGGTGATTGTTCTGGACTGTAAAGGCAAAAATATTTATGGTAGAGGAGAGTAAATTTAGAAATTACCATTACAATTATTTTGATCTTATATTTAGTAACCTTCAATGGGGCTCTTCTGCACCCCTGACAAGACAGGTACTTACCTGTCCTTGTGCCATTGAAATTAGCATAATACTAGCTTTCCTCTGAAAGAAATAGCGGTTGCAAAATGTCTTCATGGGAAAAGCAGAACTCCTCTAAATTTGGTCTAATGCCGCGTACACACGGTCGGACTTTCCGGCAGAAAAAGTCAGACAGAATCTTTTCATCGGATATTCCGATCGTGTGTGGGCCTCATTGAACTTTTTTTTTTTTTTTTCCGAAAATTCTGACGGACCTAGAAATATAACATGGTTTAAATATTTCTGATGGAATCAATTCCTATCGTGAAAATGCTCGTCTGTATGCTGTTCCGACGGACCAAAAACGATGCATGCTCTGAAGCAAGTACGAGATGCCAGCTATTGGCTACTGGCTATTGAACTTCCTTTTTCTGGTCCCCTTATATGTGCTGCACGTCACCGCATTCTAGACGGTCGGACTTTGGTGTGATTGTGTGTAGGCAAGACTGCTTAAGCGGAATTCCATCGGAACTTCGTCGGAAAAACCGTTAGAGTTTATTCCGATGGAAAAAAGGGCCATGTGTACGCAGCATTACACTTTTAAATATTAGAGATTGAATTTAAATTCAGCAATAATATTCATGTTCTTATTCTGCATTATAAGCTGTCCCTGCATGACAAGTCCTCTTTTAAATGGAGTTTGAATAAATCCCTGGTCTCCACTCAAGGCACATCCCTGTACATCCAATCCACATACAGAATTTCCCCTTTAACCACTTGCCGACCGCCGCACACAATTTGCATCAGCATAATGGCACGGGTAGGCAAAAGGGCATACCTGTACATCCCTTTGAATTTGCTGTCTAGTGGACACATGTGGGAGTGTGCCTGCGGGTCCCGCAGGCTCAATGTTCGTCGGTGTCCTGCGATTATGTTGAGAAGAGGCAGAACGGGGAGATGCCTATGTGAACAAGGCATTTCCCTGTTCTGCCTAGCAACATGATAGGGATCTACTGCTTCCTGTAATCGGGAACAGTGATCTCTGTCGTGTTGTAGTGAGCCCATCCCCCCACAGTTAGAACACATCCAGGGAACACACTTAATACCTTGATTGCCCCCTAGTATTTAACACCTTCCCTACCAGCATCATTTATACAATAATCAGTGTCTATTTGTAGCTCTGATCACTGTATAAATGTCAATGGTCCCAAAATAGTGTCAAAAGTGTCCAATCTGTCCGCCATAATGTCTCAGTCCCGATAAAAATCACAGATCACTTCCATTACTAGTAGAAAAAAAAGTATAATAAAAATGCCATAAATCTTGCTCAGGTGATGAGTTCCACACACTATAAGTCCTTTGTAGATGTGTGGGAGTTAAAGTGTTACTAAACCCACAACAGTAAAATCAATCATCTGGGGTTAATCCTTTGCAATGTGTAAAAAGGCTGTTTGATCCTGTCTTCTCTGATCCTCCTTTTCTTCCACTGCCCCCAATATATTTCCTGATAATAAAGAGCCTTTGGACCCTGCACATGCTCAGTTTGGTGTATATTGCTAGAGAGTATTTTTTTTCTTGGGAGGGTGCATGTGATCAGCACAGAGCCAATCAGCACTGTCCAAACAGAGGGTCAGGGGTCCTGCAGCCTCATAGAACAGTTAGAGAAGATTTAAAACTCATCTTATAAGCTTTAACCAGAGACTGATAGAAGTCACAAGACTGCTATATATCGCTGCTGAGAAAAGGTATTTAGCAGTTTATATTTACTAAAATAATAGCATTTTCATGTTCTGCGTACTGTGGGAGACCAGATATAGTGAATTCAGGGTCCTGGGTAGGGTTGAACTTGGTGTTCGAGTTGAACGCATGTTCGACTCGAACACCGGCTCGTCGCCCGTTCGGCGAAGCCAGAACTCTGTAGGCCATCGCAGTGCATTGCTTGCTCATGATTGGCCAAGCATGCACTGTGGCCCCGCATGCTTGGCCAATCACAGCGCCAGCAGCGAGGAGAGCCATGATTGTCCACAGGCAGGATGCCTGTGGCCAATTATAGCTCAGGCTGTGTAGTACACGCCCCACACTATATAAGGCTGCCAGCGCGGCGGCCTTGTGTAGTGTTCTGGCGTCTGCAGGAGTTAGTGGCTGTTGTCTGTGTGCCTGCATCACAGAATACACCTGTATCTACCCTTTGTTGCTGTTCTCTAATTGAGCCATCTGCCATCTGCAGGCGTTAGTAGGCGACAGGGTGTTGTCTGTGTGCCTGCTCCACAGAATACACCTGTATCTACCTATTGTTGCTGTTCTCTAATTGAGCCATCTGCAGGAGTTAGTGGGGACTGGGTGTTGTCTGGGTGCCTGCACTGCAGAATACACCTGTATCTACCCTTGGTTGGTGTAGTGTGCCTCCAGCACAGCACAGTATACACCTATATCTACCCTTTATTGCTGGCGTTCTATAATAAAGGCATCTGCAGGAGTTGTGGATGTTGTGTGCCTCCAGCACAGCACAGTATACACCTTTATCTACCCTTTATTGTTAGTGTTCTATAATAAAGGCATCTGCAGGAGTTAGTGGGTGTTGTGTGCCTCCAGCACAGTATAAACCTGTAGCTACGCTTTATTGCTGGTGTTCTCTAATACAGGCATCTGCAGGATTTAAAGTGGTTGTTGCATGCCTCCAGCACAGTATACAACTGCAGCTACCCTTTATTGCTGGTGGTCTCTAATACAGGCATCTGCAGGAGTTGAAGTGGGTGTTTTGTGCCTCCAGCACAGTATACACCTGAAGCTACCCCTTATTGCTGGTGTTCTCTAATGCAGGCATCTGCAGGAGCTAAAGTGGGTGTTGTGTGTCTCCAGCACAGTATAAACCTGTAGCTACCCTTTATTGCTGGTGTTCTCTAATACAGGCATCTGCAGGAGTTAAAGTGGGTGTTGTGTGCCTCCAGCACAGTACATACCTGAAGATACCACCTGTATCTGCCCTTTATTGCTGGTGTTCTATAATAAAGGCATCTGCAGTAGTAATGGATGAACTTCCGACAGGACGTTTCGCGAACGCGAACCGCAAACGCGGCCGATAGTTCGCGAACCGTAACGTTCGCGGCGGGCCCCATTGACTTCAATGGGAGGTGAACTTTACAAACCTACAGGTCAAATTTGCAGCCACAAAATAGTTACTAGCTGTGCACACATAGTCCCACCAAATGGCCAATGACATAACACATGTATGAGGTGAATCTGGGATCGACAACTACAAGCATTTTTTTTTTATATGTGAAATTCTGACAATTCAGGACTCAGGAGCGCATGAAGGCAATGGAGGAGAGGGAAGGTCAGGGTAGGCTAAGAAGAGGGTGCAGGAGATGAACACCAGCACCATGATATAGAGCACTGACACCTGCACCATGATAGAGTGATCTGACACCAGCACCGTGATAGAGAGCACTGACATGAGCAACGTGACATAAAACACTGACACCAGCACCGTGATAAACAGCACTGACACCTGCACCGTGATAGAGTGATCTGACACCAGCACCATGATAGAGAGCACTGACATCAGCAGCATGACATAAAGCACTGACACCAGCACCGTAAGCAGCCCCAGGAGGAAGTCAGCATAGCACAGGGATGGTGGGAGCCCCTCATAATGAGCATAGCACAGGGATGGTGGGAGCCCCTCATAATATGCACAACAGAGGTACAGCCCCAGGAGGAAGTCAGCAAAGCACAGGGATGGTGGGAGCCCCTCATAATATGCACAGCAGAGGTACAGCCCCAGGAGGAAGTCAGCACAGCACAGGGATGGTGGGAGCCCCTCATAATAAGCAGCCCCAGGAGGATATCAGCATAGCACAGGGATGGTGGGAGCCCCTCATAATATGCACAGCAGAGCTACAGCCCCAGGAGGAAGTCAGCACAGCACAGGGATGGTGGGAGCCTCTCATAATGAGCATAGCACAGGGATGGTGGGACCCTCTCATAATATGCACAGCAGAGGTACAGCCCCAGGAGTAAGTCAGCATAGCACAGGGATGGTGGGAGCCCCTCATAATAAGCAGCCCCAGGAGGAAGTCAGCATAGCACAGGGATGGTGGGAGCCCCCCATAATGAGCATAGCACAGGGATGGTGGGAGCCCCTCATAATATGCACATCAGAGGTACAGTCCCAAGAGGAAGTCAGCACAGCACAGGGATGGTGGGAGCCCCTCATAATAAGCAGCCCCAGGAGGATGTCAGCATAGCACAGGGATGGTGGGAGCCCCTCATAATATGCACAGCAGAGGTACAGCCCCAGGAGGAAGTCAGCACAGCACAGGGATGGTGGGAGCCCCTCATAATAAGCAGCCCCAGGATAATGTCAGCATAGCACAGGGATGGTGGGAGCCCCTCATAATATGCACAGCAGAGGTACAGCCCCAGGAGGAAGTCAGCACAGCACAGGGATGGTGGGAGCCCCTCATAATGAGCATAGCACAGGGATGGTGGGAGACCCTCATAATATGCACAGCAGAGTTACAGCCCCAGGAGTAAGTCAGCATAGCACAGGGATGGTGGGAGCCCCTCATAATAAGCAGCCCCAGGAGGAAGTCAGCATAGCACAGGGATGGTGGGAGCCCCTCATAATGAGCATAGCACAGGGATGGTGGGAGCCCCTCATAATATGCACAGCAGAGGTACAGCCCCAGGAGTAAGTCAGCATAGCAAAGGGATGGTGGGAGCCCCTCACAATAAGCAGCCCCATGAGGAAGTCAGCATAGCACAGGGATGGTGGGAGCCCCTCATAATGAGCATAGCACAGGGATGGTGGGAGCCCCTCATAATATGCACAGCCGAGGTACAGCCCCAGGAGGAAGTCAGCACAGCACAGGGATGGTGGGAGCCCCTCCTAATAAGCAGCCCCAGGAGGAAGTCAGCACAGCACAGGGATGGTGGGAGCCCCTCATAATAAGCAGCCCCAGGACAAATATGACACCGCTCAACCTCTTCAAACAGGAGGGTACGGGCATATAGTACGGTGTGCTTTCTTTGTGCAAGGAAGTGAGCCAAATGAAGAAAGAAGGTCTGTGTGCACGATTAAAAAAATTGTTTATAGACATATACATGGTCTACTGGTCACATGTGTTGAATTCCTCCGAGATCCATGCCTCATTCATTTTTAGAAATGTGAGGTAGTTAATACTGTCATGAGCTAGGCGAGTACGCTTATCGGTTACGATCCCCCCTGCTGCGCTGAACGTCCTTTCGAACAGGACACTGGATGAGGGGCAAGCCAACAGTTCGATTGCAAATTGGGCAAGCTCTGGCCAGAGGTCAAGCCTGCCCACCCAGTAGTACAGGGGTTCATCACTCCTCAGAGCATCCACATCAGCCGTTAACCCGATGTAGTCGGACACCTGACGGTCTAGGCGTTCCCTGATGCTGGATCCGGATGACACCTGTCGATGGGTCGGCTGAAAGAATGACCTCATATCAGAAGTCACCAACACATCTTCAAACCGGCCTCTTCTTGCAGGCGCTGTTGGATTGGTACCCGCAACTCCTTCTCTGGGAGTGGGAATTGCTCCTCTGCCAGCGCACGCAAAAGCAGAATGCAGCATTTCTCGAAGCAAGGCCTGGAAGTGCTCCATTCTGACAGCCCTCTGTGACGGCGGTAACATTTCCGCCATTTTGTGTTTGTACCGGGGGTCTAAGTACGGTACCACCCAGTACTGGTCCTTGACCCTTATGCTTTTTATACGGGGTCCCTATTAAAACACTGGAGCATGAAGGCCCGCATTTGCACTAAACTGGAAGCGGTGTGGTGGCCTGGATCCTGCTCATCATCCCGGATAATGTCGCCCTCTTCATTCTCCTCCCCCCATCCACGCACAACAACAGGGATCCCAGAAAGGTTTAAAGCATGCTCTTCTTGCTCCTCCTCATCCGCCCCGGCACCATCCTCCTCTGACTCCTCTTCAGACTCCTGTTGTTCACTTGTCTCAGATAGAGTAGCCCCCCCGGAAATTCATCCAGCATTGCGACTTCCTCATCTTCCCACTCCTGCTCCTCCACAGCTTGATCAATGACACGACGCAATGCACGCTCCATAAAGAAGGCATAAGGTACCATGTCACTGATGGCGCCATGGCTGCGACTGACTACTTTGGTGATCTCCTCAAATGGCCACAGAAGTCTGCATGCATCGCGCATGAGCAGCCACTGGCGCAGTGAAAAAAAAAATAGCTCCCTAGAACCTGTTCTGCCGCAGAGTTCATACAGGTAGAAGTTAACTGCACGTTTCTGCTGGAGCAGCCTATCAAGCATATAGAAGGTTGAGTTCCATCACGTCGGGCAATCGCAAATAAGACGTCTGACCGGCAGATTGTGTCGCCGCTGAATGTCAGCAAGGCGAGCCATGGCCGTGTAAGATCTTCTGAAATGGGCCGAGATTTTCCTTGCCTGCCGCAAGATGTCCTGGACCCCAGGGTATTTGACAACGAATCGCTGCACGACCAAGTTTAAGACGTGTGCCGTGCATGGCACGTGCATAATTTTGCCCTGTTTCAATGCGCTAAGCAGATTGGCACCGTTCTCACACACCACTTTACCAACTGTCAAATTGAGCGGTATTAGCCACTGATCTGCCTGTGAACGCAAAGCTGAAAGGAGTGCCGGGCCAGTGTGGCTCTTGGCTTCCAGGCACAACAGACGCAGCACGGCATGGCAACGTCTCACCTGGCATGTCGAATAGGTTCTGGGGAGCTTGGGCAGCGCAGCGGAAGAGACGCTAGCAGCGGAAAAGGAGGAGTCAGTCGAGGAGGAGAGGGAGGAGGATGGAGTAGGAGGAGGAGGAGAAGAAGAGCCAGGCCTGCATGCAATCCGTGGCGGTAAAACCAAATCTACACGGGTGCCACAGTTTACATGCTTGATGGCCGTCAGAAGGTTCACCCAGTGGGCAGTAAAAGTGATATACCTTCCCTGCCCATGTTTGCACGTGTCTGTGGTCAGATGTATCTTGGCACCGACACTGTGTGCCAGAGATACATTCACTTGCCGCTGAACATGGCCATATAGCTCTGGGATGCCCTTCTCTGAGAAATATTTACTTCCTGGGACCTTCCATTGTGGTGTTCCAGTGGCCACAAATTTTCGAAAGGCCTCCGAGTCCACCAGTTTATAAGCCAGCCGTCAACCATTGGGCAAGAGGGTTATCCGGCATCATTATTTTTTTATGCTCGAACATTAGGCCCACGGAAGCCTGCCTTTTTGCAGAAAAACGTGAGCTTGGCGTGATGGAAGGTGGAGTGGAGGACAATTGTGAGGAGAGAGGAGAAGAAGAAGTAGAAGACAAGGCTGCATGGTGAGAGCCTGGAGTGTGGCTTTGTGTGTTCCGTTGCTCCCACTGGGCTCGGTGATGGCAACGCAACTCATGTGCCTTCTTAAGGCGGTCATCCCTAGGTGAGTGTTGGGCTTACCGTGACTAATGCGTTGACTGCAAAGATTGCAGATGGCAACACTATTGTCAGCAGCGGACACGTTAAAAAAAGCCCACACTGCGGAGCCATGTGCCGGCGTCCTGGGAGCGCCAGATGTGACCGTACATGGTCAATGACTCGCTCTTGATATATTAGCAGTCTGCTTTGTCCCTCCTGTGCAATGTAAATTATTCCTGCTTCTCCTCCTTATCTGCTGGTCCATATCTCCCTCTGAACTCCCCTCCTCTTCCTCTCTTGTGGGCACCCACGTGACATCACTAGACACGTCATCATCGATGTCACCTTCCCCACCGCTATAAGTAGAGATCTCGGAGTAGGCAGCAACACCGGGGACCAACCTCCTCCTTGGGCTGATCTGGGTACTGTCGTCAGACTGCTGAGTGGCGGTTGTTGCTACCTCCTCTTCCTGATCCAATGCCAAGAGTGGCTGCGCATCAGAAATGTCTTGGATTGGGTCGGAAAATAATTCCTGTGACTCAAGCGGAAGGTAAGTGGTGGTGGTGGTGGTGTTGGTGGTAGTGTCTTTGGGGGTGCACATAGCAGAAAGTGAAGAAGAGGGTGCAGATCGAGAGGATGAGGAGGGTGCAGAAGAGTAAGGCTGAGTGAGCCACTCAACCAAGTCTGGTGCTTCCTTTGACATAATCGCACGCACCTTCTGCAATTTCCCATTTTGGCTCAAGCCTGTTGCTCCTGCCCAACCCCTACCACCCCTGTGGAAGGGCCTGCCTCTTCCTCTGCCTGTCATTTTTTAAATGACCCTGTGACAAAACTCTCTACAGAAGTGCAGTATGTATGTGGAAGAAGGTATATAACACCCCACTTCAATCTGTTGTTTTTGGGGGCCACTGGTCTATCACACCAGTTACAATACTTTTTTTTTGGATTGCGTTTGTCACTCTTTGTAGTATCGCTGCAGAACCGCTCAGCAGTCACAATGCTGCACAGTGAAAACGCACTATACTATGCTTTCTATATGTGCAAGTATTTTATACGTGTATTACACAACTATATACTGCACACCAAATAGTACACCTATACCAGTCCTTAAGGACCTTTGTGGAACTAGTAGGTTGTGATTAGCAGACTGCACCTCAGTCCCTATACTGATAAAGGACTGCTGCAGAATAGGGCAGCAATCAGCAGTAGTGCACCTCAACCCTATATATTGTGGACCTATACCAGTCCTTAAGGATTAGCAGACTGTACCTCACTCAACCCTATATACTGTAGTACACTATACCTTACCAGTCCTTAGAAGGACCTTTGTGGAACTAGTAGGTTGGGATTAGCAGACTGTACCTCAGTTCCTATACTGATAAAGGACTGCTGCAGAATAGGGCAACAGTCAGCAGTAGTGCACCTCAACCCTATATATTGTGGACCTATACCAGTCCTTAAGGATTAGCAGACTGTACCTCAGTCCCTATACTGATAAAGGACTGCTGCAGAATAGGGCAGCAGTCAGCAGTAGTGCACCTCAACCCTATATATTGTGGACCTATACCAGTCCTTAAGGATTAGCAGACTGAACCTCACTCAACCCTATATACTGTAGAACGCTATACCTTACCAGTCCTTAGAAGGACCTTTGTGGAACTAGTAGGTTGTGATTAGCAGACTGTACCTCAGTCCCTATACTCATAAAGTACTACTGCAGCAGAAGGGCAGCAGTCAAGTATAATATTCTTTCTATATTTGGAAGAAAGAATATTATACGTGTACAACCCTATTACCATACCAGTCTTGAAAAGGACCTTTGTGGACCTAATAGTAACAGCTAATGATTAAACTGACTGTCCCTCAATGCTACACACAGCTTCCTGTCTGTCCCTATTTACACTTACAAAACACAGGCTGCTGCAACAATAACTTAAATAGCACTGCACTCAAAACTATATCCTGTACTACTACACCATACCAGTCCTGAAAAGGACTTTTGTGGACCTAATAGTAACAACTAATGATTAAACTGACTGTCCCTCTCTGCAACACACAGTGTCCTGTCTGTCCCCCTCTCAGCACTGACAAAAGACAATCTGCTGCAACAATGACTTGAATAGCAGTGCCTCAAACCTATATCCTGAACTACATCTACACCATACCAGTCCTTAAAAGGACTTTTGTGGACCTAATAGCTAGCGATTTGGGTCACTGCAGTCTCTCCCTTCTCCACACAGCAACCTTTCCCTATAGTGACAGTAGAAAGAATGTAAAATGGCCGCTGGATCGGGTCCATTTATAAGTTAGGGGGAATGTCCAAGTGTCCATGTGCTGTAATGTCTCAATTGGCTGTCCTGTACCACATGATGGATGTGTCATCATAGGTCAAAGTTCTTTTACACAGTAAACATGTAAGTCCGCCGGGCAAACAGCGGCAATAGTCCGCCGATCGGGCGGACCGCGAACAGCCGAAATTCGCCGCGAACCGACCGCCGGGCGAACCGTTCTGCCATCCCTAATCTGCAGGAGTTAGTGGGTGTTTTGTGCCTCCAGTAGTGATGGCCGAACGGTTCGCCCGGCGGTCGTTTCGCGATGAATTTCGGCTGTTCGCAGTCCGCCCGTTCGGCGGACTATTGGTGTCGTTCGCCCGGTGGACTTCCGCGTTTACTGTGTAAAAGAACTTTGACCTATGATGACACATCCATCATGGGTTACAGGACAGCCAATTGAGACATTACAGCACATGGACACTTGGACATTCCCCCTAACCTATAAATACACCCGATCCGGTGGCCATTTTACATTCTTTCTTCTGTCACTATAGGGAGAGGTTGCTGTGTGGAGCAGGGAGAGATTACAGTGACCCAAATCGCTAGCTATTTGGTACACAAAAGTTCTTTTCAGCACTGGTATAGGTGTTAGGTGTAGTTCAGGATAGGCAGTGCTGTGCTAGTGATTGTTGCAGCAGTCTGAGTGTCTTTTGTCAATTTAGAGAAAGGGACAGGATGGTGTGTGCTGCAGGGAGAGTCAGTTTAATCATTAGCTGTTACTATCAGGTCCACAAAAGTGCTATTCCAGTAACCAGTTATTGTTCCAGCAGCCTCTGTTTTGTCAGTTTATATAGGGACAGGCAGGAAGCAGTGTGTCAGGCAGTGAGGGTCAGTTTAAACAGTAGCTGTTACTATTAGTTCCACAAAGGTTCTTTTCAGGACTGGTATCAGTGGTATGGTAATAGGCTTGTACACGTATAATATTCTTTCTTCCAAATATAGAAAGAATATTATACTTGACTGCTGCCCTTCTGCTGCAGTCTGCTAATCATTCACAACTCACTTGTTCCACAAAGCTCTTTATCAGGACTGGTAACTTGGTCTGTCTAGGGCGCTACAATACATAGGGTTGAGTGAGGTACAGTCTGCTATTCTATAAGGACTGGTATCGGTCCACAATACATAGGGTTGAGGTGCACTACTGCTGACCGCTGCCCTATACTGCAGCAGTCCTTCATCGGTATAGGGACTGACGTGCAGTCTGCTAATCACTCACACACAACCTACTTGGTCCACAAAAGTCCTTATAAGGACTGGTAACTTGGTCTGTCTAGGGTGCTACAGTACATAGGGTTGAGTGAGGTACAGTCTGCTATTCTATAAGGACTGGTATCAGTCCGCAATACATAGGGTTGAGGTGCACTACTGCTGACCTCTGCCCTATACTGCAGCAGTCCTTCATCGGTATAGGGACTGAGAGTTTTGTCACAGGGTCATTTAAAAAATGACAGGCAGAGGAAGAGGCAGGCCCTTCCGCAGGGGTGGTAGGGGTAGGGCAGGAGCAACAGGATTGAGCCAAAGTGGGAAGTTGTAGAAGGTGCAATTCAATTACTTTAAAGGACGCACCAGACTTGGTTGAATGGCTCACTCAGCCTTATGCCGCGTACACACGAGCAGACTGTATGGCGTACTCAGTCAGTCGAAACACATTTCAGCGGACAATCCGCTCGTGTGTGGGCTTCAGCGGACTTTTTCAGCGTGCAGTCTGGAGTACTAAGTATTTCGGTTTTTTCGAAATTCTGTCCGTCGTACTTTGGTTTCAGCGGACAGTACGGTCGTCAGTATGCTAGTTCGACAGACTAAGAATGGCGCATGCCCAGAAAGGATTTACACGGCGGAAGGGTGCTTTGCTGTGTCTTGGACTTCCTATTTCTAGTCCCGTCGTACGTGCTGTACACGTCATCACGCAAGCTTTCGACGGACTGTTTGTGCATCCGTGTGTGGTCAAGTCCGTTCAGTGGAAAGTACGACGGACTGTCTGTCGGATTGCATGACGAACTAAGTACGCCATACAATCCGCTCGTGTGTACGTGGCATTACTCTTCTGCACCCTCCTCATCCTCTCGATCTGCACCCTCTTCTTCACTCTCTGCCATGTGCACCCCCAAAGACACTACCACCAACAACACCACCACCACCACATACCTTCCGCTTGAGTCACAGGAATTATTTTCCGATCCATATCAAGAGGACATTTCTGATGCGTAGCCACTCTTGGTATTGGATCAGGAAGAGAAGGTAGCAACAACCGCTACTCAGCAGTCTGACGACAGTACCCAGATCAGCCCAAGGAGGAGGTTGGTCCCCGGTGTTGGTGCCTACTCCGAGATCTCTACTTATAGCGGTGGGGAAGGTGACATTGATGATGACGTGTCTAGTGATGTCACGTGGGTGCCCACAAGAGAGGAAGAGGAGGGGAGTTCAGAGGGAGATATGGACCAGCAGATAGGGAAGAGAAGCAGCCATCACCGAGCCGAGTGGGAGCAACGGAACACACAAAGCCACACTGCAGGCTCTCACCGTCCAGCCTCGTCTTCTACTTCTCTTCTCTCCTCACAATTGTCCTCCACTCCACCTTCCATCACGCCAAGCTCACGTTTTTCTGCAAAAAGGCAGGCTTCCGTGGGCCTAATGTTCAAGCGTAAAAAAATGATGACGCCGGATAACCCTCTTGCCCAACGGTTGACGGCTGGCTTGTCAGAACTCATAGCCCGCCAACTACTGCCATATAAACTGGTGGACTCGGAGGCCTTTCGAAAATTTGTGGCCATTGGAACACCACAATGGAAGGTCCCAGGAAGGAAGTATTTCTCAGAGAAGGGCATCCCAGAGCTATATGGCCATGTTCAGCGGCAAGTGAATGTATCTCTGGCACACAGTGTCGGTGCCAAGATACATCTGACCACAGACACATGGTCTAGCAAACACGGGCAGGGAAGGTATATCACTTTTACTGCCCACTGGGTGAACCTTCTGACAGCCGTCAAGCATGTAACCCGTGGCACCCGTGTAGATTTGGTTTTACCACCACGGATTGCATACAGGCCTGACTCTTCTTCTCCTCCTCCTCCTACTCCATCCTCCTCCTCCTCAGCTGACTCCTCCTTTTTTCCGTTGCTAGCGTCTCTTCCGCTGCGCCGCCCAAGCTCCTCAGAACCTATTCGACATGCCAGGTGAGACGTTGCCATGCCGTGCTGTGTCTGTTGTGCCTTGAAGCCAAGAGCCACACTGGCCCGGCACTCCTTTCAGCTTTGCGTTCCCAGGCAGATCAGTGGCTAACACCGCTCAATTTGACAGTTGGTAAAGTGGTGTGTGAGAACGGTGCCAATCTGCTTAGCGCATTGAAACAGGGCAAAATCACGCATGTGCCATGCATGGCACATGTCTTAAACTTGGTCGTGCAGCGATTCCTTGTCAAATACCCTGGGGTCCAGGACATCTTGCCGCAGGCAAGGAAAATCTCGGCCCATTTCAGAAGATCTTACATGGCCATGGCTCGCCTTGCTGACATTCAGCGGCGACACAATCTGCCGGTCAGACGTCTTATTTGCGATCACCCGACGCAATGGAACTCAACCTTCTATATGCTTGATAGGCTGCTCCAGCAGAAACGTGCAGTTAACATCTACCTGTATGAACTCTGCGGCAGAACCGGTTCTGGAGAGCTAGGCTTTTTTTCACCACGCCAGTGGCTGCTCATGCGCGACGCATGCAGACTTCTGCGCCCATTTGAAGAGATCACCAAACTAGTCAGTCGCAGCCATTGCGCCATTAGTGACATGGTACCTTATGCCTTCTTTATGGAGCGTGCATTGCGTCGTGTCATTGATCAAGCTGTGGAGGAGCAGGAGCGGGAAGATGAGGAAGTCGCAATGCTGGATGAATTCCCAGGGGGGGCTACTCTATCTGAGACAAGTGATCAACAGGAGTCTGAAGAGGAGTCAGAGGAGGATGGTGCCGGGGCGGATGAGGAGGAGCAAGAAGAGCATGCTTTAAACCTTTCTGGGATCCCTGTTGTGCGTGGATGGGGAGAGGAGAATGAAGAGGACGACATTATCCTGGATGATGAGCAGGAGCCAGGCCACCACACCGCTTCCAGTTTAGTGCAAATGGGGGCCTTCATGCTCCAGTGTTTTAATAGGGACCCCCGTATAAAAAGCATAAGGGTCAAGGACCAGTACTGGGTGGCAACGTACTTAGACCCCCGGTACAAACACAAAATGGCGGAAATGTTACCCTGGTCACAGAGGGCTGTCAGAATGCAGCACTTCCAGGCCTTGCTTCGAGAAATGCTGCATTCTGCTTTTGCGTGCGCTGGCAGAGGAGCAATTCCCACTCCCAGAGAAGGAGTTGCGGGTACCAATCCAACAGCGCCTGCAAGAAGAGGCCGGTTTGAAGATGTGTTGGTGACTTCGGATATGAGGTCATTCTTTCAGCCGACCCATCAACAGGTGTCATCCGGATCCAGCATCAGGGAACGCCTAGACCGTCAGGTGTCCGACTACATCGGATTTAACGGCCGATGTGGACGCTTTGAGGAGTGATGAACCCCTGGACTACTGGGTGGGCAGGCTTGACCTCTGGCCAGAGCTTGCCCAATTTGCAATGGAGCTGTTGGCTTGCCCCTCATCCAGTGTCCTGTCTGAAAGGACGTTCAGCACAGCAGGGGGGATCGTGACCGATAAGCGTACTCGCCTAGCTCACGACAGTGTTAACTACCTCACATTTCTAAAAATGAATGAGGCATGGATCTCAAAGGAATTCAACACATGTGACCAGTAGACCATGTATATGTCTATAAACAATTTTTTTAATCGAGCACAGAGACCTTCTTTCTTCATTTGGCTCACTTCCTTGTCCAAAAAAAGCACACCATACTATATGCCCGTACCCTCCTCTTTAACCACTTCAGCTCCGGACCAATAAACACCTTAAGGACCAGAGGTCTTTTTGCAATTTCGCACTGCGCTGCTTTAACTGGTAATTGCGCGGTCATGCAATATTGCACCCAAACGAAATTTGCGTCCTTTTCTTCCCACAAATAGAGCTTTCTTTTGATGGTATTTGATTGCCTCTGCGATTTTTTTTTTTTGCGATATAAATGGAAAAAGAGCGAAAATTTTGAAAAAAAAAGATATTTTCTTCTTTTTGTTATAAGAAAAATCGAATAAACTAAATTTTAGTCATACATTGAGGGCAAAATTTATTCAGCCACATGTCTTTAGTAAAAAAAATGTCAATAAGCGTATATTTTTTGGTTTGCGCAAAAGTTATAGCGTCTACAAACTAGAGTACATTTTCTGGAATTTACACAGCTTTTAATTTATGACTGCCGATCTCATTTCTTGAGGTGCTAAAATGGCAGGGCAGTACAAATCCCCCCCCAAATGACCCCATTTTGGAAAGTAGACACCCCAAGGAAATTGCTGATGGGTATGTTGAGCCCATTGAATATTTTTTTTTTTTGTCCTAAGGGATTGAATAATGACAAAAAAAAAAAAAAATATTTTTTTTACAAAAAGTTGTCACTAAATGATATATTGCTCACACATGCCATGGTTATATGTGAAATGACACCCCAAAATACATTCTGCTGCTTCTCCCGAGTACGGGGATACCACATGTGTGGGACTTTTTGGGAGTCTAGTCGCGCACGGCACCCCGAAAACCAATCACCACCTTCAGGATTTCTAAAGGTGCAAATTTTTGATTTAACTCCTCACTACCTATCACAGTTTCGAAGGCCATAAAATGCCAAAATAGCACAAAACCCCCCCAAATGACCCCATTTTGGAAAGTAGACACCCCAAGCTATTTACTGAGAGGCATGTTGAGTCCATGGAATATTTTATATTTTGCCAAAAGTTGCGGGAATATTACAAACTTTTTTTTTTTTTCACAAAGTTGTCACTAAATGATATATTGCTCACACATGCTATGGGCAGAAGTCAAATTACACCCCAAAATAAATTCTGCTGCTTCTCCCTAGTACGGGGATACCACATGTGGGGGACTTTTTGGGAGCCTAGTTAACTAGCTACCTAGCGACACTAGCGACACTGATGCAGCGTTCAGAAAAATTATTGCTTAGTGACACTGGCAAAAGGGGGTGAAAGGGTTAACTAGCGGAAATCAGGGGGTTAAAACCATTATTGGGTAGTATATCGGGGTACCTAGCGCTATAAAAACCTGGCGGTGAACCTAAAAAAATAACTAGCTACCTAGCGACTGTAGCGACACTAATGCAGCGATCAGAAAAACGATCGCTTAGTGACACTGGCAAAAGGGGGTGAAAGGGTTAACTAGCGGCAATCAGGGGGTTAAAAACATTATTGGGTAGTATATCGGGGTACCTAGCGATATAAAAACCTGGCGGTGAACCTAAAAAAATAACTAGCTACCTAGCGACACATGCAGCGATCAGAAAAATGATCGCTTAGTGACACTGGCAAAAGGGGGTGAAAGGGTTAACTAGCGGCAATCAGGGGGTTAAAAACATTATTGGGTAGTATATCGGGGTACCTAGCGCTATAAAAACCTGGCGGTGAACCTAAAAAAATAACTAGCTACCTAGCGACTGTAGCGACACTAATGCAGCGATCAGAAAAACGATCGCTTAGTGACACTGGCAAAAGGGGGTGAAAGGGTTAACTAGCGGCAATCAGGGGGTTAAAAACATTATTGGGTAGTATATCGGGGTACCTAGCGCTATAAAAACCTGGCGGTGAACCTAAAAAAATAACTAGCTACCTAGCGACACTAGCGACACATGCAGCGATCAGAAAAATGATCGCTTAGTGACACTGGCAAAAGGGGGTGAAAGGGTTAACTCTAGGGGCAATCAGGGGGTTAAATCTTTATTGGGGGGTGATAGGGGGCTACCCTGGACCTAACACTAACTGTCCTGACAGTTTTTACTGTCACAACTGACACTGAATGCATTGATCAGTAAAGAAATGATCAATGCAATCAGTGACACTGTGACTGGGGGGGGAGGGGGGGCGGGGGGGATCGGGGGGCGATCGGGGGGGGGATCGGGGGGGGTTTGTGTGCCTGTGTGTACCTACATGTCAGTGTAGTGTTGGTGCACACTTACTTTTACTGTTCTCCTCGTAGTCCGGTCAAAAAGACCGCCCCGAGGAGAATGACATCACTTCCTCCTTCCTGTGTAAACAATACACAGGGGAGGAAGCTTCTCATTGGCCAGGAGCGATCCAGAGGGGGTGGCCGAAAACCAACGGCCATCCCCTCATCACGGAGCGCTCCTGGACCGAATCGGACCGCCGTAACCAGCGGGAGGGGGTCCGATCGGACCCCCCACCCGCTGGAAGGCAATCACGTGGATGTACGTGATTATGCCTGCCTGTGCCATTGTGCTGACGTACAATGGCAATACGGCGGTCCTCAAGTGGTTAAAGAGGTTGAGCGGTGTCATATTTCTACTGGGGCTGCTTATTATGAGGGGCTCCCACCATCCCTGTGCTGTGCTGACATCCTCCTGGGGCTGTACCTCTGCTGTGCATATTATGAGGGGATCCCACCATCCCTGTGCTGTGCTGACTTCCTCCTGGGGCTGTACCTCTGCTGTGCATATTTTGAGGTGCTCCCACCATCCCTGTGCTATGCTCATTATGAGGGGCTCCCACCATCCCTGTGCTGTGCTGACGTCCTCCTGGGGCTGTACCTCTGCTGTGCATATTTTTAGGTGCTCCCACCATCCCTGTGCTATGCTCATTATGAGGGGCTCCCACCATCCCTGTGCTGTGCTTACTTACTCCTGAGGCTGCTTATTATGAGGGGCCCCCACCATCCCTGTGCTATGCTGACATCCTCCTGGGGCTGCTTATTATGAGGGGCTCCCACCATCCCTGTGCTATGCTCATTATGAGGGGTTCCCACCATCCCTGTGCTATGCTGACTTCCTCCTGGGGCTACTTACGGTGCAGGTGTCAGTGCTGTATATCACGGTGCTGATGTCAGTGCTCTCTGTCACGGTGCTGCTGTCAGTGCTGTATATCACGGTGCTGGTGTGAGTGCTTTATGTCACGCTGCTGATGTCAGTGCTCTCTATCACGGTGCTGCTGTCAGTGCTGTATATCACGGTGCTGGTGTGAGTGCTTTATGTCACGCTGCTGATGTCAGTGCTCTCTATCACGGTGCTGCTGTCAGTGCTGTATATCATGGTGCTGGTGTGAGTGCTTTATGTCACGCTGCTGATATCAGTGCTCTCTATCACGGTGCTGTTGTCAGATGACTCTATCACGGTGCAGGTGTCATTGCTGTATGTCACGCTGCTGATGTCAGTGCTCTCTATCACGGTGCTGGTGTCAGATGACTCTATCACGGTGCATTGCTGTATGTCACGCTGCTGGTGATCATCTCCTGCACCCTCTTCTTTGCCTACCCTGGTCCCTGACCTTCCCTCTCCTCCATTGCTTTCATGCGCTCCACAGTCCTGAATTGTCACAACAATTTCCCATATAAAAAAAGAATGCTTGTATTTGTCGATCCCAGATTCACCTCATACATGTGTTATGTCATTGGCCATGTGGTAGGACTATGTTTGCACAGCTATTAATTATTTTGTGGCTGCAAATTTGACCTGTAGGTTTGCGAAGTTCGCCTCCCATTGAAGTCAATAGGGCCCGCCACGAACGTTCCGGTTCGCGAACTATCGGCCGCCTTTGCGGTCCGCGTTTGCGAAACGTCCCGTCGGAAGTTCGTCCATCACTAGCCTCCAGCACAATATACATTAACCGATTGCTGGTTTTCCCATCTCCCTGCAGGCCATTACCATGTCTGAAAGGCCAACAAGGAGAAGCAGACAGGCATGAGCCAATAAAAGAAGGCAAGCAGGCTCTGTGTCTAGAGACAACAGTGCTGGTCGTGGACGCGGTGCATCGTCATCAGCACGTGGCCATGGGACATGCTTGTCCTTATTTTCGGCAGCTGGACGCATTGAGCCGCATCATGCGGAAGACTTGGTAGAGTGGATGACCAAGCCCTCTTCATCCTCCTCATCCTCTCTCACCCAGGCTCAGGGTACTAGTAAAGCAGCTGCCAATGCATCCTCTTCCCTCGTCTCAATGCCATCATCAATGACTCCTTCCCTAGACCCACCACTTCCTCCTAAGGAGTCCCCTGAACTGTTTGAGCACAGTGTTGGGTATATGCTCCAGGAGGATGCCCAGTGTTTTGAAGGCTCTGATGATGATACCCAGCTAGAGAAAGGCAGTAGCGTGAGTGCAGAGAGAGGGGATGCTCAAGAAAGACAGCAGTCTAGCAGTCATGTTCCACAAGCTGCAGCATACTGCCAGGTTTGCTCCAGTGATGAAGAGGTAGGGGATGATGAGGGCACTGACTCCACGTGAGTGCCTAGTAGGAGAGAGGAGGATGAGGAGGAAGAGGAGGAGGAGGCACATATCCAACAAGGCAGGATGCCCTCCGGGGGCCAGCTTAGGGGCAGCACACCGACTGAATCACACCGCAGAGCTCCGCCTGTGCAGGGCGCTGCCTCTGCATGTTATTCTAAAAGTTCTTTGGTGTGGGCCTTTTTTGAGACGAGTACATCAGATCGCACTGCTGCTATTTGTCACATATGTCTCAAACGTATCTCTCGTGGTCAAAACATCAGCCGCTTGGGCACCACATGCTTGACCAGTTATGTTTTGACCTGCTATGCAGCTCGTTGGCAAGCTTACCTCAAAGACCCACACCAAAGAACAAAGCGGACCTCTTATTGCTCCTCATCAGCTGGGATCTCCAACCACTAGACCTTCAGTCCACTCTGAAACCTGTGCTGAGAGGAATGAAGGTGTAGAATTAGGTGTGTCACAGCCAAGTGCTTGTGGGCACTCTGCTAGCAGTACACCCACGTCCAATTGTAGCAGGCAAATTTCCCTGCCCCAGCTGCTGGACCGTAGAAAGAAGTTCACTCCCAGCCATCCACATGCCCAGCAGTTGAATGCTAGCTTGGCTAAATTGCTAGCACTTCAACTGCTGCCTTTTAGGTTGGTAGACTCTGCCCCCTTCCATGAGTTTGTGCAATGTGCTGTTCCTCAGTGGCAGGTCCCCAAACACTACTTTTTCTCATGGAAGGCGATTCCGGCTCTCTACCGGCATGTGGAAGGCAATGTCCTTGCCTCGCTGGACAGGGCAGTCAGCGGTAAGGTGCATATTACCGCTGACTCATGGTCCAGCAGGCATGGACAGGGACGTTACCTGTCTTTCACGCTCCCCATTGGGTCACTCTTCTGGCAGCTGGGAAGGATGCAGGACAAGGTGCAGTAGTGTTGGAGTTTGTTCCGCCACCACGCCTCCAAAATGCTACTACTGGTTGTGACACACCTCTCTCCTCCACCCCCTCTTCTTCTTCTTCCTCCATGGCCTCTTCCAGTGCTCTGTCCTCAGAACCAGCAGTGCTCCATAGGCATTCAAGGGGCTATGCAAGTATGCAGGCAAAACGATGCCATGCCATGCTTGTGCTGGTTTGTTTGGGGGACAGGGGCCACACTGGGGCAGATATTTTGTCAGCTCTGCAGGGGCAGGCTGAGAGGTGGTTGACGCCATGCCAGCTTAAGCCAGGATTGGTGGTTTGCGACAATGGCACCAACCTCCTCTCCGCCCTCTGACAGGGACAACTGACCCATGTGCCCTGTGTGGCTCACGTCCTTAACCTGGTGGTGCAGCTATCCAGGCTTACAAGATTTCCTGAAGCAGGCCAGGAAAGTCTGTGTGCATTTCCACCGATCATGTATTGCTTGTGCTCGGCTGGCTGAGCTCCAAAAGGAGTTGAACCTGCCCAAGAACCGCCTTATATGTGACATGCCCACCAGGTGGAACTCAACGTTGGCCATGCTGCAGCGGCTGCACATGCAGCAGAGGGCCATCAATGAGTACCTTTGTGACTACGCCACCAGGACAGGGTCAGGGGAGCTCGGTTTTTTCTCACCACGCCAGCGGGGCATGATCAGGGATGTATGCACTGTCCTTTCACCATTTGAGGAGGTCACAAGTGTGGTGAGCAGTGACAGTGCATGCATCAGTGACACTGTACCTGTTGGAGCAAACTACCTGTTGGAGCACACGCTGCATAGAATAATGGACAAGGCACTTGAGGCAGAACAGAGGCAGGAAGAGGAGGACTTCCTTGCCTCTCAAGGCCCCCTTTATCCAGACAGTGTTCCTGCCCATCACACAGGAAGAGGATGAGGAGAATGATTGTGTCAGCATGGAGGTGGAGCCTGGCACTCAGCATCAGCAGCAGCAGTCTTGTAGGGATGATTTACAGTCCCAAGAAACCCGTGGACTTGTACGTGGCTGGGAGGAGGTAGCTGCGGATCATGTTGTCCTTAGTGACCCAGAGGACTCCGGACCGAATGCCTCAGCTAACCTTCACTGCATGGCCTCCCTGATCCTGCAAAGCCTGAAAAAGGATCCTCATATTCTTCAGATCAAGGAGAGGGATCATTACTGGCTGACCACTCTCCTTGATCCACAGTACAAGGGTAAGGTTGTGGACCTTAACTTGCCGTTGAGGGAGCAGAGGATGAGACAACTCCGGGAGGCCTTGCAGAAAGGTCTGTGCAATGCGTAACCAGAGACTGGGAGGTTAAAAACTCCTGGTCCTGGACAACGTGTTGCTGAGGCATTGGTCAGAAGGAGCAGTGGAGAAGGTGGCCGTCTGACCAATGCGATTTTTTAGTCTGCAGCCCCAAGGTATGATCGGCTCCAGCAACCATCACCAGCGTCTGATTTACATGGTGCAGGAATACCTAGGGGCAAGGTCAGACTTGGACACCTTTCCCACCGAAAATCCTCTGGCTTACTGGGTCTTGAGGATGAATCATTGGCCAGAGCTTGCACAGTATGCAATTGAGCTACTAGCCTGTCCTGCATCCAGCGTTCTTTTGGAACGCACCTTCAGTGGTGCTGGTGGCTTTGTAACCAATCACAGGGTGTGCCTGTCCACCGACTCGGTTGATCGACTGACCTTCATAAAGATGAATCAGTCTTGGCTCACCACCAGCTACCAAGCACCTGAAGCTGATGTAACCGAATATTTGTTTTTTGAAATATCACATCCCTTCAAGACTACTTATGCTGATGCTGAGTGATTGTCCTGTTATGTTGACTGTCTATCTTCTTCCTCCTCCGCTGATATCTTGGAAGAACATTTTTGGTTCTGGGTGATGCCACCAGCCCAATTTTTCAGCCCCTGTTTAATAGGGGCGTGCAATTACAATTTTTGATGCAATGCTTTGCAGCAGGGCTCATTACTGGACTCCAACTAGAGTATATGGGAGAGGTTGCAGTGTCGTGGCACCAGCACCAGTGCCTAAGGCCCAATTTTTCAGCCCCTGTTTAACAGGGACGTGTAATTACAATTTTTGATGCAATTCTTTGCAGCAGGGCTCATTCCTGCACTCCATCTAGAGTATATGGGAGAGGTTGTAGTGTATAGGCCCAATTTTTCAGCCCCTCTTTAACAGGGGCATATAATACAATTTTTGATGCAATGCTTTGCAGCAGGGCTCATTCCTGCACTCCAACTAGAGTATCTGGGAGAGGTTGCAGTGTTGTGGCACCAGCAAGCAGTGCCTAAGGCCCAATTTTTCAGCCCCTGTTTAACAGGGGCATGTAATTACAATTCTTGATATAATATTTCACAACAGGGCCCGTTCCTGCACCCACCGAGAGTAACTGTGAGGACAGTATTGTGGCACCAGCACCACTACCACCACCACAACCACCAAAGGCCCTATTTTTCTACAACTGTTCAACAATGGAATGTAATTACAATTCTTGATATAAATCTTTACAGCAGGGCTCTCCAGCACCTACCAAGAGTCACTTTGAGGGCTTACAGTGTTGTGGCAACACCAACACCTTAGGCGCAAATTTTTTGCAGAGCATATAGGGCAGACCCCTACTTTCAAACATCCAACTTACAAACGTCTCCTACTTGCAAACGGAAGGAGACAACAGGAAGTGATATTAAAAAAGATGGACGGCAACACAAATTATACAGGGGTGATAACCCTTCCCTATGTTTTCCAAAAAGCTTAAAAATAATATAATAATAATAAAATTGGGTTCCCCTTAATATCCGCACAAGACCCAAAGGGGCTGGTAATGGGCGGGGGGGGCTACCCATGCCATTTTTCTCAATGATTTTCATCCATATTGCCGGAAACAGATATTACATTAAAACCGCAAGCAGTTTTAAATGACTTTTTTTCTGTTAAATGTCATTTTGTGCAGGGACTGTTCTAAATACGGGAAACACATGCCACTTCACAGGCATACTATAGACACCCCCCAGGCACGATATTTAAAGGAATATTTCACTTTTTTCATGGCCATTTTTAAAAACATTTTAGGCATTGACCCATGTCCCCTGGGGCAGGAGCCAGGTCCCCAAACCCTTTTCAGGACAATATCGTGCATATTAGCCATTAAAATTAGCACTTTTTATTTTGAACATTTGAGTCCCATAGACTTCAATGGGGTTCTAAAGTTCGCACAAATTTTCGGTCCGTTTGAAAGTTTCGGTGCGATCCGAACCAGGGGGTGTTCGGCTCATCCCTAGTCCTGGGTTTAGTAACATTTTGCTTGTAGTGTTTCTTGGTGACCCCACCCCCCTCTGATGTAACGGAAACCTGCCTGTGTTACATCAGAGGGGGACGGGGTCACCCATACGCCACGGGGAAGCCCAGGTTTCCCTTGCATCAGAAGGGGGTGGGGTCAGATGACGGATGGCCCCGCCCTCTGCATATAACAAACGTCAGGCCGCCGGGATCCCCGCAGTGTCTCCTCCGTGGAGACAGAAGATGGATGGATTCGCTGCGCTGGATCAAATCAACCATCGCTGGAGAGATATCATCCATCGCTGGATAGCAAGAGTGGATTACCACCGCTGGAATCTTTTTGTTATTTTTTTTTATTTTTAATAAAGGAATTTTCAAAAGTGTGTTTGTCTTATTTAACAATTTTTTACACTTTCTTTGTGAAATGGTAGGGGTACTTCTGTACCCCCTTACCATTTCAAAACAGGGGGGCGGGATCTGGGGGTCCCCTTTGTTAAAGGGGGGTTCCAGATTCTGATAAGCCCCCCCACCCGCAGACCCCCACAACCACCGGCCAGGGTTGTGGGGATGAGGCCCTTCTCCACATCAACATGGGGACAAGGTGCTTTGAGGGGTCACAGACCCCTAAAGCATCCTCCCAATGTTAAGGGCATGTGGCCTGGTACGGTTCAGGAGGGAGGGGGTGCGCTCTCTCGTCCCCCCCTCTTTTCCTGCGGCCTGCCAGGTTGCGTGCTCGGATAAAGGGTCTGGTATGGATTTTTAGGGGGAACCCCACGTCAATTTTTTTTAAATTTGACGCAGGGTTCCCATTAATATCCATACCAGACCTGAAGGGTCTGGTATGGATATTTAGGGGGAACTCCACGTCAATTTTTTTTTTTTTATTTGACGCAGGGTTCCCCTTAATATCCATACCAGACCTAAAGGGCCTGGTAATTGAATTTGGGGGACCCCCACACTTTTTTTTAATTTTATTTATTTATTTATTTTTATCAATGACTTTCAATGAGTGTTCTCTATATTACGGAGCTGACAATTCATATTAGCGGTGAGTGATTTTAAAGGACTTTTTTTCCTGCATAAATTACACTTTGTGCAGGGACAGTTCTAAGCACCAGAAACATGCGCCCCTTTACAGGCATACTATACACACCCCCCAGGTACAAAATTTAAAGGAATATTACACTTTTATTGTTTCACTTTAATCATTATTAAAATCACTGCTCCCGAAAAAACTGCCATTTTTAAAACTTTTTTTTGCATTGATACATGTCCCCTGGGGTAGGACCCAGGTCCCCAAACACTTTTTAGGACAGTAACTTGCATATTAGCCTTTAAAATTAGCACTTTAGATTTTGAATGTTGGAGTCCCATAGACTTTAATAGGGTTCTAAAGTTCACACAAAGTATGCTATATACTAGCTCCGTCGCATCTTCTTTATACATTCGACAGACACCATAAGCCTTCAAAGACAGATTAGACCGTAATTCATTTGGATTTTCAGACGAATGCAATTTTTGAACGAAAAACTAAGCAAATAAAAACGAATTTCGGGAGTAACTAAATAAATTAATTTTTCGGACGAAAACGAAACTCCGAAACAAAATATTTTACTCTGCCCATGTCTAAAATTTCTGTGTTATCCGTCTTACCTCTCTCCAGAAGACGATCAAACTGGGACAGGACCAGAATATGTGAAGCAACGTACCCTCTTCTACCCCGCAACCCCGCAACATCTGTCAGAGGCGGAGGGGAAATATTTATTCAGTTTGGTTGGTGTCAAATACCACCTGGTAAGGACTTTAAAATTTGTTTCCTGCATCTTGGTGCACATCGAGGACTTAAAAGCGAGAGTAATAATATGATGTCTTTGAGCCGGGGAAAGTGTGCAATTAAGATCCCTTTCCCAACTGAAATCTATTCTAATTAGTCAGCAATCTACATCGATTTAGTTGTGTGGGTGCAGTGCACAAGCTTTTTACACTGCACTCTGAGAAACTCTGAGAAAAGATAGACAGTGTAGGGCAAGGTTCCTGTTGTTGCTTTGAGGGAGAGAGAATTATGTAGGAGTCCAGATTCAGAAATCTATTCTAATAACTCAGCGTTCTACATAGATTTAACTGGTTGGGTTGCAGTGCACAGTCTTTTTACACTACCACGAGCCCAGTGCCAGAGAAAATATGACTTTTATCTGCAAGCTCAATGCACCAGCACTGCATATGTTACTGTGACATACAAACTGTACATACTGTGGGTGTATTCTGCTCTTACAAAAACACCCATTAAGGCAACAAAAAAAAATATTTTGCAGTGCTTTCTGCATATGTGGAGGTGTCTGTTAGCCCTTGTATACACGGTCGGATATTCCGATTGGACAATGTCCGATAGGACCGAGTTGTCAGATAATCCGACCATGTCTGGGCTCCATCGGACTGTTTAATCCGACGGACCAATTGTTACAACTGGGTTATAAAATTTTCCGACAACATGATCCGATCGGACTTTGTCCAATCATGTGTAGCCTAGGCCAACGGACAAGGTGCCACGCATGCTCACAATAAAATTCGGAGACGGAAGCGCTCGCTCAGGTAAAACTACCGTTCGTAATCAATATAGCACATTGGTCACACTGCAATGTTAAAAATTCTTTCATGCAGCGCATTCTCTTTTTCTTTACAATGCTGCAAGAATGAAGTTGTTTTGATGCTCATATTCACACACACTTCTTCCAAACGTATTTCTTTATTCTTTTTACTCATTTCAACAATACAATATTTTTAATTCATTACATCTACCCAATCATTTTTTTTTATTTTGTGGTTGGTTTTTTTAATCAATCCTTTTTGACAGTTTGCTCATCTTTGCATTTTTTTGGGTGTGTTGTGTGTCAACTTATCACAACACCATTATTATCTTTTTAATTTTTTTTTTTGCTTTTTTAATCTACAGGAGGTTCTTTGGTGTTGGTGCCCCTTGTTATTCATTTCACTTTGTATTTTTGAAATGTACCTGCCTGCTCACAAATAAACTGTCCTTTTTGAAGTAAAACATATACGCAAGTATGTCTTCAACCAAAAAAAAAACTTTATTTAGGTGTCAAACAAATAAATAGGAAGGCAACGCTGGAGAAACTGGTCAATTTGGGGAAGCCTTTGGCCCCCAGGGCAGACATGAACTAATTTGAAAATGCAAAATTGGTGGCCTGAGGAGTACATATCTCAGGGAGAACAGTCTGGTCCAGAAGTCCAAGAGATCAGGAAGAGCAGATGCCATCTATGTCCCCAGGCTGTGGTCCTACAAGAGGCTGCATCTTCTGTCAGACCAGACTGAACCCAGGCCATCACTCTCTGGTCTTCCTTAGGCACTTCCCTCCAGGCTTCCTTCCAGGCTGTGGCTCGGCTCCTGTAGTTGTGGCAGGAGGAGGAGAAGGAGGGCGATGGTCGACCTCCAAGCTGCCACTTGCCACAGCCTCCTCCCGGCTGAGGTCTTCCTGTGTATGAAAATGGGACATAGTTTTAGTTTTTTTTGTCATCAATCACACAATTTTATGCTCATAACTGTTGCAAATTGAATGTTAACAAATAGAACAGGCTATCATTCTGATCCCAGCATTTTTCATTCTTGTCCCAAACATTTTTGGTCACTACCATCTATTGAGATGTAAACCAATTTGTTAAATCACAACTTTGATCAAAAATAACATCTAGTTAACATCATTAAATGTACGACAAGAAATATGTTCAACAATGCTATACCTGTCTCAAGCTGGGCCCCTCCACATGTTGCTGCCTGGAAGGCCCAGGTTGGACATCGAAAGCCTCAGCTGGGGGTGAAGGAAGCCTTGAAGGAAGATGGTAGAGTGGTGGCCTGGGTTCCCCCTGGTCTGCCATAAAGTGCAGCCTCTCGTAGTACAACATCCTGGGGTAATAAATGTCATGTGGATCTCCTGATCTCAGGGAATTCTGGTGCATCTTGCGCTGACTGAGATATATACACCTCAGGGCACCAACTTTGCCCTTCACATAGGTCATGTCTGCCGTGGGGACCATGATCTTCACCAAAGCAAGAAATTTCTACAGCACTGCCTTCCTCTTTCTTAGGTCATTATAAAAGGGGTTGTTCTTCTGCCACAGGCAGGGCAGCTCCCTGAGCAGATCAATGAATAGCCCCATAAAATTTGATTCCTTGAAGGGAACCATCTTGTCTGCAAGACACAACACAAGACAAACCCTAATAATAATAATGCCATGCTAAACTCTCCTAATCTTGCCCCAATGTAGGGGTCAGCCCCTAGGATTACTGAACTATATTGCACTGTGTTCCATCTATAATATATACAGCCTGCTATTTCCAGTTTAGCCACAAGATGTCACTGTTGCTGCCGACCCTTCAGAGGAGAGGAAACAGGAAGTGGCAGTGAGAGAGAACTGTGAGGAGTGTGTGGGCAGCTGAGGAATTCCTGTGCGGAGCTGAGGAAAAGTCAAGTCTGCCCTGAGGAGAGGGAGACTTTGTGTGGATAAAGAGTCGCAGTATCCAGCTAAAGATCGGGCACCTCGGGCAGAGAGAGAGAGAGAGCTGTGGTGATTTTGGGCCGCATCTGTGTTCATCCATCCGTCCCAGACGGGCAAGCTGCAGCACTAGGAACTGGACTTCACCTGCCTCATGAAGGAGGCCAAGACAAGGGACCCTCCAGCTGTCTAACAAACTGTGAGTGAGCACCGGTGCTGGATTGTGATAGGGAATAGTACAGTCCCTACTGAGATAGTACGTTGTAGAAACGTGTCCCGATAAGCGGGAATCAGGCAGGACATATTAGAAGAGGGTAGCCTGTATCACTGTGCATGTGTTGGCGGGAAAGCCATTTTGTGTATCACATTCCAGTTAGCCTTACTGTAAACTACTGTGAATTGTTAATACTGTTATCCTCCTCCTCCGGCCATTATATCTTACTGTTTAATAAAGCCGGTTTTTGTTTCAGCCTCCTTGTCTGCTGTCCCGTACTTGAAACCTGCATTGCGGTCTCCTATACCTCTGACCGCTACAAGTGGCGCTGCGAGCAGGGTACGGTTACAGAGATGGAGGCGGCTGAAGGCAACGTACCTGATGTTGATGTGAATGCCTTAGGTAATGGTGGAACCCCTACAAGGACCCTCCCTATGGGCATGCTTTTTAACTTGTTGCCAAAATTTGATGGCCAGAACATGTCACTGTCAGACTGGGTGACGAGATTACAGAGCGTTGCTAGAATTTACAATGTCAGCCCAGAGCTACAGGTGGAAATTGCTTTGGCTGCCCTGGAGGGTGAAGCGCGGAAAACTGTTTGCTTACAACCGGAAGCTACGCGCAGTACCTTGAAAGAGATTGTGCGCTTTCTAGAAGAAATATACGGTGAAACAGCTAGTGCGGGCCACCTCCGGGCAAAGTTCTTCTACCGGGTACAGCAGGAAAATGAAGGGGTCTCACAATATGCAACGGCTCTACAGGAAGTACTGGCTGAGATACAGAAAAAAGAGGCAGACGGGATAACCGCCATGGGATCCGCAGACCGGATACTGAGGGAACAATTGATCCTGGGACTCTACAGCTCTCACCTGAGACAAGCCCTACGGGAACGAGTCAGAGTGGACCCTACACTGAATTTTCGGCAAATATTGGCTGAGGCCGTGGAGCGAAGTAAAGAAGAAATTTATGCCTCTGGAGTGATACGGACCCAGACCGCCTCCCTCGGGGTTGCGAAGAATGAAGAGGTCCTGGTTAGAGTGGTGCAGGACCTACAAAGCTCCCTGGGTCTCATGCATGAGAAGTTGACGCAAATAGAGAGACGGATGGATTTGAGCTACCCCCCTGAGGTTGCATATCTGGGGCAACAACAACCTTATCAGACTGCCTCGATGGTTCCTGCACCAGAGCATCCTTACCCACGTATTCCCACCTACCGAGTCCCTCAATATCCTCCAGTGAGCTCGGCCAGTCCAGGCCTACGGGCGCCTCCCGCACACAGACAGAGAGAACAACGCAGAGAGGCTCAGTGCTGGCGGTGTGGAGAAAAAGGACACTTCGCTAGAGAATGCCGGAGGGACCTGCCTAGACGCCCAGAGCCGGCGTTAAACTTCAGGCCCCCGCAGTAATGAGGCACACTGCGGGGGAAGTAGAGTGTCAGGCCACTCAGCACAGCTCCGAACACCTGGTTGCAGGATGTCCCACCATAAGAGCCGAGTTTGAAGGCATTCCAGTCAACTGTTTAGTGGACACCGGATCACAGGTAACGACCATGCCTCAGTCATATTTCAACCGTTACTTTCAAGCACTGGCCAAGCCAGAACAGGGGACATTGATCCGGGTCACAGCAGCTAACCAGCAACAAATCCCTGTCACAGGTGTCGTATGGATGAATGTACGTCTGTGTGGACAGGAAGTTGGAAAAAAAGGTATCCTGCTGGTCCCTGAAACCTTCAAAGAAGATGTACCGGTGATAATGGGCATGAATATCCTGCGAGAGTTGGATCAAATTATGTTCACTAAAAGGGGGCCGGGCTATTGGAAGAATGCCACTCCACACAAACCAACGCAAAAGGCATTTCAACGGTTAATCCGGTTTTGTGGGACACAGAAGAGTGTCCCAGCACATCAGTCTGTAGGAAATATTCGAGTGCCGGGAAGGGCTACCCTTACCCTCCCTCCTGATCGGGAGACTATACTGACTTTGCCCGTGGGAACCTCCCGCAACCTTGAAGGTATGGAGGTGATCATTGAGCCTGCAGGCCTGGGAGAGTTAGGTCAGGATGTCCTAGTGGCCCGGACACTGGCAGTAGTCCAAAATGGACGAGTACCCATAAGAGCTGTAAACGTTGGACAACGGGAAGTCTCTCTGGTGCCAGGAGTGGAACTGGCTCGCGTGTACCTACATCGGGGAGAAGTGCTGAGTCAGGGAGAAGTGACTCTAGCTCCGATAGGCAATTCTGCTTGGACCTTGGCAGTTACTGCAAAGCCTGCAGAGGCACCGACCCCAGAATGGAATGGGACAGTCATCTTGGAACAAATGGAGATAGATGTGAAAGCTCTAAGTCCGGATCATTTACGAGCAGTTGAAACCATGCTGTGGGAGAATCAAGCTGCGTTTGCCCGCAATGCCAATGACTTTGGTTGCACAGATGCTATCACCCATGAGATACCGACGGGGGACACTCCCCCAAGCCGAGAGAGATATCGACAGATTCCACCCAAGTTGTATCAAGAGGTGAAGACATTGCTGAAACAGATGATCGATTCAGGAGTGGTTCGGGGTAGTCAAAGTCCCTGGGCAGCCCCAGTGGTGCTTGTCAAGAAGAAGGATGGCACCATTCGATTTTGTGTGGATTACCGGAGATTGAATGCGTGCACAGTGCGGGACTCATATCCTCTGCCTCGCATCGAAGAGTCCCTGACAGCCCTAGGGCGGGCTAAATACTTCTCCACCTTGGATTTAGCAAGTGGATACTGGCAGGTACCGGTGGCTGAACAAGACAAGGAAAAGACAGCATTCATACTTCCCATGGGTCTGTTTGAATTTAATAGGATGCCATTTGGGCTGTCTAATGCCCCAGGAACCTTTCAGAGGCTGATGGAAAAATGTCTGGGAGATCTAAATTTTGAAGCTACCCTGATATACTTGGATGATATTATAGTGTACTCTGCTACTTTTGAAGAACACTTGGCCCGATTAGGACAGGTACTTGAGCGACTGCGGGCCCATGGCCTGAAGATAAAGCCAAAGAAGTGTCATCTCTTCAAGAAGGAGATCGAGTACTTAGGCCATACGGTGTCCAAAGACGGGGTGCTGCCATCCCAAAATAAAGTGGCTGCCATTCAACAATGGCCGGAGCCTAGAACGCTGCGTGAGTTGAAGGCCTTCCTTGGTCTGACTGGTTACTACCGGCGGTTCATCAAAGACTATGCAAAGATAGCGGGCCCTCTGAATGAGATTTTGAGAGGAACTGCTGGGCAATCCAAGAGTCAAAGTGTTCCCTGGGGACAGAAGCAAGAGGAGGCCTTCCTGACCTTGAAAGAGGCTCTGACATCGGCCCCCATCTTGGCTTATGCTGATTTTGACAAACCATTCTTCTTATCTACTGACGGTAGTCTCTACGGACTCGGGGCAGTGTTGTCACAGATGCAGGACGGACACGAAAGAGTGATTGCCTATGCCAGTAGGTCCCTGCGGGATACGGAGCGAAACCCTCATAACTATAGTTCCTTCTGGCTAGAGCTCCTTGCCCTGGTGTGGGCCATGACAGAGAAGTTTGCCGGTTACCTTACAGGGGCTAAAATCTTCGTACGGACTGATAACAATCCCCTGGCCCATCTGGATACTGCTAGACTGGGAGCCCTGGAGCAACGTTGGGCAGCTCGCCTTGCAAAGTATGACTTCTCAATTCGCTATCGCTCTGCTACAGAGAATACCAATGCTGATGGTCTGTCGAGGGTTACTTTTGAAACTCCATTGGGAGAGCTTGATGAACAAAAGGAAGAGGATGAAATTCCAGACTTCCGCAAGTTTACACCTCCAGCAGTCGCAGCACAGACAAGCGGGGAGGCCCGGTCCCTGCCTAAGGCATTAGCAAGAACTAATGAGGAATGGGGGCGAATACAAGATGAAGACATTGGACTGCGACAGATAAAAGGTTGGGTGGCTCGGCAAAGAAAACCAGACAGAGAGGAAAGGGCTGATCTTGATGCTGAGATGAAGTCAATTCTACATCAATGGGACAGACTAGAGGTTCATGGAGCTGTTCTATACCGCAAGTGGCAGCAGCCTGCCGATCTGGAGGCAAGATGGCAGGTTGTCATACCAAGGAGTCTGGCACTAGAGATAGCCAGGGAAGCTCATGAATTTGGAGCTCATTTCGGGCCAGTCAAAACTTACCAGTGGCTGCAGCGTTATGTGTATTGTCCACGACTGGAGGTCGTAGTTGAAGAAGTCTGCCGACAGTGTAGAGTGTGTGAGCTTACTAAAAGCACAGAGCAGAGGGCACCCATACAGCCCATACAGACCAAGGAACCGCTGGAGGTATTGCTGATAGATTATCTCCTCGTGGGACAGTCAGCCAGAGGCCCACAATACTGCCTGGTCATGATTGACCACTTCTCCAAGTTTGCAGTGGTCACTCCAACTCGGGACCAGACGGCTGAGTCTGCAGCTCGGGCCATCTGTCAAGATTTCATCCGGGTCTATGGATGCCCGAAACGGATTCACTCGGATCAAGGAGCATGCTTTCAAGGGAAAGTGATGGAGGAGTTACACCGACTGTATGGCATTGGAAAATCCAGGACAACTCCATATCATCCCCAAGGGAATGGGGCCTGTGAGCGCTTTAATCGGACTCTGCTTCAGATGCTGAGGACCTTAGAGGAGGACAAAAAGACACACTGGCCAGACTATCTGCCTGAATTAGTCTGGGCCTACAATAATCGTGTCCACACTACCACCGGCTATACCCCATACATGCTACTGTTCGGTAGAGCCGGACGAGAAATTGTCGAATTGAATTTGGAACAGCCAGAAGATGTGATAGAGCGATCAACCACCTCATGGGTGAAAGAACACCGCAAGCGACTCCAGACCATCTGCCGGTTAGTAGGCCAGAGATTGCAAGAAAAGACTTATACTGACCGTCCTCCCATCCAAGAGATTCCGTTGCAACCTGGAGACCGGGTGCTGGTTCGAGAGAAACGGCCCAGAGGCAAGTTGAGTGAGCGTTGGGAGGTACAGCCGTACAAAGTGATCAAGAGAGTGTATCCCAATGGTCCAGTTTACGAAGTCCGTGTTGAGAATGGGGAGTCGGCTTCAAGGGTTCTACATAGGAATATGCTACGGCCATGTCGGTCAGAAGATCGGATACCTGCACAGAGGACACCACTCCCTGCCCCTTCCTCAGAATTTGTCATTTCCGATGGGAATAATATTGAAGACTGGTGGATTGTTCCTGACTCTGCACGTGATGAAGCCCCTGTTATAGAACCAGTACCAGCTCCAAGGGAGGAAGGACAAGTCCTAACAGAAAGACAAGACCTTCGGAGATCTAGTAGGTCTACTGCAGGGGTTCCACCAAACAGGTACAATGCTGATCAGTTTATTTGGTCTAACTGTATGTATTATGAACAATGTTGTGCTGCCGTTAAAGATTGATTTAACCCTTTTCTTCCCCATGGACTATATAGCAAGGCCGAGGACGGCCACCTTTAAGCGGGGAGGCATGTAGGGGTCAGCCCCTAGGATTACTGAACTATATTGCACTGTGTTCCATCTATAATATATACAGCCTGCTATTTCCAGTTTAGCCACAAGATGTCACTGTTGCTGCCGACCCTTCAGAGGAGAGGAAACAGGAAGTGGCAGTGAGAGAGAACTGTGAGGAGTGTGTGGGCAGCTGAGGAATTCCTGTGCGGAGCTGAGGAAAAGTCAAGTCTGCCCTGAGGAGAGGGAGACTTTGTGTGGATAAAGAGTCGCAGTATCCAGCTAAAGATCGGGCACCTCGGGCAGAGAGAGAGAGAGAGCTGTGGTGATTTTGGGCCGCATCTGTGTTCATCCATCCGTCCCAGACGGGCAAGCTGCAGCACTAGGAACTGGACTTCACCTGCCTCATGAAGGAGGCCAAGACAAGGGACCCTCCAGCTGTCTAACAAACTGTGAGTGAGCACCGGTGCTGGATTGTGATAGGGAATAGTACAGTCCCTACTGAGATAGTACGTTGTAGAAACGTGTCCCGATAAGCGGGAATCAGGCAGGACATATTAGAAGAGGGTAGCCTGTATCACTGTGCATGTGTTGGCGGGAAAGCCATTTTGTGTATCACATTCCAGTTAGCCTTACTGTAAACTACTGTGAATTGTTAATACTGTTATCCTCCTCCTCCGGCCATTATATCTTACTGTTTAATAAAGCCGGTTTTTGTTTCAGCCTCCTTGTCTGCTGTCCCGTACTTGAAACCTGCATTGCGGTCTCCTATACCTCTGACCGCTACACCAACATAGGCCAATATAGAAGCAGTATAGGCTAGTGATGTACCAAGTTAAAATTGTACCTTCATTTGCATGATCTCACTCTGCTCACAGATCGTACTTACGACACACGCATGTCACATTTTATCTACAGTGCGCATGCGTGAAACTCCTCCCGCCCCTGACCTTATTTCTAGACTATTCCCCGCCCCTTCTCTTTCAGCGCAGTGGGGAGAGCACATGGCGGAGAGAATGCAGGTGCGCAATAAGAGTTCCAGGGCGGAGGGCGAGGAAAGCCCGGAGCCTGAAATGTCCTGATCCTGGAGGAGAAGATTTAAGGCCTCAAATATGTCTTTTGGAGAGATGTTGGAGATGGTGGACATATTGAAGAGGACAGACTATGATGGGAAGTATGGACCTTACCCAAACCCAAATATCAGAAAGGCCAAGATCATGACTAAAGTTGTGAAGAGTCTTCAGAAGAATTTTGGGGTACGACGATCCAAGGATCAACTGAGAAAATGCTGGTCAGACCTGAAACTGAGGGAGCACAATCAGTACAGAAGGATCAAGCGAGTTCTTCAAAAAAGTAAGTAGTTGTCGTGTGTTCATATTATTATTGTTGTTTGCATACTGCTCCATGTGCTTTGATTTCATGTTGTACAGTTTAAAATAGCCACTTTCAAGTTCAGGGGTTCAATCGTTCGTACTAAACATCGTTCATTAGCCCACTCCCAAAACAATGTTTTCCCAAATTACACTTCACTACATTTGTTCACACTGCAGGTAAGTATTCCAGCTTTAGAAAGTGTCCAAAATAATGTTCTCACCTTTGAACTCAGCCAAAAAACACAATTGTACCACACTTCCAAGCAATGTTTCATATTCCTATTTCTACCCTCTGTGTGCTAAGTATTCCTTTTTTACATTCTCATAGGGGAGAGAAGACTTGGGACGTCTGAGGACACCAGGGACCCCACACCTCCCAAAAAATGGCGAAATTCCAACACCAGAAGCAGAGGAGGAGGAGGAGGAGGAAGGAGAGATTGTTGAAGTTGGACAAATTGTCACCACAACAGGTGAGTGTCGGAGACCACAGCTTCCGGTAAGCTAATCAATGTATGTCGGCATATTTATAATACATGGTGTGTTTATTTATTTTTTTAGGTGATGTGGAAGAAGAATCACATTTTACCAGTGAAAGTGCCCAGATCCTGATTGGGGAGATAATGGGGTGCAATCACGAATTTAGAAAATATACAGAAAAACATCAATGATGTTCAACAGAAAATGAAGAACATCATTGATGTTTTGGGGAGAGTCTGAAACACCCCAAACTAGCTAGGTTTTATTTATTTAAAAAAAAAAACTTTTGTATTTTCGAAAAAGCCAAATTTGGAAGATGCACACAGTGTGTCAACATGTACTATCTCCCATCATGGGGGATCAATGTACGTGTTTTGTGGAAAGTGGCTGAGATGAAGGGGTTGCACCCCCAAGACATGTATATTGATACCCCATGATGGGAGATAGCACATGTTGATCAGGAGGAAAATGGCCACTTTTGTATTCTCTGTGCGTGCATCTTCCAAATGTGGCTTTTCCAGGGGTGACACCCCATGTGATGAAGGCAATATCAGCCCAGTTTGTACATACTCATGTCTGATATTGTCTTCACTTTTCAAAGTTGAACTTTGTAAGTTCCTGTGTTCTGTATGTTATGCTTGGATACATGCCTGTTTACACAAAAATGCCAAGTTACAAAAATGTTACCGAAAATAATGTTTTCTATACACCCAATATGTTGGTTTGTTGTAAAACCCTTTTTCTAAACGCACATGTGAATGTGCTTTGATTAAAAAGTGAAATTATCAACAATGTGTGGCTTCCTTTTTCAATGCGCAAAAGCAGTATTTGGAGTAAAGTTGTTGTTTTCTCTAGCAATGGGTGTTATTTATTTCAAAGACAAATCCACTTTGCACTCCAAGTGCAGTTTCAGGTGCACTTTTGCAGTGCACTTGTAGTGCATAGTGGATGTGCCTTTAGTAAATAACACCCACAGTGATGTTTACATTTCCCCAATCACGCCATTTTCCTGATCCCACATATTTCTGCCATGGTGCTGAAAATGAGCCATATTTTTGTCAGTAATGCACTACATACATTAGCAACAAAACAAGGTGTGTGTGTAGCAGACCCACAACATAATAAGATTATCTGAAGAAGAGATTGTCACCTCATCTCCCTCAGAACTTGGGTTTGCACTGTTGTAGAAAAAAGCCTAAAAAAAAGCAAAAATACCTAGGAGACACCTAAAAGCAGTAAATGAAAACAAAGATTATTGTAGTTTCAAAGAAAAGTGTATTAAAAAATGCCTCTCAGACATTGTCTGGTATATCAGTGGCCCCCCTACCCACAAAGTACACCATGTATTGGGTTCTGACCTCGCGGGCACTTTGGGGGGGCAAGCCAGGACGAGCAGCTTCAAGGGACGTGAGATTCTCATTTTCAGGCAAGTCTGCATCTGGGCCAACTGAGACCACATAGTTAGCTGAATGTTTTTTCAAAAAATTGTGCAGAACACAGCAGGCAAGCACAATGTGATTGAGTTTATATTCCGCCATGTGGATTGGCGTCAAAAATAGGCGGAACCGGCTGGCCAGTATTCCAAAAGTGTTCTCCATGACTCTTCTGGCTCAGCCGGAAATTAAAGATCCTCTGATCCGGGGTGAGGGTCCTCATCGGGAAAGGCCGCATCAGGTGGTTTGCCAGGGCAAACACCTCATCTGCAACGAAAACGAACGGGAGTTCTTCTACATTCTCCTCTGGGGGTGGCAAGCCCAGACTGCCACTCTGGAGACGCCAGTAGAATTCCGTCCGTGCGAACACTCCACCATCTGACCATTTTGCCCCACGTCCACATAAAGGAAGTCATAGGTCGCTGACACCACCGCCAACATCACAATACTATTAAACCCCTTGTAATTATAATAGTAGGACCCAGAGTTGGGGGGTGGGACGATGCAGGCGTGTTTCCCATCAATTGCACCTCCACAATTGGGAAAGTCCCAACGGCTGGCAAAGTGGGAGGCCACAGTCTGCCATTCCTGTGGCATTGAATGAAACTGTGGAGTGAAACAAGACAAAAAATTAACATTGCAAACAGATTAGACACAAATATTTTTGGCCAAGATCAGTATAACATTTTGGGAAATGAGTATTTAAAGCCTAAAGTATAAGGTCCCCTTATTATTAGAGTCATCACCTCCCCCATCCCTCCTGACAAAAGACATTGCTAAGTGACTAGACTATAAGCTTATGGGCCCAGAAGAGCATGGTGGGGAAGTTAGTGAAGGCAAATATGCATGAAAGACAAAAAAGGAACTTGAAAAGCCTCCAGCATGCATGAGAATAAAGGGGCACATGCATATCAATTAGAGCATATTGCAATCATGGTAATTAGGGAATGAGGAAAGAAATACAAGACATTAGCAATCATTAAATACATAGAATGTGATGTTAAAGGAGAAAACTTACCTTCATATAATCCTTCTGCAGGACTTGAATGATGGCAGAACAGGTCTCTGGAATAAATGATCCCCAGAGCCTGGGGGAGATGCCTGTGGAGAACTTTAGGTCCTGAAGGCTTCTCCCTGTCACCAAGTAGCGCAATGTGGTGATGAGCCTCTGCTCCAGAGTGATGGCTTGCTGCATGCAGGTATCCTGCCTGCTGATATAAGGGGATAGCAAAGCCAGCAGACGGGGAAAAACGGGGTCCGTCATCCAGAGATAATTCCTGAAATCATCAAGATTATTATTCAGGATCTCACGGAGCAAAGGCATGTGCGAGAACTGGTCACGCTGGCGCAACCAATTCTTGGTCCACAAACTCCTCCTTGCCCTGTTCATGGACCGGGCTTGTGTCAAAGCTAAAAGCCCAACACCAAGCCCCTGCACAGCACAAACTCTACGACGAGTATGTACACGAAACATGGTTTAAAACGGTCGGCTGGTCAGAACGGACAACAGAAAGCACCGATAAACAGCAATTTCTGAAAGAACGACCTGAGAAGCAGAAACGAGCAGACAATAAGCAATGCAAATCAAAGCGTGCTATACCAAGATATAGTCCACAATGAGCAACAAATGCTTACTAACTACAAGCACTGATAATCAGATACGCACCGACAAGCACAAACTGAAGAGCAGTAATGAACTGAAGCACAAATCTGAAAAGCGCAAATCGTCTCTCACCAAACTTCTACTAACACGCGATAAACACGAGATCAGCAGAAAGAGCCCAAAGGGTGCCGGACGTGGTGCTGAACTTCCCTTTTCTAGTCCCATCGTACGCAGCTTACGTCACCGCGTTCTTGGCAACCGGGAGTTCCGACAACTTAGTCCGACCGTGTGTATGGGACACCACTTCCGGACCACTTCCGGAGTAAAACTGTCTGAATTTATCCAACGGACTTGGTTGCCGGAATGTCCGACCGTGTGTAATTTATATTGTTTTCTTCTATTGTGCTATTCAAATAAAAAAAAATTAGGGCAAAAATTTTTTTGTTTAATAGTATTTTCGCCATTTCTGTAGCTCTGAGATACACCGTTTACATACTCTGGGTGTATTCTGCTATTGCAAAAACACCCATTTAGTGCAAAAAATAAATAATTGCAGTGTTTTCTGCATATGTGGAGGTGTGCGTTACACAATTTATATAGTTTTCTTCTATTGTGCTATTCAAATAAAAAAAAATCTAGGGCAAAAACATTTTTTGAATAGCATTTTTCTCCATTTCTGTAACTCTTATGCCGCGTACACATGATCAGACTATCCGGTGGACTTAGTCTGGTGGACAAACTGCCGTAAAGTCCGCCAGACTGTCCGAACGAGTGGACCTGCCCACTGGACTTTTCCGGCGGACTAGTATCCATCGTACTTTTGAAATGAACAGACTTGCCCACACACACGGAGGAAAGTCCTTCATTTTGAGCGCGTCTCCAGGTAGCCGGGACTAGCGAAGGAAGTCAATGAAGATTGACAGGTCACTGGCCCCGTCACCTGGTATGGACTTAAAGGGGAAGCCCTACACCGAAAAAACGGTGTGGGGGTCCCCTCAGGTCCATATCAGACCCTTATCTGAGCACATTACCCCAAATTACCCAGCCGGTCAGGAAAGGGGGTGGGGATGAGCGAGCACCCCACCCCAAAGCACCTTGTCCCCATGTTGACGAGGACAAGGGCCTCTTCCCAACAACCCTGGCCGTTGGTTGTTGGGGTCTGTGGATGGGGGGCTTATTGGAATCCGGGAGCCCCCTTTAATAAGGGGGGCCCGGATCCCGGCCCCCCACAATGTACCCCTACCCATTCACCTGTGACAAAAATGTAAGTAAAACACAACACACAAGGGTTAAAAATAATTTATTGCACAGCTCCTGGGGTCTTCCTCTATCTTGAGGGGTCTTCTCGTCGGAATCCTCCGCTATCTTCTGCTCTTTTGCTAGCTCTTTTACTAGCAGAGGAGCCCACCTTTCTTCTTCGCCACCATCCGGGGGTCTTCTACCGACTTCGGGGGTCTGGTTTATATATACCTTTACCAACCCATATTGTAAATATATATATTCATTGTCCCTTTTGGGATCACTATTAATATATATATATATATATATCAAAGGAATAAAAAATAAAAAATGGAAAGACCAATGGAAATAATAAAAATAAAAAATTTAAGATAACCATGCTGAATAATAGTTACATCCTTACCAGTGCCAGCCCAACAAAGGCATGGTATGGTAAGGTAAGTGGTCAACCTAGCCAGAACACTTCAAATGATAAATCCAGAAAGTTTCTAATTTGGAAACACCCCTAACCCTTGACTCACCCCTCCAGTGTGGAGAAAAACTATCGATCACCGGAAACTTTGTCCCAAAAGGATTTTTGTTATGATGATGCAAGTAGTGTTTCGGCAAACTATGGTTGGTTACTCCTAATTTAATATTAGAAATATGTTTGTTTACCCTTATCGAAAATGTTCGAATGGTACGACCAACATATTGTAACTTGCAGGGACAAGTAATTAGGTAAATGATAAATTGTGTGGCACAAGTGGCAAAACATTTCATGTGATAAATTGTAGAAGTGGTAGAGGACTCAAGAGTCGATCTTTTGCTTTTTATTATTATTTATTAGTCTCACTACTATTGTTGTGGCTCACTGTTTTCAGTAATTTTACTCTCACAGATTTCTTTACCACAAATTTGTTAGATATTTTTCTGGTGTGTATTGTCACTAGTATCTCACATTATTTAGCGCTGCAATTTTTGTTTTTTATGATTAGTGCTAACAAGCATTAACATCAGTCCCTGGCTGGCTGCAATGAGCTTAAAATCTAAATTTTAAAACTAGCTTTCTTACATTAGAGACTATTTTGACAGGAGACAAATAGGATGTTAGCATTTCTGTGGGTTGTAGTGAGAAACCCACACAGGGAAAACATATAAACTTCAACACAAGCATTAGCATGTTGGGGAATTGAGCCAGCAACCCCAGTGCTGCTAGACAGAATTGCTACCCGCTTAGCCAGCAGGCAGCCTCACACATGGAATCTGCACCTCTGTGGTGTGAGCCAGACCTAAGTCTTTAACCATGCTCAGTGTCACAAGCAATATACAATGTATTGGAACGCCTGCCTTTAAATGCACATGAACTGTAATGGCATCCCAGTCTTAGTCCGTAGGGTTCAAAATTAATTTGGCCCACCCTTTATCTATAAAAGCTTAAACTCTTTTGGGAAGGTTATCCACAAGGTTTAGGAGTGTGTCTATGGGAATGTTTGACCATTCTTTCAAGTGCATTTGTGAGGTCAGGCACTGATGTTGGATGAGTAGACCTGCCTTGCAGTCTCTGGTCTAATTCACCCCCAAGGTGTTCTGTTGTGTTGAGGTTAGGACTCTGTCCAGTTCAGTAAAGACATGGATGAGTGAGTTTGGGGTGGAGGAACTTGACTGGCTGCACAGAGTAATGACCTCTACCCTATAGAACACCTTTTGGCTGAATTAGAGCAGACTGGGAGCCAGGCCTTCTCATCCAACATCAATGCCTGGCCTCACAAATGCACTTCTGAAACAATGGTCAAACGTTCCCATAGACACACTAAACCTTGTGGACAGCCTTCCTAGCCTTCCCAGAAGCTGCTCTAGCTGCAAAGGGTGGGCCAATTAAAATTTCAACCCTACAGACTAAGGCTGGGCTGCCATTAAAGTTCATGTGTGTGTAAAGGCAGGTGTCACAATACTTTTGACTAGGTAGTGTATCTGGCAAGATTTATAATGGTGGTGGAACTAGCCTACACATAAATATTACATTTAGACATTATAGTTTTAGGACCTGGGAGATTAGACAACTTCTCTACATGAACCAGCATGTTTGGGAATCATACCAAGACGTTCAAGGATGCTAAGCAGAAGTTCTAATCCCCTAAGCCACAGGGCTGCCACATGTGAAAACATCCTACACATAAATACACATAAATACTGCATTTCTTTGGACATACAAGTGATGGAATTACATTACTCAAGAGTTATGCTTTTTGATTTATTCTGTGATATTTGGTAGTTCTTTGTGGGTCAGTGTAGAATAGTGATATTACCCTCAATTTTTGGGAATTACATTTTGATTTCTGATGTTCATATACATATCACATTTTTTGGGCTCAAATTATGATTATTTATAATAATAAAAAGCACAAAAAATTAACAAGTAACAAGTGAAAGAGAAAAATATATTTTACCAAAACATCAAAACATCCCACATTCTAGCATTCTTAAAAACAAAATATTTGAAGTAGAAGCAACAATGTTGCAAAGGGAAATTTATTTCAGAGAAAGATACATTTCATCTCAACATTAAAATAATTTATTTGTGAAGTTACAATTGTTCCATTAGAATCAATGGCTAAAATTTGCATTGGACTATAATAGAGCCATCTTTCACTTCCAAAAAATTCTCTTTAACACAGCGCCCATTTTCGTATTTACTATAGCTACTTGTAAAAAAAGACACTGGAGCTAAAATTAGAGCTATTTGCAGGTCTGAGCATGCTCAGTTGTGTAGGCATCTAGTTGTACAAAAACAGGGAATTTATCTCTTCTCAGACTTTTAAAGATATTTCAGTGTATAAAATAACTTTTTCACACAGTTTAAAAGCAGAGTATCTTTAAATAAATACTGTATATTTCAGTACTATTTAGGCAATTATATCATCCTCTAAACAATATTTCCATGTGCAATTCTCCAGGTTTTAGGAGTAAGGGTTTTGGCACTATTTGGTTTCAGGGAACTATAGTAAATTCGATTATGGGAGTATTTTCTCACCAGTGCTATAGTGAACACTGTTTTAGCGCTAATTAGCACTAATTTGCGGCGTTATAGTAAATGATCTGGAACCTGGGACAGGAAAGCAAGGAATCAAGGATCAACTTCACAATGCCAATACTTACACTCTGAAAGTCAGAGAAGTGCTTATTGCAATACTTAATTTCCATAATTCATCTATATGATGCCACTGTATTTTATTTATTTTTTAAATCCTTGAAGTACCTTATTCAGGCAGCACTGTTATGTGGTCACATGAAAAGTGTCAATCACCCCAATCCATAGAATTTGCAGCAAGGTGGACATGGAAGGGCAACACACATCACAAACAAACAACAAACATTTTTGTGATGTGTGTTGCCCTTGTTTGTTTCTGATGGTCACATGATCTTTCTTTGTTCTTTGACATCTGCAGGGAAAGATCCTTGGGAGAGGCTTCTATTACTCTCCTGATGTATGTTCTCCACAGTATGTGGAGTCTGTGTCTGAGCAGCCCTGATTGGCGCTGTGCCAGTCACATGACTAGAAAAAAAAAGTTTAACCACTTAAGGACCAAGCCTATTTTTAAAACTTGGTGTTTACAAGTTAAAATATTTTTTTTTTGCTATAAAATTATTTATAAGCCCCAAACATTATATATTTTTTTCAAATACCCTAGTTAATATAATGGCAGTCATTGCAATACTTTATGTCACACCGTATTTGTGCAGCAGTCTTACAAGCGCAATATTTTTGGAAAAAATAAACATTTTTTAACTAAAAAATAATATTGTGTAAGATAATGTTATGCCAAGTAAATTTATACCCAACATGTCATAATTCAAAATTGCACCCGCTCGTAGAATGGCGACAAATTTAGACCCTTAAAAATCTCCACAGGCGACACTTAAAAATTTCTACAGGTTACCAGTTTTGAGTTACAGAGGAGGTCTAGTGCTAGATTTATTACTCTCACTCGATTGCGGTGACAACTCACATGTGTGGTTTGAACACTGTTTTTGTATGCTGGCTTGACTTAAATATATGTTCGGTTCTGCCAACGATCTCGGCGGGACAGGGCACATAAAAAAAAAATGTTTTATTATTATTTATTTTACTTTTTATTTTTACACTTTCCTTTTAAAAAAATATTTTTTGTGTCACTTTTATTCCTATTACAAGGAATGTAAATATCCCTTGTAACAGAAAAAAACATGACAGGTCCTCTTAAATGTGAGATCTGGGGTCAAAAAGACCTCAGATCTCATATTTACACATAAATGCAATAAAAAACAAAACAAAAAACAATTTCCCCTTTAAGACCATTGGGAAGAAGTGATGTTTGGCCATTCAATGGCATGGAGCCGAGCAGGGACCATCTTTCCCTCACCTGGGTACATGTCTCAGAGAGAGGACCCGATCGGTTCTGCCTCTACCGATGGCTCCGGAGATTACCTGAGCGCAGCGAGAGGGGGGCCCTCTCTCGCCCTGATAAAAGTCATCTGCTGGTGAATCCGCCACGGAGACAACTTTTATCAGAAAGCGGACCGTCCGCCATTTATGAATATACCAGTGATATGGCAGCTATCCGCTGCCATAACCCTGGTATTCTACGTCAAAGTACCGCCGTATATTTATAAATCATAAATATCCTAAAAAATCTTTTGCAGCTCCCAATAGACATGTGCAGAGTAAAATATTTTGTTTCGGAATTTCGTTTTCGTCCGAAAAATTCATTTATTTAGTTACTCCCGAAATTCGTTTTTATTTATTTTGTTTTTCGTTCAAAAATTGCAATCGTCCGAAAATCCACATGAATTACGGTCAAATCTGTCTTTGAAGGCTTATGGTGTCTGTCGAATGTATAAAGAAGATTTGACGGAGCTAGTATATAGCATACTTCGTGTGAACTTTAGAACCCTATTAAAGTCTATGGGACTCCAAAGGTCACAATCTAAAGTGCTAATTTTAAAGGCTAATTTGCAAGTTACTGTCCTAAAAAGTGTTTGGGGACCCGGGTCCTGCCCCAGGGGACATGTATCAATGCAAAAAAAAGTTTTAAAAACGGCCGTTTTTTCGGGAGCAGTGATTTTAATAATGATTAAAGTGAAACAATAAAAGTGTAATATTCCTTTAAATTTTGTAGGGGGGTGTCTATAGTATGCCTGTGAAGGGGCGCATGTTTCTGGTGCTTAGAACTGTCCCTGCACAAAGTGTCATTTATGCAGGAAAAAAAAGTTCTTTAAAATCACTTGCGGCTATTATGAATTGTCGGCTCTGTAATACAGAGAACACTCGTTGAAAGTCATTGATAAAAATAAATAAATAAATAAAAAAAAGCGTGGGGTTCCCCCAAATTCAATTACCAGGCCCTTCAGGTCTGGTATGGATATTAAGGGGAACCCTGCGTCAAATTTTTAAAAAAAATTGACGTGGGGTTCCCCCTAAATATCCATACCAGACCCTTCAGGTCTCCCGCAGTGTCTCCTCAGTGGAGACAGAAGGTGGATGTATTCGCTACGCTGATTCAGATCAGCCATCGCTGGACCCCGGAGAGATGACCGTCCGTCGCTGGATAGCAAGAGTGGATTACCACCGCTGGAATCTTTTTTTTATTTTTTTTATTTTTAATAAAGGAATTTTTCAAAAGTGTGTTTGTCTTATTTAACTATTTTTTACACTTTCTTTGTGAAATGGTAGGGGTACTTTTGTACCCCCTTACCATTTCAAACAGGGGGGGGCAGGACCTGGGGGTTCCCTTGTTAAAGGGGCTTCCAGATTCTGATAAGCCCCGCGCCCGCAGACCCTTACAACCACCGACATCATCAACATGGGGACAAGGTGCTTTGAGGCAAAGCATCCTCCCAATGTTGAGGGTATGTGGCCTGGTACGGTTCAGGAGGGAGGGGGGGCGCTCTCTCGTCCCCTCTCTTTTCCTGCGGCCTGCCAGGTTGCATGCTCGGATAAAGGGTCTGGTATGGATTTTTAGGGGGACCCCCACGTCAATTTTTTTTATTTGACGCGGGGTTCCCCTTAATATCCATACCAGACCTGAAGGGCCTGGTAATTGAATATGGGGGACCCCCATGCTTTTTTATTCATTTATTTATTTTATCAATGACTTTCAATGAGTGTTCTCTGTATTACGGAGCCGACAATTCATAATAGCTGCGAGTGATTTTGAACGACTTTTTTTCCTGCATAAATGACACTTTGTGCAGGGACAGTTCTAAGCACCAGAAACATGCGCCCCTTCACAGGCATAATATAGACACCCCCCCCCCCCTATGAAATTTAAAGGAATATTACACTTTTATTGTTTCACTTTAATTATTATTAAAATCACTGCTCCCGAAAAAACGGCCGTTTTAAAACTTTTTTTTTGCATTGATACATGTCCCCTGGGGCAGGACCCGGGTCCCCAAACACTTTTTAGGACAGTAACTTGCAGAATCTTTTCTCTCTGTCAAATCTTTTTTCTCTGTCGAATATTTTCTCTGTATAATCTTGGACTAATAGAGGTAAGGTTAGGCACATTCGACCACAGGTTCTATAGACAGATTATTGTCAGAGTCACGTCGAATCTCCTATTCTATATCGAACTGTTGTAACAATGAAAACGAAAATAAAGCATTTATTTATGTCGGATCTTTCGTTTTTCGGATTCTGTGCTTTCGTTATCGTTTGTCAAAACGAAAACGAAAATAGCTGAAATTCGGACAAATGCATTCGGATGAAAATGAATGCACATGTCTAGCTCCCAATAAATCTTTATTGAACATCAAATGTGTGTTTTTTGTGCATTAATATGGTGTAGGCAGAGTCAAAGATGATTGATACATCCAAGGCTCTTTTTGTTTTACTTTAAAGGTTCTAGCCATTACATATGATATATTTAATGCTGATTTACAGTATATTAAAACTAAGATATTTTTGTGAGTTTGTTAGTGATTTAACCAAGCTATTCTGATGGTGTGAAGGACAGGGTAGATATTAGACTCCTAACGTCTCCATAAAGAGTACCTGTCACCTGCCCAATGCTATCACATGGGGGATTAATAACTATATGGCAATCAAGGAAAAATACAACCATAAAAACATAAATAAAAGAAAAAAAGTTTAAAAAAATATATAATAAAATGCGTTAAAAAATAAAACAAAATTGCTGTAATGTCTGTTGCCTGCATACATGCGCAAACGCACACCCAGGGTGCACACGGCTATATAAACCATGGTTGCACCACATGTGTGAGGTGTCACTGTGAACATCAGAGGGAGCACAATAATTCTAGAACAAGAGCTTCTAGTTAATTCTAAACTGATGAGCTGTAAAGGCTTTTAAAGCATCATCTATGACTATTTTTGGGTACCAACATTTTTGCAATATCACAGGCACACACAATCTTAAGATGTGGCATGTTTGGTATCTATTTATGCAAAGCAACCTCATCTTTTCTATTTTACAAAAAATGGGTATTATATTGTGTTTTTGCAATACAATTTGTTTTATTACATATGTTCCTTAAAGACTATCATCTTTTTTATTTGACGTGGCCTTTGCTTTCAGAAAATATATAATGTTCTGGGGGTTGAAAGTTTTTGTAATGGCGGAAATTTTCTTTTTTTTCTCAAGGCATTCTATGCCTTAAGATAAAAAGTGTTCTGTTTGCAGCAGCCCCCCCCCCCCCTCAGCCCCTCTAATACTTACCTGAGCCCCATCTCTATCCAGGGATGTTGCAGCAGTGTCTCAGCTGCCCAGGACTCCCCTCCTCATTGGCTAAGACAGCAGTGCAGTGCCATTGGCTCCCACTGCTGTCAAAGTCAGCCAATGAGAAGAGAAAGGGACGGGGCCAGGCCATGGTTCCTTGTCTGAATGGACACACAGAGCTGTGATTCGACTTGGGTGCTCCAATAGCAAGCTGTTTGCTGTGGGAGCACCCAACAGGAGGGAGGGGCCAGGGGCACTGAAGAGGGATCCCAGAAGAGGAGGATCCGGCTGCTCTGTGCAAAACCACTGTACAGGGAAGGTAAGTAAAACGTGTTTGTTTCTTTTTAACTAGGAAAAACAAGGCTTTACCATCACTTTAAGTGATTTTGTTGCCAAAATGAAGCTTTTTTACATGTGTGCAGAAAAAAAAAAAAAAAAAAAATGTCTGTGGTGCTGAACTGGTAGAACCTTTCTGTGGAAGGAGACAGAGACAAGCCTTCAAATTAGGAAAGTCAAAATTCTTGAGCCTCATATTGTCCCAGGTTTGTGATCAAGGAATAACTGAAAATGGAGGATCAGCATTTAGGCCAGGAAACTAATATTTGTGGAAGGAGAGGTCACCGATGACAGTCCAATACTTCCACAATACAGGTTTCTAAACACGTCATTAAAGGCAACTCCTATCTTTATATCTTTATATTTTCACAGAATCCCTTTAATTTCTAATCACTGGATTAGAAAATGAGAATATCATCAATTACATTCAGATAAAAAAAAAAAATAGAATGGAGGAAAAAGAAAAATATAAACTATACTGTAAAATACAACTTACGTTTGACAGTAAAGTGTCCTGGTATTGTTTTCTGTTTCATGTGTAGTAGCTGTGGATATTGTGAACACTCCTCCAATGATAAGACCTCCCTCCTGATAGAAATCCATCTCAAATTTTCTCACTCCAAACTGGACCTTAAAGATCGGTTCTGAGCTCTGAGTCTTGTATATAAAACAAGTCATCATCAGAACAATCCAGAAGAGCCAGCTTTTATAGGAATTAGCGGAAGATAAGGTTTTCATCTTCATACACATAGAAAATAAAACAATCTCTGCAATTCGGAATATCACAGACTGTGTACTTAATTCTGTGACCTGATGCTGAACATTGATTAGTGACATTCCCACAGTAAGTTAGTGACAATGTAATCATCTCTTCTCTCCTCTCTCTTTTTATGTATTTCAATTTCTCATTGTACTGAATATGTTTCTTTACTCTCCTTCTACTTTGAGCTGTTTTGCTTGCTGAACTTTCCATAAATGCATCATTTTAAATCTGCTTTATTTTATTTCATTTTTTTTTCGCAATACATATAAAAAATATTATTTATTAGCAGAAACACACAATGATCCTTAACAATTTTGGCTCTCACATCTTTACACCCCCCTATGGACCCGAGCAGTTCTTACATTTCTGCTGTGGAGCTGTTTGTTCAGCAATAACTTTATCATACTTTGCCTTAAGACAAGATAACAAATTAATGTATCCATACAATATAATATATATATATATATATACATACAGTGGTGTGAAAAAGTGTTTGCCCCCTTCCTCATTTCCTGTTCCTTTGCATGTTTGTCACGCTTAAGTGTTTCGGAACATCAAACCAATTTAAACAATAGTCAAGGACAACACAAGTAAACACAAAATGCAATTTGTAAATGAAGGTGTTTATTATTAAGGCTGGGTTCACACCGCTGCGGGGGGAGAACCGGATGTGATTCGCACAGCAAATCACATCCGATCTCCGTAGCACTGCGAGTTCAGCCATACAGATAGTATGGCTGAACTCGCAGCTGTCCCGCAGCAAACTCGCACAGGACCCTTTTTTGGGTCCGCAACGGAATCGGATCGCATGGGGGTTCACACCATGCGATCCGATTCCTGTGCGAGTCGGCAGATCGCACTGCGATATGCCGACGGATCTGGGGGTGTCATTAACATAACATTGACACCCCCAGCCGTCCGCATAGGGCAGTGTGAACTGCCGGCGGGAGGTGAGCGATGCGGGAAAACGCCGCGGATTCGCGGCGTTCCCGCATCGCAATAGTGTGAACCTAGCCTAAAGGTGAAAAAAAATCCAAACCATCATGGCCCTGTGTGAAAAAGTGATTGCCCCCCTTGTTAAAACATACTATAACTGTGGTTGTCCACACCTGAGTTCAATTTCTCTAGCCACACCCAGGCCTGATTATTGCCACACCTGTTCACAATCAAGGCATCACTTAAATAGGAGCTGCTTGACACAGTAAGGTCCACCAGAAGATCCTTAAAAGCTACACATCATGCCGAGACCCAAAGAAATTCAGGAACAATTGAGAAAGAAAGTAATTGAGATCTATCAGTCTGGAAAGGGTTATAAAGCCATTTCCAAAGCTTTGGGAATCCAGCGAACCACAGTGAGAGCCATTATCCACAAATGGCGAAGACATGGAACAGTGGTGAACCTTCCCAGGAGTGGCCGGCCGCCCAAAATTACCCCAAGAGCGCAGCGACGACTCATCCAAGAGGTCACAAAAGACCCCACAACAACGTCCAAGGAACTGCAGGCCTCACTTGCCTCAGTTAAGGTCAGCGTTCATGCCTCCACCATCAGGAAAAGACTGGGCAAAAATGGCCTGCATGGCAGAGTTCCAAGGAGAAAACCACTGCTGAGCAAAAAGAACATCAAAGCTCGTCTCAATTTCTCCACAACACATCTTGATGATTCCCAAGACTTTTTGGACAACATTCTGTGGACCGATGAGACAAAAGTGGAACTCTTTGGAAGGTGTGTGTCCAAGTATATCTGGCGTAGAAGGAACACTAAAAAGAACATTATACCAACAGTAAAATATGGTGGTGGTAGTGTGATGGTCTGGGGCTGTTTTGCTGCTTCAGGACCTGGAAGACTTGCCGTGATAAAAGGAACTATGAATTCTGCTGTCTACCAAGAGATCCTGAAGGAGAATGTCCGACCATCTGTTCATGTACTCAAGCTGAAACGAACTTGGGTTCTGCAGCAGGACAATGATCCTAAACACACCAGCAAGTCCACCACCGAATGGCTGAAGAAAAACAAAATGAAGACTTTGGAGTGGCCTAGCCAAAGTCCTGACCTGAATCCTATTGAGATGTTGTGGTATGACCTTAAAAAGGCCGTTCATGCTCGAAAACCCTCTAATGTAACTGAATTAGGACAATTCTGCAAAGATGAGTGGGCCAAAATTCCTCCAGGACGCTGTAAAAGCCTCATTGCACGTTATCGCAAACGCTTGGTTGCAGTTGTTGCTGCTAAGGGTGGCCCAACCAGTTATTAGGTTTAGGGGGCAATCACTTTTTCACACAGGGCCATGATGGTTTGGATTTTTTTTCACCTTTAATAATAAACACCTTCATTTACAAATTGCATTTTGTGTTTACTTGTGTTGTCCTTGACTATTGTTTAAATTGGTTTGATGTTCCGAAACACTTAAGTGTGACAACCATGCAAAGGAACAGGAAATGAGGAAGGGGGCAAACACTTTTTCATCTCACAAAAGTGAGCACACCCCTCACATTTTTGTAAATATTTTATTATCTTTTCATGTGACAACACTGAGGAAATGACACTTTGCTGAAATGTAAATTAGTGAGTGTACAGCTTGTATAACAGTGTAAATTTGCTGTCCCCTCAAAATAACTCAACACACAGCCATTAATGTCTAAACTGCTGGCAACAAAAGTGAGTACACCCCTAAGTGAAAATGTCCAAAATAGGCCCAAAGTGTCAATATTTTGTGTGGCCACCATTATATTCCAGCACTGCCTTAACCCTCTTGGGCATGGAGTTCACCAGAGCTTCACAGGTTGCAACTGACTGGAGTCCTCTTCCACTCATCCATGATGACAATATCACGGAGCTGGTGGATGTTAGAGACCTTGCGCTCCTCCACCTTCTGTTTGAGGATGCCCCACAGATGCTCAATAGGGTTTAGGTCTGGAGACATGCTTGGCCAGTCCATCACCTTTACCCTCAGCTTCTTTAGCAAGGCAGTGGTCGTCTTTGAAGTGTGTGTTGGGGTCATTATCATGTTGAAATACTGCCCTGCGGCCAGGCCTGTACTGGCCATCGGGACTACCGGGAGTTTCCCGGTGGGCCGATTGGCTCAGTGGGCCAGTTGTCAGACAGTGTGTCAGTGTCACTGACTCACTAAACTTCTCTCTCCGTGTCTGTATTGTGTGTTACAATAATGCCGGCGGCGGCTCCGCTATTGCACCCGGCACACAAGCTGCAGCACCATCCCCTCGTGACGCTGCCACTCACTCCCCCTAACATTACAGCCTCCTTGTCCCGGCGCCATGACGTCACTTACAGCCGGAGGTGGCCCGGGGACATGGGAGGAGCGTAGCGAGCTGCTACCCAAGCTCAGCTGCCTGTAAATACAACCAAGAGGAGCCAGCGCCAGCGAGGAGGAACCAGAAAATTCCTTGCTTGTCCAAACAGCAGCACAGACAGGGAGAAAGACAAGTCGATCAGAGGGATTCAAGTAACAAATAAGCATTAAATAAGCTAATCGGATGCTAAATGGGATGCAGGCTGCATGGCAGCATGATTAATAATAAGCTGAGTCTGTTACTGTCAGTGTCTGTGATTTCTGTAATATACAGCATGGTGGGGGGAAGGGGTAGGGGTAAATTTACTGCCACTGGTCATGGTAACTGATGAATAATTTAATGCCACTGGTCACGGTAACTGATGAATAATTTAATGCCACTGGTCACGGTAACTGATGAATCATTTAATACCACTGGTCACGGTAACTGATGAATAATTTACTGCCACTTGTCATGGTATCTGATGAATGAATTTACTGCCACTGGCCACGGTAACTGATGAATGAATTTACTGCCACTGGCCATGGTAACTGATGAATGAATTTACTGCCACTGGTCACGGTGACTGATGAATAATTTAATGCCACTGGTCATGGCAACTGATTGATCATTTAATGCCACTTTTCACAGTAAATGATGAATAATTTAATGCTACTGGTCACGGTAAATGATGAATGAATTTACTGCCACTGGTATCGGTAACGGTATTTTTTTTGCGCAATTGCGTATAGTTTTTATACTGTTTTTGTGTGTGTTTGCAAAATTAAAGTGGACCAGTCTGGACGAAGTCCAGGGCCAAATTTTTGTCCCAGTCCAGCCCTGCCTGCGGCCCAGTCACCAAAGGGAGGGATCATACTCTGCTTCAGTATGTCACAGTACATGTTGGCATTCATGGTTTCCTCAATTAACTGTAGCTCCCCAGTGCCAGCAGGGCTCATGCAGCCCCAGACCATGACACTCCCACCACCTTGCGCAACTGTAGGCAAGACACACTTGTCTTTGTACTCCTCACCTGGTTTCCACCACACACTCTTGACACCATGTAAACCAAATAAGTTTATCTTGGTCTCATCAGACCACAGAACATGGTTCCAGTAATCTATGTCCTTAGTCTGCTTGTCTTCAGAAAACTATTTGCAGGCTTTCTTGGGCATCATCTTTAGAAGAGTCTTCCTTCTAGAACAACAGCTATGCAGAACAATTTTATGCAGTGTGCGGTGTATGGTCTGAGCACTGACAGGCTGACCACCCCACTCCTTCAACCTCTGCAGCAATGCTGATAGCACTCATATGTCTATTTTCCAAAGATAATCTCTGGATATGACACTGAGTACGTGCACTCAACTTCTTTGTTTGACCATGGCTAAACCTGTTCTGAGTGGAACCTGTCCTGTTAAACCGCTGTATGGTCTTGGCCACCTTGCTGCAGCTCAATTTCTTGGCAAACTTCTTATAACCTAGGTCATCTTTATGTAGCACAACAATTCTTTTTTTCAGATCCTCAGGGAGTTTGCCATGAGGTGCCATGTTGAACTTCCAGTGACCAGTATGAGAGAGTGAGAGCGATTAACATCAAATTGAACATACCTGCTCCCCATTCACACCTGAGACCTTGTAACACTAATGGGTCACATGACACTGGGGAGGGTAAATGGCTAATTGGGCCCAATTTGTAAATTTTCACTTAGGGGTGTACTCACTTTTCTTGCCAGTGGTTTAGACATTAATGGCTGTGTGTTGAGTTATTTTGAGGGGACAGCAAATTTACACCATTATACAAGCTGTACACTCTTTACATTGTAGCAAAGTGTCATTTCTTCAGTGTTGTCACATGAAAAGATACAGTTGCAATAAAAAGTATGTGAACACTTTTGGAATGATATGGATTCCTGCACAAATTGGTCATAAAATGTGATCTGATCTTCACCTAAGTCACAACAATAGACAATTACAGTCTGCTTAACCACTTAAGGACCGCCTCACGCCGATGTACGTTAGCAGAATGGCACAGCTGGGTACAGGCACGTACAGGTACGTTGCCCTTTAAAAGCCTAGCCGTGGGTCTCGCCACCGGCGGTGCACTCGCGACCCGGTCCTGAGCTCTGTGGCCACGGGACCCATGGACCTGATCGCCGCCGGTGTCCCACGATCGGGTCACAGAGCTGAAAAACAGGGAGAGGTAAGCGTAAACAAACCTCTCCCCATGTGAGGCTGTCACTGATCGTCTGTTCCCCGTCATAGGGAAAGATGATCAGTGATGTCACACGCCAAGATACGCCCCCTACAGAAAAAAAAACACATTAGGTCATACTTAGTCCCTACACTGCCCCCTAGTGGTTAACCCCTTCACTGCCAGTGAATTTTTTACAATAATCAATGCATTTTTAATCACACTGATCGCTGTATTAATGCCAATGGTCCCAAAAATGTGTCAGAATTATCCGACGTGTCCGCCATAATGTCGCAGTCACAATAAAAATTGCTGATCGCCGTCATCACTAGTAAAAAAAATATTAATAAAAATTCCATAAAACTATCCCCTATTTTGTAGACGCTATAACTTTTGCACAAACCAATCAATAAACGCTTATTGGGATTTTTTTTTACCAAAAATATGTAGAAGAATACGTATCAGCCTAAACTGAGGAAAATTTTTATTTTATATATTTTTGGGGGATATTTATTATAGCAAAAAGTAAAAAATATTGCATTTTTTTTTCAAAATTGTCGCTCTATTTTTGTTTATAGCGCAAAAAATAAAAACCGCAGAAGTGATCAAATACCACCAATACCACTATTTGTGGGAAAAAAGGACGCCAATTTTGTCTGAGAGCCACGGCGCATGACCACGCAATTTTCAGTTAAAGCGACGCAGTGCCAAATCGCAAAAAGGGGCCTGGTCCTTTAGCTGGAAAATGGTCCGGGGCTTAAGTGGATAAACTAGTAACACACAAAGAATTAAATGTTACCATATTTTTATTGAACACACCATGTAAACATTTACAGTGCAGGTGGAAAAAGTATGTGAACCCCATAGACTAATGAGATCTCCAAGAGCTAATCGGAGTGAGGTGTCAGCCAACTGGAGTCCAATCAATGAGATGAGATTGGAGGTGTTGGTTACAGCTGCCCTGCCCTTTAAAAAACACACACCAGTTCTGGGTTTTCTTTTCACAAGAAGCATTGCCTGATGTGAATGATGCCTCGCACAAAAGAGCTCTCAGAAGACCTACGATTAAAATTGTTGACTTGCATAAAGCTGGAAAGGGTTATAAAAGTATCTCCAAAAGCCTTGCTGTTCATCAGTTCACAGTAAGACAAATTGTCTATAAATGGAGAAAGTTCAGCACTGCTGCTACTCTCCCTGGGAGTGGGCGTCCTGTAAAGATGACTGCAAGAGCACAGCGCAGACTGCTCAATGAGGTGAGACTAAAGAGGGGATAGCCTATGGAAAGGCAGGCCAATGAGAAGAGTGTTGCCCCCTTAGTCAAGGCGAGAGATAACAAGGGAGTGAATGAGGAGCTTGGTGGTTTCATTTGTTAAAAAGGGGCAAATTTTAGACTTTTGACACTTTGTGGGGACCAGTGGCACCAATCCAGTGATCAGTGCTAAAAAATATACACTGTCACTGTACTAATGACACTGGCAGGGAAGGAGTTAACATCAGGTGCTATCAAAGGGTTAAATGTGTTCCCTAGGAGTGCTTACTAACTGTGGGGGGTGGGTGCTTCGACTGGGGGAATGTAAAGATTCATGTTCCTGCTTAGCTTCCTGTTGCTTAGCAGGAACACAGGATCAGCACATTCCTCTCTGACAAAACAGCAATCTGCCTTGTTACATACATTGTCAGACTGCACTTCTGCCTTTCTCCTGAATGATCGGCGGGTCCTGGTGGACATCGTGTTCGCTGGACCCACTGATTGGCTCCCGCGGTGTCCAGTCACAGCCAGAGAAGGTCACCCTCCAGACCAGGAAATGCCAGATCACATACCAGGTACAAGATCTGGCGCAGAGTGGCTGCCCTGTAAACTTAAAGTCGGCGGTCCGTAAAAAGGTTAAATGTTGTCAATGCCATCACCTTGGAGACTCCAATTGAGCTTGACCTGCAGTCCTCAGAGGGGATTTTTATGAAATATAACCCAATAAAATATTTGTTACCCAATAAAATATTTGAACAAAAAAAAAAAAAGTGTAAAGAAAATGTATATTCTAAAAAGACAACTCTCTACTAGGCTGTATTTCTACGCATGCTCTGATAATACAAATAATCTCCTCCTTTCCTGCTCTGCTAGGATACATGCTCGGAAAAGGGTCTAGTGTAGATTTTTGGGAGGGCCTCACTCTTTGTTTTTTTTTCAAACGGTCTAGTATAGCATTGGGGGGGCTCACATCTTTTTTTTTTTATTATTATTATTTATGCATGGGGCAGGGCTACACGGCAACCATATGTGATGTCAGGACGTTGATTTAGGAAGTGCATGAGGGATCGCTGCGATCGCAGTACTGTGATGCCTGACACTGATTTAAATTATGGGCATGTTTTTTTTAAGTCTTGATGTAAGTGTATTCATTTTAAATAAAGTGGCTACCTTAAGGTTTTTACACTATTAGAGGTGTTGTTTCTATTTTCCTCTACATGATGTGGATATCTTCATGACATCTCAATGGTGACTGGAGTCTTCTGGCGTTTTTAGTATAAGCATTAGCACTATTCGCCATTCAAGGGAATGAATGAAAATACCAGGAAAACTGGATTGTTTTTATCATTGATGCTTTTAATAAAGATACAGTATATAGTATATGTGCCTTTCTTTCTCTGTGCTTTCCTTAAAGGGTTACAAAGCCCTCGTTTTTTGTTTTTTTTTAAATAACAAACATAGCATACTTACATCCACTGTGCAGTTTTTCTTCTCTTATGGGATCCCCCAATGGCGCTCACAGCTCATCCCCGCAAACCACCTCGGAGAAGCGCTCTTTGGGGGTTCCCATGTGGGCATGCTCCCAAGTCCAGCATGTGCGTCCTTAGACACAGAATTCTGGACTCGACCCCACCCCCCGGCACCCACGTCATTTGATTTGATTGACAGCAGCGGAAACAATGGCTACTCTGCTATCAATCTATCCAATCAAAAGCCGAGACAACAGACAAAGAACATATGGAACAGGCAAAAAATTTGCCAGAAAACACGAACACCATTAATGTCTATGGGACACAAACATGAATAATCAAAAGTGATAATTTTAAAGGCTTATATGCAAGTTATTGTCATAAAAAATGTTTGGGGACCCGGGTCCTGCCACAGGGGACATGTATCAATGCAATTTTTTTTTTAAACTGAAGTTTTTTCGGGAGCAGTGATTTTTTTAATGCTTAAAGTGAAACAATAAAAATGAAATATTCCTGTAAATATCATGCCTGGAGGGTGTCTATAGTATGCCGGAGCAAAATAACATTTCTAAAGGAAAAATTGTCATTTAAAACTGATCACGGCTGTAATGAATTGTCGGGTCTCCACAATACAGATAAAACTCATTGAAATAAAGAGCATGCCCCCCCCCAGTCCATTACCAGACCCTTTGGGTCTGGTATGAATATTAAGGGGAACCCCGAACCATAATTTTAAAAAAAAATTGCGGGGGGTCCTCCTAAAATCCATACCAGGCCCTTCGGGTCTGATATAAAAATAAAGGGGAACCCTGCATCAAATTTTAAAAAAATGGCCTATGGGGTCACCCCAAATTCCATACCAGACCCTTATCTGAGCACGCAACCTGGCAGGCCACAGGGAAAGTGGGGGGATGAGAAAGCGACCCCCTCCTCCTGATCCGTACCAGGCCACATGCCATCTGTCATCAGTGCCACGTAGTAGTGCCACTTATTAGTGCCATCTGTTATCAGTGCTACGTATAAGTGCCATCTGTCATCAGTGCCACATATTAGTGCCATCTGTCATCAGTGCCACATGTCATCAGTGCCGCGTATAAGTGTCATCAGTGCCACGTATCAGTGCCATCTGTCATCAGTGCCACGTCTCATTGTCCTGGTGCTCCAGGGCCTTCAAAAGTGTAATAGGTAGTCAACAAGTTAGATGTGTAATTTATGCTCCTAGAAGATGTGACTGCGCTCCCTGCATGTTGGGCCTCTCTATGTGGCCAGGCTGTGAAAAAGTCCCACACATGTGGTATTGTAATACTCAGGAGGAGTAGCAGAATTTTTTTGAGGGTGTCATTTGTGGTATACACATGCCACGTGGGAGAAATAACCTATTACATTGACAATTTTGTGGAAAAAAAATCTTAATTTTGCAAAGAATTGTGGGAAAAAATTACAACATCAAAAAGCTCACCATGCCTCTTACTAAATACCTTGGAATGTCCACTTTCCAAAAAGGGGTCATTTGGGGGGTATTTGTACTTTCCTGACTTGTTCGGGTCGCAAGAAGTGAGATAGTCCACCAGTACATCAGATGTGATCAATTTTGTGTGATTCGCACCACAGCTTGTAGATTCTCTAACTTTCTCAAAGACCAAATAATAATACTAATTTGGGTTCATTTTTACCAAAGATATGTAGTAGTATAAATAGTGGCCAAACTTTATGACGAAATATTAATAATTTGCATAATTTTGTCACAGAAACAAAGAAATATGCGTTTTTTTTTTCAAAATTTTCGGTCTTTTTTCATTTATAGCGCAAAAAATAAAAACCCCAGAGGTGATCAAATACCACCAAAAGAAAGCTCTATTTGTGGGAAAAAAAGGACCAAAAATGAATTTGGGTAGTGTTGCATGAGTAATTGCCATTCAAAGTGTGAGAGCACCGGGGGGCGTGGCCGGCGCATGACTGGAATGGCCGCTTAGGCTTTGTGCTCCTCACATCCTCGGCTTACTTCAGCGTCTGACAGCACAACCCAGCTGCCAACGGACCCAAACCGATTGGTGCTTTCGTTCGCTACACCCAAGGGCAATGTCCCTGAAACGAAAGGACACTAGATTACCTCGCAAACTGACGGCCTTTATGTATCAGCCGTCCGCGCGCCACAGCCAAAATGGCGCCGGAACGAACGAACATGATACACAGGCGGAGGCCGCAGCTTCTTCACATGGAAAAGGAATCTCCTGCTTGTCGGGGCACTGAACTGGTAAGCGCCTATAATTCGGGGGATCATCTTCACTCCTCCTCTGGGATGCCAACTACTCACAGCCCAGCGAAAAGCAAGATGAGGCTTGATGAAACAGGGGCTAACAGGGAGAGAGAAAACACAGGGGGGGACGCCTTATGTTTTACCACAGCAAAGCCCTCAGCCAGATGCCATAGCCTCTTTCCCCACCATAGGGCAGGCTGTTATGGATACTACTCTCAAAGAAATGCTCATGTCCCTCAGGAGCTCATTACAGGCAGATATGCTCACCTTTATGCAAGGCTTTGGTACCAAACTAGGAGTGATGGATGACAAAATAGGTCATTTGGAATCTAATGCAGGTACTCTTGCCAGCACTATCAATGATATAATTGACACTCAAGCAGCACAGGCCCAGGAAACTAAATGGCTTACTGACAAACTGGCGAATTTAGAGGACAGAGCTAGACGCAACAATTTCAAAATTAGAGGGGTGCCAGAAACTGTGCAAAATAATGAATTACCCGCATTTGCAAAAGGTCTAATCAAATCAGTTCTCCCTGAAGCAAAAAACATGGAGCTACTTGTAGATCGCATACGCCGACTACCGAAGCCCGCGTTTTTGCCTGACTCTGTACCCAGAGATGTTATTCTCAGGGTGCATTTTTTTCACATCAAAGAGCAGTTTATGCAAAAGGTGAGGGCTATGACAGCACTTCCTGACCCGTATGCTCACCTCCAGATATTTGCTGATTTATCTCAACATACCTTGAGCAGGCGCAGGCAGCTTAATAACATACCTAAAACCCTACGCAACAACCAAATTCTATACCAGTGGATTGCACTCGCCAAAATTTCCATCACTTATGCAGGTTCGAAACATGTAGTGTCATCCATCCAGCAGGGTCTGCAATTGCTGCAGGAATGGAATATTATTCCATCCAGCAATGAAGTGTCACCTATAGACCAAAGTACCACCGGCAACATTTCGACACGTCCACTTTCACAGAGGAGCAACAGGAATAACCCGCATACCTGAATGGCTGGGGCACCTCAATGATAATAGCCAAGTGATTGTGTTTCCTGCTCACACTCGGTCTCACTAGACTCTTACCCCCGTCTAGGGCCTCTAGACACTTTTGTGTCGTGGACAGACCCTACGAACCGTCTCGGTTCTACTATAGTTTTTTTTTTTTTTTTTTTGTGTTCCCCTCTCCCACCCGACTACATAGATATCTCCCTGTTGGGTTAGCAGTTTCGATTTGGGAGCACATATTTTTTTGTTGTTGCTGTTGTTTGTCTTGTCTTCTTCCCTCCCCTCTATCTTGTATAGGGAACATCACCCGCTGCGCAGTTCTCAACCGGACTCTATCCCCTCAGCATCCACGGTGCACTGAGCAAACCACAGAGGATACCCTCTTCCAGGCAAATTTTTACCCCCTACAAGACCACCAAGTCACCAAGCACATCATTATCATCTGCCTCCTAGTTGGAGCCAAAGGTAACTGACTTTGATTCTCCTATCATTCTTCAATCTACTATGACTATAAAACTTGTTACCATCAATACCAAGGGCCTGAACCACCCTGCCAAAAGGGCCTCTTTATGGGCTTTGGCCAAACAGACCAAATGTGACCTCATCTGTGCACAAGAAACGCACTTCCTTGCCGGTAACCCTCCCGCCTGTGCTAATAAACACTTTAACACTGTCTTCACAGCCAACGCGACCCAGAAAAAAAAGGGGGTCCTAATTGCTGTTAAAAACTCCTTGCCCTTTCAACTTGATGACTGCATCTCAGATCCGGATGGACGTTATATAATCTTAAAATGCCATCTCAATAATGCCCCTTATACCATTGTCAATGTTTATGTACCAAACAATCACCAGCTCCGGTTCCTTAGGAAACTTCACAAGAAGGTAACGAAATTACAACATGGTACAGTCGTCTGGTGTGGCAACTTCAATTGTACCCCTGACCCAGACCTAGACTCGTCCTCCGCACCAAGCGCGGACGCCCTGCACTAAACCCCCTCCTACATAACTTGGGTTTGTACGATGTTTGGAGATGTACACATGCTGATGAAAAGGATTTTACTTTTTTTTCTCCATGTCACAACTCATACTCTCGCATTGATCTTTTCTTAACGGACCAGTGGACCTTACAAAGAATCTCCTCCTCTACTATTCATCTAACCTCTTGGTCTGACCATTCTCCCGTGAGTATAACCATAGAAGACACTCATCGCAATGCTCCGAATTACCTCTGGCGTTTAAATTCCAGAATACTACAATCCTTGCCATATGCCCAGACATTACAGGACAATCTTCAGTCGTACTTCGAAATCAACAAAGACTCAGTTGACGACCCACATGTTCTATGGTCTGCGCATAAGGCTTTTATGCGGGGACTCTTTATACAACTGGGGGCCAGAGATAGGAAGCAAAGGAGGCAGCGAATGGACCAGATCTTAGCAGATATCCAATCCACTGACACACTTAACAAACAACATCCTACTCTATCTCATAAGTCGAAATTGATAGCACTTAGACTAGACCTCAGAGCTTTGATATTAGAAACCCATGATAAATATCAGAAACGGATGAGAATGAGGTTCTATGCTGAAGACAACAAACCAGGTAAATTACTTTCCCACCGAATTAAAGGTCATGCTTTTAAATCCCCCATCCCCTACATATATCACCCAAAGTCTAATACTAAATTAACTAATCCGCAAGACATTGGCAATGCATTTAGTGCTTATTACAGTACTCTCTATAATTTAAGAGAGGACCCAGCTCAATCCCAACCCACACCCATGCAAATTGAGACATTTTTGGACTCGATTAATCTACCTAGTTTGACTCCCCTTCAACTAGATGAACTTAATGCACCCTTCACAGAGGAAGAAATTAGATGCGCCATACATTCACTGCCCAACAACAAAGCACCAGGCCCTGATAGTTTTGTGGGCGAATACTACAAACAATTTAGCCACATAATCATCAAACATATTACCCCATTGTTCAATTCTGCTGCCTCCTCGGCTTCCTTCCCCCAGGAAATATTGAAGGCCTTGATTATTATGTTGCCGAAGCCAGGGAAGGAGCCCACCCTACCGCAAAATTTCCGTCCCATTTCACTACTCAACCATGATGTAAAAATTTATGCCAAAGTACTCGCAAATAGACTGACTGACTTGATGCCGACACTGATTCATCCTGATCAATCGGGCTTTATTAAAGGTCGCCAGACCTCGGACGCGACTCGCAGAATGATTAACATCATTCATCATGCAGCGACCCTTCAAATGCCTTCTCTGCTTCTCTCTTTGGATGCGGAGAAGGCATTTGACAGGGTTCACTGGTACTATCTAAAACATACCCTAATAAAATTTGGTTTCCAAGGTCATTTCCTATCAGCAATCTTAGCATTATATTCCTCCCCTTCAGCTCAAGTTTATTGCTCGTCCATGCTCTCGACTGAGTTTAAGATTACAAATGGTACACGTCAGGGCTGCCCCCTTTCACCCCTAATCTTTAATCTTCTAATCGAACCTCTAGCTGCTAAGGTTAGATCCCAAAAGCTCATTTCAGGCATCAAGATTGGAGATACGGAGCATAAAATCAGTCTATTTGCTGATGATGTAATATTCTCCTTGTCCGAACCCTCTTCTTCCCTGGCTTCGGTACAGTCGTTATTGGATGAATTTAGTCGTGTATCCTATTATAAGGTTAATGTGAACAAATCTTATATACTACCTATAGCGATGCCACATCAACAACAGCAACAGATACGTAACCATTGTCAATATGCATGGTCCACAAATTCCCTCACCTACCTAGGTATTACCCTCACTGATACCACCGCAGCTCTGTATAAATCAAACTTCATCCTCTTTCTAGCCACACTCCCTAAAGACCTGGAACGTATCTCACAAAATTACGCTCTCCAGCTCGGGTAGACTTGCAGCTTTTAAGATGCTTACCCTTCCCCAGTTGCTATACCTTTTCAGAGCTATACCTATACCTATTCCGACATCCTTTTTCACACGGGTCCAATCCATGCTTAGGAATTTCATATGGCAAGGTAACAAAAAATAGAATAGCACATCTCCTCATGAAACATAGAAGAGTGGGCGGCATGGAATATGTTAATATTAGAGACTACTACAATGCAGCCATCCTAGCCCAACTTAAAGCATGGTTCACTCCTGATGAATTCAACCACTGGAGTCACATAGAAGCCTCCCAAGTTCTAGGTAACAACCTTAAAAATTGGCTACTGTCTACACCCAAAATTTCGAAAAGCTGTCAACACCTATCTCCAACCATAAAAGCGACATCGACGGCCTTTGCTTACCTGTTCTCGCACTCACCTACCACGGGTCTTACAGATGAAATCCCTCTCTCCATAGATACGTTGTCTCTGCTGATTCAAGACATACAACTCTCATCTTGGAAAGCAAAGGGCATTACTCACATCGCTGACTTATATACTAATGAATACATAATCCCCTTCACCTCCTTACAGCACAAATTTTTGCTACCTATTACAGATTATTTTAAATATGCTCAAATATCTCAATGCTTACTCCGTACTCCATTTCTCCGCCGCAAACTTCAAAAGGCAGCTTGGCAATACTTGTCAGGTAGTAAGACCTCAGCTAAAGGGATCTCACTCTTCTACGCCTTGTTAAGAGATAAAAAAACCTTCGAGAAACTACCTCCTATGCTAAAATGGGAACATGATATAGGCACTTCTTACTCTCCACAACAATGGCACCATGCGCTATTAGCCACTCACAAGGCAACCAAATCAGCCAACCTTTGGAAACTTACGTACAAACTGAACCTTCGCTGGTACACCACACCTACACAGATCCACAGATTCAGCCCTACCACAGACGCCTCCTGTTGGAGGCTCTGTGGTCTTCCTGGTACCTTGTACCACATCCTTTGGACCTGCCCTAATATATCCCCATTCTGGTCGGAGATTTTTAACATCATCTCAGGAGTCACACGCATTGCATCTCCTCCAGCCCCGGAATTAGCACTTCTTAACATTGGCATTGAAAACTACCCGCATAATCTCCAATGTATAGTAACCCATATATGTCTGGCAGCCAGACTGACCATAGCACGTAGTTGGATTTCTCAAGATCCACCGTCCCACACAGAAGTTATAAGAGCAACCCATCTTCATGGCCTGTATGAGCGCATGTATGCATCAGCGACGGGTTCCCTACTTCAGGTAACTCACTGCTGGGAGGCCTGGTTAGATTGGCTTACAACAACCAAACCTATATTTATTTGACAAAGGGAAAAGGATAAGCACACTTCGAGTATGTTCCCACTTGTCTCTCCCCCCCCACCCATTTTTTTTTCTTTTTTCCCCCTCCCTGAGTTGAAACCTATTTACTAGCTGAGGGCTTGTTACTTGTTAATGCTTAACCAGCTCTATACAACCCCTCCGATTTCGATTCAGTTGTTTCCTGTTATTCACTTTCACATCGTTACTTTTTTATATAAAAAGTGTGGAGCTAATGTCAGGAATATTACAGTAATGACAGTAAAATCTACTCAGGTTCGGGGGTGGTTTCCGCACTCTTGGGTACAGTGTGTTCCCATTTGGGGTGCCTGGAGTGGGAAGACCACCCTACGGACATTTGGATCCTAATATGATATTTTTATATCTTGTTTCCGATAAATGGTAACAACGTGCGTATATTCTTCGGATTACCACACCTGTTTAACTAAATACATTGTTAACATTGTTTATGTAATGTACGTTTCTTTATGTACTATGTTTTTGTACAACTCAATAAAAACTATTGAACGTAAAGTGTGAGAGCACCGAAAGCTGAAAATTGGTCTGGGCAGGAAGGGTGTTTAAGTGCCCAGTAAGCAAGTGGTTAAGGAGCCAACTGTCCTCTGCATGTTGGGCATTTGCTACTGTGTGCATCTTTGATAAAAGTGGTCAAATAAATCTGTTGAGTGTTTTGAGCCAATGGGGTGCATCTAGAAGGCTGTGAAAGTGGAAGTCTGTTCACTTGTCCAGATGTGGAATTTATTATATGGACACTGATACAGTGGATGGATTTTGCAACTAGTTAAACTATTTTGGTGTTATATTATATAAGTGTGCATCATATATGTAAATAATATGTTTTAAATACCACATGTTATGTATTTGCACTTCATGGGATTTGTGTTTTTTTGTTTTTTTTTCATTCCATATTTAGGGTTATTTGAGGTTGTTTGGGGAGCACTGTAATTTTATGTATAATATTTTGCTAATGTTTATACAGTTGTAAAGGTGATGCAGCGCTTAGAAAATCAATAACTCCATAAGAAATAAATTCTGTGCTCCTTCTTAAAAAAAAAAAAAAAAAAAAAAAAATAAAAAACATCTTTAAAACAGCAACTGTTTAAACATAAAATATGAGTATCAGCTGTGCTTGTATCCATAATTGAAATATATAACTAGATAAACATCAGCTAACATAATATTGACAAAAAAGCAATAGAAAAATTGTAAATACCATACTTACCTTGGGTTTATGTTTATGTTTTTGTACCCCCTTACCATTTCAAACAGGGGGGCGGGATCTGGGGGTCCCCTTGTTAAAGGGGGCTTCCAGATTCTGATAAGCCCCTCGCCCGCAGACCCTCACAACCACCGCTCAGGGTTGTGGGGATGAGGCCCTTGTCCCCATCAACATGGGGACATGGTGCTTTAAGGGGTCACAGACCCCCAAAGCATCCTCCCAATGTTGAGGGCATGTGGCCTGGCACAGTTCAGGAGGGAGGGGGGGCACTCTCTCGTCCCCCCCTCTTTTCCTGCGGCCGGCCAGGTTGCGTGCTCGGATAAAGTGTCTGGTGTGGATTTTTAGGGGGACCCCCACGTCAATTTTTGTTTTTAATTTGATGCAGGGTTCCCCTTAATATCCATACCAGACCTAAAGGGTCTGGTATGGACATTTAGGGGGACCCCCCACGTCAATTTTTTTTTAGATTTGACACGGGGTTCCCCTTAATATCCATATCAGACCTGAAGGGCCTGGTAATTGAATTTAGGGGAACCCCCAAGCTTTTTTTTTTTTATCAATGAATGAATGAATTGTCGGCTAATACAGAGAACACTCATTGAGTGTTCTCTGTATTACGGGAGCCGACAATATAGCCGCAAGTGATTTTAAAAGACTTTTTTTCCTGCACAAATGACACTTTGTGCAGGGACAGTTCTAAGCACCAGAAACATGCGCTCCTTCACAGGCATACTACAGACACCCCCCAGGTACCACATTTAAAGTAATATTACACTTTTATTGTTTAACTTTAATCATTATTAAAATCACTGCTCCTGAAAAAACGGCCGTTTTTAAAACTTTTTTTTGCATTGATCCATGTCCCCTGGGGCAGGACCCAGGTCCCCAAACACTTTTTAGCACAGTAACCTGCATATTACCCTTTAAAATTAGCACTTTAGATTTCTCCCATAGACTTGTATAGGGTGTTCCCGGCTTTTCGAATTTGCCGCAAACACCCCAAATTGTTCACTGTTCGCTGAACAGGCGAACAGGCAATGTTTGAGTCGAACATGAGTTTGACTCGAACTCGAAGCTAATGTTCACCTATGACAGGAGCCTGGTGGACAAGGTGGGTGAACTAGAGATACTGTTGTAGGATTTGGATTTTGTGGGAATTTCAAAGACCTGGTTCAACAGCTCTCATGATTGGCTGGCAAAGATTCAAGGGTATACCCTTTATCGCAAGGATAGAGAGGGTAAAAGAATATGCTATAGGCCCCCTAACTTAAGGGAGAAAAGGAAGACAGATCTCCTATCACAATTTGGATTAGCAGCAAGGATGGGAAGTGTTATCATAATGGGGTATTTTAATTATCCAGACATAGACTGGGTGGAAAGAACCGCACATTCATCTAAGGCTCGCCAGTTCCTAAATGTCTTCCAGGACAATTTTATGGGTCAGATGGTCGGCGCACCAACTAGACATAAAGCATTACTAGATCTACTGATTACCAACGATACAGACCTGATCATGGATGTGGAAATACGGGGCAATTTAGGTAACAGCGATCACAGGTCAATTGGCTTCAGTATAAATCACACAAATAGGAAACATAAGGGGAAGACACTGGATTTCAAAAGAGCCAACTTCCCTAAATTACAAACCTTGCTAGAAGGCATAAATTGGGATACAATCTTAGAAACAAAGAACATGGAGGAGAGATGGGTATGCTTTAAGAGCATATTAAATAAGGGCATTAGCCAATGCATCCCATTGGATAATAAATTTAAAAGAGCAAACAAAAGTCCTGGATGGCTTAAGTCCAATGTAAAAATGCATATAAAAGCAAAGGAGAAGGCCTTCAAAAAATACAAGGTTGAGGGATCATCATCGGCATTTAGACTTTATAAAGAATGCAACAAGAAATGTAAGGGAAGGGTGCAATAAGGACGGCTAAGATAGAGCATGAAAGACACATAGCGGAGGAGAGCAAAAAAAATCCCAAGAATTTCTTTAAGTATGTAAACAGTAAAAAAGGGATGGCAGACCATATTGGCCCCATAAAGAATGAGAAAGGACATCTGGTTACAAAAGATGGGGAGATGGCGAAGGTATTGAATTTATTCTTCTCCTCAGTCTTCACAAGGAAATCAGGGGGCTTCACTAACCAAAACTGCAGTGTTTATCCTCAAGACTCATCACAGGAAGCACGTATACAATATAAGTTTAGGGGATAAGTTTAACATACGATCAAATACTACATATATAATGTGTGTGTGTGTGTGTGTGTGTGTATATCCCAATTATTCTGTAAAGATCGAATCCGTTCATTAATTTGTTAATATTTGTTAATTGATGTATATAAGATATTAGATTAAAGAAACTTTCTAACATTTCACTCTCAAAATGATTGATTTTATCTTAATCATTTTCTTATCTAAATCCATTTATAACCACATCTCATTTGTATCCATACAAGCTTTTAGATCTTAAGATAATTGATTTGAATATATTTTCAATTTTGATTCTATATAAAGAAAAGTGAACTTATTAAACCTTTTGCTTCATATACCATAAAAATATTTTCCCCTCTATGTATTTTCTTTTACCAAATAAATCAAGCCACTTAATATTCATAAATGTAACATTGTTGTACAATACTTTGAATTATGGATGTCACTTCAGAAATATATGTTTCATACTTTCCCTCCAAATTGTGCTTAGCATAAATCTACAATCCATACAACTTTTCGAATAACCTTGAACCCTCAAAATTTGAACTTAAAATATGTTTCTTAACTTCAATTCATTCATATATGTGAGATGATTTTAAAAATAAATACAAATTACAATGTAAAGTTAGTCCTAACTTGTCTATATGTACTTTAATATGTACTTTTATCTTAATTAACACCACGATGTTCCTCCTAACTAAAGAGACACTATTGTAAAGAGGTTTAACCCTTTCAACTGAAAATACACTATATGTGATTGTAAAAGTTAATGGTTAAAAAATGAATCATCTTGATATGATAAACATATCACGTCACATAAAAATGTGTGTGTGTGTGTATGTATATATATATAAGTCAATTGTTTTTAGAAGTTTCTCTCTTATTAACCGCTTCCCACCCGCCCTATGGCCAAATGACGGCCTTAGAGCGGGCGGCTTCCTTCGCCTGGCCGTCCCTGGATGGCCTGGTGTTTACTTCCGCAATGCGCGCCGCCGGGGGCGCGCATCGCGGAAGTTTTGTATTCGCCGTGTCTCCCGGAGACAGGCAAATACAGATCGCCGTGAACGGCCAATCAAAGCGGCCGTTCACAGAGCGATCGAAGCTGCCAATAGGAGATGATCTCAAATGTAAACATATGAGATCATCTCCCATTGCCGTGTCTCTCCCTCCTCACACAGAGACAGCGTGTGAGGAGGGAGAGCGGATCTGTGAGTGCAACATTGTTTCTTTGTGTCCCAGTGCCAATTGTCAGTCCCAGTGCCAATTGTCAGCCCCAGTGCCAATCAATTGTCAGCCCCAGTGCCATCTGTCAGCCCCAGTGCCATCTGTCAGCCCCAGTGCCAGTGCCATCTGTCAGCCCAGTGCCATCTGTCAGCCCAGTGCCAGTGCCGCCAGTGCCACCTGCCAGCGCCACCTGCCAGCGACAGTGCCACCTGCCAGCGACAGTGCCATCCGTCAGCCCCAGTGCCGTCAGCCCCAGTGCCGTCAGCGCCAGTGCCGCCAGTGCCAGTGCCGCCAGTGCCAGTGCCACCTACCAGCGCCAGTGCCAGCACCACCTGCCAGCGCCAGTGCCACCTGCCAGTGCCATCCGTCAGCCCCAGTGCCGTCAGCCCCAGTGCCGTCAGCGCCAGTGCCGCCAGTGCCAGTGCCGCCAGTGCCAGTGCCACCTACCAGCACCAGTGCCAGCGCCACCTGCCAGTGCCAGTGCCACCTGCCAGTGCCACCTGCCAACGCCAGTGCCATCCTTCAGCCGAAGTGCCGTCAGCCCCATTGCCGTCAGCCCCAGTGCCGTCAGCCCCAGTGCCGCCAGTGCCAGTGCCGCCAGTGCCAGTGCCACCTGCCAGTGCCACCTGCCAGCGCCATCTGCCAGCCGCAGTGCCATCTGCCAGCCCCATTTGCCAGAGCAAGTAGCCAGCGCCATCTGCCAGTGCCAGCCCCAGTGACATCTGTCAGCGACATCTGTCAGCGACATCTGCCAGCGACATCTGCCAGAGACATCTGTCAGCCCCATCTGTCTCCAGTGCCATCTGCCTCCAGTGCCATTTGTCAGTGCCACGTGTTGTCAGTGCCACCTGCCACGTCAGTGTCACCTGTGATCAGCGTCACCTGTCAGTGTCACCTGTCAGTGTCACCTGCCACATCAGCATCACCTGTCAGTGTCATCTGCCAAATCAGCATCACCTGTCAGTGTCACCTGCCACATCAGCGTCACCTGTCAGTGTCATCTGCCAAATCAGCGTCACCTGTCAGTGTCATCTGCCAGATCAGCGTCACCTGTCAGTGCCATTTGTGATCAATAAAAATGTCACAAAGATTATATTCAGCTGAGGAGGCATATGATATCCTTGCAGCCGACGAGAGCAATGGGGAGGTTTCCGCTTCGGATTCCTCCTCATATTCAGATTGTGACTCTGACGTGGACTACGAGCCTGTCCTCAGCAGCGGTACCATGACAGCCTCAGAGGAGGAAGATGATAGTCCGCCCGTCAGACGAAGGCGCACTGGTGAGGAGGCGGTACCATCCACCAGCACGGCAGAGCCATCCACCGGCACCACAGTACCTCGGCAAAGGCCACGTACAAGTGGGGTGTCAACTCGGCCCCAAAGGGTTAGGTCCCATGCCAGCCTTCCCTATTCCCTCCAGAACCCCTTGTGGCTTCCTCCTAACTCAGGAGAAGCCAACGTTCCCCCTTTCACTGCCAACCCAGGAGTCCAGGTGGACACACACAATTTTTCCCTGATGGACTTTTTCCACCTAATTTTTACAGAGGACATGCTTGAATCCATTGTGGTCCAGTCCAACCTATATGCCCAACAATTTATTGAAAGCAACCCAACGTCCTCTTATGCCCGTCCCTACAAGTGGAGAGCCCTAACAGTGGAGGAGTTTAAACATTTTTTGGGCCTCACATTTTGTATGGGACTAAACAATAAAAATGAAATGTGTGCATATTGGTCATCCCGCCCCATCTATCACATGCCCATCTTTTCCTCAATAATGTCCCGGACCAGATATCTAACGATAATGAGATTCCTACACTTTAATGACAATACCCAGTGCCTTCCCCGGAATGACTCAAATTTTGATAAACTTTACAAAATTCGGCCGCTAATAAATTATTTTTCTCAGATTTTCCCCCAGTTGTTTACCCCAGACCAACACATATGTTTGAATGAGTCCCTGATAAAATTTTCTGGCAGGCTGGGCCTAAAGCAATTTATTCCCTCCAAAAGGGCCCGCTATGGGGTGAAAATGTATAAGTTGTGTGATCGAGCCACAGCGTATACATATTCCTTCATGGTATACGAAGGGAAGGACACCCAGCTACATCCCCCTAATTGCCCCGAATACATCGGATCGAGTGGAAAAGTTGTTTGGGAACTCATAAACCCACTCCTGGAGAAAGGCTACCATCTGTATATGGACAATTTTTATACCAGTTTACCCCTGTTCCGCAACCTCCATAGAATGCAAACTATAGCATGTGGCACCGTAAGAACGAACCGGAAGGGCTTTCCTCAAAGCCTCGTCAACAAAAGGCTAAGAAAAGGCGAAGCGGCGAGTTTACGGAACGAGGAAATTTTGGCTGTGAAGTGGAGGGACAGAAGGGATGTCTACATGCTTTCTTCGATCCACAACAACACTTTTGTTGAGATCACCAGGAGGGATGGCCCAATACTAAAATCCACTTGTATACATGAGTACAACATGTTCATGGGGGGTGTCGACTTGAACGACCAGATGCTCGAACCCTATCTTGCCACAAGAAGAACATACAAGTGGTATAAAAAAATTGCAATTTATTTCTTTAATTTGGCCATATACAACACATATGTACCGTATATACTCGAGTATAAGCCGAGATTTTCAGCCTCTTTTTTGAGGCTGAAAGTGCCCCCCTCGGCTTATACTCGAGTCATCGCCGTCTGACTGCTCGATCAGCGTATCGAGCAGACAGACGGCGGACATACTACAATTTGAAAGCCGCGCCTCCGCCTCCGCCTCCGCCTGTGATAGGCGGAACACTGAATTTCCCAGCAGCCTGTGTTCCGCCTATCACTGACATCGTCTCATCCTCGTCCGTAGTACGAGGATGAGACGATGTCCGTGATAGGCGGAACACAGGCTGCTGGGAAATTCAGTGTTCCGCCTATCACAGGCGGAGGCGGAGGCGGAGGCGCGGCTTTCGAATTGTAGTATGTCCGCCGAGGCGCCGACGAAGAGCGGCGATCCTGGCAAGGCACGGGACGGAGGCAAGGCAAGGCACGGCACGGGACGGGACGGAGGCAAGGCACGACACGGGACGGAGGCAAGGAGCCAAGGCACGGCACGGGACGGAGGCAAGGAGGCAAGGCACGGCACGGGACGGAGGCAAGGAGGCAAGGCACGGGACGGAGGCTCGGGACACAGGTAGGCTGGACACACACACACACACACACACACACACACACACACACACACACACACACACACACACACACACACACATGGACACACACACACAGGGATGGATGGATGGAGACACACACACACACAGGGATGGATGGATGGATGGAGACACACACACACAGGGATGGATGGATGGATGGAGACACACACACACAGGGATGGATGGATGGATGGAGACACACACACAGGGATGGATGGATGGATGGACACACACACACACAGGGATGGATGGATGGATGGACACACACACACACACACAGGGATGGACGGACACACAGGGATGGACGGACACACAGGGACGGACACACACACAGGGATGGACAGGCATGTCTCACCCTCGGCTTATACACGAGTCAATAAGTTTGCCAGTTTTTTTGGGGGTAAATTGGGGGCCTCGGCTTATATTCGGGTCGGCCTATACTCGAGTATATACGGTAATTTATCGTAAGTCCACAGAAAGACCCATACCCTTCCTTGGCTACCAGGAGGAAATCACCACTGCCCTTATATACCCCAACGGCCCACCACAAAACATTTGATCCAATGTAATTAGCAGACTCTCTGAACGCCACTTTCCTGACAAAATCCCTCCCAGACCAACAGGCCGAAGACATCAGAAAAAATGTCGGGTGTGCAGCAAACGAGGAGTGAGAAGAGACACCACTTATCACTGTGCCCAATGCCCTTCCCAACCAGGCCTCCGCATAGGTGACTGTTTCCGCCGTTACCATACTTCAGTGAATTATTAGTAAAGTATGGTAACCATAACCCTCACTTCCTGCCATTTACCTTCAAACCCCTTATGCCTCTGCTTGCTCTGTAACTGACCCTGACTTGTTATTCAACCACGCTTCTGCCTACTGATTCTGTTTATGCCTCTGCCTGATCTGGAACTGACCCTGGACTGTTATTCGACCACGCTTCTGCCTACTGATTCTGTACATACCTCTGCCTGATCTGGAACTGACCCTGGACTGTTTGACCATGCCTTTTGCCTGCCTCTTGGACTGATCTTGTACCCTCTGTGGACTAGTGGGATTCATAACAGGGGTCTCACATATGTGAGGGGCTCCAGAATAGTTTTTTTGGATGAAGAAGACAATTTCCTTTGTTTTCTCATTCCTAGATTAGGGTCTGGAGACTCGGAGGCTTCAAAGAGATTTGGGTGGGAGAAGCCTCTACCCCTATCCCCATTCTGTCCTGAACAAGGCCCTACTTCTGCCTGCTGCCTGTAGGACCTATACCATCATGCCTCTGCCTGTCGCATGAACTGACCACAGCACATGGATGGACCATGTTCCTGCCTACTACCAGGACCAATATTTTGGCAATGCTGACGATCTCTGCCTGCACTGACCTTGGACTGTATATGGACAGTATCCCTGCCTGCTGCCAATATTGACTATGGACAGTATACCTGCCTGTTGCCTGGAAAATTGTGTTCACTTTTGCTGACCAAGTCCCTGCCTGCTGCCTGGACCAGTGCTATCATCCTGTGGACAACTGCGCTGCTAAAACCACAGGTAATCTTTTGTTTACTCTTTTCTCAGAATGTATTTTGGGGTGTAATTCTTGGTATGTGGATGCTATGTGTCCCTGGAACACCTGATGGTGTTCCTTGCATTTTGGCCCTCTGTATGTGGCCAAGCTGTGTAAAAGTCTCACATATTTGGTATCGTTATACTCAGGAGGAGTAGTAGAACGTATTTTGGGGTGTCATTTTTGCTATGTACATGCTATGTGTTGGAAATATCTTATAAATGGACAACTTTTCGTAAAAAAATGCGTTTTCATTTTTTTTCCACATTTTCCCAAAACTTCTGGAAAAAAAATGAACCATTCAAACGACTCAATATGCCTCATAGATTATACGTTGGGGTGTTAGCTTTCCAAAATGGGGTCACTTTGTGGGCATTTCCATTGTCCTGGTGCTCCAGGGCCTTCAAAAATGTAATAGGTGGTTGAGAAATGAGATGTGTAATTTATGCCCCTAGAACGCCTAATGGTGCTATTTCAATATTGGGCCTCTGTATGTGGCCAGGCTGTGTAAAAGTCTCACACATTTGGTATCGTTATACTCAGGAGGAGTAGTAGAACGTATTTTGGGGTGTCATTTTTGCTATGTACATGCTATGTGTTGGAAATATCTTATAAATGGACAACTTTGCGTAAAAAAATGCGTTTTTATTTTTTTTCCACATTTTCCCCAAACTTCTGGAAAAAAAATGAACCATTCAAACGACTCAATATGCCTCATAGATTATACGTAGGGGTGTTAGCTTTCCAAAATGGGGTCACTTTGTGGGCATTTCCATTGTCCTGGTGCTCCAGGGCCTTCAAAAATGTAATAGGTGGTTGAGAAATGAGATGCGTAATTTATGCCCCTAGAACGCCTAATGGTGCTATTTCAATATTGGGCCTCTGTATGTGGTCAGACTGTGTAAAAGTATCACACATTTGGTATCGTTATACTCAGGAGGAGTAGTAGAATGTATTTTGGGGTGTCATTTTTGCTATGTACATGCTATGTGTTGGAAATGTCTTATAAATGGACAACTTTGCGTAAAAAAAATGCGTTTTCATTTTTTTTCCACATTTTCCCAAAACTTCTGGAAAAAAAATGAACCATTCAAACGACTCAATATGCCTCATAGATTATACGTTGGGGTGTTAGCTTTCCAAAATGGGGTCACTTTGTGGGCATTTCCATTGTCCTGGTGCTCCAGGGCCTTCAAAAATGTAATAGGTGGTTGAGAAATGAGATGTGTAATTTATGCCCCTAGAACGCCTAATGGTGCTATTTCAATATTGGGCCTCTGTATGTGGCCAGGCTGTGTAAAAGTCTCACACATTTGGTATCGTTATACTCAGGAGGAGTAGTAGAACGTATTTTGGGGTGTCATTTTTGCTATGTACATGCTATGTGTTGGAAATATCTTATACATGGACAACTTTGCGTAAAAAAATGCGTTTTCATTTTTTTTCCACATTTTCCCCAAACTTCTGGAAAAAAATGAACCATTCAAACGACTCAATATGCCTCATAGATTATACGTAGGGGTGTTAGCTTTCCAAAATGGGGTCACTTTGTGGGCATTTCCATTGTCCTGGTGCTCCAGGGCCTTCAAAAATGTAATAGGTGGTTGAGAAATGAGATGCGTAATTTATGCCCCTAGAACGCCTAATGGTGCTATTTCAATATTGGGCCTCTGTATGTGGTCAGGCTGTGTAAAAGTATCACACATTTGGTATTGTTATACTCAGGAGGAGTAGTAGAATGTATTTTGGGGTGTCATTTTTGCTATGTACATGCTATGTGTTGGAAATATCTTATAAATGGACAACTTTGCGTAAAAAAAATGCGTTTTCATTTTTTTTCCACATTTTCCCAAAACTTCTGGAAAAAAAATGAACCATTCAAACGACTCAATATGCCTCATAGATTATACGTTGGGGTGTTAGCTTTCCAAAATGGGGTCACTTTGTGGGCATTTCCATTGTCCTGGTGCTTCAGGGCCTTCAAAACTGTAATAGGTAGTTGAGAAATAAGATGTGTAATTTATGCTCCTAGAACGCCTGATGGTGCTATTTCAATATTGGGCCTCTGTATGTGGCCAGGCTGTGTAAAAGTCTCACACATTTGGTATCGTTATACTCAGGAGGAGTAGTAGAATGTATTTTGGGGTGTCATTTTTGCTATGTACATGCTATGTGTTGGAAATATCTTATAAATGGACAACTTTGCGTAAAAAAAATGCGTTTTAATTTTTTTTCCACATTTTCCCAAAACTTCTGGAAAAAAAATGAACCATTCAAACGACTCAATATGCCTCATAGATTATACGTTGGGGTGTTAGCTTTCCAAAATGGGGTCACTTTGTGGGCATTTCCATTGTTCTGGTGCTCCAGGGCCTTCAAAACTGTAATAGGTGGTTGAGAAATGAAATGTGTAATTTATGCTCCTAGAACGCCTGATGGTGCTATTTCAATATTGGGCCTCTGTATGTGGCCAGGCTGTGTAAAAGTCTCACACATTTGGTATCGTAATACTCAGAAGGAGTAGCAGAACGTATTTTGGGGTGTCATTTGTGGTATACACATGCCATGTGAGAGAAATAACCTATTACATTAAAGATTTTGTGAGAAAAAAAAAAAAAAAAAAAAATCTTCATTTTGCAAAGAATTGTGGGAAAAAGATGACAACATCAAAAACCTCACCATGCATCTTAGTAAATACCTTGGAGTGTCTACTTTCAAAAAAGGGGTCATTTGGGGGGTATTTGTACTTTCCTGACTTGTTCGGGTTGCAAGAAATGAGATAGTCCACCAGTACATCAGGTGTGATCAATTTTGTGCGATCCGCACCACAGCCTGTAGACTCTCTAACTTTCACAAAGACCAAATAATATCCAATAATTTGGGTTATTTTTACCAAAGATATGTAGCAGTATAAATTGTGGCCAAAATTTATGAAAAAAAAATTATAATTTGCAAAATTTTATCACAGAAACAAAGAAATATGCGTTTTTTTTCAAAATTTTCGGTCTTTTTTCATTTATAGCGCAAAAAATAAAAACCCCAGAGGTGATCAAATACCACCAAAAGAAAGCTCTATTTGTGGGAAAAAAAAGGACACAAAATTCATTTGGGTACAGTGTTGCATGACTGAGTAATTGTCATTCAAAGTGTGAGAGCACCAAAAGCTGAAAATTGGTCTGGTCAGGAAGGGTGTTTAAGTGCCCAGTAAGCAAGTGGTTAAAGAGGAAGTAAACCCTGATGGGTTTACTTCCTCTTTTTTTCCCTGCAAAGGTAAAGCATAATGGACTACTATGCATCGCATAGTAGCTCATTATGTGTCACTTACCTGACACAGGAGCCAGCGAAGTCGCCGCTGATCCCTGTAGTCCGCCGCGTCCATCTTGCTGGTGGCGTCTCGCAGCTCCGACCAATGACAGCGGCGAAGCCGCGATGACGTCACTCCCGCGCATGCGCACGGGAGTCGCGTCTCGCAGCTCCGACACTGCCATTCGGCAAAGCCGCGATGACGTCACTCCCGCGCATGCGCACGGGAGTCGATAAATTAGGCAAATCCATTCTTGGACTTGCCGCATTTCGTGCGCCTGCGCGCCGCTGTCTACGGCGCATGCGCCGTAGACAGCGGTGCCCATTTTCGGGCAAATATCTCCTAAACCATATAGGTTTAGGAGATATTGCTTGGACCTACAGGTAAGCCTTAATCTAGGCTTACCTGTAGGTCAAAGTGGTTTGAAGGGGTTTACTTCCTCTTTAAAGGTCTTGAGGTTTTTAGTCTTCATATTCTTCTTCCTGCACTCTGTAAAGTTGGAAACACTTTATTGAACATAAAAAGACGGCAATAATTATAACAAATTCATCTCTTTTATCAAATCTTCTCCCAGAACTGATATTCTTAAGCTTTAAGGATTTGTTTTCATCTGGAAGGTCTAGAAATATAAAATTTCTCTTCTTTTGTTGACTTATCCTGAAACAGAATGCAGTATCATTATTTTGAATTTACTAATGCCAAATATACCTTAATTTACATATTAATTTTACATACCACAATGCTAATATTTTATTATGACATGAAAGACATTTTTTGGTAATAACATTTCTAATTACCTTACTTTGCTCTATTTTTCTTAAACTTGCCTATACTCCTTATGCTATTATTCTGTGTGTTTAACCACTTGCCGCCCGCCCTATAACAGAAACACGGCGACAAAGTGGTTTCAAAATCCTGACCGGACGTCATATTACGTGATCAGGATTTTGAGCCCCCGGGGGTGCGCATCGCGGCGATCGTTGTTAGGGGACGTCAGTCTGACACCCGCAACTACGATCTTGGTAAAGTGTCTCTGATGAAGACTCTTTACCACATGATCAGCCGTGTCCAATCACAGCTGATCACAGTGTAAATAGGAAGAGCCGGTGATCGGCTTTTCCTCACTCGCGTCTGTCAGATGCGAGTAGAGGAGAGCCGATCGGCTGCTCCTCTGACGGGGGGGTCTGTGCTGATTGATTATCAGCACATCCCCCCGAGGATGCCCACACTGGACCACCAGGGACGCCACCAGACCACCAGGGATGCCCAGCACAAGGTATGCCACCCTAGACCACAAGGGATTCCAGTCAGTGCCCACAATGGATGCCAATCAGTGCCCACAATGGATGCCAATCAATGCCCACAATGGGCATCACTGATTGGCATGCATTATTGTTTGGCACTGATTGGCATCCGTTAGTACAGTATAATACAATACAATGCCGCATATCAGTGCCCATCCATGCCCATCCATGCCGCCTATCAGTGCCAATTTGTGCCATCTATCAGTGCCCATCCGTGCCACCCATCAGTGCCACCTATCAGTACCCATCAGTGCCACATATCAGTGTCCATCAATGCCACCTCATCAGTGCCACTTCATTGGTGCCACCTCATCAATGCCCCTCAGTGCCGCCTTTATCAGTGTCCATCAGTGTAGCCCCATCAGTGCCCATCAGTGAAGGAGAAAACTTACTTATTTACAAAGTTTTTGAAATTGAAACAAAAAAAAACATTATTTTGTTCAAAATTTTGGTATTTTATTTGTTTAGCAAAAAATAAAAACCGTAGAGGTGATTAAATATCACCAAAAGAAAGCTCTATTTGTGGGGAAAAAATTATAAAAATTTCATTTGGGTACAGTGTAGCATGACCGCGCAATTGTCATTCAAAGCGCGACAGCGCTGAAAGCTCAAAATTGGTCTGGGCAGGAAGGTGTTTAAGTCCCCAGTATTGAAGTGGTTAAAATATAACAGGATGCAGTTTCTCCTTTTTGTCATGATTTGAGACCTTATTTTTGCAAACAAAGAGAGGTTTCAATTCAATGTCCATTCACTTCTATTCTTTAACCACTTGCCGACCACCTCACACAGATATACTGTACTGCGGCAGAATGGCACAGACATAACCTATGGGTACGTTACTTCCTCCCGCATCCCTCCAGGAGCGATCCGTGCTGAGGGGGAGGCCATTGATTCTGGCAAATGACAGGCTTCCTCTGCTTCTGAAATGTAAACAGAAGCAGAGGAAGTGATGTCATCACTCCTCGTGAAGCCTTTTTGTTCCGGCTTCCGAGGAGAGAAGACATCCAACACTACACATTCAGTAGAACACTCAGGCACACTAATCACCCCCGATCACCCCCCTGCTCCCCCTGTCACAGTGACACCAGTAGCAGATTTTTTTTTTTAACTGATTACTATTGGTGTCATTTGTGACTGTTAAAAGTGGTAAGGCAGTTAATGTTAGACACCTTTAGGTCTAGGGTCCCCTCCATCACCAGTGTCACTAAGCAATCTTTTTTCTGATCGCCGTATTAGTGTCACAGGTGACGTTAGTTAGGCAGGTAAGTATTTATTTAGATTTGTCTTCCGCTTTTTATAGTGTCAGGTACCCCCATATACTACCTAGTAAAGGTTTTAACCCCCTGATTGCCCCTTAGTTAACCCTTTCATCAGTGATCACCGTATAACTATTACGAGTGATGCTGGTTAGTTTGTGTTTTATAGTGTCAGGACACCTGACACTATAGGGTCTGCGTTGCCCAAGGCAGCATCAGGTTAGTGCCAGTACTGCTAACACCCACGCATGCAGCATACACCCCTCTTAGTATAGTATCTAAACGGATCAATATCTGATCAGATCTATACTAGCGTCCCCAGCAGTTTAGGGTCCCCAAAAACGCAGTGTTAGCGGGATCAGCCCAGATACCTGCTAGCACCTGCGTTTGCCACTCCGCACAGCCCAGCCCACCCAAATGCAGTATTGATCAATCACTGCCACTTACAAAACATTAAATACACATAACTTCAGAATTTGCAGAGTCAGGCCTGATCCCTGTGATCGCTAACAGATTTTTTGGTAGCGTTTGAAGCAGTTGCTAACAGTCAGGAGCTTTTTTACCTGTGACTCTCACTAGTCTACCACTAAATTTAGAGCCCAAAATGGCAAATTGAAGGTACATTTGGTTCACAATAGATCTCTATAGATCTATTGTGAACCAAAGCAATTTGTATGCTGGTCAATACATTGCCAGTTTGCCCCTAATCCCCAGTCCTCCCTTGCCAGAGTTTGGAGACCAATTACGGTTTTTTGATTTTAAGATCTTTCTGGGCCTTTCCCTCAACCTGGGCATAGTTAAAATGAGTATGTTGCGGTCATATTGGTCCACTGACCCAATTTGCCATATCCCTGTGTTCTCTGCCTCCATGACCAGGGCACTATATGAGCAGATCTTGTGGTTCATGCATTTCAATGATGTTGAACTCTGTCGTCCTTGTGGAGACCCTGGATACGTTTGGCTCTACAAAATTCGACCCCTCATAAACCACTTCAACCAACATTTTGCAGACTTGTTTACTCCCTATCAAGTTGTCTGCATTGATGAGTCCCTGATTAACTTTTCTGGCCACTTGTTATTCAAACAGTACCTTCCCAGCAAGTGTGTCAGATACGGGGTCAAGATGTATAAGCTCTGTGACAGGGCCACAGGCTATACACGTAGTTTTATTTTTTACGAGGGAAAAGATGTAGAGCTGCCAAACTGCCTAGGTTACTTAGGGAGCGCTGGCAAGATTGTGTGGGACTTGGTGTCACCCTTATTCGGAAAGGGGTACCACTTGTTCGCGTGAGCGTGCCACTTTTTAGTCACTTGTTTGATCAGCAGATTGGAGCATGTGGCACCGTGCGACCTAATCGCTGGGGCATTCCCCAGCAGCTTGTAGATTCCCATCTTAGGCTGGGGGAGGGAGCTTGCTTCAAGTGTAATAACTTTCTCACTATGAAGTGGAGGGATGATAAGAATGTTTTCGTTCTTACCTCTCTTCATACAGACACGACGGTCCAAATTCCTATGGCGACAGGTGTTGGGGAGAAACCCTCTGTGTCCACCAATATAACCAAAATATGGGAGGGGTGGCTCTAAACAACCAGTTGTTGGCGCCGTACCTAGTTGCCCGTAAGACCAGACGTTGGTACAAGAAAGTGTCTTTATACTTATTTCAATTCGCTTTGCTGAACGCTCTTGTGCTATACAGAGCTTCAAGACTGACTGGATCCTTCCTTAAATTCCAGGAAGAGATCGTCAGAGCCCTTCTGTTTCCAGACGGTGCTCCACCTCCCCTTCCCAATCCGAATGCAGTAAGCTGGCTGCATGAGAGGCATTTTCCTTATGTCCTCCCAAGTACCCCTACCCATGAACCCCCAAAAGAAGATGTTGTGTCATCAGCAAGTGCGGATATAGGCGTGACACCCGTTATTATTGTCCCTCCTGTCCTGACAATCCTGGTCTTTGCATTGGTGAATGTTTTGAACGCTACCATACACTAGTTGAGTATTAGCGTAGGGTACAGCACTGCACAGACTAGGCACACTTTCACAGACTTGCCATCACATTTTGAGAGACCCGAACCTGGAACTGGTTACCAGTTACAAAAAAATAAAATAAAAATAAAAATAAAAAGTAAAAAAAAATAAAAAACCCACAAAAAATATAAAATAAAAAAAACAAAAATAGTTGTCGTTTTATTGTACTCTATCTATTCTCTCTCTGTTGTTCTTCTCTTTTTTACTGTATTCTATTCTGCAGTGTTTTATCATTATGTTTTATAATGTTTGCTTTTCAGGTATGTAATTCTTTTATACTTTACTATTTACTGTGTTTTATTATTAACTATTTTTTTTTGTATTCAGGTACGCCATTCAGCTGCAGCACAGATTTATTTATCTTGACAGCAAGAGCGTTTGCTCCCATGATATATAAAGCTGTGACTCCAGCGCTGTAGGGGGTGATTTCACCACCACAGTTAAAAAAAGAGCATATATGCTGAAGCATGGGGGCAGCAGGGGCAGAGGAGCGATTTGATTCTAACTTTTGCAGGTGGATACCTCCATGCTTCAGTATATATATATATATATATATATATATATATATTAGGCACAGATTGCGTTAAAAAATGTTTTCTTTTTTACAATTTTTTTTTTTTTTGTATTTTCTTTGCAGGTATGGTATGTCTTACTGATATACTGTAATGTTACTTTGTTTTATTGTTAACCATCATTTGCTTAGTAGTTACACCATTCAGTTGCAGGGTGGATTTATTTATCTTGACAGCAACAGCGTTTGCTCCCACGATACATAAAGCTGTGACTCCAGCACTGTCAGAGGTGATTTCACCACCACAGTTAAAAACAAAATAGTGCATGTATGCCCATCATTAGAAGTAAGTGGATGAAGGGAGATATTCTAATGGTGGGCATACCCACCGATCAATCTCTTTTTTTCATTCAACCCACAGGTTGTAATGAAAAAAGATTACAATATATGCCCAACAAGGACCAGCAACGTACTGACATGTTGCTGGAATTTAAGTGGCTATACCAGAATGATGCCTGTGGGTTTAGGTATCATCTTGGTATCCCTCTTTTCAGCCCGCAGTCAGCTTTCATGTAAAAGCAATCCTAGCGGTGGTTCTGCCAGCTGACCATAGAGCTGATCAGAGATCAGAATGGCTCCAATCATCTCTATGGCCTAAGAAACCGGAAGCTACAAGCATTTCATGACTTAGATTTTGCTGGATGTAAACAGCGCCATTGGGAAATTGGGAAAGCATTTCATCACACTGATCTTGGTGTGGTCAGATGCTTTGAGGGCAGAGGAGAGATCTAGGGTCTAATAGACCCCATTTTTTTCAAAAAAAGGGTACCTGTCACTATCTATTTCTATCATAGGGGATATTTAAATTTCCCTGAGATAACAACAAAAATTATAAAAAAAAATATGAAAGGAACAGTTTAAAAATAAGATAAAAAAGCAAAAAAAAATGTAAAAAGATAAAAAATCATCGGTCTGGCGTGAAATGTAAACAGCAATTGCACCATGCATGTGAGGTATCACCACGAAGGTCAGATTGAGGCCATTTTAGCAGCAGACCTCCTCTATTAATCTAAATGGAAAAAAGTGTGTTTTTTCGCAAAAAAATGGGTTTGAAAAATCACTGCGCAAATACTGTGCGAAAAAAAATAATTAAACACCCATCCTTTTAATTTGTAGGGCTGTTGCTTTAAAAAATATATAATGTTTGGGTGTTCAAAGTAATTTTCTTGCAAAAAAAACAAAACTATTTTTCATGTAAACAAATAGTGGCAGAAAGGACTTTGTCTTCAAGTAGTTAGAAGAGTGGTGATGTATGACATAAGCTTCTAAATTTTGTGCATAAAATGCCAGGACAAATTACCCCATTTTGGAAAGTAGACACCCCAAGCTATTTACTGAGAGGCATGCCGAGTCCATGGAATATTTTATATTTTGACCCAAGTTGCGGGAAAAAAATGTTTTCATTTTTTTTTTTTTGCACAAAGTTGTGACTGAATGATATATTGCTCAAACATTCCATAGGCATATGTGAAATTACACCCCAAAATACATTCTATTGCTTCTCCTGAGTACGGGGATACAGCACCTTTTTGGGAGCCTAGCCTGTACAGGACCCCGAAAACCAAGCACCGCCTTTAGGCTTTCTAAGGGTGCAATCTATTGTTCACACATGCCATGGACATATGTGGAATTACACCCCAAAATACATTCTGCTGCTTCTCCTGAGCTGATTCACTCAGGAGAAGCAGCAGAATGTATTTTGGGGTGCAATTCCACATATGTCCATGGCATGTGTGAGCAATATATAATTTAGTGACAACTTTGTGCATAACAAATGTTTTTGTAATTTTCCCGCAACTTGTGGCAAAATATAAAATATTCCATGGACTCAACATGACTCTCGGCAATTAGTTCGGGGGGGGGGGGGGGGTTGTGCCATCTTGGCATTTTATGGCCTTCAAAACTGTGATAGGTAGTGAGGAGTGAAATCAAAAATTTACGCCCTTAGAAATCCTGAAGGCGGTGCTTGGTATTCGGGGCCCCGTACGCATATAGGCCCCCAAAAAGTCCCACACATGAAGTATCCCCATACTCAGGATAAGTAGATAAATGTATTTTGGGGTGTAATTCCACATATAACCATGGCATGTGTGAGCAATATATAACATAATTTTTTTTTGTCATTTTTCAATCAATACAAAAAAATTAAATATTCAATGGGCTCAACATGCTAATCAGCAATTTCCTTGGGACGTCTAATTTCAAAATGGGGTCATTTGGGGGGGGGTTTGTACTTCTCTGCCATTTTAGCACCTCAAGAATTGAGATAGGCAGTCATAAACTAAAAGCTGTGTAAATGCCAGAAAATGTAACCTAGTTCGTAGACGCTATAACTTTTGTGCAAACCAATAAATATACGCTTATTTTTTTTACCAAAGACATGTGGCATTTTGGACTAAAACTGAGTTCATTGGAATTTTCTTTTAACAAAAAGTCGAAAATATCTTTTTATTTTTTTTTTTTTTTCTAAATGTCCGGTCTTTTTCCGTTTATAAAATAAAAATCGCAGAGGCAATCAAATACAATCAAAAGAAAGCTCTATTGGTGGGGAAAAAAAAGGAAACAAATTTCGTTTGGATACAACATTGCATGACCACGCAATTACCAGTTAAAGCAGCGCAGTGCCAAATTTTAAAAAGTCCTCTGGTTTATACTTATATAGGGACCCCCTAGGCACGATATTTGAAGGAATCTTTAATTTTTTTATGTGTCATTTAAAGCATCATTAAAATCACTGCTCCTGAAAAAAACGGTAGTTTTAAAAAACTTTTTTTTTGCATTGAGACATGTCCCCTGGGGCAGTACCCGGGTCCCTATACACTTTTTATGGCAATAACTTGCATATAAGCCTTTAAAATTAGCACTTTTGATTTTTCACGTTCATGTCCCATAGACTTTATTAGGGTTCGCATGTTCGAAAAAAATGTTTTGCCTGTTCGCATGTTCTGTGGGTGTTGGGGGGGGGGGGTGTTCGGCCCATCCCTAATAGGGAAAAGGGCTCTTGGGAGATTTAGTTCTGGAGGTGTGTCTATGTCACTATGAACTGACCTCCCAGTAGCTGACCCTGCAGGACACCTGCAATAAGCTGAGTGATGATATCACATGGTGTAATAAAACCAGGTTCTTCCTACAGTAAGAAAATAAAAAGAACATATTGATGGTACAAAATCTAAAGGATGAGAGGGAGGTTTGGGGCAAATGTGGGCAATGCCTGGTTATACATTTTAACCAGATGCAGACTGCCTCATGCATATTTGCTGTGACAGGATGACCGCTCTGTGCAGAATCACATACAGGTACATGATTCTGCACTTCTGGGTCTGGTGCATGCATGCAATGTCCACCTGGACCGCCAATCGTTCAAGGCACAGGCAGAAGGGCGATCTGCCTATGTAAACAAGGCAGATCACTGTTCTATGACAAGGAGTGGCAGTGATTTTGTGTTTCTGCTAAGCAGAAACATGGATCTCTGATTTCCCACAGTACAACCATCCCCCACAGAGTTAACAAGCACTCCCTAAGAACACATTTAATGTTTTGATCGCCCCTGATGTTAACCCCTTCCCTGTCAGTGTCATTAGTACAATGACAGCACATATTGTTTTAGCACTGATCACTGGAATATTGTCACTGGTCTCCAAAAAGTGTCAAAAGTGTTCATTAGGTGTCCGATTTGTCCACCGCAATATCACAGTCATGCTATTAGATCACTGCCATTAAAAAATAAATAAAAATTCCAAAAATATATCCCATATTTTGAAGACACTATCAATTTTGCGCAAACCAATCAATATACGTTTTCTGGGATTTTTTTACCAAAAAATATGTAGCTTACTACAAATTAACCTAAACTGGTGAAGAAATTAGATTTTTTACATTTTTTTATTGTGTAAGTTTTATAGCAGAAAGTAAAAAAATATAGTTTTTTTTCCCCAAAATCTTTTTTGTTTAGAAATAAATAAAAAACACAGAAGTGATCAAATACCAGTGGTACTATTCCTGTCATTAATGAGTCCCTAAAAATTAGATACAATGGTTTTGAAATTACAGAGCTCAATTCTTTTAGGATCTGTGGGTGGATGCCATCAGGTCCAGGTGCTTTATCCACCTTTATTCTGTCCAAATATTTCTGGACCATATCACTTTTGAGCCATTGTGGATTTGGGGCTGCGTCACTACCACCCCCATTATGGACATGAGCTCCCCCATGCTCCTTTGTATACACAGAGCTGAAGAGAGTATTTAATAAGTTAGCCTTCTCTTTGTCCCCAGTCACCCACTCCAGATTATTTTGTAAAGGGCCTACATGCTCAGACTTGACCTTTTTACTATTAATATATTTGAAGAATTTTTGGGGGTTTGTCCTACTATCTTTTGCAATCTGTCTTTCATTTTGAATTTTTGCATCCTTGATTTCCTTTTTACATATTCTGTTATATTCTTTGTAACATTTAAATGACACTAGCGTTCCTTCATTTTTATATTTTTTAAAAGCTCTTTTTTAAAGTTTATAGCTTTTTTAACTTTGGCCGTGAGCCACATCGGTTTTATTTTTAGCCTTTTAAAATTTATTGCCCATGGGAATATAATTTGCCATGAGATTACAAACAGTCTTTTTGAATAATTCCCATTTCTGTTCTGTGCCCATTGATGCCAATATTCTCTCCCAGTCTAGGTCCTGGAGAACAGCCTTGGAAAATTTGCTCTCTTGAAATTAAGTGTTTTTATCTTCCCCGTATGTGATTTTTGCTTACAGCTAACATCAAATGAAATCATGTTATGGTCACTGCTACCCAGGTGTTCCTTTATCTGAACATTAGTAATACGTTCTGCATGGTTTGAGATTACCAGGTCCAACAGAGCATCATTCCTAGTTGGGGCCTCAATAAACTGGACCATAAAATTGTCCTGTAATAGGTTTATAAATGTTTGCTCTTTAACTGTCCCAGCAGTGCCATTACCCCAGTCAATTTCTGGGTAGTTAAAATCCCCCATTATTATCACTGTCCCAGCCCTTGCAGCCCTTTCTATCTGTGCAAGGAGCTGAGTCTCCACCTCCTCATTAACATTGGGTGGTCTATAACAAACTCCAATGATTAACATGGAACTACACACATCTGTATGCAGTTCCACCCATAATGCTTCAGACTCATCACACTCTCCGTCCACCAGGTCCTCTTTCTCACTCTGTTTGAGATCACTTCTCACATACAGACAGACCCCTCCACCTTTCCTTTTTTACTCTGTCTTTCCGAAAGAGTGCATAGCCAGGAATATTAATAGCCCAGTCATGTGAGGAATAAAGCCAAGTTTCAGCAATACCGATTACATCATAGCTCGCCTGATGCACCAGAGCTTCCAACTCACCTATTTTGCTTGGCAGACTTCTGGCATTGGTGAACAAACATTTTAATGCTTTAATATATTTTGACCGGTCACATACTATCCTCCTGGGTGTTCCAAGATTACAACTAGGACTTGCTACTATATTTACGTTGGGTTTATATGCTTTGGTTACCCTACCACTAAGGCCCCTAATATTACCCTCTGGAATATGCTCCACACTGACTATCTCTATCTCTGGACCCTCCCCCCCATTGCCTAGTTTAAAAACCCCTCTAACTTTTTGGCCATCCTTAATCCCAGCTGATCTGCACCCTCTTCATTTAGGTGCAGTCGGTCCCTTCTATGGTACCAATTATCGACTGAGAAGTCATCCCAGTCCTCCAGGAACCCAAACCCCTCCTTACTACACAAGCTCTTGAGCCACTTGTTAACTTCCCTAAACTCCCTCTTCTTTTCTGGTGTGGCTCAATGTACCGGTAGTATTCCTGAGAATACTAAGTTGGAGGTCCTTTTCCTCAATTTAGCTCCCAAGTCCCTAAAATCATTCTTTAGGACACTCCATCTGCCTCTGACTTTGTCATTGGTGCCAATGTGCACCATGACAGCTGGGTCTTCCCCAGCCCCTCCCAGTAATCTGTCCACCAGATCCGTGATGTGCCGTAATGTGCCGTAATGTTATGTAATTTTATTTCACAAGTCAGCCCTGATGAAGCCTTGGTTTTTGAGGTAAAACATGGTAGATTTTTGGGTTGAGGAACTTTTTGAGCACTTCTATGTTGTCATTCTTTGATTGGAGCATTACATTAATTGGGGTACAACCTATGCAATAAGACTGAGTTCAGTGTAGGATTAAATACTTCTATCAGAGACTGCATCTGTGTGAACTAAGTGAGCTCTCCCTGTTGATATTGAGACACTTTTCCACGCGAACTTCCTTTTTCAAGTCTGCTTGGACAACAACGAGTGGTCTCTCCAAGAGGATGTGTTCAGATGGATCTTAACATTCAGAATCCCAGGTACACATGTTGCCATGATTGTTGACCTGATTCTTCTGTGCCCATGTCATAATTCTTTCCACCTCTTGTAGCAGGGACAGCCTTCTGGTACCCCCTTGTTTCCTTATATAGGCTACTGCCGTCGTGGTGTTCGATCTGAGTAATACGGATGTCCTTTGTCAGATGGCAAAATGCCATCAGGGCCTGGAGCACTGCCCGTAAATCTAGGATGTTCGACACTATTCCCCGAGAGGGAAAATCCCAGGAGCCCTGAGCCACTTCCGTTAAGCAATGAGCACCCCAACCTCTGTTGCTGGCATCTGTTGTTACTGTGATCCATGTGATGGGAAGGATGAGGTGACATTTGCATAGATTTTCCCATTGAAGCCACCAGAAGAGGGAACCCCTAATGGCTGGTGTAATGCAAATGTGTTCAGCTTTGTTGTCCGACCATTGATAAAGAAATTCCTTCTGGAATGGTCACATCCTCCCCTGTGCCCACTTCACCATTGGTATTGTGGACACCGTGGTACCTATGACCCTCAGGCACTGGAAGGCATCTAAATGAGAATATGAGAGAGCCAAATGAATCCTGTCTCAAACTCTTGTAACCTTCTCCTCGGGCAAGGAGATAATGCCTTTCACTGTATCGAAGAGAGCTCCAAGGAACACTCTATCTATTCTCTCTCTGTTGTTCTTCTCTTTTTTACTGTATTCTATTCTGCAGTGTTTTATCATTATGTTTTATAATGTTTGCTTTTCAGGTATGTAATTCTTTTATACTTTACTATTTACTGTGTTTTATTATTAACTATTTTTTTTTGTATTCAGGTACGCCATTCAGCTGCAGCACAGATTTATTTATCTTGACAGCAAGAGCGTTTGCTCCCACGATATATAAAGCTGTGACTCCAGCGCTGTAGGGGGTGATTTCACCACCACAGTTAAAAAAAGAGCATATATGCTGAAGCATGGGGGCAGCAGGGGCAGAGGAGCGATTTGATTCTAACTTTTGCAGGTGGATACCTCCATGCTTCAGTATATATATATATATATATATATATATATATATATATATATATATATATATATATTAGGCACAGATTGCGTTAAAAAATGTTTTCTTTTTTACAATTTTTTTTTTTTTTGTATTTTCTTTGCAGGTATGGTATGTCTTACTGATATACTGTAATGTTACTTTGTTTTATTGTTAACCATCATTTGCTTAGTAGTTACACCATTCAGTTGCAGGGTGGATTTATTTATCTTGACAGCAACAGCGTTTGCTCCCACGATACATAAAGCTGTGACTCCAACACTGTCAGAGGTGATTTCACCACCACAGTTAAAAACAAAATAGTGCATGTATGCCCATCATTAGAAGTAAGTGGATGAAGGGAGATATTCTAATGGTGGGCATACCCACCGATCAATCTCTTTTTTTCATTCAACCCACAGGTTGTAATGAAAAAAGATTACAATATATGCCCAACAAGGACCAGCAACGTACTGACATGTTGCTGGAATTTAAGTGGCTATACCAGAATGATGCCTGTGGGTTTAGGTATCATCTTGGTATCCCTCTTTTCAGCCCGCAGTCAGCTTTCATGTAAAAGCAATCCTAGCGGTGGTTCTGCCAGCTGACCATAGAGCTGATCAGAGATCAGAATGGCTCCAATCATCTCTATGGCCTAAGAAACCGGAAGCTACAAGCATTTCATGACTTAGATTTTGCTGGATGTAAACAGCGCCATTGGGAAATTGGGAAAGCATTTCATCACACTGATCTTGGTGTGGTCAGATGCTTTGAGGGCAGAGGAGAGATCTAGGGTCTAATAGACCCCATTTTTTTCAAAAAAAGGGTACCTGTCACTATCTATTTCTATCATAGGGGATATTTAAATTTCCCTGAGATAACAACAAAAATTATAAAAAAAAATATGAAAGGAACAGTTTAAAAATAAGATAAAAAAGCAAAAAAAAATGTAAAAAGATAAAAAATCATCGGTCTGGCGTGAAATGTAAACAGCAATTGCACCATGCATGTGAGGTATCACCACGAAGGTCAGATTGAGGCCATTTTAGCAGCAGACCTCCTCTATTAATCTAAATGGAAAAAAGTGTGTTTTTTCGCAAAAAAATGGGTTTGAAAAATCACTGCGCAAATACTGTGCGAAAAAAAATAATTAAACACCCATCCTTTTAATTTGTAGGGCTGTTGCTTTAAAAAATATATAATGTTTGGGTGTTCAAAGTAATTTTCTTGCAAAAAAAACAAAACTATTTTTCATGTAAACAAATAGTGGCAGAAAGGACTTTGTCTTCAAGTAGTTAGAAGAGTGGTGATGTATGACATAAGCTTCTAAATTTTGTGCATAAAATGCCAGGACAAATTACCCCATTTTGGAAAGTAGACACCCCAAGCTATTTACTGAGAGGCATGCCGAGTCCATGGAATATTTTATATTTTGACCCAAGTTGCGGGAAAAAAATGTTTTCATTTTTTTTTTTTTGCACAAAGTTGTGACTGAATGATATATTGCTCAAACATTCCATAGGCATATGTGAAATTACACCCCAAAATACATTCTATTGCTTCTCCTGAGTACGGGGATACAGCACCTTTTTGGGAGCCTAGCCTGTACAGGACCCCGAAAACCAAGCACCGCCTTTAGGCTTTCTAAGGGTGCAATCTATTGTTCACACATGCCATGGACATATGTGGAATTACACCCCAAAATACATTCTGCTGCTTCTCCTGAGCTGATTCACTCAGGAGAAGCAGCAGAATGTATTTTGGGGTGCAATTCCACATATGTCCATGGCATGTGTGAGCAATATATAATTTAGTGACAACTTTGTGCATAACAAATGTTTTTGTAATTTTCCCGCAACTTGTGGCAAAATATAAAATATTCCATGGACTCAACATGACTCTCGGCAATTAGTTCGGGGGGGGGGGGGGGGGGTTGTGCCATCTTGGCATTTTATGGCCTTCAAAACTGTGATAGGTAGTGAGGAGTGAGGAGTGAAATCAAAAATTTACGCCCTTAGAAATCCTGAAGGCAGTGCTTGGTATTCGGGGCCCCGTACGCATATAGGCCCCCAAAAAGTCCCACACATGAAGTATCCCCATACTCAGGATAAGTAGATAAATGTATTTTGGGGTGTAATTCCACATATAACCATGGCATGTGTGAGCAATATATAACATAATTTTTTTTTGTCATTTTTCAATCAATACAAAAAAATTAAATATTCAATGGGCTCAACATGCTAATCAGCAATTTCCTTGGGACGTCTAATTTCAAAATGGGGTCATTTGGGGGGGGGTTTGTACTTCTCTGCCATTTTAGCACCTCAAGAATTGAGATAGGCAGTCATAAACTAAAAGCTGTGTAAATGCCAGAAAATGTAACCTAGTTCGTAGACGCTATAACTTTTGTGCAAACCAATAAATATACGCTTATTTTTTTTACAAAAGACATGTGGCATTTTGGACTAAAACTGAGTTCATTGGAATTTTCTTTTAACAAAAAGTCGAAAATATCTTTTTTTTTTTTTCGAAATGTCCGGTCTTTTTCCGTTTATAAAATAAAAATCGCAGAGGCAATCAAATACAATCAAAAGAAAGCTCTATTGGTGGGGAAAAAAAAGGAAACAAATTTCGTTTGGATACAACATTGCATGACCACGCAATTACCAGTTAAAGCAGCGCAGTGCCAAATTTTAAAAAGTCCTCTGGTTTATACTTATATAGGGACCCCCTAGGCACGATATTTGAAGGAATCTTTAATTTTTTTATGTGTCATTTAAAGCATCATTAAAATCACTGCTCCTGAAAAAAACGGTAGTTTTAAAAAACTTTTTTTTTGCATTGAGACATGTCCCCTGGGGCAGTACCCGGGTCCCTATACACTTTTTATGGCAATAACTTGCATATAAGCCTTTAAAATTAGCACTTTTGATTTTTCACGTTCATGTCCCATAGACTTTATTAGGGTTCGCATGTTCGAAAAAAATGTTTTGACTGCATCTGTGTGAACTAAGTGAGCTCTCCCTGTTGATATTGAGACACTTTTCCACGCGAACTTCCTTTTTCAAGTCTGCTTGGACAACAACGAGTGGTCTCTCCAAGAGGATGTGTTCAGATGGATCTTAACATTCAGAATCCCAGGTACACATGTTGCCATGATTGTTGACCTGATTCTTCTGTGCCCATGTCATAATTCTTTCCACCTCTTGTAGCAGGGACAGCCTTCTGGTACCCCCTTGTTTCCTTATATAGGCTACTGCCGTCGTGGTGTTCGATCTGAGTAATACGGATGTCCTTTGTCAGATGGCAAAATGCCATCAGGGCCTGGAGCACTGCCCGTAAATCTAGGATGTTCGACACTATTCCCCGAGAGGGAAAATCCCAGGAGCCCTGAGCCACTTCCGTTAAGCAATGAGCACCCCAACCTCTGTTGCTGGCATCTGTTGTTACTGTGATCCATGTGATGGGAAGGATGAGGTGACATTTGCATAGATTTTCCCATTGAAGCCACCAGAAGAGGGAACCCCTAATGGCTGGTGTAATGCAAATGTGTTCAGCTTTGTTGTCCGACCATTGATAAAGAAATTCCTTCTGGAATGGTCACATCCTCCCCTGTGCTCACTTCACCATTGGTATTGTGGACACCGTGGTACCTATGACCCTCAGGCACTGGAAGGCATCTAAATGAGAATATGAGAGAGCCAAATGAATCCTGTCTCAAACTCTTGTAACCTTCTCCTCGGGCAAGGAGATAATGCCTTTCACTGTATCGAAGAGAGCTCCAAGGAACACAAGGGACTGCAAAGGCTCTGACTCTTTTCCAGATTCAGGAGGCATCCGAATTCCCAGAGAGTTGAAATTACCTGACTCTGTTTTCCAGGAGACGATCTCTGTCTTGAACCAGCAGGAGGAGATTGTCTAGGTAATGATGGAAACAAATCACTCTGGTTCTTAATAGAGCCACCACAGCCAACAAGACCTTTGAGAAGACACGTGGAGAAGTCGACAGCCAAAACAGAAGGAATTGTGAATTGTAAATGAATTTGGCCTATGGAAAACCAGAGAAATCATTGGAAATCTGCTGCCACTGGACGTGGAAGTAAGCGCCATTGAGGTCTATAGAGATGAGCCAATCTCCTGGTTGGACTGACTGCTGGACTGTGGACAGGGTCTCCATTTTGAACCTTTTTTTTTTGATGAAACGGTTCAGATGGGTCAGATCTATGATGGGTCTCCATGCACCATTCTTCTTCTGGACCATAAAGAGAGGAGAATACATCCCCCAAGCCATGCTGGTCGTCTGGGACAGCGCCTTGTTCCAATAAAGATTTTATGTAGGCTGATAGACTTTGACTTTTTTCTTCTGAGGCTGGAAGAGAAGTGGGAACACACCTGAGCCTGGGAGTCACTGCTGAAAGTCCAGGTGTGACCTGAAGAGACTGCTCTGTCAGTCCAGAAGTCCTGGATGGAGGCCGCCCAGACATGCCGAAAGTGGAGAAGATGAGCCCCCATCCAGCTTGCCTGAGCAGGCCCAATCTCAAAAAGACTTGGTCAGTTCCCTCTTACCTGTCAAAACGCTCTTAGTGGTTATCTTGAAAGATGACTGTCTAGCCTTCCAAGATCTGGAGAACGCACGCCCTCGCCTGTAACTACGTGCTTCCCTGGCATGTTCTTGGTTCTGTTTCCTTGCAAACAATCTTCTCTGGCCTTACAGATGCCTGTCCTGAGGGAGGACCCCGACTTACCTCCGGTGACACCCGTTATGGCATTATCCAATTTGTTGTCAAAAAGAGAGGATCCATCAAAAGGAATTCAGCACCACACCTATTTAGACGCTGGGTCAGCCAGCCAAGGATGAAGTCACAGGGCACGCTTGGTGGTGACTGCAGAAAGCATGGAGCTCATGCACACGATTGTGTGTGGCCAGTGGGGATTGCGCCCGCCGGCTATGCACATCGGGTCCCCTGTGGTGGCTTTTAAAGGGCCGATGTACCCATGCAGGATTTTGCACACCTGTGCCACTTTGCCAATGTATACCGGCATGAGCCAGTGGTTAAACGGGACAAATTACAGCATAAAATGCACACATTTTATGTGCAGTAACACTATTTATTTTTAAACTAACACTGCTCAAAAAAGGGTTGCAAAAAAAAAATCATTGTTGCAGGACAATATTCACAAAAAGAAAGCCTTGTTTGTCCTTAAAAAATAAATATATGTACTGTATTACATTGTTATGTAATGACAAAATCATTGCCAAATAAGCAGGCTCATAGCAGAAATGTGAAAATTTACCAGGTCCATAAGGGGTGAGAGCCAAAGTGGATAAGAAATGTGCAGAAAATAAAATTAAAACACACAATCTATACACGTGTAAATCAGAGAGTTCACCTCTTTTGAGTTGCTTTTTTTTATTTGTAGTATATGTTTCATGCTAAGCAACTAGAGGACTTGTGCCTAGATATGAGAGATTGGATATTTTGTTATTCATTTTCTGCTTTCTGCCATTAGGGGACATAGGGTACAAGTTACTAAACGCAAATAGAAATTCACTTCAGCGGGAGACCCCACCCCTCACCAACCAAGGCATGCTGGGTCGATGACTTTAAAAGGGGCTGAGGTCACTGCTGATGTCATTGTGTGACTCCTCCCCTTAGCTATTGAAGAAATGTCAGATAGAGGAGCAGGCAGTTGTTAAAGGGGCTTTCCAGATTCCAATAAGCCCCCTGCCCGTAGACAACCACAACCACTGCCCAAGATTTTGGGGAAGAGGCCCTTGTCTCCATCAACATGGGAAAAGGTACTTTGGGGTGGGGGGCACCCCCCCCCATGTTAAGGGCGTGTGGTCTGGTATGGTTTCAAAAGCCTGTTGTAGTTTTCTAGAGCATTGTGGAGATGGGCTGGTAGAATCTAATTCTGGTTTATGCATATGCTTCATATGTAATTACAATTGGTTTCCCAATATGGATGAATTAGTGGCCAGTACCATATGTTGCAAGGGTCTGAAGTCATTCTTGCAATGCATGCATCCATGGTTGTTGAGTAAGTTTTGCTTAGGGTTTCTGGGGTTTAGTACCAATGGAAAACAATTTTATAATGATATTTTATATTTTATTTGCAAAATGTTATACGAAAACTAAAACTTTTTTAAAAAAATGTTCGGTTTATTTTTGTTTGTTTAGCAATAAGTAAAAAAACCCAGTGGTGGATTATATACCACCAAAAGAAAACTCTATCTGTCTCAAAAATTAAAAAAAATGAACATGGGTACAGTGTGCATGACCCTGCAATTGTCAATTAAAGTGCGACAGCGATCAAAGCTGAAATTTGGCCTGGGCAGGAAGGGGGTGAAAGTACCCAGTATTGAAGTGGTTAAGTAAAATTGATGACTTGCACCTTAATAAGAACTCAAGAATTATTAATAATTGTTAAAGTTCTTATTAAGTATACGCGATAGAGTGTACCCAATGTGTTTCAAGTTACAGCATTGATCTTCTTCATCAGGGTTTATGCCCTGAATTAAATTTACAATGAAATAGATATTAAACAACAGTATCGATATACACCGACTGTGTGGTTTGTGTGAAATATTAGGGGTATTGCATCATATTAAAAACCAAGGAATATTTGCTGCCTGGAGCCATTCAGAGAAGTCTGAAGGGTGGAAGCGCATGATGGATCAGGCCGAGATCATACACAGAGGGCACTTAGCTCAGGCCCCAGTGGAAGCACCACACCATAGACTGGCATAGACTGGTATAATAAATGTCCTGAGAGAAAAAAATATTTCTAATAGAATAGATGGATGAAGCAGATAGGAAACATGCCAACTATACTCTGTATTATGTGGTTATTAGTCAGCCATTATATTACATAATAATATCCAGCTTTCCCCACCAACAAGATGGCCACCACATCCCATCATACACCAGAGTCACGTTGCCAACTCCTCCTAGGGATGGATTAACCTATGGTGGTCATTGCTGGAGTATCTGGAGAAGGAAAGCTGTGACTGGGGTTGTTACATCTGTGTTCCCACACACTGGTTCTGATGGAGACTCATGAAGATTGGAGAGCACTCCGTATTATGTGACCTTTGTGATGAGGGTCCATTAAGGAGGGTAAGTGGCTGTGTTATCAGGTGCCAGTGGCGGTTTCCTTCTCTTTCATCTTCTGTCAACCACCTTTGATGTGAAGTGTGCTGAACACCGTATTTGGATTTATTTCTTATGGACTTAATGATTTGCTAAGCACTGCACCACCTTTATAACTGTATAAACATATCTAGAGATATTAGCAAAATATTATACACAAAATTACAGTGCCCTTCAAACAACCTCAAACAACCCTAAATATGAAATGAAAAAAGAAAACACAAATCCCATGAAGTGCAAATACATAACGTGTGGTATTTAAACCATATTATTTACATATATAATGCACACACATATGATATAACACCAAACATAGCACCAAAATGGTTTAACTAGTTGCAAATCCATCCACTGTATCAGTGTCCATATAATAATAAATTCCACATCTGGACAAGTGAACAGACTTTCACTTTCAGGGAAAATAAAGTACTTGTGCTTCACAGTTTTCCAGATGCACCCCAGTGGCTCAAAACACTCAATGGATTTATTTGACCACTTTTTTCAAAGATGCACACAGTAGCAAATGCCCAATATGCAGAGGACAATTGGCTCCTTAAATGCTTCCACATACCCCTATTAAATGGGTTGTAAACCCTTGTGATTTTTCACCTTAATGCATCCTATGCATTAAGGTAAAAAAAAACTTCTGTCAGTGACCAGCCCCCCATTTTACTCACCTGAGCCCCATATCTCCCACAATAGAGACACGCCCACCTTCTCTGTCTGTTGTCTCAGCTCTTGATTGGATAAATTGATAGCAGAGCAGCCATTGACTCCTGCTACTGTCATTCAAATCCAATGACGCGGGCACCGAGGGGCGAGTTCCGGCATTCTGTGTCTATGGACACAAATACTGGACTCGAGGGAAAACAACCCACACGGGGACCCTCAAGGAGAGCGCTTCTCCTAGGTGGTTTCTCAATGTAGGGTGGAGCTGCAAGTGCTGTTGGGGGACCCCAGAAGATGAGGATCGGGGCCACTTTGTGCAAGACAAACTGCACAGTTGAGGTAAGTATGATATGTTTGTTATTTAAAAAAGGCAAAAAACAAGGGCTTAGTAACCCTTTAAGGAAAGCACAGAGAAAGAAAGGCACATATACTGTATACTGTATCTTTATTAAAATCATCAATGATAGAAACAATCCAGTTTTCCTGGTATTGTCATTCATTCCCATGACTGGCGAATAGCACTTATGCTTATACTAAAAATGGCAGAAGACTCCAGTCACCATTCAGATGTCATGAAGATATCCACATGTAAGGCGGAGCTAGCCAGAGTCCAAGATGGACGTGTAGCTGAGAAGATCCTGACCCAGTGGGAATATCGCGGCAGACAACACCTAGCCCAGGTCTCATATCGAGCCCAAAACACAGTGGTCCAGTCCCCCAGCACCCAGGGACGGCAACGTAGTGATGCTGGGGAGGAAAGATAAGGCGAAATGGCCTATGCGCCTGATGGAGTACTTCTCCTATGGGGCTAAGCAATATGGTGCCGGTCATACATCCACACCAACATCCGCTGCCCCACACCACAGAAAACAACAGAAGACACAAAAAGGAAGCAACCCACCTAAGGATTCAAGGTCTTCCCCTGCTACACCATCCTCAGAGAGCCTGGAGAAGGCGAGATTCAAGCCGGATGCAATGGATGACAACACTGAGGTGAGCTCACTCCCTGATTCAGGAGATGACACAAGAGAGTTGCCAGATTCCATTGACACATTCTCCACTAATGGCCAGCCAGTTATATATACAAAACAAAAGGAGTGAAACTTGCGCTTGGTAAAAAAATAGTTGATATGGGAAAAATCAATTAAGAAAATAGCAGCTGAGCACAAAAAACCAGATACTAGGTCCAACTAACAGAAATGAGGAAAACAGTGCAGCGCTTAATGTGTAACACGTGACTGAATGTAGTGAAACAATAAATCAAGAAAAAACTTTCAAAGATAATGTTTCCAAAAAGTAAAACATCAATGATAAACAATACACATGTGCATATTGTGCAATAAACAAAAAATGGGTTATTAAACCAAAAAAAGGGTAAAAAAAAACACTTTTAGAAGGACAAAAAATAATTATTTAAACTACAGCTTAGTGCTGTGAAGCACAAACTTGTGATTAAGTGAAAAAAAACAAACAACAAAATTGAAAAACAAATCAAAACAAATCCCATGCTTTGGATAAATGAAGTGATTTACAAGGCCCCATAAATGTGAAGATATAAGTTCATTAGATGGAACGTGAATGGAACTTTATAGTTGAACGTGAATGAAGCTTTAAAATTGGTCCCAGGTGTCACTGGTATAGGTGCTTGACCACGTAAATTCTTTCACTCTACAGTTTAAGTAAGTAGTAAAGGCTTACCAGAGCCACCTTTAGTGTGCGCAAATACGAACTCCCCAAGTGTTGGGATCGGACAAGATCGTTCCTCCGACACTGCTCGTGTGAATGGATGACTCGAATCACCTTTCCGGATAGGAAGGTAAAGATTGACCCACACCTTCGGGTGTTCCTTGAACGTCGTCCGTTCCGGTCCGTTCGAAAAATGTTGGCGTGTCACCAAATGGATGAAAAAGGAAAAAAAGCGCCCAATCGTGTGATAAAGTCTAAAACATATGTACTTTATTTTCCAACCAAATAGGCGTTGAAAGATACAAATGACTCAATGGAGTCGTATAAAATTGAACGAGAAAAATTGCTAGCAAAAATATAAAATATAAAATAAAGCGGATAAAATTAGCACGAGGTGTAGACGTATCTACCCGACGATCGTTTCGTCACAGATTGACGTCATCAGGGGTACGCCCACACCCTCGTGCTTAAGGTTTAAATAGCCTATGGGTGAGGTAGGGAGCCCTGCCATAGGTGCAGACCAAAACGTCCGTGCTTAATGGGATTAACCCACAAATGACCAGTCCCTTCGGAATGGTTACCACACATTCCGTATATGGAAACATGGAAAAGAGGAAAAAAGGAAAAAAACGGTCAACGACCAGTTAATTCAAATAAAATTTGAGTACCATCATAACTAAATGGTGGGACTCAAATATACAATAGACTAGTAAAAGTGACCACTGAAAAAAGCAAACAATGAGTTCTGTGATAAATCACCTTTGTTTGACAAATGGCCAAATACAATAATGGTGGCTGTCTCACTGTGTGTATGTCCCAAAAAGGGTAACTTGGTTCAAAAAATATACGAAATGTATATGTATGCAATACATGCGTATAGATTACCATAAAAAGAGAGAGAGGAGAATAACCATAATATTGAGGCGGGGGCCTAAACAGCATTAGCTGCCCACCATCACCCTTAGTCCAGTTAAAGAAATACATGGATGAGACATAACCAACAGGTTTAGAAAGAACATTACAATCACTCTATTATCATAAATATAGTTTACATAAAAAATCATATAAACTACCTAGCAAACATTGCTACAAAAATAATAGTAGTGAAAATGGTGTATGAGACCCAGACTGAATACAAAATCAGTACAAAAAAAGGAAAAAGGGAATATTAAATCAACTGTTGTTAATAAAACAATTAATATCCCACTCGACGTTGAGCCCCCCAGGGATATGTGTCCCTAATTTGTGGATCCAGTTTGTTTCTGCCCTGGAAATAGTGCGCTTAGCGTTACTGCCGCGCCAATGTGGGGTATATTTTTCTAAGGCCAGAAAGGTGGTACCTCTTGGGTCCCGGTTATGTTTAAGATCGTAATGTTTACTAACGTTATGTTTGTCAAATCCTTTACAAATGTTAGTTATATGTTCCCCCAGGCGTACATGTAACATGCGTACTGTGCGTCCCACATACTCCAAACCACATGGACATCTAAGTAAGTACACAACGCACTTAGTGGTGCATGTGATGAATGTTCGTATGGGGTATGTAAGTCCATTGCTAGACGAGGTGAACTCAGTAAATCTCCTACCTCGTAGAGCATTTAGCCTACAAGCTCTACATTTCCCACAGGGGTAGAAGCCCTTCAAATCACCAAAAAAAGTGGGTCTAGTTGGGGGGTCCGGGACATTTGGAGCAATCATATTTCGCAAGTTAGTTGCACCCCTAAAGATCACATTTGGTCTATCAGGAAGTTCGGGGCCCAAGATTCGGTCATTTTTGATGACCGACCAATGTTTCTGTAAAATTCTTTTCACAGCCCAATGCTGGCTGGAAAACGTTGTAAGTAAAGAAACTCCATAGTTGTCCATGTTATCAATCCTGGGTAGTCTCTCAGCTAACAATGTTTGACGTTCCCTACTGTTGACCTCCATTATAATGGAGTCAAGGGACTCACTGTTGTAACCTTTAGCTAGGAATCTCTCTTTTAAGATTAGTGCCTCCTTAAGAAAATCATCATTAAAAGTGCAATTGCGTTTTAAGCGAAGAAACTGGCCCTTGGGGACCGCTGAGAGCCATGACCTATGATGGCAGGAGTCAAGTGGAATATAGCTATTCTTGTCAGTTTTCTTGAAAAACGTTGTGGTAGTTATATTATTATCCCGGATGGAAATATTCAAATCCAAAAATTGGATATTAATGGGGCTTGAGACATAGCTGAGAACTATCCCACGGTTGTTGTTGTTTAAATGGGACAGGAAGAGCTCTGCCGATGAACTGTCACCATCCCAGATAAACAAGATGTCATCGATAAATCTTTTCCAGGTGACTAGTTCCGGAGGTTTGTCACTAAAGACTATATCCTCCTCCCACTGTGCCATGAAGAGATTGGCCATACTAGGAGCAAATTTTGCTCCCATGGCCACTCCCTTCAATTGCAAAAAATGGGTCCCATCGTGCCAAAAGTGATTGTGCGTCATGGCAAACAGAAGTAATTCAAGAATATAGTTGCGCTGAGTCACCGAAATACTACCATCCTGGGCCAGAAAGTGATGGACCGCTTCATAGCCCAGTTGATGGGAGATAACGGTGTACAGTGAAGCTACATCCGCGGTAACTAGGAGATAGGTAGGTTTCCATTCAATCAATTGCAGAATGTTAATAACATGTTTGGTATCCCTCAAAAAGGATGGCGTGCCCATCACCAGTGGTTGCAGATATTTGTCAATGTATTTCCCTATACGCGAGGTTACAGAGTCAATTCCACTGATGATGGGCCGCCCTGGTGGATTTTCTAAAGATTTGTGTATCTTGGGTAGAGAGTACATAACCGGTAAACGCGGCGCCAAAGGTACCAGAAAGTCCCTTTCTTTTTTATTTAAAATACCCATATTGAACCCTTTCTCAACCAACTCTTTTAGTTCACCTTTGAATTGGGTGGTGGGGTCTAAAAGTAATGGAGAGTAGGTCTCAGAGTCTGACAGGATCCTAGTCATCTCGTTGGAATATGCGGTTTTGTCAAGTATTACAATGGCACCGCCTTTGTCAGCCGACCGAACTACTATGTCTTTCCTGTTAAGCAATGAGTCTAACCCTGCCTAAATTCCCGTGTGGGTTGAGCCTCTCCAGTATACACTGAAAGAGTAATGGGTCCATCATCACAACCATATCCCCAGTCCTTCAGAGGAAGGGTCGATAAACGTAACTTTAATCATCATCATCATCCAACTCCATTTAATCATCACCAATATCCCACTTCAACGGCGCCCCCTCCACCCTGGCGATCCAGAGGTGGTAAACCTTTTTCCCAGAGAAATAAATCCCTCTCTCAAGGTAGAGGTGGCAGCAGGGATAGGAGACCCCCTCCGGATGTAAGAGATTTGGGATCCAACTATAGGGTTGAGACCTTTAACAGATATGGCCCCCTTGGGGATGACAGGAATGGGCATTCTGAAGCCCCTAGGGGTCAGGGTGGTTTTCGGCCATCATATAGTCAACCCTCAGCTGGCAGTTTTTACCAACAGGGTTTTCAGGAGGGCACTCGGGGGGGACACAAGAGAAACGGAGACACAAGAGAGGGTGCAGAGGGGGGAAACGTCTTCACACCAAAAAGAAGAAGGACTTAGATATTAGTGGTGTTATTAACTTAAGTAATAAAAAGCTATCTAATGAAGAATTGCAGACTCTTGGAAAGGGTCTCAAGTTTGTGCCCCCTCAGAATCTAAATAAATTCCAGACATTTATAGATATTCAAAAGTTTACACGCAAGTTGAACATTAAGAGATACATCATGAGCAACCCCTCCCGCCAATTAGTTAGGGATTCAACAATCATGCATTCTGGTTTATCGAATGCCTCCTTGTTCAATCCCCCTGGTAATACAGCACCTAACATCAATATTTTCCGTGATCTGGTACTAAAGGATCTCAATAGTTTGAAATTGAGACCGGCTCAACCCACACGGGAATTTAGGGCAGGGTTAGACTCATTGCTTAACAGGAAAGACATAGTAGTTCGGTCGGCTGACAAAGGCGGTGCCATTGTAATACTTGACAAAACCGCATATTCCAACGAGATGACTAGGATCCTGTCAGACTCTGAGACCTACTCTCCATTACTTTTAGACCCCACCACCCAATTCAAAGGTGAACTAAAAGAGTTGGTTGAGAAAGGGTTCAATATGGGTATTTTAAATAAAAAAGAAAGGGACTTTCTGGTACCTTTGGCGCCGCGTTTACCGGTTATGTACTCTCTACCCAAGATACACAAATCTTTAGAAAATCCACCAGGGCGGCCCATCATCAGTGGAATTGACTCTGTAACCTCGCGTATAGGGAAATACATTGACAAATATCTGCAACCACTGGTGATGGGCACGCCATCCTTTTTGAGGGATACCAAACATGTTATTAACATTCTGCAATTGATTGAATGGAAACCTACCTATCTCCTAGTTACCGCGGATGTAGCTTCACTGTACACCGTTATCTCCCATCAACTGGGCTATGAAGCGGTCCATCACTTTCTGGCCCAGGATGGTAGTATTTCGGTGACTCAGCGCAACTATATTCTTGAATTACTTCTGTTTGCCATGACGCACAATCACTTTTGGCACGATGGGACCCATTTTTTGCAATTGAAGGGAGTGGCCATGGGAGCAAAATTTGCTCCTAGTATGGCCAATCTCTTCATGGCACAGTGGGAGGAGGATATAGTCTTTAGTGACAAACCTCCGGAACTAGTCACCTGGAAAAGATTTATCGATGACATCTTGTTTATCTGGGATGGTGACAGTTCATCGGCAGAGCTCTTCCTGTCCCATTTAAACAACAACAACCGTGGGATAGTTCTCAGCTATGTCTCAAGCCCCATTAATATCCAATTTTTGGATTTGAATATTTCCATCCGGGATAATAATATAACTACCACAACGTTTTTCAAGAAAACTGACAGGAATAGCTATATTCCACTTGACTCCTGCCATCATAGGTCATGGCTCTCAGCGGTCCCCAAGGGCCAGTTTCTTCGCTTAAAACGCAATTGCACTTTTAATGATGATTTTCTTAAGGAGGCACTAATCTTAAAAGAGAGATTCCTAGCTAAAGGTTACAACAGTGAGTCCCTTGACTCCATTATAATGGAGGTCAACAGTAGGGAACGTCAAACATTGTTAGCTGAGAGACTACCCAGGATTGATAACATGGACAACTATGGAGTTTCTTTACTTACAACGTTTTCCAGCCAGCATTGGGCTGTGAAAAGAATTTTACAGAAACATTGGTCGGTCATCAAAAATGACCGAATCTTGGGCCCCGAACTTCCTGATAGACCAAATGTGATCTTTAGGGGTGCAACTAACTTGCGAAATATGATTGCTCCAAATGTCCCGGACCCCCCAACTAGACCCACTTTTTTTGGTGATTTGAAGGGCTTCTACCCCTGTGGGAAATGTAGAGCTTGTAGGCTAAATGCTCTACGAGGTAGGAGATTTACTGAGTTCACCTCGTCTAGCAATGGACTTACATACCCCATACGAACATTCATCACATGCACCACTAAGTGCGTTGTGTACTTACTTAGATGTCCATGTGGTTTGGAGTATGTGGGACGCACAGTACGCATGTTACATGTACGCCTGGGGGAACATATAACTAACATTTGTAAAGGATTTGACAAACATAACGTTAGTAAACATTACGATCTTAAACATAACCGGGACCCAAGAGGTACCACCTTTCTGGCCTTAGAAAAATATACCCCACATTGGCGCGGCAGTAACGCTAAGCGCACTATTTCCAGGGCAGAAACAAACTGGATCCACAAATTAGGGACACATATCCCTGGGGGGCTCAACGTCGAGTGGGATATTAATTGTTTTATTAACAACAGTTGATTTAATATTCCCTTTTTCCTTTTTTTGTACTGATTTTGTATTCAGTCTGGGTCTCATACACCATTTTCACTACTATTATTTTTGTAGCAATGTTTGCTAGGTAGTTTATATGATTTTTTATGTAAACTATATTTATGATAATAGAGTGATTGTAATGTTCTTTCTAAACCTGTTGGTTATGTCTCATCCATGTATTTCTTTAACTGGACTAAGGGTGATGGTGGGCAGCTAATGCTGTTTAGGCCCCCGCCTCAATATTATGGTTATTCTCCTCTCTCTCTTTTTATGGTAATCTATACGCATGTATTGCATACATATACATTTCGTATATTTTTTGAACCAAGTTACCCTTTTTGGGACATACACACAGTGAGACAGCCACCATTATTGTATTTGGCCATTTGTCAAACAAAGGTGATTTATCACAGAACTCATTGTTTGCTTTTTTCAGTGGTCACTTTTACTAGTCTATTGTATATTTGAGTCCCACCATTTAGTTATGATGGTACTCAAATTTTATTTGAATTAACTGGTCGTTGACCGTTTTTTTCCTTTTTTCCTCTTTTCCATGTTTCCATATACGGAATGTGTGGTAACCATTCCGAAGGGAATGGTCATTTGTGGGTTAATCCCATTAAGCACGGACGTTTTGGTCTGCACCTATGGCAGGGCTCCCTACCTCACCCATAGGCTATTTAAACCTTAAGCACGAGGGTGTGGGCGTACCCCTGATGACGTCAATCTGTGACGAAACGATCGTCGGGTAGATACGTCTACACCTCGTGCTAATTTTATCCGCTTTATTTTATATTTTATATTTTTGCTAGCAATTTTTCTCGTTCAATTTTATACGACTCCATTGAGTCATTTGTATCTTTCAACGCCTATTTGGTTGGAAAATAAAGTACATATGTTTTAGACTTTATCACACGATTGGGCGCTTTTTTTCCTTTTTCATCCATTTGGTGACACGCCAACATTTTTCGAACGGACCGGAACGGACGACGTTCAAGGAACACCCGAAGGTGTGGGTCAATCTTTACCTTCCTATCCGGAAAGGTGATTCGAGTCATCCATTCACACGAGCAGTGTCGGAGGAACGATCTTGTCCGATCCCAACACTTGGGGAGTTCGTATTTGCGCACACTAAAGGTGGCTCTGGTAAGCCTTTACTACTTACTTAAACTGTAGAGTGAAAGAATTTACGTGGTCAAGCACCTATACCAGTGACACCTGGGACCAATTTTAAAGCTTCATTCACGTTCAACTATAAAGTTCCATTCACGTTCCATCTAATGAACTTATATCTTCACATTTATGGGGCCTTGTAAATCACTTCATTTATCCAAAGCATGGGATTTGTTTTGATTTGTTTTTCAATTTTGTTGTTTGTTTTTTTTCACTTAATCACAAGTTTGTGCTTCACAGCACTAAGCTGTAGTTTAAATAATTATTTTTTGTCCTTCTAAAAGTGTTTTTTTTTACCCTTTTTTTGGTTTAATAACCCATTTTTTGTTTATTGCACAATATGCACATGTGTATTGTTTATCATTGATGTTTTACTTTTTGGAAAAGTTATATATACAATACTTAAGGAGATGTTAGTATCACTAAGGGGATTGCTTCATTCAGACATGGTTTCATGTATGCATAAATTCAGCACTGAGTTCTGGTCTGTATCTGACAAAGTGACTCATATTGAACACAGGATGGGGGAATATGCCACCACTATAAATGATTTGGTAGACGCACATGAAGCCAAGGATGATAAGATAGAAGGAATGGCGGACATTGAGGACAGGTCCAGGAGAAACAATGTGAAGATTAGAGGGGTCCCCGGAAACTGTCCAGCAGCAAGACCTGAGGGACTATGTGGTCCAGCTTTTCACCGCAGTCCTGCCTGATTTATGGGCCTTATGCAGCGTACACACGATAAAACTATCTGGCGGAAAAGTCCGGCGGACTCGAGTCCGCTGGACAATTCGCCCGTGTGTGGGCTCCGGCGGACTTTTTTTACCCAAAAGTCCGGCGCACTTAGAAAGTAGTTTTGACTCAAAAACTGTCCGCTGGACTCGTAGTCCGGTGGACAATCCGACCGTGTGTGTGCTAGTCCATCGTACTTTTGAAATCAACTGACGGGCCACCACTTGTAAAAGAGCTGGAAGAAGGCCCGGCAAGAAGAACTGAAGAAGGGGACAAGACCCCCGAAGATGGGGACAAGACTCCCGAAGTCGGAAGAAGACCCCCGGGCGGCGGCGACGAAGAAGAAAGCCGGGCTCCTCTGCTAGCAAAAGAGCTAGCAAAAGAGCCGAAGATAGTGCAGGAGTCCGGCAAGAAGACCCCCAGAGCTATGCAATAAATTATTTTTAACCCTTGTGTGTTGTGTTGTATTTACATTTTTTTCACAGGTGAATGGGTAGAGGTACATTGTACCCCATACTCATTCACATAGGGTGGGGGGCCTGTAATAAAGGGGCCCCCATATTCCGATAAGCCCCCCGCCCGCATACCCCGACAACCAACAGCCAGAGTTGCCGGGAAGAGGCCCTTGTCCTCATCAACATGGGGACAAGGTGCTTTGGGGTGGGGGGCCGCATGACCCCCCCTTCCCCAAAGCACCCGCCCATGTTGAGGGCACACGGCCTGGTACGGCTCGGGGGGCGCTTGCTCGTCCCCACCCCTTTCCTGACCGGCCGTGTAGCGTGCTTGGATAAGGGTCTTATATGGACCTTGGGGGGGACCCCCATGCCATTTTTTTCGGCATAGGGCCTCCCCTTTAAGTCCATACCAGGTGACGGGGCCAGTGACGTGTCAATCTCGCCAGAAAAGTCTCGTGTGTGGGCAGGTCCGCTCGTTCGGAAATTTGGCGGACTTTCCGGCAGTTTGTCCACCAGACTAAGTCCGCCGGATAGTCTGATCGTGTGTACGTGCCATTCGATTTCACGGTGGACAGAATTCACAGACTGCCCAAACCAACCTACCTTTAAGACTGAATACAAAGGGATTTCATTTTAAGATTAAACTTCTATCACACAAAGGAAAGGCTCATGTCAGCCACTAAACAAAAAGACCTGATCCCATCAACATGTTAAAACCTGCAATTTTATGCAGACCTATCACAATATAAGCAGAAATATGACAACTATAACACAAGCACTTAGGAACCACAAGCTCGGATACAAATGGGGCTTCCTGACCAAACTGATTGTTACAAGGGAAGGCAAGGGGTATGTAATGGACTCTGTGGCGAAAGGCATGGCTCTGTTAAGCTCTTGCGGGATCATCCCAGAAACCAAAACATCTTCACACCAAAGGAGCCCTACCACTCAGGACACTGAATGGCACACCGTAGACAGCAAGAATGCCAGTACACACAATTAAATCTAACCTGGGTTAGGAAGATATGTGTTTGATCCATTAAGTTTGAAATAACTTTTAGCCCCAAGTTAAATCTTGAGTGACTGAGAGTCACACCATACCACTTTTTTTTGTAAGTTGGCAACAAGCCACAAAATGTTGACTTTTAGTTTGTATAAACGTTTCTTTCCTATCTTATCAGTCAGGAGAACCAATTCATTCTCAGGAAGAATCGGAATTACAACAGAAATCTGGTTTATCCCTTCAGGACAACTGGATGGTTCGTCACCAGCTACTCCACAACTTAAGATCTCAACAACAGTAAGTGATGCATATATCATACGCAACTCACATCTCCCACTAAGCCACATCCATGGCAATTAAATTTCTAACCATTAATGCCAAAAGCCTTAACCATCCAGCCAAACGCAGGTCCTTGTGGATAGATGCTTTGCAGAGGAACTGTGACATCTTATGCACGCAAGAGACCCACTTTCAATACTCAGCACCACCAAAATACACCCACCCCAAATTTCCCCATATCTTCTGTGTGCACGCAGAAACAAAAACAAAAGGAGTGATGATAGCAGTGAAAGACACCATCACATTCAAACTACACAAGATTGAGCTAGATCCACAGAGCCGATACATAATCATGGTGTGCGACACCAACTGTACAACCTTCACAGTGGCAAATATCTACGCCCCCAATGCTGGACAATCTAAATTCCTGCACAAAACTATGAAGAAAATACATCAGATACACCAAGGAGCACTAATGATATGCGCGGTCTTTAATATGGTACCTAATTCCAAGCTTGACTCTACATCGCACCTAAAAAGACTCCCTCCATCTCTACTACCACTTCTGCACAAATACTCATTGTACGATGCATGGAGATGCCTCAACGCCAGCGTTAGAGACTACTCCTTCTTTTCCCACAGTCATAGATCCTACAATAGGATTGACCTATTCTTGATTGACAAACAATTGCGGTTCAAATGCAAATCTGCTAAAATCCATGACATGACTTAGTCAGACCATGCCCCGGTGGAGCTTCAAGTGGGGGACTCATCATCTAACAAGAACACTTTTATTTGGAGAGCCAACCCCCGACTCGGCATGGCCCGACCAAAGTTTATATTGAACAGAAGTTAAAGGAATTCTTTAAAAACAATCGGGGGTCACTCTCGGATCCATTTACATTATGGAATGCTCATTAGGCATTTGCTAGGGGAGTTATAATACAAGGGACGAGAGCTAAGAGGATGAGGCAACAGCAAAACACAAAAATTATAAACCAAATAGGTGCCTTAGAAAAACAAAACATGCCCCAAACAACCCAATCACTAACAGAACAACTAACACAATTACGCTCAGAGCTGAGATTAACACTTCTGGAGGACTTTGAGAAAGCCTCCAGGAAGCTAAAACTGACATATTATACGAGTGGTAACAGAGCTGAAAAATTACTAGCAAATCAACTGAGAGGGTGCAGGTATAGGACTCATTTTCAACATGTTATTCCCCCAGTAGACACAAACTAAACTCCAACATCCACAGAAAATATCAGATGCCCTCATCTACTACTACGGTTCATTATACAACCTCAAAAACACCACTATACAACAACCATCTCCAGACAGTATAGAATCATTCCTGCAAACACTTAATCTACCCAAACTTGCCACAGAACACCTCCATACACTGAATGCCCCTATAACAGTTACAGAAATAAATCAAATGATACAATCTTTACCACTCAACAAATCCCCAGGCCCTGATGGATTTTCAGGGAAATACTAGAAATCCTTTCAAATCCTTTCATGTGTGACCTCACACATGGTGGACATATTTGGTTCTGCTGTTGGCTCCTCATCATTCTCCCTGTAAATGTTAAAAGCCACTATTATTGCATTGCTAAACCAGGTAAAAACCCAGACTCTACACAGAACTTTAGGCCAATCTCTTTATTGAATAATGATGTCAAGATATATGCAAAACTATTGGCTGCAAGATTGATGAATATTCTTCCTGAAATAATAGATGTTGACCAATCTGGGTTCACTAAGGGGAGGCAAATATCCGACGCCATAAGGCGCCTGATCAGTGTGAACCACATGGCTGACAAATACAAAACCCCTTCTCTGCTCCTAGCTGTGGATGCAGAGAAGGCATTTGACAGAATGTATTGGCAATTTCTATATCAGTTTCTGGGGAGGTTTGGATTTTTTTTTATAACAATAGGTTTTTATTGACATTTTCCACAAGAATAACAACAGAAATTTTAACAACATGAATTCAGCCAAAACGTAGTACTCAGCATAGTCATAAGACATTGTAGATTCAAGTTATTGAGACTTTAAACATTTATGTTACATTATTCCTCTATTGGGATCCAAGATCCTGCTACTGCACTTATAAATGCTTGTCAACTGTGTGAAATGAAAAACAATAATGATCTGAGTGTATATATATATATGGTAACCCCTGGGTTACCACCAGGGAGTGTGAACGATTCCTTTGGGTAGGGAGCAGGCCCACCCCCACCCGGGAGCCCCAAATGGGAACTGTACCCCAAGTGAGGGGATCGTGCCCCCCTTTGAATTGTGCCGTGAAGTCTCCCCACTCCTGGGTTCCCAGAAATGCACACTGACTAGTTAACTACATATTGTGAATTCGTAATTAAACTTTATTTCCTTTATACCAATTCAACCACAATTCCCATTCTTGGTAGGCCTCCCTGTATTTGCCCAGAGAAGAGGCAAACATCTATTCGTATGATATATGCAAGTGCGTTGTCTGGAGAATCACCGAGAATGGCGGTGCTACTGATGCCCTCCATCCTCTAGCTATCTCCAGTCTTACACTTAATAGAATATGGGTTATCATTTTCCTTAATCGAGGAGGCGATTTGTCTATACCTAGAGATAGAATAGCTAGACCTGGACTTGGGTGCACAATGGTGCTTGTAATTACTGATATTGTTTTAAATATAGAAGTCCATAGGGGTTGTATTATTGGGCATTCTCAAAAGATATGGATGAGTGTGCCTCTATAGCCACAGTTCCTCCAGCACATTGGCGAGGTTTGTGGGGCAAAGCAGGCAATCCTCGAGGGTGTAAGATACCACCTCAGCAACAACTTCTGGTAAAGTTCCCACAAGTTGGCGCTTCTGGTGGTCTTGTAGGTGGAAGATATGGCTATACGCCATTGATCGTTGGTGTACGACTTTGACAAGTCTAACTCCCACAATCGCATGGAAGGGGTTTTAGCAAACCTTGTTTTCTGTTGTAGAAAACTTTACATTAATGAGATTCCCTTAATAGATGTAGTAGGGTTATTAAAATAGAGATAGACCCTCCATGGTAGAGCAGTGGATGGGTCGGGGAGTGTTGAAAGTAAGTGGGAGATTTGATTGTAGGTAAATGTGTCATCTGGCTTTAATCCGAATTCTAGTTGTAGTGCTCTAAAGGTTTTCACAGCTGGCCCTATTTTTAATTCAGTAACTGTAGTAATACCTTTGGTTAACCAGTGTTTAATTTTCAGATTCGGAATTAAGAGTTGCAAACTAGATAGAGGTAACGGGATAGACTTTGAGGGAGCATCGTCTAGTGGGGTGTGCAGAAGGACTTTCCAAGCCTCTATGGCTGCTACCATAGGTGGAGAAATGTTAGGAGGCATTATGGGCATGAATCTAGCTGCTAAGAGTAGATCCAGAGGATTCTTGTATGGGCATTAGTAGATTTCTAACTCAAGCCATCTAGTGTTGGCTTTACACAAAAACCACTGTCTGATTTGGGCTAGGCAAGCTGCCAAATAGTAATCTTTTCAGAGCGATATGTCCTATTCCCCCTACCATTCTGGACTTGATGAGTTTGTGAAATGTGCACCTAGCTTTATCATGGATTGAGCTTTAGTAAAGTAGGCATTTGGGACTGGAATGGGGAGAGTGCGAAACAAATATATAAATTGAGGTAGAATTGTCATTTTAAGGGCCGCCAATCTGCCGGACCATGTTAGTTCTACTTTAGATAGAGATTGCAGTTTGGGCCCCAGGTGATGAAGAAATGCTGCGTACCGTATTTTCCGGCGTATAAGATGACCTTTTATACTTAAAAAAATCCCCCAAATATCAGGGGTCGTCTTATACGCCGGTATATGGATGTCAGCATTAATGTCCACCCCGAGCCAATCACAAGCGATGTATTCTATTAATGAATACAAAGCCTGCACGGATTGGCTTTGAGATTCAGAGAGGCATGGGCTGATGATGTTCCAACCTGTGCCAATCACGGCGAGCGATGTATTCTGTTAATGAATACAAAGCCTGCTCGGATTGGCAGAGGCTGTAATATCATCAGCCCGCGCCTCTCTGAATCTCAAAGCCAATCCATGCAGGCTTTGTATTCATTAATAGAATACATCGCTTGCCGTGATTGGCTCGGCGCGGTACACTGTAATACTGTATACAGTATGTTACGGAATGCGGCTACCCCTCGGCTCCTCTTCCCTCCACGGCCACATCGCCATTCAACACCGGAGATTCGGTTTGAAGCACCCGACCCTCCATCTGGCACCTGACCCTCCATCTGGCACCCGACCCTCCATCAGTGGATTTTGCCAGGCACATGAGGTATTTACCACCACAGCACTGCTTCACAAAGCTTGTGATTAAATTGCACAGACTTATTGCTGTTTCAGTATGTTACCTAAGCTACTAGACAGACTAGTCGAAAGGGGGTCGTCTTATAGGGCGAGCATATGTCAAAACCAACATTTTAGCTGGACAATTAGGGGGTCGCCTTATACGCCCAGTCGCCTTATACGCCGGCAAATACGGTAGTTCACATCAACCAGTTGTTCGGTCTTAGTCGTTAGCGTAGTGCCTAGATATTGTATCCCATTGGTGTTCCAAGAATAAGAGTATGTTTTCTCTAGGCGAGCTTGGGTGGTTGGGTTGATGCCCAGACCAAGAATGTGGGACTTGCTTTTGTTAACCTTGTAGTAGGATACCCGGTTGAATAGAGCTAAAGTGTCAGAAATTGCAGCCAGGGAAGACTCCACCTCCATCAGGATCAAAATGATATCGTCTGCAAATAAACTGATAGTATGGCTTCCTGCGCCAGCTGGGAAACCTCTAATACTAGGGTGGTTCCTGATATATATAGCTAGGGGTTCCATTAATAGGTTAAATATCAACGGGGCTAATGGGCACCCCTGCCTAGTGCCGTTGGAAATTGAGAAAGGTGTAGACAGTTCCACCAGATGCGCTCACACTAGCCGAGGGATTAGAGTATAATGCCAGAATAGCTGTAAGTATACTACCGCCAAAGCCGAAGGCCTCTAGGACCCTCGTCATGTAAAGCCAGTGTATACGATCAAAGGCCTTCTCCGCGTCTAAAGTCAGAAGCAGAGAAGGTCTTTTTTGCCTCTCGGCCATGTGGATGATGTTGATCATTCTACGAGTGGCATCCGACGTCTGCCTGCCCATGGTAAATCCCGTTTGATCTGGGTGAACAATTGTGAGGATTATTTTGACTAAGCGCAAAGCTATCAGCTTAGCGTATAGCTTCACATCCGTGTTGAGGAGCGAAATCGGCCTGAAATTGGAGGGAGTATCTGGAGTCTTCCCTGGCTTAGGTATAGTAATAATTATTGCTTCCAACATCTCTGGAGGGAAAGAGGCAGAGGCAGCAGCATCATTAAAGACTTTCACTAAATAGGGGGTCAGCATATGAGCAAATTCTTTGTAATACTCCCCCCCAAATCCATCCGGCCCCGGGGATTTATTGATTGGTAAACTGGCAATAGCTTTGTGAATGTCAGTGTCAGTAAATGGTTCGTTTAAGGATTGTAGTTGGGTGGACATCAATTGGGGAATGGAAATGGAGGACAGGAAATTATTAATTGTATCTTATCGTGGTTGGTGTGTCAAAGGGTCCTCTTTACCACTTAACCACTTGAGGACCGCCGTATTGCCATTGTACGTCAGCACAATGGCACAGGCAGGCATAATCACGTACATCTACGTGATTGCCTTCCAGCGGGTGGGGGTCCGATCGGACCCCCTCCCGCTGGTTACGGCGGTCCGATTCGGTCCAGGAGCGCTCCGTGATGAGGGGATGGCCGTTGGTTTTCGGCCACCCCCTCTGGATCACTCCTGGCCAATGAGAAGCTTCCTCCCCTGTGTATTGTTTACACAGGAAGGAGGAAGTGATGTCATTCTCCTCGGGGCGGTCTTTTTGACCGGACTACGAGGAGAACAGTAAAAGTAAGTGTGCACCAACACTACACTGACATGTAGGTACACACAGGCACACAAACCCCCCCCAATCCCCCCCCGATCGCCCCCCGATCCCCCCCCGCCCCCCCTCCCCCCCCAGTCACAGTGTCACTGATTGCATTGATCATTTCTTTACTGATCAATGCATTCAGTGTCAGTTGTGACAGTAAAAACTGTCAGGACAGTTAGTGTTAGGTCCAGGGTAGCCCCCTATCACCCCCCAATAAAGATTTAACCCCCTGATTGCCCCTAGAGTTAACCCTTTCACCCCCTTTTGCCAGTGTCACTAAGCGATCATTTTTCTGATCGCTGCATGTGTCGCTAGTGTCGCTAGGTAGCTAGTTATTTTTTTAGGTTCACCGCCAGGTTTTTATATCGCTAGGTACCCCGATATACTACCCAATAATGTTTTTAACCCCCTGATTGCCGCTAGTTAACCCTTTCACCCCCTTTTGCCAGTGTCACTAAGCGATCGTTTTTCTGATCGCTGCATTAGTGTCGCTACAGTCGCTAGGTAGCTAGTTATTTTTTTAGGTTCACCGCCAGGTTTTTATAGCGCTAGGTACCCCGATATACTACCCAATAATGGTTTTAACCCCCTGATTTCCGCTAGTTAACCCTTTCACCCCCTTTTGCCAGTGTCACTAAGCGATAATTTTTCTGAACGCTGCATCAGTGTCGCTAGTGTCGCTAGGTAGCTAGTTATTTTTTTAGGTTCACCGCCAGGTTTTTATAGCGCTAGGTACCCCGATATACTACCCAATAATGGTTTTAACCCCCTGATTGCTGCTAGTTAACCCTTTCACCCCCTTTCACCAGCGATCACAGTATAAGTGTCACTGGTGACGCTGGTTAGCCAGTTAGTTATTTAGGTTCCCCGTCAGGTTTTTATATAGCGCCAGGGACCCCCATATACTACCTAATAAAAATTTGAACCACCTGATTGCCCCTAGTTAACCCTTTCACCACTGATCACCGTATAAGTGTTACGGGTGACTCTGGTTAGTTTGTTTTTTATAGCATTTTATATTCAAATCCGGAAGGCAGTGCTTGGTTTTCGGGGTCCCGTACGTGGCTAGGCTCCCAAAAAGTCCCCCACATGTGGTATCCCCGTACTCGGGAGAAGCAGCAGAATTTATTTTGGGGTGTAATTTGACTTCTGCCCATAGCATGTGTGAGCAATATATCATTTAGTGACAACTTTGTGCAAAAAAAAAAAAGTTTGTAATATTCCCGCAACTTTTGGCAAAATATAAAATATTCCATGGACTCAACATGCCTCTCAGTAAATAGCTTGGGGTGTCTACTTTCCAAAATGGGGTCATTTGGGGGGGTTTTGTGCTATTTTGGCATTTTATGGCCTTCGAAACTGTGATAGGTAGTGAGGAGTTAAATCAAAAATTTGCACCCTTAGAAATCCTGAAGGTGGTGATTGGTTTTCGGGGTGCCGTGCGCGACTAGACTCCCAAAAAGTCCCACACATGTGGTATCCCCGTACTCGGGAGAAGCAGCAGAATGTATTTTGGGGTGCAATTCCACATATAACCATGGCATGTGTGAGCAATATATCATTTAGTGACAACTTTTTGTAAAAAAAATTTTTTTTTTTTTTTTGTCATTATTCAATCCCTTAGGACAAAAAAAATAAATATTCAATGGGCTCAACATACCCATCAGCAATTTCCTTGGGGTGTCTACTTTCCAAAATGGGGTCATTTGGGGGGGATTTGTACTGCCCTGCCATTTTAGCACCTCAAGAAATGAGATCGGCAGTCATAAATTAAAAGCTGTGTAAATTCCAGAAAATGTACTCTAGTTTGTAGACGCTATAACTTTTGCGCAAACCAAAAAATATTCGCTTATTGACATTTTTTTTACTAAAGACATGTGGCTGAATAAATTTTGCCCTCAATGTATGATTAAAATTTAGTTTATTCGATTTTTCTTATAACAAAAAGAAGAAAATATCTTTTTTTTTCAAAATTTTCGCTCTTTTTCCATTTATATCGCAAAAAAAAAAAATCGCAGAGGCAATCAAATACCATCAAAAGAAAGCTCTATTTGTGGGAAGAAAAGGACGCAAATTTCGTTTGGGTGCAATATTGCATGACCGCGCAATTACCAGTTAAAGCAGCGCAGTGCGAAATTGCAAAAAGACCTCTGGTCCTTAAGGTATTTATTGGTCCGAGGCTGAAGTGGTTAAGGACCGCCGCATGGCAATGTATGTCGGTGCACTGGCACCGACAGGCACAAGCACGTACATGTACGTGCTCGCCTTCCAGTGGGTGGGGGGTCCGATCGGACCCCCTCCCGCTGGATGCGGCGGTCCGTTTCACTGCAGGAGCGATCCGGGATGAGGGGATGGCCGTGGTTTCTGGCCACCCCCTCTCGATCGCTCCTGGCGAATGAGAAGCTTCCTCCCACTGTGTATAGTAAACACAGGCAGGGAGGAAGTGATGTCATTCTCCTCGGGCGGCCTTTTTGACCGGACTACGAGGAGAAGTTAAAGTAAGTGTGCACCAACACTACACTAACACGTAGGCACACACAGGCACCTAGCTAGTTATTTTTTTAGGTTCACCGCCAGGTTTTTATAGCGCTAGGTACCCCGATATACTACCCAATAATGGTTTTAACCCCCTGATTGCCCCTAGTTAACCCTTTCACCCCCTTTTTCCAGTGTCACTAAGCGATCATTTTTCTGATCGCTGCATTAGTGTCGTTAGTGTCGCTAGGTAGCTAGTTATTTTTTTAGGTTCACCGCCAGGTTTTTATAGCGCTAGGTACCCCGATATACTACCCAATAATGGTTTTAACCCCCTGATTGCCCCTAGTTAACCCTTTCACCCCCTTTTACCAGTGTCACTAAGCGATCATTTTTCTGATCGCTGCATTAGTGTCACTGGTGCCGCTAAGTAGCTAGTTATTTTTTTAGGTTCACCGCCAGGTTTTTATAGCGCTAGATAGCCCCATATACTACCCAATAATGGTTTTAACCCTGATTGCCCCTAGTTAACCCTTTCACCACCGATCACCGTATAAGTGTCACTGGTGACGCTGGTTAGCCAGTTAGTTATTTAGGTTCCCTGTCAGGTTTTTATATAGCGCCAGGGACCCCCATATACTACCTAATAAAAATTTGAACCCCCTGATTGCCCCTAGTTAACCCTTTCACCAGTGATCACCGTATAAGTGTTACGGGTGACTCTGGTTAGTTTGCTTTTTATAGCATCAGGGCACCCGCCATTTATTACCCAATAAAGGTTTAACCCCCTGATCACCCGGCGGGTGATATCAATTAGGTTTTAGGGTCAGGGTCTGCGTAGCCCCAGGCAGCGCTAGGTTAGTGCCAGTACCGCTAACACCCACGCGCAAAGCATACACCTCCCGTAGTGGTATAGAATATGAACAGATCGATATCTGATCTGATCAGATCTATACTAGCGTCCCTAGCAGTTTAGGGTTCCAAAAAAATGCATTGCTAGCAGGATCAGCCCAGATACCTGCTAGCACCTGCGTTTTGCCCCTCCACCCAGCCCACCCAAGTGCAGTATCAATCGATCACTGTCACTTTCAAAACACTAAACACATAACTGCAGAGATCGCAGAGTCAGGCCTGATCCCTGCGATCGCTAACAGTTTTTTTTGGTAGCGTTTTATATTTAAATCCGGAAGGCAGTGCTTGGTTTTCGGGGTCCCGTACGTGGCTAGGCTCCCAAAAAGTCCCCCACATGTGGTATCCCCGTACTCGGGAGAAGCAGCAGAATTTTTTTGGGGTTTAATTTGACTTATGCCCATAGCATGTGTGAGCAATATATCATTTAGTGACAACTTTGTGCAAAAAAAAAAAAAAATGTAATATTCCTGCAACTTGTGGCAAAATATAAAATATTTCATGGACTCAACATGCCTCTCAGTAAATAGCTTGGGGTGTCTACTTTCCAAATGGGGTCATTGGGGGGGGGTTGTGCTATTTTGGCATTTTATGGCCTTCGAAACTGTGATAGGTAGTGAGGAGTGAAATCAAAAATTTGCACCCTTAGAAACCCTGAAGGCAGTGATTGGTTTTCGGGGTGCCGTACGCAGCTAGACTCCCAAAAAGTCTCACATATGTGGTATCCTCGTACTCAGGAGAAGCAGCAGACAATATTTTGGGGTGAAATTCCACATATAACTATGGCATGTGTGAGCAATATATCATTTAGTGACAACTTTTTGTAAACTTTTTTTTTTTTGTGTCATTATTCAATCACTTGGGACAAAAAAAAAATATTCAATGGGCTCAACATGCCCCTCAGCAATTTCCTTGGGGTGTCTACTTTCCAAAATGGGGTCATTTTGGGGGGGGGTTTGTACTGCCCTGCCATTTTAGCACCTCAAGAAATGAGATAGGCAGTCGTAAATTAAAAGCTGTGTAAATTCCAGAAAATGTACTCTAGTTTGTAGACGCTATAACTTTTGCGCAAACCAATAAATATACGCTTATTGACATTTTATTTACTAAAGACGTGGCTGAATAAATTTTGCCCTAGGGGGGCGTGGCCTGACCTTCACCGAAGATGGCAGCTTAGTTTGAGAGCTCCCGCTGACGAGGACAACAACGAGCGTTTCACTGAGGTTTTATTGCCTTACCGTACCTCAGCATCATGGGAACGTCTTCCCGCAGCTCCTCGGCATCAAGATCTAGATCTCCGAGGGATGAGGCAAGCAGGAACTCGCAGAACATACCGGAGATGTTCCGCTCGTATTCTGCCAATATGGCCGCTACACGAGGCCAGGCCGCACAGGCCTCTACAGAGACGCGCGCACAGCAAAGGGGCTCTCCGAGGTCGGATGACATCGTCCTCACCCCACACCACCAACCAAGCCTTCAGGACCTTAGGTCTGTCGCTACGGATATAAAAGATTCCCTTACAGCGGCCCTGACTGGAGCAATAGCGGAGCTGAGGATCGATCTGCAAGCCATGGCGAACCGCATTCAGGATGTGGAGAAAACCACCTCCACCCATTCCTCCATCATCAAGAAAACCTGCCAAGTTTTGGACACCCACACCTTACAACTGCGCTATTTGAATCGCCACACGGAGGATTTAGATAACCGTGGCAGACGCCACAACATACGTCTGCGCGGTCTCCCTGAATCAGTGGATTCTGAGTGTCTCCTCGCCGAAATCTCGGGCCTGTTCAACACCATCTTAGAGAGACCGCCAGATACACCGATTGGCATAGAACGGGCCCATAGGGCACTGCGCCCGAAAGGCAAAGAATCTGACCCCCCGAGGGATGTAGTGTGTTGTATCATAGATTACAATCTGAAGGAAGATGTTCTACACAGAGCGCGGAGGTCCACCGAACCCTTTGTACATAAGGGCACCCAAATCTCCCTCTTCCAGGACTTATCCGCCATAACACTACAAAGGCGCAGGGAACTACGCCCCTTGCTGGAGGTGCTCCGCGCGAAAGGTATTCCCTACCGCTGGAGGTTCCCGTTTGCCTTATCGGCTACATATGGAGGGAGATCTGCTCTGTTGCGAGTCCCGGAGGATTTGAGACATTTTTGTGCTACGCTGGACCTGCCGCTTATTGAGGTCCCGGACTGGTACGCTGAGTTCCGCCCGCCGGCAACCAGACGAGCACCCAACGCTATGGAACCCATGGATTTCCAGGATTCCCGCTCCAGAAGACGCCGCTCGCCCTCGGAGCCCAGACAGCGTTCAACCAGGCATGGCTCCAGTTCGGGTAACAGCCCTCCGAGAGCTCCGTACCCCAGGAGAGCGCGCAGGGATCGCTGACTCTATCCAGCTGGAAGACCTGTAACATAGCCTCCTTGACTCCTGTTTTCTGGCGTTCTCCCTCTCTCCTTCTTCGCACTTTTCTACACTGCTCTGGTTTCCCCTCTTTCTCCCTCTTTCTGACTACTGGCTATTGTCTCACTGAATCTCAGGTCCTGTCTCTTACATGGGATCGGTGGTTACGAAAGAGCCTGCTTGGTCACCTCCATACCCATTGCTTGTTTGGTACGTTACTAGCCCTACTCTATCATATTGACTGCTTCTCAACAAGACTTAGCCGGAACTGTCATGGCCAATTCTAGTCTGCTCTCTTCATCGGCCTGGGCCTGATCCCCGGAAACAAGGCAGGTTTGAAGGGTCTGCATATTTGTTTGTCCGAGACTTTGTCGGCGGTTGAAGACACAGCCATGAGACTTTCCAATTTTTGGCAGACACAGCACCTAGACTTTTGTTTTTCTTGCCACATGTTAGGAACGTGGCTAATTCAATCCTAGGCCCCTTAGTTCACATATACCCCTCACAAGCAATACGTCAAACTATGGCTTGTGCATGAGGATCGGTAAGTGGGGTGCCGAGGTCAGAGGCTGGGAGTTAGGCAAGTTCTAAGCTTATTTTTACCGCTCCTTTTTGTTACCTATTATTATTTCATTTTAAGGTATTATATGTGTTTGGTGGCAGGTTATTCACGGCCTCTATCATGCTCATCGGGCTCAGATTAGTGCGTGGTATTCATGTTGTAGTCACATCCCAGAGGTCACTTCGCATGCTGCACCGAAACCTGGGACAGGCGCCGCCAAACACATTGTCCCCGCTGGGTTTCCCCCTCTGACACCGGACCTCTAAGTAGATGTTATCTGCCGGGTTTTATTTATTTATTTATTTTTTACTCACCTTTTTGTTATGTTATATTCCATGTTGAGGACACCAAGGGTGCATAGTTTATTAACTGGTGTTATGTATCCTAATGGCCATCTCTTTGGGTGCATGCCCTTCATTGTGGACTCTCCGTCCCTATTTGATGCCCCTTTGTGTTTTTTTTATTTGTGCATTGGATCAGCAGCTGACAGGGGAGGGGGTAGTTTCAATGTTACTAGGAGGGAGAATAGGTGATGTTCCCCGGAGTTCACCCACGGAACATTTCTGGGCGGGAGACCAGTAGGCCACCGGTATCCATCACATGTTACGGTGATACCCTCTGTAAACTTCCCCGGATGGTGAGCGTTTTATGACAGGGTTTCATGCTGCCTAGTACTATGCCAGTCACCTGTTTAAATACAGACGAGGGGACGGGAGAGCTGTCTTCCCGCTACACTCTCCATGGCCGCTAACCCTGCCATGCTCGTTTCATTTTACAGGATCTCTAACGTTCTTTGGTTTTTACTTCTTTGCTCTTTACTGCATGGGGTCTCTTCCAGTTGAAGTGGGAGAACCTTCCTCTCGTCCTGGCTTGGCCCCTGGGCTTACACTAGTGTTTACTTACATTTTTCAGGGGGCGTGTTATGCTCTCTCTCCCGTCAGTGGTGACCCTAAATGATGGGGTCCTAGCTGTTGCGGAAGGCGCGCGGGCCTCAAAGAGATGGTCATTGTTTTAATCCACATAGACAGTGATGTTCCTATGTTTAGTTATGATTAAATGTTCTTCTCTAGGAGATGCTGGGCTGTTCATCGGCTTGCGGTTAGTGTAACCATGTTAAGTTTACTTGTGATATGGTAATAAGTGTTGAAGTTCCACTTGAATATGACCTACTTAAGAGAACATGTAGGCTTGATTCTCTTGCTGATCCTCCAGAATGGGGGGTTCCCAGGATTGACGGGGTCCCCCCCGTTCTCTTTTCTCTCCTTTTTTAAATCCTCGGTCAGCGGGTTTTGTGATGTATTTCATTACAACCTTCTTCGGTAACGACGGGTTTTCTCCCCACACGGTGGTATCAACGCGAACCGTTTTTATTCTGCATCCACTCCAGAGCAACCACCGACTACTTCCGGATACTGGTCGTCGGGACCCTCCCCACGGCCTGAGTTGGAAGTGGGAGCAGGCCTTCCACTCCCCCGGACTAACACTTGGCAAAATCTCCCCTTCCCCAACAGAGCCTTACCGCTCCTAGGGGGGGGAGGTATTGTGTATTTGAATTTTTTTTTTTTTTCTTTTGGATCTCTGATTTTTGATTTTTGGTTTTCGTTTTTCTCCCATCCCTCTCCTCACGGTTTGGTAATTCTTCCCCCATTCTTTAGTTGAGTGCAGTGCATATTACCCTTCTGCTTCTACTGATACATTCATACTTTCTAAACCCTGCTCATTCCAATCAGCTGTTTCTGGTCTGACAACCTTGCACTTATAGTATGGCGCCTAAACCCCAGCTTAATGCCGGCGACTCGCTCAAAATAGTTTCCTTAAACGTACGAGGACTCAATGTTCCTGAAAAGAGATCACAGGTGTTGCTTTTTGCTCATAAGTGCAGGGCTGCCATACTGTTTCTTCAAGAAACCCACTTCAGATCCGATGCCATCCCCAAGCTAGCCAATTATCGTTTCCCGACGGTGGTACATGCTTCTAACCCCATTTCTAAATCGAAAGGGGTTTCTATCCTTATAGCTAAACACTGCCCTTTCCAGGTTGTAGATACTTTGTTGGATCCTGAGGAGAGGTACATCTTTATAAAAGGCAAACTGAGGGGTAAACTTGTCACCTTAGCCAATGTATATGCTCCCAACTCGGGTCAACCCTCGTTCTTCAGTAAAACCTTGGCCAAACTCGCCTCTTTTCAAGAGGGCATGCTCATCCTGGGAGGGGACTTTAACGTCCCATTAAATCCACTCCAAGACACCTCTAATGGCTCATCCTCTCTCACTTACAAGGCTTTACGCATCATCAAATCACACTTACAAGATTTATGCCTTCATGACTCCTGGCGCACACTACATCCTCATGGAAAAGATTACTCCTTTTTTTCCTACCCGCACAATAGATACTCCAGACTGGATTATCTTTTTCTGACGCAGAGGGATTTACCTTGCCTCCATGATGCCTCCATTGAGGCAATGTACATCTCTGATCATCATCCGATCTCCATGACCTTACGACTTGCTGACAACCCACGTTATCCCCCCATTTGGAGATTAGATCCGTCCCTGATCTCTGATCCAGAGATCGCGGCTTTAGTTCAGGAAAATTTAATTAACTATTTTAAAGAAAATCAATCTCAGACGATTGATCCAATGTCTGTATGGGAGGCTCACAAATGTACAATCAGGGGGGTGTTCCTGCAAGCAGCGGCGAAAAGGAATAGAGAGAGGAATCTCCTTTTAACACAGCTTACAGACCGTATTAAGAGTTTAGAAAATGCCCATAAACTGACCAGAGCAAGGGACACCTTTGCTGATCTGAATCAAACTAGGCAAGAGCTTCTCCAGCTCTTAAATTCCCGTATCAAGAGGAATTTTATGCTTTCGCGCAAACTTTTCTATGAATATGGGAATAAATCCGGTAAGCTTTTAGCTAGAGCCCTCAGAAGGCAGCAGGCAGCTAGAACCATTCATTTGATCACTGACCCCAAGGGAGAGAAAGTAGTTTCCAACCACTTGATAGCTGAACAATTCGTTCAGTATTATTCCAAACTATACAACATTAAGGATCAGGCGCCCTGTGATGACCAGCTGCAGAGACGACTTGCAATTGATCATTTCTTACAAAACTACGCTCCCCCCTCCATTTCCTCTGAGATGGCCATCTCTTTAGATACTCCTCTCTCATCATCGGAACTGGAGGCGGACCTAAAACAAATGAAACCCGGAAAAAGCCCGGGACCAGATGGCCTTACCACTTGCTATTATAAAGCTTATATAGCTACGTTAAAACCACATTTCTTAGCGGCCTTTAATTCACTTTCGGTAGACAAGCCACCCCCCAGAGACTCACTAAGAGCTCATATCACTGTAATCCCAAAACCCAATAAAGATGATACTCTAGTCACCAACTATAGACCCATATCTCTGCTAAACGTGGACCTGAAGATCTATGCCAAGATTTTAGCAAATCGCCTTCTCCCCCTAATACCACATCTTGTGTCCCTAGACCAAGTGGGGTTCGTGCCAGGAAGGGAGGGGAGAGACAATATGACGAAAGCGCTTTCCATACATCACTGGCTGTCATCCTCCTCTCAACAGGGCTTTTTCCTCTCGCTGGACGCGGAGAAGGCGTTTGATAGGGTGGCCTGGGACTATATGGAGGGAGTTTTGAGGAAAATCGGCCTCCCTGAAAAACTGATTTCTTTTATCATGGTGCTATATGCTGCTCCAACCGCCCAGGTCAGGGTGAACGGCCGGCTGTCGGACGCCTTCTCCGTGTCCAATGGGACCCGTCAGGGCTGCCCGCTATCGCCCTTACTTTTCATTCTTACATTGGAACCGCTCCTCCGCAAATTACATTCTAATCCAGACATTAAGGGGATACAGATTGGTGACAAGACTCATAAAATAGCTGCCTTTGCAGACGACATCTTACTCTTTCTTTCTGAACCCCTAGTCTCTGTTCCCAACCTCCTTGCGGACCTTGATACCTTTAAAGCGTTATCCAATTTGCAAATCAATTTTTCCAAATCTGAGGCCCTGAATATCTCCCTTCCCACAAATATTGTAGAGTTATGTCAAAAAATGTTTCCCTTTCGCTGGAATTCCACTGCGATCACATATTTAGGCATTAAATTACCGTCCAAATTGGAAAACCTTTACTCGGCCAACTTTCTCCCCATCCTCCAAACCATCCAAAAAGATCTCAAAGCTTGGTCTACCGGCCTATTTTCCTGGTTCGGTAGAGCGGCGATCGTCAAAATGAATATCCTACCCCGTTTGCTCTACCTTTTTCAAACAATTCCAATTAAACTCCCTCCAGCATTTTTTAAATCCCTTCAGTCCAGTTGCGCAGCCTTTATTTGGAAAGGCAAACGGGCCAGAATCGGCTATGCTAGATTGTCCTTGCCAAAAAACAAGGGTGGTATTAGTGTACCTGATTTCAAGAAATACTATTGGGCTAGTCTCCTGGGTAGAATTGTGGACTGGAATGTCCACTCAAACACTAAAGCTTGGGTGCAGGTGGAAAATGCCTTCTCTTGTTCACAGATCAAATTTCTACCTTGGCTTAAACCTGAACATGTCCCACTATCTTGCAAACAACACCCGCTGATTGCTAGTACTTTGCAGGCCTTCCATTCTGCGTGCTCCGCGCACCGCATTTCCACCAACCAAAGCCCGATGACGCCTATAAAATGTAATCCAGCGTTTCCTGCAGGAAGTTCGGACTCATTTCTCTCAGGTCTGTGGCCCTCTCCTGACATCAGAGCACATCTTTTTTTTGCTAATACTCAATTTAGACCTCTTACTGCACTCCCCTCTCTTCCCTCGGGACGCCCCTTCCCGTTGTGGGTGTACTTCCAAATTAGGCACTTTTTAATGGATAGACAATTTACACTTGACTTCTCTAGACAACTTACGCCATTTGAAGCTCTATGCAACCAAACAGAACCCCAACGCCATGTCATTTCCATCATATATGAGATGTTTTTCGCCTCATGCAGCATTATGGATAACTCTGCCGTTCGCAGTTAGGAAACTGACCTTTCTCAGTCCATGACGGAGTCTGTATGGACCTCCATTCTTGCACACATCCATAAAGGTTCGTCCAACGTTTCAGTCCAAGAAACTAATTTTAAAATTTTCACAAAATGGTATCTTATACCTGCCAAGCTTCATACCCGTGACGCCAGTGTCCCTTCTTCTTGCTGGAGATGTTCGGATACTATAGGATCTTTTTTACACGTCTGGTGGGCCTGTCCCCGCATCCAGCCTTTCTGGACGGAGATCCACCGCCTCATTTGTCAGATCACCACGTTCGCCATTGATTTCTCCCCTGCAGCCATGCTCCTCCACCACTCTGCCACCCCACAGAAAAAGTACCACCGTTCCCTAGCTCAGCATTTGCTAGATGCAGCCAAGATGTGCATTCCACCGCTATGGAAATCCAAGTCTTCACCTTCTGTCTCTGATTGGATTAAGAGAGTATCCAAAATAGAGGAAATTGAAAACTTGATTTGCCAAACCAGAGATACACCTTCTAAATTTTGGGCCACTTGGGCTTGCTGGCACCACTTTAGATCCTCTGATGAATGTACTCAACTACTGAATGGGGTCCCCACGCCTTAGAGAAGGGAGGTAGTACCCACTAGTTGATAAGATTATACCACTTCTATTCTGCTCCCCCCTCTAACATTACCGATTTACTTGGGTTCTCGATTGAAGTCTATTTTCTTTAGTACATGACGCATTTATTTAAGGTTAAATCCCTAATGGGTTAGGATCTTTCCCATCTAGTTCCACCTAGATTAGAGTTGATATGGACTAAACTCCTGGGGAAGGTTCACCAATCCTACTTTGACGCTGATTAACTACGCCTTTGCAACTTATTGAATTTAACTGTGTGTTTTATTCTTATTCACAAGTAATTAAGATGTTTCTTCAACTTTGTACTCTATGTTTGGGGCG